>NC_047102.1:39588820-41053462 GCF_902459505.1 Geotrypetes seraphini
CGATCAGGTTGGATTGGCAGGATCTCCCCTTAGTAAATCCATGTTGACGGGGATCACGTAGATTCTCCTCGTTCATGATCGTATCCAATTGGCGTTTGATTAGAGTTTCCATTAGTTTGCTCACTATTGATGTGAGACTCACCGGTCTGTAGTTTGCTGTCTCCATCTTGGAGCCTTTCTTATGAAGTGGAATGACGTTAGCCATTTTCCAGTCCAACGGGACGTTACCTGTACTAAGGGAGAGATTGAAGAGCGCGGATAGCGGTTCCGCCAAGACATCACACAACTCCCTGAGCACCCTGGGGTGTAGGTTGTCAGGCCCCATTGCCTTGTTAACCATAAGACCATACTTTGAATTTTCTGCTTTCAAACTTCTAGTTCAATCATTTTTATTTATAATTGTTACATACATAATTAGGTACATCAAAAAATATTTAGAAAAAAATAAATTAAAATACAACTGTATCACTAATCTAGTCCACATTAATGGGGCTGACTGGCACCTAACACAAAGATAAAAAGAACAATTAAATATATCAAAAAAGTTATTGATAAGAATTTTATTAAAATGGGTATTGCTAGTGAGTCTTCTTGATTACTGTAATATAGTTTATTTAACATGTACTAAGAAAGAGATGGCTAGACTTAGATTAATTCAGAACATAAGCAGTGCCTCTGCTGGGTCAGACCAGAGGTCCATCGTGCCCAGCAGTCCGCTCACGCGGCGGCCCATCAGGGAGTAAGATTGATCTATGGTCTGAAGAAGTGACACCATTCTATCGCGAGTCACATTGGCTCCTGATGGAGGCTTGTGAACTGTTTATGTTGGGTAGTCTTTGCTATAAAGATGTGAATGGCATTGCTCCATTCTACATAACTGATAGATTTCTTATAGCATTTTACAAATACAGTAGAAGATCTCACGCCCTGTTCATTTTTCCATCGGTTCAAGGTTGTAAAAGTAAGAAATTCTTGGATCATACAGTAGCATTTTAGGCAGCTTCCTATGATAAAGAATTTTGGACCGCTGTTACGTAGAGCTCGTTCCTACAAATACTTTAGAACCCAGTTTAAACCTACCTTTTCTCAAAGTATTTGGTCAAATAGTTCTAGGAGTCTTCTATGTTATTTTATTAATTTTTTTGTTAACCGCATTGAACTTCTGGTTACGTAGTCTATAAGCACGAAGTTATGTTATTTTATGGAACTGTGGGGTCCAGGAAAGTTGCCCCGTTTGTCCCCCTCCCAATGCCAGCCCTGCCTATAGGATGTAGTGGTAGTGTCTGACATGCTAGTCAAAGAGTGAGTCATTTTCAAGGCACTTCCACAAATAATAAAGCAACAGTTTGACTTCAGTTCTGTTAAAAGGTACCTATTTGGAGCCTACTCTAAAAGGAAAACAGGCACCTACTTTTCCTTTCAGCAGTGTTTCTCAACTCGGTCCTGGAGTACCCCCCTTGCCAGTCATGTTTTCAGGATATCCACAATGAATATGTATGAAAGAAATTTGCATATTGTATGCAAATCAAGTTTATGCATATTCATTGTGGATATCCTGAAAATCTGACCAGTGAGGGGGTCCTCCAGGCCTGAGTTGAGAAACACTGCCTTACAGAATACTAGCATGCCTGGATATATATATACACATATGTGTTCAGAGCTAGTGGACAATTTCCTGGATGAAAAATCCATAGTCTGTTATTGAGAAAGACATGGGGGAAGCCTCTGCTTGCCCTGGATTGGAATGTTGCTACTCTTTTGGATTCTAGAACCTTGTTACTCTTTTGGATTTTAGAGCCTTGTTATTCTTTGAGATTCTGTATGGAATGTTGCTACTCTGGGGATTCCACATGGAATGTTGCTACTCTTTTGGATTCTAGAACCTTGTTACTCTCTGGGATTCCGGAATGTTGCTATTCTTTGAGTTTTGGCCAGGTACTAATGATCTAGATTGGCCACCGTGAGAACGGGCTACTGGGTTTGATGGACCATTTGTCTGACCCAGTAAGGCTATTCTTATATTCTGCATCCCCAACCCTATATGTCATGTCTGTCTGTCCAATGTAGATTGTCTGTAAATGTCAAAATGTACAACGCTGCATATGCCTTTCAGTGCCATATAAATGATAAGTAGAAGTAGTGGAGTCTACTGTACTTACAATTCAGAGTCATTTTCCTATGCATTTTCTATAATGTCATATTTTGTTTACATAGGAACAAAATACTACTACTACTATTATTATTATTAATTATTTCTATAGCGCTACCACATGCAGTGCTGCACAGAGTCACAAAGAAGAAAAAAACAGTCCCTACTTGAAAGAGCTTACAATCTAAACAGTCAAGACAGACAAACAAGATGTCATGGATACAATGAAGAGGAACAGTTAATCAGCTGGCTGGGTTGGAGGGCAGAGAGGAGTACAGGACAATCAAGCCATTGTGACATCACTGAGGAGGTTGGCTCTTATTGGTGGAAGAGCCATTATGACATCAGAAACTCAGCTCTGCTTCCCAAAGACAAACAGGATGTCATGGATACAGTTAAGGGGAAGGGTTAATCAGCTGGGCAGAGGAGTAGGGTTAAGGATTGAAGGCTGAAAAAGGTAGGTTTTCAGTCTGCTTTTAAACAAGGGAAGGGGCTTGACGAACAACCTTGGGTAATTTATTCCAGGCATGGGGGCAAATAGATGAAAGAAACAAAGTCTGGAATTGGCAGTGGAGGAGAATTGCCGCTGCTGGGTCAGACCAGTGGTCCATCGTGCCCAGCAGTCCACTTGCGCGGCAGCGCTATTTGAGTCTAGCCTTACCTGCGTACGTTCTGATTCAGCAGGAACTTGTCTAACTTTGTCTTGAATCCCTGGAGGGTGTTTTCCCCTATAACAGCCTCCGGAAGAGCGTTCCAGTTTTCCACCAATCGATCCCCTTTTAACTTTAGAGAGTGCCCTCTCGTTCTCCCTACCTTGGAGAGGGTGAACAACCTGTCTCTATCTACTAAGTCTATTCCCTTCATTATCTTGAATGTTTCGATCATGTCCCCTCTCAGTCTCCTCTTTTCAAGGGAGAAGAGGCCCAGTTTCTCTAATCTCTCGCTGTACGGCAACTCCTCCAGTCCCTTAACCTTTTTAGTCGCTCTTCTCTGGACCCTTTCGAGTAGTATTGCGTCCTTCTTCATATACGGCAGGGGTATCAAAGTCCCTCCATGAAGGCCGCAATCCAGTCGAGTTTTCAGGATTTCCCCAATAAATATGCATGAGATCTATTGGCATACAATGAAAGCAGTGCATGCAAATAGATCTCATGAAAACTAATAGCATGGACTAAGCCACTTTTTAAATTCTCTTTCCACTTTTTATCACATTACATGGACTACCACATTTAACTTCTACGTTCATAAGTGAGAACACTGGAAAACATCTAAATTATGTTTTTCTATGTAGTTTGGGTTAAAAACAATATGAAATAACATGGAAAATGTCATTGATATTTATCATATTGTTTCAAACTAACAACTCCCTTTTTGAAATCCACCTTTTGGGAACAGTTCAACAACTGTCATATCTGAATAGCACCTGCTCTGCTTGTTTAACAAAGTGAGTAAAAGAAATACAATCATATGTGAAAGCCAAGACAGGAGCCTATGAAAAACTGTTTTGCATAGGCTAAAAACTATCCCTCTCGTCTACGAAACTGCGCTGGGGAGCCACGCTGAAATGCCTGCGCTGCTCCTGACGCTCATAGAGTTGCTATGAGCGTAGGGAGAAGCACGGCTCTCTGCTCTAGAAACTGCTAGCGCAATTTCGTTGAAGAGGGGGTATGTTTCAAATGGTCAAACTCCAAGTAAACAGGGTTCTTGCTTTCGCACGAATGTCTGAATGAGCTTTTGTTGGTATCCCGTAAAGTGAAGTGAGCGGGTATTCTGAAAGGCTTTGTCTGATGGTTTAGACCCTCAGCTCTACTGTAATTTACTGCTTGTCACAATTTAATTAAAATATTCTTCTTACACAGCACAGGAATCTGATATGCTTTGTTTGCATGAGATAATAGAACCATAAAAAATGCAAAATTATATAAAAATCTGTCTCACAGTTCATAAGAACTTAAGAATAGCCTTACTGGCTCAGACCAATGGTCCATCAAGCGCAGTAGCCCGTTCTCACGGTGGCCAATCCAGGTCACTAGTGCCTGGCCAAAACTCAAAGAATAGCAACATTCCGGAATCCCAGAGAGTAACAAGATTCTAGAATCCAAAAGAGTAGCAACATTCCATGTGGAATCCCCAGAGTAGCAACATTCCATACAGAATCTCAAAGAATAGCAAGATTCCAGAATCCCAGAGAGTAACAAGATTCTAGAATCCAAAAGAGTAGCTACATTCCATGCTACCAATCCAGGGCAAGCAGAGGCTTCCCCCATGTCTTTCTCAATAACAGACTTTGGACTTTTCCGTCAGGAACTTGTCCAAACCTTTCTTAAAACCAGATACGCTATCCGCTCTTACCAGATTTTGAAAAGCTGTCTGGAAGCCTGGATTTGTCCTCTTTTTAGCGGACATGTCCGGGCGTCCAAACGGATTTTCAAAATCCGGCACTTGGTCCAGGTTTTAAAAAGCTTGCAGCTGGGAGGAAATCTGTGTATGTGCGAATGCAACATAGTGATGTCACATGTATCCAGTGTTCCCTCTAAGCGGGCGGGTGTTGTGAGCAAACTTTTTTCACTGTGAGCTAAAAATATCGGGCGCCAGCAAGTTATGAGCCAAATAAATATGTTGTCAAAGTTGCTGATACATGAGGACGAGGTATTCAAAGGAATTTTAGGCCTACACGCTAAATTAAATAACGTTAAATGATATTTTTAAGAACACAAAACAACGCATTAATTCTTGAAAGTACAAAATTCTTTATTTATTTATTTTTTTTTAACCAGAAAAACTCAAATTTATTTTAAAACAGTCTACAGAAATTGTAGGGATGAAATGATATCTTAATAAATGTTTTACAACAAATGTAGTTATGTCTGTTACATCCATATGTGTAAACTGTAAATTAAAAACAGTCCAGAAGACAATATGTTTGATGCTTTCAATTTCTAGACAATCTATCAATTCCAGCTTCTACACAAAAGTATAAATACATTAAAACAAAATATTGAAAACCATTTTATTGGGCACAAAGTTTGCCTTCAGTGAGAAGAGTTCACTCAATATGTTGTAGAATAATTGTTGTGAAACTGGAATGGAATCAATTCTTCACTCAAGTTAGATATCATCAATATCTTCATCATCATCCCCAAGAAGAGGCGGTCGGAGCGTACGCGAGTCCGGCTGCCTCTCCTTGTTGGCGAGCTGAGCGGACCGTCGGGATCGACCCCCCGCACCCCCTAGGTACGCCTCTGCAAGTCTTGCCTTGCCCGGATTTGCCGCTCTCTTCCGGTGTTACTCCCCCCCCACCCGACTCTCCTCTCGCCGCCCTGCCATCTGCCGTACACCTCTTCCGATCGCCCCCCTCCCTGCTCGCACCCCCACCCCGATGTCCGATTCCTCCCCCAGCCTCCCCTTACCTTTGCGACGCGTTACATGGACTGCCAGCTCGCCTGCCTGCAAGCACGTGTGTGCGCTGTGACGAGAAACTTGTGTGCTGCGATGTAATATTTTGTGCGCCAGCGCAGCTTAGCGGGAACACTGCATGTATCCCACCTGCGCATGTGCAGATGCCCTCCCAATGCTGCTCCGAACAGGTGAATAGGTTGAGAGAGTGGGGCTGGGCTGGGCATAATGGGTGGGCCTAGGGGCATGGCCATGGGTCCAGATTTTACTTCCGTAAAATCTGGTAACCCTAGTTATAGTGAGATGTGTACCTGGGACTTTTTATGTGACGTTCATTGCAGTACTCCCTACAGCAGTGGTTTCAAACTTGGGGCCCCTGGGGCCACATGCGGCCCGCCAGGTATTATTTTGAGGCCCTCAGTATGTTTATCATAATCATAAAAGTAAAGTAAAACAATTTCTTGATCATCTGTCTCTTTAGCTATAAATGACAATATTATTATTAAGACTTAGCCAAAAGGAAAGATTTATAAACTATAAAGAGTTTTACCTCATGCAAAATTGTCATTTCTTTAATAAGACATTTAACTATTTTTTTCTGAGGCCCTCCGAGTACCTACAAATCCAAAATGTGGCTCTGCAAAGGATTTGAGGGCTGGGGCTGGGAACAGAAAGAAAGAAGCAAGGGCAAAGAGAGAAAACGGAAAAGGAGCAGAAAAAACTGGGGTTGATCCTGCCAGGTAAAGGGAGAAGGATCAAACCTGGGGAGGAGTTCAAGTTTAGGTGGGGAAAGAGAAAACTGAGGAGAGTGATTTGCTAGGGTTGGCTGAGCTTGAGGAGAGAGAAAGCTGGAAGGGGAGAGGAAGTTAAGTCATAGTTAGGTAGGTACCAAACCTTAATAAATAGTCCAAACTAAAGCACCCCACCCCCACCCCCACCCCCACACACTCTTTAGAGAAAGTACTGAAGGTCTATTACATTTAAGCAAAAAGCTATAGTTTATATTGTGGTGCATTTTATCCAATTTAGGGTTTTCTCATGTGTAATTGCTTACACGCTCATATTTACTTCATCGGTTGCCAACCATGGCAGGATTAACCAATAGGCCAAGTAGGCACGTGCCTAGGGCCCGGAATGATCAGGGGGGCCCGATGAAGGAGGGCATCAACATGGTTTTTTCCAAATGGCGATGGGTCCCTCCAGCATCGATCGGCAACGCAGGTCCCCCCGATCGGCAACGCGGGCCCTACCCCAATCAGCAACACAGCCCCCCCCCCCCCATCGACAGAAAGTAAGACATGCAAGCAACGTGGGTAAGAAAGGCAACGGGAACTGTAATTGTGCTGCTTGCCCAAAGCTTCCCTGGGTGCATGATGGGGTAGGGCAGGGCGGGGGAGGTGGCCCAGTGTACTTGTAGTCTCGCACTGTATTTTCACTGTATAAATATCTCCGCTGTGTATGTTCAGTCCCCTGCATTGTAAACTGCTCCCAACTGCATAGTACATCCCCTCACATTGTATCTTCGCAGTAAATGGACAGTCTCTTACATTGTAAACCGCTCTGAACTGTTTGTGGTATTGCGGTAATAAAAAATAAAGTTATTATTATTATTATTGTGTGCCTAGGGGCCCTCGACGAATTAATCCTGCCCTGTTGCCAATCACCTACTTATTATACTCAAGCTATTTATAAAAATTCTAAACCATTTTACTGAACAATATCTATTTTAATGCCACACAGGCTTTCCCCAAAGTTTCAAACGTTATAGGGCAGAATACAGTACTGGGATTTAAGAGAGGATTGGACATTTTTCTGCTGGAAAAGGGAATAGAAGGGTATAAATAGAGGATTACTGCTCAGGTCCTGGACCTTTTGGGCCGCCGCGTGAGCGACTGCTGGGCAAGATGGACCTCAGGTCTGACCCAGCAGAGGCATTGCTTATGTTCTTATTGTTTTACAAAAAATTTTACATTTTTGGTGCAGAACTCCTGGTGTAACATAAGGGCATAAAACACATATAAATACATTAAACCATCACATGAAATCACAAATACTGTCACAAATGAGTATATAATCTTATATTATCTTAATCCCACCCCGCACATAACCCCTTCAAACCTAAACCAGGAGATACATTCTTAAATGGTGCCTTAAAATACCAACCCTCATTCTCCACACCCCACCCTCTCCCAGCAGCAACAACATATATAATATCCCACCAGAATTTAAGACTGCACAAAGTCCAAATTCCAATCCTTGCACTGATCTGTGAACACTTGGTGTGAAATCATACAAATTCAGATGTTTCCTGAACCCATTTACAGAGAGGGGCTGCATGAAGGGGCTTCTCCCTTCCACCTTAACTATTAGAAATGATCTTTGTCAGTATGGGAAATTTTTTTAAAATACACATGAATTTCTGGCAAATGAAAAATGTATAAACTGAAAGTGAGGGACCATAATCACACATTAGGTCATGCACGCACCTTAAAGAAACTTTGGCTTTAACAAGGATTAAATCAAAACAAATATTCCAGAGCGGTAGACATGCAGTGAGAAAATAGTCACTCTGTAAGTGTTTTTCAAAGCAGAAATCTGCAAGTGACTCCTGGGCTTACCTCTTGGTTATCCATGATGACAGATGTTACTGAAACTTTGCCATCCAGACGTCAGGATACACTGCCCCAGGAGGCAGCTCTATTTGTTCAGTATGATTTCCTGTGTCTACAAAGAGTAGTGCTAATGTTGAAGTCAGTGCAGGCAGCTTATTTAAATGACTCCAGTCAAATCCTGTAACCAATTGCTGCTCTGTTAGTTAAAAAAAAATATCTATAAGGACCTGGGGGGCTGAGAACCAGTGAAATCAGGTTCAAATTCCACTGCAGATCCTAAGAACCTCGGGCAAGTCATTCAATTAGAAAATGACACAGGAAAAGAACTTGTAGGGACGGGAAAATGAGTTCCTGTGGGGACGTGGGAAAATTTGTCCCCGTGTCATTCTCTACATTCAACCCCCCTCAAATGCAGTCTCTGTGTGGACAGGGAAAGACCTAGGCACCACAGCCAGTCGGGTTTTCCAGATATCCACAAGGAATATTATTTCAAGGTGCCTTTTGGCCTGCTGAACATGACTGAAGTTGGGTGCATGCCCAGCTACTGTCATAGAATCCACGCTGACTTAGCACGCACTATTTCTGCACCTAACTTTAGGAAAGCTATTGAGAATTTCCCCCTATGGACCAAATTCTGTTTATGGTGCCAAAAAATCGACACCGAAAAAATATGAGCGCCGAGAGCTATTCTGCAAATGGTGCTCCAAGTTGGGCGCCATTTAAAGAATAGTGCCTTGCACCAGGATCCGTGCTTAACTTTTATGCAGGCAGAATGATAGGCTTAAAATCGATAAATCCACGGAAGCAGATGGCATCCATCCGAGGGTAATCAAGGAACTGAAAGGGGCTATAGCTGAACTGTTCCAACTAATAGCCAATCTGTCGATCATATTGGGAAGGATTCCAAAAGACTGGAATGCGTGTCAAAGCAGCTCCTGATTGGTATAGCCCAACTTTACTACAGGAAGAAGCGGCCGGAGCAGACCGCGAGTGTTTTTTTTCACCTGCCGGTGCTTCAGCTGCCCTCTCCTGCCTCTCCAGCTGCAATCTCCTGCCTCCCCTGCCTTTTGACAGGCGAAAAACCGCATTTGCGTTTTTTTGAAATTCGCGGGAGTTCCTGGAATTTCAGGAGAGTACTGTACATCAAATTTTTAATAAACTTGAAACTTAAAGTATTCGTGAGAGAGATTTACATGCAATTGATTTACATGCAAATCTCTCATGAATATTCATTGTGGATATCCTGAAAACCTGACTGGCAGGGGTGCCTCCAGTTGGGAATCACTCACTGTCCTAGAGCACTTAAATGTAACTCATCTTTGAGGTGCTACTGAAAAAAAGGTGTGAGCTAAATCCAAATCTTTCCCCATTACCAGACTTGTTATTTTCTCTTCCCCTCCTCTTCTGTTTCTTCATTGTCTGGCCTACAGAATTACGTCGGGCAGAAGGAAAGACCCTCCTAATTCTATGTAAATATCAGTGGAGGTAGGGCTGAATACAGATCCACTATTGAGGTTTCTGGGCCATATCAAAGGAGACTGAATAAGGCAGACAAATAGTTTTACGTTCCACACCTGTTATACTGAGGTCAAATTTCAAAGCAACTTCTACAGACATAAAGAGGTTCATTTACAGTATAACAATATGTAATAACATCATTATCCTGTATTACTGGCCACAAGCCCATTTTATGTAGTGAGCCCTGTGGCAAATAATGCACATTAATGGCGCCGACATGCATTCTTAGTAAATGACTTGAATTCTTTGATTCCTCAAACTCAGTCGTATCATGCCTTTAGAAAGTTGTTGAAAACCTATTTGTTTGATAAGTTTGTATCATGATTATTTTCTTAACCTGTTTACATGTATGCTTCACTGATTGTGCAGTTCTTCCTGATAACCGCCCAGAACTAATGGTTGGGCGGTATACAAGAATAAAATTTATTATTATTATTACCTGCTTAAATGGTTCTCTGAAAATTGCCCTCCCTCAGTGTAACTAAAAGTCGAGCACACATTCTTTAACCATATTGAAATGAAGTATTCCCATGGACCTGCTCGTTTGTATGTTGCATTTTCAAATCCACATGCACACTGTTTAGACAAAATTCTACCTGCAGAACTTGCACCCTTGTGCCATAAGAACATAAGCCGTGCCTCTGCTGGGTCAGACCTGAGGTCCATCATGCCCAGCAGTCCGGTCACGTGGCGGCCCATCAGGTCCAGGACCTGTATAGTAGCCCTCTATCTATACCCTTCTATCCCCTTTTCCTTCAGAAAATTGTCCAATCCCTTCTTGAACTCCAGTACCGTACCCTGTCCTATCACTCCTCTGGAAGCGCGTTCCAATTGTCCACCACCCATTGGGTGAAGAACTTCCTAGCATTGGTTCTGAATCTGTCCCCTTTCAATTTTTCTGAATGCTCTCTTGTTCCTGTAGTTGTCGAAAGTTTGAAGAATCTGTCCCTCTCCACTTTCTCTATGCCCTTCGTGATCTTGTAAGTTTCTATCATATCCCTTCTAAGTCTCCGCTTCTCCAGCAAAAAAAGCCCCCGTCTCTCTAATCTTTCCTTTTGAAAATTGGTACAAAGTTCCTATGTAAAAAGGGTATGCAAACATTGCATTCAGTGTAGGTCATATGACCCCAGTGGCGTAGCAAGGGTAAGAGGTGCCTGGGGTGGTGATGCCCCCAGGCTGTACCCTCCTCTCCACCCTCCCTCACCTCTCATGCCCTTCCTTCCCCCCATACCTCTTTAAATATTTGCCAGCTTCTCTGGCCTGCTGTTTGCACTGGTGTTGGCTTTCCCTCTGATGTCACTTCCTGGCCCCATGACCTGGAAGTGATTTCAGAGGGAGTCAGAGTAGTCGCTTGCGCTGGTGAAGATTTTAAGAGGTATGGGGGGGGGGGGGGAAGCAAGGAAGGCATGAGTGTGAGTATGAGTGTAGCATGGGGGTTGGAGAGGTGTCGGCGCCCCCACCAAGATGGTGCCTGGGATGGTCCACCTCCCCTTACTACGCCACTGTATGACCCTCATAATCTCTTGCAGCTAACAGAGTGGAAGAGTAGCTTAGTGACTAGTACAGTGGTCCGAGAGCCAAGAACACTAGTGTTCATATCCCACTAATGTTCCTTATCACCTTGACCAAAGTTCTTGGTCCTCTAGTGTCTCAGAGCTATATTTCCAGCACTTCTGCAGTGAGCAGAATTAGGGTTGGAAATTCAACGCCAGGGCCACATCCAGGTACTGGCATTGAATAATGCACCCAAACAGAGACTCTACCTTGTCAAGGTAGAGATACAAAGAAAACAGAGAAGGCGATATCAATGACCTGAAACATTGTCAAACATAGAACCTTGTTTCTGCCAATTGGCACGTAGTGAAATAAGATAACACTCTTTTCAGCTACAGTGGCAAAATAATGGTCAGAATTTAGGATGTTGGTTGGTTGGGCTGAGAACTTTTCAGCACCCCCTCGCACACATTTTTTGATCCAGTTTTCCTTATGATTTCTCTCCTGTGGATTGTTTTCCCCCTTTTTTAGTAACTGACTTTTCAATTAATGGCACTGATTAAGCCAAAGAGAATAATTAAGTTAGGTGCCTAGATCAGCAAGGTGTGCCAATCTAGGTGCCTAACTCGAGACACCATTGCTCTTCTGCCGTTTCTCTGCCCCCCAGAAACTCCCACATGCGATTTCATTGGCATACATACAAGTGTACTCAGCCATGCAGTTTTGTAAGAGCCATTTCTCACATGTAAAACATTTTAGACATGGAAAACACTTTATTAAATTACCCCATTAGCTCTATTGACATTATTGTGGAGTTGTTTTGATATTGCACCCAAAAATTGGATAATTTGTTTTAAACCTAATCATTGACAGCACATGACTGCCATCTACTGGGCAGATGTCTTTTGTACACCTGAAGCAGGCTTTTAAGCCAAAACATGGACCCTATTGGGTCTGCGATCAATGATTGATTTAAAGACTGTTTTATTGACTTTTTTTGTAAATATTTTTATTTAGAAATTTGTATACAAGATAAAAGATACAATACTCTAAAAACAAGTACAACCATAAACCAAAACTCAATTGACTCTCTCCTTTCCTTTTCTTCCCTCGACTTCCTTCTTAATTTATTTTCTGCATCTGTCTAGATTAAATTCTCATTACCCTGTCCTCAATTTCCCTTTTCACTGTGTCTACCTGCATCTTGCCGCTTTTCCCCCTCACCCCTCCACTATTTCACTAACTCTATCCTCTTCCCCCCTTTGTCTACTTCCATCCAGCATCTGCCCCCACTCTCCTCCAACGTCCGCCCTTTCTCTCTCCTTCCATCAGCATCTCGCCCAGCAGCACCCTTCCATATCAGTCTCCTGCGCCCTTCTGACTCTACCCCAATACCATCGAATATCTTGCCCCCTCACCTTCCCACCGCTGCCCTATGCTTTCCTAGAGCAGCAGCAGCGGCTGTAAACGTACAGGCAGTCCGCGCGGGACCTCGCTGCGCTTCCCCCCGACGTCACTTCCTTGTTCCGGAACAGAGCCGGCAACCGCGGGGAGGCGCAGCGAGGTCCCGCAATGCCTGGCTTCAGGAGAGCAGCAGGGGCGGTGACGTAGGGCGGGCGGACCGCCCCTCCCTCGCTACGCCACCAATGGGGTGTCCTGCATTCCAGCTGCGCTGTCCCGAGGGAATTACTGCATAGCCTCCTGCAAACCAACGCATGGTTTCAAAAATCCCGCCCCCTCCGTCGTCGCTGGACTCTCCCTGGCAGCCGTGTGGACAAAAACAAAAAGTCCGTAACAAACGCGATTTCGAAACAGCAAAGCCAACTTTCCGCTTCCGCGAGAGCGACTTCGCATTGGGAAAATCTGCTTCTTTGCAGTTCACGCGCGAAAATAACCGCCCCGCCCTCCCACCCCCGCGAAAAAACCGCGTGACTAATCGGCCGTCGCGTGCAGCCCGCGCGCCTTCCCTTTCTGGGCTGAGAGCGCCCCGGCACTGCAAGGGTTAAGAGAAGCGAGTTCGGGACGCTCGATGGCTGGGTGCAGAGCGCGAGCCTTCCCGGGGTTTGTGCGAGGTAGGAAGAAGCTGGTGCTGGAAACGAGAAACGGGCTGTCGGAGGAATTCGCTATTGTTTTGGGGGCTCAGTTCTGCTGACGTAGGCTGTGCCTTATTTTGCACATGTTTTCAGGAAACGTGTGCATCCGTAACCATTTTTAGGAGTGACAGAAGGCGAGGAAACTAGTGTGACATGTGCTGGCAGCTCCAGCGAGATTGCTACAAAGGGCGTTGAGCCATAGGAAGGCCCTATCAGTGGTGACTGTTAAGTAGGCATGTCCTGCTGGCAAAATTTATTCTGAAACTCCCCCCCCCCCCTCTTAAAAAAAATGACAATTTTGGCCTGTCCATCCTACTTGTTAGAAACAAATTGTCTTCTTATGCTGTGTCTTGTGGTCCAGAGAACTTTCCCACACCACCTGATGGCTACTTGGGGCTAATTTATGTGATGGTAAAAGTATGTATTGCAGGACCTGTTTTTAGCCATTTTTTGCAAAAGGCAATTGAATCTGATGTTAAACATGCTGGGGCCCAGGGTAGAAATTGGCAGCCCCCCCAAAAAAAACCAAACAAACAAAAAACCCCTCAACACAACTCGGTACGAGATTGTGGTACATTTTGATTAGGGCCAGCTCTCTGGAACAGAATATGTAACAAAGCCTCTTTAACTAAATTTAAAGTATAGCTCAGAATTTATTTCTTAACCCTTTCAGGACCATAAGGATCGTAGGCCAATTTTTGTGGTTTTGATGACATTTTTATGGTAAAAAGGGCTTGCAGATGCCAAAAAATTGATTTTTTTTGTGAAATATCATTATTTTTATTTAAAAAAATCACACTTCTGGCTTATGGACAGTGTGGCAAGTGAATCTTCTCGTCAATCTGGCAACGACGCTAATGAATGAATGTCGGAACCAGTTTGTTTACATAAAGGCTGTATCATATGGAATCCGTACATATCAAATTTAGAACTGTAGACTATCCCAATCAAAATTGATAGGATTTTAAAGTTATGGGACAAATAGGTCCCTTGGTCCTGAAAGGGTTAAAGATGGCTTTCAATCTTCCTGATCAATAATCTAGAATGCTATAGGGCAGTGTTCTTCAACCATTGCTGGTCCACAGAAATGTCCTGCTGGTCCACAGGGCCAGCATGTGCATCAGGCCCAAAACAATGTTCTTCAGCCACTGGTCCACGGTGTGATCGATGCGCCATTATCTTCGAGCCAGCGCCCTCTTCCTAACTGATTCAGTGCACAAAGCCACGGGCATCCTGCGCCTGAACCAGAAGCCTTCTCTCTGACGTTGCAACTTCCAGATGAGGCACGGGACGTGCAAGGTGCAATTAGTACTATTATGGGGGTGGGGTCTGGGGTGGAGATTGGGTAGAGATGGGCGGGGTCTGGCCCACGACTTAGCCCAGTGTTCTTCAACCGCCGGTCCACAGACCGATGCCGGTCCACAGATTAATTCTTTTATTTCTGCCAGTCCATAAGTGTAAAAAGGTTGAGAAACACTGCTATAGGGGATTACGGTTTTTTTTCTTTTCTTTATTAATGATCAATATCTTAAGTTTTTACACTAGGTATGCTTTTTGTTTTGTTATTTTGTTGTGTGGATATTTCTTTCCTATGAAAGTTTTGGCAGTCCTTTGTTTTAATTTAATTGTAAACTGATATAGTATAGTAAATCTTTTAATAGACATATCAGTAGGCTGTATCTCTTACAGATGTAGGCTGGGAGGGGGGGGGGGGTTTGTCTCTTCTAACAGGAGTCGAGGACAACTGCCCTATTTGCACTTTCCCTCCCTCCTTGTTGAATATGAACAGTGTAAATTATTCTGGAACTCCCTGCTTCAAAAAGCCTGTAAGAAGCAGAAGGGATAAATAAGGCTTACTTCACATAACTTGATTGCATGTTTCACCAACAGCTTGATTGTGTATTTTGCTACCAATATGTTAAAAAAATAAACAAACTCATCTCCTTTATGTGACAACTGACAGCCAAGCCTCTGATGATCCTCTCAAATAGCACCCTCAGCTAAAAACTTTCACCAAAAACCATTTTTCAATTTCTAGTTAAAAGTCCTAGTAGCAGCTTTCAGTGTACACAGCCCCCCCCCCTGATTCACGGTTATCCCAATTGCAAATTTGGTTATTTGTGATTTTTTTTTTTTTTTTGCCTTGATTTTTAATTGAGAAACGCTGCCCCGGATACCCCCCCAGATCTTACCTGGTGGTCTAGCAGCGACATGGGTTAGGAGCAATCTTCCTACGCTCCTGCCCTGTGCAGAGCCATGCTGTGCATCCGTGCTGTGAATTCCTGTGGTCTCACGAGACTACAAAGGGAGTTTCCGTTGTAGTCTCCTGAGACCACGAGCACTCGCAGCATGGTTCTGCATGGAGCACGAGCGTAGGAAGATTGCTCCTGCCCCGCGTGGCCACTAGACCATCAGGTAAGGTCGGGGACGCAGGAGAGAAACAGGGGTGGGTCAGAGCCAGCCCAAAAAATTATTTACGATTTTCTCTTTTCGCGTGTCGGTTCTGTCCCTAACCCCCGCAAATATTAAGGGTCTGCTGTAATTGTAAAGTCAAATAATTCTTCAGACCCGGGTTGTATGACCATGTATACACTAGTGCTGCCCGATTTCCGATTCGAATCGATTCACCGATTCACTTTGGGTGAATCGATTCGAATCGATGTGTATTTTAAAATAATTGGCCTCTCCGATTCAGGGCACAACCCTCCTCTGAGGAAGAAGGAAGTTGCATCTTCGGAGGTGGGACGGCCAATTCTATCAATAATGAAACATTGTAATTGATTGAAATTGTCCCATATTCATACAATGTAACACAAGAGTTGCCTCTGTCTTTTGTCTTTTTTAAGATTAGATCTGTGTAGATTTTTGACAAGGACACTTAATGTAGATCACAGATTACAATTGCTAAAGTGTCTAAGATTGTAAATCTTCTTATCCACAGGATTAATAAAATCCTTGGTCTCCAAAATCACACCACAATTTTTACTGAAATCACATCTAAAGTGACATCCAACATCTTCCTGCTTTTATTATTTGGATATCATTCATTCAATTTTCTATACCGTTCTCCCAAGAGAGCTCAGAATTTATTCCCTGTCTGTCCTGGTGGGCTCACAGTCTGTGTACCCAGGGATATCAGATGGACTTAAAATCTTTTTCAGATTTTTACTTCTGGAATATGTGGTCCTAAGATTCGTATCCTTGAAAACATGTAGCTTGATGATAGACCAATGTTTTTTTATGATCTTATTAATCATAGGACTAGCATGTGTGTATTGAGAAATGAAATTGACAATAGAAGACTCATTAGAATGTTTTTGTCTAGGCAAAAGAAGATGTTCCCGGTGATTGCATTTTGCTCTAATGTATGCCTGTTTAAGAATGTGGGAACTAAGTAATCAAGGTAATTTACCTTATCTTTTCAGTTTGTAAACTTCCATTTCCTAGCTCTATTGCCAAAATTACTAATAAAATTGATTAAAAAAAAGAATGTGGGAACTATAATCTCTGTCAGATAGATCCTTATATAGATATTTAGATTGTCACTTAAATTGTGATTTTGTTTTTTTTTTTTTAACTACAAATCTTCCTAAAATGTAAGAATTGAGAATGAGGTAAATCCTGCTTTAAATTTGATGGGTGACAACTGGTAGATTCCTGTTCCCATCAGTAGATTAAAAAAAACAACCCCAAAACCTTAGTACTGAACCCTGATTCATCTTGTTTCACAATCACATCAAGGAAAGCAATCTCATGGAAGGAACGATGGTAAGTGAATTGAATATTTTCATCACAGGTGTTCAACCAACTGCAAAAAAGTTTAAATTCATCCATAGTGCCCCTCCATAACATGAATATATTGTTGATATATCTGTGCCAGGTAATGATCTTATCAGAAAAATGAGAATGTTGAATCCAAGTCTCGCAAGTTGGATCATCATTGGTGGCCGCCATGTTTATAACTTTGTGAACCTAATATTGTTGCACTCTGAAGCAGTATTTTGCATACGAAACATGCATGTTGCCATTGGCGCATTCCTGCTCTTGGCATAAGCTGGTCTTTACCAGGGCTTTAAAGATAAGTCTAATTTAAACTCTCTATACAAGCTACTAAGTTTCTATGTAAATTATTTAAATAAGTATTAAAACAATAAGATTTGCTACATGAGTTCATGAGCCGATGAAGAAGTGTAGCGGCTCATAGCTCCATGAGTTTGGTGTCTTGTATACCTGGAGTATTACTTCTGATGGCTCTTTAGTACTGAAGTTTCAACATTATGATGATGATTTGAATCACAATATTTGGTCCAGGAAAATGTGATTTTTAAATATTTCTGGTTTGGATATATGATTGGAGATTTTTGACACGCCTATAAATAACATGTAGCAATACATCCAAGTTAATAACATGTTGGTATATAAATTTGTAACTTAGGGTTCCTTTTACTAAGGTGGACAGCGTACGCCAAGTGTTAAAATGGTATAAAGAGGGCTTCTTTGCATTTTTCTTCGCTAATCCCTTAGCACAGTGGTTCTTAAACTTTGTCTTGGGGGACTCCCAGCAAATCAGATTTTCAAGATATCCCTAAGGAATAGGCATGAGTGAGAAATTTGCATGCCTACTATCTACTTTATAGGGCAGGCAGATCTTGCCCATGCCTATTCATTAGGGATATCTTGAAAACTTGACTAGCTGGGGGTTCCCCAGGACAGGTTTAAGAACCACTGCTATTTTTGGCCTTGAAGTTTTTGTTTTTAAAATTTTGGGGTCCTTTTAACTAAGCTGCAGTAAAAATAGGCCTTGGTGTGCTCTTGTATGTCTTTCCTGCACGCTAAGGCCTTTTTTTTTTTTTCACTATGGCCATAAGTCTGATTTTCTATTTTGTTAATTAACAGCCGTGCATTAATGTTGCCATTAGCATGTGGCCTTTTTTTTTTTAACATCATTGCGTGAGCCCTTAGCCTCCCTTATTTTGGAGGCGATAAGGACTCGTGGGCTAACCAGTTAATGCACAATAATGTAGATGCGCTAACTGGTTAGCGCAGGGAAAAAATGTACTTTTTTAGCACGCGATTGGCATAAACAGATTGCAGAGTCGCCATTTTTCTGTGCACTAAACCCATGTTTGGGCTTAATGTGCCTTAGTTAAAGAATCCCTTGCTTGTTTAACTGCAGCACATTTCAGGTGAGTACATTAACCCTTTCAGGACCAAGGGACATATTTGTCCCATAACTTTAAAATCCTATCAATTTTGATTGGGATAGTCTACAGTTCTAAATTTGATATGTACGGATTCCATATGATACTGCCTTTATGTAAACAAACTGGTTCCGACATTCATTCATTAGCGTCGTTGCCAGATTGACGAGAAGATTCACTTGCCACACTGTCCATAAGCCAGAAGTGTGATTTTTTTAAATAAAAATAATGATATTTCACAAAAAAAAATCAATTTTTTGGCATCTGCAAGCCCTTTTTACCATAAAAATGTCGTCAAAACCACAAAAATTGGCCTACGATCCTTATGGTCCTGAAAGGGTTAAACTGTTTGTTCTTTCTGTCCACAAATTGGCAGCTAGGAAGAATCATTTACAAGCTCATCTCACCTCCTATCAAAAGACTTTAATAGCCTGAGCCTATGACCTTATGTTCTTTTGGAAGTAAGAAATCTGGCAGCCTCTAGGTGGCTTACTAGCGTTTCTTAAGTGTTATCTTTTTTTATACTTAAGTAGGCACAGCTTTCACTCTTATGCAGATCAAGTTTCAAGTTTATTAAAACATTTGATAAAAACGCCAATCATAAATTCTAAGCGTTTTACTCCAAACTGAAAATAGCAAGTTAGAAATATATATATTAAACTTTGGGAAGTAAATTATACAAATCCATGAGCAATCTGTATGGCCAGAACTGTAAGTCCAGATAAAAAAGAAGCTTTAGAACCAGGGAAAGTTAGATTGTTTTTACATCTTGTTTCCTCATACATATAAAGGAAGATTTGTTTCCTAATATTAGGTTTACAATGTGACAGGTTAAGCAAGCATGCCTGTATAAGATTTCTGTGCATGTGTCAGTCTTTCATATCCTGCGCTATACTAAGGTGACAGGTTCTCCGACCACAATTTTTTAAACAAAGGAGAAACTTTTTTCTACTTTAAATGCACCCCTGCAGATGCGTGCTTCCTTCTTGAGGCCTCCGGCTTTCATTGGCATGTATGTATTCACACGCTCGTTGCTGTGTACTGGAAGGGAATGTCTGAGCTCTGTAATCCCTCCCATTTTTGCTTAACCTACAGTATGCATAGAGAGCTGAAGAGGGCAGGATCACCGACTCATGTGCGATTGCTCTCAGAATTATATCTTTTTGTTTCTCTCTCACTTTTTTTGTCCCATCCAGAAAACAAGGCTACAAAGAACATGAAGAGCTGAGACGTTTCAGTTTTCGTCTTCAAAGCTATCAGCATTTGCTTTCCCGCCTCCCCTCCCTCTCTTAGAATACCTTTCACTGATGTCCTTGCCTCCAAAGCCAGAAGGGAGACGCTGGAGTTTAGGAAGACTGACTGCTGCCAGGAAGAGTCACTTTAACAACAGTCCTCCCTGGAGATGGCTGAAAATGCTCTTAATTCACACTACGATCCTATCCCTCCTCCCCAAGAAAAGGTCGGGAGCAAAGAGTCGCCCCAAACGGACGATCTACCTCTGAGTGAACTGAAGGGCGAGGTGATGGTCAACACAGAATCCCCTCGACCCAATATCAACCTGGATCCAAGGATGTCTATCTACAGTGGGAGAAGACCTCTGCTCACCCGGACAAACATTCAGGGTAGAGTTTACAACTTTTTGGAAAGACCTACAGGCTGGAAATGCTTTGTCTATCATTTCACGGTGTAAGTAGTTTTTTGATCTTCTTTACATTTTATTATCTCAGTCTTCCAAAAAGAAAAAAAAAAATGCCATGAATCTGGACAGACATAAGCAGGGTTTTGTTTTTGCTGAAAGATCAAAACAGGTAAAGTGAAATGAGTGTGTAAATATTCCATATTTTCTATTGCATGTCTGTCTAATGCTGGCACCATTCTGTGATCTCTTCTGAAAACATGAGACTGTTTAAACACCCTCCCTCCTTCATTTTTCTAGGTTTCAGGCTTGTTGAGGTTAACAGTTCTGATTGTGATAGTTCAGGTGAGAGATGTAGGTAGGAGCAGATATGTGCATGTTTTGTTTGAACTTCACAGTTACTATTTATCTTTAAGTGTGAATATCCACTGAGATAAAATAAACCACTGGACAGGCCAGCTTGCCTCATTGCATTTCATGAGACCACAGTGTTAAATGGGGCAGGTAAACTGACTTGGTTAAGTAACTAAAATCTGGTTTAACTAGGCTGTCATTGCGGGTAACTTAACCTTTACTCTCTTTTTTGCTTTGGAATTGCATGAAAATGTGCTGAGTGTATCTTCTGCAATTTTTTTAACTCTACAGGGGATACCATTTTGTTGAAATGGTTCTATTTTGCATAATCTCTGGCATTGGACTTTTGGGTTTGGAATGTGCAACAAGCAAATTTAATAATACAAAGAGGGTAACCTTTCAAAAGTGGGTGTGACGGGCAGTGAATGTGCAGTACAAGTAGGACATTTCAGCCTGCACAAATTCCACTTTTCAAACATTGACTGAAAGTTTGTGCAGCCCTTCTGCAGTGACGTCCACATGTACCCATCTAATTTTGAATCGTGCCTCTGAAAAACCCTCCCCATTCATCATATCTATAAAAATCAAAATAGATGCAATATTTCAACTGAAAATCCTTTTGGCTGGATAAATGGCTGGTGTTAGTGTATTTTCTTTTTTCTTGTATAGGAAGTGCCTAAATCTTTGGGGGCAAATTCTCAGTTTTTCTGCCATTCCAGTTCAGCTGATGGTCTATGGAGCGGGGTATTTATAGGGGGATTGAATATTCTTTTTTTTGATAGAAAAATATTCTCAAGGCTGGCTTTCATGTTGGGGCGAGCAGGGTGATTGCTTGGGGCCCTGTATCATATGAGTCTACTTGGTACAGCTGGGTGTGATCACAGAAGCATTGCTTCAGGACGGTACCATAACTAAAGGGCACCGGACATTGGCGTGCCGACAAACCTGTGGTGACATTGTGCACAGGACTAATGCGCACTGCCGGTTTCAGGCCATCAGGTTTGTGCTCTGAGAGGTGGTGTTTGGGGGGGGGGGGAACCCCCCAGTATACCCCCAGTACACTTAGAAGTCCTGGTGCTCCCATTGAGGTGGTGTGGGGAGGGAACCCCCCCCCCCAACTACACTGAAAACTCCTGAAGAAAGGAGAACAGGAGTTTTCAATGTAGTGTATGTGTGTGTGTGTGGGGGGGGGATTTCCCCCACCTCCCCCCAACGGGAGCTCTAGGACTTCTAAGTGTAGTATGGGGTTCCCTCCCCCCCCCTCAGAGTGCAAACCTGAAGGTCTGAAACTGGCAGAAGTGGCAGCGTGCCAATGTCCGGCGCACTTTTGATGGGTCACCCTTCAGGACATCTTGCGGTGCTTGGGTTCTCTCCATGGTTTTCGCTTATTTATGTGGACAAATTAGAACTGGCTTAGTGTGTGAAAGTTTAGCTTACTTCATTAGAATTTGAAAAATTGTGGCGGAAGCAGTTAGCTTAGAAGGGTTTAAAAAAGGTTTGGACAACTTCCTAAAAGAAAAGATGGACTTGGGGAAATCCACTGTGTTTCTAGAATAAGCAACATAAAATCTGTTTTGTTCCTTGGGATCTTGCCAAGTACTTGTGACCTGGGTTGGACAACTTTCATGTTTTGTTCTTAATATAACAGCCAAAATAATGGCAGAAATGTGGGCGTGTGTGAATGAGATCCTGCCTGGCTCAGGTTATTATGGGGTCCTTTTACTGAGGCATGCTGGCCATTTTAGTGCGAGCTAAACACTAACGCGTCCATAGGCTATAATGGACACGTTGGCGTTTAGCACATGCCTTAGTAAAAGGACCCCTAAGTGATGGTTGTAGGTGCATCATTGTGTTCTACTTGAGAAGTAACAGCTCTGCTTAAAGAGCTGAAATGCACAGTGTAATCAGCACATATGATGTGGCACCTTATAAATCCCTGGGCAAGGGCCAATTCAACTAACTTTTTTGTTTGTACGTACCTCTTCCCTATTTTTATTTGTATCTCCTCTTGTATTTAGTACAGGCTTGATCCTTGCGTTCTTTGATATAACACCCCCAGTATATCCAAGCTCCCCTCCCCCCACTTCAGACCTCTGCAATGCCATCCCCGTTGCAGTATTGTGGGTTTGCCCTGTCTCTGCCTACAGCAATTGTCTCAATAAACCCGGCACATACTCTCTCTGATTTGCCACCCCACCAGTTCTGCTGCCCCCTACCTCCATGCCCTTTGACAAAGTACCTCATGAAAGACTTCTGAGGAAATTAGAATGTCATGGGATTAAGAACTGGTTGAAAGAAAACAGAGTAGGGTTAAATAATCAATATTTTCAATGGAGAAGTGTAAATAGCGGAGTTCCCCAGGAGTCAAGGCTCAGTTAAAAGCCCACCTCCTTTTAGAGTTCTTTTAACTTCTAATTCCTCTCACCTTGGGTTCTGCATCCCCAACCCTATATGTCATGTCTGTTTGTCCAAGTTGGATTGTAAGCTCTTCTGAGCAGGGACCGTCTATTAAATGTCCAGTGCTGCTGTGTACGCCTTTCAGCACTATATAAGTGATAAATAGTAGTAGTAGGGTCTTTGCTGGGACCGCTGCTTTTTAAATGTATTTATCAGTGATCTAGAAATGGGAATAACTAGTGACGTAGTTAAATTTGCTGATGGCAAAACATTGTTAAATCGCAAAAGGATTGTGAAAAATTATAAGATGACCTTGTGCGACTGGACATCAAAATGTCAGATGACGTTTAGTGTTCTTAGGGCAAGGTCCCACCTTGCTTTTAGGGATGTGTGTTCGTGCACTTTGCTTTTTGTATGGAATTTTGTTTCTGAAATTGCAAGAAATGAAATCTTTGGCCAGAAGATGTGCTACTCCACTGTTGACCCAACAAACAATTGAACAGGCCCTCCAGTGTAATAATCAAAAGGATTTATGGGGCCCTCATAAACTTGGGAAGCCATTGAGTCGGGCATAGATGATAAGGAAATGCCGAAAGAATAGTAAGGACTGACCAAAGGGGAGAGGATGCTTTTTCATTGTTACACCTTCATAGAGAACTTAATCTCTTGATATGAATTACTGAAAACACATTATTTGTAAATATCATTTAATTTACAGTCTAATGGGAACTGGAAGATCTATTAGTGTGTTGAGAATCACACACCCAAAATTTTTTAAATATTTTTTCTCTTCTTTTAGGTGAGAATGGAATATTTATTTCCTGTCTTTGTAATGGTGAAAACAAATGACATTTTAATGTATTGTACGCTGCCTGTATACTGATTGGCCTAGGTAGTATATCACGTTTTAAATAAACTGTAGCTAGAATGGGTTTTGTAAAAGGACATAGGATGTAATAAACATTATTTGAAGTCATCTAGACCTTCCTTTTGACCTCTTTCTGCTTTGGATACATACAGGATTTTTGGTCTTCTATTGGCATTACTTAAATAGTAATGGTATTTTTGTTGCCATAAGCCACTTGTTCGTTCCTGTTTTTCTGTGGTTTATCTTCATTCTCTCGCTCTGTAATTTCTCTTCAGCGTGTTTATTCTAGCGATAACAAGCTTCCTTTTCCTTTAATGAAAGTTGTTGAGATTCGCACGTTTATAGATATGGTTAACTGAAAGCCAAGAAAGCATCACTACTGGCATGTCAGAAGAAAGCTCCTACTGCCTTGGATGTACTGACATCTGTCAACTGAGTGTTTAGTTGCATTTTTCTCTTGGGAAGTGTCATGATGGCATAGTGTTGGTGCTCAGGAATTTGCCCACAAAGTAGTAGCCATTATTTAGCCTAAATCAGCCTTAAGGTTTTATTTATTTTTGAATTTTGAAACAACCAATCGGGATGCAAGATCCCTACCCTAGATTTTGGGGTTTTTTTTGTCATTCTGTCTTACTGGTCAGCTTCATGTGAAGAATAGGAGCCAACTTTTCAAAATGATTGGGGGTGCTAAACCCAATAGCAATTACCCCCCTCCCTAATAGACACAATCAAGGAGTTTGGCTCCAATGATGTGAAGAATGAAGTTGTTGACTTCATGTAAATATGTTGCTCTTTAAAGTGGTAAATCAAACTATAATAAGCTTGAAACATTCAAATTTTTTTTTTTTTGTAAGTCTTTATTGACATTTTAAACTTTTATAATGTATACAATGTTATCATCACAATTATTACATTAAACAATTCTTTTATCCCCTTATCCTAATTATAAACAATAATATTATATATTATGATAACAAAATAATAAATATTACTCTTCCAATTAATTAAACCACCCTCCCTGGATGTGTAAGGAATCTAACGAAAAAAAGGAGAAACATAATTTTAATTATAATAACTTGAAACATTCTTAAAACTGATTTCGTAGTTCAACTATGTGCGTAAGAGGAGGCTAATCCCTTTTTTTTTTTTTTTTTAAAGCTCCTTGCTGTTTGTCCCACCTCTGCGTCCACCTCGATTGCACAAGGTGTATGTGCTTTAGCATTTTGGCCCAATCTATCCCTAGCTATTAGTTTGGAGACCTTGTTTTAAATGAGCCTTGAAAACCTTCTTTCTCAGGTCAAGCATTTCCTGCTGATTGATTCCTTGCTTTGTATTCCTATGAGTGGTGTGTTGTGGTACTCTAACTTACTTTCCAATCTACCTTCCTGTTGTACCGTTAGCTTTAATGTTTTATTTTATTTGAAGGATTTATATTCCGCACTATCATTGAGTTTCTAGGTGAATTACATCGTAAGTGACATAACATAGTTTTCAGGGGCAAAATAATATTGAAAGTTTCACTGCCACCTTACATGATAAATATACTTCATTGTTCACAACCTAGGCTCCCTCATAAAAATTTTTCCCTGTTATTTCTCTTAGTGAGTTAATTATACAATTTTTTATTTTTTTTTCCAAATTTGCAGTATAGCAACTAAAAGTGAAATGTGACTGATCAAGGCTGGGTGGAAATTTTTGTTACTTGCAGGCAAACCAGATGGAAAATATGAGCGAATTGTTGGAGGGGGAAAGAGATCCTAAAGATTGGAGAGGCAGAAGAAGAGCAAAGGAAGGCCAAAGTGCCACAGTAGTGTACCTTGTAGCCAGTAATATAGTAAAGGGGGGGGATGGGGCAGACCGCCCCAAGGCACAGTCTTGTTGGGGGTATCGGCACCTCTACCTCCCCCCCCCCCCACTATGCTCACGCCTTCTTCTCCCCTGTACTTCTTTAAATCTTCGCCAGCCTAAGCAGCTTCTCCGGCCTGCTGCTCACACCAGCCTGACTCTCCTCTGAAATCACTTCCTGGTCACGGGGCCAGGAAGTGCGGTCAGAAAGAAACAAAGCTAGTGCAAGCAGCAAGCCAGAGAAGTTGCTCGCACTGATGATTTTAAAGAGGTATGGGGAGAAGAGGGTGCAAGTGTGGCATGGGGGATTGGAGAGGAGGGCACCGCTACCCCAGGCACCTACTACCCTCTCTATGCCAACACATGCCCCAGGCCCTAAGGTAAGCAGGAACAGCCTAGTTGGGGCCACTTTGAATGCAAGTAAACAGAAGGAGAGCAAACATATCTTACACTGTGAGACCACAACACTGCTGACCAGTGTGTGTCAATGGCATCCATCCCATCAGTTTGCCTTCAAGACTTCTATTTGGTGTATTTTGAGGGTTGTTGGCATTTTCAAATGCATTCTTTTCATCTTTTGATAAATGCCCTTTCCTTCAAGCACACAGCTCCTCCCCTAATCCACTTCTCACCTTCTGCAAACTTGAGTAGAAAGGCAGACCATAGCATAAGAAAGCCAGAATGATGAAGACCACTGTAGAGGTCTTCAGTGGCCACTACTAGCCCCCTGAAGAACACTGCCCTGCACTTGCTCTTAAATGAGGGCCTGAATTATATCAACTGGATTAGATTTATTATGTGATTTACCGCTATTGACACAAGTATTTAGCAGTGTACAAAAAAAAAACTTTATTAAAATTACAGTACAATCACTTTACAAAATCTATAAAAAAAAGCAATAAAAGAATAAAACAGGAGCTGAGATTAGCAGAATCAAGTCAATCATTACTAAATCCTATAGTAACAGTTTGCTTCCATAATATTGCTGAAATCTGTTTTCAACAGCTTACAAAATGACCATGAAAGAATTAGTCAAACAAAATAATTTCATAACACTGGACATACATAAGAAAAAGCTCTGCTTCTCATGAGAGACCAACTTTGATACCTATACCTGGCAATGAAAACAGTTCTTGGCTAGAAGAGCACAGGGATCCAGATACAATGGAGACTTCAAGTGCACAATAGCTTGAACTAATGCATGGGCCTATAGCAGTGGTCTCAAACTCGCGGCCCACCAGGTACTATTTTGAGGCCCTCGGTATTTTTATCATAATCACAAAAGTAAAATAAAACAGTTTCTTGATCATCTGTCTCTTTAGCTATAAATGACAATATTATTAAGACTTAGCCAAAAGGAAAGATTTATAAACTATAAAGAGCTTTGCCTCATGCAAAATTGTCATTTCTTTAATAAGACATTAACTATTTTTCTGAGGCCTCTAAGTACCTGTGGCCCTGCAAAGGGTTTGAGTTGCAGACCACTGGTGTATAGGTAACCAATGAAGTTTATATAGAACCGGAGCAATATGATTCATTCTTTTGCTACCTGTTAAAAGCCTTGTGGCAGTATTTTGAATCTACTGCAAATGTACACTGGCCTGACTTAATCCTAGAAAGAGAGTATTGCAGTAATCCATCCTACTTGATACGAAGGCATGTGTCAACTTTGTAAGGCTTTTCTGTTCAAGGACTGTTTTTAGTTGACACACACATTCACAATTGGTTAAAAACATGTCTTTACAATGTAACTAATTTGAGGATGAAAACTTAATCAAGAGGTGCAGCGAACACCCAATACTATCAATTCTGAGCAAAACTGAATCTTTGATCCCTTTATATATCTTTATGCTGGTGCGAGACAGATACATTTTAATTGCGACAACAGGTAGGAGGGCCATAATAGAAACATGATGGTAGATAATGGACCACCTAGTCTGCCCATCCACAGTAACAATTATCTCTCTCTGTTAAAACATAGACTTTCGTTTCTGCAAAATGGCACTTAATAAAGTAAGATATGTGATAAAACATGAAGACACTTTCTGAGAAATGAGAATGAAGACTAAGAACACAAACTTAATTAGTACGTGATTTTCTGTGGTGGTGGAATGACAGCTTTTAACTAACAGTGATATAATGAAACCACCACATTTTAATTTGCCCTCAAGAACTGATAGCTGAAAGCAGCAGATGCAATCAAATCACTTCTGTAAGCTAAGTGATGCGGCTTTCATTTCAGGTCCACTAGTGAGTGACTTACATGCTAATGACATATTATTATTTATTGGCAAAGAAAATGTACGGCTTAGGAAATGCTGCTTCCTCTGTACTGCATTCTTGAGCTCCAGGTGTGCTTTTCCGGCTTAACCTGCCTGGTAGGGAACACGGGAGAAAATTAACCTGCCATGCTAGATCTAAAAAACCCCAGATGGTTAACTTTAGTTTAGTTTTTCCTTTTCTTTCTTAGCTAGGTGCTGGTGTTGAGGGTTTTTGTGTGTTTTGTTTTTGTTTTTTTAATTTTTATTGAGTTTCTAAAGCTAGTGTTGAGGGTTTTTTTGATTGTGGTCAACTTGGATGCCTGTAACCATTTTCCTTGGTGGTAGATATTGCAGAGCTTTTATCTGCAGATTCTGGCCAGGCTGACCCTCCTGAAAACGTCCTTGGGCTTTCTCAGGCCAGCAATGGGGTTTACCTTTTACAGCCTTGTTTAAACAACCTCACTACTGAATGGAAATGAGGTTTCCTGGAAGTCTGTGATATTTTTTTGAAAAGCTCCACAGTAAAGATGCTACATATGATCTCTCTAGACTGAAGTGCTATGAGGAAATTGAGACAAAACAGTAGTATATAGTCGATGTGCAAGGGCAAAATTTTCATTTTGTTTAGTTTTCTGCACATTGGGAAGAATAACCTGAATCACAGCTACCGGATGCTAGGGTCCACCTTGGGTGTTATCGCCCAAGAAAAGGATCTGGGTATCATTGTAGACAATACGATGAAACCTTCCGCCCAATGTGTGGCGGTGGCCAAAAAAACAAACAGGATGCTGGGAATTATTAAAAAAGGGATGGTTGACAAAACTAAGAATGTCCTAATGCCCCTGTATTGCTCCATGGTGCGACCTCATCTGGAGTATTGCGTTCAATTCTGGTCTCCTTATCTCAAGAAAGATATAGTGGCACTAGAAAAAGTTCAAAGAAGAGCGACCAAGATGATAAAAGGGATGGAACGCCTCTCGTATGAAGAAAGACTAAAAAGGTTAGGGCTCTTCAGCTTGGAAAAGAGACAGCTGAGGGGAGATAGGATTGAAGTCTACAAAATCAAGTGGATCGATTTTTCACTCTGACAAAAATTACAAAGACTAGGGGACACTTGATGAAGTTACAGGGAAATACTTTTAAAACCAGTAGAGAGAATTTTTTTTTCACTCGTAGTTAAGCTCTGGAATGTGTTGCCAGAGGATGTGGTAAGAGCGGATTGTGTAACTGGTTTTAAGAAAGGTTTGGCAAATTCCTGGAGGAAAAGTTCATAGTCTTTTATTGAGAAAGACATGGGAGAAGCCACTGCTTGCCCTGTATTGGTAGCATGGAATATTGCTACTCCTTGGGTTTTGGCCAGGTATTAGTGACCTGGATTGGCCACTGTGAGAACGAGCTACTGGGCTTGACGAACCATTGGTCTGACCCAGTAAGGCTGTTCTTAAGTTCTGTCATCCATAGAATTTTTCTTTTGATTTGGAGTAATATCAATAGTGTGCATTGTCTTGCAATAATAAATGCTATTTTGAAATTGAGCCCTTTTCTTCAAATTTGCAGTTTTTTTGAATCATTGCATTTAATTCCATGTCCTTAGTAGAAATCACTTCCTCTTTGCTACACAGTCATAAAATTGCATTACAATTTTCCTGGAGTACAGTTTTTAAAAATGAGCTCTTTATTTTCTTCAATTTGGGAAAATGACAGATGGGTAGATGTGATGTGCAGTTTCTTTCAGATCTAGGTTCTGTCTGCTGGCTCCATCTCTTTAATGTTAATTATATCAACAGGCTGATCTACTCTTTGAGATCTGAGTTTTCTAAGAAAAGGAGGACTACAGGTCTCTGCATGACTAGGGTAAAGCTAGGACAAGAATGACTTGGCAATAAAATAAGAGTAAAACTGGAGCTACTGTTCAATTTTATTTTGCTTCTCTTTGGTGCTGGGCAAGGCTTGATTTGTGCATATTATGGCCCCTAAACTGTAATATTTAAGAGGCCTCCTTGATTAGGAAGGCAATGCATTTTTGGTTTAACAGTTTTCCATGCTTTTGAAGCCTGTGATGCACTGGGGAGGGGCCTAAAGCTCTGATTGGCTCAGGTGCCTAAGGCCTTTCCCATAGGGGGGGCCTTAGGTACCTGGGCCAACCGGAGACTTAGGCCTCATTTCCAGGATGTTGGGGGGGGGGGCTGCAGCCAAGGGGGGGGGGGGATTGGCAACAGAAGGGAAGGACATCTCTCCTGCTCAGTGTACTGTCTGGATTGGGGGGGGTGGGAGACAGGGCTTCGGTGATGGGAGGGAGTGGGCCTCCCTTCTACTGGGGGACTTCACGAGTTGTGGGTTCCCTGCTGCGGCTGCTCAGCTGATAATGGCAGGGAGATTTCCTTGCCAACCTGAAGAGCCCTAATCTCTTTAGTCTTTCCTCGTACGAGATGAGTTCCATACCCTTTATCATCTTGTTTGCTCTTTGAACCTTTTTTAGTGCCGCTATATCTGTCTTGAGATAAGGAGACCAGAATTGAACGCAATACTCTGTACCATGGAGCGATACAGAGGCATTATAACATTCTTAGTATTATTAACCATTCTTTTAAAAATATTTCCAAGCATCTTTGCTTTTTTGGCTGCTGCCACACATTGGGTCACAGGTGTCAGTCGGTCCTCGAGGGCCACAATCCAGTAGGGGTTTCAGGATTTCCCCAATGAATATGCATGAGATCTATTAGCATGCAATGAAAGCACTGCAAATAGATCTCATGCATATTCATTGGGGAAATCCTGAAAACCCGACTGGATTGCGGCCCTTGAGGACCAATTTTGACACTCGGATCCTTTTCTTGGGCGCTAACCCTTGCTATGACTAATGGGAATCCTCAAGTACCGCCAGCTGAGGACCTCATCCAAAGACGGCCAGAACTGCTCTCCACCAAGCGCAGCAGTTGCTGGCATCATCCCTGAGCCACTGAGGTGCCAGCATTTGTGACTCAGGGAATCCCAGCCACCTTCGGAAGTCCTCAACTGACATAGTTTGGGGGTCTTCATCAGCTGGAGTATTTATATTTACATTAGAGGCTCTGCCAGAGCCCCATTTACAAAGTATGTATTCTTCTTAATTAATATTTCCAAATTAATAAAGTGTCTTTGCTTATTTGTAAATGGGTCTCTACCAGAGCCTTTAATTCAGTAGCATAATAAATGAAATCAGTATTTCGGAAGTTTATAGGGATGGGTGTGGATGGATTTGATTCCTTGCAGTGACAGGCTTGCTTTTTGTCCACGCGCTACTTTCTAGGCCAAAGCTTCCATCCTTTTGGTAAAAGCTAAATGGGAAGAAATGTTCTGAGTTACAGATTGATAATACTTCTTTCTACATGATGCTTAAGAAGGCAGTTATCAATGTTATTACATGGATACAGTACTGATAAAAGCCCCAGGATGGTTTGTAATTTTGCACAGTTTATACTCCAAATATGATTAGATCCTAATCTGATAAGAGAATGATAATCCCATTGACAAAATGACATACACAAAAAGGATATCTTTTGATTGTATTCAACAAAGAGATTCAATGATAGATATCCTCAAGTGAAAAAGTACGCGAAGCTGCTATTCAGTAATTGTTGGCATCTCCTTGAGCAGCAACAACTTAGATTTAAACATTTCCTGTAATTTGATCAGTCTCTCGCATTGCCTTTGAGGAATATTGGCTCATTATTGCTTGGAAAACTATTTGAACTATGTGAGAATTGAAGGCCTTTTTTGCACTAGCAGCTTCCTTGAGGTCTTGCCACATTTCGATAGAGTTTAGGTTGGGTCTTTGACCAATAGAAGATATAAAATTGCTTCTTGAGCACTTCTGTAGTAGATTTCTTGAATGTTTATGGTTGTTGTCCTGTATTTAGGTCAGCTTCAGCTCATGGATATATGACCTGATGTTTTGCTCTAGAACAGGGATCTCAAAGTCCCTCCTTGAGGGCCGAAATCCAGTTGGGTTTTCAGGATTTCCCCAATGAATATGCATTGAAAGCAGTGCATGCCCATAGATCTCATGCATATTCATTGGGGAAATCCTGAAAACCTGACTGGATTGCGGCCCTCAAGGAGGGACTTTGAGACCCCTTCTCTAGAACAAGGGTTCCTAACCTGGGGTCCGTGGACAAGTTTCAGGGGGTCTGTGAGGGTTAGATAAAAATTAACATTTATATTCACTATGCAGCCCGGTACTGTTTTTTTTTCTCTCGCAGATAATGAGAGTAGTTGTAGTAGTAGATCTGTTTTAATTTGTACAAGAGGATAATGGGTTTTTTTAGACTGTTTACTTTAAAGTTTAATAATACTTTGTGTGTCATATATATATGACAATCAAATCTTGATAAATAAAGTACATTATATCCATTGCATGTAAAGTTGTGTTTATGTGACTATTTCTGGGGAAGGGGGTCCATAGATGTCAGATTCTTAAAGGGGTCTATGACTCCATAAAGGTTAAGAATCACTGAACATAAGAACATAAGAAATGCCTCTGCTGGGTCAGACCCGAGGTCCATCGTGCCCAGCAGTCCGCTCACGCGGCGGCCCAACAGGTCCAGGACCTGTGCAGTAATCTTCTATCTATACCCCTCTATCCCCATTTCCAGTAGGAATTTGTCCAATCCTTTCTTGAACCCCAGTACCGTACTCTGCCTTATAACGTCCTCTGGAAGCGCATTCCAGGTGTCCACCACACGTTGGGTAAAGAAGAACTTCCTAGCATTTGTTTTGAATCTGTCCCCTTTCAACTTTTCTGAATGCCCTCTTGTTCTCTTATTTTTCGAAAGTTCGAAGAATCTGTCCCTCTCTACTCTCTCTATGCCCTTCATGATCTTGTAAGTCTCTATCATATCCCCTCTAAGTCTCCTCTTCTCCAGGGAAAAGAGACCCAGCTTCTCCAATCTCTCAGAATATGACAGGTTTTCCATACCTATTATCAGACGTGTTGCTCTCCTTTGAACCCTCTCAACTAACGCCATATCCTTCTTAAGATACGGCGACCAATATTGGACGCAGTACTCCAAATGCGGGCGCACCATCGCCCGATACAACGGCAGGATAACTTCTTTCGTTCTGGCTGTAATACCCTTTTTGATTATACCAAGCATTCTATTCGCTCTCTTAGCGGCCGCTGCACACTGTGCCGATGGCTTCATTGTCATGTCCACCATTACCCCCAAGTCCCTTTCCTGGGTACTCTTATTCAATAACATCCCTCCCATTGTATAGTTGTACCTCGAGTTTCTGCTCCCCACATGTAATACTTTACATTTTCTGCTCTAGAATTTTCTCAAAACAGAATTTATGATTTCATCATTGATAACGAGCCCTTCATCAAAGCAGCCTGCTTTTTTTTTTTTTGCCATCCTGGTGGTCCAGCGCGCTTTCCGTGCTCCTGCCTGGGTTTCGCTGCTTCTCTTTCGCAGTCTACCCTGTGTCCAACATTAGACTCTCTCTCTGTCTTCTCCATGCATGTTTCCCTCTCCTCCACCATATGCAAGATTTCTCCCTCACCCCTTTTTACCTTAGTTGCATCCTTTCCTTCATCATCCCTCCCTTCATTCTGAAAAATCTAGGTTTTTTCTGGCAAGTCCCAATGACACAATTAGGGACACATCGATATTTTTGAATGGTCAAGATTTTCCTGTAGTCGATTCCATAAAAATTTTGGGTGTGGACGCTGGACCGACATCTTACTTTAGAGCAGGGGTGCCCACACTTTTTGGGCTTGCGAGCTACTTTTTAAATGACCAAGTCAAAATGATCTACCAACAATAAAATTAAAAAAAAAAACACAAAGCACACTGTACGCATAGAAAATGTTAATTATCATTCCTATTCCAGGGTTTTTCAAAGAGGTCAAAGCAGATGACTCTATGCACTATCACCTCAGTAACAACCATACAAAAATAGACAAATATACCCCCCTCCCTTTTTACTAAACCACGATAGCAGTTTTTAGCACAGGGAGCTGCACTGAATGCCCAGCGCTGCTCTCGACACTCATAGGCTCCCTGCGCTAAAAACCTCTATTGCGGTTTAGTAAAAGGGGACCTTAGTGTAAAATATAGAGAGCAGATATAAATTCAGACACATTTTGATCACTAAATTTAAAATAAAATCATTTTTCCTACCTTGTCTGGTGATTTCATGAGTCTCTGGTTGCACTTTCTTCTTCTGACTGTGCATACAATCTTTCTTCCCTTCTTTTAGCCTGTATGCTTCCTCTCCTCCAGACCTCATTCCTTCCCCCAACTTTTCCTTCCTCTTCCCTGTCCTTTCTTTCTCTCTCCTCCCTTTCTTTTTTTTTTTCTGTTTCTCTTCTTTCCTTCTGTCTCCCTGCCTGCCCTTTTTCTTTCTTTCTCCCTGCCCTCCCCCAAGCCACTGCCATTGCCATCGGGGACCAGGACCCAAACACCACCAATAACAGGCCCCAAGCGCTCCCTGCTTCAGCCAACCAGCATTCCTCTCCCCGACGTCAATTCTGCCGTCGGGAAGAGGAAGGCTGATCAGCCCAAGATTGTGATCAACCTATTGGGGGAAATGCTGCCGGGTCCTGCCTTCGCGGAAACAGAAAGTAGGCAGGATCCGGCAGGAAGAAGAACAAATGCTTCACTAACCTATCTCCTGCATTAGCCCGTAGCGAACGCTTGCTTCAGGGCTCTCAACATGTGCGTGCCGGATTCCCTTCTCCCCCACCCCCCCCCCTCCCGGACATAACTTCCGGTTTCGGAGGGAAGAGAAGAGAAGCCGGCACGCACATGTTAGAGCCCGGAGCTACGGGCTGAAATCTCCAAGCCGTTTTTTTTTTTGGGGGGGGGGGTTAATGTTCAGCAGCGGCAGATGACAGCTGGGCGGATCGCCCAGCTAAAAGGCCCTAGGGAGAACACTGGAGAGGAAGGCTGATTGGCCCGTAGATCAGGACGGCAACACGAGTCTATCATGGAGCCCGGGATGGGCTCCGCGATCGACCCACGTTGCCTTCCTGAGCTACTGGTCGATCGCGATCGACGTATTGGGCACCCCTGCTTTAGAGGAACACATGGACCAACTGGTTAGAAAAATGTTTCTCGGCTTTATGGAAACTCTGAAACCATTAAAAAATATTTTGATGCTTTCTCATTTTGCTTGCTAGTCCAGTTTTCCATGTTAAGTATGATGGACTATTTTATATTATTTATTTGGGAACTTGCAAGAAAACTCTTAAAAACTTCGAGTTATTCAAAAGTTAGCAGTTCAATTGATTTTGGTTTGAAAAAATGGGAGCATATTAGTCCTTATTTAAAAAAAAAAAAAAATTGCATTGGTTGCCAATAAAGGCAAGAGTTCTATTCAAATTTACTTGCATTTGTTTCAAATCAGTATTTGGTATGGCTCCTGCTTATTTGGTTTCACAGTTTTCTTTAGACTGTTCTAATATATCTACATGTCAAATTCATTTGTTTACCGATCCAACAGTAAAAGCTTGTAGGTACAAAAGATATCTGGATAGAATTCTTGCTTTTCAAGCTGGTAGAATGAATGATTGGTTTGGTAAAATTTTTATGCATGCTTCTTCTTACCTTACTTTAAGAAAACTAGTAAAAACCCAGCTGTTTGATCGATTCATAATTTAAGGGTTTACTGTTTTATTTTAATCTTAATTGTACTTCTAACGATTTGTAACTTTCTACTGATTGTCCGGTACTTCTTATTGTAAACAGCCTCGAACTTTTATGGCTAGGCGGTATATAAGAATAAATTATTATTATCTCCACCCCATGTCCAACAATTCTTCCTTTTTTTCCCCCCATGTGCAGCCGCTTTTCGATCTCTCCCACCCCCCTGAGTAGCAGCTTTCCATCCATTCCTCCTATCCCCCACTTCCTGATTGACACCCCCCCCCCCCCACACACACACACTGAGACCTCAACTTTCAGGCCTCCTAAAGCAGCAGCAGCGGTGAACAGGCTGCTCGTGGCCTGCCCACCAGGGCTTGCCTCTGCCACATTATCAGTGACATGACAGAGGGAAGGTGCTGGCAGGGCAGGCCAGGAGCAGCATGTTCAGAGCTCTGCCTGCTAGATACTGCCGTTGCTGCTGTCACTTTAGGAGGCCCGGAGGTATTGTCAGGACTAACTGAAACGACGAGTCTGATTTTTCCAGCAAATGAATCGATACACCAAAGTGAATCATTCAGCACAACCATCAATTTAGAGGGCAATTTTCAAACTGATCTCTAGGACAAAGTCCACTAGTTTTATCCCAATTTTTAAAGAGGGTAAGGAGGGCTCTCATGGCTAAAATGTATGTTTATTAATCTTGAGATGATATAAAACAAATTGATTCAGCTGGTCTTCCATCTACTATATTGAGAGAGGACAATTTTCAGAAAGCCTATTACCGTAAGTAAAATGCTTCATAAAGTTCTTCTTATCTGTTCACTGTGAAGGGTGTTTATTTATTTTATTTTTTTGCACTTATCTGTTATTCGCTGTGGGATTAGTTTTGCTCCAATTTTTGTAGTCGCTGCTATATTGACCATCTGCAGAAGACCATTGATGGAACCAAGTCATTGGACAACCTTATTCACACGTTGGGGTCTGTGGAGCAGAATATTGTGCGCCAGTGTGGAATAACAGCAGCCCTACAGAGTGTGTAAGGGTCATCTTGAATGATGGGGTTTGTGCGTGTTGTAACTGGCAATGCAAAATCTAGACCAGTGTTTTTTTCAACCTTTTTACACCTATGGACCGGCAGAAATAAAAATTATTCTGTGGACTGGCATCGGTCCATGGACCGGCGGTTGAAGAACACGGGGCTAAGTCGTGGGCTAGACCCCGCCCCCATAATAGTAACTAATTGCATCTTGCACGTCCCATGCCTCATCTGGAAGCCTTCCCTCTGACGTTGCAACGTCAGAGAGAAGGCTACCGGTTCAGGCGCAGGATGCCCGTAGGAGCCATTGTCCTTTTTTTTTTTTTTTTGCACTGAATCAGTTAGGAAGAGGGAGCTGGCTCGAAGATAACGTCGCATCGATCACACCGTGGACCGGCGGTTGAAAAAGACTGTTTTGGGCCTGATGCATGTTCTGGCCCTGTGGACCGGCACCGGTCCAAGAACACTGATCTAGACAATTGTCTTGGCTTCCCAGGCTGTTAAACATAGCATACTTCTCATTCTCTTTCCTTCACCCTCCAGAGTGTTGCTCTGTTTTGAAGGGATTGGAATCTCATAGTATTCAGGATTACCTCTATGGAGATTGTGTTTCTAAACCATTTCATCCAACTGCAGAAGGATGTATCACTGTAGGCTTTCTGGTTAAAGACTGCTGGAAGCAAGTATGGGACAGTAATAGCTTTCCCAACAAATATATTTAAGGATTCAAAAAGTTGTGGAGGGCAATTTCTTATCCCTGTTCTCTGTAATTTGGCTGGCTCCCTTTTAAGATGTTCCAGTTCCTTTCAACAGGTTCAATTGAATCTGAGACCTTTTGTGCTGGACTGCTATCGGAACACAAACTTTTTCTTACGTTCCCTTAGCAGGCAGATATAATAACCAAAGTCAGATTTCAAAGGGTATTGTGCCAAGATGTGGGGGGTTTTTCTAAGAAATTTCACAGGGAAACTTAATTTGAAATAATGCATTTTTTATTTTTAATGGGTTAAAGTTATTTTCTTTTTGTACACCTCTGTGAAGCACATTACATGTAAAGCTGAGGGTGCCAGCTGATATGTGATGTTAAAACAGATTAGCTAATGTCACCAGCACCAGGGCAGATACGCTCTAAATGTTCCATTTTATGATTAAGGTGCTGTAAGATGGGTATTTCACTGTACTCTAAGCTAATACAACAGCAGCAGCTCTACTAATCATTTCTATAGCTGTATGCAGCTCTGTACACATTATATGCAGGTACTTTATCTCTACTGGGCTCACAATCTAAGTTGGAGGAGAGTGTGGCGCCGGGGTTAAAGCTACAGCCTCAGCACTCTGAGGTCGTGGGTTGAAGCCCACACTGCTCCTTGCGACCCTGGGCAAGTCACTTAATCCCCTTATTGCTCCAGGTACATTAGATAGATTGTGAGTCCACCAGGACAGACAGGGGAAAATGCTTGAGGACCTGAATAAATTCACATGAACCATTCTGAGCTCCCTTGGTATAGAAAATTGAATGAATAAATAAATAAGTTTATTGTACTTCGGGCAATGGACGAAGTCTGGAGCCTCAGCAGCCTTTTACACATCGTCTTTGGGCAAAGAAAAGTGAGAACTTTGCGTTGCCCCAGTGAACGAATTTTGCAAACAGCAAGGTAAAGAGCAGTCTGTGAGTCTAAATACCGTGTGTGGGAGTTGGGCAGCTGTTCAGTTACATTTGTTGGCATGAGAAGGTTTGTATTGCAATGCAGAGTGTGCTGGTGATTTCCGAATCTTTATTGTCGCTAGTTGGGTACTTGCTGTACTTGGCAGACAGTGTGGTAGTAGTGAATCTATTTCCTGTCTTTTGAGGTGTGTACACTGAAACATGGTGATGAACTAAGGCAGGTGAATGACAGATATCGGTCTATTGGGAAAGAGAGAGATTCAGCAAAGAAGGAATTAGTGGAATGTGAGATTACACTGGTTTCATAAACTTTGTGAATAACAAAACACAAAATCAAGCAAAGAATTACAGAGAAACAACCGGAAACAAGAAACGGGTTGCTTAGAAGTATCCAACAATTAAACGTAAGCATAGGCTAGAAGGAGCAAAACGCATCCAAGCGCTTCCAACAATTTTTCTTCTGGAAAGAACAGGTTCTTGTTTCAAGGGCTGCTCCCTTATAATTCCAGTATAAGTACATCATTTTTCACCAAGTGATCACATCTAACGTACCAGTCTGATTCCAGTTAAACAGGGACAACAATTTTTTTTTAAATTATTTATTGAAATTTTAACAACTTCACAAGAGATCTCTTGTACAAGAAAATCAGAAGAAAAACATTTAGGACAAATGAACAACTTTAAAAAAGAAAATATAAAGTCTTTCTTAGACCACTATAATAGAGAGAGTGAGGAGCAACTCTAGCTGTAAAATATATAAAATAAGAAATTGGTTTAACAGTAAGCGGTCTTCATATTTCCATAATCATGACTGTCATTAAGATCTTATTAAACTGTCCCGGTTGTCATTTTCTTCAGATCCAGGAATGATCTAAGTTGTTCTGGAATGAAAAAAAGTGTATTTAACACCTAATAATTTTATTAAACATTTGCATGGCTATGCCAAAAGAAACGTTGCTCCAAGTGCTAGTGTTTCTGACCTCATTACCAGAAACAATTTTCTCCATTCCTAGTTCTTGTAACATCAGGGAAAATCCAAATTTTTTTTCTATAGAATAACATCTGAGAGTTGCAAAAGGGAGAACGATTGTTAACAGAGAGCCAAATAGACGGGGTATCGGCCTCAGAAAGACAGACCTCTAGCGACCCCTGGCAGCGGGGCAGTGTAGCTGATGCCAGATGGACTTCTACGGTCTGTGCCGTTATACAGCAAGACAGATCAGGCACAAGCATGTGTATCTTATACCACATACATGTTATCTGTGTAGAGATCTTGCTTATCTTGAGGGGGGGGAGGGATAGGCATCTTTCAGGGGAACTTATCAAGTAAAATGAATAATTACTAAATTGTTGGTTCAAAATTGACTTAATGACTGTGACTATTGGGTAGACTGGATGAACCATGCAGGTCTTTATCTGTTCACAGTCTATAACGGCCTTAGGTAATATAGAAAAATATTTCTTCTGAGTGAAGCTAATAAATAGCTGCAATTAATAAATGCTACACTCATTAACACCATCAAAAAATTCTTCATTCATTCAATTCATCCAAATATAAACGCTTCAAAAATAGCGAATAAATATCAAATTGTGCAAAAAATTTTTAAATGACCTCAGCGGCTACACTCGAGCATCGTATTTCATGTAAAGCTAGAGTTATACCGTAGCCAGCCTCTTCATCAGTCATTTTTATATATCTTATGAATAAATAACTTATTAGTGAAATCTTAAAGCCCAAAGTGACTTAGCTTATACAAAAAACTTGGGGCTCCGACGTGAATTCAGCGTTTCGCTAGAGAGCTGTCTTAAGGAGCATCCCCATTTCAGCCATCACACCACTATCTCCATGGTCAAAGTTACCCTGTCTTCTTGATGGTGCCTACTTGTGAAAGGATGCCTAGTCAACTGGCTGTCAAATACCAGCTTCACACAATAAACATCAGCCATCTGTCTGGCAATGATCATTCCTGACAACCTTTTTATAGATACATTAACCTATTTTAATCAAAGAGGGGCGGGAGAGAGAATGGTGGTGGACTCATCACGACTAAAGGACAACTTGTCCTATTCAGTCTTCTCTCTGATAAGAACATAAGAATTGCCGCTGCTGGGTCAGACCAGTGGTCCGCTCCCACAGCAGCCTTTAGGTCAAAGCCTGAGCCTAGCATTACCTGCGTAAGTTCCGGTTCAGCAGGAACTTGTCTAACTTTGTCTTGAATCCCTGATTTATGTTGTTCTATTGGTAAAGAAGACATATAAACAAGAATGGTTCAGGTCATAGGAAGTCATCTCCTCATTTCAATGTTGAAACATCAACATCTATAGGTTAAAGCCTGAAGTTTGTTCTGGTGCCACTGGGTGGCACTGCTCTGTTTAATGGATTCAAGTAGGAGAGATTGGTTACCTGTCCTCTCTAGTGAGTGCTTATTCTGTCTTCACAGTTCCCAGATTCTGTATATTTGTGATATTTTGAGGACCATAAGCTTTGATTTGATAGCGTTTGTGGTTAACAGCCCTTAGCATTCACTTCAGCAAGGCATTCTAGGGAAGCTGTTCACCCCAAGCATTAAGTCTCCATTGTAGACAAGGGCTTGAGCATCTTGCTGGGACACCCGGCATGCAGCTCTTTTTCACATTGAATTTCAGTCAATCAGATCTCTAGAGAGCCTCATCACAGTTGTGTAGCTGTCCTTAATTCCACTTCATCTTACAGTGGGTTCTTGTTCAGTTGTTTTGTAAATCCATGTTTGGAAGTTAAGCAAACTGCTGGATCTTCTGAACTGGAATTCTTTGTTTAGCTATCTGCTGTAACTTCACTTTTTCACAGACAGGGAAGAATAGCGTTAGTTTGTTTCTATTTATTTCCTTTCCCTTTGATCCTGTCACAGAGGAGAATCTATGCATTCTCTGTAACAACATGAAATAGAGAAACTTTTAGGAAATCAATCAAAACTTCTCTGATAAATTTCTCTTGACCCCCACTTCGGCCTTGATGTATTTCTAAAACACTTCTAGACAAATTTGATCAACCTTAACATTCTAATATAATTTTGAAAGTTTTCTGTAATATCGCTGTCTGTATACAGTCTCTTCCTCTGTGAACCGCTCTGAACTGTTTGTGGTATTGAGGTATTAAAGTTGTTATTGTTTTCATATGACCTATTCCAGTCTGCCCATCCATTCCTTGTACCATCCCTTCCTCCCACTTAGAGATACTATGTACTTGTCTGAAGCTTTCTTAAAATCGGATAAGGAAACCATCCCCGCTTTTGGCTAGGGATACCTTAACATGGCTGAGCCGCTGCCATATCTAGGCCCTATTGTTGAAAACCCAGTGTTAGTATTAACTCACAGAGACCCAGTGTTGTAATATTACAACATCACATTTAAGGCTACAAAATAAACCCTCCCCCATTTTTTTTCTTTTTAAAACTTCATGTACATTACTAATAGAACCTATTGTTCAGTTCTGCAACACCATTGGATGGTTGAATGTGTAAATAGGTCTGTTTATCTGGCCATGAAGTCATACAACCCTGTTGCCTGCTTTGGAGTATATCATCTTGTTGTTTTGGACGGGATACATCAGGACTAAAGTAAGTAAAAAGCTTGAAATATTTTTTTATGTGATCATTAATATGTGTAGATCATGCAGATTTTATGACATCATTGAATATACTGATTTTAAGAGATTTAGAGCTGGTTATTTCTATGTTGTAATTTTACAACAGTGGGTCAAAGTGATAGCAAGGTTTTGTCTGCACTCCCCTGAGACCCAGTGTTGTAATATTACAACATCACATTTAAGGCTACAAAATAAACCCTCCCCCATTTTTTTTCTTTTAAAACTTCATGTACATTACTAATAGAACCTATTGTTCAGTTCTGCAACACCATTGGATGGTTGAATGTGTAAATAGGTCTGTTTATCTGGCCATGAAGTCATACAACCCTGTTGCCTGCTTTGGAGTAATGATGTCCATTCCCTCTGCACACCACTGGAGTACTTTCAGAAGTTTGTGACAGAAGATATGATCAACGCTCTGGCAGATAACACAAATCAGTACAGTTTTCAGAAGAAAGGATCATCTATAAACACAAACACAAAGGAAATAGAGCAGATGATTGGCATGTATCTGAAGATGGGTCTTGTCCAAATGCCTGGAGTCCGTATGTACTGGGAAGCAGACACAAGATACAGTCCTGTCGCTGATGTAATGTCACGAAACAGATTCCAGTCTCTGTTGACATCATTACATTTTGTGAACAATCTAACCGTGTCTGAGATGGAACAAAAAAGTGACAAACTCTGGAAACTCAGACCATGGCTTGATGCTTTCAGAGAGAAATGCCTAAAAGTGGTCCCTGAAGAACATAACTCTGTTGATGAAATGATGATCCCTTTCAGGGGGAAATTCAGCAGCATCAAACAGTACATGCGTGGCAAGCCAAACCCATGGGGGTTCAAGCTGTGGGCAAGGACTGGAATTTCTGGTATACTTTGTGATTTTGATGTGTACCAAGGCAGTGTGAATGGAATACGGGCAAGATCTGAACTTGGACTATCAGGGGATGTTGTGATGAAACTTGCTTCCACACTTCCACATAGTCACAACTACAAGATCTATGCAGACAACTTTTTCACCAGCATCCCATTGATAGTTAGGCTGCTGGATTGTGGAATTCATTACACAGGAACAGCCAGACAAGTGCGCCTTCCAAACTGTAATCTTGAGGATGAGAAAAGCTTGAAGAAAAAGGGAAGAGGAAGCTTTGATGTCAGAGTGGAGTCAAATCACAACATTTGTGCTGTGAAATGGTTTGACAACAGACAGGTTACACTTGTGTCTTCCTTTGCTGGCCCACAACCAGTGGAGAAGATTCAACGCTGGGACAAAACTGCCAAAAGATTTGTTGAAGTTGAGAGGCCTTATATCGTGGCTGCCTATAACAAATTCATGGGCGGAGTGGATTTGTTAGACTCATTTGCAGCAAAATACAAGTTTCCACTGAAGTCCTACCGCTGGTACCTTTACATCTTCTGGCACACCATTAACCTAGCTGTGATCAATGCTTGGCTCCTGTACAAAAGGGACTGCAAAGCTTTGGATATCCCAAAGAAACAGATGCTAAACAGGAGAATGTTTCAGGCCCAGTTGGCATCTTCTCTTATCCTGATCGGAACGGCTGGGTCAGTGTCAAAGCGAGGGCGACCATCTGCAAGCCCAGTTTCATCAAGAGGGGGCACCTTGACTTCCCAAAAGAGGCAGTTTACAGATGATGGAGGTTCTTCAGCTGCCATGACAGCCAAAAAGTCAAATGCACACCCTCCAAAGGAAGTTTGCAAGGACATGATTGGACATTTTCCCATCAAAGCTGATAGAGGACGGTGCCGACACTGTGCAAAAGGCTATACCAACACACTTTGCAGGAAGTGCAATGTTCGCCTGTGCTTTTCAGAGCAAAATAACTGTTTTTGGAACTACCATAACTGAATAAATGAACAAATAAAACATGCACATATAGGGCTCGATTCACAAAACCGTGCTATGAAGATAGCACAAGTGCTATTTCATAGCGTGGCCGTTTTTACCCGTATTTGCGCTAACATGAAATTTTTTGTGCAAAAACACGAAATTTCTTGATTACCGCTGATAGAAGTCAATGGGCGCTTCACAGGGAAAAATTTGCGTTTTTATATGATACTCATTTTTTGTATTAAATTGATAATAAAAATTACTTTTTTCTTTATTATACTATTGTTGTTGTGTATATACATAAACTTAGGTGGGTCTTTATAAGCTGTAAAGTACAAATAAACTTTTAATTATTCCTTACATGTGTTCAGAGAGAGAGTGACACTATTGAAATTCTGCTACCTTACAGGCCCAGCGTTGCAATTTTACAACATCCTCCCCAAAAGTTACTAAAATGTCAAAATAAAAAAAAAAAACACTGATTTAGGGATCACAAGCCTCCTATAACAACATGTGAACGTTCGAAAACATTTTTTTACGTTTTTTTCTATATTTGGGTCTCTGGGGGGTAGTGCTAGACTAGTGCTGGAGTTAGTTTTCCCAAAATGCTCTAATAGTATTAGGGTGGGGGAGGGGGTGGGAATGGCGCCACTGGAATATCAGGGCATTTTTGGACAGGAAAGGAGGGAGGTGGTGTTTGGGGGGCACTGGACCACGGGGGAGATTTTTGTTTTCTTTAATGGAGAGGATAGGTTGGGATTATGGTTGTTTAGATTATGGGGATTGGGGGGGATGCTTGGGACCTTGTTGCAGTTGGGGGTTTAAGCCAGATGTACTTTGTGAGTGATGATGGGGTTTGATGAGAGACAACTCATGCAGGTTCATGTGTGGCACTGTCTTGGACATTTGAGGGGAGAAATTACTGGGTCTGGTGTTATCACCGATCCAGCCAGTGAATTTAATGGTGAATCTTAGATGTTGGGTTAGTTCATTACCAACTAACCTCAAAAGTTGTGGTGTTATGAGTTTCTATGCCATATTACAGAAATTTAAGGATGGGTTTATTGGAAAAGTGTTTGGGTTTGGTTATAAGGCTAATCAAGATAGGGAGAAATACTCGAGTACCTGAGAGAATGACATGGGGACAAATTTGTCCCCATTGTGGGATCTCAATATCTCCGTCCTGCGCCCACGCGTTCCGTCCCCGTTCCATTCCTGCAAGTTCTGCCTTAACTGCACAAACATCGAACGCTTATGATTTTAAAAGTTTTTGAGGATTGTGCAGATGAGGATGGAGCTTGCAGGAATGGGGCAGAGACAGGGACAGAACTCACGGGGATGGGACGGGAATTTGAGATACGAACATAAGAATAGCCTTACTAGGTCAGACCAGTGGCCCATTGAGCCCAGTAGCCTGTTCTCACGGTGGCCAAAACCCAAGGAGTAGCAATATTCCATCGTTACCCATCCAGGGCAAGCAGTGCTTCCCCCATGTTTTTCTCAATAACAGACTATGGACTTTTCCTCCAGGAACTTTCTTAAAACCAGCTACACTATCCGCTCTTACCACAACCTGTGGCAATGCATTCCAGAGCTTTATTCTCTTTGAGAGAGAAATAATTTCCTGCTATTGGTTTTAAAAGTATTTCCCTGTAACTTCGAGTGCCCTCCTAGTCTTTTTCCCCGTGTCACTCTCTACTCGGCGCTTCAGCTACAAACAGTGTATAAATACTAAAAATAAAATATAAACTATCTCTTTATTGCCATTATTTTATATGTTCCAAGAATGATTGAACTCTGTCATGGCTTTGGTGTTTGCTGCCTCTGTGGACAGATGCATGCAAACATCCAACACCCTGCCAGTATAAGATTATTCCTCCTCCATCATTTTCTGAGTAGTACTATAAACATACACAGGCCACACACTTTGTTCAAATTTGCAGTTTGGGTTGAGAGTAAAAACCACTAGGAACAGTTAGAAAAGCAAAGAGTAACACTTCCAAGCAGAACTAAAGGACAATTCATAATTACTGCAATACTACGTAAATCTGAGGAAAAGCGCTTTGAACTTTTCAAGCAATGCCTCGACTGCGCTTCATTTACTCTCCCCCCTCTCACATAAGCATCACAAGATCTAGTTCACTGGTCTCAAACTCGCGGCCCGCCAGGTACTATTATGAGGCCTTTGGTATGTTTATCATAATCGCTAAAATAAAATAGTTTCTTGATCATACATGTATGTATGATGTGCTTTTTTTAAAGGAGAGTTTCTCAACTTCCATTTTATCTTTCTACCTTTGTGCTTCTTATTGATGATTCCTTTTTCTCAGAATATGGAAACTGCCTTCCTTTTAGTGGTGATATGTTCCATGTACTTCATAGTTATTTTTTTTCAAGCTGCCTTTCTGAGGTTATCATAGATGACCCTATGTTTGTCTTGTTCGGTAACTACTAGTTCTTCACTTACACATTTATTTGACTGGTGGTTTTTAAGGTCTGCTGGGTTAGACATTTTTATACTGTTGTAAAAAGGATACACTCTCCCTTCTGATCCCGTTGGTGAGGGTCGGACCTAGCATTTATCCTTGTGAGACTTCTCTAGTCACTTCCCCGAGTAGACCCAATAGAACTAATGCTCTGAATTTTGCTGCCCAACAAACTTATTTCTCTTTTTTTTTTTTTAGCTCCCAGTCTGACCAGTTCTTCCTCATCAGTGTTTTTTTCCATGGAGCAATAATAATGAAGATTTTTACTGAAATGTATTTATTGTACCTTCCCACTTCTTCCAGTTTCTGTTGTAGGCATACTTTTTCATGAAAATAAAAATCATTAAAAGTTTGTTTAGCAAGATTTGTCTCTTGTGGATCCAGGTTGCCTATCGTGTAATCATTGGCTTCAAGATACTGCTGTTTGTTTCTCCTTCAGCAGTGCTTGCATTACCTTTCACATTACTAAGGTTAAACTAATATTCTTTAGTTTTTCACTTCAGTTTAAGTTGGCACTTTTCCAGAAGTCATCCTCCATTAAACAAAGGATATAAAAATTTAATGCAAAATATGCAAGCTTAAAATAATAGTGGCTTACTTAAGCCTTCTACTAGGATCACTTCATTATCATAGTTAGATTAAGAGGTTTTAAATATGGATTTGGATTTTGTATTCACTTGCTTGTCTTCCCAAACTCATGTTGAGTTAATTCAGGTATTAGTTATTTCTTTGTCTAGAAATGCCGTACAGTCTTAAGTTCTACCTGAAGGTTAATGGAGGATGAAGTGACTTGTCCAAGATCATAAGATCAACCCTCCTAGAACATGCTTCCCTCAATGTTCATAGCCACTCATTAATCATTTCGCACCTTGATTACAGCAGTTTTCTATATTAAGGTATTACTCGGAATAAAGACTGTAGGTTTTACAAAATACAGCAGTAAAAATTATATATAAAGCCAAAAAGTTTGATCACATGACTCCTCTTTTCATAGTCGCTCATTGGCTACCCATTTCCCACCATATAACATTTAAAAATCTTCTCGCATCTTAAAATCGAGACTAGAACACTCTCCTGCTTTCATTGACAAAATACTTATTCCATATAATACACCAAGAACACTTCATTTCAATCACCAAAATCTATTGTCCATTCCCATCAGATTGTTATGATACAACGCATAAATCTATTTTTCTGTTACTGCCTCCTCCTTATGGAACACTATACCTCAACATCTTAGACAGGAAAACACTATTATAAAGTTCAAATCAAACCGCAAATCGTTCTTGTTTAAAGATGCATTTAGGGCTCCTTTTACTAAGGTGCGCTAACGCCTCCATAGAGCTTGTGCTAGTATTTTTCATTTAGTGTGTGGTTTGTACGTGCTAATCTTTTGCGCACGCTAAAAACGCTATGCATCTTAATAAAAGGAACCCTTAATGTATGAGAAAATACCTCGAGAGGAATAATTACATTAATATGTATCGAGTTATGATAAAAACTTGTATTGTATACTTGTACTGTAATTATGGCAAATCATAATTTTTTAACTGTATTTTATGTATGTTTAACCTGTAACCAGTTCTGAGCTCTTTGGGGAAAATGGTATATAAAATGAATTAAATAAATAAAACCTATTTTCTCCTATCTTGCGAACATGTTACCAAGTCTTCTGTATATACATGTTTATATTTTCACTGTTCAACACCTCCCCATAAGAACATAAGAATTGCTATACTGGGACAGACCGAAGGTCCATTAAGCCCTGTATCCTGTTTCCAACAGTGGTCAACCCAGGTCCCAAATACCTGGCAGAATCCCAAATAGTACCAATATTCTAGATCTGAGATTATGTTGTCATAATGCCTCATTCCACCAGTACCTTAGAGCCAGCCTCATCAGTGATGTCACAATGCCTTGATTGGCCTGTGCTTGGCTCACATAAGAATTGCCATACTGGGACAGACTGAAGGTCTATCAGTATCTTGTTTCCAACAGTGGCCAACCCAGATCCCAAGTACCTAGCTAGATCTCAAGTATGCTGCTTATCCAAAGAATAAGCAGTGGATTTCCCCAAGCCATCTCGATAATGGACTATGGACTTCTCATCTCTAATAAAACCTGTTCTTTATAGTGTATTGCACTCATGTGCTTGCGTATTACAAGAACACACATCCATACCTGAGATATTGGGTCCACATTATTTCTGTAAGTTCAACCCTTTAATTGGCAAATGGTGAAACGGCTGCTTTATGTAACTTAATGTTGAACGAGCATTTGGAGATGCAGTTCTCCCATAAGAGGCATAGAAGTTGCATGTTGCTTTTGAGCTACATGTCATAGTCAAGCTTATCTAAACCCCACATGAAGTCAAATAAATTACTATATTTGAACGTTCATAGAGTAACTGCTGAAGACAAAAGTCCACTGCCTCATAGTTATCTAAAGAGGGAAATTTCACTAGACTGAATTTTTAGTAATTTAACTTTGCTAAGCATGCAGATAGAGGGTCAAAGGAACATATTTAATCATTTTTCCACCCAAAGCTCTTTCTTGAACAGTTGAATTTAGTTAATCTGTAAACTGGTTTATCCAGATACCTGTATGTATGTAAACACTTAGCAAGCGGTCAGCCTTCAAATATGCCTTCGATAAAAATTAAGTTCACACTGTGCAGAGATTAACAAGATCTTGAAATGCCAAGCACTATTTTCCTTTGTCATCCTGTTTTGGACTCTTCTCTCTCGGGTATCATTCTGTGTTGGTAAACTTGTAACCTGTATGTCTGTATAAATAACTCTCTCTGTAACTCCCACTAGCATGTTCACTCTATGAATGTTAACTTGTAACCCATTGTGAGCTTTCTGGGAGGACAGGATATGAAACTAACTTTCATAAATGTGTCACATAGGAGGAATATAGTTAAGAAATCAAACTGTGAATTGGTGAAGAAAGGGAAAGGTTGAAATGCAAAGCACATCTTATGATTTTTCTGATCTCTAGTTGGAATTATAAGGTATAACAGTGAGATAATGGCTTTAGTCAATAGTTCATCCCACACACTTTCACTTTGGTTGTCCTTCAAGCAAGGTTGTAATTATATTTATATCCACTTTCCATATTTGAGAGTACTTACTTGACCCCTCAGGAAGGCTTGTGTTAGCTGAAACACGGACCGTGTTGGGTCCACTACCAACCCTTTTGGATCAGCTGCTCCTTGTTTATCTCAATAAACATCATGTCAAGAGCATTGCATTCCACTGTTTCTGCCTTTTTTTTTTTTTTTTTTGGGGGGGGGAGAGGGGAAGATTCCTTTTTATCACTGTGGAACATTTGGGCTTTTATTTGCCTTTAGTCAAAAGTTCCCAATAGATAAGTTGAAAAACCAACCATTGGTATTACGCTTACTGACTCAAAGATGGATAAGATTGGGAGTTATAGGGAAAGCATCAAGCCCAAGAGTGGGTCTTTTTTGGGTAACTTTTCAGTGGCATTATTACATTACATTGATGACTTATATCCCATCAATACCTTTCAGTTCTAGGTTGTTTACAACAAGAAATTAGCCTGGGCATTCCCAGGGAGATTACAAGGTTGATAGTTATAGTTTTTGTCGGGATCTGGGAATGGTCGATACGGTTTGGTTAGATCATTTGACAATTTCTTGAATAGTATGGTTTTTGGTTCTTTCCTGAATGTTTTGTAGTTGGGTGTCGTGGTCAGCAGATTTGAGAGGTGGTGGTCTTTTTGCTGCTCTGGTGGCTAGTAGACCGTCACATTTTTTTTTGCTTTGCATGCCTTTGATTGGGGGGGGGGATAAATTGTGCTTGAGTTCTCCTTGGTCTGGATGCGTTTTTCCTGTTTAGGCGGTTGCTCAGATAGCTTGGTCCATTTCCATTTAGGGCTTTGAATAGGGTGCAGTAGAATTTGTTGTATGCATGCTTGTACTGGGAGCCAGTGTGAGTCTTGGAAAGCTGAGGTAATGTGGTTGTATTTTTTCAGCGCGTATATTAGTCTTAGGGCTGTGTTTTGGACTGTTTGTAATTGTTTTAGCATGTTGGTGGGGCATGACAGGTAAAGTATGTTACAGTAGTCCAGGAGTCCTAGGAGTAGCACTTGTACTATGAGTTTGGGAGGAGAAGTAGTTAAATTGATTTGATTTGAATCAAATCTACTCGGTTCCATACCTAAATCAAGTAGTGTTGATATTGCATCAGATCATATCATGCATGGATAACTTAATGGACATGATGCTAAAAAGAGACATACTAAACAGCCAGTAGTGATGAGCAATCTTTTTAACCAATATCAGCCAATTCAGCTTTGTTTGGAGTTCCATCTCTGAAGCCGGTGAGATTAGGGTGTTATCGTCATTCGATGATTGCAATGCAAAGCTTTCTGTTGTGGAACGCCTTGCCACTTGAAGTAAAAGGGGCTCTATCTTTTTATTAAAGTTTAGAAAAATTGAGTATTATTTGAGCGATATTACTTATGTAAATGGGAAGGGTGAGGTTGACCCAATGCATAATTATAGTTTTAATGCATGAAACTGATTTTAAGTCTATTTGCTATTACTGTTATTACTGTAGATAGTATTTTGTTTATTAGGTTGTTGTCTATTGTGAATTATGTTTTAAACTGAGTGTTTTTATGTAACTCACTCAGAACTGCGGGATGTAAGAAACTTTTTAAATAAATAAATATGATGGAACAGGTTGCCTGAATCAATACGTCAAGCTCCATTGCTACCTGTGTACAAACCCAGGCTCAAAACCCACTTCTTCGAGGCTACCTTCAACTCCTAACACACACTGTTTGTCAATTTTGACTTAGATTGTAAGCTCTTTGAGCAGGGACCCCCGCTTATATCTACTAATGACTATTGTACAGCGATGCTTAGTAGCAATAGTAGAACACTTGCAGACTTTAAGACCTCAATAAATGTGAGAATGTATATTCATGTTTTATTTTAAGAGATGGTGTGGGTTGGCAAACAAATACTGACTCTACAACTCTGCAGTTTTAACAATTCAGAACATTTTAATATGGCTTGACAAAATTGTGCCAGAAATTCCATTCAATTTAATGTGGTTGTTCGTTTGGTTTACAGAAAGTTCTTTTTTTCTTTGACAAGAATCTAAAACCATAAGAAGTTGCCCTTGCATGATTTTGTTAGAGTTGAAATGTGACCCTTGTCATACAAAAGAAATGGTGAGCCCTAGCCCTGGAATTCTATACACAGATTTTTTTTTTCAGTATATAGTATAATGAAGCTTTATTGGCAACAATTGTTGGGCATGATTTGCTAGTGTAATAGTACCAGTCTGTCTTTGAACATAATGGAACTTGAAAACTGCTACAAGGATCTGGCTGAAATTCAGCACAGACAATTGAGACTGAAGTGTGTGAAGGAGGAGTAACCTAAGTAGTGCGGGTTCAATTCCTACTACAGTTCCTTGTGACCCTGGGAAAGTCACTTAACCCTCTACTGCCTAAGGTTTAAAACTTAGAGGTTGTGAACCCAATAGGGACAAAAAGTCCAGTCCGTTCTCATTATTTGTGGTAGTATGATTCCTGAAAATGTTCATGAACCACAAAATCATAAATAACAAAATATTTGGTTGATGAGAAAAGAGGTTAGGTTCCAGTAGTACACGTTACACCTCAAAATTGCGGAAAGTGAACAGTTTATCCTATTGAGAAAATAGGGTTACGTTCCTTCATGGGCAGCACTATAGATGCTTGTAATTCTCGGGATACTTGAGGACCAGATCTGGACTGTTCAGGTTTTTATCTGCCATCATTCATTAACTATGAAAGCAAAGAAAGTTGGGCTTTTTTATAGAGCAAGCAATAGATGCAACTGCAGATACGTGAAATCATGCATCAGGAACGTGTGGATAATGAGAATGGACTGTACCTGCATATAACCCCTTTTCTGTACATGGTGCTCAAAATTGCTTAATAAGCCAATTAGAACCAATAATTGGGCATTAACAATGGTTAAAAACCTTCAATCTCTACATTGCATCCCTCGGCATCTGCCTAGACAAATTAGGCTTAACTTCTTATAGCTATGCAGATGACATCACCATCCTTCCTTTTGATCAACCAACACACTCCATGACAGACACACTACCTAGAACACTAAAAACTGTGGCTACAAGGATGAAAGAACACAAACTAAAACTGAACCCAGACAAAACAAAATTTATACTCGAAAAAAACAAAACCCCCAACCATAACAAACTTAGTAATAAACTGAATCACATATCCCATTCAACCCACCCTAAAACTTCTGGGAGTGATGAAAGACAGATGCTGTACCATGCAACCACAAATCAACAAAACGATACAGAAATCATTTGTGGTCATGCGAAACTTAAGGCAAATCCAAAAATTTTTACAGAAAACAATTCCAGCTCATGGTCCAATCCCTAGTCTTAGGACTTCTAGACTACTGCAACATCCTCTTATCTCCCCTGCCCCACAGTCATGATAAAATAACTACAAACAGTACAAAACACAGCCCTGAGACTGATCTGTTCGCTGAAGAAATATGACCACATCATCGCTGCTTACTAGAGAGTTGTGCGGGGACAGAAATCCCACCCATTCCTGCCAAAATCCCACCTGTCCACACAAGGAATCCCTCCCATCCCCCCATAAAAGTTACCTGTCCCCCATAAAAAGCAGCAATTATTTCAGAAAGTTTTGATTTTTTTTTTAAATACAATCATTTTTTTATCCCCCCCTTTTTTAAAATACCCCCTCCTCTATAAAAAAATATTTTTAGTAATAATCCATGAGTCACAAAGCAAGGGTACACCTAGGAAAAGGGAGCATCATAAACACTGCAGTGAGCATTAGAACATTAATATACCCATTGTTAAACTGAAGCCAGATTAATACAGATCGGTCCTGCACAGTCGATGCTAAAAGAAAACAGTCCTTTTCATACATACAGAACACAACCTCCCTACCCCTCACACTGGCCCACTTGCTTCCTTGTCAGCATCACTACACTCTCCCTACCCTTGATCCTGTCACCATCATCTCTGTACCCCTTATGCATGTTCCTGTCACCAGATTCTCTCCTTTCCCCTTCACCCCATTCAGCCTGCCACTTCTCTCCCCACCTCTCTCTGCCCAAGGTGGAAGGCTATCACCTTGGCTGGCCTGTCTGCCACCTTATTCTCTAGCCACCTGTCATCCCATGCTCCATGTCACCATTGTCTCATTCTCCCTACCCCTCATGATGGTAGTCACCTGTCCCTTTTGCTAGTTCTCATATTAGCCTTACTGCCTCCTTACTTGTTTCTGCTATCTTGTGTGCCTCCCTCCTCTCCCTGTCACCTCACTCTCTCCATTCATGCTAGCTCTCACTCTTTCTTCTCCTCACCCTGGCCTGCCTGTCACTTCCCTCTCCCTTCCCCCTAGCTGTCCCCCACAATCCCAAGCTCACCCCTGCCTAACCTGTGGACCAAATTGACTTCCTCTCTTCCTCCCCCACCTGTCACATGCATGCCAAGTCCCAGCACCCACCAAGCCTACAAACCTGACCTCGGCAGCACCAGCCAGCTCCTGCCAAGTGGTTTGGCAGGGGGAGTAGGCCCTCTCCCAGCTAGTCAGCCACCCCATTGCCCAGGAGCTGCAGCCACCTTCACCACTGCAGCGGGGAGCCATGGAGGGGGAGGAGCAGGGGCCTGCCCCCCCTACCCCCAGAGGTCCTTTCCTTCTCTAGACCCAGTGCCCACACTTACCCAATGCCCCGAGTGCCCCCTTGTGCTTGTGGTTCCCCGTAATTTGAAAAATCTGTCCCTGTCCACTCTTTCTCTGCCCTTTATGATCTTGAAGGTTTCTATCATGTCTCCTCTAAGTCTCCGCTTTTCCAGGGAGAAAAGCCCCAGACTGAAGAAGTTGGGGCTTTTCTCCCTTGAAAAGCGGAGACTTAGAGGAGACATGATAGAAACCTTCAAGATCATGAAGGGCATAGAAAGAGTGGACAGGGACAGATTTTTCAAATTACGGGGAACCACAAGCACAAGGGGGCACTCGGAGAAATTGAAAGGGGAAAGGTTTAGAACAAACGCCAGGAAGTTCTTTTTCACTCAGAGGGTGGTGGATACATGGAACGCGCTACCGGAGGGTGTGATAAGCAGAAGCACGCTACAGGGCTTCAAAGAGGGTCTGGACAGGTACCTGGAGGACAAAGGGATTGAGGGGTACAGATAGGAGTAGAGGTAGGTAATAGGGATAGAATTAGAGGATTAGAGGCAGTTACAAAATTAGTCATGGACACTGTTCAGGCAATTAGGCCTGATGGGCCGCCGCGGGATCGCACCACTGGGCAGGATGGACCTCTGGTCTGCCTCAGCGGAGGCAACTTCTTTTGTTCTTAACTTTGGCCAGCTCAGGTGGGGGCAAGGCAGAACGCAGCTGGGAGCCAGAGAGCCATCCCGCTCCTCGCTCGGGCGGTTGCACAGAGGCAATGAAAAGTGAAGCGTCGCAGCTCCCCAGAAGCAGCAACTCAGCCGCCGGCTCTCCCTCCTCTGGAGCTCATCACGTAGTCAGTAAGCTCAGCACAGGCACACATTGGTTCAGCTGCAGCACAATGGGCCAATCACAGACGACCTTAGAACTCTGAGGTTGTTTGTGATTGATTCAGCTGCAGCACAATGGGCCAATCACAGACGACCTTAGAACTCTGAGGTTGTTTGTGATTGATTCAGCTGCAGCAGAACAGGCCAATGTGTGCCTGTGCTGAGCTTACTGCCTAAGTGATGAGCTCTATGCCTACGTGACATGCTGCTGATTCATCGGGACTCGAAATAAGGTAGGCCTCAAGTCGGGATAGGAACCCCAGTTCAATCCTCTGGGAGTTCTGTTGGTCTGGGAGGGGTCCCTGTGGGCCTGGGAGGGGTCCCCTTGGGAGTCCTGATGACCTTTGGGGGGGGGATCCCTGTGTGATTCCCATGATCCCTATTCCCGTGCAGACCTCTACTGGATACCTTGACTCACACTGGCTCCCAATGCAAACAAGAATACGTTTCAAATTTTACTGTCCACTATTTAAAGCCATGAATGGAGACAGCCCAGCCTACTTGAACAACCGCCTTATCCGAACTACCAGAACCAGACAAAGGAGAACCCAGACACCATTCAAGCACCCCCCAATCAGAGACATCAAACGCAAAAAAATATAAGACGGCCTACTGGCCACCAACTATCCAATCTACTGATCACAACACCAGACTACAAAACTTTCAGAAAATAAATAAAAACGCTGCTATTCAAGAAATCCATCAAAACAAACTAACTCTGCAGGAAGCATTTCAATCCTCCGAAGTAACTCGCTCAACTCTGTAATTCTTCTGGAAATGTCCAGATAACCTCTTATGTAATGTGCCTTGAACCGCAAGGTAATAGTGGAATAAAAGTCACTAATGTCATGTCATGTCTTTAACACTTGAAATGGGGAATATTGTTATCACTCCTATTCTTAAACAACTGAATGGTGACTTATCACAGTTTGCTTAACCAAAATTTTAGAAGCATTAGTGGATAAGCAGCTTTCAAGGTTCATTAATTGTTTTTTCTGTCTACATGATACTCATTTTAGGTTTCGTTGGTTTGTTCTTTTTGGGTTTTGGGGTTTTTTTAAAAAAATATATATTTATTCATTTTGAAGCCAAAAAACAAGTGCAACATATTGTAATCTATGACAAATATATATATCACCCCCCCCCCCCATCTTCATATTAAAAAATTGCACTCAAAGATTAAAAATTTTCCATCCCCCCTTCCCACCCTCCCACCCAGAGCTGGAAATGGCCCAGTATTGAATGTTTGTTCATAAACTCTTGATATACTGCCATATTGGTCCCTTTGTAACTTGTTTAATCTGTATGTACCCTGGAAAGTAGACCATGTTTGTTTGTTTTTTAACTGGTTTCACCAACTTATCCAATGTGCAATGCCAAAATCATAGTGCCTCCTGCCTCAGCAAAAGTTTATCTCATCCCTACATAACTTTGCACTGAATGGGTGGCAGTGGTATAATCGCAAGCACACATTCTCCTGACAATATTTTTACGTTTTAAAGTATTTCTAGGCTGGTTTGCAGAAGGAGACCTTGAGAGAGTGTGACACCTCCATATCATATCCTCCCAGATCATATGCCCTCCATTCAACCAGGTAATATGATTGATCATGAATGCACTTTGAACCTAGTACTTTCTTACCATGTCTGGTATTGGGAGAAGAGGATGTTGGGTGGGGAATGGATTTTGTTTACAGGGCTTTAGGGGACCACATGAATTTAAAAGTTGCCAAGAGTTGCGCTTTGCCACTGATTTCACTTGTTCTTGAATTACAAAAGGTCCCATGAATTTTTGATTTTCTGGTGGGTCTTTTTCTTGTATGTCTGTTTTAGATCCAGACTTTATCCACCACTGGAAACCAAGGAGTCTTTCTGTTGTAATTTTTCCAAGAGCTTCTTCTGAGACTCCAGAAAAAGCATGTGGACAGCTGAACCATAAACCTGTCTAATCTGTGTTTAAAAGTTGTATATTGTACACTGTATTTTACTTATTTAATAAAAATGATTTATACTAAAAGTCAACATACATCTAAGAAACCTGGTGATCTTCAAGTTTCAAGTTTATTTAGGTTTGATTAATCGCTTTATCTTAATTCAAAGCGATCTTAATCATTTGTGAACCGAGTCGAGCTCCTTCGGGAGATGACCTGGTATATAAACTGAAGATTAGATTAGATTAGATCTGGTCTGGCTAGAACACTGAGATCATAATCACAAAATCTTTTAATGGTTCCATCTTTCCATATTAATAGCGCTACACGAACAACAAACTTCTCCGTTACAGCTCCATCTCTTTGGAACTCATTACTCCCAGAACTATGGGATGAACCCATGCTAGATTGTTTCAAAGGAAAATGAAAAACATTTTTTAAATAAGAATTGCTGCTGCTGGGTCAGACCAGTGGTCTATCGTGCCCAGTAGTCTACTCCCGCAGCGGTCCTTAGGTCAAAGACCAGTGCCCTGAGCCTAGCCTTACCTGCGTATGTTCCGGTTCAGCAGGAACTTGTCTAACTTTGTCTTGAATCCCTGGAGGGCGTTTTTCCTCTATAACAGACTCCAGAAGAGCGTTCCAGATTTCTACCACTCTCTGGGTGAAGAAGAACTTCCTTATGTTTGTACGGAATCTATTCCCTTTTAACTTTAGAGAATGCCCTCTTGTTCTCTCTATGTTAGAGAGAGTGAACAACCTGTCTTTATCTACTAAGTCTATTCCCTTCATTATCTTGAATGTTTCGATCATGTCCCCTCTGTCTCCTCTTTTCAAGGGAGAAGAGGCCCAGTTTCTCTAATCTCTCACTGTACGGCAACTCCTCCAGCTCCTTAACCATTTTAGTCGCTCTTCTCTGGGCCCTTTCGAGTAGTTCATGTACGGCGACCAGTGCTGGATACAGTATTCCAGGTGGGGGCATACCATAGCCCAGTACAGCAGCATGATAACCTTCTCTGATCTGTTTGATCTCCTGCTTAATCATTCCTAGCATTCTGTTCACTCTTTTTGCCTCTGCTGCGCATTGCGCGGACGGCTTCATTGACTTGTCTACCAGTACTCCCAAGTCTCTTTCCTGAGGGGTCTCTCCAAGTACTGCACTGGACATCCTGTATTCGTGTATAAGATTTTTGTTACCGACATGCATCACCTTACACTTATCCACGTTGAACCTCATTTGCCATGTCGCAGCCCATTCCTTGAGCGTGTTTTTAAAGTTGCGTTCAACCTCTAATGTACTTACCTTATGAAACATTATCTTCATTTCTGCTTTGGTGGGATATCCCTTCCTTTTGTATATCCCCTATATGGCTCTTTCCTATTTTATAATATAATTCTTTACCTTAATCCTATTGTTCCAGTAGGTCCTGTATGTTTTAATGTATGTTACCCTATTTTACTATTTTTATTATGTACAAACCGCTTAGAAGACTGATAGGCGGTATACAAATTTTTATTAAACTTGAAACTTGACCACTGTCTGGCCAACCTTATTTTGCTAATGTCTATTGGCTCAATCTGCCACCGTAGTCTGCACTTAAGCTTGTGTACATTTAGTAAGTTGTAAGAGTGAGTACTTTCTTACAGCATTCCCCTTCTGTTTTCAGTTTTTTGCATTTCTTGACATATGTAGAGTTGTACTTGGCTGCTTCATTCTATTTGGGGGCTAATAACCTTTCAGTGTAGCTAGGCTGCTTTGTGACATTAGCCATAGCGGTGAAAATGTCACAAAAGAGACCTTTGATCTTGAGACATCAATCACAACTAGTTGGTTGAATGAGTTTTCAGTTGGGCATTTGAAAATGTTTCTTATGTCCATAATTTATTTATTTTTTTGTCTTAAAGGTTATACAGTATTTAATGCTTCCTGGAAGTTTATTTTGTGATTGGTCAAATAAATATTTCTCTCTTGATAGGTGAGTCTACAAAAAAGAGCTGCATTTATTTGAGCAGCCAAGGCAAGCGAGTGATAAGAACAATATGTGTAAATCTTTCATGGTGAAGGTCATGATGCTCTGGAATTTGGAGCTATGGGGGTGGGAGAGGTTAGGACCAGCAGAAAGGACATCAAGAGACTTAAATTGTCTAATCCATCAGTTTTAATAACTGAGCTTGAACAAAGTTGAGCTTGTTATTAAAACCCCTTATTCCTGGGTAACTTACTGCTTGACAGTCAAATCTTAATTTAAAATCACAGCTCTGTGCCTGAATGTTTCCAATGCTTAATTTTTCCTGCCTTTATCTTTTGTTTTTCGTAAGCCTAGTTTTTTGTTGTTTTTTTTTTTTATGCGCACATGCAAAATACATTTATGCATAAACATGCTAACTTATAATTTGATTCATTTGGAAAGGCAAGCTAAAATACAGCAGTGCTCTCAAACTCGTTGCGCCAGGTACTATTTTGAGGCCCTCGGTATGTTTATCATAATCCCAAAAGTAAAATAAAACAGTTTCTTGATCTTATGTCTCTTTAGCTATAAATTATAATATTATTATTATTAAGCCTTAGCCAAAAGGAAAGATTTATAAACTATAAAGAGTTTTACCTTATGCAAAATTGTCATTTCTTTAATAAGAAATTAACTATTTTTTTCTGAAGCCCTCCAAATCCTAAATGTGGCCCTGCAAAGGGTTTGAGTTTGAGACCACTGCCCTATAGCATTATTAAAGTTAATGTATAAGTTGCTTTCTCAAAGAGCATAGGAACATGAGGCATTGCGTGTCAGTAGAAGGAACAGGACATAGTTGTAGCCCATTGCTGTAACAATTAGTCCCCATCTCATCTGAGAAAAAAATCAGGCTGCACAAATAGCAGTTCTGTCTTTGGCTGTATGTTTTTGCTTCCAGCATAATCTTCTTTTCAAGGTCTCTTTGCCTTGCATTTGGCTTGCCATTCCTTGTGCTGTTTACAATTATTTTCAGTCTGATCATAAGAAATGCCTTCACCGGATCAGACCCCAGGTCCATCTTGTCCGGTGATCCGCACACGCGGAGGCCTTCTTCCATTTTCTGAAGGATTCTCTTTTAGCTCTAATAGCTTCCTTCACCTGGCTCATTAACCACACTGGCTGCCATTTGGTCTTCCATCCTCCTTTTTTAATACTGGATTGTATCTCGTCTGGGTTTTATGAAGACTTCCCTCCTCTAAGGCAGCACAGAGACTGCCAGACTGGAGGGTAGGACCTTTCTACAACATCTCTTATAGTTCTCCTCCCCTTTAGTTCTCCTCTGTCTCCTGTCTTCCTCAGCTCCTCCAAGTCTGCTACTCTAGCCTCAAGAGATTAGACCTGTTCCCTGAGTGTTGGAAGCTCTTTGCACAAAGCACACACATAAGACCTCTCGCCAACTGGGAGATAAACATGTGACACTTAGTAGAAAAGACTGGATAACCCACATCTTACTGCTGGACTGCTGCCTGCATCTTAATATTGGTAATTTCTTTAAATTGCTTCGGGAGTTGGAATATGTACACTAAGGTTCCCTATGATCGCTAGTTATATGTTAGGATATGGTAATGTTGAATTTTTATTATTATTTTATAATGTCGTAATTGGTAGGTTACTCTCCAAGAATTTCTTACACTATTTCTCAAGAGCTAATAACTAGCTAATTACATTTTTAGTCTTCTAATTGGTCCAAGGACCTATAAACCAAACATCAGGCCAGGGGTGGGTGAGAGGGAATTAAAGCCTAAACTGAAGCTTCCTGTGCCTATTACCTGTGCTTTATACCGATACTATAGAGACTTCCTATGCTAAGAGTAAAAACAAACAAACCCCCAACTATCCCTAAAACTTCCTTGCTAAGTGAGCAAAGTACTTTAAATAAAATAAGTCCCTAAGCTTATCTATTTATCTGTAGGATTCCCTTTTCCCAAGTTAATAAGCAATTTCCTAGTAAAGTCTTACCAGTGAAGATCTCTCTTGTCTCTGGAAGTCCCCTCAAAGCAACCAGTTCATAATTAGGACATTTTGGTTTGTAAAATGGATGGTCATGCTGGAGGTTACCAGCACATGAAAGTCTGTTTTCCTATGTATTTTCGAACAGGCTGTGTGTTGGCAGATCCGGTTCTATAATAGATGAGAAATGGATGTCCATATTTGACATCCAGCCTCAGATGTCCATGTTCTGAGTTGGACATTCTTCCTAAAATGTCATGTGAATGTAACAGATCTCTGTGTGTTAATTTGGCGCTAAGTGGTATTCTATAATCTTAGCACATTACCTGAATAGCCTATAATTACAAGGAGTGTTTACATGGGTGGGGACATAGGTGAGGCATAAGCATCACCTACAATTTCATGCACAAGTTATACAGTAGAAAGTATTATTTGTGTTCCACAGTGAATGCATTTAGGTGTATACCTTTATGTCTGCCGTAGACGTGGCATAAGCGGGCATATCAAAATAGTGGTATTCTGTAACAGAATCTGGGTGCCCAGTTCTTATAGAATTCATGCTTAGTGTACAGCATTTTGGTGGCTAATCTTTTACACACTTTACAGAAATTGCTTGTTTATTGCGATGGTAGGGTTACATTGTAGTAAGGATATTTGATTTAAGGTGATGGGAGCAGCTCCCAATGAGCGCACACAATCTGGAACAGAAATCTAATAAAGGAAAGTCCAAAGGGAAACGGCTTAATCTTCCCAACCTAGTAAATGATGGCAAACAAAGACAATTAACCCATCTAGTCTGCTCCGTTGAAATCCTTTCTCTTGTTAGATAAGTATACATGTTTCAATACTTGCTACAACACCAACCTCCATTCCCTTGCCTTCCATATGACGTCTTAAATCTTCCTCCTCCCTTCCCACATCTTCCCCAGAGATATCCAAAATGTGCCACATTGCTGGCCTCCCCCATTTCTAAGTTTATTTAAAAGTTTATTATACCACCTAATCAGGCTTCTAGGCGATGTACATTATTCAATAAAAACGATCAAGTTAACAAACATATTTTGGGGAATTGACCAAACAGACAAACTCGTCTTTGATTCCTTGAAGTCTAGCACTCAGGTTGTCTTTCATGTCTTTCATGATTTCTAAGAATGCACTGAGGAATAGATTCTATATATGTTGCCTGAAACATCAGCGCCAAAAAAGTTGTCAGCGCAATTCAATAAACCATCTCTGAGGTTAGGTAAGGTTGACACCTATTGACCGTCCTAGGATTCAAAAGCAAACTAGATGCACATCTCCTTACGAGAGGCATAGAAGGATATGGGTGACTAAAAATTACACCAGGTGTACACTTGGCAGGGCCTCCGCATGTGCGGATCGCCGGACTTGATGGACCGAAGGTCTGATCCGGAGATGGATTTATGCCGATGAAAACCAGGCCTAAAGGCCTGCACTTTAGTGTGCAAATCAGGCATATTCTATAACAATGCACCTAACTTTTAGGAATGCTTACGACCTGTCCATGCTCCTCCTCTGGTCGCGCCCCCTTTTGAGATCTGTGCACTAGAATTTACATGCACCACTTATGAAATAGACTTGGTTGTATGTGTAAATTCTAATTAGTACCAATTTCTTGTTAATTGGCAATTATTGGTGCATTAAACAATTAAGGTGTGTGTGTGCAAATTGGCAATGCACACAGATTTGCACATACAACATAGATTTGCGGCTTTTGATCGTTTGGACTAGCATCACTCAAGCATCACTGCATAAAAATAAAACTAAAATTACTTGCCTTTAGTTTTCAAGGACAGTTGTATTCTTATACAGACAGATGCTTATAACATTGACTAGACTCTTGCGTACATGATGTACAATCCATCTATTCTCGTGTATACTTAAGGGAATATTTAAAAATAAAATTCTGAAATCTCTCGTGCCCCCCCCCCCCCTGGAATCTTTTTGAGGCACACCACTGTACCATGGCACACAGTTTGAGAGAGACTGCATTAGGGATATCTTGAAAACCCGACTGGCTGGGGGACAGGTTTAAGAACCACTGGTCCAAACCATCCAGTTTCCCCAAGCTTGCTTGCTTATGTTAATGTTTCATACAGGTTACAACAGCTTTCCTGGAAGCTATGTTGCAGTGGCATTGCTGTTATAAGCTGTGCTTACTGTTTCATGAAGGCGACCCTGGTTCCTTTTTAGAAGTATAATTCTCTGGTTCATTCTAAACCAGTGGTTCTCAACACAATTCATGGGATGTGCTCAGCCACTCGGGTTTTCAAGATAGCAACAATGCATATGCATGAGAGAGATTTGCATACAATTGAGGCAATGCTTGCAAATTTATGTCATGCGTATTCATTGTGGGTACTCTGTAAACCTGGCTGACTTGGTTGTCTTGAGGATTAGGCTGAAAAGTCCTGTTCTAAATAATGGTTGAGTTATTGAAATGTTTGGCTTATAGCTTAAAGCAGTCGAGCTGTAAAACATCCCTTTTTGCTATGTTGCCTGCCCAATTTCTCTCCTCCTAGGGTTCCCATATGGCTCCAGAAAAAGGAGGATTGATTGAGACCTCCAGGTTTTCCTTCTACTGAAAGCAATGGAAGTAAAGCCCAGATGTCTCAATCCGTCCTCCTTTTTCTGGAGCCATATGGGAACCCTGTCTCCTACCCACTTTTCACAAACTCCTTTGGTGTTCTTTTAAATAAGTCATTTTCAAAAACTATTTACCTGAGTGAAAGAGCTTTTTGAAAATTGCCTGCCTTATACGCAACTTAAAATGTGTACCCCACAGGGCATATGGTTTTATCCATATTTTTTGCTGAAGCATTCCCAGAGTGGGATGAGCCTTTGGCATAGGGGGGTGGTTGGCAAACTCATTAGTCAAAAGAGCCAAAGATCAGCAGTACAACGATTAAGATTTCTTTTATTTTCAGGAACCATGTTTTTAAGAGTCGGTTTAAACTAGCTACTAACATTAAATAAAACCAAATATCATCATCATCATAATAATCCTATTTATTGACAAGAGCTGGGGTTTGCCGACCACTGGCATAGGGTTACCAGACGTCCACGAAAACCCGGACATGTCATCTTTTTTAGAGGACTGTCCAAGTTCCCGGATGGACTTTCCAAAACCCAGGGTGGGGCCATGTGTCTGAGTTTGTGAGACTCCAAATATGCTAACCCAATTTTGGCAGGCAATAGGTAGTTCTGGCCAGAAAGTCCTCTCCCCTCATAGATTCCCCAAGTACAACTTCCTGTAGGCCTGTACCTACCCTACATATTTAGAAACGGAATAGACAATGAAGATTTTATTTCCTATCTAATCTAATCTAATCTAAACCTTAGGTTTGTATACCGCATCATCTCTACCTTCGTAAAGCTCGACATTTTTTAAATGTTCCAAAGTTTTTATTAGTTTTCAAAGATAGAATAACAAAAAGATATAACAGTTGTACATTACACAAACACTGTGTGCATGAAAAATACAAAGGAACAAGGTGGTCTGCACTCTTCTATGGACATAAATAAAATTTTACGAAGGAGCGCTAGCGTTTTTAGTGCATTCACCGGATTAGCCCATGCTATAGCACACGCTAGCTGAAAAACTACCTCCTGCTCAAGAGGAGGCGGTAGCGGCTAGCACGCGCGCTATTCTCCGCATTAAGGCCATAACGCACCTTTGTAAAAGGAGCCCTAAGCTATTTACCATCTTAAAGGCACTAACTATTCAAAGTATTCTTTATAATTGGAAGGACCTATCTCATGTTGATTTCCACGCTTGGTGGAATAATGTGTGTTTAACTGGTAAATATGAAAAAGTATTGGCGGAGAGAAATAATAACCTTCCTCAATATACACTCATATGGACTCCACTGTTGAGATACTGTGAATCTTAGCCCGCATAGTCTTTTCTTTTCTAGTGTTGCATTTCATTCTTCTAATTCTAACGTATATTATTTGAATAGTTTTTCATTTTTGTCTTGGATGGGATCTCCTTTGCTGCTGGTGGTAACAGCTTCTGTTTATTCAGAAGAGTAGCTCCCTCGATGTTTAAGGACACTGAAAGGTCAGCACTGTGTGAATGAGGCTTCTGGTGGATTTTAATTGCATGACCAGCAGTAATGCAGATCTTTCTCTGATTATAAGAATTAAAATGAAAAACTGTTGAAAAGGAGAATTAAAATGTCTCCATTTGCACTCCCTGCCTTTCCCATGTTGCCTTTCATTTAAAGTCATGGGAGTTGGAGGGATGGGAGGAATGAGAGATTATAGCAGGATGTAATAATTAAAATTTAGCTTCTGACAAAGCCAAAATGTTCAGATACATGTTGATAATCATTCCCTCTCCCCTTTATTGTGCAGCCTTTGTAGTTTTTGTGGTTTGCTATTTCTTGTTATCTTAAAACCTGCTGAGACTCTCTTCAGTGTTCTGGGTTCCTGGTAGATTTGGCAGGGCATCGAAAAGCTACACCATCTGTCCAAAACAGTGGTGCAGCTACAGGTGGGCACAGGCCCAGTCAGCATCGACTTTGGGCAGGCTGTTGGTGGGATCATTCCTGTTTAGTATATGGAGTTATTTTCCAATATGTGATTTTACTGTATTTAAAATTGTAAACCAGTTAGATTTCACTGTAAGTTTTTGGGATATCAAATTGAATAAATCTGTAAATCTGACATAGCTATGATGTGGCTCTGCTCTGCGAGCTGAAGACTCACAGTATCTCTCCCTCCCCTCCTCCACAGGCAATTGGGTATCTCAACAACACTCCCCCGATACCTTCTATAGCGTTCAGTTCTTTGCCCACAGGCATTATGTACCGGCCCCGAGCTCTGCTTCTAATGCAACTTCCTGTTTCCACACAGGTAGGATCAGGTCAGGGGGAAGGATTGGGATTGGGACTGGCACCAGCAGAGAGTATGCATCACTGCTGCTGCCAGCAAAGAACTGAACACTTTTTAAAAGGTACCAAAGATTTAGAGTGCAGTTGAGAGATGCCCAGTCGCTGAGGAGAGGGAGAGATCCAGAATGGAGGCAAAATTTTCACACTTATCCACTTTGCGCTCAGGTAGGGTTGCCAGATTTTACATCTGTAAAATCCAGACTCCTAGCCCTGCCCCCAGGCCCACCCATCCCTAGCCCCACCCCCCCACTGCTTGCTCTGGTTGGGCAGGAGGGCATCAAGCGCATGCGCAAATGCCCTCTTGCTGAACACAATTTCGGGGGAAGCTTTTCAAAACCCGGACAAAGTGCTGAGTTTTGAAAAGCTGTCCGGGGAAATCCGGATGTCTGGTAACCCTAGGCTCAGGCCTACCCAAAATTGGGGGTCTGGCTACAACCTTGATCTGAAAGCAATGGTGGCTCATAACATTTAGAGTGCAGTCATCTGATCTCTAACATAAAGGCAGTCTAGAGACATGTACACACCTTGCACAGATTTTACTGTCTCATGTATGCTGCAAATGGGATTTCATGTAATCTCCTTTTATTTAGAGAAGGGATTCAAAAAGCTGGCAGTAGTGGACTCTTCCTTCTCCTCCCCCCCCCCCACCCGTCCCTGAAATGGTCATAAGCATTGTAGCATTCAAGAGCCACCAACCTTAATGAGAGGTGAGCAAAACTGTCAAAATACATGTCCTCCCCCAAAACTAATATTTTCAGAAATTGCAGTGATGTATGGCTATTCAAGCATGAAAGTAGAGGCCTAAACCGCTTTGAACTTCACAGTATAGCAGTATATAAGAAATACATTATTACTATTATTACTATTGAGGTGCGATTGGGTGGGTAGATTCCCCCAAATTTAAATGGGGAGTGAGTAAATTCTCAATACCAACAGTTAATACAATCCTACTTGTATATAAAGAAAAGAGGAAAATGTTGCCTGCTTTAGTACCACAAAAGCTCCAAACCCTAACTAACTATCCAAATGTTGGGAGAAAAAAGGCCTCGGATGAGCTTCATGGGCTAATAAAACGAATATATCTTCCTGGTTCTTGAATATATACAATGTAAATGTGCAAACTTTAAAATATAAAAATCCTGTGAAAATCAAAACAGCACAATGCAGGCCGTTCCTCCATATAACAAATCCAAAAAACTTAAGCTTGCTCTGAAGTGCAACCGTGCTCCGATTCCTCAACAGCTGTTTCCAACATCTTCCATACCATAAACCGCTATTCTCATTTTATTCCAAAATGGCAGTGCAGAGATCCTAAAGGGTCATCCGTGTTTCGCCAATCCGGCTTCCTTAGGAACCTTCCGCTGGAGCAGCACAAACATTCAGCCGTCAAATGATTCAGCCCCCTCCGAGAATGATTAACTTGGGTTTCCCCTGAATGCTTCCCACTGTGTGTGTATTTGTTGTTTTATTTTTACTTGGCTTTGAGCAGCTGTTAACTTGGCTGCCCGTCGAGCCATCTCTTGAGTGGCAGCTTCATTATTAGCATTCCTGAGATCTGCCATCCTTTCAGTGCCAGCTGTACCCCAGTTCTGCACATGACCTGCCCAGATCCCACTGCTACCTATGCTAAGCAGCCAGCATGGGATTTTTGTCACGCTGTCTGGGGTGTTTTTTTTTTTTTTTGTAACATTTTATTGAAATTATTCAAATACAAAGCCAAACAGGCAGAGACTTTTTCTTGGACTTTAGGTGAAATTTCCGGGTGTAGAGAGGTAGATCTGGGAGTCATCAGCATATAGGTGAAACTGGAAGCCATGGGAGGAGATCAGGGCACTGAAAGAAGAGGTATAGAAAGAGAAGAGGTCATAAAACAGAACTCTAGTGAAGTAGGAGCAGAAGAGGACCCCACCAACACATACAGTATACTAAAGATGTGATGGGAGAGGTAGGAGGCAAACTGGGAGAGGACAGATTCACGGAATCCAAGCAAGGACAGTGTATCAAGGAGTAAGCTGTGATTAACAGTATAAAAGGCAGTAGACAGGTCAAGAAGGATGAGGATCAAGTAAAGGCCCTTAGATCTGGCCATGAACAAGTCACTGCAGACTTTAATGAGGGCAGTCTCTGTGGAGTGTTGGGGGTGACAGCCAGATTGTAGAGGATCGAGAAATTGTTAAGTTGAAAGGAAGTCCAGGCAGCAATGGAGAACAGTGTGCTCGAGTAGGAACGGAAGAAGGGAGACAGGTGGGGTCCAGCGAGGGTTTTTTTTGAGAAGCAACTTAATGACTGCATGTTTGACGGCAGCAGGGACATTTGCAGTGGAAATGGCACAAGGGAGGGATAACTGAGTTGTATCAGATGGTATCTTGACTACCATATAAGGCAGTGGTCTCAAACTCAAACCCTTTGCAGGGCCACATTTTGGATTTGTAGGTACATAGAGGGCCTCAGAAAAAATAGTTAATGTCTTATTAAAAAAATGACAATTTTGCATGAGTTAAACTCTTTATAGTTTATAAATCTTTCCTTTTGGCTAAGTCTTAATAATAATATTGCCATTTATAGCTAAAGAGACATATGATCAAGAAACTGTTTTATTTTACTTTTGCGATTATGATAAACATACCGAGGGCCTCAAAATAGTATCTGGTGGGCCGCGAGTTTGAGACCACTAATATAAGGGAATTTTTCTAACTAATTTTGTTAACTAGTTCTTCACATGGAGTGGATTTAGTTCAGGACCTGCTCCCTTTTAGATGATCCTGAAAGGGGGTAGGGCCAGAAGAAGCTAATGTCCGTTCTGTATTAAATATTGGGTTCAGGGAGGGACTGCAAGCCTAAAGATATCCAAAGGTGAGAGAGAGATTTGAAGGTGGAGTTTCAACCAAAATTGTGGTCTAACTTCTTTCAAATAACTAATAAGATAGCAGTGTTTGCAACTTTGTTGGCAAATGGGTTGAAGTTATTTCTTTTGAAGTGCTTAGTTTCTGTGAGATCGTTTCATTTACATTGTAACATTCATACATTTTAAATTTCAAAATAAAATTAAAAAAGTTTTATCACTGGCACCTAACACTTCAAAAATACTGGAGAGCGTGTGCTGAGATGCTGTATGAAATATTTTGACTTTGACTTGTGGTACATGAAGCATTTTTAATCCATGCTGCCTTGGGATATTGAACCTGATCTGCAATGATTCTTTTGCTTGTGCCTACCACTACTTTGAGCTGTAAGCAGCTAAAGTATGGAGAAAACCACAAAGGGAGGGGGGGGGGGAGGGCAAATGAGCCTGTCCATGAGACTTTGGAATGTCTGTTTCCTAAGTAAGCTAACAGCCTTGAGGCATGATAGATTGCAGACATTTGAGAGGAGCCAAGACGCTTTGTGGACAAATACAAAGTGATGCACATTGGGAAGAATATCCTGAATCACAGGGTCCACCTTGGGGATTAGTGCCCAAAAAAAGGATCTGGGTGTCATCGTAGACAATACGACAAAACCTTCCACCCAATGTGCGGCCAAAAATGTAAACAGGGTGCTAGGAATTATTTAAAAAGGGATGGTTAACAAAACTAAGAATGTTATAATGCCCCTTTATTGCTCTATGGTGCGACCTCATCTGGAGTATTGCGTTCAATTCTGGTCTCATTATCTCAAGAAAGATATGTAATCCTACTATAGTTCCCTGCTATTTTTAGTGGGTTAAATGTGTTTACTGAAAGTATCATTATATGTTCTTTGAATCATTGTGAATGTTTTATGCTGTAAACCGCTTAGTTATAGGTAGTTAAGAAATTTTAGAAATAAATAAATAAATATAGTGGCACTAGAAAAGGTTCAAAGAAGAGCGATCAAGTTGGTAAAGGGGATGAAACTCCTCCCGTATGAGGAAAGACTAAAAGAGTTAGGGCTCTTCAGCTTGGAAAAGAGATGGCTGAAGGGAGGTATGATTGAAGTCTACAAAATCCTGAGTGGATTAGAATGGATACACATGGATCGATTTTTCACTCTGTTAAAAATGACAAAGACTAGGGGACACTCAAAGTTACAGGGAAATACTTTGAAAACCAATAGGAGGAAATTTTTTTTTTTTCACTCAGAGAATTGTTAAACTCTGGAACACATTGCCAGAGGTTGTGATAAGAGCAGATAGCGTAGCTGGTTTTAAGAAAGGTTTGGACAAGTTCCTGGAGGATATGTCCATAGTCTGTTATTGAGAAAGACATGGGGGGAAATATTGCTACTCCTTGGGTTTTGGCCAGGTACTAGTGACCTGGATTAACCACTGTGAGAACAGGCTACTGGGCTTGATGGACCATTGGTCTGACCCAGTAAGGCTATTCTTAAGTTCTTATGTTCTTGTGAGAGATAGACCCTAATGAGTAAGGTACACATACATTATTTCAAGTTGTAGAAGCTGAATTTGTGTTGGCTTTGATTGTAGAGGAAGGGTTGCTGGTTTAGTTAGGGTACAGGATGAATGTTAGGGGAGGGAGGGAGAAAGGGATAGTCAACGGTAAGGGATGATGAGAAGGGGTGAAGAAGAGTTTATGGGGACAATGTCATCAATAGAATAGTTTGTTCATTAGTCCTATGTTTTTGTACTAAGGAAGAAAAATTAAAAACAAATACCTGTACCATCTACTACATAAAATTTTAAACAATTAATTAATTTTGCAGACACATTTGAGTTTGCTTTGCTCCTATTCTGTCCCTTTAACCCTTTCAGGACCAAGGGACATATTTGTCCCATAACTTTAAAATCCTATAAATTTTGATTGGGATAGTCTACAGTTCTAAATTTGATATGTACGGATTCCATATGATACTGCCTTTATGTAAACAAACTGGTTCCGACATTCATTCATTAGCGTCGTTGCCAGATTGACGAGAAGATTCACTTGCCACACTGTCCATAAGCCAGAAGTGTGATTTTTTAAAATAAAAATAATGATATTTCACAAAAAAAATCAATTTTTTGGCATCTGCAAGCCCTTTTTACCATAAAAATGTCGTCAAAACCACAAAAATTGGCCTACGATCCTTATGGTCCTGAAAGGGTTAAGCACTAGTCTTGTAGCTTTTGTAAGAAATCTTTTGCTTATATTGTTGCCATCTAGTATTTCAACATATTTTAGCTGTTTTAGTTAGGGATGTTGAAATACTGCTTTTTATATATCTGGCTCATCTGTCTTGCAAAACGCATTTGAGGCTTTGCCACTTATCTGGAATGAGGTCATTCTGTCAAGAAATGAAGGCTTTGTTTATGTCTGTCTCTGTTTAGGTGCTTGAAGTGGCATCTGTTGGGGATAATGATGAGTGTGTGTGCTACCGGGCATCCAGTTGTGAAGGAGCACTGTGCACCATGGGTATGGGTCATGCATTTGATATACCACTTTTCTTGGATACAACCAAAACGGTTTTCTCTGTCCTCAGTGAGCTCCCAACCTAAGTTTCTGAAACCTTGGGGCTGTGGAGGGCTAAGTGATTTGCTCAGGGTCACAAACAGTCACAATGGGAATCAAACCTAGTTTCCTTGGTTTAGGGTTACCAGATTTGTAGTAGAAAAAAAGAAGACACGTAGTACCAGCCCCACCCCTCATCTTTTCTGAGTCCAGGCTGTGTCTGGAGGGTCTCAGAGCATGTGCGGATGCGACACGATGATGTGGCTTTTTGATGGTATTACCACTTAATATATATCTAAAATGAAGGAATCTTCCACGAATTTGTGTAATGTGTTAACAACCAATGTAAATAGTGAAAAAAAAAATCACATTTTTATATTTCAACCCAATACGTTTTAAGATATCGGTCTTGGGTGTGATTGTATGTGATGATCTTAAGGTGACTAACCCCAAAAAGTTTTTGTGCAATACACTAAATCCCTTACAAAGGCAAGTCACAAGACAGCAAGATAATCCCAAAATGGAATTTATACAGGGAACTATAGGGAACTCAAGCGCTCACAGCTGACAGCTTGATGTATTTTACAAACTGAAAACCATAGGGTGAGCTATCATCGGACCCTTTAAGTTCTTCCCCAACCTATTTATTTATCCAAAAAATCTTTAAATTATTATCTCATTTTTTATTTTTATATTAACTGTTTTCTTAAAAAACTTCTTCAATATTTTGCTTTGTTTCGAATAGCAAACAGTACTTTATAAAGTACTCTATATAACTTTAAGAGTACTTAGCTTGATAGCTTGGTCTTCGTTTGTCACCAAGCTATCAAGCTAAGTACTCTTAAAGTTATATAGAGTACTTTATAAAGTACTGTTTGCTATTCGAAACAAAGCAAAATATTGAAGAAGTTTTTTAAGAAAACAGTTAATATAAAAATAAAAAATGAGATAATAATTTAAAGATTTTTTGGATAAATAAATAGGTTGGGGAAGAACTTAAAGGGTCCGATGATAGCTCACCCTATGGTTTTCAGTTTGTAAAATACATCAAGCTGTCAGCTGTGAGCGCTTGAGTTCCCTATAGTTCCCTGTATAAATTCCATTTTGGGATTATCTTGCCGTCTTGTGACTTGCCTTTGTAAGGGATTTAATGATCTTAAGGTGGCCAAACAGGTTGAAAAGGTGACGGCAAAAGCTAGAAGGATGCTAGGTTGCATAGGAGAAAAAGGTATGGCCAGTAGGAAAAAGGAGGTATTGATGCCCCTATATAAGACTTTGGTGAGACCTCATTTAGAATATTGTGTACAATTCTGGAGGCCACACCTTGAAAAAGATATAAAAAGGATGGAGTCGGTCCAGAGGAAAGCTACTAAAATGGTATGTGGTCTTCATCATAAGGCGTATGGGGACAGACTTAATCTTAATCTTTATACTTTGGAGGAGAAGGGGAGATATGATAGAGACGTTTAAATACCTACGTAATGTAAATGCACATGAGTCGAGTCTTTCATTTGAAAGGAAACTCTGCAATGAGAGGGCATAGGATGAAGTTAAGAGGTGATAGGCTCCAGAGTAATCTAAGGAAATACTTTTTTACAGAAAGGGTGGTAGATGCATGGAACAGTCTCCCAGAAGAGGTGGTGGAGACAGAGACTGTCTCTGAATTAAAAAGGGCCTGGGATAGGCACATGGAATCTCTCGGAGAGAGAAAGAGATAATGGTTACTGCGGATGGGCAGACTAGATGGGCCATTTGGCCTTTATCTGCCATCATGTTTCTATATAGAAAAAAAAGTAGTTGAAAAACCATAGAGATGTTTATCTACTTGTAGAAAGCCCAAATATTTGTAGGCTCCTTCATTGTCTAGTCCAGTGATTCCCAACCCTGTCCTGGAGGAACACCAGGCCAATCGGGTTTTCAGGCTAGCCCTAATGAATATGCATGAGAGAGATTTGCATATGATGGAAGTGATAGGCATGCAAATTTGCTTCATGCATATTCATTAGGGCTAGCCTGAAAACCCAATTGGCCTGGTGTTCCTCCAGGACAGGGTTGGGAACCACTGGTCTAGTCCCCTAATTTTATTTGGGGGTATTGTATGATTTCAATGTTAACCATTTTTCCATTTTACATAACAGGGCTGGCACATTTGTCTAATCCAAATTCATATGAACTAAATATTTGGATGGTATTAGCAGTGATTTTGCTGTGTGCCATGTGTAATAGTAAACAAAATTTTGTCTATCACTGGAGAATTCAAGTTTTATCCAGAAGCTTGGAAAGTGATTTTTATTTTTGCGGGAATTTGTCAACATGGGTTACTGTTAAAATGTGTTATATTACTGTTAAACCCAGTTACTAGAAAGGCTTTTTTTGAGGGAGTGCTTAGGGGAACTGAGTACCACACCTTTTCCATTGCTTGATAAAAATGACCCATGGTCAAACTAAACGTTTAATAGATTTTGTGGTTTCTAAAAAGCTGAGAAAGTTAACTTAATAATCCCCTAGTGTTTAGGGTATACTATAAGAACAGCTTGAAATGTCTCCGTAAATTTGATTTTCTACTTTCTTTATATTTTTCCATATGTCATTTTCTTTATCTTGGTTCTATTTCCTGTTAATGTAGACCAGGGGTGTCCAACCTGCGGCCCCGTGAAGTATTTTGGGTGGCCCTGGTCGAGAGTGATGCAGTGTTTTCCTCTGCTGCTCCCGTCTTGCCAGCTCCCTCCTCTGTTTTACTGCAGTGTTTACGCAGCCCCAGAAACATTTTTTTCGGCCAATGTGGCCCAGGGAAGCCAAAAGTTTGGACACCCCTGATGTAGACGATGATAGTAATATTTTGTTTTCTTTTCCCTGTTTATGGGTGATTTGAACTTCCTGTTTATACATTTCCAGTTTCCTAATAATTAACATTGTTTGATGTGATTGTATAATTGAAAGTCATAAGAGCATAAAAATTGCCATATTGGGACAGACCAAAGGTCCATCAAGCTCCAGTATCCTGTTTCCAACAGTGGTCAATCCAGATCCCAAGTAGTAAAACAGATTTTATGCTGCTTATCCTAGGAATAAGCAGTGGATTTCCCCAAGCCATCTCAAAAATGGACTTCTCTTTTAGGAAATTTTCAAAACCTTTTTTAAACCCCGCTAATCTAACTGATTTTGCCACATTCTCCGGCAATGAATTCCAGCGTTTAATTACAAGTTGTGTGAAGAAATTTTCTCTGGTTTGTTTTAATCCTTTAATTGGCAGATGGTGAAATGGCTGCTTTATGTAACTTAATGTTGAACGAGAGCAACGTGCCACGTAACAGGCATTTGGAGATGCAGAACTCCCATAAGAACTGTAGAAGACTCATGTTGCTTCTGAGCAACAATGCCAAATAAAGTAGCATCATTGCATGTCCCTTAGTCCTAGTATTTTTAGAGAGAGTGAACAAGTGATTCACATCTACCCTTTCCACTCCACTCATTATTTTATAGACCTTTATCAAATCACCCCTGAGCCGTCTCTTCTCCAAGCTGAAGAGCCCTAGCCACTTTAGCATTTCCTCATAGGGAAATTGTCCCATCCCTTTTATCATTTTTGTCACCCTTCTCTGTATCTTTTCTAATTCCGTTATATCTTTTTTGAGATAGGACGACCAGAATTGCACACAGTATTTTAGGTGCGGCCGTACCATAGACCGATACAAGGGAATTATAACATTTTCATCTTTGTTGTCCATTCCTTTCCTGATAATTCCTAACAATTCTATTTACTTTCTTAGCCCCCGCCGCACATTGTGCTGAGGGTTTCAACATATCCTCAACAATAACACCTAGATTCTTTTCTTGGACAGTGACATCCAACACAGAACCCAGCATCACATATCTATAATTTAGGTTCCTCTTTCCCACATGCATCACTTTTAATTGCTCACATTAAATGTCTTTAAATTTAAAAGAAAAATAGTCCATGGTCCTCAAGTATTAATGAAAGAGCTCAGGTTCTGCACACTCAGTCCTGCCTTTTCATGATCCTGTGGCTGGTTGCAGAGGGCCTGGCTACTGTGCGGTGGGCCCCTCCTGAAGAATGGCCTGGTATTGAGTACCAGCACCTCTTTTGCTAGAAAAAAATGCATGGGTTATTAGTAATTAGGTTTCATTGCATAAAATGGGACCGGAGATAAAATGAGTTAATGGTAAAATAACACATCTTAACTGTAGCTCACGTTGATAATTTCCCCCTTAATGATTCATTTGAACACTGGGACTTGGGTTGGCCACTGTTGGAAACAGGATTCTGGGCTTGATGAACCTTTGCTCTGTCTCAGTATAGCAATTCTTATGTTCTTTTGTGAGCCAAGCATAGGACAATCAAGCCATTGTGACACCACTGATGATTTTGGCTCATAGGCATTGGTGGAATGAAGCATTATGACATCACAGTATGAGCTCTGAAATGTTCCTGCTCTTTGGATTTCTGCCAGGTACTTGTGACATGGGTTGGCCACTGTTTGACATGGGATACTGGGCTTGATTGACCTTGGGTTTGTTCCAGTAAGTTAATTCTTGTGTTATGTAAAATGTCTATGAAAAATGGTTTTACAGTACATATTGAAATATAAACTAATATATAAGAAGTCCAATGGACAATCATTTAGGAGAAATACGCCTTTGGGGATTATAGAATGATGGGAAAAAAGGGTTAGAAGCTATGTTCCCTCTAAGCAGAGCACATGAGTAATTGCTCAGTGTCCTCACAGAATTTAAATGGTCGCTCATAAAAATACTTGCAAATCTGTTTTTTTAGAACTAGTTGCTCATATGAAATATATTTTTTTTAATTTGTCTGTCAAATGAAATTTAAAAACTTGCACGCACCTGACCAGTCCTTAGATGTGAGTATTGGTTAGAAGAAACTTTAAGTGGTTATTTAGGTCTTGTCCCCCTTCGAAGAAGTATTACTCAGATTTCACAGAAGGTTTTTCTGATTCCAAACACACCCTTCATTGTTTTTGCTTGTTTAGTTAAGAGAAAATGATCAAATCTTCAGCTGCCTCTTGTTCCCCCCCCCTTCTATTTTTTCCCTGAAATCACAGGGTGAATCAGTTTAGTCGTCCTGGCTTGGATTTTAGCTGAATGCTGTAATCTAGGCCATATCCCTGCTGCCAGGCAAGACATATTGGGGCTGATTCTATAAATGGCGCCTAAAAAAAATGGCGCTGTCTGCATGCCAATCACAGGCACCATTTACAGAATCACAACTAGTGGAGCCTAAGTAAAAACTTAGGCGCCTGAAATGCAGGCGAGGGTTTTAAAGGCTTCCATTTCAGGCGCCTGTTTTTTTTGGAGAATCAGGCTTATTAGCGCTAAGTCACACACCGCCATAGAAATGCCCACTTAGGCGCCGCTAAGTGCCATGTGATAGGCGCTTCTCCAATTAAATTTTTTTTTTTTTTTTTTCAATTATTGAGCCTATTAAGAGTATTTTGCCAATCAAGTTAGGTGCCCTTTAGAGAATCTGGCCCATTGTATTTAAACAATGTCAGAAAATATATCTAAGCAGCTTTTAAAAACTTCCACTGATAGAATAAGAGAGGACATCATCTCCCACAGGGTCTAACAGGAAATGCTTCACATCTAAACTGAACTTCTTTGCTATTACATTTTGCCCATTCCTCATACATCTTCATTGACTATCTCCTACTTCATGGAGAATTCAGATCTCTCGGGGTACAGTTCCCACTCCCCTCCCCAGTAACAGCATAGAAGAAGATCACCAAATTTAACAATGGTTTAATAGTTCTCTAAACCAGTTTTTTAGTTCTTCTATAAATATTATCTTTCCTTTGTGTACATTTTATATGAATTCAAGAATGCACTCCTATTGTATTCTTGAAGACTGATAAGACTTTTTAACAGGATATGTAAGTGAAGTATCTTCTCCTAGCCCTTACAGGTCATATTTTCTAGGCCTCTAATAGTCTCCTAGGTTTTCTCCAGATCATATGAGTTTGCAGAGGTGCACTGCAAAAAATATGTAACATTGATAGAGCAGTTCTAGCTTAAACTTTCAATTTTAGATGTATTCTCAGGTTTGTTTAGTCATATACTGTATTCCCACCCCTATGTGTTGGCTTCAAAAAAATCCTGTAAATTTCATCTTAAAAGCCAAAGTTGGATTTCTTCAATAATAGCCCACCCTGCCAGAATTTTCAGTCTACTGGCATTAAGAACATAACAATTGCTGGTGGGTCAGACCAGTGGTCCATCGTGCCCAGCAGTCTGCACACGCGGCGGCCCTTAGGTCAAAGACCAGTGCCCTAACTGCGACTAGCCTTACCTGCATACGTTCTGGTTCAGCAGTAATGTCTAACTTTGTCTTGAATCCCTGGACGGTGTTTTCCTCTATAACAGTTCCAGTTTTTTACCACTCTGGGTGAAGAAGAACTTCCTTACGTTTGTATGGAATCTATCCCATTTTAACTTTAGAGTGTGCCCTCTTGTTCTCTCTACCTTGGAGAGGTTGAACAACCTGTCTTTATCTTCTAAATCTATTCCCTTCATTATCTTGAAAGTTTTGATCATGTCCCCTCTGTCTCCTCTTTTCAAGTGAGATGATGCCCAGTTTCTCTAATCTCTCACTGTATGGCAACTCCTCTAGCCCTTTAACCATTTTAGTCGCTCTTCTCTAGACCCTTTCGAGTAGTACTGGAAACAGTATTCCAGGTGAGGTCATACCATGGCCCGGTTCAGCGTCATGATAACCTTCGATCTATTCGTGATCCCCTTCTTAATCATTCCCAGCATTCTGTTCGCCCTTTTTGCCGCGGCTTCATTGATTTTCCTGGGGGGTCTCTCCAAGTACTGCGCCGGACATCCTGAATTCGTGTATAAGATTTTTGTTACCGACATGCATCACCTTACACTTATCCACATTAAACCACATTTGCCATGTTACAGCCCATTTCTCGAGCGTGTTTATCATGTTGCAGGTCTTCACAATCCTCCTGCATCTTCACTACTCTGAATAACTTTGTATCATCCGCAAATTTAATCACCTCACTCGTCGTACCAATTTCCAGGTCGTTTATAAATATGTTGAAGAGCACGGGTCCAAGCACTGAACCCTGCAGCACTCCATTCGTGACGCTTTTCCAGTCCAAGTATTGTCCATTTATCCCCCACTCTCTGTTTCCTATGCTTCAGCCTTGCGAGTATTTCACCCTCAATTCCATGGCTCTCCTTTACCTCCATCCCCCTTCTCCCATTATGACCACATTACTCCTCTTACCTTTTCTCACAATCCTGACACTGGGTCAGTGCAGGGCCTTGAATATGTATAGATTTTATTTATTTTTTACAAATTATTTATAAATCCACTTATCTACAAATCTAGGCGGGGAACAATACACACATACAAAATTAGTCGAAATTACAAACAATAAAATGCAATAAAAAGAAAAAGAGAACCTACTATCTATATGCCGTCACATAACATACACCCCAAATCACAATTCAATAACAGTACAACCCTCTGCCTGAAGAGGAAGAAAAACTTAATATCCTCAAACTATCGCATGACATGCACCAAAAGCGTGCTCAAAAAACGCAGTTTTTACTTGAGCATGCACAAGTACTCATGACCCCACTCTAGCCAAGCACCATAACCATGAGGAGAAATAAGAGCGATCTGGTCATTTGTGCGGGGGGTGGGGAACTTGGAGAGTGGAGGAGAGCAATGTTGATACCGCGGGATAGAAGAGCATGGTGGAAGAGAAATGATATCTCCATGAATAGCCCAACTTAGACTCCAGAAAACCCATTGTTTCTACTAATAGTCTGGACGATTATTAGAGAGACTAATGTATTTTTTTTTTTTTTTTTCTTGTATTCTCATACATGTACAGAAAGTATGACTTTTTATTCTTTTCAACAAATTATACCTAAGGGGTTGAACGTCTGTCTGAGGACATAGTAACTCTCTGAAAATGTAACAGAATGGTACCAAATTTATCATGGGTGAAAAACTAGTTAAGACTTATTAAATTCAAAATGGACTAGTTTGTACCAAAAACTGGCCCAGTGCATTTCGGTGGAGAAAACGGCTCTAGCTTCTGCAGCATAGAAACTTTGTCACAGTGAAATACAGTAGTTGGGGATCTGCATCAGGGCATAACATGAAAATTCCTGAACTTCCTTGATAAATTAAAATCACATTTTATTATTTCCCTAAAAAAATATATATAGTAATACAGCTCCAAGCCTGAAAACGATTGAGGAAAATATGTTGGGAAGACTGAGAGAAGATTTCAGGAATGCATACCATGGGAAGGCTGATTCTTACCCTAACCACTAAGTATAGGGTTCAGACTTTGGACAGCTGCACATGAGATTGGAAAAAGGACAGGATAGAAAGAGCCTGCTCATGCCTGGTTCTTGGACTTGTGACTGATGAAGGAGGAATTTCTCTAAGCCATAGAATAAAATTGCTGCAAGCCCTGTTTTATACCCAAGGGCAAACCAATAAAAAGGAAGGAAGAAACCCTACGTAAAAAGACCAAGAATAATGAAGTAGAGGTGGACCAAAGAATTTCCAACATAAAAAATTAAAAAACTCTTAATAATAATAATAAAAGCACCCATTTTAAAAAGACCCAATACGAGGCCTTGTTTTGGCAGAAGAACCGCATACTTTCAGGGCTCAAAATATGTTCTGTTAAATGCATTATGCGATTGTGTCACAATCCAACATAAACAAAAAAAACCTACTGTACACAGTCAATTTGCCTACTATTATTTCCCACATTTTATAACTGACTTTTCGCTGTTGGAGTAAAGCAAATTGATTGTGTACAGGTTTTTTTGTTGTCTGTTTTATGCTGACACAATCACATAACACACTCAACAGAATATACAAGGCTTTGTGTTTTATCTTTATAAAGTTGGTGCACTACTAATTATTTCTATAGTGCTCATAGGCACAAACAGCTCTGTAAACTTAAATGCAAATACTTTAGTGTACTCACAATCTAAGTTTTTGTGCCTGATCAATGGAGGGTTAAGTGATTTGCCCAGGGTCACAAGATGCTAGAGTGAGAATTGAACCCAGTTCCCCAGGATCAAAGCCTACTGCACTTACATTACATTGATGTATTCTATCCTGCCAATACCTTTCAGTTCTAGGCGGTTTACAAGGTTGATAGTTGGAAAATGCATTAGGATCTGAGGAGTCGGGAAGGTTTAGTTAGATCAATTGAGATTGTAAATTTCTTGAATAGCATGGCTTTCAATTCTTTCCTGAAGGTTTTGTAGTTGGGCAGTGTGGTCATCAGATTGTAGAGGTAGTAGTCTAGTCTTGTTGCTTGGGTTGCTAATAGTCCATCATATAATTTTTTTGCTTTGTTTGCCACTAGGCTACTCCTTCACTCCAGTATGTGTGGATATATGAGCATAAGCATTGAATAATAGGCAACAAGAGACCCAAAGGCTTAGCTTGCTAGAAAGGATGCTGACAGGCCATTTGCTACACTACATACATACACAGGCGAACAACAAAAATTTGGTGCCTTGGGTTTTTTGTCTGTTCCTGGAGTTATTTGGAGCACTGATTCAGAAAAGAAGGGACGCTGGGAAACAGCAATCACAATATGATCCGCTTCGATCTGGATGCAGGGGAGAAACATCGGTTCAAAATGACACTGAACTTCTGAAAAAGGAATTACAAAAGGGATGAGACTCATGGTAGGGAAGAAGATTAAGAAGAGGATAAGGCACTGTAAAAACGTTATAGCAAGCTTGGTCCCTTTTTAAGGACACAGTCACCGAGGCGCAAAATCTATATATACCACGTATCAACAAGAAGAAAAAGAACAAAGAACTGGTGTGGCTCACTGTAGAGGTGAAGGAAGCGATCAGAGACAAAACTTCGTTTAAGGAATGGAAAAGGTCAAAAACGGACAAAAACTGGAACAAGCACAAACAACATCAACGCAGGTGCCATAAAGGCGGTAAAAGGGGCCAAAAGAGACTACGAGGAAAAAATAGCCAAGGAGGCGAAGAACTTCAAGCCGTTCTTTCGATATATTAAGGGGAAACGACCCGCAAAGGAAGTGGTGGGACCGTTGGGATGACCATGGAATAAAGAGAGCGCTAAAGGAGGACAAAGCAATCGCCGACAAACTGAACACATTTTTTGCGTCTGTATTTACCGAAGAAGATTTACACAGCATAGAGGAGGTGTGTAGGCAGATTGATAGGTTTAAGAGCAATAAGTCCCCGGGACCGGATGGCATCCATCCGAGGGTCATCAAGGAATTGAAAGGGACCATAGCAGAACTGCTTCAACTAATAGCCAATCTGTCGATCAAATCGGGAAAGATTCTGAAAAGACTGGAAGGTGGCGAATGTTATGCCAATCATCAAAGGTTTGAGGGGAGATCTGGGAAACTACAGACTGGTGAGTCTGACCTCGGTACCGGGAAAGATGGTAGAGTCTGTGATAAAGGACTGAAACATTTCAGTTAAAAAATACAATTAAAAAACACACAACTATTATAACTACTATATCCATTAAATTCAGCATCAGATAAAAAGTACATTTAAAATACAGAGCCTAATAAAAAATACTTCTTTTTTTTTTTAAATTCTGTATTCATTTTCAAATTTACAATAAGTGTAACAATATATCCAAACAAATTAACAATAAATATAACACTTAATAATCATCAATGGTACAAATAATATGCTCTTATCTCCCACCCTTCTTAAATATCAACATTGTTGTTTATCAAATAGGTGAGTTTTCAGTAATTTCCTAAATGTAAGCTAAGACTCATCTAGGAGTTCAACTTCTCTACTACTGTGTTCTAAGAAGATTGCTTAAAACTAAGCTTTTTTTTGTTGCCTACCTTTGAATTGCTCCCTAGGATTCTGTTCCTCATCTAACTGTAATGATAGTGAAGGATGATACCAAGAAGTTTGTAGGTTCCACTTCTTGAGTTGCTTTGAATTGTTGTATAATGTTGTGCATGTATTTTATGTATGTTATTTTGGAAACCGCTGAGACTCCAGGCGGTGTATAAACGTTTTACATAAATAAATAAACATCAGAGCCGATGCGGCCAGTGTTTCGCAGATGTCATTGCATTTTAACTCTGCTGCATCAGGGCAAAACTCAGTTGGCACCCTCTCTTTTAATTTAATACTTCTGCTGATATCTCCAGGAACAGGAGTTTTCACTGTCTCCTCCTGTATTTCCACTGCTCTGGCAGGAATGAAAAAACTGTTGTTTAAGTAAGGTATAGCTGTACCAGATGGTAACATAATGCACAATTAAAAACAATAAGAATAGCCAACGGTCCATCTAGCCCAGTATCCCACAGAATACTGGGTAACCACAGAAGCTCCTGTATTATAACACCATTACAGAGGCTCATATAGACCACTCTGAATTGACTCCCCAGTCATTAGCAGCGGTATAGAAGCTTTCAATAAAAAATAAAAAGGTGCATGGAAAGGGAGGGCTACTTTTATGCAATTTTTTTTGGGGGGGTATAAGTTTGGGTGCAATAATATGGCTGAACTAGTACGGTAAGTCCACTAAGATACATAGAAGTAAAGGCCAACAAATAAGATGCCTTATGGATCAGGAAAAAAAGCACCAAATTCACACGTCCTACCCTAGCATGGGACTCCACTCTACTAACGGCAACAGATCAGGTACGCAGCCTAGGAGTAACCTTAGATGGACACCTATCCCTATCTGCCCACATATCCCAAGTAATCTCCACCTCCTTCTACTACCTCCGCCAACTGAAAAGGATCAAACCCTACATCTCCACACCTGACCTCGCCCAACTCCTCTACGCATATGTCCTCTCCAGAATGGATTACTGTAACTCCCTATTTAATGGACTAACCAAAAATAATCTCAAACGCCTCCAACGTGTCCAAAATGCAGCTATCCGCCTCCTACACAACCTCAACTACCATGATCCCGTCTCCCCAGCACTCCGCGCTGAACACTGGCTCCCAATTAGCCAGCGCTGTGCTTTCAAGGCCCTAGCAGTAGCCCACAAGAGAATTTATGCCACCACCCCCTCCTACATAAAAGCTAAGCTTCCCATCTACACCCCCACTCGCACCCTCCGCTCAAAATCGGAAATACGCCTATGCATTCCCCCTGGAAGGTCCCTCCTCTCAGAAACTGCCCGCAAACGATCCTACAGCCACTTCATCCCACATCTCTGGAATAAACTCCCCCCACAACTCAGGCAACAGAACTCTTTATTGACATTCCGTAAAATGGTAAAGACCCTCCTCTTCAACTAAAGGTCTCCCTCAGTCTACACCCCCCCTTAAACCCCACCTCTCTCTTCTCTCCCCTATTTAACTTCTCCTAAATTTCAGTATAGTCCTCTCTTAGTCTGTACTCTGATAAATTGTCTGTACTCTGAAAAATTGTTTGTACCCTGATAAATACTGCACAATCTTGTATGTCCAAGCATCTAAACCTATTGTACATCTTATTTGCCTAATTACTTCTACTGTGTATGTTTACTTGTAGACCGTTCTGAGCTACTGGGAGAACGGGATATAAATCTAAATAAATAAATAAAATAAATAAATAAAATAAATTAATGTGCACAAAGAGGCTATTATATCAATGTGTTAAAAGTATTATGGGATGTGTGTATTTTATAAAAGTACGACACACAAATTTTACATCGTGTTCAAAGCATGTGTTATCTGAATGTGGCCGATTCTTAGCACCTCTGTTGCCTTTTTGAACTTTTCACCTTGCCATCCTGTTATAAAATAAAGTCCTAAATATACATTTCAAGCAGAGGAAATGCAAACCACAAAGTACACCTTTCAAGTTGGTAATGGAAAAGGTAGAGATTTGACGAGGACTGAATGGCTTTTACGGCTTTTAAATTTGAGTAGGGCTTTGTTTCGAGTTAACAGAGGAGGAGAGAGTGGATAACAGTGCGATTCAGTCTGAAATGCATTCTTTAGTCTAAAATAACCAGCCTGTGCAGGGCTCTGAGGGGTCAGCGGTCTGCGATTTACTGGGACGTTGCCACCTCTGTGATAAGTGTTGGAATGTCCCAGGTTGTCCTTGGCTTCTATTGGTGTCTTTCCCAGCTGTAGATTTCCTGTCAACAGTCTTGGCCATGGGCAAACAGTGGCCAAGAATACACAAGAGCTTATCAGCTGCAGTAAGACTGTTTTTTTCATGAGGACAATGTCACAAAAGCTTTTACGGTTGGCTGCTCCAGAGCTAGTATTGGAGCTGAAAAGAGCTTCAAGAGAACAGCAGAGTGCTCATTTGTAGGTGGCATTATTGCTTTGCATCGAGTGGTATATCTGATGAACGAATTGAACTGAAATAAATAAATGCTGTTTAACTTCATTTGGTATTAGCAACCTTATTCTCTGCCACTACTTTGGCGTTTACCTTCTGCCCGGTTCACGGTAGTTGGTAAAGTATCTCGGTGTACTCTATATTTCAACAAATTTAATAGATTTGTAAATAATATGGCTGAACTAGTACGGTAAGTAAAGGCCAACAAATAAGATGCCATTAATGTGCACAAAGAGGCTATTATATCAACGTGTTAAAAGTATTATGGGATTGTCTGTTTTGCACAATAAACCTTACAGTAATAATGAGGACCTGGTGTGGGCGTGTTTTGCGTCAACCAGCTAATGCATTTTGAGAGCATGGGATGAAGTTAAGAGGTGATGGGTTCAGGAGTAATCTGAGAAAATACAGTACTCTTTTATAGAGAGGGTGGTAGATGCATGGAATAATCTCTGAGTAGAGGTGGAAGAGATTAAGACCATGTCTGAATTCAAGAAAGCGTGGGAGAGGCACATGGGATCTCTTAAAGCAGGGGTAGGGAACTCCGGTCCTCGAGAGCCGTATTCCAGTTGGGTTTTCAGGATTTCCCCAATGAAAATGTATTGGAAGTAGTGCTTGCAAATAGATATGATGCATAGTCATTGGGGAAATCCTGAAAACCCGACTGGAATACGGCTCTCGAGGACTGGAGTTCCCTACCCCTGTCATAAAGAGAGGAGGGGATAAGGGGATGCTGTGGATTGGCAGACTGGATGAGCCATTTGGCCTCTATCTGACGTCATGTTTCTGAGTAATGTGTGCTAACTGTTTTTTTATTTATTTAAAAAAATTTGCACCATGCTTAAAATCAAAGCAGCTACAGTAAAAACACACAATTTAAAACACAAACAAAAATTCAATATAAAATAATCTGGAAAAGAACAGAGCCTGTGTTGGGAAACCTACTAGCTGACAAACATAATTATTTAACCATCAGTGGTTAGCATAGAATTAATGTAAGAGCATTGTGCTAAGTGGTCTTATTACATGTTTATGCAGGTCTTGCATACAAGTGACCATCGCTGGTTTTTACAAAGCTCTGGTAGAGGTTTCTACTGCGGGTCAGCGAGGTAATTGCTCAGACACTCATAGGAATTCTATGCGTTGTTGACCCATGGTAGAAACATCTAAAAGGAGTCCATATTAGCACACAATTTATATAAAACAAAAGTGAAAGTTCCGTAAAAGAGGAAGTCTTAAATTTGTAGGTAGTGTGCAAGAAAATCTTACGTTAAATGTAGCATATTTTAGTAAAAGAGCTCCTAAAAAATTAATAGGAGAAAAGTCATTTGCAGAATATATTGGTTTTGCATTATTTTAATATATTGGTTAGATAACATTTTATTATACCTGTGTGCGTATTGTACTTCTATAGAAGCGAATTCAGAGGCTATTTTCCAGAAGTAAAGACACTTTGTATAAGTGTGCTTTGTGCGAATAAAGGGAGATGGTTCTATAACTGGGTGCTTCCACTGCATGGTGCAAGCCTATTCCAGGTTCTCAAGATTCACAGGGCGGCCAGGTTTTCAGGATATTCATTGTGGATATCCTGAAAACCTGGATTGTCTGTGGACCTCAAGGACTGGAATTGGTCTCTTCTATAATGGCATTGGGTGCTCAGATTCCAATGTAGTATGCTGGTGTAATGTGGAAATAGATGTTTGTGGTTCATGTGTTTATTCAGTCAATAAAAATGATGCAGTATTACATCCAAACAGAATCCACTTATGAAAAAGGTAGTGGGGACCCGACACGGTCTGTGTTTCAACTAAACTGCCGCCTTCAGGAGTCCAGAAGTTTACGGTTACACAGCAAAGATAAGCAAATGTGGATCTTCTCTAAATCGAAGAGATCAGTGTTGGCTTCGTTACATTTACATGGCCCCACAGTTCCACTAAGCCAGGGGTGTCAAAGTCTCTCCTTGAGGGCTGCAATCCAGTTGGGTTTGTAGGACTTCCCAATGAATAGGCATGAGATCTATTAGCATACAATGAAAGTAGTGCATGCAACTAGATCTCGTACCTATTCATTGGGGAAATCCTGAAAACCCGACTGGATTGTGGCCCTCGAGGAGGGACTTTGACACCCCTGCACTAAGCGTAGATGTGGTGTAACTGCGAGTGTTTAAATGTGGCAGTATTCTGTGAGTTGCAAGCGGAAGCAGGAACCCTGCTCAAGTATGCCCCCTGGCATTTACATGCGGTACCACTTATGCATGTCGCTACAGAATAGCACTAAGGTGCCCTGCCGGTACTTTATGGATACGTATATACTTGGGCCTAGATTCTTTAAACAGCGCCTGACGTTACGTGCCTAGATCGGTGTGCCTAGCCGACTTAGGCACCTAACTTAATTTTCTTAATTGGCGCTGTTAATTGAAAGTGCCATTGAAAAAAAAAAAATAAAAAAAAACCACCACCACCAATTTAAGAAGATTAATTAGCTGGCAGTTGCCAGAAAGTAGGCAAGGTTAGGTGTGGATTCTGGGCAAATTTGGGGGTGTGGTTTGACCAAAGTGCTGATAGGCACCTAACTTAGGAACACTCATTTAGGCCAAGAGAACCCTGGCCTCAATGGGAGGTCATCTAAAGATCTAAATGCCTTCCAGCGTCTCGGACTGCATAGGCGCTGCTGGGCACAGTTCTGTAAATGGCACCTAGCAGATGGTGCTTAGAAGTTAGGTGCCATTTATAGAATCATGACCTTGATGCCAGGGGCGCTTAAATGCAGGTGCCCAGCTATAAAATTACCTTTAAAATGCCCCAAAGCATGCATTAACTGCCTTTCTGGAAAAAATTCATCCAAGGCAATGTACAGCAGGAACAGTTTAACATAAAAGTTACATTTTTCTTAATAGCATAACAATAGTAAAATGACCAAATAATAAACATAAATGCAATCAACGAGGTAAAACTCGAGTAAATCCTACTAATAGGATTAACATGAGTTGGAAATATGCACATTTAACAGTACTGCAGAACAATCATATGACAGAAATAGGATAATTGTCAGTACAATACGATTGATATCATAATAGGCAGCATGGGAAAACATTATATAACACTGATATGAAAGTAGCACAATACAAATGAGACTCCAGATGGTGAGGTCTCATTTAGAATATTGTGTACAATTTTGGAGTCATAGAAACATGATGCACCTTCCAGTCTGCCCATCCGCAGTAACCATTATCTCTTCCTCTTCCTATTGGCTAAGGCTCTTAACACCTGCATTGTGATGTCATAGAACTTTGTTTATAGAAACATGATGCAAGATAAAGGCCAAATGGACCATCCAGTCTGCCCATCCGCAGTAACCATTATCTCTTCCTCTCTCTAAGAGATCCCACATTCAGTCTAGAGGAAGGCAACTAAAATGGTCGGTGGCCTACATCAGTGTTTTTCAACCTTTTTGTACCTATGGACCGGCAGAAATGGAGGAATTGGTTTGTGGACCGGAGGTTGTGGAGTGCTGGTGTGGACTTGGGTGCCGCTATTGGACGAGGGGAGATGACTTTTCCTATTAGAAGGCTTCTCCTCAGCCTACCTGGGAGGTCACTTCTTGCGCTTTGTCTTGCTGCTCCGGTTCCGTGCCGCATGTTACAGCAGCGGGACCTTGATTCCTTTTGGCTGGGTCTGGGAGTGGGGGGACCTTCCGCTCCTTCCGGGGAGGACCGAAAGGAGAGCACAGGCCGGGGAACCTGTGGCTTTCTGTGCATGCACTGTGGATGCCTTCAGGCAGTATGATCAGTGGACTTGCTGCGTGGCGCCCGCTTCGTGCGCCTCCAGCTCTCCAGTGGTCTTTGACCCAGAGTTGCCCATCGGCCACTGCACCAGGTTCGTGTGAGCTCCCCTTTAGCGGCCCCGGCGCTGCCTGGAGGTGTTGGAGAACGGCTGCACTGGTGTTTTTGCCTGGGTGGTTCATGAGGCGTTTGCAGTGAGCCACCTTTTTAACTTGGACGCTGGTCTTTTGCGGATCGGCAGGAGATTTTTGTGGACCGGCACTGGTCCACGGACCGGTGGTTGAACAACACTGGCCTACATCATAAGGCATATAGGGTCTGACTCAAAGATCTCAATATGTATACATTGGAGGAAATGCGGGAGAGGGGGGGAGATATAATACAGACATTTAAATACCTATGTGGCATACATATGCATGACAAGGCTTCAATTGAAAGGAAACTGGAATGAGTGGGCATAGGATAAAGGTAAATGGGATAGATTCAGAAATAGCATTAGAAAATACTTTTCATGGAAAGGATGGTGAATGCTTGGAACCAACCTCCCAGTGGAATTGGTGAAGACAAAAAGTATCCCAAACATTCTTAAATTCAGATACAAGTACTATGGATCTCTAAGGGAGAGGAGGGGAATGGTTAGACTAGATCAGTGTATCGCAAGCTGTGTGCTACGGCACACTAGTGTGCCTCCTGAGATTTCAGGTTAACCCTTTCAGGACCAAGGGACATATTTGTCCCATAACTTTAAAATCCTATAAATTTTGATTGGGATCGTCTACAGTTCTAAATTTGATATGTACGGATTCCATATGATACTGCCTTTATGTAAACAAACTGGTTCCGACATTCATTCATTAGCGTCGTTGCTAGATTGACGAGAAGTTTCACTTGCTACACTGTCCATAAGCCAGAAGTTTGATTTTTTTTTAAAAAAATAATGATATTTCACAAAAAAAATCAATTTTTTGGCATCTGCAAGCCCTTTTTACCATAAAAATGTCGTCAAAACCACAAAAATTGGCCTACGATCCTTATGGTCCTGAAAGGGTTAAAGCGGGTTAAAACCACGGGCTCGCACTGCAGGAAAGGGTGGCAGAGAGCAGGAGAGTCGGGGGAGCCAGAGAGAGAGTCGGGGAGGCAGAGAGCAGGTTTATTGCAGGGCTTCAGGGCTGGCAGGATAGTCAGAAAGGACGTGAGAGACTCGTCGCCAGTAGTCGCTTCTTGTTGATCGTCCAGCCCAGTCGGAGTTCAAGATTTTTGTTTAGTGAATCGCGTCCCTGCCTGCTTTGCATGCCATTTCCCTCATTTGCATGCGCGGATCAGAATCAGATCGGTACACAGGTTAGTGAATCGGGTCGGAGGGAAATTGGTTTGAAAAGGACTCGCAAACCGATTGGTACATGATCTAGCCCAGGGGTGGGCAACTCCGGTCCTCGAGGGCTGGAATCCAGTCAGGTTTTCAGGATTTCCCCAGTGAATATGCATGAGATCTATTTGCATGCACTCCTTTAAATGCATATTCATTGAGGAAAACCTGACTGGATTCTGGCCCTCGAGGACCAGAGTTGCCCACCCCTGATCTAGCCCCATGAGTGTTAAAGGCTTGGGAGAAGAGTCAGGTTTTCACCTGCTTCTTGAATTACAGCCATTTTGTTCATGTGGCTTCTCATTAAATTTTATGTAAATTGCATATTAATGAGCAGTTGTGATGGGATTTCTTGCAAAGCAGTTCCATTACACAATAACCAGTAACAGAATAAATTATGGCAGATACAGTAAAACCTTGGATTGCGAATAACATGGTGTGCAAGTGTTTTGCAAGATGAGCAAAACGTTTTTATAAAATTTTAACTTGATAAAACGAGCGAGGTCTTGCAATACAAGTAAGTACAGTATATGCGCGTCAACGTCATAACAACTGAGCCGATGGTGGTTCTCTCTCCGATGCTGTGGGAGTGTAGTGACTGTTCTGTACAGCACAGTATTTTGTATTCAGGTTTTTGGGTTCTGGAATAAATCATCTGAGTTTCCATTATTTCTTATGGGGAAATTTGCTTTGATATATATAGGAGAACATTCATATAACATTGATATGATAGCACAATACAAATTAAACTCTGGTGAGATCTTATTTAGAATATCTTCCTCAGTAGGAAAGAAAAGAGTTTTCAACTTTTTTTTTTTTTTTTTTTAAGTTCCATCTTTTTATTGCATATTTCAAAAACAGAAATAAAACCATAACATGAACAAATGTAAACATCAATAGCAAAAATTACAATTGAGACCGTCTGAATTTAACTAGCAGTGAATATCAAAATTATGAACAAGTTCACACATTTACTATCGTCGGTGAGAGGTCAAAAAGGTAAGTATACACAATATGTAAGGCTGTGAAGGCTTAGTCGAGCTAATTTATGACTCTATATCGAGCAATAATCTATAACAGGAGTCCATACTTTCAAGAAAGTCGGTAGAGAGTTAGTTTTTTCCGCAGCAACTTTTTCAAACTTGGCATATAAGCACACTGAGTTCCACCAGTGGGCATAGGAGAGAAGTGAGAAGTCTTTCCAGGAGGATAATATAGATTTAAAAGCAATGAGAATCAGACAGGCAAACAATCTAGTTTCAAATTTGTCTAACTGAGATGTGAGAGCAGGGGCACCGTATATAATAACCTTATAAGATATGGGATCAGAAATCAACTTTTTTTTTAAATAGTCCCCTTATAGCTCCATACACTTCTTTCTCTTTTCCTGTAATGACTTTAATTCTTTTGAAAAAAATTCTGTTTGACCTTCAAACCAGGACGTCAGTTTCCTTGATGTCTTCATCACTTAAACACTGTCCACGGAGAGATTTCTTCAAAACTTGGAACAGGAAATAATCTGAGGGAGCCAGGTCAGAACTGTAGGGTGGATGGTTCAGCTACTGAAGTCCACATTCTCGGATGACAGCCTGTGATTGTTGTGACATATGCACTGGTGCATTGTTGTGAAGAAGCAGCATATATGCTGTGAGGTTTTTCATCGTCTTTTTTCCTTGATTGACTCCTGCAAACAGTCATTGTTTGTGTTGGTGTAACTTCTCCCCATTTATGGTTGTCTTGTGTGGTATGAACTCCAGAAGCAAAAGTCCATCACAGAAGACAGTTGCCATGACTTTGCCTGCAGATTTTTCTGTCAAACTTTTTTGGGGGCGGGGGATGACTTGTGCTTCTACTACATTGACTCCATTTTGGACTTAGGATCTCTGTGATGGACCCGTTTCAAACATTTCAATCCTCTGAAGCAACCTGCTCTACTCTGTAACACCTCTTGGACATATCCAGAAATCCTCTTCTGTAATCCACCTTGAACTGCAGGGTAATGGCGGAATAAAAATCACTAATGTAATGTAATCTCCAGTCACCAAAAGATGAAAAAAGTTCACATGGTCTTCATAGAGTATCTCCAAGGTTCTCCTGACAACACTATATATCCTTGTGGTCTTCTGACATGGCGTCAGCATTCTTGGAATCCATCTTGCACTAACCTTGGACACGCCCAACTTTTCATGAATTATTTTCCAAACTGTACCTGCCGAGATGCTCATTTCTTCAGCTATTCGGGAAACCTTAATTTGTCTGACAAAATGAAATCCTCAACTTTCTTGAACATTTTTTTTGGAAGTTGCTTCCACAGGCCATCCAGGGTGAGAGTCATCTTCAATGGACTCTCTACCCCACTTAAACTGCTTGTTCAAAAATTTTACTTTGTAGGATGATGTGGCAGACACCATAAAATGCAGCCATGCGTTCATGGATCACCTTTGGCTTTTTCCCTTCTTTTGTGATGAATTTTATCACTGAACGCTGCTCCAAATCTAGCAGTTTCTTACTTGACTAGTCTTTAAGCCCGTTACATTAACGGGTGCTAGAATAGATGTGTCTGTCTGTCTGTTTCTTTATCTCTCCTTGGCCTCTGTCTGTGTTTCTTTATCTCTCTCTCCTTGGCCGCTGTCTGTGTCCTTCTGTCTCCCCCCATCTCCCCCGAGCAAAGCTGTGTGCCCCCAGCACACACCTCCCCCCAAAGCAGCCCCTTTCCCTCTCCCTAACTGTCTCTCCATGGCCCTCTTCTGTCTTCCCCCTCCGAGCAAAGCTGTTTGCCCTAAGCACACCCATCCCCCCAAAGCAGCCCCCTTTCCCACTCCCTGTCTGTCCATGGCCCCTTCTGTCTAAACCCCCAGAGCAAAGCTGTCTGTCCCCAACACATCTCCCACCCAAAGTAGCCCCCTTTCCCTCTCCCTCTGGCCCCCTAAATTAATCCCCCTGCTTACCCTCCCTCCATCCCGGCGTCTTCTGGCCTGTTCCTCTTCAAAGCAGGCCGCGATTGTGGTGGCCGGCCCCAGCAAACTTCGCAGGCCGCTCCCCAACCCGGAAGCACGCTCCCTCCGAACGCGATCCTGTGCGTCAGAGGGAACGTGCCACCGAGGCCGGAAAGCGGCCCGCGAGGCCCGCCAAAGCCGGCCACGATCGCAGGCTGCCCCGAAGAGGAGGATCAGCGGCAGCGGTGAGCGAGGGCGGGACGTATGTTCCAGCTTGCTTCGGGTTAGTGAGGTGAGGGCGGGAGGTGTGTTGAGCTTGCTTCGGGTTGGTGAGGGCGGGAGGAGGGGAGTGGCCAGAGTGATCCCTGGCCGGGTTCTAAAATGGAACACGGCCACGGATCACACACCACAGCGGCAGTAATCACGCTTTTTTAAAAGCTCATGTGCCGCTAACGTTTTATTATATAGGATTCACATGAGGACTCTCCTGACATCCTGTCTTTTGTAATTTTAGACTCACACTGAGCCACAGCTGTGCATGAGTAACTTTGAGAAGTTTCAACATGCTTGCTACTTTCTTTCATACTCAGGTAGACAAATTATTGAACACCCCTCGTTTGAATAGTCTTACTGGGCCAGACCAATAGTCCATCTAGCCCAGTATCCTGTCTTCACGATGACTAATCCAGGTCACAAGTACCTGGCAACCCAAATAGTAAGACTGTTCCATGCTACTGATCCAGGACAAGCATTTGCTTCCCCTTTGCCTGTCTCAGTAACAGACTATGGACTTTTTCCTCTAGGAACTTGGCCAAACTTTTTCTTAAAACGGTTGCATTAACTGCTGTTACCACATTCTCTGGTAATGTGTTCCCGAACTTAACTATCTCTGAGTGAAAAAATACACTTTAAAACAAACAGCACATTAGAACAGTCAGGTAACATAAATAAGATACGATACCAGCACAATATAAATGAAACACATTAATAGGCTGTCGAAGGGGAAAAATAAAGTTAGATGGCTATACTGAAAGATAATTGTATGTATAATTGAATAAGGGTGTGCAACTGGTCTATGAGCAGACCTTGACAAATTTTCTTTGAGCCTAGAAACCAGTTAAAAAAGTTAATGAGTGGTGGGCAGCCCTTTCAAATAGAGAATGACTTGGGGTCAAATTTGTCCTCATCCCCGCAGGAACTCAATTTCTATGTCCCGTTCCCATGAGTTTTGTCACTGTCCCTGTCCCATTCCCGTAAGCTCTGCCTTAACCACACAAGCCTCGAACACTTATGATTTTAAAGTATTTGAGACTTGTGCAGATGAGGACAGAATTTGCAGGAATGGCAGAGGGACAGGAAAATAACTCAATGGGATGGAAAAATGAGTTCTCATGGGGACAGGGGAAAATTTGTCCCTGTGTCATTCTCTATTTCCAATGTCTACTACAGCTAAGTTTCCAAGTGTCAGATTTTCAATGTATTTAATATACTGTGAATAAGTCAAATAATGACAAGGTTCACAAAATAGAGGTGGTGGTTTTTTTTGTTTTTTTAAAGCTAGTCCTGATGTGGTTTGAGTAGCTGACTAGTTGGCTGCCACAGCCATTAAAAGCTTGGAAGAAGGGCCAGGCTCTTGCGTTAACTTTCCCAGAAGGTCTTTACCGATCATGTTGTGAATTCCAGAGTGTGAGGGCTACTCATTGGAAGGTTTCCTGGTGGATGCTGTCACATCACGTAATTTCCTTTGGAGAGAGACCTAGAGTTCAGTTAGTTTCTCATACGAGTAAGGGGCATTCCTAGAAGTGTCAAAGGTACGTGGTGATAAGTTATTCTTCAAGTACTGTGGTTTTGTTCTTCTAAAAGTCTTAAAGATCAGAGATAAGATTTTAAACTTGACCCTGAAGCCAAAAGAGCTTTTAGAGGAATTTTGTGCATGGATCCATGATGCTTTTCTCTAGATTTTTCTAGCAAATCGTGGTTCTCAAAATAATAATAAAAAACAAACAAACCCTGCATATTCTCTAAATTTCAAAACCTTTTATTAAAAGGTAAGCCTGCATTCCTTAACCTTTAGTACATCAGCCACTGCCCCATTGCTTTCTGGGTGAATCCCTCCCCAAGGGCTTCCAGTGGCAGGGCTGCGTTATTTTTAAGCTGGATAAGATAAGATCTGAGCTGTGAGGAATACAGTCCTCCTAGCTTTCAGCTTAATGCACATGTTTTCAGCACCTGCGTTTTCTTACTTCATTTGTTGAGTGATCATATGTTGTAAATAGCCAAGCTGTCATTGCTAGATTGGGGGGGGAACAGCATGGCATGAAAGTTAGGAGTCCTTTAGATCCGGTAAGAGGGTGCACTGTGCTGTTGTGCCTCTCTATGGAAATGACTGCCTTTGTTTGTCCTGAAACAGAAGAACTTTGCTAACTCTTGTTGCTGGCTAGTTGCATTCCTCTCATAAACTATTCATTCCACATGAGTTAAGGCTATAGGTTCTGTCATCTCCCTACATTGGTTTCTGCAACTTGACTAACTCTCCTGAGCTGTTTAGATTTTCCAGCTGTCATAAAAATTTACTCAGCAGAGTGACAGGATGTTTGTCTCTTAGAAAATCAATCCTCATGGAGGAGCAAGATAGAGGGAGGTAAGGCGGTCAGGAGAAGACTTTCGTAACATTTACTTTAATGGTTCAAATCCAATAGCACCCATTAAAGAGAAATAGTGTTCATTCTAGAAGAATAAAACACAAAAGGTGGAAATAGCATACAAGTCGAACGACAGTAACTTGACATAAAATTTTATTTGTGTGCAACGATACACTATGAAACTTGATGCGGTTAACTAAAGACCGTATATAAGTGGTGAGGGTACAATTACAAACAGCTTAGGAGCAAGATAAGGTCATCATCCGATACAATCACGGTAAATTAATATGAAAAACCCAAGTAACATATAAATACAATGAAATTAATAGATAGGGATTCTCAAATGCAGGTAGCAAGGGGGTGGGGGGTGTAGGACATAGTGAACCCATGGCTAGCCCAAATTGTCTTTGAGGCCCCCACCTACCTCGGGTTTAGAAAATCTCTCAAAACTCACCTATTCCATGGACAAGACACCTAACGCCCCTCTTCAATGAACCATAACCCCCTCCTGCCCCTTCCACCATACTACCCAGCCCACCCACCCCAACCCTCTCCCCCCTGACCTACACGTCTCTTCTATCTCTAACCCCAACTACTTCGCTGCTTCCAACTATGTTCAATTGGTGTAAACCACCTGTAATTATTTTTTTTGATAAACAAATGTGAACCGCCTAGAACTCCTTGGTTATGGCGGCATACAAAAATAAAGTTATTATTATAGTAAGTATTACATGTAACATGAACTAAAGTGCGTTAGAGATAGAGAGAAAGTGTCGAGGGAAGGGTGAGGAGGAAGAGAAGACAGTATGGAACAGAGTGAATGAGAGAGTGTGTATGGAAGTGAATATGAGGGGCAAAGCAAGACTTTTTTGTTGGGGAGGGGGATTGAAAGTGTCTCCTTCATTTTGGGTGGGGTCTCCCTACTAGTACATGTAAAACAATGCATTGAGCATTTGGAAATGCAAGGGGAAAATTGTTAGGATTCAATTTGACTGTCTCCAATTCTACCTCATTGATTGTACTGTATTTATGCTTATATTTGGTCATTATTATGTTGCTGTAGCTTCACTAAGCCTCTTGAAGGAGCTATAGAATGAATGCACTTATAAGTCAGCAAGAGGGGTTTGAACTGATGGAAGTGACTTGAGAAGCATATGCGAGTGTACTGAAACCGGTGAAAGTTGAGGCGTGCAGCAGAATTTTGAACAGATTAAAGGGCAGGGATATGGTTTAGTGGGATACCTGTCGGGGACCAAATTGCAATAGTCTGAGGTAATGAAGATGTAGATAAAGGTTTTGGCAATGTACTCAGAAAAGAAGGGATGGATTGTGGTGGTGATATCTAATCTAATCTTTGGTTTATGTACTGGGTTATCTCCCAGTGGAGCGCGACTTGGTTCACATATAATTAAGACATAGCAGAAAACATAGGAGAATTAGGCTAAGACTTGGACCTGGATTCCTGGTAAAATTTCTGGTATAGTGAGGTAGATCTAAGACTCATCAGTGTAAAGATGATACTGAAAACCATGGAAGGACATCAGAGCTCCCAAGGGAACAATTATAGAGAGAGGTCCCAGTATAGAGTCCTGAGTTTCACCAACTGATAGTAGGATGGCAGCGGAGAATCCCTCAGATTATATACTAAGGGCTCCTTTTGCGAAGGTGCGCTAGGGCCTTAATGCGCAGAATAGCGCACGTGCTAGCTGCTACCGAGGCGGTAGCAGCTAGCACGTGCGCTATTCTGCGCAATAAAAACGCTAGCGCACCTTCGTAAAAGGAGCCTTAAATATGTGATGGAAGACAAGAAAACTAAGAGAACAGAGCCCAGAATCCAAGTCAGATTAGAATAAAGGGTTCTGATGGACAAGGGAAGGCCATAACTTCAGGACCAAAGCACAGAAGTCCGAAGTTTTATTTAAATACAAATAACCTTGTACTGGTGTCCCCCCAAATGAAGTATAGACAGTCCCAAATGGGAAAAAGTAAGAGGAAAATCAAGAACTGTTAGTCAAAAATTTCTTCACTCAAACTGTAATTAAACTCTGAAATTCGTTGCCAGAGAATGTGGTGAAATCAGTTAGCAGGGTTTAAAAAAGGTTCGGATAATTTCCTAAAACAAATGTCCATAAAACACTATTGAGATGGTTTGGGAAAATCCACTACTTATTCACAAAATGTAAAACTTCAAAGCCTTTAAATCTGAAACATTTTTATTTATTTTGTTGCATGTCGGGTAGGGCATATTGATTCTTCCTCGATTTCCATTTCTGCAAGAGAGTTGTAAAACTTACCTCCAAATATTTGATACTTAAGACAGTGTCGTGTGTTCTGGATGGTTCGGCAAAAATTCAGAATTCCTTTTGAGTACCAATAATAATCTCTGGGAATATTTGCTCTCTTCCCCAAGAAAACAAATGAAAAATAGTTCATAAAAATCTCCTTTAATCTGGCTGTGAGGATTGCATTTAGAAGACACTCAGCACTCAGCACTAGGGGACTGAAAAAAGATAGATATACAAAGAAAGCATAAAGTGACTCTTGGACGTCTGGCTAGTCAAACCGTCCAAGTGGGCATTCTCAAAACAGACTTTCCAGATATCTTTCTGGTTGTTTTGTCTATAGTGCGTCTAAATCTTAAGGGTGTGTGTTAGAGGCATATTTTGGGTGGACTTAGGACTTGGACATTCTGCAGTCATAATTATCAAACCTTTAACAAAACATCCAGGGCTATTTTTTTTTTTTTTTTTTTGACATTTGAAGGTAGACCTGTTTTAAAAGCATCTACCGTATTTTCACGCAAATAACACGCACCCGTATAAAACGCGCACACGTGTATAGCGCGCAGAAATCACGATGATAAGCACAAAAACTTTGGTATAACACGCTCACGATTATACCGCGCATGCTGCCCGACTCTCCGTTCACCCCCCTGACTTCCGTGCACTGCCCCGCCTCTCCGTGCGCTGTCCCGACTCTCCGTTCACCCCCCTGACTTCCGTGCACTGCCCCGCCTCTCCGTGCGCTGTCCCGACTCTCCGTTCACCCCCCCTGACTTCCATGCACTGCCCTGACTTTCCGTGCGCTGTCCCGACTCTCCGTTCACCCCCCTGACTTCCGTGCACTGCCCCGCCTCTCCGTGCGCTGTCCCGACTCTCCGTTCACCCCCCCCCCGACGTCCGATTCATCCCCCCCCCGGCAGGACCATTCGCACCCCCACCCCGAAGGACCGCCGACTCCCCGACAATATCGGGCCAGGAGGGAGCCCAAACCCTCCTGGCCACGGCGACCCCCCAACCCCCACCCCGCACTACATTACGGGCAGGAGGGATCCCAGGCCCTCCTGCCCTCGACGCAAACCCCCCTCCCCCCCAACGACCGCCCCCCCCCAAGAACCTCCGACCGCCCCCCCAGCCGACCCGCGACCCCCCTGGCGACCCCCACGACGCCCCCACCCCCCTTCCCCGTACCTTTGGTAGTTGGGCCAGAAGGGAGCCCAAACCCTCCTGGCCACGGCGACCCCCTAACCCCACCCCGCACTACATTACGGGCAGGAGGGATCCCAGGCCCTCCTGCCCTCGACGCAAACCCCCCTCCCCCCCAACGACCGTCCCCCCCCCAAGAACCTCCGACCGCCCCCCCAGCCGACCCGCGACCCCCCTGGCCGACCCCCACGACCCCCCCACCCCCCTTCCCCGTACCTTTGGAAGTTGGCCGGACAGACGGGAGCCAAACCCGCCTGTCCGGCAGGCAGCCAACGAAGGAATGAGGCCGGATTGGCCCATCCGTCCTAAAGCTCCGCCTACTGGTGGGGCCTAAGGCGCGTGGGCCAATCAGAATAGGCCCTGGAGCCTTAGGTCCCACCTGGGGGCGCGGCCTGAGGCACATGGGCCCAACCCGACCATGTGCCTCAGGCCGCGCCCCCAGGTGGGACCTAAGGCTCCAGGGCCTATTCTGATTGGCCCACGCGCCTTAGGCCCCACCAGTAGGCGGAGCTTTAGGACGGATGGGCCAATCCGGCCTCATTCCTTCGTTGGCTGCCTGCCGGACAGGCGGGTTTGGCTCCCGTCTGTCCGGCCAACTTCCAAAGGTACGGGGAAGGGGGGTGGGGGGGTCGTGGGGGTCGGCCAGGGGGGTCGCGGGTCGGCTGGGGGGGCGGTCGGAGGTTCTTGGGGGGGGGACGGTCGTTGGGGGGGAGGGGGGTTTGCGTCGAGGGCAGGAGGGCCTGGGATCCCTCCTGCCCGTAATGTAGTGCGGGGTGGGGTTAGGGGGTCGCCGTGGCCAGGAGGGTTTGGGCTCCCTTCTGGCCCGATATTGTCGGGTAGTCGTCGGTCCTTCGGGGTGGGGGTGCGAGTGGTCCTGCCGGGGGGGGGGATGTATCGGACGTCGGGGAGTCGGCCGGGCAAGAGGGCTTGGGCTCCCTCTTGCTCCGATCGTGGATGCGGGTGCGGGTGGGAGCGCGTGCGAGTGGTCGTTCGGGGTGGGGGTGCGAGTGGTCCTGCTGGGGGGGTGAATCGGGCGTCGGGCGGGGTGGGAACTATGTTTTAAAACTTTCGTATACCGCGCTCACGCATATAACGCGCGAGGGGTATGCGCGGTAGGTAAAAACGCGTATAACGCGCGCGTTATATGCGTGAAAATACGGTAAATGCTGAAAAGATACCCAAACTGACCAGATGACCACTGGAGGGATTAAGGCATGAGTCCCCCCCCCCCAACTTACTCCCCCAGTGGTCACTGACCCTGTCCCAGCACTTAAAGATGTGACCTCCCCCCTTAGTACATTTTAACTTGTATTACGAGGGAGTGCTGCAAAGTTCCCAGCCCAACCAATCAACTTCCTAAATTCTGAGCGTTATTTTGCCACTGTAGCTGAAAATGAGTGTTATGCCAATTTGTAGAAACAAATTCTATGGTTTTAAGTTGTTTCAGATCATTGATTGAACAGTATCCACGTCATTCTCTTCTTGGTTGGGCTGAGAACTTTGCAGCACTCCCTCTTACAGCTTCAGATGGCCACACAGATAACTGAATCCAGCAGAGAAGAGCAGAAGGGAACTCTTAGGGGATACTATAGTGAATGTCACATTTAAAAAGTCCCAGGTATACAAGTCAGTATAACCTACCCAAAACCTATTGTACCTACAAAAAGATTTGACACCTGCAGGCATATTGTTGTGGTGTACAAGTAGGTACAGTAAGTTTTGGGTGGGTTTTGGAGGGCTCACCATACAATGCAATAATGACATGTGTGGGACTTTTAAAATGTGACATTCACTTAAGTGTCCTTCTACTCTTCTCAGATGTCTTTGTGGCCAGTTTACTAAGCATGCTGGCTGCTTGAACATCCCAAAAACTTGCTTTTGTGTGGTTTTTTTTTTTTTTTTTTTAATTTAATATTTATTGAGTTTTAATAATTGACAATAGTTACAAGTCAATAAGCAAACATACACTGTACATTGAAATAAATCACTTTCCAAAATTCTTAAGAAAATCAAACTATACAAAGCATTGTTAGTCCACAATGTATATTGGAGATGAAGTTAAGGAAAAAACTGAAATAAAACATTTAGGAAATTAAATAAAAGACAATAAAGAGGCGATCTGACTGCTCTTGAACAATCTGCATTGAGCTAATTTGAAAACAGAGAAGCTCATGATGACTCTCTATCTGAGATAAACTTAGATAACTGTTGTGGTTCATAAAATACATATCTATTTCCTTCAAATGTCATAACACACTTACAGGGGTATCTTAGAACAAAGGTTGCCCCTATTTGTACAGCCTGAGGTCTTAATACCAAAAACTGTTTTCTTCTTCTCTGGGTTGGACGAGATACATCAGGGTACATCCTAATTATGTTTGTCATAAACGGAACATCTTTATGCTTAAAAAACATCCTAAGCATCCAGTCCCTATCCGAATCAATTGCAAACTGTACTATTAAAGTAGCTGGGACCTGAATCTCAGTATCTGATCTCTCTAAAATCTGAGTCAAATCCAAACTATCAGCAGATAAATTCTGCTGATCTAGGTTTGGATTTTGAGGTTTAATTCTTTTTAAAAGGTAATATATTTTTGAGAGAGGCGGGTACGAGATTTCTGGTACTTTCAAAATTTCTGACAAATATCTTTTAAACATAGTAAGGGCAGTTGTGGATTGTACTTTTGGAAAATTAATAATCCGAAGATTATTCCTCCTAATAGAGTTTTCCAGCATTTCTTGTTTAAAGTGCAAGCTAGCACTGTCCTTAACCCAAGTCAGGGCTTGTACTTCCAAAGTTTTTACTTTAGTCTCAGTGTCGCTCATTTTGTTCTCCAGACTTGATACCTTATTTTTAAGTTCCAAATTTTCTGAAAGTGTGGTTTTTATATGGACATCTTTATAGAGAGTGGTCAAAAAAGATAAGACATACTAAGGTCCAAAACGTCTAGATAGGTCATTTAAAAAAACCCCAAAGATGTCTTGCTGTTTTGAGAATAGACATTTTCTCTTCTGGATGTCTTTCCCAAGACGTCCAAACTCGGACTTAATTGTCCTTTTGAAAATGCTCCTCCAGGTCTTCTCAGATGTAGAGATAGGATGCAGTGGGCTGTAGGTCCCGTTCACCGTTTTAAATGACACCGTCCTTCCACCTCTCCAGGGCCTCTTGAGTTCTGTTCTCCTTTCATCCTTTCAGCTAGGCTTCCCACTCTGATCCTTTTGGATTTAAAAAATTCTTCTTTAAGCTTGTTGCGTTGGATCAAGACTCACTGGTTTATGGATGACAGCACTCTTAGCTGATGAAAACTGGCCAAGGAACCAATCTCTCATGCTGTGTCTGAGCCCACTCTGGCCTCCCACAACCTCTCCTACTTCCTTGAATTCTAGCAGAAGGCACAGGAGGATGTTATTTCCTGCCCACAAGCTTATTTATTCTTTTCTCTAAAATCTCAGAAGGATACACCACCTTCTCAATAAGTGACCCATTCTCCATGACATTTGTAAAACGGTTACGTCGGATTAGAAGCAAAGACTCCAGAATGTTCCCTGATTGAGCATAAAGGGCACATTGTGCTGATTCTGCTGTATCTAGACCATGGATTATTTGTTGGTTCCACAACTCTCCAATTTGCCCCTGTCTCTGATCAAAGGATGGGACGAAGCTCTTATTTTTGGTGCAGCAACTTACTCATTCTTGGACTTTCAGTTCGGTCTCCATGGTCCTTCACCCACAATTACTTAGGAATTTTTCCTCTTTAGTTTTATATTCCCTTCCCACCGTATTTGAGTCCGTTTACAACTGTACTGTTGCCAGGGGCATGTACCAGTGCCCCCTCCAGAGCTCTACAGCTATGTGACATAAATCTGATCGCTAGACATCACTGTTTTGTGATGATCGACTCCCTCCTTTCATTCCAAGGAGTGAGTGCAGTCTCTGCAGTATTCCAGGCCTCCCCAATCTGTGGAGCAGAAAAGCTGAGCCAGTTAAAGTATCGGACGTTTTTGAAATGCTGCAAAAAAGCAATGATTCAAATTGCTTTTTTGCAGCATTTCGAAAACATCTGATACTTTAAAATTCCCCTGATGTAGTAGCCTCATGGAAGAGGAGAAACAGTAGGACTCACTGTTGGGAAAAGCTACCTTGGATTTTTTTTTTTTTTTTTTATAATTCTTTATTCATTTTCATAATTACATTAAATGTATATATATATTTAATCACATTAACAGTAAATATATCATTTAACATTCTATTATTTGTGCAGTACATCCTTTTTCCCCCCCTCCCCTTCCCATCCCTCTCTATCATATGTTCTATAATCATATAAATTCTTTATTCATATTCATAAATTACATTAAGCGGAGTAAAGAAGGAATTACCCAAGACAAATTTCTGCAAAGATAAGTCTATTTTCATTTTCAATGAAATGTTCCTTCTTAATGAAATGCTAATGTTTTGATATAGAGAACCCTGTCTATCTAGCTGTAGCCGTTCTGACTACATTTTATATAGTTGAAATCTGATTATCATCCTAATCTGAGAAGATAACAAAACTTAAGTCTATTTTTGGTGAGACTGATGATATATTAATGTATGGAGTTTTTTCAGACCAGTGATGAGTGGCTTAGGGCACAGTTCTTCAACCGCCGGTCCGCAAAAAAAATCTTGCCGGTCCGCAAAGGATTCAGGACCCCGCCGCAGCAAAAGATGCCGGCGTCAGCTGACGTGCAACTTCCTGTTGCCATCGCTATGCCGGCATTCCTGCCTGCCACCACCGACTCCTGCCGCGTATGTCTCCGCACCCCCAGAAAAGCAGCGGCAGGTCTGTGTGCTTTTAACTTCGGCACACAGCTGCCCTAGGCAGTATTTTAGCGCGGTTTCATGAGGCAGCCTCGGGGTCTTTGGTAGGCCGGCCTACATTGCATCATCGAAGTGGGCCGGCCTACCAAAGGCCCCGAGGCTGCCTCATGAAACCGCGCTAAAATACTGCTTAGGGGCAGCTGTGTGTCGAAGTTAAAAGCACACAGAGCTGCCGCTAGTCTACATCGAGGAAACATTTGCTGGAGAGGGAAGGAGGGAAGGGAGTAGAGGTGCTCCTAGACAAGGGAGGGGAAGGGGCTACTGCTGGCAGGGGAGAAGGGAAAGGGAAGGGATGAGAATTACTGTTGGATAAGGGGAGGAGGAAAGGGAGAAGGGGTACTCCTGGACAAGGGAGGGGAAGGGGTTATTTCTCTGCTCCTCGCCTGCCCTTCTCCTCTCCTCGCCTGCCCTTCTCCTCTCCTCCGACGCTGAAGCAGTTAATCCTTGCCCTGTATTATTTATATTTATAAAATGACAATTGTACAGAATATTGTTTCTTTTTATACTTTAATAAAATATGTTCAGTATAAAATCATAACTATTTGAGGCTTGTGCGGATGGGATCAGATGATTAACGGGACCGAGCTGGCGAGGACAGGGCGGCAATGGGTTTTTTAAAAATTTCAGTCTTATTAGTTTGCCGGTCCACAAAATAATTATTTTATTTCCGCCGGTCCATAGGTGTAAAAAGGTTGAAGAACACTGGCTTAGGGTACAGTTCAGTCTCAGTCACTCGTGTACGAGGTCTGTTTTTCTCCCTTTTTTTGTATTTATTATTATTTTTGTCTGTTTTGTTTGATTGTGGATGAATTTGATGTTCTAGTGAACACAATAACAGTGTGCTTTTTGCCTTCCATGTTTGTTTATTAAAATCTTGATATACAGCTTAAACTGTAACATGGCCAAAGTGTTTTACAATCATAAAAGCCAATGAAACTGAAAGAAAACACCAGTTAATTTAATAGAAAAGATAATATCATTCAGTATTAGATTAAAATTGAAACTATTATACAACAGGCACAGAAAAAATCATGATACTCTGAGATCATCCATGCTAACATTCATTCAGATCCCTTATCTAATGCCCACAAAAAGTAAGAGTCAAGTAATGTGTTTTAAGGAGTGATTTAAACTTAAGTGCTGGCTCAGTCTGAATTGATGGTAGAAGTGTGTTCCATAATTTTGGTTAAAAAAAAAAAAAGCCAAGTTTCTGTTGGACTCATAGTGTGCTTTTTCCCTGAGGGCTGGTAAAAATAGTTAATGAGAATCTACTGATTGGAGAGAATGAGATGGGGGTGTATGGAATAGTTAAACTAGTGAGATATAAGGTTCATCAGGACAATAAAACTGTATGAAAAAGGCATAGACTTTTGAGCTAGGTTTGATATTGAAGAGGCAACCAATGGATTTTGATCAGAAGGGAGGGGGTAACATACCTATGCAGGCTCAAGGCGACTTAAAGAGAAGGTAGAAAAAGAGCAGAACAGAGTCGGGGAGGAAGGGGAAAAGGAGATGATGAATTTTGCAAGGTTTGTAATTTTTTCAGTTGGTGCTTATTAGCACCAGCTTACACAGTATTGCAGTAATCAATATGTGATATTAAAAAGGGTAGCTTAAGGTGTATCATGTTGAAAAATTCAAAAGATTATGAAGAGAATAAAATTTGTGTAATGCAGAGAAACCCATCTTAAGAATGTGGGCGTATGCTTTTGAAAAGATAGCTTAGAACCAACGATGACTCCAAGATAACGAAATAAATTGACTGATAAAAATTGTCTATTGAAAAGAAATGATTGTTCTAAAGCAGGGGTGTCCAACCTTTTGGCTTCCCTGGGCCGCATTGGCCGAAAAAAATGTTTCTGGGGCCGCACAAATGCGCAAACCCTGCAGCAAGACGGAGGAGGGAGCTGGCAAGATGGTAAACACCCGGGGGCAGCAGAGGAAAACACTGCATCATCCTTGACTGGGGCCGCACAAAATACTTCATGGGGCCGCAGGTTGGACACCCCTGCTCTAAAGGGTTGTGGGTGATTTCCAGTGTTCCAACAAAAGATGATGTTTCCTGGATTTAGCAAAAGCCCGTGAAACACTGAGCACTATTACTGCCATAATCTTTTAAGTCCTGAATAATTTAATGCCCTTTTGATATTACCAGCTGTTCAGGCTTTTTGTCAGGCTACTGCCAGATTAAGGGCGATCACTTACTCGTTTAACTGAGGTAATTTAGATGATGCATTGAATCCTAGTGCTTCTCATGCCTTGAAGCGCTATGAGGGTGCAGCTCCTGTGTTCAGTGGATGGGTACAGATGGGTGCAGTTCAATTTAGCCTGCAATGTACAGGCGGTGAAGAACATTTGGAACAGCAGCAGAGAACATTTGGGTAATTCCTTGTAATAGCTTTTACGTGAGAGATACAATAACTTCATTAGACAATTATTGAAAACCTGTGCAGCAAGTCCTTATCTTTAAAAAAAGTAGAAGTACTTAACATTTCTCCAGTTTAAATATTGACAAGAGATTTTCCTATGAGAGAAATTCTGTTAGAGATTTTTCTTTCTCTTGTTGGTTTCTTTGAGGTGGTTGTGACTGTTTACTTACTGATTTCAGTTTTGTATCTGAAATTTGGCAAGAAACGTAACTTCGTTAACAGGAAATTCTGCTTCTCCTGAATCATTTACATGCCCCTTCTTCAGGTCTCCACTTAGAAGATAACCTCTTTGGGGAAGAGACCTGCTCTATGCCAATTTGTAACAATTTTGTACAGTGCTTTGAAAATATTGTAATTTCATATGCATTAAAAGGTAATAAGTAGAAATAAAACAAAAACATAAAGGAATAAAATATTACTTTTTTATTGGACTAACTTAACATAGTTTATGATAAGCCTTCAAAGGTAAACCCTTCTTCCTTAGATCAGAAATAAGCAACTGCTGGCAAAATCAGTTTATATAAGAGAAATATGAAAGCTGGAGCTGGAGACGAAGAGGTGTCACAGAAGTTTGAATTTCTTTGTAGTGGGAAAGAAAACCAAGGTCCTTGTTGAGTCCAGTCACTTTGATTTCAAAAGTTTTACGTTATTGGATTGTCTTAATTTCCTTTTAGTATTTTCATCATAAAATCATTGGAGCGGTGGTCAGTTTTACCGACAGAGTTGACATCCTGGCTAGCACTGTAATTTTTAATATATCATCTGCTTAAGTTGATCCTAGTATTTAGCATCTGGTCTATTTCACCAATGTAACACCCTTCTTTGCATTATTTGAATTGAATGATATATACCACATTGGAAGATGAGCATGTGAAGGATCCCTTATATTAAAGAGCCTTTGAAAACCAATCATAAACTATGTTAAGTTGGTCCAGTAAAAAAGATATTTTTTTTTCCTTTGTCATTTCTGCATATTACCTTGAAGAGTGGGCTTATCATGGCCAGCACACCATTTCACATGCGTTAAAAGAAAAACAAGAATGGATCTGAAAAATCTGGCCTCATTTTGTTTAAAGCAATATCAAGTAGAAATTGTTTCTGACCGCTTGCATTTTATTTATTTTAAAAAAAATTCTATTTTGCATAATCTAAGGTGGATTACAAAATCCTGCTTTATTATCTAATCCCCCTTTTTACAAAACCATAGTGTAGTTTTTAGTGCTGGCTGCAGTGAGACAGCTCAGACACTCATAGAATTCCCGTGAGCGTCGGAGCTGTTACTGCTGGGGCCAGCGCTAAAAACTGTACTATGGTTTTGTAAAAGGGGGGGAGGGGGGGAATGAAAAATGGTCCATAGTTTAAAATTTTATTCCTACCACATATCAAGTCAGACATGGGCAAATCCGGTCCTCGAGGGCCGAAATCCAGTCGGGTTTTAAGGATTTCCCCAATGAATATGCATGAGATCTGTTTTCATGCACTGCTTTCTATGCATATTCATTGGGAAAATTCTGAAAACTTGATCGGATTCCGGCCCTCGAGGACTGGAGTTGCCCATGTCTGCACCAAGTGCTAGTAGACTAGCCTGAGAATGTTGAGTGTGCCAGTCTTTCTTTCCTTGTAGATTGGCTGGGGCTGTCACTTAAGTCATAAAACAGCTTTGATTCCTTTTCTTTGATTAACGTTGCATTGCTTTTGATCTTCCTAATGTCGTGGATATCCATAATTCTATGGGTTTGAGCTTTTTATTAGAAAAGACGGGAGAGTGTATATTTGCCAGAGGGCTTTGTATACATATGGAATCTAACCTATATTACAAATCGGTTTATTAAAAATAAACGTAAGATTAATCCGGAGAAGCTTACGTCTATAATATTCACGTCATATGAACAGTTAACAGACAAAATAAGCAATAGGACTTAACCTAATCGTAAGAGAATGCTCCTAAACTCTCAGATGCCTGAACTGATTATTCAAGGTTTTAAAATCAACTATTGCAGGAACAAAGTATCTTTCATCGAGCTGCGAGCTATGTTTGCAAATTTTTTAAAGTGCTGTATGTATAACGTGCAACTTATTAAAATAACAACGAACTAGGAGCTTAATAACTGGCACTTATCTTTTGTTTCTGCTCTTGTGCCATTACTACTCCTCGTTGCTCCTTGCAGCTGTTAACCCTACGGGCCCCGTTTCACCTACTTATCAGCTTCTTCAGGGGTTTTCAAAAATACACTGCAACTATAAAAATATATGTTATAATTCATTATACTACTTTTAATCTCAAATAATTATAACCATAAACCCGCGGATACTCACTGTATTAACCTGCTTGCTTATGCAGTGAAAAAATGGCGCTGGCAACTGACAGACGCCATGCATGCGTTTTAAAGCTCTCTATAGCTGATGTCATTATTTCTTTTTCTATATGCGCATGTGTTTTAAAATTCTACTACCTAAACCTAAAAACCGTTGTTACACAACCCAAATAATCTAAAATCAAAAAATATCAAAAAACGAGCACCAATCTATAGTTGTATTCAGTCCTCGTGGTTTTAAAGTGCCAAGCTTGAAGATCCAACGTGATTCCAGTTGATGTAACTTGCGTTGCCTGTCTCCTCCTCTCATAAGCGGAGCCTCTTAGTGTGGAACAGAATATATAATAATTCAGTTCTGGCAGGATTTGATGGTTAGGTTATGTATTAAATTTTTTATATATTTTTAGCTGTTTGTACATAATTCTATTGTGTATGTAGCTTTGTGCTCCGCCTTGATAAAGGTGAAATATAAACAAACAATCAGAGCCTGTGCATGTGTCCATCACTGTCAGCGATGGGCAAATGCAAATTTAGCGAATCTTTGCTTCTCTCCGCCAACCTCATTTGCATGAGAATAACTCGCTTTTAAAAAATCACTACAATAACAGCTGCGACAACAGCCCGTCAGTTTTTAACGTGAATTTTTGAGAATCTAGGCCTTAGAGTTCCAACATACCTGTAAGAGCTGCTACTTTTTCAGTAATTGGTCCTAAACTTTGGAATTCTTTCCCTCCTTTTCTATACAACTTTGTAGTTCTAATTATCCTAAATTTTATCTGTATATGAAAGTGGTATTATTTGTATTACTGAATTTTAGACTGTATGTAAGCTGCCCAGAAAGATTGTCCATGGCACAGATTAATAAGATTTGAGTTCTTATCCTTTCAGGTGGATTTCCTGGGACATCAGGCCATTAATATCTGGATTAATGAATAAAAAACCAAAGACTGGTCTTAAAGACATTTGGAGCATTGAGATTAAGCATCAAATTACTGTAGTCTTGGAGGATGAGATGCACAATGTCTGCATCTATGAGACAAACATGGTTTTTTCTGTTGCATAGAGCATTCTGGATCCCTGTTTGTTTACAAAAATTAGATTGCTCTGTGTCATATAGATGTTGGCATTGTCATCTTGAAGCAAGGACTTTAGATCTTACTTATTTTAACAGGAGTCGCCGTACAACAAATAACATGTTATTGGAAAAATTGGAATAGATTAAACTATAGTTTTTGGTGGAATTCAGTGTGTCACATTTATAAAATGGAAAGAACATTAGCTGTTCAGAAAGGAAATTTTAATAAATTTCAAGATGTGTGGGGGCCATTAACAAATTATTGCAATGAATAAGTATTATTTTCCCTGATTTGTACAAATGAAAGAATGGGGTGGGGGGACTTTATTATATGGTGCATGCGTTATGAAGTATTGGGAGGGAAAGGGATAATTCTATTTAATATGAAGAATTGTAGAATTTCAAGTAATGTATTTAAGTCAAAATGATGTTACTTTTTGATGCACTTGATGTAAGTTATAAAAATGAATAAAGAATTAAAAAAAAGAAAAAAAATAGTAAACTGGAAACTTGGAAAGCGTATGGGGTGCAACTGAAAATGTTGGAAAAAAGAATCACCAGAACTGTTTTATAGACAGATGAAGAAAAAACTGGCTTTGTTTAGGACAAGATAACAGGAATAAATGTGTTGATAATCAAGTGAATTTAAATGCCCAGAATTAATTATAAAAGATAATTACCACAAACCCAAGTGAAAAAAGTAGCATTTTGTCCTAAAAAAAAAAAAAAGACATAAATGAAAAGCTTTTGCCAATATTTTAACAGTGGGAACAATATTAGCATTTCTTAGCATTGCTTTTGTCATCCGTTACCCTTCCTCCCACCCAAGAAACCCCGTCAAAATCTGCACTCCAAACACCCCCACCTCCATTGCCCACCAATCACATTTCCCAAGCCCTCCCCACATTAACCCCTTCTCACCCCCATCTTCCATCCCTTCACTGATCCCTCATGTGAGCTCAACCAAGTTAACTTGCCCATGAAAGTTTCTGATCATCTTTTAAGATTGTTTCCTATAATGAGACCTGTTTCTCAATCTTCATAATTGCAGAGGCCCAAACGAATTGGGCTCTTCCTTCCGCCCTTCATTTCATTTTAAGGTACCCAGATCCTTGCACTTCTGGTGATTTTTCTTTGTATGTACTGGAGTTTGGAGAAAGAACCAATGCAGCATTTTAAATAGTTGAACAAAGAGCTAAGTACAGAAGGGAAATGTTTCAGTTTTATTTATTTATTTAGCAAACTTTCAACCTACTTAAACCTAAGTGTTTTCCAGAGTATATACGTATTCATAATTTAATAGAGCTCTGGGTCTGTGAGGAGGAGAGCAGCCAAGAGATAACTTCAGAAATATTGTGAGGATTATGTTAATTACGAAGGGTGTGAAAACCGAGTCCTCGGAGCTTTTGAATTAGTTCTCTTTGTAATCTCTGTGGTAATAGCCGGCCCCTACTGGAGATAAAAAAATATGTCAGCACAAAGTACCTCCAGTTCTAATTCTGACTGATAGTGGCCACACATTGAGGTGAGGAAGGGCATAGCTTCCTCCCCCACCCTACCCCTATTTGGTTTTCCTTTCTGGGCTTTATCACTCACTATGAATGTGACATTCCTTACTTTACACAAGCTTGGCTGTCTTTGTAACAAGTATAGAAGAAATCCATTTATTGGAATACTGCATTATTCGTTGTAATTCTAGTTCCTCCAGTGGTGAAAGAACTGCAGGAACATTGTACCATGGAGGCTTAGAGTAAGTTTTACTACAATCCAGGTAGTGTGATATTGCTCAATCCCCATATCCCATATATGTTATATTCAAATTTAAATCACTACTCAAGACACATTCAATAATATAAAGTACCAAGGCAGGGACTAAGTACTATAGTAAATGCTCATGATGAAGAAAAGACCTCGGTGTCACCAGGGTATATTAATAGCCAAAGGACTAACCTGTCTTCAGTTATTCAAATTTAAACCATACAAATTTTAAAGGGAGAAAAAAAGATCTCAGCTGGGTCAGTATGTTATAACCAGTGAATTGTTATATACCCACAACATTCAATCACTGGCATAGTAAAGGGGGGGGGGGGTGGTGTCTGTCCGCCCCCAGGTGCAGTGCCTCTGTACATGCGATTCTTGTCCCAAAAAGGCACAGTAAATGTAGGCCTCTAATACCCTGGCTTACATTTTGGCACCTACTTCTGATGTGCCCGTGATTCTGCAAATGGCGCCTTAGCGTGATTGACGTGCAAACGGTGCGGCTTATGTAGGCGGACGTTGATAATGGTGCTGTTGCAGAATGTGACTCTTGGTACCTAGTTCTATTTATGTAGAATATGCAGCTTGTTCAGTACCTCACCCTCTCTCCCACCCTGGTACCTCTTCTTCACTTTGTCGATAAAAAAAATGTACGTGAACATCGGGAAGTAATCGGAGAACCCCTTAGAATTACCTTTCACTTTTGCCCTCCCTATGAGAAGGAGGTCAAATTGGTCAAATTGGAAGCTCTATTTGTACTCCTGCCGAGAAGTTTCATAACACAACCAACTAGGATTTAGGAATCTATAATCTGATTGAAATCCTGTTGCTGGCCAGGAAGTATTTTTCCTTAGGTAATGAGATTTAAGGAATGAAGAACTCTCATTCTTGTTTTTGGCAGCACTGAAAGAGTGACTAGTATAGTCTGTTGTCTAATGAAATTTTATTATACTAATTGTCATTTCTTAGCGCTGACTCAGTTTAGCACTTACTTATGGACCACTGTAATTTAAACTTGCATGCACTTGGGTCCCTATGCTGTTTTTCAACTGTGACCCACCCAAGCTGCACCCAATTCCCATGCTTACTGATATTAAGCAGCTAGAATGGTATTGTTACCATTGCTGGCTGTTTTAATGTCTGGTATCTACTGTGCAGTAAAACCAAGGTTGACTGCTTAATACAGCATAGTAAACATACCCCTAGTGACTTAAGAGGCGTTGCTGTCAGGTTCTAAGCCTGATATTATTAAAAGCCCCAGGGATTTCATTTAAATGTTCTTGATTTAATTTAAAGATAGAAATAACCACTCAATTATGCAGGTTAACGTCATCACAGGGTTTCTACAGTTCAAGTACAAACGCTCCTGAAGCGTGGGTTATAACAGGAACAAGTTCAGTATCAGTTCCAGGTATCTTTACTTTCTCTGTATATTTGAGCCACTTGCATAGTGGAATGAGTCTGCCTATGGAAATGATTTTCTTTTCTTTTTTTTAAATTCTTTATTGATTTTAATCAAAAACAGTGTCATACAAATGAAAGAAGTCCTTTGTCACTGCTTTCTGTTCCATTATAGAGGGGGAAGTTATCAGTATAGGCTGCCATTAAGAAGCATTATTTTACTGTTAACTCCAGTTATTGCATTAAATGGGACCTTTGCTAAACTCATTGCACAACTCATTAGTAAAATAGGTCTTAACAGTAGTCCACATTAAAAGCTTTGTAACCTAATATATTATATGTTGGCATAAAACCTACAAGGTTCATCAGGTCTGCCTATAAGACGGCCAGAGTCACACCTGCCATTCCATGTAGGCTCTACTCCATTGTGATGTCATAATACCTCATTCCACCAGTGCCTAGAAACATCTGTTTTCTTTAATCAAGGAAGGAACTTAATAACGTGGCTTGCTGTGAAGATGTGTAATTTCACTGTTAACCCGTTATTAGTAACTAGGACAAAGACAGAGTCTTGGATGTCTTGAGAGAGATGTCCAAAAATTGGATGAAGAAAATGGCCATTTTTGAAACTCGAGAGGTCTTTTTTTTTTTTTTTTAAATGACATCGTAGACGTTTTGGCCTAACAAGACGTCTATCTTTTGGCCATTTTCAAAACGTGGAACATCCTGATGAATCATGTCCAAAACAAGCCATTTACATATAGGAGGGGCCAACATTTTAGTTGACTGGCTGTGCAGACATGCCAGCAGAGCAGTACGGCACCTTTAGAGCAGTGGTTCCCAACCCTGTCCTTGAGGACCACCAGGCCAATCGGGTTTTCCGGCTAGCCCTAATGAATATGCATGGAGCAGATTTGCATGCCTGTCATGTCCATTATATGCAAATCTCTCTCATGCATATTCATTAGGGCTAGCCTGAAAACCCGATTGGCCTAGTGGTCCTCCAGGACAGGGTTGGGAACCACTGCTTTAGAGGGCACTGCTGTGAACGTCACATAAAGGGTACCAGGTGTACATCTTGCCATAATCCTTATAATGTATGGTTAGCTCTTAGGTGTCACCTATATGGCAGTACAGTAGGGTTTTGGTGGGCTCACACTTTCTACCATAAATGTAGTGGTTAGAGTGGGATATGGGCCTGGGTCCCACTCTCTATGCTTGCTGCTCTACTAGGATTTCCTATACGATGTGCTGCTGTTATAGAGACAGGTATTTGCTGTTTTATTCAGATCTTTGGGGGTGGGGGCATGGACTACTGAATGGAATGGTGGTGGTGGTGGTCAGTTTTGGTACCTTTTTAGCCTTTATTCACTTTTAAACAGGTCTAGGTCTAGATTCATTAAGCCCATGGATCCGATCCATGGGCGATCTGATCCATGGCCGGGGGGCTGATTCACGACGTGTCCTCATGCAAATTGTTGCGATTGGAAGCACGCCCCAAACTGACCACACGGATCCCTGGACAGCGATCCCGACGAATGCACAGACCATCTTCTTTGCCTGTAGATGGTCTGCGCATGCTCTCTGTGCAAAGCATGTGAGGCATGGGGGAAGCAGCTGAACTTTTACTGCAGTGACTTGTTTGTACTTTCTGGGCCATTATGTTTAATCTCACTAATAAGAAATGTTCTTTTCCTATCGGCAATATATTCTAATATTCAGCTTGGCATATAGCAGACGTTTTGTGCTGATAATTGCTGCTTCTCCTTTTCACGAGCCCATGCCGCCTCGACTCTCCTGCTCTCTGCCGCCTTTCCCCGCAGTGCAGTTCTTTTTTAAACCCGTGGGTTAAAATCACGGGCTTGCACTTTGGGGAAGGGCAGCAGAGAGCAGGAGAGTCCTTTGCCGATTCCTTTCGGGGCAGAGAAGCAGTCAGGGCAGCAGAGAGCAGGAAAAGATGTGAGTGACTTGTCCATAGCAATCACTTCTTTTTTGATTGGTTGCCTTCCTACAGTTGCATACCATTTCCCTCATTTGCATGTGCGGATCGGATCTGGTGCGGACAGGATTGGCCAGAAGTTTAGTGAATCGGGTTGGGACAAGATCGGTGTCCTTAGTGAATCTATCCCTAAATGGCATCTTGGAAGTCTTGGTAAATATTTGATTATCGCCACAAGACATCCAAGCGCTGAGCAAGTACTAAGCCCACCCATAACGTGCCCCCTTGAACTTTGGACGCACTGCAGACAAGAATCTAGCAAGACATTTAGAAAGTCGATTTTGAAAATGATTACTTGGACGTCTTGGCCAGTAATCATTTTATCCCATTTTTTGGACATCTTTCTTTTTAGAAAATGAACCCTCCTGTCTCATTGCATTAAATGGGATCTCTGCTAAAAAAACAACACACCCATACGAGATAATGGTTAAAAAAACAAAACAAAACCTTTTAACAGTAGCCCATTTTGATAACTTTGACCCTCTCACCAGTTCTGTACACTGTTCAGTTTTTCTTCTGTTCTGGCAGCGCTATAGACTGCATCGTGGATCATTTCTTTAATATTTTATTTCCTCCCTTACCGTGAGAATCACATATCTAGATCCACACAAATTTTTCCTGTTGCTTTTCTAGTTTGTTGTTATCTAGCCTGCTTGTAAAGTAGGGGTTTGAGTGCCAAATTTTGGCTTGTTTAGTTTCCAGTGTTTTATTTATTAAAAAATTTATATACCGCATACAACTATGTGGTTTCCATATCGCATACATAAAATCTTTTTTCCCTACTATTATCACATATAACATAGACATGTCTAAACAACATCATTAATCGTCCCTGTTATAAAAAGGGTTTGGGCGCAAATTCAATCAATTCAGAAATACAATCAAACTTTAAATCATACATTGCTGTCAAAAGAGTTCTAAAAGGCAGTTATCAACTGAAATATACCTTAGCATAAGAAGGCAATGGCAAATAATTGAGTTTTCAGCATTTTCTTAAAATTCATCCTCCCCCCCATTTTGTTCTTAGTTTCTCTTGTTTATAGATGCAGTGTTGTAGAGCGCCCACTCAAAAGAATGTACATGTATAAATAATGGGCACTATTCATGATACAAGGAAACCCCCCAATTTTTGAGGTTTTCTTCCCTTATAATTGTGAGCTAGAAATGACACAAAACAACATTTCTCACATTGTTTCAAATGAATGAATGATCTACTGTACAGTGGCCTCCAGAGGGCCAGGTTAAGACACTGGTTTTTTTTTTATTCTGGCTGTTCAGTCTGGTGTTTTTTCTTTTTTTTTTTTTTTGCACAGTTCAGGTTTTCTACAGCACCTTGCCTCAAACACTTCTCTCTGCCAAGTGGTCAGGAAATCATGAAACCTTCCCAGGATTTTGTTTCGCCATACCAGGAAGCCATAAAAATTCATGCTTTGGGAAACTGGCCAGTACCCAAATTTCAGTAACATATTTTGCAGACTGGTTAATAGATTTGAATCCCTTAAATTCTGTTCTTTTCTGGATTATTTTAGTAATCAAACTTACTACTCTTTTCTAATGGATATAATTTTTATAACCTTATATAAGTTTATTTAGGTAGCTTTTTGTTACCATATTTTCCAGATGTAGTATGCATAATCTTACTAGCTAGGAGACTCACCAATATTAAATTACCTACTGTTGAATTTTAAGACTATAGGTAAACCATTAAATTCTGCCTCGTTCACCTCAAGCCCCAACCAATTGGGTTTGAGGACCTACTCTATAAAGACAAACTGCAGACCTCATAGCATACCCTGAAGAAAGCCACAACATGATGGCTTAAACGTTGCTTCTACCTGACAAGACTAAGCGAGACCCAGAAACCTACAACAAGCAGGTTTTCCTGTAGTTTGTTGAACAGTGTCACTGAATTTTTTGTTGAGTATGGCATGAGTGGAGAGTGGACGTGCTAGACAGCTACATCTGAATTCTGTATATGACGCCTAAGGTGGTGTGCACACATCAGTGCACGTAGTCAATGTAAGTGTACAACGCAAAGTACCATTTTGTAAAATATATGTGTTAGTTGCAATGCATGAATTTGAAAAGGTGGCATGGCCAGGGGCAGATCATGGCCGTTCCATAAAGTTATGTGCATTATTGTAGAATATACTCGATCCACACACAACTTAGGTTTAGGCAGTGGCGTAGCGAGGGTAGGGGGGTGCCTGTGACAGGCACATTTCCACCCCCCCCCCCACCAAAACCGGGACCTCCTGACATCCCCTTGAACACCAAGCACCCCCTGCCTTCAATCACCCCTCCCACAAAAAGCACCGGAAGGAGAAAGGGCCGCTATTATGACGAGGCGGCCCTTCAAGGCAGGAGGGAGTGGGTGGCCCTCCTACTTGATTTTCAACTAAAGTTACGGGGGGCGATGTCGGGGGTGTCTGATCTGAACCTCCCCCAGCTTACTAAACCACTAGGATTTTGTGGGATGGGTCAGGGAGATCAGAAGACAGGGGTTGCTTGGTGTCTGGGGTGTCGGAGGGAAGGGAAAGCACATGCACAGCAAAGGGTCAGAGAGGAGGAGAGGTGCTGGCACTCCCACCAAGATGGCGCCCAGGGCAAACAGCCTCCTCCTCCTCCCCCTCTTCCTTACATTACCACTGGGTGCAAGCATTTAAGTTTGGTTTTAGGTGGCCTAAATGGGTTCATATAACTTCTACAGCGCACACAGGTGCTAAGCACAATTCTATAAAGGTACACCTTATAGAATCATGTTAAGTGCCTTTCTAGTCTTAGCTAATTTTTGGATGCTATATAGAAACATGATGGCAAATAAAGGCCAAATGGCCCATCCAATCTGCCCGTCCACGGCATCTGTTATCTCCTCCTGTCCCTAAAAGATCCCACGTGCCTGTCCCATGCTTTATTGATTTCATACTAGAGAGCTGCACGGGAACGTGGACGATGGGAATCCTGCAGGATTCCCCTAGGGTCACGGGGATCCCATGGGGACCCTCTCCCGGGGTTGTGAGGATCCCGCAGAGTTGGAGGCACCTCATGGGGCTAGAATACCTTAGTGCGCCTCCTTTTCCTGCCCTCTAGCTCACTCATCTCTCCACAAAACAGCATGCATCACTCCTAGCATGCTGCCTGTAGCCAACCCAGAAGCCTTTCCTCCGACTTCAAAGCAGACGTTAGAGGGAAGGCTTCCGGGTCAGCCAAGTGCAGTATGCAGAGCCCGCTGTCCTGCGAAGAAGTGTGGCTGGAAGGCAGAGAGGAGGCGGCCGACCTGGATGGCTTGATACAGTCTTGCAGGAGGGGAGCACCAAGGTAGTTGGACCACAGAAAAGAGGGAGGGAGCAAGCAAGTTAATGCTTGTGCGCGCATGTTGGACCAAGGAAGGGAGTGTGTGGTGCAGTGATTGAAGCTACAGCCTCAGCACCCTGGGGTTGTGGGTTCAAACCCCACGCTGCTCCTTGTGATCCTGGGCAAGTCACTTAATCCTCCATAGCCCCAGGTACGTTAGATAGATTGTGAGCCCACCGGGACAGAGACGGAAAATGCTTGAGTACCTGATTGTAAAACCGCTTAGATAACCTTGATAGGCAGTATATAAAAATCCTAATTAAAAAAAAAAAAAGAGAGAGAGAAGAGGCATGAATTTGGGACAAAAGTTGAAAGGAGGTAGGGGGGGGCACAAACTTGGGACACATAATGGAGGGATTGCATTTGGACAAAGAAGGAAGGGAGGGGCATGAACTTGGGACATAGGATTGAGGGAGATAAAGAGATGCTGAGGTGGGGGAGGGAATAGAAAGGGAGAATTATTGGGCGTGTGAGTGAGAGAGAAAGAGAGATGGTGCACATGGGGAATGGCAGAAACAGGAGAATATTTGGGCAAAGGGAGGGAGAGGACAGAGGTAGAGATACATGGGAAAGAGAATGATGAGAGGGAGAAATGTTGGATACGATGGTGGAGACAGATTGAAAGGGATGCAAGAGAGGAATGTTAGACATAGTGGTGGAGGGAATGGAGGGAGAGATGTGGCATGGTGCTGGAGAGGGGTGATAGAAAGAGAAAATGTTGGATATGGGACTGGTGGACAGGGACAAAAGTTGCTGAACATGGGAGGGAAAAATGTTGGATGTGGCAGTAGAGGGGATGGGAGAGATGCTCTCTGGACCCCTCTCTCTCTCTTTCTCACTCCCTTTGCAGCAAGGGAGGGAATGAGAGAAAGAGATATGTTGGACAGTGAGAGAGAGAGGAAGACGTGCACATGCTGGTGGAGGAGAGGAAGAAATGCTTGCAGGAATAGGGAGGGGAAAAAGAGGGAATTGATCCAGGACAGAAGGGAGTGAGGATACTGTACAATGGGAGGAAGGGAAAAGAGAGGGAGAAATGCTGGCCATGGTAAGAGGAACCAGTGGACAGCAACAGAAGAATTTGTAGAAGACGGGGAAAGCGGAATAAAGAGAAACTGGGACTAACTTAATGGAAAAATAAATCTCCAGACAACAAAGGTAAAAAAGCAATTTATTCACTGAAATATCTTCGCTTTGGGAAATGTATATAGCAGATGTCTTTGTATTGTGTTCAGAAGAAAAGGAAATGCATTTCCGGTTTTATTTCTCCAGTGCTGAAGTACTTGCTGACCCTTACTTAGGCTGGTGGAGAACCCCAAGTATGGCCAGCTGAGGACATCCTCCAAAGACAGCCAGAACTCCCCTCCACCAAGCACAGCAGTTGCTGGCAGCATCCCTGAGCCACTGAGGTGCCAGCATCTGTGACTTAAGGACATTGCCTCCTGCCAAGCTTGGCAAAAGGGACCCCTGGCTACCTTCAGAGAAAGTCCTCAGCTGACATAACTTGGGGTCTTCATCAGCTGGAGTATATTTATATTTTATATTTACATTAGAGGCTCTGGCAGAGACCTTTATAAAGTTTGTATTCTTCCCAATATTTCCAAATTAATGTATTTGCTTATTTGTAAATGGGTCTCTACCAGAGCCTTAATTCAGTAGCATAATTAAATGAAATAACTATTTCTGAAGTTTATAGGTATGGGCGGAGATGGATTCAAATACATGCGGGGACGGATTCAATTCCAGCCAGGGACTGGCGGGAAACGGGTTTGATTCCAGCAGGGATGGGCTTGATTTCTGTCCCTGCACAACTCTCTAATTCAGACACAGTCTTTGTCTCCACCACCTCTACCAGGAGACTATTCCATGTATCTACCACCTTTTCTGTAAAAAATAAGTATTTCTTTAGGCTCAGGAGTAATCTAACTTAGCAACATAGAAACATGATGGTAGATTAAGGCCAAATGGCCCATCCAGTCTGCCCATCTGCAGTAAGCACCACACGCCTATCCCAGGCCCTCCTGAATTCAGACAGTCTCTGTCTCTACCACTTCATCCTAAGCCCTCTCATTCCAGAGTTTTCCTGTACACTAACGCCATGGAGATATTTAAATGTCTGGTATCGTATCCCCTCTCTCACCTTTTTTTCCATAGTGAGGTCTTTAAGTCTGTCCCCCATATGCCATAAGCCCAGATTTTACAGTAGTAAAATCTGGTAACCCTTGGGGGCTGATTCTGAAAGCAGCACCTGATGCAGCAGCTGCCTAGTAAAGTGGCGCCTACCGCGTGACCATCATGGACAGGCACTGCGTACAGATTCAAGGCTATTAAGGACCCTAGGCACTGGAAATGTGGGGCCAGGGTTTTACAGGCCTACTTTTCCAGTGCCTAGGGTCCTTGTAGAACTGTGGACCATGGTGCCTAGTGATGCTGAAGTCCGGTGCCACCCCTGAATATGCCCACTTTTGGGCTTCGGTGCCAGTCCTAGAGGTCATCTATTTTTTTTTTTTTTTTTAACATTTTTAATAGATTTTTAAAGGCACAATCAATTATCGTGCCATTTAAAATGAATTGAAACACTTAGCCTAGGCTCTGGCAGGCGCAATGTAGGCACTTAACTTTCGGTGTTTTTTTGAGAATCTGGCCCTTAGCGCCTCCTAAATAAGAACATAAGATTTGCCGCTGCTGGGTCAGACCAGTGGTCCATCGTGCCTCAGCAGTCCACTAGTGCCCTATTTGAGTCTAGCCTTACTTGCGTATGTTCTTTTCCAGTAGGAACTTATCCAATCTTGTCTTGAATCCCTGAAGGGTGCTTTCCCCTATAACAGCCTCTGGAAGAGCTTTCTAAATTTCTACCACTCTCTGTGTGAAGAAAAACTTCAAGCAGAAATTGTTTCTGACCGCTTGCATTTTATTTATTTAAAAAAATTCTATTTTGCATAATCTAAGGTGGATTACAAAATCCTGCTTTATTATCGAATCCCCCTTTTTACAAAACCATAGTGTAGTTTTTAGTGTTGGCTGCAGTGGGAACAGCTCAGACACTCGTAGAATTCCTATGAGCGTTGGATTCTTTGTTTAGTGTATGTTGTAGGTTTTTAACTTAGGATCTTCTATTTTAATATACGAACTACTGTTCTATTGTAAAAATTCCTGATTCTATAATGAAGAGCAATATGTCGAGAAATAAATAGACAAGAACATAAGCAATGCCTCTGCTGGGTCAGACCTGAGGTCCATCTTGCCCAGCAGTCCACTCACGTGGCGGCCCAACAGGTCCAGGACCTGTGCAGTAATCCTCTATCTATACCCCTCTATCCCCTTTTCCAGCAGGAAATTGTCCAATCCTTTCTTGAATCCCAGTACCGTACTCTACCCTATTACGCTCTCTGGAAGCGCATTCCAGGTGTCCACCACACGTTGGGTAAAGAACTTCCTAGCATTCATTTTAAATCTGTCCCCTTTCAACTTTTCTGAATGCCCTCTTGTTCTTTTATTATTCGAAAGTTTGAAGAATCTGTCCCTCTCTACTCTCTCTATGCCCTTCATGATCTTGTAAGTCTCTATTATGTCCCCTCTAAGTCTCCTCTTCTCCAGGGAAAAGAGACCCAGTTTCTCCAATCTCTCAGCGTATGAAAGGTTTTCCATCCCATTTATCAGATGCGTCACTCTCCTCTGAACCCTCTCGAGTAGCGCCATGTCCTTTTTAAGGTACGGCGACCAATATTGGACGCGGTACTCCAGATGCGGCGCCCGATACAATAGCAGGATACAATAGCAGGATAACTTCTTTCGTTCTGGTTGTAATACCCTTCTTGATTATGCCTAGCATTCTGTTTGCCTTCTTAGCGGCCGCTGCGCATTGTGCCGTTGGCTTCATTGTCATGTCCACCATTACCCCCAAGTCCCTTTCTTGGGTACTCTCATTTAATAACATCCCTCCCATCGTATAGTTGTACCTCAGGTTTCTGTTTCCCACATGCAATACTTTACATTTCTCAACGTTTAAATTCATCTGCTATCTCGTCGCCCATTCCCCTAGTTTGTTCAAGTCCCTTTGCAATTCTTCGCAGTCCTCTTTAGTCCGAGCTCCACTAAATAGTTTGGTGTCGTCCGCAAAGTTTATTATCTTGCACTTCGTCCCTGTTTCTAGATCATTTATGAATATATTAAATAGTAGCGGCCCGAGCACCGAGCCCTGCGGGACCCCACTCGTGACCCTCCTCCAGTCCGAGTAGTGGCCCTTCACTCTTACCCTCTGTTTCCTACCCGCCAACCAGTTTCTGATCCATCTATGTACATCTCCTTTCACCCCATGGTTCTTCAGTTTCCGGAGTAGGCGTTCATGGGGCAAGTGATGGTAAGCATGCAGTGGGAGCTAACTTACAGAAGGAACCACAAAGGAAGCGCTGTGAAATGAAAAGAGAGGCAGAGAAGTGGCTAGATGTGGAAGGCGGGGGAAAGTCGAGACATTTCACCATCAATGTTCTGCTGAAGCCAGAGTTGGTTGCATTCAGGAATGTATGAAAGGCACCGAGGTTTGTGAAACAAATTCTGTGTCAGCTTTGGTAGGAAGAGCTGAGGGGTAAAGCCGATGGAAGACTTGGAAGCGAAGGCCTGGGCTGGCTTAGTTGAGGAGAAAAAATAAGGAAGTGGTAAATGTGAAAAACAAGAAGTGGATGTGACATTGACTGTTGGGAGCAGAAATAGAAAACTTTCAGATTTCTTGCAATATGAGAAGACATGAGGGGAACAAAAGAAAGAAGAGCAGAGCCATTTTTCTGCTCTCTGCATGTAAGAGGCTCTAAGGCAGGGTTGTTCGATGTCTGTCCTCGAGGGCCATAACCCAGTCGGATTTTCAGGATTTCCCCCAATGAATATGTATGAGATCTGTTTGCATGCACTGCTGCTATTGTATGCAAATAGATTTCGTGCATATTCATTGTGGAAAGCCTGACTGGGTTGTGGCCCTTAAGGGTTGAGATTGGACATCCCTGCTCTAAGGAGTCCTGTGGTCAATTCCTTATACTGTCTGTTAAGGTCCCTCAAGCCTTTCCTGGAGGCACTCCCTAGCCACTCTGGTTTTCAGAATAATCATGATGAATATGCCAATGGAGATAAATTTATTGAACCTAAAAAAAAAGAAAGGGAGAAACTCAAATTAACTAGCTGGAGGACAAAAAAATATCAATGAATTCAAAATAATAGCCTGATTTAAGTACAATACCACAACATAAATTTACTATTACTACTACTACTACTTATTTCTAATCTTCCATTTGTGTGTCGCTCATACCTATTCAGGCTCTAGGCGACTTACATAGAGAGGTTAGAAGGGGGTCATGGGGAGGAGGGCCTTGAAAAAGTGAGGGGAGAAGAGGGGAGCGGAGAAAGACTCGGTTGTCAGAAGGGGAGTCATCTATGTCCATAATAAGAAGAGGAAAGGATCATTCCTGAGAGAGGTGTGTTGGTTCAGCTGTCAAAGAGTAGGGTTTTCAGCTTCTTCCGGAATGACGTGTGCTTGGATTCTTTTCCGATTAAACTGGTAGGTCATTCCAGGCCTTTACTCCCATGAAGGTAAGCATGGAGTGGAACATGCGTCTGTAGTGGAGACTTTTTTGTAGAAGGCAGATTTAGTTGTTTTCTGTTTATGATTCTCGCAGAGGTGGGCCAGGCCTCTGAGAAGAATTGGATTGGGGGGGGGGGGGGTTGTGGTGGTGGCTGAGTTTCCATGGATAATATGATGTAGGATGCAAGATATTTTGAAGAGTATCCGTGATGAGATAGGTAGCCAGTGTAATTTGAGGAAGACTGAAAGGCGGCATACACAGTGCTATACATTTAATATTCAATTTTTGTCAAAATTGTATGAAATAAAAGAAGAAACTTGCAAAAAAAAAATTTTTGGGTGGTCATAAAACTGAGGAACCAGCCTAGATCAATGGGATCCTTTAAACTGTATTCCCCAAAATTCTAAGCATCACACACAGTTTTTAAATCCAAGCATATTACTACATAAACCTTGCTTATGGAGCTCATAATTGAAATTTAAACATGTCTAAAAACCTTCCCAAGTCGGCACTTGGTCATCCTAAAAAACAGGTTGTCTAAGTGTCGATAAAACGGCTTTTTAAGAACATAAGATTTGCCACTGCTGGGTCAGACCAGTGGTCCATTGTGCCCAGGTGTCCGTTCACGCGGTGGCCCTTAGGTCAAAGCCCAGTGCCCTACTAGAGTGTAGCCTTACCTACATATGTTCTAGTCCAGCAGGAACTTATCTAACCTTTTCTTGAATCCCTGAAGGGTGCTTTTCCCTATAACAGCCTCTGGAAGAGTGTTCCAGATTTCTACCACTCTCTGGGTGAAGAAGAACTTCCTTACATTTGTACGGAGTCTATCTCCTTTTAACTTTAGAGAGTGCCCTCTCGTTCTCTCCACCTTAGAGAGGGTGAACAATCTCTCTTTCTCTACTAAGTCACTTCCCTTCAATATCTTGAATGTTTCGATCATGTCCCCTCTGTCTCCTTTTCTCAAGGGAGAAGAGGCCCAGTTTCTCTAGCCTCTCATTTTATGGCAACTTGGGGACCATTTAAGCCTCTGAATCCTGCTGTGCCTAAAGCTGAAAGGGGCATTTCTGAAGAAGTGGTTAGGGTAGGATGTAAGCTGACTTACACTTAGTCGTCCTGCAGGGATAATCAAAAGCTTCATGAGACTTGCTAGTCGAAACTTATGCATTGTGAGTTAGACGATTTAAAGACAGCTATCCAAAGTGACCAGATGACCACTGCAGGGACAAAGTAAAGACCCCCCCCCACAGACTCCCCCGTACCCCATTGTACCCCCACAAAGTTTAGAATAAAAACGTATATACCTGCCTCCAGAACATCAGCACCTGCTATAGGAAAACCTAGTAGAGCTGCATAGAGGTTGCTTAAGTAGTCTGGGGATGGGCTAGTGAACCATAGGAGGACCCAGACCCATAAACCACTCTAACCATGACATCAATGGTGGAAAATGTGAGCCCCCCAAAACCCTACTGTACTGCAATATAGGGGCACCATTCGTGAATGATTTAGTCAACTTTTTTTACTATGGACTTATAACAAGGTTTGTGGAGTAATGTGCTTGGATTTAAAAACGATGTTCAGAGCTATACAGTTTAAAGAATCCCATTGATCCAGGCTGGTTCCTCAGTTTTATGAGCACACACAACATTTTCCAAGTTTTTCTTCTCTTAAATTGGAAAAATTCATGTTGTTAAAAATTCATGTTGTTAATGTTGTATTGTATTTAAGCTTCATGCTATTATTTTGCATGTAAATTTATCTCATGACTATTCATTGTGGCTAGCCGGACAACCAGAGCGGCTAAGTTATCCACAATGAATATGTATGAGAGAGATTTACAGGTATTGCCTCCACTGCATGCAAATCTCTCGCATGGATATTCATTGTGGATATCCTGAAAATATGACTGGCTGGGGAGCCCCCAGGACAGGTTTGGGAATCGGTGGTCTAGTGTTTAAGACCCCCTGGCAATAATGGCTTGGGCTGTTAGTATCTAAAGCAGGGCTGCTCAAGTCCGGTCCTCGAGATCTACTGGCAGGCCAGGTTTTCAGGATATCCACAATGAATACGCATGAAAGAGATTTGCCTGCACTGCCTTCTTGGTATGCAAATCTCTCTCATATGCATATTCATTGTGGATATCCTGAAAACCTGCTCTGCCAGTAGATCTCGAGGACCGGACTTGGGGCAGCCCTGATCTAAAGCAATGAGTAGTTTATGTCAAGTGCATGCATTGATGAAACAGAGATGCCTCTGCTATTTCGACATATCTTTTTAATGCATGTAACCAACACCATCTATAAATACTCTCATGAGTGATTGCTTAATTTTGTGGGCATTGAATTGTGAAAGAAGAGTCAACATTTTTTGTGTTTCCTTGTAGGCCAGACATAACTGTAACAGGATAACGTCTCCATGCCAGCCCGATAAAGAAAATGCATTTCTGGTCTTTAATTAGAAGTGCTTCCGTTTTGATCTATGGAAGGTTTCATGTTTAGTAGAAGCCATTATTTTAGCTGTCTCTTACCTAGGCTGGAGCTATGGAAATGTACTCATTTAAAAAAATCCGAACTTCATTCTATAGTGCAATTGTAAAGTTGCTATGAGATCTTTAAGTTCCAGGTTTAGGTTCTTGCAGGTGGCAGTACAAGTTTGGTAGCTAGGTATACTGCATGAGATATAAACTGTTTGATAATGATTAGCTATTCAACGTTGGTTTTTTTTTTTTATTATAACCCTCCCTATACAAAACCGCGCAAGAGGTTTTTAGTGCCGGCTGGCATGCTGAATTTTCTGTGCTCTGATTTGCTCTGCACTGCTCTAACGCTTACTCAACACACTAGCCAGCCCTAAAAACCTCCTGCGTGGTTTTGAGAAAAAATAGGGGGGGGGGGGGTAATTTGTTAAAATAATTATACTGCTTGGAGAGAGAATGATTTTTTTTTTTTTTTTTTATAATTTTTATTAGCAAATTCAACACAGAGTATACAGAAATCCAACGGTACAAGGACACAAGGTCCAAAGAATAAGGAATACAAAATCGAACAGCTATGTGGGGTTCTGGAAGGCGGCCTTGTCACTGTGTCCCGGGGATTCGGTTGCACAGCTGGATAATCTCTCTTGATTCCACAGTTCCTTCTCTTTCTCCTCTCTTTTTCTCTTTCTTCCTGCTTAGGGGCTTTTGGTGCGGTTCATCAAGAGGGGTGTGTGTTAGATAATGATTTTAATTTTTTTTTCTATTACTTTTACCACTATTTTGAAGGAGGAGGGGGAAGAGGGCTAGTGGTCCCCCTGCATCCACATGATTTCACTGAAAACACAACTTTCTGGATTTTGGAAACCCTGCCATATTAGAAACAGTTAATGGGGAGGGTGGGTGAGTGTTAGGCAAAGTAGAAATATGTCAGATAATTTTAACACTTCATTCTCTTTAACAGGAAAGGGAGAGAAATTTTGCTGTATGTTTAATAGTCCTACAAGACTTAAAGCAGTTCTAGAATTATCTTTCATATCCTGATCCCAGAAAAAAAAGCCACAGGTCAGTGAGGTTTTTAGGATAGCCACACTAAGTATGCATGAGACGAATCTCCAGCCGTGCCTCCATTGTGTGCTTTGATACCTCAGGATCATTTGGTGATATAGCAAATGCTCTGATAATTCACTTTATTTATTTATTTTTCTTAATGGTTTGCAGCCAGAATGGGTACCAGAATTGCCTATTTCTGGAGTACAGTAGTTTTTCTATGCTATCTTCTAGTTTTAACTGTCTCGTAAACTAATGTTTTATAATAGACATGCATTATATCCATAGCCCCTAGTTTCTAATAGTAGCTTGGGGATAGATTCTGCTAAAGGAGTTATGATGTTTAGTGGCAGTTCTTTGGCACACACGTGAATTATTTTGTATATTAAATTATGTAAATGTTTGCACATTAAAAAAAAAAGTGGGTTTTTAAAAAAATTTGCTTTGAATTCCATTCTTTTGGGAATCCTGTGACTGATCTTGATTAGAGATGTAAGAAAATGACAGGAAATCTTGTGGAGAGGAAGGAGAGTGTGTGGCGCAGTGGTTAGAGCAACAGCCTCAGCACCCTGAGGGTGTGGGTGCAAATCCCTTCTCCTTGTGACCGTGGGCAAGTCGCTTAATTCTCCCCCCTCCCCCCCCCCATTGCCCCAGGTACACTAGATAGAGTTTGAGCCCATCGTGACAGATAGGGAAATATGATAAAGTACCTGAATGTAAAACCACTTAGGATATAAGTGGTATATAAATAAAGAAAAGAAGGAAGAATTGGATATGGAAAGAAAGGGTAGATTTGGTGATGGAGTGAGTGACAGATGGAACTGAAGAGGAAAAAAGGAAAGGACAGGGAGAGGAAAAGAGGTTCTGAGATCTTGAGTAGATGGTGGGAGCTCCAAGAGGAGTCAAAGTTCTAAGATCTTGGAGATATGTCATATCCGTCTGTCCAAGTTAGATTGTAAGCTCTTCTGAGCAGAGACCATCTATAAATGTCAAAATGTACAGCGATGTGTACGCCTTTCAGCACTATATAAGTGATAAGTAATAGTAGAGATGTTCTTCCTTCAGTACCAGCCCTGCTTCTCATTGTATCCTTTTCATCCTTACTCCATTTTTTTTTCTTTCTCTTCTTATTACCCTCAGAACTTTCTGCCCATCTTTCATATACCTACTTTTTAATTATGTATTTGTTGGTTTTGATATACCACGTGTGTGGGAAAGACATCAAGTTAGATTAGAAAATCAAATCAAATAGCCACAGAAGTGGCACATGGACAGCCATAAATAAGATCCAAGTTCCAAGTTTATTAAAAACTTGATAAAATGCTAATCATAAATTCTAAGTGTTTTACAATAAGAAAAGTAGAGGTTCGAATGCTGAAAAGAGCAGATACAGACAGCAATTAGTCCCTCACCATTGCTAGTTCAGCAAGTAACTTATGACTTAAAAGGTTTTTAATGCTGTCTTTCAATTTCACATTTGTGAAGCCAAAACGTACCGTGTTCCAAAGGACAATACAGTAAGGCCCGTAGCCTATAAAAGTGCCTTAAGTTAGGTGCCTAAGTCAAGTGTAAAATGACATTTAAAACACCTTTTAAAAGACTTTTCAAGGTGCCTAAAATTCTGGTGCCAGAACCATGCCTACAGAGGCATTTTATGACACCTAATGCCACCGTAGGCAGTGGCATTAGGTGTAGCATATGTGACACCCGGGGCCCCCCCCCCATCTATATGAAAAATATGATTTTTAGTAACAATCCACATATTGCACAAGAGTGTACCTAGGAAAAGGCAGCATCTTAAACACTGCAGTGAACACCAACTAAACCAGCCAGATCCCTCACAGTCAATTGATCCTGCAGTCAATGCCAACTGAAAACTATGTCGCAGTTGTTGTTATAATGATTTAAAAAAGCAAGTCAATTCTCCAAACAATGCTCATGCAAATGAGGTTGGTGGAGAGGAGCAAAGATTCGCTAAATTTGCATGTGCCCATCTCTAGTGATAGCGATGGGCACATGTGCAGAATAAATGCAAAACCCCCCCAAAAAAACAAATTGAGCTGCCGAAGTCAAGCAACTACCCACCTGACACTCCCTGGCAGCGGGAGAGACGCCCTCTCTTTCCTGCCACCAAGCAGCACACCTCTCGACACCCCCCCCCCCAGCAGCGGGAAAGATACCCACTCCCTCCTGCCGCTGACATCAAGCGACCTCTCCCCCCCCCCCCAGCAGCATGAGAGATGCCCACTAGAGAATGACAGGGGACAAATTTTTCCCTGTCCCCACAGGAACTGAATTTCAACGTCCCGTTCATTTTATTACTGTCCCTTTCCCAATCCTGTAAGCTCTGCCTTATCTGCACAAGCCTCTAACACTTATGATCTTAAAGTGTTTGTGGCTTATGCAGATGAGGACAGAGTTTGCAGGAATGGGGAAGGGACAGGAAAAGAACTCGCGTGGATGGGAAATTGAGTTCCCACAGGCAAGGGGAAAAATTTTGTCCCCATGTCATTCTGTAATGCCCACTTCTCCCGCCGCCAAGCAACACACCTCCTGGACACCCCTGAAAGCAATTACAGAGAATTGCTCAAAGTGATCATTTTAATATTAATATCTTCGTTGTACTACATTTGCATGGCAGTATCGGAAACTGCTAGAAAACTCGGAAAATACCTTAGTAAGCTGTTTTCATAATCCACCACTAAAACACATGCGTGCTAAACCAGCTAGAACCGGTTTAGTGAGCACGTTAAAGGCGCATTTTAGTTTTGAGAATCTGCCCCTAAGTAAGTGAAAACAGCTTGACTGGTTGACTTGAGCTTAATCATGGAGGGTAGGGGTGAAAGAAGATTGAGGATCGAGATGAGAAGAAGCAGAAGATAGAGAGGGAAAAACAGAAGACAGAGTAAGAAAGCCAGTTTGAGGAGTTAACGTTTGATATGTTCAATAGGAAGTCATGATATTGTCTAAATAGGGTTACAGGATCATTTTTTTTTTTAGAAGTTTCATAGCCATACTTTGGGAAGCTGTGTGGGTGTTTCATATTACGATCAGGTTAAACCTGTTTAAGAACTACTGTAGTCAAGTCTGTTCATTACAAAGGCATGGACCAGTTGTCAGAGAGATCTCATTGAATGGACCATTCTAAGGAGAATAGAGAATCTCTTCAGTCAAAGATGAAACTTAGAGGCCCAGAGTGAACTGAGTATTGAGGAAGAAACTAAAAGAAGATATAGAATCTATTGTTTGAAGCCTTTGTGACGGCTGCTGTTGAAAGAAAAGGTGAAGAGACATTTATCCATGAGAACCAGATGGCCTTAGATTTTTGTGGGTTGTTTTGAAAGATGGGCAGAGAGCCAAGAAGCTATATAGACCCAAGACAAAGATATAGTTTTCAGTGGCTGTGGGTTCCTGAGAACCATTGGCATACATCAAAATACTGGTTCTTTATGAATACTGGAAGCTAAAGGAGCTATGAAGCTATTAAAAAGTCATGGGGCAAGAACTGAGCCTTTGGATACACTGGTGATGAGGGAGGTGGCAGAAAGCAAATCTGTATTGGGGAAAAAAATGCAAAATGTGCAATTTAAAGAGAATTATTAAACAATTGTAAGGCAACACCTGCATCCTTATGTTTTTAAGTCTGAGTAGTAGCTATTCTCTGAAGTCAAATGCAAAGGTAGTGTCTTCCTGCATTGTTAAATGTACAAATCTCTCACCATTCCTACCAAGGCACTTAAATGATTGACTGGAAGGGACAGCATTAATGTTGTAATCAAAAGTTATACTTGAATTGCAATATAAATTGCTTAGGAGGGTTTATATTTCACCTGCGCTTCGTCAGGATTCTTGTTGTCCTAAATGTGGGGGAATAAATGCAACTTTGGGGCATATGTTTTATTTTTGTCCTGTTATTTGCGTTTTTGGAAGATTCTACATCATCACATTGCTCAGCTTTGGAACACTCGTTGTTTGCCTCATCCAAAGTTGCTCTTCACTACTTCGGCCTTGTCTCATCCAGTTCCGAGAGACCTATGTCTTTTCTTGAAGCGTGCCTTATTGTTTGGGAAAAAAGCTATTTTAGTTCATTGGCTGGATGTTCATCCTCCTCCTTTGGCACAATGGAGATCCTTGATGATTTATCAATTGAGGATGGAATGTTGTGACGTTACTGATTTGGACTCTGTGAAGGGCCATCAATTACAAATTACTTGGGAGCCTTTCTGGGCCTCTTTGACCGGGTATGCTCATAGCAATGTATTAGTACAGACAATTTATCAGAGTACAGAGTATTGAATGTTTGATTGTGTGGTTCATTTAAAACACTACTATATAAGACACCTGCTTTTATTCATAAACTTTTAATACCTTACCATCCAATTAGAACATTAAGATCAATTGATCAAAACCTATTAACAGTACCTTCATTGAAATTGATTAATACTAGACGGCAATTTATATTTTCCGTAACAGCCCCTCAAACCTGGAATGCTCTTCCAATTTTTATACGGAACGATCAAGATTTGGTAAAATTTAAATCATTATTAAAAACATTTCTTTTTAATGACGCTTTTAACTCTTGATTTTTATTTATTGTTTCTCCTAATGTGTTATCCTATGTTTAATCTTTTATTTGACGAATGTATTTCTTAACCCTATTTTTACCCAATGTAGTATAATAAGTTTTAACCTTTGTAAGCACTGTGATTCCCAACAGTTTGTTTTGTATGTTTGTTTGTTTTCTTTTAACTAAATTTGATTTCCTCTTCTACTGCTCTATTCCTTTAATTATTATTAAGTTTGGGGTTTTTTTTTAATATATATTTTTTTTTATTTTGTTATTTTCGGGTGGGGGGAGGGTTTTATGGTATCAAAATGTAGTCTCTGTTATATTCTGTGTCTGGTGGTTTTTTGATTGTGCTTTTGACAAATAAAAAGTTTTTGCAATAAAAAGTTACTCACTTGATCACCTGCCTACTCTTGTTTCCTCCATCCCCTCAGTCTACCTCTTCCACAACCCTTCCCTGCTTTCAGAAACATCCAACTCAAACTTCATCCCATGGCTCAAGGTCCTCTTTCAGAACCTTCATCTTAAATTCTTATCCCTCAGTTTCCCGTTCTCTCCACTCTCTCCCCAGTCATTCCCCAGTTCCAGTGGTCTCGCCTTTCCAGCCCTTCCTGTAATGTTTGTGTGTCAGGGGAGAGCAATGTCACTGTCACAGACCATTACCTCCTCCCCTGTCTCCTAGGCCCAATTGCATCTTTTAAACCACATAGGATACGGTAGTCACACATTTCAAATAGTTCAGTCAGATCAGGGCAGCAGAGAGGCATGAGAGAAAACGAGACACTGCCGTTGCTCGCCTTCAGTCAGCATGGAAAGGAGGGATTATAGCTTACTTCTGCTGGAAAACTCTGCCTCCCTGAGATGACTTGGGCTCTCCTATCTTTTGCAGCCATTATGCAGGATCTGGTCAATTGCTAGAAGGGGGCTGGACTTTGTGGTCATTTCTGTGGTTGTGGAATAGCAAGGTTCCCAGATGATTTCACTCAGCTGCCAGTTTACCAAGTCCCAGTAGGTACATTTTAGGCCTGTCCTTGTTTTGAACTTGCCGTACTTCCCAAATCACTAGACTATTTTCTGTATAATTCTTGATTCTTCCAGTCGAATTGGTGCTAGAGATCCCTAGATAGGGTTATTGGATTGGCATAGTGTCCCTGCTGCATACAGTGGCAACTACAGCACACATCATTAGGAGAAGTTGATGGATTGGTTGCTATGTTGCTTGCATGGAGATGTAGTCCTGGTTTTCTTAAGGAACTCGGAGCTACACCTCAATGCACTCAATAGAGCAAAGCCAGGACTGTTTCAGCTTGTCCCGGGTGATCCGCCATTATCCAGTAATCTTTGCCCTGACTTCAGGTCATTTGTCTTCTCTAGGCCTCAAATAACACTCTAGGAAACTGAGGGCCCAGTTGTGAAGAATTTGATGAGCGAGACTAATGGTTAAGGAAATGAAACTGTAAGAGAAACCTGTGTAAACAAATTTGAGATTTAGTTAGAACTAGATTCCCTAAGCCAGGGGTGCCCACACTTTTTGGGCTTGCGAACTACTTTTTAAATGACCAAGTCAAAATGATCTACCAACAATAAAATTAAAAAAAAACCACAAAGCACACTGTATGCATAGAAAATGTTAATCATCATTCCTATTCCAGGGTTTTTCAAAGAGGTCAAAGCAGATGACTCTATGCACTATCACCTCAGTAACAACCATACAAAAATAGACAAATATACTCCCTCCCTTTTTACTAAACTACGATAGCAGTTTTTAGCGCAGGGAGCTGCGCTGAATGCCCAGCGCTGCTCTTGACACTCATAGGCTCCCTGCGCTAAAAACCTCTATTGCGGTTTAGTAAAAGGGGACCATAGTGTAAAATATAGACAGCAGATATAAATTCAGACACATTTTGATCACTAAATTTAAAATAAAATCATTTTCCCTACCTTGTCTGGTGATTTCATGAGTCTCTGGTTGCACTTTCTTCTTCTGACTGTGCATACAATCTTTCTTCCCTTCTTTTAGCCTGTATGCTTCTTCTCCTCCAGACCTCATTCCTTCCCCCCAACTTTTCCTTCCTCTTCCCTGCCCTTTCTTTCTCTTTGCCTCCCTTTCATTTTTTTCTGTTTCTCTTCTTTCCTTCTGTATCCCTGCCTGCCCTTTTTTTTTTCTTTCTCCCTGCCCTCCCCCAAGCCACTGCCACTGCCATTACCATCGGGGACCAGGACCCAAACACCACCAATAACAGGCCCCAAGCTCTCCCTGCTTCGGCCAACCAGCATTCCTCTCCCCGACGTCAATTCTGCCGTTGGGAAGAGGAAGGCTGATCAGCCCAAGATCGTGATCAACCTATTGGGGGAAATGCTGCCGGGTCCTGCCTTCGCCGAAACAGAAAGTAGGCAGGACCCGGCAGGAACAAGAACAAATGCTTCACTAACCTGTCTCCCGCATTAGCCCGTAGCGAACGCTTGCTTCAGGGCTCTCAACATGTGCGTGCCGGCTTCCCTTCTCCCCCCCCTTCCCCCCGGACATAACTTCCGGTTTCGGAGGGAAGAGAAGAGAAGCCGGCACGCACACGTTAGAGCCCGGAGCATAAGTTCGCTAGGGGCTGAAATCTCCAAGCCGGTTTTTTGGTTTTTTTTTTAAATGTTCAGCAGCGGCAGATGACAGCTGGGCGGACCGCCGAGCTAAAAGGCCCTAGGGAGAACACTGGAGAGGAAGGCTGATCGGCCCGTAGATCAGGACGGCAACACGAGTGCGATCGACTCGAGTTGCCTTCCTGAGCTACTGGTCGATCGCGATCGACGCGTTGGGCACCCCTGCCCTAAGCTCATTGATCGTGTCCCGACCAGTTTGTGAGCCTTTTCCAACCCTGACCCGATTCACTAACCTTCTGCCCTTTCCGCACATGCAAATGAAGGGAAATGGCATGCAAACTAGGAAGGCAGCGATTCACTAAACAGAAGAAGGAACACCGATTGGGTTGGCCGATCCAAAAAGAAGTGACTGCTAAAGGCCAGTCGCTCACATCCTTGCCGACTGTCCTGCTCTCTGCCACCCTGAAATCCCAGTCCTGTAGCCCTGAAACCATCAAAATGAAACATCTCCCTTGTGCAAAAAGCGCCCTGCTCTCTGCCACTCTGCCTCTCTGCCAGCCCGTGGGTTTAAAGCATGTTCTGTTCCATAGTCTGGCTGCAAAGCGAAAGTCCTAAAACAGTAATTTGAGTTGTCGGGCAAGCAATTTTTAACTAGCAAAGCCCTGAAGATGTTGATCAAATAATTGCTAGCATATAATGAAGTGCATTCCACTTGGCAACCTTACCCTAAAGCAGTGATTCCCAACCCTGTCCTGGAGGAACACCAGGCCAATCGGGTTTTCAGGCTAGCCCTAATGAATATGCATGAGAGAGATTTGCATATGATGGAAGTGATAGGCATGCAAATTTGCTTCATGCATATTCATTAGGGCTAGCCTGAAAACCCAATTGGCCTGGTGTTCCTCCAGGACAGGGTTGGGAACCACTGCCCTAAAGCGCTGATTGGGTGGACATTGTCCTGAATGCAGAGCAGGAGTGGGGCTCGTGAAGTTGAAATGCTTCCTGCACATATGTCTCGATTGCTCTACAGCGATCCATGGGATCGCTTGTGGGCATGCGTCCGATCAGATCATTTGTATGGGGACTCTTTTTAGTGAATCAGTCATCCGGCAAGACTCGGCCACGGATTGCCCATAGATCGGATCGGAAAGATGAGTTTAATGAATCTGGGCCTTAGACTTTCTCTAATTGGGGAAAAAAATCTATTGTGGTTTTTTTCAAATAGTTTCAAGAGATTCTCATTTGCCAAATGTTTTTAGGAAATCAATGCTGGAGAGATGTAAAATCTTCTGTAAAGCTAAATTATTACTGGTTACTTGTTGAAAATAAGTAAAGGTTCTTGAAACAAATACGCTATCTGCTGAAATGAGCACTCGGTGCCAGGCTGCTGGCTTTGAATTTGCTTTTTATTTATACAATAGCAGTGGGTAATCCCATAATTATCAGATGAATTTTAGCTTTCAGGCAGTAATTGTGAACCAAAATAGGCTTTTGAAACAATTCACCTGTCTGTATGAGCGGCATACATTTTCCTGTGATTTTACTTGGAGGGCTGACTAGACAAGACTGGGTGGCCATCTGGTGTAGCAGCTTCTGAGAGCTGCTGACAGTCAATACTTTTACCTAGAGAATGATGCGGGGACAAATTTTTCCCCATACCTATAAGCTCTGCCTTAACCACCCAGGCCTCAAACACTTACAATTTTAATGTGTTTGAGGCTTGGGCAGATGAGGACAGAGCTTGCAGGAATGGGGGCATGAACAGGAAAAGAACTTGAGGGGAAAATAAGTTCCTGCGAGGACAGGAAAAAATTTGTCCCCATGTCATTCTCTATTTTTACTATATTCCCTCTCTCCTTGAAAGTTCTTATGGTGTGTGCTCCCTTACCTGTCTCTCTCCACAAAGCTCTGAGGGAATTCTTATTTTGTCCCCCTGGAAGACTACCAGCACATTCACTTCACCTCCTCCTGTTATGTTGTATGTGACATTGCAGCTACATAGATGATTGAATAGAGCAGGTTATATATTTTATAAATAAAAGCTACAGTAATTGCATATTTATGTATTTTGTACAAAAAACACTTTTGTACAATCTTGCAGTGATATGTAAAGTCACAGCTGAGAAAATAGGGACTCTAAGTAAATCACACTTTTGAGCCCTCCTGTGATATCGAGTTTGTTTCAAAGACAAATTGATGTAAGGATGTATATATATATATATTAAATAAGCTGGGTAATGGATAATTTTATTTTCCTGGCCTAGGGGTTTTCTCCATCTTCCTCTAGGCTGCCAGTTCACTGAGAACCAAGGCTGGGATCTGGAAAATTGAGGCTTCATTTCAACCCTCCCCTTTATACAGAAGCCAAGGTCCACATTAGTTGGGGGTCCAGCAGGAGCTGCAGATTGTAGCCCCTAGCCAAGAATGTTACTACAGTGAGAAGGCTATATGTATTTTTTTTTCTCAGTTCTAGGTCAGAGGCCACCAGCTGCAGCTTGTGCTGAACCCCAACTAATGTGGACCCTAAGGGTAGCCACTAGGTGTCGCCTTCGAACCGTGCTATAAGCATAGCCTCTGAAGCATCAATGGTGTTGACCAGTTGCACACTTCATTCCAGAATCAAACCTAGGCCTTCTGCATTAATAACATTGTTGTGTAGACTTTTGGAAAATGCTAAGGTAAAAGTCATGAATGAGTGTAGAAAGGTTATCCAAGTCCCATTAAAGCAGGGGTGGCAAAGTCCCTCCTCAAGGGCTGCAATCCAGTTGGGTTTTCAGGATTTCCCCAATGAATATGCATGAGATCTATTTGCATGCACTGCTTTCATTGTATGCTAATAGATCTCATGCATATTCATTGGGGAAATCCTAAAAACCTGACTGGATTGCGGCTCTCGAGGAAGGACTTTGACACCCCTGCATTAAAGGAAAGTGACTTATTGTAACACGGTGCTGATTGCATCAGAGCTTCAGTACAGTACTGTACTGCGTATCCTACAACAATCAATAGCTTTAAGATGCCACTTGTGTCGCAAACTTGGTGGACAATGGATTTCCTGTACAACTGCTAGAATCTTGGATAGGAAATTAACTTTAAAACAAATGTGAACCACAACATTCTTCTGCTTCCAAGGAAGTCAATTAACTGTTGCCTGCGATCAGATTGAAGACATTTTCGATATACTAGCCAAGAAGGTCAAGCAAACAACATTAAACACTCTCAGCAACTGTCATGATTAAACCAAGCATAATAAGGAAATCTTTAGAATTAGAACCTGTGCTTTGGGCAGAATAGCTCTTCCTTGAGTGTGTCAGAGTGGCACTCGAATCTCAGGGCTCGAACTCATTCATTTCAGAAACAAAAGGACAGGACTAAAGAATGCCACTTTGTTTTGATGAGCGGAACTGGGAGGCTTTTTGTTTCAGGTCCCCAGCAACTGTGAATACCAAGGAGTTGGGGAGCAGCCTACGGGTTAAAAGAAAGGCTGAGAACTGGGGAAGCCTGGCTCAAATCCCCCTTCAGTTGCTTCTGATCTTGAGCAAGTAATTCATCCTGAAAATGTTGAACATTACGATACAGCAGCTTGAACCATGCCTTTCTAACAGGAGAGTGTCGGCACAATTCCTGTTCTTGCTATATATTAAAATCAATAAAATCTTTGAACTGAAAAAAAGTAATTCATCCTTCCGCTGCCTCAAGTACAAATTTAGATTGTAATCCTTCCTGGAACCTAAATGTACCTTGCCTTGAACTACAACGGCGGCAGATATAAAGCAAATCCAAGCATAAGGGGTGCCATTGCCTCCAGAGGGACTGATTCCAGGACTTGGATGTCTGCATTCATGACCTTTTGGCCTGACATTCTTCAAGTGATTGATTCTTGGTTCTTCCTGAGGCAGACTGCTCAGCAAAACATAACCTACCTTTCTCTCTCTTAAAGGCTTCCTCTTCCTTAGGGACTACCTACTAAGAAGAACCAGTAGCCCAATCTTGCAACCATGGAGAAACAAATAGCCTTTCGTGGAAATTTCTGTTAGGAGATCTAAAATGAGATCATCCAGAACCAGGTTTGTCATGTGACAAAAGGCCCTTATTGGCAATCTGTGTTCAAATAAATTTGCTTCCCTAGAAAGAATCCTAAGCAGGTGGCTCTGTATAAGAAAATCTGTAAACTTCTTCCCCTTGACACTTAACAACTTTGAAGGAAACACATTTATAAAGTACATCTGTCAAGAACCCCACAGCTGATTGGGATGGAAATAGATTGAGTGTAGCAGCCACAGCCCCTTGTATGTTCTGATACCATTTAATTAATTAATTAATTTGGTTTTATTGCCCGTTCTCCAAAAGAGCCCAGAATTTGTTACAAATCAGCATACATAAGAACATAAGCAGTGCCTCTGCCGGGTCAGACCAGAGGTCCATCCCGCCCAGCAGTCCGCCCTCGCGGCGGCCCAACAGGTCATGACCTGCCTTAATCACCAGAAGGGGCCCCCTTGCCCCCTAGGTTTCTCATCGAAGTCCTATCTTCCCATCAATGTCCTAACCCTCCGGCCTTGCACCTGCACGACCTGGTGAGCTGTCTATACTTATGCAACACCCCAGCACCTCCCTCAGTACCCCACGATCCCCTTTTCCCTCAGGAATCTGTCCAATCCCTGTTTGAATCCCTGTACTGTACTCTGCCGGATCACTTCCTCCGGGAGCGCATTCCATTTGTCCACGACCCTTTGGGTGAAGAAAAACTTCCTTGCATTTGATTTGAACCTATCTCCCTTCAGTTTCTCTGAGTGCCCCCTCGTACCTGTCGTCCCTTTTAGTCTGAAGAACCTGTCCCTGTCCACCATCTCTATGCCCCTAAGTATTTTGAAGGTCTCTATCATATCCCCCCTGAGCCTCCTCTTTTCCAGAGAGAAGAGCCCCAGTTTATCCAGCCTCTCAGCATATGGGCAGTTTTCCAGCCCTCTTACCAGTTTCGTTGCCCTCCTTTGGACTCTCTCAAGAACTGCCATGTCCTTCTTGAGGTGCGGCGACCAATATTGAACGCAGTATTCCAGATGTGGGCGCACCATCGCTCGATACAGCGGCATGATGACTTCCCGCGTCCTGGTTGATATGCCCCTCTTGATGATGCCCAGCATCCTGTTGGCTTTCTTCGAGGCTGCTGCACACTGTGCGGATGGTTTCATGGATGGATCCACTAGCACACCCAAGTCTCTCTCAAGTCCGGTGTCTTCCAGCAATCTCCCCCCCATTTTATACTCGAACAACAGGTTCTTTTTCCCTATGTGCATGACCTTGCATTTATCTACGTTAAAGCGCATTTGCCATTTGTTTGCCCAGTCCTCCAGCTTATCGAGGTCCCTTTGCAGTTCCTCACACTCCGCCCTGGTCCTAACTCTGGCGCAGAGCTTGGTACATAATGTAATATGACAACTGAGTAGTATAGGCTGACATTCTTACATAGGATGGCGTTAACTTTATTTATATTTTGTTAGTTAACAATTTAATATTCAGAGTTCAACTTTGTAGTTGGTCATGTCATCTAAATCATGTAAAAAGGTAAGTTTTAACCTCATCATAGCATGGAGGGGCGTGGCCTAGTGGTTATAGCTTCTGCCTCAGCACCCTGAGATTGCAAGTTAGATCATAGCCTGTTCCTTGTGACTATGGGCAAGTCACTTAATTCTTCTTTGCCCTAGGTACCACAGTTAGATTGTGAACCTGATGAGGCAGATAGGGAAAATACATAAAGAGTACCTGATTACTATTCAATGTATTGTAAACTGCTTTGGGTGAAACTCTGTTTTTAAAAATTTTTTAATATTTATATACCACTTATAGCCTGAGTTAGTCATAGTCAGTTACTCGAGCATTTTTCCCTGTCTGTCCCAGTGGGCTCATACTCTATATAGTATATCTGGGGCAGGGGTGTCAAAGTCCCTCCTCGAGGGCTGCAATCCAGTCGGGTTTTCAGGATTTCCCTAATGAATATGCATGAGATCTATTAGCATACAATGAAAGCAGTGCATGCAAATAGCTCTCATGTATATTCATTGGGGAAATCCTGAAAACCCGACTGGATTGCGGCCCTCGAGGATGGACTTTTGACACCCCTGACCTGGGGCACTGGAGGGATTAAGTGACTTGCCCAGGGTCACAAGGAGCAGTGTGGGTTTCAACTCTCAACTTCAGGGTGCTGAGCTGTAGCTTTAACCAATACGTTCTTTCCAGGACCATCTCCATTCTCTTCTAGTGGCAGTACAAGGCTGGTGACCTTTTCTGGAAATTCTTGCATCCAAAATAAGGCCTTGATTAACAGTCCTATTTTATCCTTAAGGAATCTGTTGGCATCTCCTGGGCAGACTAGATCAACCTTTCTTAATGAACCCCTCTCTGTAGCTGAGCTGGGTATAATTAGATCCCATGCAAAACTTATGATGGATCAGTTTGTTTCTTGCCCTGGAGTCTCCAGGCTTATAGCCTTAATAACTCTCCTTATGAGAAACCTCACACAGAGGTTTGTCACTCATTCCCCAGAAGATTCCTAAAAAATAAATAAAAAAAATAGTCAGACACCTTAGTACTTCTGATGCTAGTAGCAGAGATAAAACTGTTTCTCTTGGGAATATTTCTTCCTTTTACCAGTGAAAAGAGTCTTAAATATATTAATGGCTTTCTGATAGACAGGATCCAATCAATTCACCTCCTCTAGGTTCAGGAGCATCAATATAGGCACTCTGGCGAGTCCTCAGAATCTCATTCTGCTACCTTGAGATCCAAAAGCTTTTCTAGATCCTTTTTCTTAAAAACAAACACCCAAAACCCACTTATACACAAATGGAGACAAAAAGGTTTTTTAGCTTCTCTTTGCTCTTATGAAGCATAGTACCAAGCACAGCCATGTGGCATTCTGCCAGCCCATTCATTGGGGAGTGTGTGGCACAGTGGTTAAAGCTACTGTCTCAACACCCTGAGGTTGTGGGTTCAAATCCCTTGCTGATCCCTTGTGACCCTGGGTAAGTCACTTAATCCCCCCATTGCCCCAGGTATAATAGATAGTTTGACCCCGTCGGGACAGACAGGGAAATATGATAGAGTACCTGAATGTAAAACCATTTAGGACAGGGGTGGGCAACTCTGGTCCTCGAGGGCTGGAATCCAGTTGGGTTTTCAGGATTTCCCCAATGAATATGCATGAGATCTATTTGCATGCACTGCTTTCAATGCATTTATTGGGGAAATCCTGAAAACCGGTCTGGATTCTGGCCCTTGAGGACCGGAGTTGCCCACCCCTGACTTAGGATATAAGTGGTATATAAATAAATTAAATAAATGAAAAATAAATAAAATTGGGGCAATTCTATAACTTGGTGCCTCAATGCTTCATACTAGTGCTAATTCAATAAGGGCATTTTGGTGCCAGGATCACATTATAGTTTCAAGTTTATTACATTACATTGATATCTTCTATCCTGCCAATACCTTTCAGTTCTAGGCAGTTTACAACAAGAAATTAGCCAGGGCATTCCCAGGGAGATTACAAGCTTAATAGTATCTGGGAATGGTTAATACGGTTTGGTTAGATCATTTGACAAATTTCTTGACTAGTATGGCTTTCAGTTCTTTCCTGAATGTTTTGTAGTTGGGTGTCGTGGTCAGCAGATTTGAGAGGTGGGGGTCTATTTTTTTGCTGCTCTGGTGGCTAGTAGACCCAGTGGTGTACCTAGCATATGTGGCACCCAGGGCCCCTTGTTTTTTGACAACCCAAACATGATTTTTAGTAACAATCCAAACGTCACACAAGAGTATACCTAGGAAAAGGCAGCTTCTTACATACTGCAGTGAGAAGAACAACATCAATACACCCATTGTAAAACTAAGCAAGCCAGACTAGTACAGATCAATCCTGCAGTCAATCCTAACAGAAAACCATGTCTTTCGAACACACGGAACACAGAAAACACCTTCGCCTAGTATGGAATATGTAATCACAAACTAATCCCTCCCCCTTTTTACAAAACTGTAGTGTGTTTTTTAGCCATGGTGGTAGAATTCTGAGCATCAGAGCTGCTACCATCACGGCTGGCACTAAAAAACGCTCCACAGTTTTGTAAAAGGGGGGATAAAATAGAAATACATAGATAATGCTTAAATTGAAACACCAAGAAGCTGGACTCTGCATACAATGCAACACCACAGAAACAATGACACATGTCTCCTAAAGCAATAAATAAATAAATAGAAAATTTTTGTTCTACCTTTGTCTTCTCTGGTTTCTGCTTTCCTCATCTTCTTGTTACTCTCTTCCTTCCATCCTCTGCCTGCCGTCTGTCTGCCCCTATATGGCATCTTCTCTCCTATGCCCCTTCCAGAAACTGTATGCCTCCCCCTTCCATCTCTCCTTTCGCCCCCATTGGTCTGGCATCTCTCTCCTTTCCTTCCCTCTCCCACACCTCTCCTGCAATCCCTCTCCCTTTTCCCCCTCATTTTCCTTTTCAATTTATTTGCTGCATCTGTCTAGATTATGTTCTTACTACCCTCTCATCAATTACCTTTTTTACTGTCTACCTACAGCTCAGCTCGCCACCTCTTTCCCTCACCCCCTCCAGTATTTCACTAATTCAATCCTTTTCCCCCCATTATGTGCCCTCCATTTATCCCCTTCTTCCATCATATGCCCTCTTTCTGTACCTCTTCTATCTAGTACCTTCTCCTCTCTGTCTACTTCCATCCAGCATCTGCTACGCTCTTTCTCTCCTCCCATTTCCTTCCTGCATTTACTCCCTTATCTCTCCCATCTGCACTTCCATCCAGCATATGCTCCCGCTCTACCCTCCCCACTACCATCCAATGTCTGCCCTTTCTCTCTCCATCCACCCCTCTTCAATTAGCATTTTCCCCCTTTTATTTCCCTCCAATCCAATTCCATCCAGTATCCTTTCCCCTTATGCCTCTCTCCCATTTCCCTGCACACCAATTACATCAGTACCACCCTTCCATACCACCCTACTCCCTTTCTCTCACTCCACCACTCTTCCATACCAGAAGTCCTGCTCCCTTCTCTCCCTTCATGCAGCAAGGTCCCGCGATGACTGTAGCTGCTAGCTGCCAGTCCACCCCACTCTGACGTATTGCTCTGGAGCAGAGTCAGCAGACATGCTGAGGTGCAGCAAGGTCCCATGATGAATATGTCTGCCGGCTCTGCTTTGGAAGAAGTAAGTTACATTGGAGGGGATGGACCTGGCAGACGCAGGGAGTTGCAGCAAGGTCCCACGATGACTGCATCTGCCGAGTCCACCCCCTCCGACGTAACTTACTTCTTGCAGAGCAGAGCCGTCAGATGTACTCATCGCGGGACCTTCCTGCACCTCTGCGCAGCTGCCGATTCTGCTCCAGAGCAAGTACATCGGAGGGGATATACCGGCAGCCGCGCTGAGGTGCAGGTCTTTTTCAACAGTAGGGCAGGATATTCCAGACCCGGATGGCTATGCAACAGGGGCGGCCCCCCTTGGTACGCCACTGAGTAGACCATCATATATTTTTTTGCTTTGCATGCCGGCTATCTTGAAAACCCGACAGGCCTGGGGGTCCTCCAGGACAGGTTTGGGAACCACTGCTCTAGATGTATTTTTCCAGATTAGGCGGTTGTTCAGATAGCTTGGTTCATTTCCATTTAGGGCTTTGAATAGGGTGCAGTAGAATTTGTTGTATGCATGCTTGTACTGGGAGCCAGTGTGAGTCTTGGAAAGCTGAGGTCATATTTTAGACCAGTGGTTCCCAACCCTGTCCTGGAGGACCATCAGACCAGTCGGGTTTTTGGGATAGCCCTAATGAATATGCATGGAGCAGATTTGCATGCCTGTCACCTCAATTATATGCAAATCTCTCTCCTGCATATTCATTAGGGCTATCCCAAAAACCCGACTGGTCTGATGGTCCTCCAGGATAGGGTTGGGAACCACTGTTTTAGACTGTTTGTAATTGTTTTAGCATGTTGGCGGGGCATGACAGGTAAAGCATGTTTCAGTAGGCCAGGAGTCCTAGGATTAGCGCTTGTACTTTGAGTTTGAATTGTTTGTTGTTGAAGTATTTTCGGACTTGTCTTAAGTTGCACATGGTTGCAAATGCCTTCTGAACTGTTGCATGGTGCAGCCTTTGTTAATCATTATTCCCAGCAGTTTTAGGTTGGGTTGTAAAGGATATGTGATAGAGTTTATTTCTATTAAAATTTGTTATACCACCTATAGTAACTTCTAGGCCAGGGGTATCAAATGTCAGTCCTCTAGGGCTGCAATCTGGTTGGGTTTTCAGGATTTCCCCAATGAATATGCATGAGATCTATTTACACGCACTGCTTTCATTGTATGCTAATAGATCTCAAATAGAAGACAAATATTAACATTTACAGATGTTTCACTAGTGTACTGCCGCGAGATGCTGGTGAGGACAAGAGGCGTCGGCTGACTGCCTACAGTCACTTCAAGAGGCACATCCTGTAGGCAGTCAGCCAGCACCCGTGCTCCTCTTCTTCTCCGTGCCTCTCCTGCTCAGCACCCCCTACCCCATTTGGCGACTCAGGACCCTGTCTAGAGGGCCTTCGTGCATGCGCAAATGTCAATACGATGATGTGCAATGTCGTCATATCAACATCCGTGCATTTCCGGGTGCCCTCCAGCCGCAACCCGGAATTTACTGTGCCGCCGAGTAAAAGGTTTGCGGGACACTGCATTATAGAATACTAGAGCGTACATGAAGGTGGAACCACTTACTCCAGGTCTTTGGATGTGAGCTGGCATGCTTATGTGTACCAGTCAGTGTTTGCAACTTAGAATATGCTATAAGGTGTGCATGTCAGCAGGAGACATGCCCGTGCCCCATGTGTATGTCCCTTTGCAGTTATGCACTAAGAGGCCCCTTTACAAAGCCACAGTAGCAGTGTTGGCATGGTTCAATTCCTATGGGCTTTGATGCATTTAATAATAATAATTGTATTTTTTATATACCACCTAATCAAAAAATGGTTCTAGGCAGTTTACAACAAATAAGAAACAATCGTACAATAAAAATGCAATTTAAAAAGTGATATCTTACATAAAAGAAGCATAGAATTTTTTTTTTTTTTTAGAGAAAAACAGTTAGAATATAAATAAATAGTTGGGTCTTCAATAATTTTCTAAAATCAAGATAAGAAGTTCCTAACATTTTACCGAATCATTTTAGCAGCTTGAAAAACATAGAAACATAGAAATAGACGGCAGATAAGGGCCCACGGCCCATCTAGTCTGCCCACCTTAATGTCCCTCCCCTACCTTTGCTCTGTGAAGAGATCCCATGTGCCGATCCCATTTGGCCTTAAAATCAGGCACGCTGCTGGCCTCAATCACCTGTAGTGGAAGACTATTCCAGCGATCAACCACCCTTTCAGTGAAAAAGAATTTCCTGGTGTCACCTCGCAGTTTCCCGCCCCTGATTTTCCACGGATGCCCTCTTGTTGTCGTGGGACCCTTGAAAAAGAAGATATCTTCCTCCGCCTCGATGCGGCCCGTAAGATACTTGAACGTCTTGATCATGTCCCCCCTCTCTCTGCGCTCCTCGAGCGAGTATAGCTGTAATTTGTCAAGCCGTTTTTCGTATGGTAGATCCTTGAGTCCCGAGACCATCCGGGTGGCCATTCTTTGCACCGACTCCAGTCTCAGCACATCCTTGCGATAATGCGGCCTCCAGAATTGCACACAGTATTCCAGGTGGGGCCTCACCATGGATCTATACAATGGCATAATGACTTCCGCCTTACGACTGACAAAACCCCTTCGTATGCAGCCCATGATTTGTCTTGCCTTGGACGAAGCCTGCTCCACTTGATTGGCAGACTTCATGTCCTCACTGACGATTACCCCCAAGTCTCGTTCTGCTACCGTTTTTGCTAGGAAAAGAGAGAGTTCTCTCCAGAAATCTTTTGTAACGACATAATTTAACAGAAGGAAATGTAAATAAAACTCTGCGTGTGACCTTATTTGGGTGGTTCAGAGAAAAATGGGAAACAAGGTGTCCAGGTGACAAGCCAAGAATAGATTTGTAACAGATACAAGCCAACTTAAACAAAACTCTGGCCTCAATCGGCAGCCAGTGAAGTTTCAAGTAATATGGTGTAATATGCTCCCATTTTTTCAATCGAACTGTGGTGTTTTGAACCACTCCCAATTTTTTAAAAATTTCTTAAAAGCACCCAAATAGATGACATTAAAATAATCAAGACTACTTAAAACATGTTTTTATAAATTGCGTTTAATACGATCAATCGCCAAATTCCTTGAGCCCAAATCACTTAATATTCTGGTTCATTCATTTGTAATAGCCAAAATGGACTACTGCAACTCTTTACTACTTAACATCTCCCAAAAAGAAAAAAGACGACTCCAACTTATCCAAAATACTGCTATTAAACTGATCCACAACGCCAAGAAATATGACCACGTTATGCCACTATTGATTGATTCTCCTATCAGTCATATTATTTTCTTTAAAGTTATGCTGCTGATATTTAAAACTCTAACCTATAATGAACCTCAATTTATAGCTCAAATGTTAATACCCCACAACATTATACGTCCACTTAAATCATCCTCCCAAAATCTCTTATCTATACCCTCTCTGAAAATAATAGGCACAAGAAGATCCGACATGTTCTCTGTAATGGGCCCCCAATGGTGGAACTCAATACCCCAATATGTTAAAAATAAAAAAGATCTCTCCTCTTTTAAAAAATCTTTAAAATCTCATATTTTTAAAGACGCTTTTAGCATTTAAATTTTAGACTCGTTAAATTATTTACTGACTTTTAACTACCCCGTTCCCTTTTGTTTTTCTCCATTATTGTTTTTCCTCTAAAAAGAATTGTAACTTTTCCCCCTTTCCTCCCAATTCAAGTTTGTCTTGTCTTTAAAAATTTCTTTGTCATTGGGTTTGTCCTTTTGTATTTTTACCTTCTTTTATATTTTTGTACATCGCTTTGCAGACTGATTTAGCGATTCATCAAATACTAATAAACTTGAAACTTGAAAACGGATTACTGCACTAACGAACGGAATGAAGCTTCATCAAAGTATTTCTTAATAGTGCAAAGTTTCTAGAGCACAACATCAGTATGATATTACAAAGTGAGATGTTTATCTATAGTCACTCCCAATATTTTTATAGACTGTTCTATAGTATAGTCAAGGCCATTCAAGTGTATCGATGTTTCTTTAATCTTATCATTGGGGATTGCAAGAAAAAATATATTTTTTTCTGGATTTAGTTTCAGTTTAAAAGCAATCATCCAACATTCAATCTGATTCATGATGGTTGCTAAAAACTTTGTAATCTCAACTGTCAGACAAGTTAGCGGTATAATTATTGTAATGTCATCCGCATTACCACCACTGTTTTGTAAAAGGAACTCTAAAGCATTTATGCGTTCTCTTAGACGGGCTTGTGTACATGAGTGTCATTTGAGAAGCATAACTGCATATGCCCACTTACAGGATTGCCCTTCAGGCGACCTTGTAGACTGGAACAGCTAAAGACTCACAGAGCTTGTTTGGGGAATTCAGTGTAGGTGTATCCCTTTATCTGGAAAATAAGGGCCTGATATTGAAAAGCTTTTCTTGTCTAGTTAAACAGTATTCATCAACACTTACGTACTGCCGTGGAATTGATTTTATGTGTTTTTTTTTTTTTTACCATCTTTTTGAAGGAATTTGCTCAAGGCATTGTACAGCAAGAATAAGTCAGAACACGCAATAGACGATAACAGAAGTAAAAATATTCTAAATGACAGTGCAAGGTGTGGGATAGGATGCCACATTACGGTGGCAAAATGATAAGCAATAAAATATTTTAATAATCAGCATAGGGCGTCAACAAAGATGAAACATGTAGATATAATGAATATTGCCAGTAACTACCCAGGCACTCTCCAATTAGTCCAACAATGGAGAGTATAGGGAAGTGAAAAGAGGACAAGATTTCTGAGCACTCGGTTGGATTTGACATCTCCAAGTGCCTCTTCTTGTCGGATTTGCGTTGCTTCGAGGCTTGGTACCTGCTTTTCCCTTCCCTATACTCTCCAGTTAGTGCCAGGCTGTCCAAGGTGAGGTGGGAACTTAACCAGTTAGTAATGCTATTCAGTCTGTCACCCAGCAAAGTAAACGGATAAAGTTAAGACTGTCAGCCTCAGCATTTTAGTTTGGCCTAACCAATGTCAGCAGAGGCCTGTGGGACATTATGTCAATCTGACTCTGGAATGTTGATGCAGATAGACCCTAAATGTTCCTGCACAGAATTCACTTACATTAAGCATCCAGCCAGACTGGATATCAAGACGATATACTACTTGAATGAGACAAAGAAGCCAGAGACTAATCCTATCTACCATGCCTGCAAGTATCACGTCTTCCTTATCAATTAAAGTAACCATTGTTTCAAACAGTTTACAAATCATAAACAGAAAGATACTGGGAAATACAATAGTTTCTATTTAGAATAAGACTCCATCCTCTCCCTCTCTCTCCCTGGAACATACCCCCCCCCCTTTTCTCTCTACCTGTCTCTCTTTGTCTTTTTCTTCTCATTCACAAAAGCACAGAAGCAGTCTCTATTTGTAAAGCTTATTTCTACAATTGTAATGCTTGATGTATCTTTATAAATTCTGCTTTTCTGTAATATCAAGCTTATTTCTGCACAATATATATATTCTTTATGCAAGCACTCTTAGCTGTGTCTGTCAGTAATTTTACTGCCTACTGAATCTTCAACGAGGGTATCGAACCTGGGACCTGGCGGATTGTAAGGCTACCTTTGCTTTAATATTACCCCTCCAAAACCTTACATTTTGGGGGCTAAACCTTACAAGGACTACTATTTATTATTTCTACAGCGCTGAAAGGCATACGCAGCGCTGCACATTTTAACATACAATAGACAGCCCCTGCTCACAAGAGCTTACAATCTAATTTAGACAGGACATTTCAGGGTTGGGGAGGTTATAGCGGGTATAACTCCTCCCCCCCTCACTGACAGCAGTGAGGGGGGGGGAGGAGTTAAGAGTTGAAAGCAGTCTCAGAAAAAGTGGGCCTTTAGCTTGGATTTGAACACTGCCAGGGATGGAGCATGACATATTGATTCAGGCAGGGATGGAGTCTGGAGTTGGCAGTGGAAGAGAAGGGTCCAGATAAGAGGGGCTGTCCTAATTCTATTACGTTCATGATTATTTTGAGACCCAACTTTTCCGCATATTAACGGCATTGGACCTCCAGAATGTCTTTTATAATTGGAAAAACCTGGCTAATGTTGAATATAATCTCTGGTGGAACTCTGTATGTTTATCAGCTAAATATGAAGATATCAATGCTGAATGACGCAATACATTCCATTCTTATTGTAAGATTTGGTCACCTATATTAACCTACTGTGATAGGGGGTCTCCATACATAACCTTGGCCCGCTTTATGTGATTATGTGCTTGGTTTCATAACTTATGCACATTTTCTCATACTTATAAGTATATCAGTATTATCCCAGGACAAGCAGGCATGATATTCTCACATGTGGGTGACGTCATCTACGGAGCCCCGGCGCGGACAGCTTTTCAAGCAAACTTGATTGAAGTTTCAAGTTTGCACACTGCACCACGCATGTGCGTGCCTTCTCGCCCACTAGAGGGCGCATCCCACCTCGTGGTCCTCAGTTCAAATTTTTCCGCGGAGCAAGAAAGCCCTGTGGATCTGAGCTCCAGTGTTTTTGCCTTCTAGCTGCCGCGTTTAGTTTGTTTTTCCCTTCGAATTAGTTCGCGGTGCTGTTTTCCTTTCGTTTCTTTTCAAAAAAAAAAAAAAAAAAAAGTCTTTCGTTTTTCGTCGGGTTCCGGGGGCTCCCGGAAGCCGTGGCCGCGGGACGTCGGTACGTTCCCGGCCTTCTTCTTTTTCTTCGTGGATGTCCCGTCCTGTTACGGGATTCAAAAAGTGCAGCCGGTGTGAGAGGTTGCTCTCCATCACTGACCCTCACCGGTGGTGCATTGTCTGTCTTGGGCCCGAACATCCGACAGACTCGTGTGATCGCTGTGCTACCTTCCAAAACAGGGCCCTCCGTCGCCGTAAGGCAAGAATGGCCGAATTGTTCGTCGTCGACGCGCCGCCTAAGGCCTCGACGTCGGCCTCGGCTTCGGCCCCGGCCTTGACCTCGGCCTCGGCGTCCTCGGGGGCCTCGGCCTCGCCTCGGCCCTCTTCCTCGAAGGCGTCATCAGTGAAGCAAGCTTCGGGTAAGTCCTCTGTTCCATCCCCTTCAGCAAAGAAGCCATCCTCGAGTCAGGCCAAGGCGGGTGGGTCGACCCCGGCCCCGCATCGGACCTCGACTCCGCACACCCCGAGGGAATACTCGAGACCGAGGTCGCCCTCCAGGGAGTGTGCCCCGGACTCGGAACTCCCCACCTTCGTGGGGATTCCGGCCTTCCAGGATCTCCTCCGAGCTCTGATTTCATCGGAGCTGTCGGGAGCCCTGGAAGTGTTGCAGCGTGCTGCGGTTCCGGCGGCCTCGACCTCGGCCTGGACGCCTTCGGTCTCGGAGGCCCCGGCCTCGGCTCCCTCGGGAGCCCCGGCCTCGGCGACCTCGGTCTCGGGTACTGGGACCCCGTTCACCTCGGTCTCGGCCCCGCCCCGGACCTCGACCTCGGGGGAACCCCCTGAGCGGAGTGTAAGGCCCAAAGAAAAGTTGCGCAGAGTGCGCCGTCTTTCCTCCTCTTCCTCCAGGTCTTCCAGACACGCCTCGCCCTCGACGCGACCTTGGACGGGGCGTCGATCGAGGAAGTCTAAGCGGCCCCGAGGCTCGCCTCGGCGCGACCGTTCCTCGTCGTTCGGGGGCGAGGCGTTGCAGGTGTCGGAGTTGCGCCTCGACAACCCGAGGCTCCTCCGCTCACCCCATGGGAAGTCTTCCCGTGCCGCCTCGCCGAGGAAACGGGAGAGTGTCCCACGAACCCCGGGGTCCTCACCCAAGGGTTCTGCGAGGAGGATAACTTCCCCTTCCCCCTCGAGGGCCCTCGAGAAGGGATCCTGGGATTCGGGATCGGTTAGGGATCCTCATTATTCCCATGAGGCCTCCCCCCTCTCCTCGGTGGGGCGGTCGAGAACCCCCTCTCCCCAGGCTAGGCCGTCCTCATTTTCATCCTTCGTTCAGGACATGGCCCAAGCCCTGGGGATTGACCTGATGGTAGGCTCTCGGTATTCCAAAGAATTTTTGGAGGAACAGGACCTCCCCATTCTTCCTAGGGAGGTGCCTAGACTCCCTCTCAACAGTGTCCTTCTGCAAACCTGGCTGAAGAACTTGTCAAACCCTCTTACAGTCACGTCTGTGCCTTCAAAAATGGAATCGAAGTATAGGACGATTCCCCCTAAAGGGTTCGATAAGGCGCAGCTCTCACACCAGTCTCTTCTGGTGGAATCTGCTCTTAAAAAATCACAGCCCTCACGGGTCTCTGCGGCGGTTCCACCAGGCAGGGAGGGGCGGACCCTGGACAAGTTTGGCCGTCGCCTCTATTCAAATTCCCTGATGGCCACCAGGGTTCTAAATTACGCCTTCACCTTTTCCTCCTTTTTGCGTGGTATGGTGAAGGACCTTCCTCAATATCGAAACTCGTTACCGGACTCCCAAAGAGCAGGATTCGACAAGTTTATGTCCAACCTGTCTCAATTGCGGTTGTACCTATTCCATGCAGTGTACGACGCCTTTGAGCTGGTTTCGAGGGTGTCGGCCCTCGCGGTGGCCATGCGCCGCTTGGCCTGGCTTCGCACCCTCGACATGGACCCAAACCTGCAGGAACGCCTGGCAGACTTGCCTTGTGTGGGGTCCGAGTTATTCGACGAGTCATTGGATGCGGCGACCAAGCGCTTGTCGGAACAGGAGCGCTCTCTAGCATCCCTGGTCCGCCCCAAACCTAGGCCCCCGCCGCAGAAACCCTTTCGGCCTCCGCCGCGCCGATACCCTCAGAAGTCGACCCCGGCTTTCTCGAGACCGCCTCCGAGACGTCCGTCTCAGCGAGGCAGAGGGGGACAACCCCAAGCCCCGGCGCAGGGCCCTTCTAAGCCAGCGCCTTCCTTTTGACGGGCTGAGCGGACGGGGCGGGTTCCCCTCCGCACTTTCTCAGGAACCCCTTCCTATCGGGGGCCGTCTTCGGTTCTTCCGGGAGGCATGGACCGGGATTTCCTCAGACGCTTGGGTGCTCCGGATCGTCTCCGAGGGCTACTCGCTCAACTTTGTGTCCTCGCCGCCGGACAGTCCCCCAAGTTTAGTCCCCTGCAACCGTTCGCAGCTACCGACCCTTATAACCGAAGCCAAAGCCCTCTTGAAGCTTCGGGCGGTCGAGCCGGTCCCCAAGGACCAGTGGGGTACGGGGTTTTACTCCCGCTACTTTTTGGTTCCAAAAAAGACCGGGGACCTGCGCCCCATACTGGACCTCAGGAAGCTCAACAAATTCCTGGCCCGGGAGAAGTTTCGAATGCTATCTCTCCCGGTTTTGTACCCCCTCTTGGGGGAAGGGGACTGGATGTGCTCCCTCGACCTGAAGGAAGCATACACCCATGTTCCGGTGCACCCCGCCTGTCGAAGATTCTTACGATTCCAGGTGGGGGACCTCCACCTCCAGTACAGGGTACTGCCCTTCGGCCTGGCCGCGTCCCCACGAGTATTCACGAAGTGCATGGTGGTGGTTGCAGCAGCCCTCAGGTCACGTGGACTCCATGTGTTCCCTTACCTGGACGATTGGCTCATCAAAGCCCCGACCAGGGAGGGGGTTATCTCAGCGACCCGACAGTCTATTGCCTTCCTGCAAACTCTCGGGTTCGAGATAAACTTTCCAAAGTCTCAGTTGAGACCGTCGCAGTCTCTTCAATTCATAGGTGCGGTGCTGGACACGGTGCGCCTACGCTCCTACCTGCCGACCCAGCGGGTGGAAACCTTGGTACGGATGAGCCGCCAGGTCTCCCAACTATCGAGGGTGTCGGCCAAGCGCATGATGATACTGCTGGGCCATAGGGCCTCGACGGTACATGTCACGCCGTTTGCGAGGCTACACCTGAGGATCCCTCAGTGGACCCTCGCGTCCCAGTGGCGCCAGGAGTGCGACCCGGTGTCTCGCCTCATTTCGGTAACTCCGCCCTTGCGGAAATCGCTGCGTTGGTGGACAGACTCTTCAAATCTGTCCATGGGGCTATTGTTTCGCACTCCGCCTTTTCGCAAGGTCCTGACCACGGACTCCTCGGAGTACGCGTGGGGAGCCCATCTCGACGGTCTTCGCACGCAGGGCCTGTGGTCGTCAGAAGACCGTCAGTGTCATATCAACGTGCTAGAGCTGCGAGCCATCTTCCTAGCACTTCGAGCCTTCGCTCACATATTGCAGGACCAGGTGGTCCTCGTCCGCACGGACAATCAGGTGGCAATGTATTATGTGAACAAGCAGGGAGGAACAGGGTCATGGCCCCTCTGCTCCGAAGCTCTTCGCCTCTGGGAGTGGGCGGCCTCCCGGAACATCTTCCTCCGGGCGGTCTACATCCAAGGAGAACGGAATTGCCTGGCGGACAAACTGAGTCGACTTCTGCAACCGCACGAGTGGACTCTACACTCAGCAGTTCTACGCGAGGTCTTCGCTCGCTGGGGAACGCCACAGGTGGATCTGTTTGCCTCTCCGGAGACACACAAACTACCACTATATTGTTCTCGGATGTACTCGCAGGACCGTCTGGAAGCGGATGCCTTCCTACTCGACTGGGAAGGGAGGTTCCTGTATGCATTCCCTCCGTTCCCTCTGATCATGCGAACGTTGGTACACCTAAAATCGTCCACGGCCACGATGATCCTCGGTGGCCGCGTCAGCACTGGTTCTCCCTGCTGCTCCAGCTCAGTGCCAGAGAGCCTCTTCCCCTGCCTGTCTCTCCTTCTCTGCTGTCTCAGAGTCAAGGATCCATGTTACATCCCAATCTGCAGTCATTGCACCTGACAGCCTGGTTTCTTGTTCCCTGACTCCTCCGGACCTGTCTCAATCGGTGAAGGAGGTGTTGGAAGCCTCCCGCAAGATCTCGACGAGGCTTTGCTATGCGCAGAAATGGACCAGGTTTTCCACCTGGTGCTCGTCTTTTCACCTGGATCCGGTATCAGTTCCGGTATCCTCGGTTTTAGAATATTTGTTTCATTTGTCGCACTCCGGCTTGAAAACCACTTCGGTGCGGGTTCATCTCAGTGCGATTTCCGCTTTCCACCAACCTCTGGAGGGACGCCCTCTGTCACTCCATCCCTTGGTGACACGCTTCATGAAAGGGTTACTCAGGGTTTGTCCCCCCTCTTAAGCCTCCGTCTGTCGTGTGGAATTTGAATGTGGTTCTGGCTCAACTGATGAAACCCCCGTTTGAGCCACTCAACAAGTCCCTCTTGAAATTTCTGACTTGGAAGGCGGTGTTTCTAATTGCCCTCACCTCCGCCAGGCGGATCGGGGAGTTGCAAGCCTTGGTTGCGGACCCCCCTTTCACTGTCTTTCATCACGACAAGGTGGTTCTCCGCACCCATCCTAAGTTTTTACCTAAAGTTGTTTCTGACTTCCACCTCAATCAGTCCATTGTCCTTCCTGTGTTCTTCCCGAAGCCCCACTCCCATCCTGGCGAGACGGCGCTTCACACACTTGACTGTAAGAGGGCGTTGGCATTTTATCTTCAACGCACCAGGCCTCATCGGAAGGTTCCTCAATTGTTTTTGTCCTTCGATCCCAATCGATTAGGGCATCCAGTTTCCAAGCGCACTCTGTCTAACTGGTTGGCCGCTTGCATTTCCTTTTGCTACGCTCAGGCTGGCCTTCCTCCCCCGGGTCGAGTCACGGGGCACAAGGTCCGAGCGATGGCAGCTTCGATAGCTTTCCTCCGATCCACTCCGATGGAGGACATATGTAAGGCTGCCACTTGGTCTTCGGTTCATACATTCACCTCTCATTACTGTCTGGACACTTTATCCAGGAGTGACGGCCGGTTTGGCCAGTCAGTTTTGCAAAATCTGTTTTCCTAAATTGCCATCCTCCCACCTGCCCTTTTTTGGTTAGCTTGGAGGTCACCCACATGTGAGAATATCATGCCTGCTTGTCCTGGGATAAAGCACAGTTACTTACCGTAACAGGTGTTATCCAGGGACAGCAGGCATATATTCTCACAACCCGCCCGCCTCCCCGGGGATGGCTTCCTTGCTAGTTATGGAACTGAGGACCACGAGGTGGGATGCGCCCTCTAGTGGGCGAGAAGGCACGCACATGCGTGGTGCAGTGTGCAAACTTGAAACTTCAATCAAGTTTGCTTGAAAAGCTGTCCGCGCCGGGGCTCCGTAGATGACGTCACCCACATGTGAGAATATATGCCTGCTGTCCCTGGATAACACCTGTTACGGTAAGTAACTGTGCTGTGTCATCATTATTATTCCTCGCTGATAGCTAACCGCTTACTTATAATATTTTGATGTATAATCTTTTGTGATGCTTTGTATACAATTATTATTACTGTTTTCTGATTGCTCTGTTGTGACATAACCATTACTCTTGTCTATTTTATGCTTGAAAATAAATAAAACTTTTTGAATTAAAAAAAATCTGTTTCTTAAAAGGCCACAAATAGGCCGCATGCAGGACCCTCCATCAGTGCAATTCTTCCTGTAAAGCAGTACTGCACGAGAACTGTGGTGGTTCTCCATACCCCAAGACCAGCATAAACCATGATGGAAAGTTTTTAGAATTCAGGCCTGAGTCTCAACCTTCCTCTCGGACATTGCTACCTGGATGTCTCCCTGCCATCTAAAATTAAATATGGCCAAGACTGAACTCCTTATATTTCCTCCTAAACCTGCATCTCCCCTTCCCCCATTCTCTATAGCAGTGGATAACACCCTCATCCTCCCTGTCTCGTCGGCTTGCAACCTCAGGGTCATCTTTGACTCGTCGCTCTCCTTCTCCTCTCATATCCAACAGACTACCAAAATTTATCATTTCTTTCTCTATAATATTGCTAAAATCCATCCTTTCCTTTCTGCCAAACCCTCATCCACACCCTCACCTCTCATTTGGATTACTGCAATATGCTTCTCACTGGTCTACCGCTACACCATATCTCTCCACTTCAGTCTGTTCAGAACACTGCTGTGTGCTTCATATTCCTGCCAGGGGCGTTATACCCACATTACTCTTCTTAGGTCACTTTACTATCTCCTGGCCCATCTCCGCATGCAATTCAAACTCCTCTTACTGATGTTCAAGTGTACTTGTTCTGCAGCTCCTCAGTATCTCTCCTAAACTAAACTTTAAGTTTGTATACCACATCATCTCCATAAAGATAGAGCTTGACACGGTTTACATGTAAATTCAATAAATGAGGGAAGGACTTAATAAGAAATTAGAGGTTATGAAAAGGATAACTTCGTGTTTTGGAGAAAAGCCAGGTTTTCAGATGCTTTCGGAATAATTGGAATGAGTCTAGGTTCCGCAGCGGGGCAGGGAGGTTATTCCAAAGCTCAGTGAATTTGAAGAAAAGGGATTTCCCTGCATACATTATGCCTTTTAACGAGGGGAAAGATAGTTTGAGTATGTGGGCGGTTCTGGTAGTGTCAGGTCTCGAAGAATTCCAGGATAGTGGGATTAGGGGAGGAAGAATGCCATGTAGGATCTTGAAATTTAGGCAGGTACATTTAAAGTGAATCCTCTTTTGTTACTCCCTATACTGTTACTCCTGGGAACCCCGCTCATCAGATGAATTTCTCCTCTCTGTCCCCTTCTCTGCCACCAACTCCCGTCTCTGTCCCTTCTACCTTGCTGCGCCGCATGCTTGGAAAAACCTGCCTAGCTCGCTACGTCAGGCTCCTTCTCTGGTGGTATTCAAAGCCAGACTGAAAGCCCACTAATTTTGAAGCTGAGTTTAAATACTAACCCAACTAACATATCTATCTGTCATTCCTTTAATAGTCCCCTACCACTTTTTAGCCCCCTTTGTCTTCTGAGCAAGGACCTTCTCGTGCATGTACAACGCTGCATGTACCTGGCAGCACTATAGAAATAATAATTTTTTGTTGTTGAAAGAACGAGTGCAGGAGGTTAGCAGGAAAATACTTCTCAAATAATAGACCTCTGCTCACATAGCAATAAATGCAAAAATAATCACCTTTTGAGATGCAGGCTTTCTTATCGCTTATATAAACACTTGAACAGAAGCACCCCTCACTTCAATTAATAAAGTTGATGTATTGCACATGTTGGCACACTGTTCAAACAGTGGAATGAGTTTAGAGTACTAATAAACATTTCTGCTTCCAGAGTCCTGCTGCAAAATGTGTTGTGTGCACAGGATAGATCTATAGTTGGCTAATGCTTTCTTATGTGAGAGACATTTCACCCACCCAGCCAAATATGATGTAGATTTAATAGCTAATATGTAGGAGTTTGTTACAGACTCAGGGGTGCTTTTACTAAAGCTTAGCATGCCTTAGAGCTGCAGCCCCAGCACCTAGAGGTTGTGAGTTCAATCCCAGCCTGTTCCTTGTGACTCGGGACAAGCCACTCTACTCTTCATTGTCCCAGGTAGATTGTGAGCCCTCCAAGACAGATAGGGAAAATACTTAAGAGTACCCGATGACTATTCAGGGTATTTGTAAACCGCTTTGAGTGAATCTCTTCATGAAAAGACAGTTAATAATTATATACAGTAAATGATGTATGTCCTATTTAATATCTATAGACTATGTGGCTCTTGGAAAATATTAATGTCTGTTAGTGCACACTAAGCTTTAGTTAAAAGGCCTCTCAAAGTGATTCTCTAAATTTTCATCAGTGTGAGATGGCGACCCGTCGAAAGCGCTCCGACAATTGTGTGCCGCAAGTATATAGGTTGCAGAAAATCCTGTATGTTGTAAGATGTTTGCAAGTTAGTTTTATGAAGGTTTACTATTTGGAAACCGCTTAGAAAATAGGTGGAATACAAATTTTTAAAATCAATAAAAATTTTTAGCTGTGCATTATTTTGTGTGTGTCTTGATATCTGTGGCGCATAAATAATTATCTGGATTAAAATATCACTGGTATTGAGGTGATGTTTGGCTTTCTGTGCGCAATCTAGAACCCAGCGTGCCTCGCAAATTGTATTTTTGTTGATGATCTTTCAATCAAAATAAGTTAGGAACCCGCTTAAAATATTTATTTGCTATGTCATAGGCCCATAAAATTTCATAAAATCACCTTTGAGCGAGGAGATTTGGGGGAAGAAGGTTAAGACTGTGGGAATGAAAAATGCAGGGACAGGGATGACAAATGTATTTCACTTTGGGGACAGGGTGGGAATGGGGAAAAATCTTTGGTTATGGGGAGAGAATGGGATGAATCTTTTCTCCCCGTGTCATTCTCTAGACTGCTGTTAAGCAGTTAGCAAGTAAAATATCATTAGTTTTCAATATTGTTGGTTTAATTGATGGTGAATGTGACTCGGATACAAACCACCATGTGCTATAGTGTTGAAAGATTGTATCGTGTAACTTCCTATATGTGGTTGGCATGGTGGCAAATTGCTCTATACCAGTGATTAATTGTGGAGTGTAACCTACACAAAATGATGGGTGTGGCTTGGGCTACCTTGTTCGACAGACTGGATGGCCCGTGTTGGTCTTTATCTGCCATCGTTTACTATTTTTCTGTCTTCCTTAATTTCCTTTCAGAATTGTTTTCTCATAATCATAATGGAGCTAATTTTGAAAAAAGGTGCTTTTGATTTAAATCCCTAATTTCAATCTTTTAAAAAAAAAAAAAATTTATAAAGCAACCTGAAGTACCCATGTGCTGTTATAAAACTGGCTACCAGAACTTTCTCCAATAGTGCACAGATCCTGATACAGCAGTGGTCTCAAACTCAAACCCTTTGCGTGGCCACATTTTGGATTTGTAGGTACTTGGAGGGCTGCAGAAAAAATAGTTAATGTCTTATTAACGAAATGACAATTTTGCATGAGGGAAAACTCTTTATAGTTTATAAAACTTTCCTTTAACAGTTAAAAGGAAAGATATATAAACTATAAAGAGTTTTACCTTATGCAAAATTGTCATTTCTTTAATAAGAAATTAACTATTTTTTCTGCGGCCCTCCAAATACTCTATTTTTTTCTGCAGCCCTCACATTTAAAGTTTAATATCTTTTCTTTCTCAAAACTGACACATTTCAATCACTATATTGAAAATAAAATCATTTTCCCTACCTTTGTTGGCTGGTGACTTTATTTTTCTGTGCTTTTAACTATGTTTCCAGGGCCTTCTTGTCCTTTGACTGTTTTTCTCTCCGTCTTCACTTTCTGCCTTGCATCCATCTTTGGCATTAACTTAATATTCAATTTTTCTGCTTTCTTTTCAAAATCTACGTTTCCATGTCTTACCTTTCCTTCTATCTCTCTCTTCTTCCATCCCTATTTCCATGGTCTGACATCTCTTTCCTTCCTTTTCTCCCTCCCTCCTTCTTTCCTTTTCCCTGGTCTTGCATCTGTCTCCTTCCCTCCCCCCTTGCCCTGGCATCTCTCCCTCCCCCTCTATGGTCTGATATCTCCTTTCCTTCCCTCCCTCCCATGAACTTGGCATCTCTTGTTCCTCTCCTCTCCCTTGTCTTCCTTCTCCTTCCTTCCCTCTCTTTCCCCAATTGGGTGCAGCAGCAACAAAAGCAGCATTTCCCTTCCCCCTTTCCTGTGTAGGAGAGGCATTTCTCTTCCCCTTCCCTCCTTCTCCCTTTCCCTATGCAGCAGCAGCAGAAGCAGCATTTCCCGCCCCCCCTTTCCTGTGCAGGAGAGGCATTTCTCTTCCACCTTCCCTCCCTCTCCCTGTGCAGCAGCAGCATTTCCCTAGGGTCCTCCTTTCCATATGCAGCAGAGCATTTCTCTTTCCCCTCCCCTTTGGTTCCCTTCCTTGTGTAGCAGCAGCGTTTCTGGCCAGCTCCCAATCGATCGTTCCATTCAAAGCCGCGGGTGGCGGCTCCTCGCGAGATCCGCGCCTGCGTCAGAAGCCTCTCTGATGTTGTGACGTCAGAGAGGCTTCCAATGCAGGAGTGGATAGCGCAAGGAGCCGCCACCCGCGGCTTTGTATGGATCGATCGACTTGAGCTGGCCAGACACGCTGCTGCTGCACAAGAGAAGGGGCAAGAGAAATGCGCAAGGAGCAGCCGCCGCTTTACAGTTGATCATCGCGTCCAGACCGTGGGCCGCAAAATAGCACCTGGAGAGCCACATTCGGCCCTTGGGCCGCGTGTTTGAGACCGCTGTGATACAGTGTCTCTGTGTGTTCTGTATGCACATATCTTGAACACTGTTCCCTCTAAGCTGAGGGGGGAGTTTTCCAACTGCATAGCTGCCAGTAGGGGTTGGTGTTTCAGTGTTGTGTTTGTAATTGCTAGGTTCAAGCAGGTTCCCTGAAGTTCTGCAGAGTTTACCCGTCCATTATTATTGAAAATATTGTAGTGAAATACTACCCCCTACTGGTAGGATTGTAGGTTACCTTATACCAGAGTCTTTCAAACTTTTTTAGCCCTGGCACACTAAGGCGGAAGCGACTAGCGCACCTGGCAGTTTAGCACGCACTATTACATGCGTTAAACCGCTAGCACGCCTATGTAAAAGGAGCCCTAAATGGAGCAAATGTTTTTTGCGGCACATTATAATTGAAAGTATAAAATTGTAAAACCAACAAAAAATTTGAGTTATTTATTTAAAGTTTCAAGTTTCAAGTTTTATTAGGATTTTATATACCGCCTATCAAGGTTATCTAAAAGTTCTTTAAGCCATGTATGGGTAATTTTAATAGTGGTGAAACTAAACTAGATAGATGCTCTTAACATTGACAGACTCTTAGAAAGGGAATTTTTTTTAAATAAAATAAAATCTGGAGTATCTCATGACACATCCAGAATCTCTTCGGGTCACACCCCTGTGCCTTGGCGCACAGTTTGAGAGACACTGCTTTCCACAGTTTTGCTGAATACACTTTGCAACAGAGGTTTGGGGATCGCTGAATTCAAACCTGACCTTAACTTTTTGGTATAACCCTCTGAATTTTGGCAAAAGAGCATTAAAAATGCAAAAATGAACATTATCGCTATATTTTCTAATACTTGCAGTAAATGTTATAACAATCTCTGAAATATTAAAACAGTTTGCCTCAAATTAGATTTTTACGCTAAAGTGAGAAAAGTACATGGATAGCGTTGAAGAATGTAATCGAGAATTTTCTGGGGAACAGGAAGGCACCAGACCATGTCCAAATGGTGGAGACGATGCTTTAAGCATTCTGTGATCTCAAATGCAACATGTCACTAAAAATTCATTTTCTCCACTCGCATCTGGATTTTTTTCCCCGATAATCTTGGTAGTGTTGGTGATGAGCATGGGGAAAGGTTTCACCAGGACATTGCTACAATGGAGAAACGATATCAGGGTAGATAGAATTCATCAATGCTGGCTGACTATTGTTGGACATTAATTAGAGATGCTCCTAATCTCGTTTATAAACGCACTTCAACAGCAGAAAGATTCTAGAAAATAATATTTATAGGAACTCTTAAATCGGCACAATGTGTACATTATGACTTCTCATGCTATAAATATTTGCGATTTGCTCAAAAACTATATGTGATAGGAGAAAACTGAAGCTATTTTCATATATAGGAGGTGAAATTCTATAAAGTAAACCTCATTTTCTTCTTGCCACAGAAAAAAAGTTAAAATTTATTGTGCAGTGATATCAGCATTTAACTACAAGAGTGCCAACTCCGCTCTGGTTCTGCCCTTGGACCACCCTCAACATAGCCATAGGGTTTTGTGGGACAATTTGGTGAACTGACTACATTTTTGGATGGAGGGTTTCTGCCTGTGCTGAGATTTTTGACGGCTTGTTGTCAAAGTTCTCGGTGGATATTACTTTTGAGGCTTTTTTTTCTCCACCTGTTTTTGTTTCAGCAGTTCCCGTTTCCCACATATCACTATTGAATTCAAGGTGGTCATGTTTCATTATACAGGGTGCCCACAAAAGCACTCCTTGATTTTAAATAGTTACAAAATCAAAACTTATTGGAATATGTTTATAAATAAGGTGAGAGCAAATACAAGTCCCAAAAAGCATGGTTAGCAAGATCTTACACAATCGCTTGAACTTTCACCCTTAGAAGCTGCAATTGGTGCAGAAGTTACAACCTTCAGACAATGCAACGTTACAAAATGGCCAGGTGTTCCTCAAGTGGCCCCCGAGATCACCAGACATTACTGTTTGTGACTTTTTCCTTTGGGGGTACGTGAAAGACAGAGTGTGCGTACCTCCACTACCCACAACTATGGATGATCTGCAGGAACGCATCACTGAAGCTATAAATGCGATCACACCAGATATGCTTCAGAGAGTCTGTTCCGAACTCAATTATCGCATTGATATCTGCCGAGTAACAGGTGGTCCGCATATTGATTGTATGTAATCAACTGATACCATATGAAACTTTGAGTTGATGAAACTGTAGCCCCAAAGGTGAAAAAATATTCCAATAAATTTTGGTTTTGTAACCATTTAAATTCAAGGAGTGTTTTTATGGGCACCCTGTATTTGAGTTGTTACTATATTAATGTGATCTTCCCTTTTATATAATGTGCAGTATAGGATTAAACAATTTTTTATTGACAAACAATGCGGAACCATAGCAATACATCAGAGTACAAAATACATCAAAATAAGCAGGAAATCCACTAGAACAAGACATAACAGTACCAAGTCATGTGTTGTTTATATCAACCCTCCAATCTCCCCCCCCCTTTCCTCACCCCCCTTTTTAGGGAGGGAGTTGTCCTGGGGCTGCTGCCTCCAGGGCTTCATGGGAGTCTGAGGACCCCCAGAGCACTGAAAACCCACAAATTGACCAGAAAACATCCTTGCCGACAAACATCGTGGTCCCCTGGACCGATCACCATATAATCACGTTCAGCCTGCACACCAGAGTTAAAGAGGCAGCAGACCGAACAAATTCCCAGGAAACAATTACGTTTGACCCAAAATCAGTAAACCCAACCACATTTTCCCACGGCATCTCCAAACTACAACTAGGCACTAACTCCCTAGAAGAGAAGGCACTGACCTGGCACTCAGGCATTAAAGCACTCTATGAGAACCTAGCAAAAGTCAAGGTGATTAAACCTAACGACCATTCTCTTCACCCTGGTTTACAGAAGACCTGAGAGTACAAAAAAGGAGAGTTAGAAAAGCAGAAAATACTTGGCGCAAAACTCTCAGTGACCAGGACAAATCCTCCTGGAAAAACTTGCTGCAAAACTACAAACTAGCCACACATGAAGCAAAGAAAGCTCATTTCACTGCTCTACTATCAAAGTACACAAGCAGATCGAGGGCCATCTTCTCATTAACGAAAAACCTATTTTCCTTATCCCAAGGTCCAATGCATTGCCTGCAAATGAACCTAGACTGCGAATCCCTCTCCACCTTCTTCCATGATAAAATATCAAAGATACATGCAAATCTGGACTCTGAGGCCAAAGCACTCCCATACATCCCAGAGACTGCCAAAGATGACAATCCACCCAAGATGGAAACCTTAAACAGTTTCAAACCGATCTCCCACAATGACCTCAAAACAATAATCAACTCCGTACGGCCCGCAACCTCGATCCTGGACCCATGTCCCTCCACTACACTGCTGAACACAAATGAGGTATTCCTGGAATCCATCCTACCCCTAATAAATGAATCCCTTATGACAGGTGTAGTTCCACGGAGCTGGAAATCAGCCATAGTAAAACCACTCCTGAAAAAAACAACCATGGACCCAGACAACCCAAGCAGCTTCAGACCTGTCTCAAACCTCCCATTCATCTCAAAAATATTGGAAAAGACTGTACTCACGCAATTGCAAGACTTCATGGAAACAAACGCCACCTTCTCCAACTTCCAATCGGGCTTCAGGAAACACCTCAGCACAGAAACTGTGCTTTTGGACATCCTAGATGACTGCTGGAAAATCCTAGATGATGGAAATGATGCATTGCTGTTACTATTAGACCTCAGTGCCGCCTTCGACACCATAGACCACTCTCTTCTCTTGTCCAGGCTAAAGTCCATTGGAATCCGTGACAATGCACTTCAATGGTTCTCTTCATTCCTGAACGACAGATCACAGAGAGTCCTACTAGGAAAATCCTTATCTGAACCCAAACCACTCCACTGTGGAGTGCCTCAGGGAGCTTTACTTTCACCTCTCCTCTTCAACATCTATGTCAAACCAGTACTGGACATAGCGGGTAAACACCGCATCAGAATCCACTCCTTCGCTGACGACCTACAACTCTATCTTCCCCTAGGCCGTCACCGAGACACACAAATCAAATATCTCCAGTCTTGCTTAACTGAAATAAAGTCTTGGATGACCGTAAACAAATTACAGTTAAATGGATCCAAGACAGAACTTCTGTGGATCCACAAAGATTTATGCGTATACCCCCGTCCGTCCTTTTCCTGGGCCACAAACACCCTTACACCCAAAGACAACGTCCGCAGTCCTAGGAGTAACTCTTGACTCTAATTTATCAATGACAGATCACGTATCCAAACTAGTATCATCCTCATTCTACTACCTCCGCCAGCTAAAAACCATACGTGCCTACTTCTCAGAATCTGAATTTGCCCAACTATTCTACGCTTTTGTTCTATCCCGCATAGACTATTGTAACGCTCTACTAGTGGGCCTGCCTACCAAAACTCTCTCCCGCCTCCAAAGGGTGCAAAACGCTGCAATCCGCCTTCTGAAAAACCTAGGCATCCGCGACCATGTTACCCCTGCATTAGCTTCCATGCACTGGCTGCCCATTCAAAAACGCTACACCTTCAAGGCCCTGCTCCTCGCTTTCAAAACCTTCCATGAAACGATTCCGTACTACATGAAAACTAAACTACAAATCTACTTCCCAAAGCGACCACTGAGGTCCCAAGGAAAAAAACGACTGACCATACCTTCTGGCCGTTCCCTCAAAACTGAAACTGCCCGCAAACGCTCCTACTCACATTTCATACCCAAACTTTGGCACACAATCCCTCCATCTGTCAGATCACTAGATGGACTCTGGAACTTCAGGAAGGAACCTTCCTCTTTACTAACCCAGCGCCTTAAAGTCATTCACCCTGAAATGCCACCCAGTCAACTCACCTTTGTCACTTAATTTCACCAGATGCTACTTAGTACATATGTTTTATTGTCATGTCTATATTGTAATTTATGTAAACTGTCATCTATATTGTAATTTATGTAAAATGTCATCTCTGCTCTGTCTGGATTATTATGGATGTACTTTGTAACCCGTTCTGGGCTCTTTTGGGAGGACGGGCTAAAAATCGAATAAATAAATAAATAAAAACCAGGCAAGCCCATCCTACAAAAAGGAGAAACATGCTCCCCCCAGGGTCTGGACTCTGATGACCCAGGGCACACACAAGCTCCTGGGCCTACCTTCCAAAACACGAGCCCCCCTCCCTCCAGTCCCCCTTAATAAATTTATATACCATCTACAACTAGGCGGTTTACATAAATACCGGTACAAACATAAAAAACAAACAAACTAGGGAACAAATATAACAAAACAAAGTCCACTATCGCAGCTTTTCATTGGCCGATAAATGAGAAGCTCATCTCGGTTTATCCTGTGGTTTCCCGCCTCATGAAAGTTATTTTCCACGTTCATCCACCCCTTAAACCTCCTCTGGTGGTTTGGGATCTTAATGTGGTCCTTGCCCAATTGATGAAATCCCCCTTCGAGCCGCTGGCGCGGGCTCATTTGAAGTTTCTTACTTGGAAAGTGGTTTTTCTTAATGCTCTCACTTCTGCCCGTCGGGTCAGTGAGCTTCAGGTCTTCCATCATGATAAGGTGGTCCTCCGTACCCATCCTAAGTTCTTGCCTAAGGTTGTATCTGAGTTTCACATCAACCAATCCATTGTTCTTCCTGTGTTTTTTTCCGAAGCCCCATTCTCACCCTGGAGAGGTGGCTCTGCATTCTCTTGATTGTAAGCTTGCGCTGGCCTTCTACTTGAAGCGCACCGCTCCTCATTGTTCTGCTCCCCAGTTGTTCCTCTCTTTCGATCCTAATCGCATTGGTCGCTCTGTTTCTAAGCGGACCATTTCTAACTGGTTGGCCACTTGAATTTCTTTCTGTTACGCTCAGGCTGGTCTCCCTGCTGGGTCGAGTTACAGGCCACAAGGTACGTGGTTGGCTTCTTTGCTTGCTATCTGAACTGAGGACACGCTGAGGAGACACATGCCCTGGCAGGGTAGAAGTGGCTCACGCGCATGTGCGGGCAAATCGCACACCTGAAGGTCTTCGAGCAAGTCTGCTTGCGAAAACATCCGCTAGGAAGCTCTGTCGGTGACGTCACCCACATGTAGAGAATATCTACCTGCTGTCCCTGGATAACACCAGTTACGGTAAGTAACTGTGCTTTGTGCTAGCACTGGAGGGGAGTGTCAGCCCCTGAAGGCTAGTTTCAACAGCTCATATAGACAACAACCACAAAATTTTATTAGGTGAAAATCACAGCCTGGTCTGACAGCAGGCATTGCTTCTATTTCTGAGTGTAGAATCTTCAAATTCCTCACCACAGTATTTGTGTGCAATATATATTTGGTAAGTTCTGTAGTGCTACAGTAGGCAAAACTATGTGTGTTTATTGGCAGATACAGGAATGATGCATGGCCACATTGAGAACAGTGTGTGGTTGTGCATGTTGTACCTTAGAGGGAACTCTGGGGCAGTTGGCCCTTTTGTCAGCTGGGAGCAGAGGTAAGCAGCAAGAATCTTAAAATCTACAAGTTCTGAGTTACATACAAATCCGACTTAAGAACAGCTTTATAAATGTAACTTGTTCTTAACCCGGGGAATGCCTGTAATGACGCTTTTAGTTGATAGGCCAGGCCATGTTTCACGGAAGCAATTTTATCTGCAATTTCCGTCTCCGAAAGCAATAGTCATTTACTCATTGGAATAATTCAGTTTTTTTAGGCTCCTTTAATTTGGAATGAACTTCCCATTCTAGTTAGATCAGAAGGTTGTTATACTATTCATAAAAAAACAACTTCTTAAAACATTCTTGTTTAAGAAATTTTTTTCATGAATATTGATGCTATATTTTGTTTGTAATTGTACATCTGTCATTATGTTCTAACTGTTTGTCACCAGAATTAAATACTACTTTTATCTAGTTTGAACTCGTAAGGGCTTTGACGGAATACAAATTGGAATGTAATATAATGTAATGAACTGTCATTATACCTCAAACAGTTGCGTTGCAATCCATTAGTACAAGGTGCACTATAACTTATTAGCAATCATTTGGGTTTCTTCCAAGAACAATTTCATTTACTTTTAGTTATGCAACCTTTGTTGCCACTGGCATCGAAGGGCTCTGGAAGGAAAGAGGTTAATGCAACTCTTGATGCACAGAATGGTCGAATACTCTAAATGGACAGAGGGAAAAAAGGGAAAACCGTGGGGAAAGCAATGAAGGACAGCAGAAGAAAAGTGAATAGTAAAGCAAAGAGTTTTTGGCTTGGTGTTCATTTTTTTGGAAGGAGGGAGGGGAGGGATCAGAGTTACCCTAACTCACAAATCCCTTTTCCATTTCTTCTGTGCGCTTGAGCTGGTAGGACCCTGGCTGTTTTCTTTTATTCAGAGATGATTTTTTAAACACCTGTGAGCAAGGCCGGCGTTAGGGTGGGACAAACAGGGCAGTTGCCCTGGGCTCTGGGGGGACCCCATGGGCTAGCATATCTTCCCCTTTCTAAGCGCACTGGTCTGACGTCGCCTTCACCATCGCTCACATTTTTGTTACAGGGGAATGCCGGCTGCAGCAGTGACTCTGAAATGCATTCTGTGGCCGCCCTCCTGCATTCCTTATGCCGCATTCTGCCACCAATGACGTAACTTCCTTTTTCAGCTTGGACAGACCGCGGCACAAGGAACGTGGGGAGGGTTGGCCGTAGGCTGCATTTCAGAGTTGCTGCTGTAGCTGGCATTCCCTGTAAACTGTGCCGAGCGCTACGATTGTGGAGATGATGCAAACTTAAGGTTTAGTTTAGTTTAGTTTATTGAAATGTCTGGAATAAATTACCTTAGCAAGAAAGAAAACCCAAATATCACCTTGTATCTGAAATCATGTCCACAAAAAAGTTTGAGCAAGAGAACAAATGATTCATAGGAAATTTTGAGAAAAACTATCCTAGAGTCAGACAATAGTATTCTCATGTCAGGAGCTCTGTGAGACATTTTATCATACAAGGGTGGGGGAAATATAGGGGGAGATAAGTGAAGAAAGATAGTGAGGGGCAGCCAAATGAGTACATTTGTAGGTCAGTATAAGGAGTTTGAATTGTATTCGGAAAAAGGTGGGAAGCCAATGAAGTGACTTCAAGAGAGGGATATCCAAAAAAGCCAGATTCGTATCAGAACCAGGCCACCAGAATGCTAATTGACCCTCAGATGCACCACTCCACGTTCAAACTTTTTCATAACATTAAGCTTGATGTGCAGAATCTTCCCTGGATCAACTTAATTTAAAATTTTTATAAATATTGTTTTTATAAACTACATATAACTGTCCCGGAACATCCTCTCCGACGTCAGAATTGACGTCGGGAAGAAGGCTTCTGGGCACGATTAGCAGCAGAGAGGTAAACAGAACAGCAGCGGACTGGGTTTTTTTTTAACTCGGGCTGGAGGGAGGCTTTTTTTTTTTTGCACAGCAGGGAGGGAAGGAGGTAGGCAGGCAGGCAGGCTGGCTGGCTGGCTTTGGGGGTGGGGGTGGGACAAAGTCTTTGATGTCAGTGAGGGGGACATGGGAAGGAGGCACTGGGGGCACTAAGGACATGGGAAGGAGGCACTGGGGTCACTAAGGACACGGGAAGGAGGCACTGGGGGCACTAAGAACGTTGGAAAGGGGCACCAAGGATATGGGAAGGAGGCACTGGGGGCACTAAGGACATAGGAAGGAAGGAGGGAGGAGATAGAAAGGGACAATTGTTGGGTCTGAGTGCAGAAAGCAAGAAATGAAAGAAAGGATACACAGTCAGAAGGAAACACAACCAGAGACTCATGAAATCACCAGACAGCAAAGGTAGGAAAAATGATTTTATTTTCAATTTAGTGATCAAAATATGTCAGTTTTGAGAATTTATATCTGCTGTCTATATTTTGCACTATATATCTATTTTTCTATAGTTACTGAGGTGACATTGCATATTTTAAAGTCATCTGCTTGACATCTTTGAAAACCCCCCCCCCCAAAAAATATAAATAATGATTAACATTTTCTCTGCGTATAGTGTGCTTTGTAGTTTTTTTAAATTTTATGGTTACCATTATGAATTAATAAGATATTATGTGTACATGAAAAATGAATGGAAGAAATTTGGGGCGGGATGGGGGTGGGGCTAGGGCGGGATTGGGGGGCGGGACTGACAATTAATAGATGTCCCCTTTTGATGAAAAAAATAAATGGTCACGTTATATGACAGACCTTTAAGTGTAGGGGCAGTAGAACTAGAAGACATGAAAGGAGTTTGCAGGGAGGAGTAATGTCAGGAAATACTTTTTCATAGAGAGGGTGGTGGATGCATGGAAACCTTTCTAAAAGAGGTTGTAGAGTCTAAAACTGTGAATGAATTCAAAGATGCATGGGATAGACATGAGGGATGCTTAAATAGAAAGAAGATGGAAACGCTACATGGCTCTTGAGGTGTTAACATTGGACAAGAATAGTGGGAGCTGAGCCAGATGCCAGACAAACTTGTATGGTTTGTGTCCTGCATGTGGTGAGAGAAAGATGAAAGTGACAATTCCAGTGTGGTGGTCATTTTATTGTCACATACTGTGAGTGGGGGGAACTCTGCTGCTTAGGAGGGAGGGAAAGGCTTGTTGACTAGTAAGTTGAATACTGTGGGCAATATTCCATGTATCATCCCCATCATGTTTGACTGCTTAAGGGGTTGCAAATTTGGCAACTTTATAAAGGTGACTTCACAAAAGTGACCTGGGCCTACATGGCGTGGTGGGCGAGGCTCTGGTCACCTTGTTGGGCAGACTGGATGGACCATGAGTGTCTTTTGCTGCTGTCATTTTCACCGTAGCTCTCTTTTCTGTGAAAAATAATTTCCTGATTTTACTTTTCAGTTTCTCTCCTTGCAACTTCATTTCATGCCCTTCTGTAGAATTCTTGTTTATGGAAAAGGTCATTTTGCACATTAAGATGTTTTAATATTTGACAGATATCATATCTCCCCTCTTCCTCCATTTTATACATATTTATGTCTTCAAGTCTCTTTTTGTATGTCTTCTGGTGCAGACCCCATACCATTTTGGTAATTTTCCTCTGAATGACTTTGAACATAAGAACATAAGAAATGCCTCTACTGCAGGGGTGTCGAAGTCGGTCCTTGAGGGCCGCAATCCAGTCGGGTTTTCAAGATTTCCCCAATGAATATGCATGAGATCTATGTGCATGCACTGCTTTCAATTCATATTCATTGGGGAAATTCTGAAAACCCGACTGGATTGCGGCCCTCGAGGACCGACTTCGACACCTGTGCTCTACTGGGTCAGACCTGAGGTCCATCGTGCCCAGCAGTTCACTCACGCGGCGGCCCAACAGGTCCAGGACCTGTGCAGTAATCCTCTATCTATACCCCTCTATTCCCTTTTCCAGCAGAAAGTTGTCCAATTCCCTCTTGAACCCCAGTACCGTACTCTGCCCTAATACGTCCTCTGGAAGCGCATTCCAGGTGTCCACCACACGCTGGGTAAAGAAGAACTTCCTAGCATTCGTTCTGAATCTGTCCCCTTTCAACTTTTCTGAATGCCCTCTTGTTCTTTTATTATTCCAAAGTTTGAAGAATCTGTCCCTCTCTACTCTCTCTATGCCCTTCATGATCTTGTAAGTCTCTATCATATCCCCTCTAAGTCTCCTCTTCTCCAGGGAAAAGAGGCCCAGTTTCTCCAATCTTTCTCTCTCTCTCTTTCTCTCTCTCCCTTTCTCTCTCTCTCTATTTCTCTCTGTCTCCCTTTCTCTCTCTCTTTCTGTCCCTCTCTACTCTCTCTATGCCCTTCATGATCTTGTAAGTCTCTATCATATCCCCTCTAAGTCTTCTCTTCTCCAGGGAAAAAAGTCCCAGTTTTTCCAATCTCTCAGCGTATGAAAGGTTTTCCATCCCTTTTATCAGACGTGTCGCTCTCCTCTGAACCCTTGGCAAGTTAATCTGGATGCTATTCTGGCTTATGACAAAAATAAATAACTTATTTAAATTTAATATCACCTTTTCAAATGAATGTTTAAGGCAATGCATTGATAGGCATACAACAATGTTAACAAATATTCAGAATTTATGATTAGTAGCAGGAGTACACACACTGGGAACGAATTCAGGAAGCCAGTCTGTTCTGCTCCTAGGACAGTGATCTCAAACTCACGGCCCAGGGGCCACATGCGGCCCCCCAGGTACTATTTTGAGGCCCTCGGTATGTTTATCGTAATCACAAACGTAAAATAAAACAGTTTCTTGATCATATGTCTCTTTAGCTATAAATGACAATATTATTATTAAGACTTAGCCAAAAGGAAAGATTTATAAACTATAAAGAGTTTTACCTCATTTCTTTCATAAGACATGAACTATTTTTTTCTGCGGCCCTCCATGTGCCTACAGATTCAAAATGTGGCCCTGCAAAGGGTTTGAGTTGGAGACCACTGTCCTAGGACTATCTCACAAAGGAAGCTAGACTCCTGATGCAGGCCAGGCCGGTGGGGCCAAACATGTACATGTTGAGTCCTTGAATGAATAAAGCAGAGTCATGAAATACACCAGCTCACCTGTTTTCTTTGGACATCTCCACTGTTATTTTGTTTGAAAAAATAGATGTCCGGACAAAGGTAGAAAAAGCATGTTATTTTGAATGTTTTAAACAGAATATGATAGCTTTTGGAAATGTATGTACATAGCAGATGTCTTTGTACTGTGTTCAGTAGAGAAGGTAATGCATTTCTGTTTTTATTTGGTGCCATATAGTACATGTTAAATTTAACTTCTTAGGATTAAGAACAAAAGAATTGCCGCTGCTGGGTCAGACCAGTGGTCCATCGTGCCCAGCAGTCCCTTAGATCAAAGACCAGTGCCCTATTTGAATCTAGCCTTACTTGCATATGTTCTGTTCCAGTAGGAACTTATCCAACTTTGTTTTGAATCCCTGAAAGGTGTTTTCCCTTATAACAACATCTGGAAGAGCATTCCAGGTTTCTACCACTCTCTGGGTGAAGAAAAACTTCCTTACGTTTGTACGGAATCTCTTCCCTTCTAATTTCAGCAAGTACCCTCTTGTTCTCTTCACCTTGGAGAGGGTGAACAGTCTCTCTTTCTCTACTAAGTCAATTTCCTTCAATATCTTAAGGGAGAAGAGGCCCAGTTTCTCTAGCCTCTTGTTGTAAGGCAACTCCCCCAGTCCCTTAACCATTTTTGTCACTCTTCTCTGGACCCTTTTGGGTAGTACTATGTGCTTTTTCATGTACGGTGACCAGTGTTGGATGCAGTATTCTAGGTGGGGACATACCATGGCCCATTATATAAAGGCATGATAACCTTTTCAGATCTGTTCGTGGTCCCCTTCTTAATCATTCCTAGTATTCTGTTAGCTCTTTTCGCCGCCGCCACACATTGCGTGGACAGTTTCATTGACTTGCCTACAAGTACCCCCAAGTCTCTTTCCTGGGGGACTCTCTCCAAGTATAACTCCGGACATCCTATATTCTTGCATACAATTTTTGTTACCAACATGCATCACCTTGCACTTATCCACATTGAACCTCATTTGCCATTTCGCGGCCAATTCCTCAAGCATATTTATGTCTCTTTGTAGGTCTTCACAATCCTTCTCTGTCTTCACTACTCGGAAAAACTTTGTATCGTCCACAAATTTAATAACCTCACTCATCATGCCAAGTTCTAGGTCATTTATAAATATGTTGAAGAGCACAGGCCCAAGCACCAAACCCTGCGACACTCCACTCGTGACACTTTTCCAGACCAAGTATTGTCCATTCACCCCCACTCTTCTTCCTATCTGCCAACCAGTTTTTAATTCATGTGAGTATATCACCCTTGATTCCATGGCTCGCAATTATTCAAAGTAGGCGTTCATGTGGAACCTTGTCGAACACCTTCTGAAAATCTAGATATACGATGTCGACCGGGCCATCTTTGTCTATCTGCCCATTTACTCCTTCAAAGAAGTGCAGTAAGTTTGTTCTGCATTTAGTGAGGGTCTGTTGATATGATAGTAATGGCAGGTGTGGAAATCAGATGAGAGGATTTGGGGGGGGGGGGGGGGAGGCTCTTATTTTCTGACCTGGCCACTAGCATGTCTAACACCAGTCCTGACCATTGCTGTATAGCTGGTGGGGATCTCCAAGCATCTCCAGCTGAGGATCACCTCCAGAGACAGCCGGAACTCCCTTCTACCAAGATCTGTAGTCAACACCATTCTTGAGCCACTGACAGCTAAGCGTGTGTGGGGTGCTAGCATCAATGGCTTAGGGACATTGCTGCTGCTGCCTGCCAAGCTTAGTAAAAGGGCATTCTGTCTATCTTCAGAGAAAATCTTAAGCTGACAGAGCTTGGGGATCCTCATTAGCTAAAGTAATTATATTTTGAAGTGGAGGTAGGGCAAGGCAGAGAAAACATGCCCACCTACTTTAGGCTCAGGCCGACCCAAAATTCCCTGTCTGGCTCTGCTACTGTAGTGATAATCAACCAGGCTATAATCTTAACAAACGTTAGTAGTAACATTTGTTAGAATATATTAAATTGTTCCTAAAACAAGATAAACTGGTTTAGATAATTCATGCATTTCTCATAGCACTAGTAAATTGGTTTATTGCAGTACACTTTGTATGTCTTCTCGAGGCAGTTGAAACTAGCCCTAGAACATTAATACCTCCAACTGTGAACACCTCTAATTGTGAAAACAGAATAAACAGGAATCCCTGCCCAGAAACGACAGTACAAATTCAGAATATATGAAATTGCAGAACATGGATAGAGCCTCACTGCAAATTAGAAAGAGAAATGTGAGGAGAGACACTGGACTGGAAACCTCAAGAAACAATTTTTTCTACAAGAATGTAATTGGATATCAACAACATTTTTTTTTTTTCTTTTCACAAAATATATAAGAAATCTTACATGTGCCTTGAACATATAAAATGTTATATCCCTTAGAGCGGGGGCTCTTAATTAGTGTGCCTATACCCCCAAGGGGTGCAGGAAGAGGTTAAATGGGGTACGGAGAAGGGTCTTGAAATCAATCTGTTGAATTTATTGAAGCTTTCTAGACAGAATGAAGGCATTTATTTATATTTATACAATTTTATAAAGAATTTGCTAAGGTAACTTACTAGCTAACTGGATAAATTTCTTGTCTGAAAATGGTAGTGGTTAGCAGTTAATACCGACATATGTAGCTGTCAGTAGTTACTAGTGAATATGTTGTTTAGGAAGGGGATGTGGGAACCAGAAAGGGTTAAGATCCCCTGCCTTAGTGACAAGTCGCTAAGGGATGTAGTTATCAATGTGGCCTACTGTTAAGACAGATTATTTTACCACTGACTTGTAACTAGGGCTGTGGAATCGGAGTCATGGGTACCAGAAACTGAGGAGTTGAAGGATTTATCTACTGATTCCACAGCCCTGCTTGTAACAGTAGCTTGTGTCTAACACTTTTCTTAAATCTATATGTTAAAAATAGAAAGAAACCAAAAGTAGATAAAGTAATACAACTTTATTGGACTAACTTAATTCATTTTTGATCAGCTTTTGCAAGATTGTCTTCTTCAGGTCAGAAGTCTTCTTTGACCACTTTTCTCCACACTGATCTAAGAGTATTGGCTCCCTATTTCTGCATACATGAAACACAAAAAACTCAGCTTAGTATATAAGACTCTCACCTTCAGATCTGGAATATATCTCTAAGCTTCTGAGGCCCTGTACTCCATTTAGAACTTTGCATGCCTCCCAAAAAGTCCTGTTGTTTATTCCTTCCCACCATCAGTTATGCCTAGATACCACACAACGTTTTTCATTTAGGTATGGTGGCCCCTGTTTGTAGAATTCTCTCCTTCTGGAATCTAGACATGAACTATCACTGTAGAAATGCAAGAAACTAGTTAAGTCCTGGTGGTTTCAGAGCACCTACAGACCTCACCTTGATCGCTTTACTCTCTTCTGTTCATGCAACAGATACCTTTTTCCTGACTCTGTCCCATCTTCTACCAGTCTGCTTTGCTACCTTTTTCTTCATTAGCTTTCCTTTATCTTCTACTGTATGTTATTTTAAACCTTAAACGGAGACAGCCCAACCTACCTGAACAACCGCCTCATCCAAACCACCTCAATCAGACATAGAAAAACACACACCCCTCGATCAAAGAAGTAAAATGGAAAAAAAACTATACGACAGCCTCCTGGCCACTCAAGCAGCTAAACTAGATAACCAAATCTCCAATCTACTGATAACGACACCAGACTACAAGACATTCAGAAAAGGAATGACCCCATTTACCTACCCTCCACTCAAAGGTACTCGGCGCAAGAAGATGTTTGACAACCTTACATGCGACACAAGCAGCAAAACTCGACCACTCCATTTCCAACCTGCTGACAACAACAATCATCCTCAAAACATTTCGAAGAGAGATCAAAACCCTGCTATTCAAGAAATATGTTCAGATACCTTAACTCCCACCCCCTCCCTCTCCTCCCCGGTAAATTCCCCTCTCAAAGCATCAACTTCTCTGGTAATTTTTTCCTTTTCTAAATATCAACCAAGAATACAGTTCCCTAAAATGTAAAGCTCCTGGAAATGTCCAGCTTTCTTAGTTGTTATCCTATTTGTAATATTGCCTAGAAATGTCCAATTCTTATTTCTTATCTAATTCGCAGTATCTCCTGGAAATATCCAGCTTTCTTATCTCACTTGTAACCAAAAATTGTAACTATCCTGGAAATGTCCAGTTAGCTCTTTTGTAATCCGCCTAGAACTGCAAGGTACAGGCGGAATAGAAGTCACTAATGTAATGTAATGTAAGAAATAAAAACTATACTCTTCAAAAAATTCCTGAAACAGCCCTAACTTCAAACTTCCGGTCCTCCCTCCCCCCCTCTTCCCGCCACACAGAAACTACTATTTACCTCTCTAGAAAGGACAAATGTTCTTCCATTGTAACCCAATGTTTTTCATCTCTTTTGTAATCCACCTTGAACCGCAAGGTAATGGCGGAATAGAAATCTCTAATATAAAGTAATGTAATCTTTTATTGGAATTTGATAGACTGCCTCATGGCCTAGAAGGCTTTGCAGTGTTTTCCATGAAAATAAATACATTAGAACAAATTGTTTATTGAAATCTTCTATACCGCTACTAATGACTGGGAAGTCAATTCAGAGCAGTTTATATGAGCTTCTGTAATGATGTTACAATACATTTACATATCTTTTACATTAATCTAACAGTAATACACTATCTTTACCCTACATATCACTAGAGAATACTATTTATTTTTTTCAATTTTCTATACTGTTCTCCTAGGGGAGCTCAGAATGGCTTACATAGTACTCAAACTCAAACATTTATTTTATTTTTTTTTTTAATATTATTTATTTATTATTTTCAACTTAAATTTTAAGTATTACACTTGTACAGAAAGCAAGAATAGGATAGATATCAAATACAAAGCAATATAAATCTTAAATTAAACAAATATACTATTTATGCTCAAGTCCACAATTAGGATCCAAGAATTATTGAAAATTGGCGAAATTATCTAAAAAGAAAATTGTAAAAGAAGCTGAGAACTATAGCACTGAGATGAGGTCACAATATTCTAAATATAGGGCTCAAAGATTGTTAACATTCAGGCGAGACATAGCCACAAAGTTTGTCAATTGTGATGGTTCAAAAAACACATATTTAAGAGTACGGTGATATACAATACATTTACACGGATGTCTCAAATAAAAAGTTGCTCCCAAAGATAAAACCCCAGGTTTCAAAAGAAGAAATTCACGGCGACGCCTTTGCGTCTCCCGTGCCAAATCTGGGAACATTTGTATTTTATAACCAAGAAAACATACTGTTTCCAAATTCCTGAATTCATCTTGCAAGAGGACTCAAAAATATATTAAACAAATAGGTGAAAGGGCTGAGCCTTGTGGTACCCCACAGTCTAATAATCTATCACTGGATGTTGACCCACCTGTAACTACTCTAAAAGTACCATCCTAAAAGTACATGCCTATGATATTATGAATGGATTAATGGAATTCATTTACCAAAAATTGTAAACATTGCATGAATATACAGCCTCTTGCTACATACATTCTTGAAAGGAAGCTCTAGAACAGGGGTGTCAAATTCAGTCACATTAAGGGGCCAAAATCCAAAACACAGGCTAAGTTGCGGGCCTGACCCCACCCAATCTCTGCCCCAGACCCCACCCCCATAATAGTACTAATTGTAATACCATTTTTTCCATTAATTTTTCATATATACACACACAATATAACCTTATTAACAACGCATAATAGTAAAATTAAACTACACAAAGCACACTGTATGCTTCTCAACATTCAATCCTACCAGAACACAAATAACCCCTATGCAAATACTGTACCCAAAACAAAAAGTACTAATATATACAAAGGAAACCTTAAGATTCAAGACTCTGCATGCAGTACAATCCCAGAGAAAAAGAAACAAATGCATGCCTTCCTGAACAGTGCAAAAATATAGATAGCAGTTCTAAATTCTTAAAATTGACACAATTCAATCACTAAATTGAAAATAAAATAATTCCCCCCTACCTTTGTTGTTTCTCTCCCTCCATGCTGTGCCTCAACTAGGTGCCTCCCTCCGGCGGGTGTCTTACCTTCTGGCCAGCTCCCTCCTCCTCACTGCCGCATTGTGCACTGCGCATCCCACGCCTCATCCAGAAACATTCCTTCTGACATTGTGACGTCAGAGAGAAGGCTTCTGGTTCAGGTGCAGGACGCGTGTAGGAGCCACTGCCCACAGCTTTATCCTCACTGCAGCAGTGAGGAAGAGGGAGTTGGCAAGAAGATAACACCGGGGACGGCAATGAAAACGCCACATCGTACTGTGGGCTGCATAAAACAGCCAGACGGTCCAGATTCACCCCAAGGGCCTTGAGTTTGACACCTGTGCTCTAGAATGAGAGGGCATAGGATGAAGTTAAGAGATGATAGGCTCAGGAGTAATCTAAGAAAATACTTTTTTACAGAAAGGGTGGTAGATGCGTGGAACAGTCTCCTGGAAGAGGTGGTGAGACAGAGACACTGTCTAAACTCAAGAAAGCATGGGATAGGCATGTGGGATCGTTTAGAGAGAGGAAGAGATAATGGTTACTGCCGATGGGCAGACTGGATGGGCCATTTGGCCTTTATCTGCCATTCTTTCTATAATTAAAAGAAATCTTTATTTCATGATGAATAACTTTTGGATTATAATGTATCTTAAATAGAAAACTATTTTTAGATAGCTTATTCCTCAAAAAAACATTTTATTTAAAACAATTTCAATTTTAAAAAAATCTGATTTTTTTTTTTTTTTTTAAATCATTGATTTTATCCACCTTGTGTGGGGAAATAGAAATCTAAAATTTTTGCATGCGAGATAGTGAAAATTTATTGTCTTCTGAGCAGGTACATACTGAATGCTCTTTTTTTTTCATTTTCTTTTTAGTTTCCTCATAGTTTTGATCTGCCTCATATTCAGTGTCCTTTCTACAATCGAGCAGTATGCAGCTCTGGCTACTGGAACGTTATTTTGGATGGTATGTATATTAATAGACTGTGTAGTATTGTGTAGTTTATGGGTTTCGCTTGATGACTGCTTTCATTTTGTTTTTATTACATTTATTAATGGCTTAAACTAGATTGTCTTGTAAAATCTTGTTCTGTGGATTTTGTCGAGCCGCAGCACACTAAAACGTAGTGGCCACGGCGTGAGGCATCCGGAAGTACGCGGGTGTTGATGTGATGACATCGTGTGTATGTGTGACATCATCACAGCGACGTCTGCACATATGTGAAGGCCCTACAGACGAGCCCTGAGCCCACAGTGGGAGGGGGGGGGGTGTGCCGGTGCCGGTGCCGGCAGGGAAGATGTGCAGAGAGAAGGAGAGACGCTGGCACCGGCTGATTGCCTACGGGATGTGCCTCTTGCCGCGAAAGGCACGTCCTGTAGACAGTCAGCTGGCGCCTCCTCCTCCTCTCCAGCGTCTCACGGCACACCTGAAATCTCAGGAGGCACACAGTTTGTGATACACTGACTTATTTATTTACTTTATTTATTTAAGGTATTTATATACCACCTCTCAGTTATCTAAGCGGTTTACAATCAGGTACTCAAGCATTTTCCCTATCTGTCCCGGTGGGGCATGGAGGACTAAGTGACTTGTCCATGGTCACAAGGAGCAGCGTGGGATTTGAGCCCACAACCTCAGGGTGCTGAAGCTGTTGCTGACATCACTCCTCCCTCTTCCTACTTAGTCTGTAGTGGTGCTTCGTTTTAAAAATGTCCTAAAATACCCCCTCTCCTGGCTCCGTTATTCTTTTCAGTATTCTTTCCCTTCTCTTTCTCCAGTTCTACCATTATATTCCTTCTTGAAATGTCAGCTAACAAAGGGACTCAGCTCTTTCGGTGGCTGTTCTTCCTAGTGGTCCCTTGTGGGAGCAGACCTCGGTGTCAACAGTGGCTACATTTGACAAACAACCTTTATTAAACCACAATGCCATAATTTTTCATTCATAGTTACTGGGGGTTTTCTTCCGTGCCTGAACCTTCTTACCTAACCCAGTCATCCTTTAATCAAGAATCATAGTTCACATGGGTGGCCCTGTTAAGACCTCCCCTGTCGGCCCAAGGCAGGGCAGAGCAGTGCAGGAGAGCAGCAGAAGCCAGAACTAGGCTCAAGCATAATACGAGGTGGGCAGCCTTGGATCTTAAGGGCTGCAGCTAGTTTTCAGAATTTCTCCAATGAATGTGCTCTGCTACGACTGAAGTTCCCACTTAGGGTTACCAGATTTTCTGTTTGGAAAATCTGGACCTCTTAGACCCGCCCCCAGCCCCGCCCTAACCCCTTCCCCTATTGCCTGCTCTGGTAGAACATCCTCAGCCCTGGCCAATCATAGGAATCCAAATTCAACTCTTCCATACATGTGAACAGAACTGCTGCCAGCAGGCTACTTAACTTTTTTTTTTGCTTTTTCTGTGGAGAATACATTGTTGAAGCACCTGAATATCTTAACATATTTTATTCTTGTGCATTAATGGCATGGAGTAGCAACTATCATTTTAAAATCATGAAATTCCCCTCCTGCTAAGTGATTCCAGCAATATGGCTTACTTCATCATGGCTAGGGTTACCAGATTTTAAATTGGGAAAAATAGGATGTGTGGCCCTGCCCCATTCCACCCCCCCCCCCCCATCCCCAGACCTACCTCATTCTACCCCCCCCTCAAGCCCAGCCCTACACAAACCTCATCTGGAGTGCATCCTGATGACGTCGCACACATGCATGCATGTGATGTCACCCTGTCGCATTTGTTAATGCACAGATGCCCTCCAGATGCAGCCCCCAATCTCAATGCTTTTCAAAACCTATACGAAGTGCCGGGTTTGGATAAGCCGTCCGGATGCCTGGACAGTCCTCTAAAAAGAGGACATGTCTGGGTAAATCCAGATGTCTGGTAACCCTAATCATGGCTATCCAGTTATTTCACTACTAGTTTTTTAGCACGTTACATTAACGGGTGCTAGAATAGATGTGTAGACTTAGGCATTTCTTTCTTTCTTTCTTTCTTCTTTCTTTCTTTCCCCTTTCTTTCTCCTTTCTTTCTTTCTTTCTCCTTTCTTTCTTTCCCCTTTCTTTCTTTCCCCTTTCTTTCTTTCCCCTTTCTTTCTTTCTTTCCCCTTTCTTTCTTTCTTTCTCTCCCCTTTCTTTCTTTCTCTCCATGGTCCCCTTTCTTTCTTTCTCTCCATGGTCCCCTTTCTTTCTTTGTCTCTCTCCCTGGTCCCCTTTCTTTCTTTCTGTATTTCTGCCTGTCTGTCTTTCTTCGGTGGCAGAAGATATTTCCCTGTCCCCAGAAGTCCACAGGATTTACTTCACTGATATGCATTGCCACACTTCATAGGGGAATAATACTAAGAGAGAATTCTATAAGGAGCCATTCCATCTATAAATTTATTTGTTACTTAATATACCACAATTCCTTTGGTTAAAGCGGTTTACCTACTAAAATCAGAAAGTTAGAAAAGAGCTCCATTTGTTGTAACTTACACACTTTCAAGAGGAGTAAAGTATAACGTGCTCGCTGTGTAGGACCTGCAGATCATCCCCACAGGAGTTAATTAAAGGCCTGCTCAAATAAATATATTTTTAAGGCCTTCTTGAAACTGGGGAGGGCTGATATTCTTCTAACTGACTGGGGTAAAGCATTCCAAATCTTAGGCATGGAACACTGGCGGCAGAAGCAAGAATCAACATCTTGTTTTAATCTAAGTGATTTTCTCGAAGGGATCCAAAGAGAACCACTCGGTTCAAGGTATAAGCCAAGCTGATTTTGAAGCCCTAACAGAGAAAGAAAATAGTCCTCCTATCTTACCAGATCAATATCTTTCATGCAACACGGAGCTGGCACTTGAGCTCAGTGAAAATTGTCATCCAGACTGTGTCACCTTGCTTTGTACTTATAATCAAGGATTTATACTCCAGGGCAAACTGATTCTAGCTAAAGAATATATTGACTTATTCACCAGGCAACGCGTTACACAATCGACGACGGGGGCAGCATCTTCTGCGAAGGTTCCAGCGATGCAGCTGCTCTCCGTCCTGGCAGCCGTCACTCCGCGCGTCCTGGAGTCCTGAACTGGGGGGGAGTGTTGGAGTGCGGCGGGAGGGTGGGGGTGCTTGGGTTCTTCGCAGCCTGGATCGTTCCATCCTGATTCTCCTCTTGACGGCTGGGTGGGGAGGGGGACCTGAGGATCGACGCTGTCTCCAACCAGCCAATGGACATCACCGTTGTGGCTGGCCTTGTGAAGGGGCGGCGCGGTGTGGGAGAGGGGCCTTGAAAGCTGGGAAGTAGAAAAGAAACGGAGGTGTGGGCGAAAGTAAAAGGTACTCAGCTTAAGTTCATTTTTTAGTTCAAAGCCGACGCCGCGGCTCCTCTCTCGATCCTCGCCTAGTGCAGTTCGAGAGAGGAGCCGTGGCAGCGGCTTTGAGTTAAAAAAAGGCGAGGAGAGTCTCCGCCGCTGTCACGGCCTGCTCTGACGGGAGGGGGGAAGTCCGCTGTCTTTTCCGCCTCCAGTGACGTAGTAAGCGCGCATGCGCACTCTTGCCGGCAGATCAGATCTCAGGGAACAAGCGGCGAGTGTGCGCATGCGCGCTTAGCATTTTATTATTGATAGGGCATGCTTCCTTTCTGGATAGTCTCCCACATTTCAGACAGAATTGCTATCTCAACTGATATCATACCTTCTCACCCTGCTTTAGTGTTAATAAAGGTCTATTAAATACTGAGTGGAAAGGGTAAATGTGAATGGCTTGTTTATGGTTTCCAAAAATACTAGCACTAGGGAGCATGCAATGAAGTTATTAAGTAGTAGTTTTATACCAAACCGGAGAAAAGATATCTTTACTCAACGTGTAATTAAACTCTGGATTTTGTTGCTGGAGAATTTGGCGAAATCAACATAGCAGGGCTTAAAAAAGGTTTGGAGAATCTCCTGAAAGAGAATTCTATAGGCCATTAGAGAAATCCACTGCTTATTTCTAGGATAAGCAGCCTAAAATCTGTTTAACCCTTTGGGATCTGGCCAGGTACCTTTCCCTGGGATAACCACTGTTGGAAGCAGGATACTGAGCTTGATGGACCTTCAGTCTGTTCCAGTATGGCAATTCTTATGTTCTTATTTATTTAACATATGTATCTAGCATTTGATGTAGCATTGTAAAGAATCCAGGATAACAACATGGCCGTGCAGAATTCTAGGTTTACTACACAATTACAGGCATATTTAAGGAAAATGTCCAACTTTGTGGCTGCACCTAACCAGCATTGGCACGCAAAGTATTCTTCATTTAGAATTCTGTACCAGGGAGAGGCATAAATATCTCCTTTAAACCTGCAGAGGGCAGCATTTAGCCATTGAGAGAATGTCAACTATTTTCTGGAGCAGGCTTGAAAGTTGGAACAAGATACAGGCTGGCTGATAGAGAGGATCAAATTAATTTGCTAAGTGAAGAAAATGAAGCAGTGGCAGTCTCGGGCCCTCTAGAACAGTTACAAATTCTGAGGACTGTAAATACTCTGGGATGAGGTTAATATTTTTTGCAGAAATTCAAAGGGGCGAGAGGTAGCTTTTCATGTTTAAGATGCAGGAATTCCCAAAGCCACTACTGACATCACATTCTGATGGAGGATAGCACCTTGGGCTTCCAAAACCTATCTTGGACTTTTAGGATATTCACAATGCACATACATTATACAAATAACTAGTAGTAGAATATGAATGAGATAAATTTGCATAGACTGGATATCAATATATTGGTCATTTCTATAGCGGAACTAGACATTTGAAGCGCTGTACATTTAACATGTAAGAGACAGTCCCTGATCAATAGAGCTTAAAGTCCAGTTAAAACAGACAATTAGGACAAATAAGGATTAGGGAATTTCTCACAAAGGGAATGTTAAAACAGACTTGGGTACCCCTAACACTCACTTGTATAGGGATTAAAAGCAGCCTTGTTTAGGTGTGATATCACCAGGACAGGAGTGAGAGGCCCTGGTGGGTCAGTCATTTGGGCTGCAAAATACCAAGGGAGCTGTAAGAACATAAGAATTGCCATACTGGGACATCAAGCCCATCATCCTGTTTCCAACCATGGCCAACCCAGGTCCCAAGCTAACTAGATCCCAAGTAGTAAAATAGATTTTATGCTGCTTAGCCTAGGAATAAGCAGTGGATTTCCCCAAGCCATCTCAATAATGGCCTATGGACTTCTCTTTTAGGAAATAATCCAAGTCTTTTTTAAACCTTGCTAAGCTAATTGATTTCACCATATTTCTCCAGCAACAAATTCTAGAGTTTAAATTATGTGTTGTGTGAAGAAATACCATATTTTTCGCTCCATAAGACGCACCTGACCATAAGATGCACCCTAGATTTAGAGAAGGAAAACAAGAAAAAAAAACATTCTGACCCTAGGCTCTGCACATGGCCCCCCTCACTCCTTGCTATGCTCTGCACCCAACCCTCACACTCCTTGCCAGGCTCTGCACCCTGACCCCCTCCCTGTCTAGTGGTAGGCGGAGACAGGGCACAAGATGGACAGGACACAAGGCAGGCAGGCAGGACCCCCACCCCTATCTGTTTTTAAGCCCAGAAAAGAAGAGAAGCAGCAACTCGCAAAGCACTCCTACCACAATGGGTCACCTGACTAATCCTCCACCCTGCCTCCAATTAAGCTAGGCCCCCTGGAGGAGGCGCCAACCCCGACAGCAGGTGTGAGGACACCCACACTAAGATCCCGCGAAAGCCACGTGCCGCACCTCTACAGCACCGGTGGTCAGAAAATGGCAGGAGCCATACCCCAGAGCCAGATTGTGTGCAACACTCTCCACCCGACTCCAGGGACTCCCCCCTCGAACCCCAGCTCCCCGCCATTGCACGACGGGCAGCTCTGACTCTGACCCAGGAGCCATCACCTACCGGGCTGCCGATCCACCTTGTTACATTCCCTGCCCAGCCGCTAATGCAGGCTAGGCGGCCATGGCCCCACCCAACACACCTGCAGCAGTCAGGCCTGCAAGCAGCAAGCATCGCCTGTCCGATCTACCACAGAGGCATGGCCAGCTGCCCACACGCCGACTGGCACCTGAATGCACCATAAAACACGGGCCAATGACCTGCGGAAGCAAGCTCTTACACAAAGCCAAAAGCCACCTCCGAGGATCAGGAACAGGCCTTCCAGAATTAAAAACAGGTACTGGGTATTTGGTTTTTTTTTGTGGTATTCATTACATAAAACATGCCCTTATTTTCCCCCACTTTTATGGGGGAAAAAAGTGTGTCTTATGGAGCAAAAAATACAGTATATTTTCTAGTTTGTTTTCAATCTGCCCCCCTAGTCCTAGTATGACATCTTTGCACAAAAGAAGAGCAGGACTTGGGGATGATCATATCTGATGGTGCTAAGGTGGTCTATTAAATAGAAAAGAAGATGGCAAAAGCCATAAGGATGCATGGGTGCATAGTGAGAGGAATGGCTAGTAGGAAAGAGGAGGTAATTACAGTGTTGTGTTAAATTCTGGTGACTTCAAATTCAAGAAGATATAAACAGGATGGAGTTGGTCGAAAGGGCAGCTACTAAAAGGATCAGTGGTCTTTGTCATAAAGCGTATGGGGACAGACTTAAAGATTTCAATATGTATAATTAGGAAGAAAGGCGAGAGAAGGGAGATATGAATGAGACATTTAAATACCTCCATGGTATAAATCAGGGGTGTCAAAGTCCCTCCTCGAGGGCCGCAATCCAGTCGTGTTTTTCAGGATTTCCCCAATGAATCTGCATTGAAAGCAGTGCATGCAAATAGATCTCATGCAGATTCATTGGGGAAATCCTGAAAACCCGACTGGATTCTGGCCCTCGAGGACCGACTTTGACACCTGTGGTATAAATGCACAGGAAGCAAGTCTTTCAATTGAAAAGAAACTCTGGATTGAGGGGGCATAGGATGAAGGTGAAAGGAAATACTTCTTTATGGAAAGAGTCGTGAAGCTCCCAAAATTCCAAAAGCCAAAAAAAGTGGACTGTGGAATACAATGATCTTAAAAATGTTGTTTATTTTAATATCAAGTTCAAAGTTCAGGCAATTACATCCACTCTAAGAGCAAAAAGACACAGTTGGATGCGACAGGACCCGACACGGTCCTTGTTTCAGCTTGACAGAACCTTCCTTAGATAAAAACTCACATTTTCAGCTTAAATATTCAGTAGGATGCATGCACCGGTTAAAATTCAGAAATGAAAGTAAAATCAAATGAAAAGCTCCTTAGCAAACGAGTAGCTGCAGTGCAATAGCTATGGGGCCTCCTGAATTAGTAAAGCATGGGAGAAACACAGGGCATCACTAGCAGAACAGAAGGGATTGGACGGATTCAAGTGGATCGATAAATATATATATATATATTTTTTTTTTACTGCATCATAATTACAGAGTAATGCTTTTAAAAAACAATAGGAGGAAATATTTTTTCACTCGGAGAATAGTTAAGCTCTGGAATACGTTAATAGAGGATGTAGTAAGAGCGGCTAATGTAGCTGGTTTAAAAAAAAAAAAAGGTTTGGACAAGTTCCTGGAGGAAGTCCATAAACTGCTGTTCAGACCGACATGGCCAAAACCATGGAATGCTACTACCATTTGTGACCTGGATTGGCCTCCGTGAAGACCATTGGTCGGATCCAGTAAGGCTATTCCTATGTTCTTTTATGGATAGACATAATGGATAGGCCATATGCCATCAGTTCTAGGGTAGACTGCTATCTGAACATAAAAGCTCAAGGGCGGTCCTACTGGGTGAGACCCAAAGGTCTATCTAGCAAACTATCTTATTTCCTACAGTGGCCAATCCAGGTCACAAGTACCTGGCAGAGTTCCAAAAAGTTGCAAGATTCCATGCTGTGGCTTTCCCCGGGTCTACCTTAATAATGGTTTATGGACTTTTCCTCCAGAAATTTATTTAAACCTATTTGAAACTTGGTTATATTAATTGTGTTTAACATTTGGTCAAGTGCTGAGTTTCAGAGCTTAACTAAACACTGAGATTAGGAATAAAAAAGTGTTTTCTTCAATTTGTTGTAAATGTGCTATTACGTAACTTCATGGAGTGCCCCCTAGTGTTTAAACTTTTTGAAAGAGTAAACTTGATTCTCGTTTACTGTTAAGGCAAGAATATTAGACTAGGTAATGATATTTTAATCATTTTAATCATCTTAAAGCAATCTGTTAACAACATTTTCTGTTTTTCTAAGTCAAACAACAATACAATTGTGGAAAACCAGACAAAAATAAGAAATAAAGTAAAGTACATTTAAGTCATGGCACCACTGGTGCTTGGCTGTAGATTATCACTATCTCCTTCATCAGGCGAGGCTGCGGACCCGGTGATGGGTGGAGTTGCTCTTTTCATAAACATAGTGAGCTTGTACTGAATTTGTTTGCTTTTTTTTTCTCTTCATAAATTTCGTAATAAGGACGAAATGTGTCACATTCAATCCTTGCAAATCGTTGAATGTTTGGGTCCATGTCTTCAAAATGGGCGAGGAGTTTATTCAGTAGATATAAACCTTCTGACAATCCCTTTGTGGTGAACATTCGTTGTGGTGCCTCATCCTCTTGGTCTTTCTCTAATTCTCTTATTTTTTCTTCCGGCACTCTTTCTTCTAATTCTATCAGCTCTTCATTCGTAAGTTCCCCTGATTCCCGGTCTAGCAACTCCTCAACATCTTCCATTTCACATTCCAATGAAAGGTCTTTTGACAGTTTCACTATTTCTTCATGAATCTCATCAAGTTCTTGTTCACTGTTAAATCCAGCAACGGTATTCACACAGCGCTTAACACACTTCTTCCACACACCATTCATACACTTTTTGTCACTGAGTCCCAAGCAGTAGCAAGATTTTTTTTATACACTTAAGAATGTTATACTGTTTCCAGTAGTCAACGTAGTGATAGTTCAGGGTCGGCATCTATAGCAGCTATGGCTTGGGCGAAAGTGGTTCTGAGATAGTTTGCTTTCAAAGTAGCAATCGCCCCTTGGTCCATCAGTTGAATAAGTGGCGTAGTGTCCGGGGGTAAAAATAACACTTTCACATTGGGATAGAAATCAGCTAAGTGATGTGGATGTCCAGGCGCATTATCAAGTAACAGTAAAATTTTGAAGGGGATTCCTTTCTCCAAACAGTACTCATGCACTTGAGGAATAAAACAATTACTGTACCAATCCTCAAATAAAGCCTGGTTCATCCAGGCATTATGGCTTGATCTATAATAAACTGGCAAAGTGTGCTTGTTCACATTCTTAAATGCACGTGGATTTTCAGAAGGTTAATTAATAAGGGCTTCAGCTTGAACCCATTGATATTCCCTCCAAGCAGTAGAGCGAGTCTAGCCTTGTGTGCTTTAAATCCTGGCATGCTTTTGGCTTCTTTGTGGATGTAAGTGCGTCCTGGCATCCGCTTCCAATATAACCCTGTTTCATCCACATTAAAAATTTGCTCTGCCAGGTAACCCTCCATCGTGATTATTTCTTCTAAACTGTCAACAAACTTTTTAGCTCCTTCCTCATCCGTACTCGCTGCTTCTCCAGTCACCTGAACATTATGCATCTGGAATCTATTTTTAAACCTCTTAAACCAACCAGTACTTGCCACAAATTCTTGACTGTAGTCTTCTCCAGCTCATTCCTTTAAAGTCCCAAACAGACTTCTAGCTTTTGACTGTACTGTAAAGAGGCTTAACAGCGTCCACTTTTGAATCTGATCTTCCATCCAAATGTTTAACAATTTCTCTATTTCATGGATGGGCCCAGTACGTTGCTTCGTAATCACTGTTGACCACAAAGGTGCAGAACCTTTCACAGCTTCACAAATTCTATTTTTGTCCTTTATAATAGTCGACACAGTCTATAGAGTATGATAACTTTATATCATATGCGATCGCATTCACTTTCTTTTCTCCTTCATACTGTTTTATTATCATCATTTTGGTGTCCAGATCTATGGCCTTTCTTTCCTTTTTGAAAGGCTGAGGAGTGGACAGAGACAATTTCCCCTTTGTTGTCATTTTTACTGCATGAAATCGCCAAAACAACTCACGTGGGGCAAAACCCCTGCGTATGTTATCACGCTTCGGAGAGCGGAAGTCGCGTTGTAAGGTCGAACAGTCGTAACTTGGATAGGTCGTAAGTCGACAACTACCTGTACCATGAAGACTTAGCTGTAAAGGGGTGAAGGAAATGGAGTGAGAACTGGAGGGTGAATCCTTAAAAAAAAAGTCTCTCACACTCTTCAGCCCTGGCCAACCATAGGAATCCAAATCCTCAAGGAAACCTGAAATCCAAGAAATTTGGGTGTCTTTTTATTAAAGTGCACTACATAGTAACATAGTAGATGACGACAGATAAAGACCCGAATGGTCCATCAAGTCTGCCCAACTTGATTCAATTTAAATTTTTAAATTTTTTCTTCTTAGTTATTTCTGGACAGAATCCAAACCTTTACCCGGTACTGTGCTTGGGTTCCAACTGCCAAAAATCTCCGTTAAAACCTACTCCAGCCCATCTCCACCCTCCCGGCCATTGAAGCCCTCCCCAGCCCATCCTCCACCAAATGGCCATATACAGGCCCAGACCGTGCAAGTCTGCCCAGTCCTGGCCTTAGTTCAATATTTGATATTATTTTCTGATTCTAGATCCTGTGTGTTCATCCCACGCTTCTTTGAACTCAGTCACCGTTTTCCTCTCCACCACCTCTCTCGGGAGCACATTCCAGGGATCCATCATCCTAACCAATTTAGTGCATTCCTCTGGGCATCTTAGCATTTAGCGTGCGCTAAATCAGCGCACCTTAGTAAAAGGACCCCTTTATTTTTTAAAATATAACTTTGTCTTTGTCCTATACAAATTCCTTTGGTTGGGTCCGGCAAGGTTTGGCTAGATCAGATCTTTTGTCCTCTTTCTGTCAGAATGGTTATAGTTTGACATGCAAACTAGAGTATTGGGAGTTCAACTAGATAATATGTTAACTATGGGCTCCTTTTCCTAAGCTGCGATAGCGCTTTTAGCTTGCGCTAAACCCGTTCTACGCGGCTAGACCTAACACCAGCTGAATGCTGGCGTTAGCATCTAGCGCACGCTAAAACTGCTATTGCAGTTTAGGAAAAGGAGCCCTATGGAATATCGGGTTAATTTTTGGGGCTTTTAAGGAAATTAAGATTAGTCAGAAAACGTTTTGCTATTTTAGCATTTTCACTAGTGGTCCAGCCATTAATTCTTTCACAATTGGATTATTGTAGCATAGTTTATCTTGGATGTACTACAAGACTCCTAAAGAGATTACAAACTGTTCAAAATGCTGCAGTTTCAGATTCCCAAATATGAAAGCATTACACCTTACTTCAATGTTTAATTACATTGGTAACCAATTTCTGCTGGGATAATTTATAAACCATGTATTGTTTTTTTTAATTGTTATTGAAAGTTATAAAGGAAAATACAAAATACAGCAAGAATACTGAACAACTGTCTTCCAACCGAAATTGCACAAAATGCCCTTCCCAACAGCAATAAACCCAATACCTATTCTCCAACATCACCCAACACTCTACCCTATTGGTTTTTAATATTTTACACGACCTAGCTCCTTTTATTTACTGGATTTAGTTTCTTTAATGATTGGTAGACGGGGTCATATACAACCAAATCAACTCTGTTTTCAATTTCCATTGTCTAAATCAATTAAGCTACTCCTTCAATTTAGTGCTTCTTTTAGTTATCAAGCTCTGACTATTTGGAATAAACTTCCTCTCGCTGTTAGATCAGAAATGAATTATTTAGTTTTTAGAAAGCTTTTAAAAACAGTTTTAATCAATACATTTTTGAGCTGGTTGTTTCTATGATTTTTTTTTCATTATTGCCTGTTTAACCGGGTGTGTTTCCAGTCATCTGCTTTGTTGTAATCCTCCTGAAACTCAGTATATGCAAATCAAGCTATCGTAATCCGGTTTTCAGCATATCCACAATGAATATGCATGAAAGAAATTTGCATATAATGGAGACAGTATATGCAAATCAAGTTTATGCATACTCATTGTGTATATCCTGAAAACATGACTAGCAAGGGGGTACTCCAGGACTGAGTTGAGAAATACTGAGCTATCGTAAGGAATCATCAGCAGACAGAACTGAAGTGGGGCAGTGGTTGTCCTATGCTGGGAGTAAAAACTGAGGTGCTATAGAGAAGATCTGGTGCTCTGAGGTTTGGTTTAGAGAATGATACGGCGACAAATTTTTCCCTATCCCCGCAGGAACTCATTTTCCTGTCCCGTGAGTTCTTTTCCTGTCCCGTTCCTGCAAGCTCCGTCCTCATCTGCACAAGCCTCAAACACTTTAAAATCATACGTGTTTGAGGCTTGTGTGGTTAAGGCAGAGCTTACAGGAATGGGGCAGGGACAGTGACAAAATTTGCGGGGGTGGGTAAATTGAGCTCCTGCGGGGACAGGGACAAATTTTTCCCAATGTCATTCTCTAGTCTGATTCTCTTCCTCTTGTTTGCCCAATGCCAAGCTGAGAGTGAGCCTTATTTTGACCTTGAATGAGGCCTGTTGAGATCTGCTGGACATGTTTTGAGAGATAGAGATGGTTCCTGGTGTGCCCTGAAATTTTGAGATTTCACAGATCATTCTTTATTCAGAGACCATTAATGTAACCAGGAGTTAAAATTAATTTTCACCTCCTTTGGGAGGGGGTGGGGGTGTCTTAAGGGCTCCTGTAAGGGGTTCTTTGGAACTCTTGGGCAACTGTGAGCAACCGGGGTCTGGTGGCCGGCCATTGAATGAAGGCCTGGTGAGTTTTGGGCATGCATTTGATGGTTCTGATGGCATAAGTGGATAGAAAATAATTTATCAAGATAACTTATGTAATGATTTGGAAATTTTATTGGATTTTAGAGAGTTTGGTGAGAAAGATGTATGACCCACATGAAAACATGTGGTTTTAAATTTTAAAAACATAGGGTCATCAAAAGAATTGTGCTTAATGGATCCACCAACTGGGAAGTATATTTCTTTGTCCAAATTATCCTCAAAACGTTCCTCCTCCATTATTGCCTATGGGACAAAATGGAGCCTGGAACCTTGGAAGTGGAGATTCCAGTAACTGTAACTTCTGTGGTTCCCTAATTGATTGGACACTGAGGGTCTGATGGCATAAGCCAAGCTGCCCTTGCCATAGTGATCTAGGTAGGAGTTCTGGGTTAGTTAGGAGTTAGTTAAGGGACAGGTAAGGTGGTGCTGAGGTTGCTGACACCTGTGGTATAATATCTGAAAGTAAAGGAAGGAAAGATTATTTTAATAGCAATTAGATGCAGCCTAAGTGGTTTATAGAATCTGTCAGACATCAGATTACTTTAATGAGCTGTGAATGGATACTGTTTAAGGAAATAGCTTTATTTGTGGTAGTGGTTCTTATGATCTGGAATATAGCAGAACTGCAACAGTTGATTTAGGGATGGTAGGGCTGTGCCTAATAATTAAAGGTAGGCCTAAGAAGGGTGAGCGCTTAAATGTAAGGAAGCCTGGGGAACTTTTTGTTAAGCAGGCTGGGCTGTGTAGAAGTAATAAAGGGAAAATATAAAGTTATGCCACTTTCTGGATTCAGTTTGAAAAGCCATCCAGAAAGACCTGAACAAGGAGGAAAAAGCAAGTCGGCCAACGTGTGAGAGAGAACCTGGAGATAAGTTGTTTTTGTTTTTGTATGTGTACATACCATTTGGAACATTTAATTTTCCTTTTGGTGAATATTAAAGTAAATCTGATAGAAAATACAATAATTTTTATCTGATTTAATCTTAGTCAGTGGGATCTGGACACTGGGAATCTAAAGAAAGTATTTCTATTGTTGGTAGATCATTTTGACTTGGTCATTTTAAAAGTAGCTTGCAAGCCCAAAAAGTGTGGTCTACAATGATACCCAGATCCTTTTTTTGGCCGCTAACCCCCAAGGTGGACCCTAGCATCCGGTAACTGTGATTCAGGTTATTCTTTGCATTTGTTCACATTAAATTTCATCTGCTACTGGACGCTTAGATGTTTTCGATGATTAAAGAAGTAGGACTGACAGACATCTGGAGAACAGTATATCTGACTGTGAAATCTACATGTTGTGTTATGCACTACATCAGACCTGCTCCGGTATAGACTTATCTGATTATTTCTACTACTCGAAAGGGTCCAGAGAAGAGTGACTAAAGGGGCTGGAGGAGTTGCCGTACACTGAGAGATTGGAGAAACTGGGCCTCTTCTCCCTTGAAAAGAGGAGACTGAGAGGGGACATGATCGAAACATTCAAGATACTTAAGGGAATAGACTTAGTAGATAAAGACAGGTTGTTTGCCCTCTCCAAGGTAGAGAGAATGAGAGGGCACTCTTTAAAATTAAAAGAGGATAGATTCCGTACGAACGTAAGGAAGTTCTTCTTCACCCAGAGAGTGGTAGAAAACTGGAACGCTCTTCCGGAGACTATTATAGGGGAAAACCCTCCATGGATTCAAGACAAAGTTAGACAAGTTCCTGCTAAATTGGGACGTGCGCAGGTGAGGCTGGACTCATTTAGAGCACTGGTCTTTGACCCCGTGAGCGGACGGCTGGGCACAATGGACCACTGGTCTGACACAGCAGCGGCAATTCATATGTTAATATATATGGCAGGATCTGCTGGTCTGACTGCTGTGGTTTGGATGGGTGTTTGGGAACCTTGCAAAGGGCAGTTAGATAGCTTTAAACTTCAATTTCCAACTGTTTTTAGAGTGATTTAGGAATTGCTTTCTTGTCAGGCAGTTCAGCCATGGAACAGTCTTCCTGTAGAAGAAGAAGCCTGGATTTGTATATTAGTTTTTATAAAGTTTTAAAGACCCCCATTTTTGATAAATATTATTCTTGATATTTTATCTCTTTGTACAATAATTTTTAGGTGGTTCTTTCAATCTGCTCTGAATCTGAATTGAGAAATAGCAGAATATATGACTACAAATTAGATCAGTGTCCCGCAAACTTTTTGTAGTCGCGGCACACTAAACTCGGAGCTGCGGTTGCAGGGTATCCAGAAACGCGTGGACATTGCGTGCTGTGTGACATCATCACATCGACGTCTGCGCATGCATGGAGGCCCTCCAGATGCTCTCACTATGCCGGTGGGGGATGCCGAAGGAGGTGAGATGCCAGCGAGGAGGAGAGGCGCAGGCACCGACTGACTGACTACAGGACGTGTCTCTTACTGCGAGAGGCACATCTTGTAAGCAGTCAGCTGACACCTGTGCCCAGTGGCATAATAAAGGGGGGGGGTCTGCCCCGGGGGCCATCTTGGTTGGGGCGCTAGCACTCCTCCTCCACTCTGCCCCTCTAACCACTCCTTCCCCTGCTGCCCACGTTGACTTCAGCGCTCTCTCTGATGTCACTTCTGGGACCCATGCCTTGGACGTTATGTCAGAGAAAACGCTGAAGCCAACGCGTAGTAAGTTAAAAAGGTACGGGGAAGGGGCGCATGTGCACTGCAGAGGGGATGGTGAAGAGGATGGGTGAGGGGCGCCATCGACCCAGGCGCCGTTCACCATCGCTACGCCGCTGCCTGCGCCTCTCCTTCTGGAATCTCGCTACGACACACAGTTTGCGATACATTGGATTAGATGATTAGAAATGATGCCTGAACAGTTTCATGTTGGATGAGTCTCAAAGCACCATAGAGAGGCTGAAGATTCAAGTGAAGTAGTACAGTACTGAAATGACACCCCTGGAAACGTATGTGTGCAGATAGGTAAATATCCACCCTTTGGGGTAACTTTATGACAATAGAATAGAGCAGTGTATTGCAAACTGTGTGCCATGGTGAGATTCTGGGTGTGTCGTGAGACGCCGGCAAGAAGGAAAGGTGCTGGCTGACTACTTATAGGACGTACCTCTTGTGGAAAGAGGCGCACCCTGTAGGCAGTCAGCCGGCGCCAGTGCCTTTTCTCTCTGCACCCCACCGGCGTAGCAATTGCTGGCTCAGGGCTCCATTCATGCACAAGCGTCAGTGTGATGTCTCACATGCACGTGACATTTCTGGATACCCTCCAGCCGCAGCCTTGAGTTTAGTGTGCCGCAGCTGCAAAAGGTTTGCGGAACACTGGTTTAGGGGATGAGAAGGTGCTGATTTTAGAAAGGTCCAGGGACTGTGGTGTAGTGAGGGTGAGAGGCACCTGGGACGGTGGCGCCCCTCCCTGCCCTCTTCTCCACCCCACCCTCACCTCCACAATCTCCTTCCTGGCACAAGCAGCAACCCCAAACCTGCTCTCATACAGTGTCAGCTCTTCCTCTGACGTCAGTTCCTAGGCACAAGTCTAGGAAGTGACATCAGAGGAAGAGCCGACGCTAGCACGACAGCAAGTAGGGGGTTGCTGCTTGTGCCAGGAACGTTGTGGGGGAAGGGAAGCTGTGTGCACATGCAGCAGTGGGGGGCAGGGGCTGGAGAGGAGGACGGGTGCCCGCACCCTCACCAAGAAGGTGCCCATGGGGAGAGGAGAGGCACCGGCACCTGTACCAGCAGTGACTTCCTTGTACCTCACCGCGACACACAGTTTGTGATTACATTTCTCTCTCCGTATTCGTGGTGATTAGGGGATGAATACGGAAAAATCACAAATAACTTTGTGTCTCTGCTGTACTTCTCTACACACACAGGAAATGGTGGCTACCCCCCAAAAAAGTCACACGAGATGTAACGCCCCTTTGTTCCTCCCTTAGTTGTCATTGGCTAATAGAGAATGCAACAGCTTTGACCCCCGCTTCGCCCTCTTTTTGGCTGAGTATTGGCCTTCCTTCCTGCCTTGCACACGGCTCCTCTAAGTTAAGTCACCTAGCAACTTGGCGTAATGTTGTATTTTCTGTTCTCTTCCCTCCCCCCATGCAGAGACTACAGGTAATATGGTACTTTAACTTCTTAACTGGACTTTGTCTACAGTCAGGGTTTTGGTGGTGGAGGGCTGAGATGTTTCTAGGTACTGTAATTTTTTTCTTTTTCTTTATGTGATGATAGGGATTTAAAGACGTGTCTCTTGCAGCTCTCTGATGAATGGAAAATGGTAGCTGTTACTTGGAAAGCACCAAAATTTTTTTTATCGGATGGCGTAATTTGGGGGGAGGAGCCAGCATGCCAAAAATTGCGAAGAATCGAAATTGCGATTGAAACCGCAAATACGGAAGGAGAAGTGTAACTGGTGTAGTTTAATAACACTTTTCTGTATGCAAATCTGGCATTAAGGACATAAGAACTTAAGCATCGCCTCTGTCCATCATGCCCATCAGTCCGCTCCCGCGGCGGCCCCCCAGGTCAATGACCTGTAAGTGATCTATTACTCTAAAGCATTTGTACTGTATAGTACCCCTCTAATTATGTGTGGGGAAATAGCTTTATAAAATTAGCCCCACCCCTTGGAAATGCTTAATTCTGTGTGATTTGTGTGGTCGAGAGAGAATAAAGTTGGAATTATGGAGGGAGTTTTAGGCACCTATAATTTACCCCCCCCCCCTTTTTTTTTTTTTTACAAAACTGTAGCGTGGTTTTTATCGTTGGCCACGGAATAACAGCTCCAATGCTCATAGAATTCCTATGAGCATTGGAACCGTTACTGCTGTGGCCGGCACTAAAAGCCACGCTACCGTTTTGTAAAGGTGATGGTGGAGGTTTAAAGAATAATTAAATTTTCAACCTTAGTAAAAGGGAATATAATGCAGACATGAAAGTAGCACTGTAAAATGCATGCTTAAAAAAATTGTTTTTTATGTTCCATATGTTGTTTTCTCTCTGTCAATTTTTATTTTGACTTGAAAGCTGAACCATTTTACTGTATGCATTTATAATTGTATTCAAATGCTCTTGCATTGTTGCAAACCATTAAGAAACTCTATCTTTTCAACAGCAAGTTAATTTTCTTCCTTTTGTATTTGCCAGCGGTTGCTTCTGCTCACACTCGAGCAATTTTTGTGCTGACAGGTGTTTCCTTTATGGTGTGTCCAAGTGTCCACAAAACAGCTTGTCATTAAGTCCCACATTCAGTGTGTCTCAATTTCACTATTACTGGAGGGTCCCAGACATTGTTAGGGTCTTGTTCTTACATCTGACCTTGGGCATCTGGAGTCTATTGTTTTATGTGTAATGTAACAGCTGACATAACATAGCCAGCACCAGGCTGAATACTGCAGCAGTATCATGAACTCCTAGGAGCTAGGGCAGGGAGGGAGCCCAGCGAGGGGTTTATAAGCATCATCAGGACTCAGAATGGAGGCTTTTTGGCTGTGGCCTAGAGATTGACACAGTGACAGAATTAATTTCTGTTCTCGTCCCCGCGGAATATCATTCCTATCTCAACCTCAGTCCTTCTATATCAGCATTCTTCAACGCAAGGCTTTTGAGGGTCAGTGGCTGAGCCCATTCATACTCTTAATTCTTATGTGAGCCAAGTATAGGATAATGAACCCATTGTGTCATCACTGACGAGGTTGGCTCTTAGGCATTGATGGAATGAGGCATTATGACATCATTTTGGATACCAGAGACTGTCATTCTTTAGTCCTTCTACATCAGCATTCTTCAACGTAAGGCTTGAGGGTCAGTGGTTGTGCCCATTCATACTCTGATTCTTTCCTTTCTCCTTAAAGAATGACATGGGAATGGGTTCCCAAGGAGATAGGAGTGATGATGAATTCTCTACTTTATTTATTTACTTTGGCCCTTGCAGAATTATTTGGGAATTGATGAGGGTGTTGTAACTCCATTCACATTTGGCTTCATGTGATGATAGACTGTCCGAAGGTTGCTTTGGTTTTTGCCAGCTGTCCTTGGCTTCTGTCTAGAGGTTGCTGTACACTGTAATTGTCCTGCTTGTAGTATTGGGCTTTGCTAGGTTGCACAGTTGCATCTTGAAGTGAGTCTATCATGGGAGGTCTTGACAGCCATTTACTACAAACACTGGAGGCAATAGAAATCACAGGCAGAGTCTACAACTGGTTTGAAGGATTTCTCCATTCAAGGAAATACAGAGTTGAAACAAAGAAAGAACAATCTGAAACCTGTAACCCCCAAGGCTCGCCACTATCCCCAACACTCTTCAACCTCTACATAGCCTAGACCAGGGGTAGGGAACTCCGGTCCTCGAGAGCCATATTCCAGTCGGGTTTTCAGGATTTCCCCAATGAATATGCATGAGATCTATTTGCATGCACTGCTTTTAATGCATATTCATTGGGGAAATCCTGAAAACCCGACTGGAATACGGCTCTCGAGGACCGGAGTTCCCTACCCCTGACCTAGACAAATTAGACATAACCTCATACAGCTACCGTACGCAGATGATATCTTGCCTTTCGACCAATCCACCAATAACACAACAATCAAAATACATACAACACTAGAAACACTATCACAGTGGATGAGCGATCACAAAGTAAAGTTGAACCAAGACAAAACCAAATTCTTACTTATAGAAGAAAAAAAACAAAACACCTTCCATAACAAACTGAGAATTAAACTCCATCCTATACCCCCTACAACCCAACCTAAAACTGCTGGGAATAATAATAGACAAGGGCTGCACCATGCAACTTCAAATCAGCAAAATGGTCCAGAAGGCATTCGCAACCATGTACAACCTAAGAAAAATCAGAAAATACTTCAACAAAGAACAATTCAGTCTCATGATTCAAGCACTAATCCTGGGCCTCCTGGACTACTGTAACAGCCTATACCTGTCATGCCCCGCCTAGACCTTAAAACAATTACAAACGGTGCAAAACACAGCTCTTAGATTGATATATTCATTGACAAAATACAATCACATTATCATTGCTTACCAAGAGTCACACTGGCTTGCAATACAAGCACGCAAACAATTTAAATTCTTTTGCACCCTCTTCAGAGCCCTAAATGGATTTGGGCCCAGCTACCTAAACAAACACCTGATCAGAAATAACACTTCAAGACCATGGAGAACATAGGCTCTCTTCACCCATCCCTCAGCAAAAGGCATACAAAGCAAAAAACTATTTGACGAAATGCTATCCATCAGAGCAGCGAAAATAGACGGCCACCTCTCCAAGCTACTGACCAAGACGACCAACTACAAAACATTCAGGAAAGAACTGAAAACTATACTTTTCAAAAAATTTGTCAAATGAGCTAATCAGAAACCTTATAAACACTCCCCCAAAACCCATCGCTCATGCTAGTCTTCAATTCATGGAAGCTCCCTGGGAATGGCCAGACCAACTCTTTTGTAAACTGCTTTGAACTGAAAGGTATTGACAGGATAGAAAACACTAATGTAATGTAATTAGCATAAGCAGGAATTGCAGGTGCATCATTACTGTGATTTCTAATCCTTCAATACTGTGTCCCATCCACTCCTCCTGTCTACCTCTATTTGTGGAGCTTTATAGACATGTCCAAGGCATAGATGCCTTTAGAAACTATAAATGCCAATATCAGTTAAAATTGGATTACAAATTAGGACAAGTGAGAATGATAAACATTTTGTTCAGCACATTACTTTTCAGTTTTAAATTGTTGAAAGACTTGAGAAGTAACTCTAGCAGTTCTTTCTGCAATAAGAGCTACCCTTTCACTTGCAGCAACTCCTTTGCTCATATCTGGGATGTAATATTTGAACTGTGCGTATAACTACCTCTTTGGTGAGCAGAGTGAAAGCTTTAGGAGAGGAGAGAAATGCTTTTGCTAATATCATACAAGCAATTGGCGTTTTATTTCCTGTTTGTCATAGGCTGATCCTGTGCAGCTTCCTAATCAAGCGTTAAATTGCTGTTAACATTTCCTGGCTTGTCTCTTTCCATGGCACTGTACCACTAGGATGAATGCCATTATCTAGTGGATTGATAAGAAAACTGAGTCCAAACAATTACTAAGAAATAGGAGCCTCATATGAAATGAGATTTATTCATTTATTAATTGGGGCTTTCTTTTTCCTAGCCCCTATGTTATGGAATTTGCTCCCTGCCACCAGGGCCGGTGTTATGGCAGAGCTGCCCTGGGCCCCATAATTCCAGGGGGCCTCACGATCTGGGCATCTCTTCCCCTTGTTGATTCATTTTCCTCCCTTCCCCTCACCATTGCGGTCACTTCTTAAAATCAAAGTTTTCCTTTTCAGAAGGGTTCCAGTGCGCAACCATTCTTACAAGCTGCCAGCGGCGACCCCTAAAGCTTCCCCTATGATGCAACTTCCTGTTCCACTTGAGTATTTCTCCCTCGATTCCATGACACACAATTTTTCGAAGTAGTCGTTCATGCGGAATCTTGTCGAACGTCTTCTGAAAGTCCATAGACAAACATAAACCAGTCCCTTCTATCTTGTTTCACTGCACACATAATTTACCTTCAGTTTAGCCATCCATCTGTTTATCCTAACTGAGTTTATACTACTCATCTTGTTCCCTAATATATCTCAATAACACTTGGCTCCCTCAGTTGTATAACAAGATATGTCATTGTATTGTAAGAGCAACACTGGAACATTCAAGCATGATAGGTTGCTAGCACATGCCTTTTAGGTGTGATTGTATGTGATGATGTTAAGGTGGTAAAACAGTTTGAAAAGTTGACAGTGAAAGCTTGAAGGATGCTAGGTTGCATAGGGAGAGGTATGGCCATAAGGAAAAAGGAGGTATTGATGCCTCTGTATAAGACTTTGGCGAGACCTCATTTAGAATATTGAATACAATTCTGGAGGCCGCACCTTCAAAAAGATATAAAAAGGATGGAGTTGGTCCAGAGGAAGGCTACTAAAACGGTGTGTGGTCTTTGTGACAAGGTGTATGGGGACAGACATAAAGATCTCAATCTGTATACTTTGGAAGAAAGGTGGGAGACATTTAAATACCTCCGTAATATAAATGTGTATGAATTGAGTCTCTTTCATTTGAAAGGAAGCTCTGGAATGAGAGGGCATAGGATGAAGTTACGAGGTGATAGGCTCAGGAGTAATCTAAGGACATACATTTATACAGAAAGGGTGGTAGATGCTTGGAATAGTCTCCTGGATAAATGGTTGAAGTACCTTTATATAAACAGTTTTGATTGTGGTTGTAAAACTACAAAAAGATGGTATACAAGTCCCAAATTAAAAAATAAATAAAATCTGTTATATGATTGTTCTCTTTTGTTAAATGTGTTTATTTCTGATACTGCTTCATTGTATGTTTATTAAAATATTTGATATCCCACAAATTCTGAAAGAGGTTTACAATAAAACAAAGTGTAAAAGAAAGGAGCACCAATTAAAATAGGAAAGTAAAGATAAAATAGACATTTACACAAGGACCAGTAGTGTGCTACACTGCCCACAACATCCGGCTCCTCATGGGGACAATGACTCATGGCAAAGAGATGTTAAAAGCCAAGTTTACACCAACCCCCCCCCCCCCAACACATCCAAAGTGCTTAGAATTAGATTCACTAAAGTCCACAAATCGATCCTATCCATTTCCGAGTCATTCTGGCCGATCGATTCAGTAAAGCTTGTCCATGCAAATGATCAAATCATAAACACGCCCTCATGTCTCGCTGTAACATCGATCGACGCACGTGCGTACTGTCTCCTTGTTGGTTTTGAAGCACATAACGCATGCGCTAGCTCTTTAGGGCTTCGCTGCGTAGAAATGGGGCAGGGTTTAATTGCGGATGTCATTGGTGGGATCCGAATGCGCCTACCGCATAGCATTGTTGTCGTAAAAAATGCAAAATAAGAACTATTGTTTTTTCCAACCCCTCTTTTTTTCTTAAGTGCTGTTGCAAACTGTATAAGCTGTGACCGTAGCTTTTTGAAAAATTTGCTGCAGAAGTTTAAGGAGAAATAGCATCAGAGGTTTGTGAGTGAGCTTTGAAATTCTTCGACTTTATCCTTTTTTACGGATCGATCTTGAAGTTTATTGCGCGCTTCCAAACAGCTTAACATTTCTCTCAGGAAAAGAACTGTTAAGCTGCTAGAAGGCACAACAGTTAACAGCAGTTGAATGCGCTGGGATCACGCGCTGTTATATACAGCCTACAAATCCCAGGAGGCTGTGCGACTCTTTCTGCCGTGAAGCACGAAGCAACCAAAGGCGACCCTATGACGTCAGATGCACGCTACAGTCTAGCTGGAAGGAAGGGAGGGGAGGGGTAGCTGGACCTTAAAACTTATTTTTGATTTTTATTTAAATTTGGCATTGATATATGAAATGTAGAATGCGCAAGGAGAGCACGGGGTTAATCCGCGATTTTCTCGCCATGCGCATTACAAATCCGAGATTCACTCCCGCGCTTGCTATGCGCATTCCAAAAAAATCCCAAAAATATTTCTAACACTTATGTACATGAAAGTTTACATATATGTAAAGTTTAGATATATTTTGGATTTTTTGGGGGGTAGATATATATTTTTAATGGGGTTCTTAACATGCACGTAGCAGTTGCTAGGCAGGAATAGTCAGCGAGGATGTAAATGACTGGTCCTCAGCAGTCAAAACTTTTTGGACCTGTGCAGTAATCCTTTATCTATACCCCTCTATCCCTTTTTCCAGCAGGAAATTGTTCAATCCTTTCTTGAACCCCAGTACCGTACTCTGCCCTATTACGCTCTCTGGAAGCGCATTCCAGGTGTCCACCACACGTTGGGTAAAGAAGAACTTCCTAGCATTCGTTTTGAATTTCAACTTTTCTGAATGCCCTCTTGTTCTTTTATTATTCGAAAGTTTGAAGAATCTGTCCCTCTCTACTCTCTATGCCCTTCATGATCTTGTAAGTCTCTATCATATCCCCTCTAAGTCTCCTCTTCTCCCGGGAAAAGAGACCCAGTTTCTCCAATCTCTCAGTGTATGAAAGGTTTTCCATCCCCTTTATCAGACGCGTTGCTCTCCTCTGAACCCTCTCAAGTAACGCCATGTCCTTCTTAAGGTACGGCGACCAATATTGGACGCAGTACTCCAGATGCGGACGCACCATCGATCGATACAATGGCAGGATAACTTCTTTCGTTTTGGTTGTAATACCCTTCTTGATTATGCCTAGCATTCTGTTTGCCTTCTTAGCGGCCGCTGCGCACTGTGCAGTTGGCTTCATTGTCATGTACACCATTACCCCCAAGTCCCTTTCTTGGGTACTCTCATTTAATAACATCCCTCCCATCATATAGTTGTACCTCGGGTTTCTGTTTCCCACATATAATACTTTACATTTCTCAACGTTGAACTTCATCTGCCATCTCGTCGCCCATTCCCCTAGTTTGTTCAAGTCCTTTTGCAATTCTTCGCAGTCCTCTTTAGTCCGAGCTCCACTAAATAGTTCGGTGTTGTCTGCAAATTTTATTATTTCACACTTCATCCCTGTTTCTAGATCATTTATGAATATATTAAATAGCAGTGGCCCAAGCACCGAGCCCTGCAGGACCCCACTCGTGACCCTCTTCCTGTTCGAGTAGTGACCCTTCACTTCTACCCGCCAACCAGTTTCTGATCCATTTATGTACGTCTCCTTCCATCCCATGGTTCTTCAGTTTCTGGAGTAGGCGTTCATGGGGCACCTTGTCAAAGGCTTTTTGGAAATCTAGATATATGATGTCTATGGTGGTCTCCTTTGTCCATCCGTTTGTTAATTCCTTCGAAGAAGTGCAATAAGTTCATTAGGCACAATCTCCCCTTGCAGAAACCATGTTGGCTGGTTATCAGAAGTTCGTTTCTTTCAAAATGTTCATCGATGTTTTCTTTTATCAGTGCTTCCGCCATTTTCCCCGGAACCGAGGTCAGACTCGGGTCTGTAGTTTCCCGGGTCACCTCTTGATCCCTTTTAAAAGATGGGCGTAACGTTGGCTATCTTCCAGTCCTCCGGGATCACGCCTGTTTTCAGGGATAGATTGCAAATTTGCTGCAGTAGTTCCGCTATCTCCTCCTTTAATTCCTTCAGAACCCTTAAACAAGATGTTGGTGCATTTGGACATCTAATAAGATAGTCACAACCATCTATGCAACTTGCAAAAGTGACACATCTCTGGTTACCACTGCAATAAGATTTGTCATTTGGAAATAGTTAACAGTGAGTACTCTCTGGATGGTGCTTTGAACTGTTATAGTTCTAAGTATCTCAATAAATCCATGCTACTGTTTTGGGTAAAAGGTAAGCTTGATTGAGCTCAACACTTTACATAAGAACAAAAGAATAGCCTTACTGGGTCAGACCAATGGTCCATCTAGCCCAGTATCCCACCTTCACAGAGGCCAATCAGGGTCCCAAGAACCTGGCAAAACCCCAAATAGTAGCAGCATTCCATGCCACCATTCCAGGGCAAGCAGTGGCTTCTCCCATGTCTGTCTTAACAGCAGTTTATGAACTTTTCCTCCAGGAACTTGTCCAAACCTTTTTTTAAAAAACAGCTACAGAGCCTAACTATTCCCTAAGTGAAAAAATATTTCCTCCTATTGGCTTTAAAAGTATTACTCTGTAATTTCATCAAATGTCCCCTAATCTTTGTAAATCTTGGTGCAGTAAAATTGATCCACATGTACCTATTCTACACCACTCAGGATTTTGTAGACTTCGATCCTTTCTCCCCTCAGCCATCTCTTTTCCAAGCTGAAGAGTCCTAACCTCTTTAGTCTTTCCTCATATGAGAGGAGTGCTATCCCCTTTATCATCTTGGTTTCCCTTCTTTGAACCTTTTCTACATAGTAGCGTAGTAAATGACAGCAGATAAAGACCTGAGTGGTCCATCTAGTCTGCCCATAAGTTATACCCATTAAAAAATACATGATTAAGTTAAGTTGTCTCTTCTTTGATATTTCTGGGCCATAGACTGTAAAGTCTGGTGCCGCTATATCTTTTTTTGAGCTAAGGAGGCCAGAACTGAACGCAGGTGATGTTGCGCCATTGAGCGATAAAGAGGCATTATAACATTCTTAGTTTATTATCCCTTTTCTAATAATTCCTAACATCTTGTTTATTTTCTTGGCCACTGCAGCACATTGGGTGGGAACGTATCAGTGTTTTGCCACATCCAGATCTTTTGCTTTTTCACACCCAGATCTTTTTCTTGAGTGCTGACCCCCAAGGTGGACCGGATTATTCTTCCCAATGTACATCACTTTGCATTTGTCCACATTAAATTTCATCTGCCATTTGAATGTCTAATTTTCCAATTTCCTAAGGTGTTCCTGCAGTTTTTCACAGTCCGAATGTGTTTTAACAACTTTGAACAGTTTAAATTTACATATTGCCTCAGTCTGACCTACAGAGGTGCAATGGTTTGGTTTGTGCTATTGGTTCTGTAAAGCAAAGGGTTTTTTTCATTTCCCCAGATCTCTCCAGGATCTCTTTCTTTCTAAATTATAACATTATTCTCTTGCTCTGTACTATAGTTCAGTTGTACAGCAAATTACATATAAAAAAATGACTGAGAAATGCATTCTTGCTTATAACAGTAATATTCTCCTCTATTCATCTGGAACTGATTAGGTACAGCTGTAAATGCTGGAAAAAAAAAAGTGAGATAGTTTAATTTGTTTGGTCTTGTCAACTAGTGTGATATGTCCCAAAGTGAATTCAGGAAAGATTCTTGATTGACTATGGAAAAAATAGAGATCCTTTGGGAGTGTCGCAATGGAGATATTATTAACTCTCTCCCACACATGAATCTGTCTTCAGTTTTATCAGCTTTACTTATAAAAGGAATGTTTTGAAGGGGGAAATTCTGTAAATGGCATCTAAAAGATAGGTGCCTATCTCTTGTCTATCACACTTAGGCACCTATAACAGAATCACACCTAACTTAAAACTTTAGCGCCTGTAATGCAGGCCAGGGTTTGTTCTTATACCTGTCCTGGGGGACCCCAGCCTGCTTAGGAAGTAGGTTAGTAGGCAAGCAAATTTCTCTCATGCATATTCATTAGGGATATCTTGAAAATTCGACTGATTGGGAGTCCCCCAGAACCACTGCTTTAGAGAATCACGCCCAGTGGCACCTAAGCCATTCTCCGCCCTTAAACACGCCTACTTTAGAGTCAGACAAATAACATGAAAACATAAAACAAACTAAATATAAAATTACAAAGATGCAGTAATCATTAATAGCATACCCTAATATGAGAGAAAAAAGTTCTTCCTCCCCCCCCCCAAAGAAGTAAAATGGAAAAAGAAGAAAGTTTAAAAGAAGAAAACATTCCCTGGCTTCTAAAGAATTTGGCTGATATATGCTTATTACAGATGTGTGTTTTAAGACTCGCTGGCAGTGTACATGACCCCTATTGTTGTGATGAAATGGTGGATGTGTACATAACAGTCTCCCTTTCTCATTTTGTCTTTGCCACTGGCAAGGTAGGCAGCAAAATTCATGAGAATTGATTGGACAAGCTTAGAAGTTGAACTGACACACAATCTTATTTTGTATAAGTCCACCTGCGCTGAGATATGAACTGGAGATCTAATGGTTGATGAGTCTGTAAGGCAGTAACCCATTTCCTTCAGCCATCCAGGCCCCGATGCACAGTGCTCTGACACCACAGTAAAAAAGCACCATGTTTTCCAAGAGATGCTCTTCACAAATAGCATGCAAATTATTTGTATGTTCATGTGGAGCAGCCCCGGTAAAAGGTGGAAGAACTATGCCTTGGAGCCTTCTTAAGAGCTCCTCCCTCATCCCTCCTGTCAAAATTTTAAGTTTCTTCTGCCTGCTGCTGCTACTTTCCCTGCTGGCTGAGCTGATTGCTGCAGGGGAATCCATGATCAGCTGATCGGGAATTCCCCTGCAGAAAGCAGGAGCGGTGGGCAGAAGACCCCCCTACCCACTTCTGACTGAGGACACCCCCGGCACCCCCTATATACCCCAAATCGCCAGGAGGACACCCCACCACACCCACTGTACCTATTAGTAGAAAAAAATGGCACGAGGGATGTCCACTCCCTCCTACCAGCAGCCCGCCTCTTCAAAATGGCAGGTCTTCATAGTGCATCCTGGGATGCACTGGGAGGGGCTAAGGCCCTGAATGGCTAAGAAGCGTGGGATGAACACAGAGGATCTAGAATCAGAAAATAATAATAAAAATTGAACTAAGGCCAGTACTGGGCAGATTTGCACGGTCTGTGTCTGTATATGGACATTTGGTGGAGGATGAGCTGGGGAGGGCTTCAGTGGCTGGAAGGGTATAGATGGGCTGGAGTAGGTTTAAACAGAGATTTTGGCAGTAGGAACCCAAGCACAGTACCGGGCAAAGCTTTGGATTCTTGCCCAGAAATAGCTAAGAAGAAAAAATAAAAAAAAAATTAAATTGAATCAGGTTGGGCAGACTGGATGGACCATTTGGGTCTTTATCTGCCGTTATCTACTATGTTACTATGTAACTAGGTTTACCAGATTTCCTCTTTAAAAAAAGAGGACACCTGGCCCTGCCCCTTTTGGCCCCGCTCCCAAATGAATTGCATGTTTCCTTCTCTAAGCTCAAGGCCACGTCTGGAGGACCTCCATGCATGCACGGACATCGGCATAATGATGGCATGTGTGGCATCATCGTGTCAATGTCCATGCATGGGCAGAGGTCCTCCAGATGTGGCACTGAGCTTGGGGCCTTTGCACCCGGACAGTCCTCTACAAAGTGGACATGTCTGGGTTTTCCCAAACCTCTGGTAACCCTATGACTGACTCTCTTCCAAGGGGCCAAACAGTTAATGCAAAATACTAACTTGCTGTGCCGATTAATAATAATTTATTTCTTATATACCACTATACTGTGAAGTTCGAAGTGGTTTACAATAAAGATACATTTGACAGTACATGGGGTGCAAGTGGTTTACATTAAAGATTCATTTTGTCAGTACATGGGATACAAGTGGGTTACAGTAAAGATATATTTTGCCAGTACATGGGATGCAAATCGGTTACAATACAAGTGGTTTACTATCAAGGTGCATTTTGTCAGTGTAAGGGAGGCATTGAAAGAAAAAAGGAGGGGGAAGCTGCCAAAAGGAGTTCTCTTTTTTGCAAGACAATGCACCTGCTTACAAGGCTGGCAAAACGATGGATGTTTGGAGAATTTTATCTTTTCATGGGAAAACCCCTTTTTTGTCCTATCTTTCCTTTAGAAAAATGATAAAGACCTACTTATTTGACAAATTCTTCTGAATGTAATTATAATACACTGTGCTTGTACAGTCTCTTGATTGTTGTTAACTGTGTTGAACTGAGAGGTTACTGCGGTATAAGTGAAATTGTTATGTTATGCATATGCATGAGATTGATTTGCATGGGAGGTCTGTAGTTACCCACTTCTGATTTGCTCCAGCCTCTCATCCTAGCGATCTGCCAGTTTCAGGCCAGGCAGAGTGTTTGCCCGAACAGCTGGTCAACATCAAACACCTTAACGCTATAATACACAATTTCAAAAGCTGTGCCTACCAGAGTATGTTGTTAATAGCTTCCTTTTGGGAAGTTCGAACTATGTAGGTCTAACAGTTGAGTGATCGGGTGCTTCCCGCAAACCTTTCAAGTTGTAATTGGCCATTCTCCAGTGCTTGGAAACTATATTTTCTTTTTGCTTTTTCAACATTGCTTCTGATTGCATAATCATGTTTTTCCTTGTTATATGTGAATGCCAATTTTTTAAAAAATGCTGCTTGCAATTTCCTGGTGGAAATTGCACTTAAGTATAATAGCAAGGAACTGGACTGATATCTATCTGCTAGTGCTGTGCTTTGCCACGTGACCCGATCTGGGTTTGATTCTTGAATGATTGTAGGCTAATTAGAGCTGAGGATGCTGTGGAGGCAGCATCTGAAACCATTGGGAGGGCTAGATACCTACTTTATTGATAAGCAGAGCTACTGGCAAGACTCAGGGCACGCCTGTATTCAGGACCAGTGCAATTCACTAGGCAGTTACCTAGGGTAGCAGCTTCTGGAGGTGGCAACAGGCAACTGGAGTCAAAGCAAAATATGTCCTGATAACCATACAAACTGGGAAAAAAAAAAGCAGAAACGTTTACCAGCAGTGAAGGTGGGTATTTTTAAAACAGTCCATTTATCCAGATAATTCTGGGAGATGTGTGGTGTTGGGGGTTTCATGACTGTTGGGGGGGGGGCAAAATGTTATTGGAGGGGGCTACAAGGCTGAAGGTTTGGCATAGTGGTTAAAAGCTACAGCCTCAGCACCCTAAGGTTGTGGTTTCAAACCCATGCTGCTCCTTGTGGCAAGTCACTTAATCCCCCCCCCCCCCATTGTCCCACGTACTTTAGATTATGAGTCCACCAGGACAGACAAGAAAAAATGCTTGAGTACCTGAATAAATTCATGTAAACCGTTCTGAGCTCCCCTGGAAGAACAGTAAAGAAAATGGAATGAATTACTAGACTCTAGAGCACCTAATACCCTCTCACCAGTCCTGGCTATACTGGATTTCGAATGGAGTCATAAAATACTGTTTTGCATGGGTAACAGCAGGATCTGGATTGTCCCAGTTTCCGCCCTAAACCCCACCCCCACCCCTAAATCCTCTGCTCCTCCAAAATTCAACACACACTCAGATATGGAGAAATAGCCGCAGCTCTATTTATTGATCAATAATAATAAACCAAATAACTTAACATAACATTGCATATATTAAGCATCAATTAACAAATTAATAATAAAGTAACAACATCGTCAAGCTCCTCCTGAGCTACCAGGTGTGCATTGCAAGATATTGCCCTAGACCCCGCCACATACAGCAAGAGTCTGAGGGGTGGCATGACCCCAAGCACAGTTCCCAGCCGGCCCACCGCTCATTGCTGGGAGACCCGCCCTCCCGAGCTTCCATCTCCACCATACAGCAAGGACGGGTGGGTGGGAAAAAGCCACCCTGAAGGACCCTGGAAGGAGCCGTCCTCCAAGGCCCCCGCACTGTCACTTCCCGCCTTCCTCCAATCCACTAATCTTACCGCAGGAAAAATCCTCTGCCCAATCCCCTTACCTGTCACTCACCTAAAACTCCACCCACCCACCCACCCCCACAGGCGACACACAGGCCTCACTCTCGGCCTACATTATATCAAAGTCAGGATGTATTCTACAGAAGTCTCTGCTAAATCCACTACTGTTCCCTATGACCTTGGACAAGTCCTTGGACCATTGCCTCAGATACAAACTTTGATTGTAAGCCCTTAGGGGACCGGGAAATACTTAATGTACCTGAATATTCCTGGACTACTTCTGAAAACATAAGCAAAATCCAAGTAAATAAATGCAGAACTTTTCTGTAGATTACATATAAGTATGTCAGCAAACACATATGTATTTATGGATATGTACAGCAGGAGCAGTCATTTCACAAACACAGATGTTCTATAAAATAGCAGTATTACCTGGGGCTTTACATGTGTAGATGCAAGAACTCATCTTCAATATACTGTGCAGTACATATATGAGGGTAAATCAAAAAGAAAAGGCGAAAAACATTGAACAGCTTTAATAGAAGCAACTGTGATCAATTGATCATATTACTTTTCCACATAGTCCCTATGTAAGATGATGCATTTGTTATACAGGCAAAGAATGTGGTTGCAGCTTCATTTGATCAGTGAGCATAGACTTCTACCTTCTCCTGTAGCAGATTCAGGGATGATTAATGACCACATGAAGAACAGTGTGTGATTGTGTATGTTGTATCTTAGAGGGAACACTGCGAGTTGGCCCTTTGGTCAGCTGGGAGCAGGGGTAAGCAGCAAGAACCTTAAAATCTCCACGTTCTGAGTTGCATACAAATCCAGCTGAAGAACAGCTTTAAAAACGTAACTTGTTCTTAACCCGAGGACTGCCTGTATTCAACTAGCTCCCAAAGCCCAGGTGAACACTGCTTCCTTTACTTCATCATTCTTTATCTTTTGCTCTCCGGGTCACGGTGATGCACCCGTGTCCTGTCACCAGTGACAGTTTTCTACACAATACTTTGATCTTCTTCATACCATCTCAAGAACTGGGTTACAACCTCCACAGGCTCTTGCTTGTGCAGATCAGTAGTAAGCTGTTTGGGAACCCATCATGCGCAGACTTTCCTGTATCCCAAGTCATCATGCATTATTGGCAAATGCAGATCCATAGCTGATATCCAAATTTGCAGCCAATTGAGACACCGTTATCCGGCGGTCATCTGCCCTGTCAATGTGCTCTTGTGTGCATGATGTTATGGGCGAGCAGAACGACCTTCGTTGGTTACACATGCTTTATCCACTTTAAACCTTTTTGCCCACTCATAAACGTTTTGTTGATTCATGGTGCTTTGTCCATACTGAGTCAATATCCGACAGTGAATTTCCTCTGCCCAAAGAAAACGCACTACTGCTTGTCACTTTGATGGTGCAATCTTGCAGTGGAGCGTCCATGTTTCTGATCTCATGGCTGCCATATGACTAAAGGCCGAGCGCTGCACTGTGTGTGAACGAACTATCCAACAGGCAATGTACGAGTACATATGTTGCATTTTGCTAGCTCTGTTCCAGTTAGCACGTGGTTTAACAATTGCCTTTAATTTTTGATTTGCCTTTGTATATTTGTCGCATAGTGGTAATGCTGCATTCTCGTACATTAAACAATATGATGCTTGTTTGGGGGTCCTAATAAGAATTAATGTAATGGATCCCGATTTTGTTTAGATTCATAAAGAGAAAGTGAATAATTGGAGGACTTATCTCAAATTCTAAACTCTTCTATCCCTTCCAGAATGAAATATAAATCAGAATTGGAGGGGGGGTTGAGAAACAGCTTTGCAAACTCAATTATCTGAAACAAAATATTTACAATTACTGCTACTTTAAGGACACATGTGTTTTCCTTTTCTTTGTAACACAGCAAGGTTGGGAGAGATTGTATCTAACTTTTAGGAAACCTGCTTGATAAGATTAGCCCTGCTTTCAAGTTCCCAGAGAGTCCACAGTGCAGAACACAATGTCTAGCAATTTAAAGAGCAGGTCTATTGTCCATTGTTGCATTTGTAAGGTTGAAGTAAGACGTTACCTTTATTAACAATATAGAGTAGGACTGTTGTGAATTTCTCGAAACGTTGAGTTTCCTTGAACTCTAGACTGCATGTAAACGATTTCAGAGGAGTAAAATTCATGATTAAAAAAAAAAATTCAGCTCATAATGTTAAGGGAATTGCAAACCCTGCAAATAATTAATCTTTGTGAAATGTTACCCCCCCTCCCCCCATTTTACAAAACCATAGCACGGCTTTAGAACCAGCTGCAGTGGTAACAGCTCTGACGCTCATTATGAGCGTTGGAGCTTTTACCTCACTGACCTGTGGTAGTGTAAAAGCCAATGTTAAATTGAATTTATTTAAAAAACTTTGTATACCGCCTGGAGTCGCAGCAGTTGCCATATAAAATATCTCTAATTGTGACAATATGGGTTGGTTGCATAGAAGTTTAATAGAGGTTTAAATAGGTTGAGTTTAATTCACATGTAAGGAAAATGATGATATTTTATAATTATAGCCAATGGATGAGATATGCCATCCTGTTTCCATCAGAACTTTACTGCTGAGACAATAGACCATTTCTAGCTATTCCTCACAGAACCACATTTTTTTAAGGACTGAAATCGTCTTTTCCTGTTGCGATGGAATTTAGAGAAACCTGTAGAATTATCCATGATTCATTTGCACTCTGGAGCACAAATAGCTATGGAAAATCAGGCTTTTCCAAATAGCAACATTTATATATTTAAAAAAGTGTATTTGTGAGAGGCTGCAGACAGTGGCCTTGTAGGTCCTAAATAAGCATCCAGTATAGGACAGTTCTAGACTTATCTGACCTCAGGACATCAGTTGCCAAAATAATTGAGCAGGGCAATGGAATGATTATTGGCTGGATATGTGTTTTGGGATACCTTGTAGTGAATTTTGCAGAACATGTGGTGGAGAGGTAGAGATCGTAGGTGATATGTAAAACAAATGAAGTGTCATTCCCAGCTCCCCTGCTCCAGCACATGGGGCCAGATTCTCTAAAGTCGCTGAAAACAGCGATCAGTGCTGAAAGAGTTTTCATAAGCAAATAGGTCCACCATAATCCCATCCGATCAGTCATTGGAGAAGGCAGAGCCAGCAGGAGAAGCCCTGAATAGCTGGGCGTTAGGGAAGACCTGAAGCAGCCTCCTGCCATTCAACTGTTCAGGGCAAGAAGAGTAAGATTTTGTTTTTTTTTAAAAATGTCCAGAGATGATGTGCATGTGTTGCATGTGCACATCTATCTCCATTAAAAAAAGAGTCATGCAGGACCCCCTGCCCCCCCAATCAGCTCCCCTCACCCATACCACCCAAACTTAAAAAAATAAAAAACTGTTAGGAGGGAAGCCCACTCACTCTTGCCTCGACCACATGGCTACTCTCCACCTCTAAATTGAAGATAGGCAGGAGGGATGGCCACTCCCTCCTGCCAGCAGGCCCACCTCTTCAAAATAATGGGCCTTTCCCTTCCTGGTGCATCCAGGGATGCACTGGGAGGGGCCTAAGACTCTGGTTCATGCATCTAAAGTTCCTCCCTTAGGAGGGGCCTTAGGCACCTAGGCCAATCAGGGCCTGGGATGCACTTGGTTCATGTGCCTCCCATAGGAGGGGCCTTAGGCACTTGGTCCAATTAGGGCCTTAAGCCCTTTCCTGGTGCATCTTGAGATGCACCAAGAAGGGGAAGGCCTTCCATTTTGAAGAGGCAATCCTACCGGCAGAAGGGAGTGGGCATCCCTCCTGCTGATTTTTTTGTTGTTGTTGTTCAGGGGATATAGGCCATTGTCAGGGGTGGTCCCAGCACAACTTTTTTTTTATTTTTTTAATATTATTTTTAATGGGGACAGATATTGTGCATGTGTAACACACACACTATATCTTTGCCCATTAAAAATAAAAAAGCTGCTGTTTGGGACACTTTTTTAAATTTTTTTATTAACACTACTGGCACTTCCAGACCAGTCTGAGATTTTGGAGTGTTAAAAACTGGTGCTTCATTTTGTGCATCATCTGGGCATCATTCGGAGTTCTCATTTTAATATTGATGAGCTTGTTATGATTATTGGAAGCTACTACAAACGACAGAAAAGACTGCAAATAGCCATTTTGGACATCCATAGCTGAAATACTTTAATGCTAAACAGGTTGAAACTGATTTAGAGTTCATCATAAGAATATAAGAAGTGCCTCTGCTGGGTCAGACCAGAGGTCCATCATGCCCAGCAATCCGCTCGCGTAGCGGCCCAACAGGTCCAGGACCTGTGTAGTAGTCTTCTATCTATACCCTTCTATTCCCTTTTCTTTCAGAAAATTGTTCAATCCCTTCTTGAACTCTATTACCGTACTCTGTCCTGTCACACCCTCTGGAAGCGCATTCCAGATGTCCACCACCCATTGGGTGAAGAAAAACTTCCTAGCATTGGTTTTGAATCTGTCCCCTTTCAACTTTTCTGAATGCCCTCTCGTTCTTGTAGTTTTCAAGAGTTTGAAGAATCTGTCCCTCTCCACTTTCTCTATGCCCTTCATGATCTTATAGGTCTCAATCATGTCCCCTCTAAGTCTTCTCTTCTCCAGGGAAAAGAGCTCCAGTTTTTCCAGTCTCTGTGTATGAAAGGTTTTCCATACCCTTTATCAAACGTGTCGCTCTCCTCTGAACCCTCTCGATTATCGCCATATCCTTCTTAAGGTAAGGCGATCAATATTGGACGCAGTACTCCAGATGCGGACGCACCATCACCCAATACAACGGTAGTATAACTTCTTTAGTTCTGGTTGTAATACCCTTCTTGATTATACCTAGCATTCTATTCGCTCTCTTGGCGGCTGCTACGCACTGTGCCGACGGCTTCATTGTCTTGTCCACTATTACCCCCAAGTCCCTTTGTTGGGTACAGTCACTCCACAGTATCCCTCCCATCGTATAGCTGTACCTCGGGTTTTTGCTTCCTACATGCAAAACTTTACATTTCTCTACATTGAACTTTATCTGCCATCTCGTCGCCCACTTCCCTAGCTTGTTCAGGTCCCTTTGTAATTTTTCGCAGTCCTCTTTAGTCCAAGCATCACTAAATAGTTTGGTGTCGTCTGCAAATTTTATTATTTCGCACTTCGTCCCTGTATCTATATCATTTATAAATATATTGAATAGCAGTGGTCCGAGCACCGACCCCCTGCGGATCACCACTTGTGACTCTCCTCCAGTCCGAGTAGTGGCCCTTCACTCCTACCCTCTGCTTCCTACCCACCAACCAATTTCTGATCCATCTGTGTACGTCTCCTTCCACCCCATGGTTCTTCAGTTTCCGAAGTAGGCATTCATGGGGTACCTTGTCAAAGGCTTTTTGGAAATCTAAATATATGATGTCTATGGGGTCCCTTTTGTCCATCCGTTTGTTAATTCCTTTGAAGAAGTGCAGTAAGTTCGTTAGGCACGATCTCCCCTTGCAGAAGCCATGATGGCTTGTGATTAGAAGTTTATTTCTTTCAAAATGCTTATCGATGCTGTCTTATTAGCGCTTCCACCATTTTCCCCGGAACCGAGGTCAGACTTACCGATCTGTAGTTCCCCGGGTCACCTCTTGATCCCTTTTTAAAGATGGGCATGACATTGGCTATCTTCCAATCCTCCGGGATCACTCCTGTTTTCAGGGATAGATTGCAAACTTGCTGTAGTAGTTCCGCTATTTCCTCCTTAAGTTTTTATGTTTAGTCTTTCTGCCACTTCTTTCTCCTCCTTCACCACTCCCTTCCTATCTCCATCATCCAACGGTCCCACCTCCTACCTAGCCGGCTGCTTCCCTTTAACATATTTGAAGAACGGTTTGAAATTTTGTGCTTCCTTGGCTAGCCTTTCTTCATATTCTCTTTTGGCTTTTCTAACCACTCAGTGACATTCTTTTTGATACTTCCTGTGCTCTTTCCAATTCTCCTCAATTTTGTCCTTTTTCTATTTCCTGAATGAATTCTTCTTATCCCCTATCGCTTTCTTCACTTCTTTGGTTATCCTGCCAGGTCTTTTGTTCGATTCTTTTTGCACCCTTTTCCGAATCTTGGGATAAGCAGATTTTGTGCCTCGATCACCGTGTCTTTGAATAAAGACCAGGCTTGCTCTACAGTCTGCCATTTCTTTGAGATGTTCCTAAGTTTCTTCCTTACTATTACTCTCATCGCTTTGTCATTTCCTTTCTTGAAATTAAAAGTTGTTGCTATGGTTCTTTTTCCCTTCGGTATTCCCACTTCAATTTTGAATTTGATCATATTGTGATCGCTGTTTCCCAACGGTCCCATTACTTCCACTTCCTTCGCAGGCCCTCTTAGCCCATTTAGGATTAGGTCCAGAGTGGCATTCCCTCTCGTTGGCTCTCTAACAAGTTGATCCATGAAGCAATCCTGTATAGCCTCCAGGAATCCGGTCTCTCTGGCACATTTGGAGCTTCTAAGACTCCAATCTATCCCGGGATTGTTGAAGTCTCCCATAATAATCGTGTTACCGCTTTTGCATTCTTACTTCATCTCGGCTTCCATTTCTTCATCAATAGCTTCAGTTTGCCCAGGTGGACGATAGTACAGTCCCATCTTTATTTCGGGCCCTTTCCTTCCCGGTATTTTAACCCATAGCGATTCCAAATTGTTGGTCGTCGCTGCTGTGTCCACTCTGGTCGAGAGTATGCTTTCTTTTATGTATAGGGATATTCCTCCTTCTTTCTGACCAGACCTGTCCTGGCGATAGAGTTTGTACCCCTGTAGTGCTATATCCCATTTGTTTTCTTCATTCCACCCTGTTTCGGAGACCTCAATGATGTCTATGTTCTCAGTTTTGGCCATGACTTCTAATTCCTCCAATTTTGTCCACGATGTCCTTTGTTTCCGCTCCTGGGAAGACAGGTCACTAGTCGATCCTCTCTCCCACATTGCTGTCTACATTCCTTAGGATTGAGTCTCCCACTAGGATCGCAGACTTTCCCTTCTTCAACTTTCTCTTCAGTCGCAGGTCTGTGTCCTCGGTGTGCTTTACTGCTTCCTCTTCTAGGCACCAGCAAGACCTTGCCTCCCCTTCCTGCTGAGTTTTGAGCATACGGGCATGCGGGGGTTCTCTATTTGGAGTTCTCGGGTAGAGAGCTGCAGTGAGAATCAAACTTACAACGTTAGGGTGCTGAGGCAGCTGCTCTAACCACTAGGCCACTAGGCAAAAACAATCCAGAAATGAAACAAATTATTTTATCCCAGGACAAGCAGGCAGCATATTCTTAACGTATGGGTGACGTCACCGACGGAGCCCCGGTACGGACATTTTTAACTAGAAAGTTCTAGTTGGCCGCACAGCGCATGCGCGAGTGCCTTCCCGTCCGATGGAGGAGTGCGTGGTCCCCAGTTTCTTCGTTTCCGCGGAGCATGTGTTTTCAACGGCCGTTGGAAACTAGTTTCTGCCTTCCCGCTCGCGTAATTTTTCTTTTTCTTCGATTTTTTCCCTTCGGATTCCTTTACTTTTATTTTCAGCGGTGTGCACGCCCGATCTCTCTCTCCGACCCGCACAATTGGTGCCTGCAGTGCTTGGGTCCGGAGCATCGGGCTGACACCTGCACCCGCTGTGCTACTTTTAAAAAACGCACATTGAAAAATAGGCAGATCCAGCAAAATATTCTTTTCAGTACCGGATCTGCCATGGAACCTGCCGCGACGTCGACGGCACCTCAAAAGTCGGCATCGACTACTTCGACGACGCCAGATCCTTCTTCGGGGTCCCAGGTAAGTCAGCTAAGAAGCCTTCCACTTCCCTTGAGTGCCCTCCTGCCACGGTTGCGACGCTGGTCCTTCCAGCACCGCACCGACCCCGCAAACGCTCCGCTCCGATATCGGTGAGTGCCTCGTCATCGGCCTCCTCATCGCCGGAGCGTAGAGCGGCACCTAAGAAGAAGAAAAAAGCAGTACTTGTGCCTCCCCTGGACGACCGCATCGCGGCCATACTCCAGACCCAATTACAAGAGCAGCTGCAGCAACAACTCCAACAACTGCTGCCGGCACTGCTGGCCCCACACCTTCCGGTGCAGGACCGGTCCGAGCCTCGCACGATCCATTCGGTGACGTCACCCATACGTTAAGAATATCTGCCTGCTGTCCCTGGATAACACCTGTTATGGTAAGTAACTGTGCTTTTTGGACTCATCAAATGTATTAACCATTAAAAAAAAAAATATATATATATATATAATTTTTTCTACTTAACTGCTGTCTTTTTCCATATTGTTTCTTGTGAAGGTGGATTGCATATTTAAATGAAGCAACGTCTCTGTTTTCTTTAAATGTAACGCCTAAGATCCCTCGGTTTGTTTTTCAAAAAAGGTTTCCCCTTCCTTATGTAATTGTAGCCATAGCCTTGCTTTAAATTTCCCCTACCACAGTGCTGCCATTGTAACTTGGGAACCTCTTCTTTGTTTCTTGTTTCTGTCTGTCTTGCCTAATAAGCTCCAAATTTACTTTTTTGTATACCGCCCAACCAATAGTTCTGGGCTGTTCACATCAAGAGAACTGAAACATTTCAGTGAAGACACAAATTCAGTAATATACAATAAAAGAAATTATCATGCAAATTTATCAAACAGATAAGTTTTCGTCGACTTTCTAAATACGTAAAAAGATTGTGAATGAGCAATCAAGGAGCACATCCAAGAGTTCATTTTTCAAGCTTAAAAAGCCAATGTGTTATCCAAGAAACTTTTAAAATGGCAGGCTTTTGGGGTAGGGTACATAAACATACCAGAATTTCTTGTATTCTTACATGACATGAATAATTTCAATTGAGAAGATAAATATGATGGTAATAAACCAAAGAGTGCATTAAAATAGATGCAACCAAATTTAGAAATGACTCTGGCTTCAAAAAGGAGCCTGTAAAGCTGCAAATAGAATGGACTTACATGGTCAAACTTTCTCAAGCCAAAGATCAAACGTACTGCTGTGTTTTGTACCAAACGATCTGGATAGTGTTTTCTTGGTTGACCCCCAGATAGATGATATTACGATAATCGATTGTACTAATATCCTAAAAGAAGCCAAATCAAAGTACTTTTTTATCGTTCTTAATTTCCATAAGATCGCAAAACATTTTTTAATCACTTGGTCAGTATGATTCTCAAAAGTTAAGTAACGGTCTAAAGTTACTCCCAAAATTTTAATATTGTCTCTTATAGGGATGTGCACAGTGCAAACCTTTTCCTTTGTGTGGCCTTTATTCCTGATTATTTGTAGCTGATTTCACATATTTGTTTTAATAAAATTGTTTAATGCACATTAAAATCTTTTAAAACCTGCTTATCAACGCAGGGCGAGATTCTATAAATGACGCTGAACAAAGCCTATATTGTAGGCGCTACTTGGTATGGTTTTCAATCAAAAAAACAGCACCGTTTATAGAATCACGCCTATCTGCACTTAAGCAGACTTAAATTTTCTTGTCTTTGCTTTAAACTAATATTTAGCTTGGCCCCTGCGTATTTGGCGTCTCACTTTTTTTGAATTGCCTTAACAGGCCTACACATAGAATCCATATGTTTACCTACCCAACAATAAAGGCTTGTCGTTATAAAAGAGTCCTGGACTCTTTGGAGTCCTGAATTGAATGACTGGTTGGATAATACTATCATGCGCGCTCCATCCTATTTTAGTTTTAGAAAATCAGTAAAAACGCAGTTGTTTGATTGATTTGTAACATAAGGATTCATTGTTTTATTTTATTTTTATTCTGTATGTATGTATTTTTTGTTTGTTTTTTTGCTGATTGTCCAGTGCTTCTTACTGTAAACCGCCTCGAACTGTTGTGGCTTTGGCGGTATATAAGAATAAAATTATTATTATTATGTGCTCCATTAGGCCAGCTTTTCACTCACCTGATTTGGCGGCACCTATGTCGGATGCCTAATGACGCCTAAGGCAGCCGCTTGTGCTCCACCCAAAGCACACCCACTTTTAAACATTCAAGTTTTATTAAAATATGATAAAACGCTAATCATAAATACTAAGCGTTTGAATATCAAAATGGGGAACAATCAACGGACTTAAGACACAACTTTACTTACATGAAAACAACAGGAAAGTGGGGAGAAATACAATTTTAAAAGGAGAGAATACAATTAAGGTTAAAACAAAAGGGAAATGGGAGAAATCATATTGATGTTGAATTAGGTGTCAGGAGGTGTCCTAAGAGTTTAGCGCCAAACTCTTAATTTGATTAATTAATGTTTTTTTTTTGGGGGGGGGTTGATTGACTGAAAACCAGCGTGGTCAATTGCAATGCCGATTAAGCCAATTAAAAAAATAAAAATTAGGTGCAGATCCCAAACATAGGTGTCACTAGTCGGCTGCAATTAGGGTGCCTAGCAGAGCCTTATGTAGGCGCTGTTTATAGAATTCCTCAGTTAATGGATTCAGCATGCATCAAATATTTTAAGGCTTACTAACAAATACACATCATTAGTGTCTTATGCGGGGACAGGAAGCAGTAGCAGAGAGAAGGCTTCTGGGACACTGAAGACAGTGGCCTGAAGAGTAAGAGCAGTGCTGCTGGAGAAAAAACAAGCACCGGATCTTGCCAGAGAGGAGGGGGATAAGTGTGCGGACTGCCAATGACATTGAGACACAGGTTCCATATAGTAGAAAGGTTGCCGTGCCTTTTTATTCTAGTTCCATCCTAGAAAGCTTTATCTCAGAAACTATTTTGTATTTCTTGCATTTGACATATTTAGAATGGTGTTCATGCATCAGGAGTGAGAAGGTCCTCTGGTTGTCAGAGTGCAGTCTTTTATTCCTGCCTCAGGGCATCTGCATTTCTCCATCCAGTAGGACCAATGGTCACCGCTGTGGAGAAAGAGGCACAGCCATTAGACGGACGAATCTGGCAAGTGCAGCTGTAGCCTCAGACTCTAGGGAGACCTAGGCATAGAGCAATAAAGGCACGGAATTTAGAAGATGAGTGTGCATCACACTTAGACATACTAACTAGACAGGAGTGAATTTAAAATTATACTGGGTAGAGGGGACGGCTGTGAAACTAGAACATTTCTATTGCTCACCATGTGACCTAGAAAATTGCAAATAGACCTCATGCATATTCATTGTGGAAATTCTGGGTTGTGGATCTTGAGGACCGGCATTGGCATATTCTAAGGCAGAGGGTGCTCAATCTCGCATCATGAGTATGCGCTGCGTACTTTCCTCACTGAATTCCAGATGTTACTAACAGCAGCATGTTATTGCCTGTCAGAAAAGGGGCAATGAACTCTTTGAAATGAGCCAGCAGTGTAGCACGTGCCAGATGGAGAAGCCTCAAACCTAACATAAATGGGATTTGTTCAGTTGCATTTCTCGGCAGCATTTTTTTAAACTCAGGGTTTGACTAAGTTTTGCTTACCCATAGTAGCAAATCATTTTTTTGATGGAAATAACTTTTGCATTCTTGAGGTGACCTGACCTTGTAAATTATACAGAAGATAAGTTTCAGACCTCCCAAAAGCTATTACTAAAAGAAAAAAAGTATATATACAAAACTATACCAACTTGAATGTAGTTAAAAAAATTTCAAAGGCATAGGTAAGTAGCTGAAGGCTATAGAATTAAGCATGTCTGCATTGATAATGATCTTTGATTAAAGTGTCAGTGTTGTTCGACCCTGTTTGCCAGAGGGCTGCTGTAAGGATACTTGGCCCAGACTTGACTCAACTTTTTGTTATTAGGAAGAAACAGGAGAGGTAATCTTAAAATCCTCCCTCAATAGGCTCCCTGTTAAGTTAACTTTTCTAACCCCTCTTTTGCAGTATTAAAACTTCAAAGGTACCTTTGTGTACATTAAAAAAGGTAACTGCGAGACCTGGGTGTTACAATGCTTATTGTAATTTGCCTTTTAACACAAATGCTTTTGCATGTTAACCTGTACTTGGAGGCTTCATTTTGTGTCTTTGTCTTGGCAAGAAATATTTTTCTGCATGAAAATTCTAAAACAAATCAAAGGTACCTCAAAAGTGAGTCATCTGAACTAGTACTGCCTGATTCACCAATTTGAATCAATTCACTGATTCACTCTGGTGAAATCGATTCCTAAAAAAGTGGACTCACCGATTCAGTGCATCCTGAGTCTCCTGAAATACATCCACGTCTCCTAAACCAACAGCAGGCAGGCAGTGAATAGGCTACTCCTGGCCTGCCTCGCTAGGACCTTCCCTCTGCCGTGTCTCTGATTGACATCACTGATGATGCAGCAGAGGGAAGCCCTGGCAGGCAGCCTATTCACCGTGCAGCTGCTTTAGGAGGCCTGAAAGTTGAGATCTCAATGGGGGAGGGGGGGGCAATTGGGAAGTATAGGAGGAATGAAAGGTAGAGAGGGATGGAAAGCTGCTGCACATAGGAGAGAAAGGAAGAATTTTTGGACATGGGGTGGAGGAGATAAAGGGAAAGATGCAACAAAGAGGTTGAAAGGGGTGTGAGGGAGAAATCTTGCATATAGTGGAGGGGAGGGAGAAATGCATGGAGAATAGAGAGGGAGAAATGTTGGACAAAGGGTGGAGGGCAGGGAGAGATGATGCATGGGGAGAGAGAAAGAAATGTTGCATATGATAATGAAGGAGAGGAAGAGAGAGATGCTGCATGGAGGGGAATAGAGAGGTTTGACCCAGGGCACAAGGCAGGGAGAGAGATGGTAGACAGTGGGAAAGAAACAGAAATATTAGATATGGCAGTGGAAAGGAAGGTACAGAGATGGAGCTAGGACCTAACAGAGAGAGGAAAAGTCTTTTTGTTTTGTTTACATCACAGCACCAGCGTGGAGTTGGGAGAGGACAAAGGGGGGTGGGGTGGGTGAAGAGACTACAAAAAATAAACCCGCCAGGCCGTTTTGAAAAAAAAAAAAAAAAAAAATCTGCCCAATTGAGCAGGAAAAGTGAATCGAATCGAAAAATCAGTTCAATAGGACAAATCGAATCGAAAAATGTTTCCCTGAATCAGACTCTTAGGGAAGCAAAATACAAGAACGAAAACCCAACCAAACAGTAGGTTTGATATCTAATCTAATCTTTGATTTTTTATACTGATTCATCCCAACAAGAGGGCTCGACTCGGTTAACAAAATATTAATGAAATTTGCAAGAGATTAGAGCAGAAACTATCTTTTATGCCAAATTTTTTAAAATCTTTTTATGGTTAATTATTTGAGGGAGAAGAGCCATTAGTAAATTTCTGAAATAAATATGTCTTCAAAGCTTTACAAAAAATGGGTAAATGAGAGAGAACTCTAACTATAGACGGAAGGTCATTCCAAATTTTTGCAAATAAAAAAGAAAATGATCGACAGAAATTGGCCAGTTTTTATTCTCTTAACAGTGGGAAAGCCAAGTTTAAATTTCTGAGAGCTCCTAGTTAGAGGTGTCTTGTGAGTTAAACGAAACAGAGACCAAAGGAGAAAAAATACCATATACCATAGGATTTTGAAAATTACTGTTGCGCACTTAAATTAGATCCTTGTAAGCTGTAACTGATGAGCACTACTGAATGTTTTGCAGGAGTTAAGGAGAAGTACAAGTGAAGGTATTGTTTTTCCTGGCTGGAGAAAGGATCATTAATTTAGGAAGAAGTCTTCTTAAATGGGTGGGCGGCCAAAACTGATTATACCCTGAAATAAACCAATATTATACATTTAGATTAAGTAATAACATGTTGAGGGAAAAATACACATTCCCTAGGAATTCCTTACTTTGCGGTACGTTGAATTTAGGAGTTCCCTGCTTGACAGGTTCAGGCACTATGAAAATATTGCAGCAATAGACTTAAAAAGAGTTGAAACAATAGAGATGAATTAAATTGTCATGAAAATGGGGGTATAAGGTTAGGCCTGTGGATAGTGTTATAAACCTTAGTCTGGGAGAAGGCTGGACCAAGTGTTCCCAGTTCTTGCTTGGCCTCGCCTGGTAGACTGTGATGCCAGACAACAGCTGGTAGCTACTATTAGCATGGCTGTGGGATGGATGGGAAAACCCATTGCCATGGTTACTGAGATGACTTTCCTCACACACATGGGGCAATGGCTAGATCAGGACATCTGGTCAGTGTGTAGTTCTCAGGGGGACGTTAGCTCATTTCATCTAGTAGCAACCATAGAAACTTGGCACTCTAGCACGGAGGACAGTGAATAGAAGAGAAAAAATGAACTGTTTTACCAGCTTTGGAAGTCTAATATCAGATGACTCTGGAAGAAGGTTTGATTGGAGTTTATCATTGTAGATCTCAAAAGAAGTAACAATGCAACCACTTTTTCAGCCCTTCTTATATACGCAGAAAGGAAGTGCAGCAATAAAGTTAGAACTTAATGAAGGATTTCCAGATCTCAGAAACTTAAAGAAAGTTACCAGTATTTAGTTTTAATCTTTGATTATATGCAAAGAGAGCATTTATAAATGTATGCATGGGTGAATTCTTCATAAAGGTAGCTAATAAACCCCAATAAAAAAAATAATTATTCTAGCATTCAACAGTTGATTTGAGGTCATTTGATCAAGGGAATTATAATGTGAAGAATACTCATCTTCGAGTCCTAGCGATTTGATGAACAGCAACAAGTTTTTGTGCAGAATACAGAAGTAGATTGCCGGTCTTCTGCGCAGTATAAATTCAATGTTGTCGCCATTGTCGCATCAAACATGATCCTCTGTCTCCAACACTGCCCATCGGCTGCTGCCCAGATGGGGTAGTCCATCGTTAGTCTGACATCTCCGCAGAAACCTGTTCTCCTTGGAGGCCCTGCTGGTAGTGAAACCACCGATGCAGACAAGCATGGCAGTCGAATGTATTATTGGGTGATTTGCTTTAGACCTTAAAAAATATTTAAGGTTAAAAGATAAAAACAAGCAACCCCAATCTTCTCCCTGGTCCCCCTTTCTTTTCATGTACTTAGCAGAATGATTGTTCTTGGTTGTGCAAACACCTGAGGACTCCTTAGTCTTCCCGAAACTTCACTTCTGAAGTAAATGGAAAATTAGCATAAGAATGGAGGCAGTGAGATTTTTTGCCTTTAAAAGATTTATAAGGCACCAGTTCAGTAAGATTTGTGAAAGGAGCCACCAGTGAATTATCGTGTCTCTCAAGCATATCTTGCTAGTCCTACCATCTGATTTAAGTGCTATTCTAGAATTTTACGTTTCTTTCTGATTGGGGATGTCTTCTAAGGGTTAATTGTGCACATCCCATTACAATTTGTAAACCAGAATGGATTAGACACGATCCAGTTTCTCAAAATTCCAGCTAGTATTTACCTCAATCCTTGAATTGTGTCAAGGATAGCTTCTGGATTTCTAAAGGGGTAATATACATTTATTAGTTATTAATGTTGTAAGTTTAGTTCACACTTTTTTTCAGTAATAGCTTAAGGAGAGTTACATTCACGTATACTAGGTTTTACTAAAATGTGCTAAAATTTGCAGTTATGGTGGGATGTTAACCGTGCATGGATACATCCATCCTGCAAAAGCCGGAGCCAGCCAGTCACTGCAGCATCAGTGCAGCAAATAAAATAATAAGCCTGGGCAACTAGAAAAAATGTGTTACACCAACATTGGGGTGAAGAGCTGCCTCCAGTTTGTGCAGGACCGACATACCCATATCTCTCGTACTGTGAATGGAGCCATAATCCTGACTTTCCCAATAAAGGCTGGCCTGCCAGTTCATGCACATCATGGGGTAAACTGTGGTTGCTCCCACCTTCATTGCCCTCCAAATTTGCATCTGCTTCCCTCACTTGATTTCCTCCTTAAATGGATGTAAGAAGAATGATTAAAATTGATCATATCCAAGGGGTCAATCACATAAAGAGATGTGAGTGCAGCAGGAGATAACACCGATACCAGTGGCAGGACACCAGCAGCGGGCCTCCAGAGCACAGATCCTCCCCTCCCCCGAGCCTGCAGAGGAGAAAGTCTTAAAAGGGGGAACCGCTGAGGCCACACCGCCCCCTTTGCCTTCTCCTAACCACACTGGCACTGTGGTGTAAACAAAATAAACAAAAAAAAGACTTTTCCTCTCTCTGTTAAATCCTAGCTCACGTTTGCGGTCCAATACCAGCTCTGGCAGGATACGCATTTCAAATCTGACATTGTAATCACAAAAAAGAAAATAAAATTATTTTTTCTACCTTTTGTTGTCTGGTCATTATTCAAATCTTGTTGGTCTACGGCTCTGGTTGTCTTCTGATAACTTGCTTGCCAGGGTCTCCTTTCTTCTTTCTCCGTATTAACCATCTTTGCCTTCCCCTTCTGTTTCCCTTCCCTCTCCTCCCCCAGCGGTCTGGCATCTTTCCCTTTTTTTTGTCTCCATCCACAGATCCACCTTTTCTCAACTACCCTTTCATCCAGCATCTCTCCCTCCTTCCCCACCATATCTCCTTTTCTTTTCCCAACTACCCTCCTATCTAGTATCTCTATCCCCCCTCCACACCATCCCTTGAGTCCAACTTCTTTCCCTTTCTGTTCCTTTCCTCGCTAAATGGTCCACCATCTTTCTACCTCTCCTCTGTTTTTAGACCCATTATTTCTTCCCCTCAAACTCTGGCATATGCATGTCTCTTTGAACCACCCCCCCTTCCCTCCCTCCCTCCATGTACTTCTACACCAGGGCCCCCCTCCCCTGAAGGCATGCACCCCCCAAGCCCTGTATCCCACCCTTGAAGGCCAGCACCTCCCCCTGAAAGCCTTCATCCCACCCCTGAAGACCTATACCACCCCCCAAAGGCCTGCAATCCCTCCTGAAGGCCTGCACCCCACCCCTGAAGGTTTTCCTGTCCCCCCTGAAGGCCTGTACCACCCCCCGAAGGACTGCGCACCCTCCCCCCCCCGGGAAGGCCTGCATGTTCCCTCTGGCCTCCCACGCACCATTTACCTACTAACAGCAGCCTGCAGAGAAGATCGCTGGGGCTAGCGATCTCTGCAAGCTGCTATAGGTCTTCAGAGCTGTTTCCTCTCCCACGATCCTGCCTCTGATGTCAGGCTGCTGCTAGTAGGTAAATGGTGCATGAGAGGTCAGGGGGGAAGCCGGACACTAGCACTTCCCGGCTGACCCTCCCCCCTCACCCTCTAAAGCAGGTGCGGCAGCGGTCGGCCAGAAAGAGGCAGCGTTTTTGCTCCTGCTTTAGGGGGCGAGGGGGTAGGGTCAGTTACTGAATCGGGAGACCGATTTTTTTGTTTGTTTGTTTTAAATCGATTCACCCGAAGTGAATTGGTGAACCAATTCGAATCGAGCAGCACTACTGCCCAGTTCTACTCAGCCCTGCCCTGTTTCACCCAGATCACGCCCTGTTCTGCCCCAGCCCCACCCATCAACCTGTTCTGATCTTCAGGACCATGTCGGGAGGGTATCTGCTCATGCACAGATGCAGCACTATGATATCACGCACAGGTGCCCTCCCAATACGGTCACAAGGTGGAAGCTTTTGAAGAGCCATCCGGAGCCTGGACATGTCCTCTAAAAAAGACACCTAGGGTGCCTTGAAAATTAGCTCCTCAATATGCTTTAAGCCACTTTGGGCTAGATTCACAAAGCAAACCGATCGTGACCCCGGCCTGATTCACTTGCCTATCTTCCAACCATCCTCCGATCCGTGTTCCTCCGATCGCCCTCATCTGCATGTTAGAGTTTCCTGAATTAGTCGGACCTTCCCGGATCGTTAGTGAATCCTGGCCTTTGGGTCAAAGTTGGGATTCTGCGGGTTGTAAGTGATAAGATTAAATTTGATTAAATCAGATTAGACACATCAGTACCAGACATGATAATCTGAAGGACTAATCGACAAGAGAAATCACCCTTCAAATTTTCATTCTTCCTGCTACTGCTGTGACAAGAGTCCCCTATAATCCCTCCCCAATTAGTTAAATGTGTACAAGGCCCATATTGAAAATGCCTTTGTCTGTCCCACAGCCATGGGTAGGGAGGAGGGGATGTAGCAGTTGCTAATGGATACCTGGCAGGTCTCTATGGCCATGAATAAGAGCTTGTACACTTTCACTCTCCCTCCAAATATCGCAGGTCTCATTTAGGTCAGTGAGCTTTTATCCTAACGTCAACAATGAAAAATGGCTCTGGGTGTAAGTGACTCGTTCTTCCTCCAGTCGCAGGAATCTATAGAACAATCAGTGTTCACTAAACTTGTCTGTAATGCCATTCAAAGTGCTGCCTGACAGGAACCATTCACTGCGTGTCTGTCGCATTGTCTTTTGAACAGTTCACATTTGGAGAACGGTCAGCTCTTCTGTTCTGCAGTGAAGACTGGGGAGCTGTGAATAGAGCAGGACTCCCAGTTCTGGCCTCGCCCAGTTTAGTTTCTCTTCTGTTTCTTTCCTTGATTTTCAACAATAACTGTCATCTTAGATACAGGGCCAAATTGATTTATCCTCCATTTCTTTTAATGTAATGGCAGGAAAAAATCATGCGCATAGGTCTTGGCCGGGGCTGCTTTTTGTAGCTTCAGAAAAAATGATAAGAGATTTGATCTTTTAATACATCAAATGCAGACATATATAAGAGATCTGGAGTGACCTAAAGGTTAGCACAGTGAGACAAGAATCTGGGGAATTAGATTTGATTTCCAATGTGGCTTCTTGTGACCATGGGCAAGTCACTTATCCTTGCACTGCCTCAGGTGTAAAAAGTTGAAATTGCAAGCTCAATAAGGTCAGAGAAGGTACCTATATAGAAGTTTGATTGTGTCAGAGAAAGGATCAAGCTTAGCCAAGACACACAGACCTCAAATAGATTTTGGTTGCTTAGAAATATGGCCTTCCATACTAACAGTGAAGGAGGTTCTGAGGTCAAATTTTAAAAAGTTTCAGAAGAGGTTTTAGACTGAAGAAGACATGGGTGTTAAGAAAGATACTTTCAGACATTTGGTGCAGCAGGGTGGAACATACTGAGTCGAGATCTAGACTGATGGACAAAGTTTGGGAAATTGAGACAGGAGATGAAACAAGGCACTGAAGTGTTGAATGAGGATTTAATTTTATGACAAACTGTAGCCTGGTATAACTGGCCTGAGGTGCTTTCTTGCCTGTCTCTGCTGGAACCAATGACCTAATTACCAATCTGTATCAGTGCATTTGCTGCATATATGTTTAATGTTGTTTCATATTTGGATATTTCTGTTCTCCTCGGTGATTAGCCTGTACAGGTTTCTGTGCTGTTTTTAGTGCCCGAGACATGATGGGAAGAGCAGAATTCTCTCTCCCTCCATCTGATCTGAGGAGAAAGAGAAAGATATAGCAACTGACGGGTCTGGCCATTAGCTTCCAGTGTGTCTGAGTTCCAAAACATCACTCCATATTGAGGCAGCTACCTCAGCTGGTTTATTTCCCTGTTAAACATAAAAGGCCTTAGTTGGTGGTTGTTGGGTTGTTGTTTTTTTTCCAAGTGTGTTGGAGATTAATAAAGACTTGAGAAATATATTATGCCACTGATTTAACTTCTGTCTTTGGAACTTGTGTGTGAGCCATTGACAACGCTCTGGGAGAGAATTGAGTTACTCAAGCAGACTCATTCTGTATGGACAGAATCCTGATCAGCTTAATTATTGCAAGTAACTTCCAAGTACTTAATTGATTACTTATTAAATAATTTTTTGGACTAAGGATATGAAGTCTCGGAACAACCACAGGTTTAAACTTCAAAGATATGCTTGAGTAGAAGATCAAGCAGAGGCTCTGATAGTGCAGTATGGATCTGTGTTACAGAAATTAGGAAAGGGTGCTAGGTAGCGGGTAGGAGCAGTGGAAGGGACAGATTGCTAAGTGGAGCTTCACATGAGTTTGCATCAATATTTAACTGCATGTGAGCTGATATTCAAAGCCAATTAAGTGCTCACCTCACAGTGGTCATTGCATCTACTCAATACTGACCATTCTGGTTTTATGTTTTATGAAAAGTTAGAAGTGAATAAACAAGTTGTAGGTGATGGTAAAGTAAAAACATTGTGAGTTTATTACATTATAAATGTTACAGAGATGCAAATGCTGAGTGGATGTGGACCAAACAGAAGGAGAAATGATTTAGGGAAAGAATCTAATGGTGGACAATTAGGATTCATTAGAAAAATAAGTCAAAAAAAGACAGGAAAAAATGCTGAATAAATTCATGTAAACCGTTCTGAGCTCCCCTGGGAGAATGGTATCGAAAATTGAATGAATGAATAGTAAATTGCTCAAAAGAGACACATTAAAACGACAGTCTCATCTCAAGGTAACAGTATGATGGGCTGTTTTGGAGAGGATTATAAACGATGGATAAAAGGAAGTAAGGATGCACCTTCTGAAAAAATATAGACAGACTGGAGGTTGTCCAGAAAAAGGTATCAAAATGGTGCAAGGCCTGTACCAAAAGCTTTCTGAAGTGTTTAAATATACAGGAAATACATTTCAAGAACAGAGAGACATGGGAGTTAAATGATAAGAGATATTCGGAAACCTCAGGCTCAAACTTATAATTAAGGCACTATAAGCAATAATTGGTGTCCCAGAATTCTGGCTCAGAAGCTTGTAGCCTAGATTCTTAGTTGGGTAGATGGTTTCTCATGAAGCTGTCTCTGGCCACTATGATTGAAATACCTCTACACTACAAGTTTGGAGTGTGTTCTTGTGGAGCTAAGCTCATCCTTGACTATTCCACTGCCATAATTGTAACACAGAATTATTTCCACTAGCCAGCATTTTACATTCCTTTTTCTATGGAACCATGCTTTTGGAAGGAGGCATAAGAGAGGAGTCATGGGTTTCTATATTTGCTTTCTGCAGGAGATTGTCTTGGTGGTGTTCTTCGGAGCTGAATATGTGGTGCGATTGTGGTCTGCAGGATGCCGCAGTAAATATATTGGATTTTGGGGGAGGCTTCGCTTTGCTAGAAAACCAATTTCCATAATAGGTGAGTGTATGTTTGAAAAGAATAATTAGGAAGGTTGCCATTTCTAAATAAGTCAGAGATATATTTATAAGCTTATGTGTGTTATCCGCCCATTCAAAATATACTTAAGGAGATAACCGCTCCATAAAAAAATGTTAATTTAGGCCACTCATACTCTGTCAGACATGGACCTTTGTGTAATGTAGACCCTTAGGGCCAGATTCTCTAAAGCAGTGGTTCTCAATCCTGTCCTAGGGACCCCCCCCAATCAGTCGGGTTTTCAAGATATCTTAATGAATATGCATGAGAGAGATTTGCATACCTGTCACTTCATTATATGCAGATGTCTCTTATGCATATTCATTAGGGATATATTGAAAACCTGACTGGTTTGGGGGGGGGGGGGTCCCTAGAACAGGGTTGAGAACCACTGCTCTAAAGGGTACCTAAAGGTATGGCAAAAGCCCCAAAGCCATTTAAATCTCTATGGGCTTCGGGGCAGTTACCACATTGGCAGCCACTAGCTCAACTTTGTAAAAGGGGGGCAGGAGAGTTAATTGTCAAAATCCCCTTAATAGCTTCAATAATTGAAAATAAAAATAAAAAAGATTAATTGGGCAATATGCACCTATCCGATTCTATAAAAGGTAGGCGCCTATCGCTTGGCATTTAGTGGCACCTAACACCTAAGTGGGCATTTATATGGGCAGAGTGTGACTTAGGTGCTGCTAAGCGTCATTCTCCAAAAACTTAGGTGCCTGAAACATAGGCCTTTAAAACCCTGGCACTGAAGCCTGATTGACCCGCAGGCCAATTTAGACGCCATTTACTGAATCCAGGCCTTGCTTTATAGTATTGCTCTTTTGCCATCATTTTTGTTTTCTGAAACATACAGTCCCTGAAACACTAGTGTGTGCGTGCTCAAAAGCAAAACTAAAATGTTCAAAACGGGGGAAATGACAAAATTAATGTATGGTTAAATTCAAATAAATAAGGGAAACCATATCTATAAAACTGGCACCTGGCTGCATCAGGGCTATATGGTGAAAACACCAGTAATAATTAAACCATCATCAAGAATAAATCATTGCCCAGGATTCACTTAATCTTTGGATCATTTCTGATGGCGACTGATGCTGTTACTCTGCTAATGGACAAATATCTTTGCTAAAATTGGCCCAATTTAGAAGAAGGATTCTGCTTCAGTTATAGGTCAGAGGTTGAAAATGAATCACTTTCAAATTTTCCAAAAGATTAAATGGATCCTGCACATTGATTTATTCTTACTATTTCAGAAGAAAACTTTCAGGTCTGGTTCTCTAACCTTTAAGACTGTAATCACTCTCTAAACGGTTACATTCTAAATTGACTATACTGAATATTATATTGTATACAGGTTCTACTATACAATATGTGCAACTGCCAGTTATTGAGGCTAATATGCTCCATGTTTTAGAACTGAAATCAGCTCTTGTTCATAGAAACATGATGGCAAATGGGCCATCCAGTCTGCCTATCCACAGCATCCACTCTCTACTCCTCTACCTAAGAGATCCCATATGTCTGTCCCAAACTCTGTGTCTCCACCACCTCTAGCAGGAGCCTATTCCATACATCTACCACTCTGTTTGAAAGAAAAAAAAAACCAAAGTATTTCCTTAGATTACTCCTGAGCCTATCACCTCTTAACCTCATTCTATGCCTTCTCACTCTGAAGTTTTCCTTCAAATGAAAGAGATTTGCCTCATGCACATTTTTGCCACATAGGTATTTAAACGTCTCTTATCATGTCTCCCCTCTCCCATCTCCCATCTTTCCTCCAAAGTATACATTTTGAGATCTTTAAGTCTGTCCCTGTATGTCATATGGCATAGACCATTAACCATTTTAGTTGCCTTTCTCTGTTTATATCTTTTTGAAAGTGTGGCCTCCAGAACTGTACACAACATTCTGAATGAGGTCTCACTAGAGTCTTATAAAGGGGCATCAATATCTCCTTTTTTTACTGGCTCTTCCTCTCCCTATGCACCCAAGCATCTTCCTAGCTTTCGCCGCTGTCTTTTCAACCTGTTTGGCCACCTTAAGAGCATCACATACAATTGTACCCAAGTCCCACTCTTCTGTCATGCACATAAGTTCTTCACCCCCTAAACTGTACCGTTCCTTTGGGTATATTTTACGCTGTTAATGGACATGCATAAGATGCACCTGCAACGCACATGCTCACAATGTGCATATAACACACATATATGTCCCTGCTATTGTAAAAGCTATATTTATGGTATAAATGTTATAAATATTATATTAATTTCAGGGCTGAACTATCAGTAAGACACATAAGCGACTGGTCTTGACCAGTTGCTTTTTTTGGATCATAAGTGTTCGCTTTTTTTGTGCATGGCAAAGCAATGTTAAAGCGTCAATCAGTCGGCTAATTTACATGGCATTTCAATATTAATGACCTTATTTGCATGGCCAGATCAGATAATGAGCGATTGTGCAGAAAACCATGCGGTGAGCCATTTTCTGCATCAGGTCGGCAAATAAAATCGTCACTAAATCAGTCAAAACCGGTTTAGCGATGATCGTTAGATGATCACTGACTTTAGTGCATCTAGGCCTCAGAGTTCTGTAATACAGTGCTGTTCAACGTAGTCCTTGAGGCACACCTCATTCCATCAAGTTTTCAGAATATCCACAATGAATATGTATCGGAGAGAGTTGCATGCGCTGCGTCCTTGGATTGTAAATCTATATCATGCATATTCATTTTGGATATCCTAAAAATCTGATGTGACTAGTTATGCCTCAAAGACTAGGTTAATAATAATAATAATAATAACTTTATTTTTGTATACCGCCATACCCAAGGAGTTCTAGGCGGTTTACATTAGATTAACAAAAAATTACAAGTGGTTTAAAAACAATTGAACAATATTAGAGGCAAGCAATAAATAATACGTGGTTCGAAAACAATTGAACAATATTTGGAGCAAGGAGGTAGAATGAAGTTAGGAGAAGAGAGGGGGGTAGGTTAGGGGGGGGAGGGGGTGGGTAGGTTGGGAAAGGAGGTGGAAGGGGGGAGGAGGAGATTGTTGTTCATTGGAGAGGGGTGTTAGGTGTCTTGTCCATGGAATAGGTGAGTTTTGAGAGATTTTCTAAACCCAAGGTAGGTGGGGGCCTCAAGGACAATTTGGGCTAGCCATGGGTTCAGTTTGGCAGCCTGGAAGGCAAAAGTTTTATCAAGGAATCTTTTGTAGTGACATAGTTTTAGGGAGGGGAAGGTGAAGAGTTGAATTCTGCGGGAGCACTTGTTTATGTGATTCAGATAGAAGTGAGGGTTTAAGTAGCTTGGGGATAGGCCAAATACTGTTTTATAGCAGAAGCAGGCAAATTTGAATAGGACTCTGGATTCAAAGGGTAGCCAGTGAAGTTTGTGGTAGAAAGGGGTGACATGTTCCCATTTTTTCAGGCCGAATATGAGGCGGACCGCAGTGTTCTGGATCATTTTTAGTCTTCTAATGGTTTTCTTCGTGGAGCTCAAGTAAATAATATTAAGAAGCACTTGACTGTTAAGAGCCCGTACGCTTAGAAAAACCCGACAAAAACCCTGAGGAAGCCGCGGTTCAATGCGAAACGGGACCCATTGGTATTGATATTATGCAGTCTGGGCCAGTATAAGATAGCAAGCGAATGGCGAGATAAGTAACATCATGCTTGAAAAATCATTAACTTGATTATAGCATTGTGCTCAGCAAAAGTCTAGTAATATGACTTAGCACTTAGCACTTTTCGACACTTAAATAAGTGTTGTTTTTCTGACATAGATTAAGGACTCCTTTTACGAAGGTGCGCTAAGTGTTTTAGCGCATGGTAGCCAAAAACCTACCGCCTGCTCAAAAGGCTGCGGTAGCGACTAGCGCGCGGGGCAATTTAGTGCACGCTTTTCCGTGCGTTAAGGCCCTAATGCGCCTTCGTAAAAGGAGCCCTAAATGTTGACTCCAAACAAAGAAAAGTAAAAAAGATTTTTAGAATATAATATTTAAAGATTTAAAAATTAACTTGATAATTAAAAATTATTTATACATGAAGTTTGATTTTGAAAAATTTGAGATAAAGAAAAGAAATTATTTAATACACTATATAAGGGTAATTAGGAAAATGAAAGAGAACCATCATCACTAAAATTAGGGCTGAGCCTATATGATCCCCTTTTGTGATATTCTGAGACTATTTCTTTCATTTAGTGATAGACATCTTCACTAATTTGCCTTGTGGCAAATTATTTTTCATATTTAGCTTTGAATTTCTTTGGTTCTTGGCCCATTTGTTCTAAAACTTAGGCCACTTCTCCACTCTATTGTGCCCTTCACTTGTACAACTGTTATTTATTTTATAATTTTTCTAGTTTAATTTCTACAGAGCGCTGTGTAGTGCTAATTCTTCAAGTCATTAATTTAAAGAAAACCCAAAAGGCTGGGTAGATATTTTATCTAGCTAAAGAATGCTAAGATGTAAACTTTTGGGATGATACAGTTTCCTTCTAAAGTGGTAATAACATCATGTTGTCTTGAGGAGGGAACTGCCATGGAGTCTGCTTGTGTCTTCTTGGTTGGCCTTACCAGAGGATTGTCTTTATCTCAATGGTTTACCTCCATTGGTTGCCATCCAAGGTAGAGTACCCCTTCTTTCAGGTTGTGTGTGTGTGTGTGTGTGTTGGGGGGGGGATTGTGTAGAGCACTCTTGTGAGCGCGGCTGTTGACTCTACCAGTTCCGTGCGCTGGAACAAGAAGTTGACTTCAGAGGGGTTGGGGGCTTGTGGAATCGACTGCCACACACCCCAGACTACAGTCTTGCGGCTTCTCTCTGCACCCCCTTACCAGCTACACTTGGGGTGGTCCACCCCCATTCTGCCCTCAGTATGCCACTGTTCCATCCCACAACCTTCCTGGTTTTCATTACACCAATTTATTTTGGAAGCTAGTACAGTACTCCAGGGGTGATAGACTGGTAGACCACGAAGGTAACGCGAATCTATCGCCTTCGCGTTCTACTTGCTTCCCGACTCAGAAGCGCTGAGCCGACCAACTTCCTCCACCCGACGTCAACTCTGATGTCAGAGAGGAAGTTACGGGCCAGCCAATCGCTGCCTGGCTGGCCTGGAACTTCCTCTCCGACTTCAGAAATGACGTTGGGTAGAGGAAATCTGGTCAGCCTGTCGCTTCTGTGTGGGGAAGCAGGGAGAGCTTGGAACGGCGGTGGTTTGGAGGCCTGTTCCCCGATGATAGTGGCAGTGGCTTGGGAGCAGGTAGACAGAAAGAAAAGGGGCATGGAGAGAGAAAGACACAGAAAGAAAGAGGGGCAGGGAGACTGAAAGAAAGAAAGAAAGGGGGGACAGGAAGACAGAAAGAAAGGGGAGGGGGGCAGGGAGAAAGGAAGAAAAAGTTGGCGGAGGGAATGAGGTCTGGAAGCATACAGCAGGCTGAAAGAAGGGAAGAAATATTGGATGCACAGTCAGAAGAATAAAGTGCAACCAGAGACTCATGAAATCACCAGACAACAAAGGTAGGAAAAATGATTTTATTTTTAATTTAGTGATCAAAATGTGTCCGTTTTGAGAATTTATATCTGCTGTCTACATTTTGCACTATGGCCCCCTTTTACTAAACCACAATAGCGATTTTTAGCGCAGGGAGCCTATGAGCATCGAGAGCAGTGCAGGGCATTCATCGCAGCTCTCTGTGCTAAAAAATGGTATCGCAGTTTAGTAAAAAGGGAGGGGGTATATTTTTGTATAGTTGTTTCTGAGGTGACATTGCATTAAGTCAACTGCCTTGACCTCTTTGAAAACCCGTGGAATATAAATGATTAACATTTTCTCTGCATACAGTGTCCTTTGTGGGGTTTTTTTAAAATTTTATTGTTGGTAGATCATTTTAACTTGGTCATTTTAAAAGTAGCTTTCAAAGGACAGGAGACAAGATGGCGACAGGAGTGGACGTGTGAGTCTAAGCTCCCGCTCTAGCATTAACAACTTTACCTGCTAACGTTCTCTTCAGTTTGGTTTTGATGCCTAAGAGAAGGGGACGGCAGAGGGATATGCCTCTTCCCTTGGCCGCGACTTCAACTCCGTGTCAAACTGCGATCACATCATACGCAGTTCCGATGGCGTTGGGCGGATCCGCAGCTGAGCTCCAGGAGCAGCTCAGTTTGGACGGCGACGCATCGCTGAGCCCTCTGGGACCTGACCCCCCTCCTCCCCCGAGCAGCGCAACGGAGTTGCTATTTCCTGTAGAGGGATTTCGGCAACAGCCGATTCAGGAGATACCCCTGTTGCAGGCGAACTTGGAGAGAAGAACAGGAGAAGGAGGAGGAGCACTGCAGGCAAGCGGTGGTGAGAGTGGGGGAGGTGAAACTCGGGAAGGAGAGCGGGAACCCGGGTTACCTCATCTCAAGCCGCTTGTGAAACCGGCGGTGGTTACACTGGATTCACTGTGGGGAGCAATTGAAAATCTTCAAACAGTATGTATTGGATTTATTTCCTTGATGGCTGAAGTTTCTACTAAAGTTAACAAACTGGAAACTGTTTCTTGTGATCAAGTGAAACAAGTAGGAGATATTGAAAAATCTATAACTGAGATTAAATCTTTAAATAACCAACATGCAAAGGATAAAGTTTTTCTTCTTCGTAAAATTGAAAACTTGGAAAATCAAAATAGGAGTTTAAATTTGAGGATTCTAAACTTTCCTATGTCTAAATTTAAAACTCCTAGGGAATTATTTAAGGATTTCCTGGTTTCCATATTAAAAATTGTGGAAATGAATATACCACCTTTGCAAAAGATTTATTATCTAAAAAGGACAATAAAAGAGCCTGATACAACTACTGAACAAGATTTAACAACTTTCTTGGAATCATCAAATCTTGAATTGTCCGGACAAGCTACATTGGTAATATCCCTGGTATTCCATCAGGATAAAGAAATGATTCTGAAATTGTATTATGGTTTAAAACAAGTTTCTTTTTTGGGAGAAAGAATATATATATATCTGGATATTTCAAAATGGACTCAGACTAGAAGGAAAGAATTTCTTACATATCGGGAAAAAGTTCTATCACTAGGAGCTTCTTTTCAGTTAAGATTTCCGTGTAAATGTTTTATTGTATTTCAAAATAATAGATATATTTTTTATGATTCGCAGCAGCTACATTTCTTTCTAGAGGGAAAAGGAGTTTCATTTGCACCATAGTGATTTTCGGTATAACTCAAGTCTATCATTATTATTAAACCATCGGTTTTCACTTAATTTCCTTTAAATTTTTAATATGTAATCTTTCCTGGAAGAATTTCTCTCTCCTTGTCTCCTTCCTCCTTTATTGAGGACTATGTTAAAAAAAAAGTATGGGTTATTTCTTTTTTGTTAATATATTGATCCAATAATGAAAATTGATTTATTTCTGTATAATTATTATGACTACTAAAAGAAATATTGGATGTATTAATACCGTTTATTGCCTGTTAAGCACAATTGTTGTTTATTTGAAAATTTAAATAAAGAATTATAAATAAATAAATAAATAAATAAAAGTAGCTTGCAAGCCCAAAAAGTGTGGGCACCCCTGCCGTACTCGATCCACCTTATACATATTAAATGTTGATAACAAAGAGGCTTTGAGAAACTTTTGGGCTTTGTGTTGACACCACTCTTCCGGTGTTGTACAGCTAATTTAAAATAGCATTCAAATAAATTAAAACTGAATTTTAATGATTATTTTCTTCTCCAGATTTAATTGTCGTGGTGGCATCGGTGATAGTTCTTTGTGTGGGTTCCAATGGACAGGTCTTTGCAACATCAGCAATCAGGTAATAGTGTGCAAGTGTTTTTACTTTTCAGCTTAAGATCTTGTATTCCATTGTTTCCCATCCTGGAGACACACCAGGCCATTTGGGTTTGCCGGATTATTATAATGAATATGCATGCGAGATTTGCATACACTGGCTATCCAGTGTATTCAGATTTCTCCCATGCATGTTTGTTGTGGATATTGTGAAAACCAGAATGGTTAGGTATGCTACAGGTATAGAGTTGGGAAACACTGGTGTATTCCACTGGATCATAGTCATAGGCAAAAAAAGTGACTTGTCCAGGGTCACCCAAAAGTAGTAGAGCAGTGGGAAACACCTAGCCAGTCGGCTTTTCAGGATATCAGTGATGAATATTCATGAGAGAAATTTGCATGCACTATCCCGAAGGTATAAATCTACCCCATGCACGTTCATTGTGGATATCCACAAAACCTGACTGGCTTGATGTGGCCAAAGAGCCTGGGTTGAGGACTCTGTAGTGGGTTTTTAGCCCAGCATGTCATGGCTGCTAAAAAAGCACATAGAATGGTAAGACTTATTAAAAAAGGGATGAGGAACAAAATAGAGAATGTCACCATGCCTTGGTATGACTGCACCTTAAATTCTGTATGCAGTTTGATCCCTCTATCACAGAAATTATATAGCAGAACTAGAAAAGTTCCGAGAAGGATGGCAAAGAGTAGATCAAATTGAAGGGGGGTTGTGTTATATGTTATAGAGAATTGATTCAAACAAAATAAACATTCTGCATGACATAGATAGCAGTGTGGAATCCATATGGATAGAAATTCCATGTGTGAAAGGAAGGAATATACAGTAGAGAATGACACAGTGACAAAATTCATCATGTAGAAGGACTGAGGTTGAAATAGACACTAGAAAATGACATGGGATTATTTCCTGCGGTTATCCGCGGGGACGGGGACGGTGATGAATTTTGTCAACGTGTCATTCTCTAATATACAGCTTAAAACAAGAGGGGGAGCTATTTTAGATTTGGAATGCAGGGCATATTATAGGAGGTAACTGTTGGGTCCGCTGAGAAACAGTGATCATAACATAGTAACATAGTAAATGACGGCAGATAAAGACCTGAACGGTCCATCCAGTCTGCCCATACCCCTCGGCCATGTCTAATATAACCAATAGGAAAATTTTCCTTTTATCGAAACCAATTCGGATATTATTTAAAAAAAAAATGGATATAAAATTTGAGCTGATATTTGGAGTGATGTTGCTAAATACATCTACTGTAGTGATATTTAATTTTCAAAAGAGCAACTATGATAACATGATGAAAATGGTTAAAAAGTTATAAGGACTGTAAACTAGGAATGGATGTTATTAAAAAATAACATTTTGGCAGCCCAGACCAGATATATTTCACATATTAACAAAGATGGAAAGAAGAGAAAACAAGAGCTGGAATGGTTAAAAAGTGAAGTGAAAGAGGCTATTGGAGCAAAAAAAAAATCCTTTGAAGAATGGAAAAAGGATCCAAATGAAGAAAATAAGGAGAGACTGGCAAGTTAGATGCAAAATGTCGATAAAGAAAGTTTAAAAAGAATATGAAGAGAGACTTGGTAAAGAGGAAAAAACTCTTAGTAACAATTTTTTTAGGTACTTCAGAAGCAGAAAACTTGTGAAGAAATCCATGGGACTGTTGGATGATCAAGGAATAAAAGGGGTGCTCAGGGAAGATAAGGCCACAACAGAGAGACTGAGGGCTCCTTTTACTAAGCTGCGATAGCGTTTTTAGCGCACACTAAACCCGCGCTAAAAACGCTATCACAGCTTAGTAAAAGGAGCCCTGAATTAATTTTTTGCTTCGGTCTTTACAGAAGATGTAAGAGCTCTACCTGAACCATAAATGGGTTTCAAAGGTGATGATGCGGAGGAACTGAAAAAAATCTTGGTGAACCTGGAAGACATACGAAGCCAAGTTGACAAGTTAGAGTTCTAAATCACCTGGACCGGATGGTATAAATCCCAGGGTTCTGAAAGAACTCAAATATGAAATTGCTGATCTGCTGTTAGTGTAACCTGTTGTTAAAATTGTCTGTAGTACCTGAAGATTGGAGGATGTCCAATGTTAACCAAATTTTTAAAAAGTTTTCTGGGGAGATCTGGGAAATTACAGATGGGTAAGCCTGACTTCAGTGCCAGGCAAAATATGGAAACAATTATAAAAAATAAAATTGTGAAACACAGACAAATATGATTTAATGGGACAGAGTCAGCATAGGTTCAGCCAAGGGAGGTCTTGCCTCACCAAATTGCTTGACTTCTTTGAAGGTGTGAATAAATATGTGGATAAAGGTGAGCTGGTTGATGTAGTGTTATCTAATTTTCAGAAAGCTTTTGACAAAGTTCCTCATGAGATGCCCCTGAGAAAATTTAAAGTCATGGTATAGGAGGCAATGTTCAGTTGTGGAATTGGTTATCATAGAGAAGGTAGGGTTAAATGGACATTTTTCTCAATGGATGAAGGTAAATAGAGTGATGCAGGGATCTGTTCTGCGACTGGTGCTATTTAATTTGTTTATAAATGATCTGGAAATTGGAACGACAAGTGAGGTGATTAAATTTGCAAATTGTTCAAAGTTGTTAAAATGCATGCAGATTGTGAAAAAATTGCAGGCAGATCTTAAGAAATTGGAAGACTTGGCATCCAAATGGCAGATGAAATTTAATGTAGACAAATGCAAAGTGATGCACATTGGGAACAATAACCCAAATCATAGTTACCAGATGCTAGGGTCTACCTTGGGAGTCGGCACCCAAGAACAAGATCTGGGTGTCATTGCTGACACCTTCTGTCCGGCCAGAAAGCAAACAAGGTGCTAGGAATTATTAGAAAAAGAATGGTAAACAAGACTAAGAATGTCATAGTGCCTCTGTATCTCTCCATGGTGCAATCTCACCTTGAGCATTTTGTTCAATTCTGGTCGCCTTATCTCAAAAAAGATAATAGCAGAACTAGAAAAAGGGTCAAAGAAGAGTGACCAAGATGAGGTTCAAAGAAGAGTGATAAAGGGGATGGAACTCCTCTCGTATGAGGAAAGACTAAAGAGGTTATTGAAGTCTACAGAATCCTGAGTGGTGTAGAACGGATAAAAGTGGATTGATTTTTTTTACTCCATCAAAAATTACAGACTAGGGGATGCTCGATGAAGTTACAGGCAGGTACTTTTAAAACCAAGAGGAGGAAATATTTTTCACTAAGAGTTAAGTTCTGGAATGCATTGCCAGATGATGTGGTATGAGTCATATAGCTAGTTTAAAAAAGGTTTGGACCAGTTCCTGGAGGACAAGCCCATAGTCTGCTGTTGAGACAGATAGGAGAAGTTACTGCTAGCCTTGGATTGGTAGCATGGAATGTTGCTACTCTTTGGGGCTCCAGAATGTTGCTACTATTTGAGTTTCTGCCAGGTACTTGTGACCTGGATTGGTCTCCATGAAGACAGGATGCTGGGCTAGATGGACCATTAGTCTGACCCAATAAGATTATTCTTAAGTTCTCATGTAAGGTGAAAAGAAGAAAAAAAACCAGGTAAACGTCTCTTATCTATACCCTTCTCCTCCACTGCCAACTCCAAACTTATATCTTTCTGCACCGCATGCCTGGATTAGACTTACTGAGTCACTACATGAAGCTCCATCTCTGGCCCTATTCAAATCTAGGCTGAAGGCCCACTGTTTTATTCAGTATTCGTGTCTGTTTTAATCACTTGCACCATAAGTAATTCCATAATCCTTTATTTGTGCTGTTTGTCTGTCTTGATTACATTGTAAGTTCTGTTGAGTTGGGACATGTTTAGGGTACAGCGCTGCATTCATCGAGCAGCACTATAGAAATGAGTAATAGTAGAGCACCTCCCTTATGAAAAATGGCTAAACAGATTGGGACTCTTCAGCTTGGAGAAATGGCAATGGAGAGAGAGATGATAGAAATTTTGCTGGAATGGAGAAATAGGGAATAATAATAATTTATTTTCTTATATACCGCCCCACTAACAATTCTAGGCGGTTCACAACAAAGGAACAGAGACATTTCAGTTAAAAAATACAATACAATTTAAAAAAAACACAGCTACTATGAATACAACATCCATTAAATGCAAAATCAAATAAAAAGTTAATTAAAAATACATAGCCTAATAAAAACACCATCTTAAATATCAACTCTCAAAAGGGTCCAGAGAAGAGAGACTAAGATGGTTAAGGGGCTGGAGGAGTTGTCATACAGTGAAAGATTAGAGAAACTGGGCCTCTTCTCCTTCGAACAGAGGAGATTGAGAAGGGACATGATCGAAACATTCAAGGTACTGAAGGGAATAGACTTTGTAGATAAGGACAGGTTGTTCACCCTCTCCAAGGTAGGGAGAACGAGAGGGCACTCTCTAAAATTGAAAGGGGATAGATTCCGTACGAACATAAGGAAGTTCTTCTTCACCCAGAGAGTGGTAGAAAACTGGAACGCTCTTCCAGAGTCTGTCATAGGGAAGAACACCCTCCAGGGATTCAAGACAAAGTTAGACAAGTTCCTACTGAACCAGAACATACGCAAGTAGGGCTAGTCTCAGTTAGGGCGCTAACCTTTGACCAGAGGGCCATCGTGTGAGCGGACTGCTGAGTACGATGGACCACCGGTCTGACCCAGCAGCGGCAATTCTTGTGTTCTAAACATTCTTGTTTATCAAATAGGTAAGTTTTAAGTAATTTCCTAAATGTAAGATAAGAATTTCCTGAATGTAAGAATTTCCTAAATGTAAGATAAGAATAGGCTTGGGTATCCAGGAATTCATCTTCCCTGCCTGATATTCCAATGTCCTGTCCAAAAAAGTCTTGTAACGACAGGCCCTTGGGGTAGGGAAGAGGAACATACCTGAATTTCTGGTACACTTTATAGAATTAGACAATTTCAGGTAAGACACCAAATAAGAGGGTAGGTAATAAACCGAAAAGAGCCTTATAACACACCCAAACTTAAAAAATACTCTGGCCTCAAAAGGCAACCAATGCAGTCTGACATTAAAAGGACTGACATGATCATATTTCTTAAGACCAAAGATCAAATGGACTGCTGCATTCTGAACTAGTTGGAGTCTTAATAAAATCTTTTTTGGTAGCCCCAAATAAACAATATTACAATTATCCAAAGTAGACAGTACAGTAGACTGGACCAGTAACCGAAAGGAGTCAGTATCAAAATACTTCTTAATGGTCCTCAAATTTCCACAAGATTAACATTTCAAAGAACGCAAAAATAAGAGGGCACTGTGAAAGTTAGTTATTTTTTTACACACCATATAATTAAGCTGTAGAATCTACTGCTGGAAGATATGGTCAAAGCAACTAATAGTTGGATTCAAAAGAGGTTTGGACAAGATTCTGGAGAAGAAGTTGATAAAAATTACCAAGTAGACCTTTGCTCATGCTTGGAAATTAACTATGAGAAATAGAGGTCCATTTTTGCATCTACCATATACTTATGATCCAAACTAGCTTCTATTGAAGACAGAATGTAGGGTTTGATGGATTGTGGTCTGACTCTGGCTGGATTTTCTTACGTTTCTCCATAATTTGTTGACCAAGAGAACTAATTGCATTAAAGACCTCACTTTGAAAAAAGTGTCCTGGGTCACTCAGAGTAATGATATTAGCAATGCAAGGAAGGGGTCCTGAATGTCTCCTCAATTAGTCCAGGGCTCTGACACTACTAGGCTACTCTTTCTCCCCTCTTAAGTATTCCATATTATTCCATATGTTGTTTCAGAGGTATCCGGTTTCTGCAAATCCTCCGAATGTTGCATGTTGATCGCCAGGGTGGAACTTGGAGGCTACTGGGATCAGTTGTTTTTATCCATAGGCAGGTAAGCTGAGAGAGAGCAATGCCATAAATTGGTGTATTTTTGGTTTGGTTGCACACTCCAGCATCAATCAAGTCCAACATTTTGCTTATAATTGCATTTATGATACTGTGTTGTTTTAAGCTGCATAATTTGCATTTATAACTTTTTTTATAGTTTAGCAGGCTGCTGTATGTTAGGGCAATGGGAGCATCCACTTTTTCCTGATAGTCAGATATGATCAGTTATGATGTATGGATTCTGTGGTGCATGGTTGACACCTTTCTCTCTGCTAGACATACTGCTAGTGGCAGCTCCAGCAGACTTGGCTCTGTGCTAAACTGCAAGCAGCTAGATGGTGCCCAGTAGGGAGAATGATATCAACCAGGATGTACATTTGTTAGCATGTATTCAGATTATTTGGGTGCCTAAAAATTTTAATGCATGTAAATTGATCATGTGTACATGTACTTATAAATTAACATGCATATATTTGATTTGCACTTATAAACAAGTTTTAATGAGCATACAATTCTACATAAAAACAAATGTGTGAAGCAAACCAAATAAAACAGCTAAAAATTGGGGAAAACTTGGAAAATATAAAATGATCCTCTTTTTTTAATTATTTTTGGCTGTGCACAACACTTGTTCTACTGTCTCTCATGTACCTTGGGTGGGGGGGGCACATTGGTATACACTGATTTCTAGACAGATTTTCCCCTCTCTTACAAAACCATAGCGTGGGTTTTAGCACCGGCCACAGTGGTAACAGCTCTGGCGCTCATAGGAATTCTTTGAGCGTCTGAGCTGTTACCATGCGCTATGGTTTTGTGAAAGGGGGGGGGGGATTTGTGATTAAATGTGTACAGCAGCATTTCCTATAAGCAGCTGAGAAGTGAGTGGGAGACCACTGGCATTCTGGCTAGTGATGGCAGAGGGGCACTAAAATAATTGCATTTTAAATTGCAAGAAAAAGCCAGGTCCAAACCTGCCTGCCTTTTGGTATTGAAAGCAAGATATTTTTCCACCCACCAACAAGAATGACAGTGGAGGACTTTGCACAGGAATATTGGTATATTTTATACTGCATACTCTGTTAGATTAATTTGGACGGTGGACAGATGCTGGTGATGTGCTATGATTTTATATTATCTCTGTTTTGATTATGTTTTATTTCATTGAGTAAATACCTTGTCCATAGGAGAATCCAATAGAATACTACTCAACAAGAGTAGTTGGTTAGCAGCAGTTCTCACATTCCTTCTGAGCATCTCTTTAAAATTAAGGTCTATAGATGTTGACTTTTATTTTCTTTAGACCAAAAGATATTAAATGTTCACAGATTGGTTACCAATCAATAGTATCCTTATCTGTTTCTCAAATCCAATATCCTCTCAAGTTCTTTGAGAAGTGCTGATGGAAGCCTTATCTTCTTGCAGCTTCCTAGGGACATGATTAATGGTAGTCTTTTAATCTCCGTCTCCAAAGCTTTTGTGAATTAATCATTTACACATCTATACTAATTGCTAGAGCTTTACAGTTCTTAATTGGTCTTGTTGGCTTCTTCCTCTAGGAGTTGATAACAACACTTTACATCGGCTTTTTGGGTCTGATTTTCTCTTCCTATTTTGTCTACCTCGCTGAAAAAGATGCTGTGGATGATTCAGGAGAGACCCAGTTTGGCAGCTATGCAGACGCCCTGTGGTGGGGAGTAGTAAGTTGTTTACAGCCTATGATACCTCAGGTGCTGGGTTCTTAGTTCTGCTATGGATACTCAGAGTTTTAAGGGCTGGTTGCAAGATGTCCTTAAAGAGCAGCTGGGTCAATCTTGCTTTCCTAACGTTTGGCTTAAAGATTTCTTGATATACAAAACTTGGATAAAGGTTTGAAAATCCAGGAGTGATTTTGGACATTCCTGGTTAGGTTGTCAGTGGATCACCAAGGCCCACAGCTTTTAAAAATAGTGAGAACACATTATCTGAGTGATCTTTTTGCGGTGTTTTCATGCACCCTGGAGCTACTAAAAGCAAAAATTTCATACTCCTGCTTGGCTTGGTTGTATTTTTCACGGTGTCAGCAACTTACACCCATATCATGCTAGAACAGGGATTCTTAACCCAGTCTTTGGACCCACCCAGCCAGTCAGGATGTCAGGATATCCACAATGAATATGCACAAGATAAATTTGCATGCACTACCTCTATTGTATGCAAATCTATCTCATGCATATTCATTGTGGATATCCTGAAAACCTGACTGGCTAGGTGTGTTGCAAGAGCTGGGTTGAGAACCACTGTGCTAGATCTTGGTCCATTTGGATTTTCAGAATTCTTTGTTTAGGCCCAGGGGCAGTTCTATAGCTCAGGTGCCTCAGCATTTGGTTTACTCAGATTCTGTTACCTGGTGCTGTCTTGCCTTACTTTTACTGATTTGCCGTTATATCAGTCCTAAGAGATGACATGTGTGCGTGACTAAAAGTGATTGGCGCTCGTGCTTCCTTACAGTATTTTCTACGTTACCTGCATAAATGGAAGCTCTATCAATGTTTATGCCCCCTTAAATTATACCACTTGCGCTTAAGTATCCAGCTAACACTTAGGACTAGATTGTGCAGCCGTTACCGGTATTGTCCGGCACCTCCAAAACCAGCTACGGTTGCAGATTTGCAGCCAGGTCAAACATAGGCCCCGGAAATGTAGGTCAGGGTTTTTAAGGCCTACATTTCTGACACCTGAGTTTCACATGAATCACATCTACGGCGGCACCTACTAGAGCCTAAGGTCGTTTCTGGTGTTAACCACACCTCCATTTGTCGGGTTTTCAGGATTTCCCCAATGAATATGCATTGAAAGCAATGCATGCAAATGGGATCTCATGCATATTCATTGGGGAAATCCTGAAAACCCGACTGGATTCTGGCCCTCAAGGACCAGAGTTGCCCATCCCTGGTCTAGAGACAGCTGATATCGTGATTTCAAATTTACCCAAACTAAGCAAGGACAGACCCCAGTCCTGGTATAACTTCTCAAGAGGCAGCGTAGGGAATAATCTTTACCTTGATTCTGCTTTCTTGCCTGATGGCAAGTCTGTTGATTAGCCAACCTATAAATTAGTCTGCACAGGTGGTATTGACCAGAGCTGGGGCTAGTTCAACAGGCCTGTGCCAATTGCCTCACATATCTGTGCTAATTATGTCACCTCTGGTATGATCTAACGACTTCACGCATGCAGGGACTGCCAGATGGCTCAAACTGAGCCAGCTTGTTCTTGTAATCAGGGTTCTGTTTTTCATTATAATTTCCTGCAGTACAGCATACATTACTTAGACCTTCTGGAACATTGTGGTGTATAACACGTAAAATGTATCTGGGTCCAATTACTGAGATAAAACAAATAGTTCAGGGCTTTATAACTCTGGTAAAAATAGCCTTCATTGCAAAAGCCTTGTTTACTTGGTGTAACAAAATTCAAAATGTGATGAGATAATTTCTTTGACTTTTTCTAAACCCAGAATTTCCATTGGAGCAATCAGTTGGCAGAGTCCCATTGAATAGAGTATAATGTTAGGAAGGGCTGTGGCTCACTGGTTGAGCTGCTGCCTCTGCACCCAGAGGTTGTGAGATCAAATCCCAGTGCTGCTTTTTGTGACCCTGGGCAAGTCACTTAATCCTCCAGTGCCCGCCGCTTTGAATGTCAGCTTTGAAATGCCAAAGTGACAAACAGGTGGTTTGCAAGTCCCCATTCCCTTTGATCAAGTCCAGTTTACAAGTATCTGGCATAAACCCACAGAGTAGCAGCATTCCAGAGCTGAGATTGTGATGTCATAAAGCCTCATTCCGTCAGCCTCATCAGTGATGTCACAATGGCTTCACTGTCCTATACTTGACTCGCATAAGAAGAGACAGACTGAAGGTGTGGCTCTCTGGTTGAGCTGCTGCCTCTGCACCCAGAGCTTGCGAGATCAAATCCTGGTGCTGCTCCTTGTGACCCTGGGCAAGTCACTTAATCCTCCAGTGCCCGCCGCTTTGAATGTCAGCTTTGAAATGCCAAAGTGACAAACAGGTGGTTTGCAAGTCCCCATTCCCTTTCATCGAGTCCAGTTTACAAGTATCTGGATTAAACCCACAGAGTAGCAACATTCCAGAGCTGAGATTGTGATGTCATAAAGCCTCATTCCGTCAGCCTCATCAGTGATGTCACAATGGCTTCACTGTCCTATACTTGACTCGCATAAGAAGAGACAGACTGAAGGTGTGGCTCTCTGGTTGAGCTGCTGCCTCTGCACCCAGAGCTTGCGAGATCAAATCCTGGTGCTGCTCCTTGTGACCCTGGGCAAGTCACTTAATCCTCCAGTGCCCGCCGCTTTGAATGTCAGCTTTGAAATGCCAAAGTGACAAACAGGTGGTTTGCAAGTCCCCATTCCCTTTCATCGAGTCCAGTTTACAAGTATCTGGCATAAACCCACAGAGTAGCAACATTCCAGAGCTGAGATTGTGATGTCATAAAGCCTCATTCCGTCAGCCTCATCAGTGATGTCACAATGGCTTCACTGTCCTATACTTGACTCGCATAAGAAGAGACAGACTGAAGGTGTGGCTCTCTGGTTGAGCTGCTGCCTCTGCACCCAGAGCTTGCGAGATCAAATCCTGATGCTGCTCCTTGTGACCCTGGGCAAGTCACTTAATCCTCCAGTGCCCGCCGCTTTGAATGTCAGCTTTGAAATGCCAAAGTGACAAACAGGTGGTTTGCAAGTCCCCATTCCCTTTCATCGAGTCCAGTTTACAAGTATCTGGCATAAACCCACAGAGTAGCAGCATTCCAGAGCTGAGATTGTGATGTCATAAAGCCTCATTCCGTCAGCCTCATCAGTGATGTCACAATGGCTTCACTGTCCTATACTTGACTCGCATAAGAAGAGACAGACTGAAGGTGTGGCTCTCTGGTTGAGCTGCTGCCTCTGCACCCAGAGCTTGCGAGATCAAATCCCGGTGCTGCTCCTTGTGACCCTGGGCAAGTCACTTAATCCTCCAGTGCCCACCGCTTTGAATGTCAGCTTTGAAATGCCAAAGCCACAAAAAGTCCCCATTCCCTTTCCCTAGAAAGAGACCATCAGAATGAGGAGCAAAAGCAGCCAAACAGCAGCTCCCTTTTATGCACTGTCTGGATGATTCTACAACTGGGCATTTAGGTGCCAAAAGTAAGCGGGTCTAGTCTATAATGGCAAGAATGTGCATACTTTATGTTAGGTTGTCAGTTGGCATCAACTGTCAGATGCCAACACTTATGGCCAGAGCTGCTTCTAGACATGATGAGGTCCCTGGGCAGACACTAGGGAGGGGCCCCAAAGCTTGCTTGCAAGCTGCCCCTCTTTCAACTTCAGGCAGGAGGGCTCAGGGCAGTTGCCCTGTATGTGCACCCCTAACACCAGCCCTGCTTACGCCAGGTCTATGACTGGCATAAATGTTAGTGTCTAAATGTGACCTATAAGTACGCAGTTTACAGTATATTGTAAGTTTTGCACATAAATGTCAGCTCTGCCCATGCGTCTGTGAGTGCCCACCTAACAATTATGTGACGAGTCATTTAGAACATAATTAGAGAATATTAGTTTTCTATCCTATTAGGAGTGCTACTGCCATTTACAGGCAAAAGCAAGCACTCACTTGAGTGAATGGCACTAGTCTAAGAATTTAACCTTACAAGATGTGCTTATATTTAAGTACCCTGTTACAAACAAGGAGATGTAGGGGTATAGCTACTATCAGAGGCGTAGTAAGGGGGTACAGTCTGCCCCGGGCACGGTCTTCCTAAGGGCACAACACCCCTCCTCTCCACCCCCCCCCGCTCTTCTCCTTGCTGCACTTGCATGCCCCTTGCCTCCCCCCGTACCTTTTTTACTTTCCCAGCATCGGCGCTTTCTCTGACATCACTTCCAGGAGCCACACCTAGGAAATGACATGAAAGGGTGAGCTGACACCAACATGGGCATGCAGCTCATTCCAAAGAAGTTAAAAAGGGAAGGGGGCACACACGCAGTGGGATAGGGGGCACCCTTACTATGCCACTAGCTACCATTGAGCGAACTCAGTGACTTGCCCAAGACCGCCTGATGGCCTACAGCTGAAACCTCCCTTCTGAGCACCTGGGTCTGGCACCGCTTCTCTCCCTCCCTCTTCACCCACCAGCTGCTTACCTACCCGCCGGGTCCTCCAAATACTACAGCAACAGAGCTGTACTAAAAGCTGCATTTCTGGCTGGTGGGGCATTTCCTCTGCTGCATCCCACTCACAGAAAGTTACATTAGAGGATAGGCCTCACTGGCCAGAAAGGCAACCTTTAGTGCTGTCTTTGCTACTATAGTAACTGGGGGAGAGGGGAAGAAGTGCTGGACCTGTGCAGTTATGACCCGGGGAAGGGAAAGATGTCTGACCTAAGGGGAGGGACATCTTGGTCCTCCCACCTAAGCAGTGGCGTAATGAGGGTAAAAGACGCATGGGGTTGTGGCATCCCCCCCCACCTCCACACGCTCCTTTCCTGCCCCCTCTTGCTATGTGCATGCCACTTCCCTTCCCCCATACTTCTGTAACATTCCTGGTATGAGCAGCAGCCCCCAAGCTGCTGTCGTGCCAGCATTGGCTCTTCCTCTGATGTCACTTCCTAAGCGCAGGTCTAGAAAGTGATGTCAGAGGAAGAGCCGATACTGATGTGTTACAGAGGTACAGGGAAAGAGAAGCGGTGCACACGCGAAGGAGTGGAGAGGGATGGAGAGGAGGACAGGTGCTTGCCCCTCATCAAGACAGCACCCAAGGCGGACTGCCCCTCCCCCCCCTGCTACCACCGCCCCCTACCTTACTACGCCACTGCATCCAGGGCCCACTGAGTCCCCCAACTACACCACTGAGGTGGTATATGCCTTGCTGTATTTCACAGCTCCATATTTAATTATTAGCCCCTGTGTATAGTAATATCACATTTTTTTAGTCTTTTAGAGGTAATTTTACAATCATTTTTGCATGTATGTGGTTTCTTATAAAATACTGACTGATCTAAAATTACATATTTGACATAATTGTGCATACTTTGCTGGCAGGTATGTACAGGTGTGAAGTTTGGGTGGCTCCCACATACCCATGCACAGATTATAAAATACACCAGGGTGGATGCACGCTTAAAAATTATTGACATGGGCATCGACACCTGATCTCTTTCTAACATTGTTCATTGGGAGGCTGCCAAGTGATTTTTTTCAATTGAAAATTTGGGTTTGGACCTTTTGTTTCATACCGTGTCTTTTTTGCCCATCCCTTGATATTGTTTTAAATCCTGTTTTAGTTTCTGTTTTAAATAACGTTTGTACTTTTCCTAGGTGACCGTAACAACCATTGGTTATGGTGACAAGGTACCTCAGACGTGGATAGGAAAGACTATTGCTTCCTGTTTTTCGGTGTTTGCAATCTCATTTTTCGCTCTTCCTGCGGTATGTTTAAACTTGATTGCTCACTGTATTATTATGAATAAGGAACATTAAAAATAAAAACATAAAATACATGATGCAGCTTTAAAAATTGTTATGTGCATTGAAATATATGATGTTGCATAGATAACAAATCTTAATAAAACTTGAACTTGATCTCTATCAATAACTGTAAAAGATGCAAGTTTTGAGTTTCTTCCTGATTTTAAATAATGGGCATCAAAGTGGATTTCTGTCAGATCCATTTTTCATAAGATTGTGCAGTAAGACAAGTAAATTCCAATTTAACAGTAGCATTGTGATAAGTAATTTATCAATAAACCTCTAAGGTATCTTGGGTCTGTTCTATTAAGACATATAAATATAGCTGACAGAATGATATTGCCTTCCTGGGTCGGACTGATGGTCCATTTCTATTGCTGTAAACTCTTTGGTAAATGACCTGGCCAGAAAAAATGAACTGTTTTCACATAACGTTGGATTATATCAGCGTGTGTCAGTGAAATCTGTCAATATGATGATGTTTTGGTACGCCTACAACTGGGCCAATCCCTCTCTGTCAGTATGGGACCACCTGCCTCCTTACAATTTAACATGTCAATAGAAAAAGGCTGTAGGATGAGCTGGGGAGGGCATCAATGGGATACTCCACTTACTTGGAACATGAAGATGTTACTGGCCAGACTTTACAGTAGATATCCTTCAAACAACGGGATGGTTGGATAGGCTGCAGTGAGCTTAGATGGCAACTTCAGCAGTTGGAACCTAGGACAATACCAGGTGGACTTCAGTCTATGGCTCAGAAATATCAAAGAAGAGACAAATTAATTTAATCATGTATTTTTAATGAGAAGAACTAATGGGCAGACTGGATGGACCGTTTAGGTCTTTATCTGCCGTCATTTACTATGTTAATCTTCAATTATAACATTGGTATCTAGAGCAACTCTTCCTGAATCCTTCTGATTCCAGTTACCCTATTTTTCGCTCCATAAGACGCACCTGACCATAAGACACACCCTAGATTTAGAGGTGGAAAACAAGAAAAAAACCATTCTGAACTAAATTCAGGCCAGGCTCCGCATCCTGTTTCCCCTCCCTGCAAGGCTCTGTACCCTACCCCCCCCCCCTCTGGTGGTCTAGTGGTAGGCTGGGGCAGGGCACAGAGCGGGCAGGCCTAGTGACAGGCAGGCCTAGTGACAGGCAGGCAGGCCTAGTGACAGGCAGGCCTAGTGACCTAGTGACAGGTAGGCAGGCCTAGTGGCCTAGTAACAAGCAGGCAGGCCTAGTGGCAGGCAGGCAGTAAAGCCCTCACCCATGTACCTTAAATCATCCCCCATACTCCCACATGGCCCCAGTACCTTAAATCATCCCCCCCCATACAACCAAATGCTCCCCAGTACCTTAAATCATCCCCCACATACCCCCCAGTACCTTTAAATTCCATCCCAGCCCCCAATCATCACTTTTATATACCCCCAGTACATTTAAATTCAATCCCTGTCCCCCAGCACTTTTAAATTCTGACCCAGCACCCCCCCATCAATCATCATTTTTACATACCCCCTACAGCACATTTTAATTCAATCCCAGCCCCCCGGCGGTACCTTTAAATGTTGGAGGTCAGTGGACAGCTTCCTGCTGATTACTGGCACGTCGGGGCCAGCGGCACACAAGCGCGCTGCTGCGTGGGCGGATGCCACTTCCGAATGGCTGTCTCAGTAGAACTGAGCAGACATTCAGAAGTGGCTCCTGCACATGCAGCAGCGCACTCAGCAGGCAGCAGCTCTGCGAAGAACCAGCGACCGACCCAATTAGGGAAGTGTCCGGGCCCAGGCATTAGCACGCTTCTGCTCTGCGGTCCCCAACAAGCAGCAGGCAGCTGTCCACCGACCTCCAACATTTAAAGGTACCACCGAGTTGGGTTTTTTGTATATTCGCTTCATAAGACGCACCCTTATTTCAGCCCATTTTTTTGGAGGAAAAGTGCATCTTATGGAGTGAAAAATACAGTAATTGTGTTTTCATTTCCTTAATTTTGCCCAAATCTTCATCTTTCTATGGTTATCCCAACTTAAAAACTATGTACTGTTGGGGTTTGTGCAGAATAATGAAAGCTTAGTGATTCCTTTTTTCAGTGTTCAATCAGAAAAACACTGCCTGAAAGGTTGACTTGTATGGGAAAGGGATGAATTATGCATCTGTGTCTATCAAGAATAGATGAATCTTGTCCAATTCAGTTCCATTCCATGTATCAACCTTAAAATTTTTATTTCGAATATCTGGGAGGGGAGTATTCAAAGCAATATGCTGGCTGAGGGAAAGGATGAAATGCTGCCCCCTCACCAAGCACCATAGACGGGGGAGGCCACAGGGGCCATGGCCTCACCATAAATTAGCGGTCAGAAGAGTCAGTTATGGCTCTACTCCCTTAACGGCTGCTATAATTTTAAATCTGCGGGCAGCTGCTGCTGTAAACTAAACTAAACCAAACCTTAAGTTTATGTACCTCATCCTCTCCATAAAGATAGAGCTTGGCATGGTTTACAGGAAATTTAATATAAGGAAGGAAAGACATAAAAAGAATTAGTGATTATAAAGAGGGTAGCGAGATTTACATTTTTGAGAATAGCCAAGTTTTCAGATGCTTTCGGAATAATTGGAAGGAGCCCAGATTGGGGGGGCTTGTATTTCCTCTCAGCTGTCCTCCCCCCACCTATTCACAGCCCAGCATTTATATTTTGCCTTTGCTAGCAGGGATGCACGAGAATGCTGACATCAGCAGCTGAATCATGCCTCCGACTTAAGCATTGCTCAGGCAGCACAGGTAGAGACTAGAGCAGTAGATCTTTTTGACTGGTAGGATTTGGGCATCCCCACCAGCTATTAAATTGGTGCTACAATTTTGAAGGGGGCATGAGCCCAAATTGGAAGTGGAGGCCAGGCCCTTGAGGCCCCCCTACCCATGGTTTTGCACCTGTAAAGCAAGTAATAAGACTACAAAATTATCTAAAATATGTACATCAAAGAAAATTCGCTGCCCAATCACTTACGGATCGAATCCACGATAAAGCAATTTAAAGCAAAGCTAAAAACATTCTTATTCCAAGATGCTTTTGGATAAAAACTGTCCTTTTAAGGACTAAAACAATTACAGCTTCTACCCTCACCTATTGTTTTACCCTAAGTGTGCTTTCTCTCAAAGATTGTAGTTCTACCCTTCTTCCCTAATTGTGCGCAGTTAGTATTTATGTTTTTGTATGTGTATACTAACTAACCCCGGTTCTGTATAGTGTTTTAACTCAACTTGTTTTGTTTCTTTTAAGATATTCTTTTATTACCGTACACCGTCTAGAAATTTGATTAAAAGCAGTATAATAAATTTTTTAATAAACTTGAAACTTGAAAATTTAATGGAATATTCACCCGTTGACATTGGTATCAATAGGTTCTAATGTTAGTAAACCATAAAATCAAAGATCAAGTCGTTCCTAAAATGAGCTCATCCACGCAGTTCTAGTTATACCAGTTTCTTGATCTTCGTCTACATTTCATCTGCTTTAACAAGAAATCTATAAATCACTTAGCACGAATCTAGGCACTGAAACTCATTGCTGGTGGGTGTAGTAAAAGCAGGTAGTGCAGCTGGATTTAAAATAGGTTTGGACAAATTCTTGGAGGAAAAGTCCATAAACTGTCAAGATAAGACTCGGGAAAAGTCACTTTGTGTCCCTGGGAGTAAGTAGCGTAGGATCTTGCCAGATATTTCTGATCTGAATTGGCTACTATGGGCATGTTCGTGTAAAAGTATGTTTGTTTCTTCTCATACAGGGAATCCTTGGTTCAGGCTTTGCCCTTAAAGTGCAACAGAAGCAAAGACAGAAACATTTTAACCGTCAGATTCCAGCTGCAGCATCTCTTATTCAGGTATCTGGACCCATAGCTTTTGCATTGTCTAATGTTCCATACGTGGATTTGTTCCAGAGAGCAAGGATCCACTGGCTGTTTTTTCTGTTGCAGTAGCTTTCAACTTATTCTGTGTCTTATGGAGGCCTCAGATTGTCCATTACATGTCAGAACCTATTTGGGATTATTCAAGGACATCCCCCTATACAGGGCAGGATTAATTCTTTGAGGGCCCGTAGGCACACAAGTATACTGGGGCCCCCCTGCCCCGCCCACACCCCACCCATACTCCCGCCCCCATTTATCTGTTTTCTTATTCACTTCTATTTCTTTTTTTAATTCAAAACAAACAAAGATTAGCATACCAGTGTACAGTTTTTCTTCTATGCAACCCCCAAACATCTCTGAACAAATCCCCCTTCCTTCCCTTCCACCTACTTATCCAGGACTTTAACTCTGAACTCTTTCCATATGTATATAAGTGTTCAAATAGATTGTAAAGCAGTAATACTATCCAAAATATAAGTCTATATTAATAACCAAGTTTACAATGCCTCTCAACTGCCTCACTCTACGTCAACCAACTGTAACCCATATGTATGGTTAAACAACCAAATCTGTAACTCCTCTAGTACATTCCACTCCATGTATGCTAACTTGTAACGAAACAACAAGGCAAGCAGTCCACCAAAGAATCCAACATGAAACAAAAGATCGGCAGAAAATAAAGAGATTCAAATCAGGTTTATTAAAGGTGCTCCCAAGAACCATGCCCAAGAACTAGCCAAACAAGACTAGTCAACGCTAACAGAAAACCATGTCTTTCATACACACAGAACACAGTTACACCCTCACCCAGTGCAATCACAAACTAAAAATAGAAATATGTTGATCAAGGTTAAACTGAATCGCCAAGAAGCTAAACTGGTCAGAAACCACTTCACAGGTCGCAGACCTGATGGGCCGCCGCGGGAGTGGACCGCTGGGCGAGATGGACCTCGGTCTGACCCAGTGGAGGCAACTTCTTATGTTCTCTTATACAGTGAAACATCACAGAAACAATGATACATAACCCCCTAATACTTTGCAAAATATAAATATAGCAGATATAAATTTGAAAATACTGATAATCACCACTTTACAAATTAACAAATAGAAATAAAACAAAAATTGAAAATAATTACCATTTTATTGGACTAATCCATTTTTCAATTGACTTTCAGAGGCCCTAGCCTCCTCCTTCAGATCAATATAATATACTGCTGTTACATTACACTGTCCTGACATAGAAACATAGAGTATGAGGGCAGAAAAGGGCCGGCGGCCCAACAAGTCTGCCCACTCAAGAACCCTCCCTCTCCAAGTCCCCCCACAATAAGTCTGCCCACTCAAGAGTCCTCCCTCCGATAAGAATCCATCTTGTAAGCATAACTCTGTAGCATCCCCACTTGTTTGTCCCATCATCTCGACCATCTTGCGTGGTAAACCATTCCATCGATCAATCACCCTTTCGGTGAAGAAGAATTTACTGGTGTCTCCATGAAATCTTCCACCTTTAAGTTTTAGCGGATGCCCTCTTGTTGCTGTGGGACCCTTAAGAGAAAAGATTTCTTCCTCTACTCCAATGCGGCCCTGAGCAACAGGGTGTTTTGGTCTCTAAAAGTTAGTAAAAAATGTATTAAAATGAGTCCAATAAAAAGATTATCTTATTTTCTGCTTATAAAAGTTTTTTCAATACAACTGCAATACTATTTTATTCTAAAGCAACAAAAAAATATTTTTTTTACCTTTTGTCATGTCTGCTTTAATCATCTTGTCTTCACTTTCTTCTTTCTAGCCAGCATCTGTCTGCTCTCTGTCTTCCATGCAACATCAGCCCCTTCCATCCACTGTCCGCCCTCTCCCCGTTCCATATGGCATCTTCCCTCTTTTTATGCTCCTTCAATAAGCTGTCTGTCCTGTGCCCCTTCTCTCCTTTGTACATGATTGAGTTCAGCTCTGCCACCTCTCCATTTTTCTCTCTGTCACCACCCTGTCCCCTATGCTCTGGCATCTCTCTCGTCTCCTTTCTTTCCTTCGCATCCCACAGTCTGGCATCTTCCCTTCCCTGATTCTCTGGCATCTCTCTCCTTTCCTTTTCTTTCATCTCTCCCTCCCCCTCCATGCTCTGACACCTCCTCCTTCCTTTCCCCCTTCTTTGTCCCTTGGTCTGGCATACTTTCTTCCTTCCCTCCACGCCCTGGCATCTCCTTTCATTCCCTCCCTCATCTTCCTTCTCCTTTCAGTTGGGTACAGCAAGTCTCTCCCCCCTCTGCTCCCTTTCCTCCTTCTGTCACCCAAGCCTGGCATCATGAACTTCTTCGAGCAGCAGCAGCATTCACAATTCGCTGCTGTTGCCAGCTTCGGGCCTTCTTCTCTGTTGGGTCCTGCCTTCATGGAAACAGGAAGTAGGCAAGACCCGGCAGAGAGGAAGGCCTGAAGCCGGCAACAGCAGTGAAATGTAAATGCTGTTGCTAGCCAAAGAAGTTCATGACGCCAGGACAAGCACCCGGGGCAGACTGCTACTCTCCTCTCCTCCTGACCCGACCCTCCTATCTCTCCCTTCCATCGCAAGACTCTAAACAGCCCCGCTTCACTCTAAGCAGGCTGCTTCATTGCTTTCTCTTGCTAGTGATTCCCTCTAGTGCATCACTGATGACATCATCAGTGACGCACCAGAGGGAATCACCAGTAAGAGAAAGCTGTGAAGCAGCCTGCTTAGAGTGATGCGGGGCTGTTTAGAGTCTCGTGATAGGAGGGAGAGAGAGGAGGGTCAGGTGGGGGGGGGATGCCCAGGACGATGACAATGCTGCTGATGATGATGCCACCGGCGAATCCAGCAAGGGTGAGGCCCCAAAGTACAGTACCGGCGGGCTTCCCTGACCATTTTGGGCCCTAGGCCCGTGCCTTCTGGGCCTATCCTTTAATCCGGCCCTGACCCTATAGCAAGCTGCCAAATATTGCTTTTTTTTCCACATATGTTTTTGCAGAATCGATGCTCCTCCTGTACATGCTAACAAATACAAATGTATTTACTGAGGTATTTCTAACTATTTTACAGAAGGCTTCATTCATGTTTGGCGGAACCTTTTGTAAAGTACTGGAAAAATCATTAATTGCTTGATTTCTACTTTAACATGCTGTGCAAAAGGAGTCAAAGGATCTTTGGTTTTCCACTTCTGTGTGTGTTTGTCTTACGATCCACTGAAGCTGTAATTATTATTTATTTATTTTAAAAACTTAATTGGCAACAACATGGACAGGCAAACTGCCAAATATCTATAGGCTCTTCATTTGTTATGAAGGCCAATAAAATATTTGCTATTTTGTTTATCCCTTCCAAGAAGTGAAAGAGCTAATAGCGTGTGTGCTTTTATTTCAGACTGCATGGAGATGTTACGCAGCAGAAAATCCAGACTCCGCAACATGGAAGATATACATAAGGAAATCTTCCAGGAATTATCAGATAGCATCACCTAGTCCAAAACCTAAGAAACTGGCAATGGTACTGACATGACATCTTTTTGAGAGGTTGGGGTTGGGAGTCTTAAGGTGGGGTGGGGTCAAACTAAATTCTGAATTCTTCCATTCATAAGAAATTGTTCTGAAACTTTTGCTGTGCTATTTATAAGTATATGTACAAAGTCCCAGTGGCTTTTGTCAGCAGAAATACAGTTGGGAGCCAATAAATGCATTCTAAAGAAGGATTGACCCAGAGGAATAGAAAGACAGCAATTGATGTGAAGGATAGACAATATACGATAGCCAAAAAAGCAAACAGAATGCTAGTAATTATTAGGAAAAGGATAGTAAATAAGACCAAGAATACTATAATGCCCCATGGTATGACCACCTTAAGTTTTGCGTCCAATTCTAGTTGCTGTATCTCAAGAAAAAGTATAGTGAAATTAGAAAAGGTTCAAAGATGAGTGACCAAAATGATAAAGGGGATATAACTCATATGAGATTAGGGCTCTTCAGCTTGAAAAAGAGACAGCTAAGGGGAGATATGATTGAGGTCCTCAAACTAAATGTAGAAGTATATTTTCTTTATCAGCAGGGGAAAAAGAGGAAGTTCAAAATGGAGAAAGACAATGGTGTGGGATCTTCTGACAAAATGTTACCCATTCCACACATTACCTATGACCACGTGATAGATGAGAAAAAGACTGAGAGCTATTCTATGGATACGTATGAGAATTCCGGTAAGACATGAAATATTGTATAACATATAATTAAGTAGCTATTATAAATGATGACAGTGGATGATATAGGCTGGTAACTAGACTAGCAGAGCTTAAATGGTATAGAACAATATTTTGGTGAAATTGGAAATTCTTATTAGGGGTGGTGGAGTGGTGAAGGAATAGCAATTATTTTTTGCTTTCTCGGGGCTTCAAGAGTAATTAGAACCTGGCTGCACTGGGGGCTACAGCACTTTGAAACTTCATTTGAAGCAACATGGAGGTCCTCCCTCTTTCATCCTAGTGGTCCCTGGCTAGGGGCCTCAAATTATGGTTTTCTTCCAGAACCATCATGTGTGTACCCTATATCTAGCTGGTAGATGTTAACGGGAGTGTGATGGCTAGAATACCTTTGAGTGGCTGTGAACACAATTCTCCTCAGCATTCTCAGCCCTACCTTGCATGAGGAATACACCAGACTTTTTGCACTCATTAAGGCCATTTCTATTGCAGCAGTAAATTGGCCAATTTTCCCTTTTTTTTGTATTAATGGCCATGCACTAATATTGCCCCTAGCGCGCAGCTGATAAAAAAAATACTGCTTGAGCACTCACCGGCACCTATTTTGTAGGTGGCAAGGGCTCACATGACAATCCTGCGTGATAATGCAGCTGCATTTAGCACGTGCTAATTTGGCACTTATCACAGGATGCGTGAGCATGTTCCACGGTATGCCATTTTAAGCTGCAGTAAGCATTCAGTTGCACTTATCGCAGCTTAGTGAAAGGATCCTTACGGCCCCCTTTTATCAAGCTGCATTAGGGTTTTTAGAGCCGGCTGCTGAGGTTAAAGCTCCGGTGCTCATAGGAATTCTATGACGATAAAAACAAACCCTAGCATGACTTGATAAAAGGGGGCCTAAGTGTTGAGCAGGCATAAACTCATCTCATGCAAAGCTTCACAAGCACCTGTTGGTAATACTCCTTGAGTATTACCCTTTTCTTTCTCTTCTTCTGATACTTCTTTTCTCTTCTTTCTTCTTTGTCTGTGCTCTGCTCTCTTTAATACTCTGACAAGTATACAGGAGAATCAAGGATACTAAAATCATTAGGTAAGTTGAGAAAAATGTTATTGTCATAAAGATGATTAAAAGAAATAATAATAATAACTTTATTTGTAGACTGCAAAACCTTGCAGTTAACAACAAGAGGAAAACTGTACAAATACAGTGATAATACAGCAAATTAACATTGTCAATCACTAATACAAAAAATTAGCAAATCATTGTACAAATTTACCAAACAAATAAGTTTGCAATGATTTTCTAAAGTCTTGAGAAGAATGAGAAGACATAATCGGACCACTTAAATTCTTATTGCATTTACCTGCTTGGGGAGCTAAAGCCCTCTCGCAAAATCTTTTTTATGTACAACCCTTTAAAGATGGAAAAGTAAACAACATGATATTACGATTAATTTTAGATAACACAAAATGTTTCAAGAGAGAACTTGGAGCAAGACCAAATATTGTTTTGTAGCATAAACAGGCAAATTTGAAAATTATCCTCACTTTTACTGGTAGCCAACATAACTTTTGATATTAATTAAAGTGGACATTTCATATTTGAGTTTTGGCTAACCGGAGGTGGGAAGGGCTTAAGGCAGGAGTCTCAACCAGAGTGTTGGGACACACTGGTGTATCACCAAAAATTTGACAGACAGCATGCTTTTGCTTTTCTTAATAACTGTGTGTGCTGTAGATGGGGTAGACCAGAGATCCAGGAAGTCGGGTACTTGAAATAGTCATAACTGGGCCCTACTTCTGTCGCAAGCCCCGCCTCTCTTTCGCCCCATGTCACCCTTGTGTCTGTGTTTTCCTTACATCATTGTTAGCAATAATTAAATAATATATAAGAATGTTTTTTCTTTGTTCAGCTGCAAATTAGTGTTTATTGTGTCATGCAGGCGAGTATTGTCTGTCAGGTGTTGTGAGTAAGCAGCCAACAGATTGACTTTGTTTACCATTGTGATACTGCTCAGATATCTATCTAGCAAAAGTAGAATAGAAATAGCATCAAATATGAACTTCTTTATTTTTTATATCTCTTTATTGAATAAATCTTTGAAAAGATATAGAAAATTCACAAGAAAAATTTAACAAAGAAAAAAAAAAAATCTTATACATAAGCTTCCATCTAGCCCAATTATGAGAGACATTAGGATACAAAATCCAGAATTTAAGGCATTAGACAACTTCCATTACTCCTCATTTTAAAAAATTAGCTATTTTATCCCTTTATGTAATTTAAAAATTGTTCCAATTGAATTGGATCCCAGAAAACAAAATCCTTACTCTGGAAGTTTAGAAGACGTTTACATGGAAACTTCAAATAGAAAGTGACACCTAAGGCCACAACTCTAGATTTCAAATCCAAAAAGGGTTTATATCTTGAGTTATGTTGCCGTGGCCACATCTGGAAAAATAAAACATTAGCCCCACAAAAACTGTCTTCTTATTTTTAAAATATAATTTTGTTAAAACATTTTATCATTCTCATTTAGGTAAGTCACTGAGGTAGTTCTAGTTTGAATCACATCCTGCGAGTCTTCAAGAAAATTTGTGAGATCAAATTCAGTAGATAGAAGCTAATCTAAAGCCTGCTCAGGAATATAATAACAATTAGATATAGAAAATATATCCACATTCTTCTACCACTGCTACCACTGTTACTTATTTTTATAGTGCTACCAGATGTATGCAACACTGTACAGAGTCACAAAGAAGTCAGTCCTTTCTCCAAAGAGCTTACAATCTAAATAGACAAGACAGACAAACAGGATGTCATGGATACAGTTAAGGAGAATGGTTAATCACCTGGCTGGATTGGAGGGCAGAGGGCAGTACAGGACAATCAAGCCATTGTGACATCACTGATGAGGTTGGCAATCTTATTGGTGGAATGAGGCATTATGACATCACAATCTCAGCTCTGCTTCCCAAAGACAAACTCTTCACACTACTACTACTATTATTAACTAGTCTTTAAGCCCATTACATTAACGGGTGCTAGAATATATGTCTGTCTGTCTTTCTTTCTTTCTTTCTGTCTCTCTCTCTCTCCTGCTGTCTCTCTCTCTCTCTCTCCTTGGCTCCCTTTTTCTTTCTGTCTCCCTCCCTCCTGCTGTCTGTCTGTCATTCTTTGCCTCCATTTCCCTGTGCAGCAGCATTTCCACCCCACTTCCCTGTGAAACAGCAACAGCATTTCCCTCCCCCCCCCCGACTTCCCTGTGCAGCAGCAGCAGTATTTGCCTTCCCCTCCAGGTCCCTGTGCAGTAGTTGCAGCATTTCCCCTTCTCTTCTCTTACTGCGATCTAGCCTGCTCCATTCTGCCCCTCCCCCGCGTTGTGTCCTGCTGCGATCTGGCTGCTCTGTTCGGCTCCTCTCCCTTCCCTTCCCGTGGTCTAGCCTGCTCCATGGCCCCCCCTTCCCTTATAGCATTCCCCACAGGCAGGCAGGCCCAGCTTCTTCCTTGCGGCTTGAGTCCTCTTCTTTCAAGTTCAAGTTTCAAGTTTATTCAATCTTTTGATGGATCGCCTATAACAATTTCTAAGCAATGTACATAATATAATAAAAAGAGATAAGAAACTTAACGTAATAATTATATTAACATAACATAAAAACATTCAAAACGTACTTGAGGGGCAAGGGAAAAATAAAAAGTTACAATTTCGGGTTTTGTAAGAAAAAAGGGAAAGTACAAAAGGTAGGGTAAAATAGGTAGCACAAAATGGCTTAAGCATACTTCATAAACAATAATACCAAAGCATAGGTAATTTAAAGGAACTATTAAAAATCAAAGGCATCTTTAAATAAATATGTTTTTAAAAGTTTTTTAAATGTTCTTTGCTGGCCCCCTCTTCCCTTCATGTCTGTCTGTCTGGGTATTTTTTTTCTTTGTCTCTCTCTCCTTGCATGCTGCCTGTCTGTCATTTTTTCTGTCTGTGAATTTCCCTGTGCCTCCTTCCTATGTCCTTAGATCCCCTTCCTATGTCCATAGTGCCCCTTTCTATGTCCTTAGTGCCCCCAGTGCCTCCTTCCTCCCCCCCCCTCAGATGCCAGCCTGCCTTCCATTGAAAACCCCCCACCCCCTCCGTTGCCTCCCATCCCCCTTCCATTGAAACCCCCCCATGCCACCCTGCCTGCCTCCCATCGCCCTGAGCAGCATATTTCCATGGAAACACCCACCTCGATGCATTCCTGCATGCCTGCCTTCCATTGAACCCCCCACCCCCCTCCAATGCCAGCCTGCCTGCCTCCCATCCCCCTTCCATCGAAACCCCCCCATGCCAGTCTGCCTGCCTGCCTGCCTCCCATCCCCCTAAGTAGCATGTTTCCATTGAACTCCCCCATGCCATCCTAGTTGTCCCCCTTCCATTGAAACCCCCATGCCACCCTGCCTGCCTCCCATCGCCCTGAGCAGCATATTTCCATGGAAACACCCACCTCAATGCCATCCTGCATGCCTGCCTTCCATTGAACCCCCCACCCCCTTCCAATGCCAGCCTGCCTGCCTCCCATCCCCCTTCCATCGAAACCCCCCCATGCCAGTCTGCCTGCCTGCCTGCCTCTCATCCCCCTAAGTAGCATGTTTCCATTGAACTCCCCCATGCCATCCTAGTTGTCCCCCTTCCATTGAAACCCCCCCATGCCACCCTGCCTGCCTCCCATCACCCTGAGCAGCATATTTCCATGGAAACACCCACCTCGATGCCATCCTGCATGCCTGCCTTCCATTGAACCCCCACCCCCCTCCAATGCCAGCCTGCCTGCCTCCCATCCCCCTTCCATCGAAACCCCCCCATGCCAGTCTGCCTGCCTGCCTGCCTCCCATCCCCCTAAGTAGCATGTTTCCATTGAACTCCCCCATGCCATCCTAGTTGTCCCCCTTCCATTGAAACCCCCCCATGCCACCCTGCCTGCCTCCCATCGCCCTGAGCAGCATATTTCCATGGAAACACCCACCTCGATGCCATCCTGCATGCCTGCCTTCCATTGAACCCCCCACCCCCTTCCAATGCCAGCCTGCCTGCCTCCCATCCCCCTTCCATCGAAACCCCCCCATGCCAGTCTGCCTGCCTGCCTGCCTCTCATCCCCCTAAGTAGCATGTTTCCATTGAACTCCCCCATGCCATCCTAGTTGTCTGCCTTCCATTGAACCCCCAACCCCCCTTCCGATGCCAGCCTGCCTGCCTCCCATTCCCCTTCCACTGAACCCCCCCCCACCCCCATGCCTGCTTGCTTGCCTCCCATCCCTCTGAGCAGCATGTTTCCATGGAACCCCCCCTTGCCATCCTGCCTGTCTGCCTTCCATTGAACCCCCCCACCCCTCCTCCGATGCCAGCCTGCCTGCCTCCCATTCCCCTTCCACTGAAACTCCCCCCCCACCCCGATGCCTGCCTGACTCCCCCCTCCCCCGCCGACCCTACCTGGCACAACTGAAACCCCAATTGACCCTTCCACCGCTACAGGGCTGACAAACCCGGCAGGAGCAGCAGCGTCCCAGACCCACTAAACACTGCTTCGGGTCTTCTAATGGCCATTTTTCTCCTGCCGCGTCCCTGATGACGTCATCAGGCTGGTGACAGGAGCCGCCGCGGCACCTTTAAACAGAAAAAATAACTGGCAAGGGAGCCGGCCAACTGGCAGTTCAATTCTGAGCTTCGGTCTGGTCTGGCCTGCTTCCTGCTCGCCTTGCCGTATTTTTTTGTTGTAGTTGAAAGACGCAGCGGTGGCTCCTCTCATGATCCCCACCTGCGTCGGAAGTCCGACACAGGCGGGGATCGTGAGAGGAGCCACTGCTGCATCTTTCAAGGAGCAGCAGGGAGCAGGTCAGACTGAAAAACAGAACCCACTGCTACCTGCGGGTCGCTATAGCTCACGGAAAACGGACGCACGCAGAGGAAGTGCGCATGTGCGGCTTAGCGTTTTATTATATTATAGATAGCTAGATTATTTCTATAGCGCTGCCAGATGCACGCAGCACTGCACAGAATCTCAAAGAAGAAGAAAACAGTCTCTGCTCCAAAGAGCTTACAATCTAAACAGCCAAGACAGACAAACAGGATGTCATGGATACAGTTAAGGGGAAGGGTTAATCAGCAGGCTGGGTTGGTGGGCAGTGGGAAGTAGGGTTATGGATTGAAGGCTATATCAAAAAAGTGGGTTTTCAGTCTGCTTTAATACAAGGAAAGGGAAGGAGCTTGGACAAACTCAGGTAATTTATTCCAGGCCTAGGGGGCAGCTAGATGAAAGGAATAAAATCTGGAATTGGCAGTGGAGGAGAAGGGTAAAGCGTAGAGTAGCTTATTTGAGGAGTGGAATTCTTTGTATAAGAGCGGAGAGATATTGAGAGGCAGCAGAATGAACACACTAGTAGGTAAGCAATAGGAGCTTGATTCTGCAGTCCTAAAATCTCTTTAAGGTACTTAAGAGAATCTCAGGTGAAATGAAATGAGTGATCTAAGAAAATGAACCAATTTTTAACTGCAGAAGTGGAGAGCGTTTATCAATTATTTGTCTATTTGAGTCAACATTTTCCACTTTTTCTACAGCTTCCTTTGAAAAGAATTGATTCTGAGTTATTGTTGTTTTCAACAAATCCTCCATTCTAGAATTAAGTTGTCAAAATAAATGTAAAGCCTAATACAGTAGGAGTTGGTATTGAAGACTAACTTTCTTCACTGAATATGGACCTTATTTTAAAAGCCTTATTACCAGCATGTGCAAGTGTATATCACAAACACAAATAAGGCCAGATTCAATACATGGTGCCCAAAATTCGGGTCCAGGAAGATCCACACTAAAATTGCGCTTAGAGCGGATTCCTGTAACCAATTTTAGATGCCAGCATTTACATCTGCTAAACTTTGTGTAAATGCTGGCACCCAGTTTTCAGGAGTTGGGTGTACAAATGACAGAATTCTATAACATCGAGCCTTATACCCAAGGAATGCAAATATGTATTTTTTTTACACAGAAATATATATTTTTCCAGCTTCTCTCTTTCTTTCTGGTTGTACCGCAGGCCGTCAGCTCTCCTGGGCTTCTTTTGCTTCTGACCAGTTCTCCAGTTCTCCTGCTCCTTCAGGTAATCTTTTCCTCTGGACTCACCAAGTTCTCATAATCTGACATTTTAGTTCCATGTGAGAACTAGGCCTAGCTCCTATATTTACTTGTTTCTCTAATATGATGTGGAACCATATTGGCTGAAAACCAGGGAAGCAAAATCAAAAGAAGATGTACATGCATTCTCTTATCAAACTTTTAGAAAGTCAATTAAAACTTACCTTTTTCATAAATTTCTCTGACTCCATTTCTATCTTGATGTATCTTTAAACATTCTAAACTAAAATTGATTAATCTTAATCTGCTGATGTAATTCTAGAAGCTTTTTCTAATATCACTGTTTGTATACAGTCTCTTGTTCTGTAAACCGCGTTGAACTATTTGTGGTATTGTGATATAGAAAAATAAAGTTATTATTATTACATGCACAAAGGGCCTGATTCTCCAAAGTGCGTCCCGATTTTAGGCAGCTGTAGGCGTCCTACAGCTGTCTAATCAGCCAATTGGGATGCACGTTTTTTTAAAAAATGCTCCCCAGGCAGGCCACCTATATTGAAGGCACCTCCGGGAGCCTAGGGAGACCCGCAAGACGCCTAAGCTCGCCTAAAGGCCTTAGGCGAACCTAGGCGGCCCTAGTAGAGGAAGAGCCGCTTAAAATGTAGGCCAGTTGAGTCTCTTTCATTTGAAAGGACGCTCTGGAATGAGAGGGCATAGGATGAAGTTACGAGGTGATAGGCTCAGGAGTAATCTAAGGAAATACTTTTTTATAGAAAGGGTGGTAGATGCCTGGAACAGTCTCCTGGAAGAGATGGAGGAGTAACCCAAGGAAATACTTTTTTTTTTTATAGAAAGGGTTTTACAAGAAGTTTCAATCACATATTCTATAGTGATTGTAATCGTTTTGAGATTTATCTCTAAAATTCCGCCATAGCCCATATTAAACTATTTGAGATGTAAGATGTGCCTATCAAAGTGTATGTAAAATCTCAGAATCTATAAACTTACTTACCTAAAATCTGATGCAATATAAAACCCATCTTAAGTACTAAAAAAAATGTTTAAAGAAAGTAAGATGAGAATCAAAGGTTACTCCTAAATAACAAAAAACAGTTTTACTAAAAAGTGTAGGATTCAAAGTCTGCAGAGGGCTATAATTACATTACATTAGTGATTTCTATTCTGTCTTTACCTTGCTATTCAAGGCGAATTACATAAGAATTGTTATGATAAGAAGTACATATTGTTAAGATATTAAGAAGTACTTAAGGAATATTTAGAACCTTTTCTATTTTGCTAAGGAGTAGTTAGTAATTGCAGGAGGTGTTCGGAACCTGTTTGGTTGTGTTATATTGGTTTTTATGAATTTTTTTGAAGAGTAATCAATCATCCAGGAGACCACTGTCACCAAATGATGACATTATCCAAACAGCACTGTAGAGGCCAAAGATCAATATTTGTAGGATCAGTATCAGCATGCAGATATGAAGAAATACCCCTACGAGATTACAAAAATTAGATAGTAGTAGATCTAATAGATGCTGGCATTGTAGGATAGAAGTTTACTATTCTTTTGTCCCTGCATTAATTCCTTTTGGAAATTAATTTGGCCCCAAATTAATAATTTATTAGAAAATCATGTTGGACTATCATATGATACAATATTATTTGGAACAGCAATGAGAACACAAAGTCCGATTTCAGCTAACAATAATAAACTTTTATTAATTTTAACAGGGGTCGCTATACAGCAAATTACTCAGAACTGGAAGGATTACACTAAATTGAATTACACTTTTTGGTGGAATTCAATTTGTCATATATATAAAATGGAAAAAGTATTGGCATTACAACAAGGTTATATTAAAAAATTTAATAAAATATGGGGACCATTGACAAATTATTCTATTGATCAGATATAATAACACATGTATAGAACATATAGAAGGGGTAGGGAGGGAAAACTATTGTAATATTAATATGATATAAAATTCTGATAAAGGGTTTATTTAATTCACATTGTAAGAACATTTAATAATAATTTCAAGTGTTTTTTCATAATTGAATGTATTACATGTATTTCACTTGATGTAAGAATTTAAAAAAAGAATAAAAAATATTTAAAAAAAAAAAAAAAGAAGAAATACCATGTGAATGAATTAGTATTGGAAGGGGGATACAAAGATGTTAAATAAGGTCTCAATCACAAAAAATCATTCACCAAGAAGTGCCATTATATATATATATATATATATATATATATATAAAACTATCTAAGTAAATGGAGAAAAGATCTCAGTGTCACCTGAGATATAGAATATACTGATATCCCAAGGACTCAACTGCTTAAATTCAAAATGGATATATGAATAAAAAACCAAAGACTGGTCTTGGAGGATTGAGATTAAACATCAGATTTCTGCATCTCAATGGCCACGAATTTGGTCTTGGAGGATTGAGATGTACAGTGTCTGCATCTATGAGACAAACTTGGTTCTTTTTAAACTAAACTAAACTAAACTAAGCCTTAAGTTTATATACCGCGTCATCTCCACAGAAGTGGAGCTCGACACGGTTTACAGGAATTAAAAACAAAGAAAGGAACTCCAATGGAAGGAAGGAGGGTTTGGTAAGTAGAAAGGTGAGGGGGGAAGGGAGGGGGGAGTTACATTTTGGCGAAAAGCCAGGTTTTCAGATGTTTTCTGAAGTGTTGGAGGGAGGTCGAACACCGGAGATGGGCAGTAAAGCTGTTCCATAGCTCGGTGATCCTAAAGAGGAGGGATGTTCCGAGCTTTCCTGTATGAGAGATGCCATTTAGAGAGGGGAAGGATAGTTTAAATTTCTGAGTGGATCTGGTGGAATGAGTGTTCGAGAGCCAAGATAAAGGAAAGAGGGGAGGAAGGATGCCGTGAAGAGATTTAAAGGTAAGACAGGCACATTTGTAACGAACCCTGAGGAAGACTGGGAGCCAGTGAAGCTTAGATAGGAGCGGGGAGACATGGTCGAATTTGCCTTTTGTGAAGATTAGTTTAGCTGCGGTGTTCTGAATCCGTTGGAGTCTGATAAGATTTTTCTTTGTTAGGCTTAGGTAGATGGAATTGCAGTAGTCAAGTCTGGAGAGAATGATGGATTGGACAAGGACAGCAAAATGATGCTGGTGAAAGCAGGATCTGATTTTCCTTAACATATGAAGATTGAAAAAGCATTTTTTTACTAGGGAGTTGATGTGGTCGTTAAAGGACAATGTAGAGTCAATGGTGATTCCCAGAACTTTGCTAGAGTGCTCAAGCTGTAGATTGGAGCCCGAGGAAAGAGGGATGAAGGAGGGTAGCTGATCCAATTTTGGGCCAAGCCAGAGAAGTTTTGTTTTGGTCTCATTTAGTTTCATCTGAACGGAGAGAGCCCAGGATTGGAGATTAGTTATGCAGGTTGAGATGTTTTCAGAGAGGTTGGTGAGGTTCGAGTCAGTTTCGAGAAGGACAAGGATGTCGTCGGCGTAGGTGTAGAGTGTCGCAGTGGTAGAAAGTTGGAGGAGTTTCAGGGAGGACATATAGACATTGAAAAGAATCGGGGATAGAGGTGAACCCTGGGGGACTCCGCAGAGAGGTTTCCAAGGAGAGGATGAGGTGCCATTCATGTTGACGAAGTAGGAGCGGGAGCGCAAGAATTTTGAGAACCAATCTAGGACTGTGGAGTTTATGCCAATATCGGAAAGTTGGAGGATTAGAATGTCGTGGTGGACAATGTCGAAAGCAGCAGAGAGGTCGAATTGAAGAAGGACAGCGAACTTGTTGGAGGCGTGGAGTAGTTGGACCTTTGAAATTAAAGAGGATAAAAGAGATTCAGTGCTATAGTTGGGTCTGAATCCATGTTGGAAGGGTAGGAGAATGGAGAATCTCTCAAGGTAGGATGAGAGTTGAGTGGCTATGATGGATTCCAGCATTTTGGTCAGCAGTGGAATGTTGGCTATTGGGCGATAGCTGGAAGGGGTGGAGGGGTCCAGATCAGCTTTTTTCAAGAGAGGGGATAGGGAAATGTGTCCCATTTTGGTCGAAAATAGGCCTGAGAGCAGGGCGGAGTTTAAGAGTTTGGTGAGAGATGAGATGGCCTGTGCTGGAATGTTCTCGTATAAGTAGGAGGGGAAAGGATCCAAGGTGCAGTTGCAAGATTTTAGTTTGAGGCAGAGTTTAGAGACTTGGGAGTCGGAAACGGGCTCAAAGGCAGTCCAGGATCTATCGGCTGGGATATGGTTGGCCTCGTTTAGGTTAGGGGTGGAGGTGGTAAGCACCAGAGAGTTGTAGGCAGGGGTTGGGGGAAAGGAGCATCGTAGGGTGGTTACTTTTTCATTGAAGAATGTTGCTAGATCATTAGCAGATGGAGAGGAGGGGAATGAGGAGGAGTCGTGTTTAGAGGATATGGAACGCCAGATATTGAACAAGGTGTTACTTTGGTTGTTGGAGCTGCAGATTTTGTTGCCGTAGTAGTTCTTCCTAGATTTTTTTAATTCGGTGTTGTAGATCTTAATGGAAGTCCTCCAGGACTGTCTATCGGTGGGGGATTTTGATTTTTTCCATTTTCGTTCTAGTGTACGACATTTCTGCTTTAGATGTCTGTGGAGGGGAAGGTACCAGGGGGCTTTGCGGGTGTAGGAGACCGTTTTAGTGGAAAGTGGAGCAAGGGAGTGGTAGGTGGTCTCAGAGAGGGTGATCCAGTTGTGCCAGTTGGATTCGGGGTTAGGAGCTTTGGGGATGGTGGGGATTAGGTTGAGGAATTTGGCCCAGAACAATTCGCTCGCAATTTTTTTTCGGAAGGTAATAGGAATATAATAGTGGGGGGACGAGGGGGGTGTTCGATGCGGGACATGAAAATGGGGAGGCAGAAAGCCCCTAGGAAGTGGTCGGACCAGGGAACGGGTTCCCAGCGAGTGTCGTCGATCGAAGTTTTGTATTCAGTGAGGTCAATGAAGCTGATGATGTCTAATGCATGCCCTTTTTCATGGGTTGGGGAGGGGGCTGGGGGGGGGAAGCCTAAAGAGGTGAGGAAGATGATGAGATCAGATGCATCTTTGTTGGTAGAGTCGTTTAAGTGAAGATTAATATCCCCAATGATTAGTAATCTTTGGAATCTGAGGAAGGCGTTTGTAATGGTCTCAAGGACAAGGTCGGAGGATTTGTTCCAGGGGGACGAGGGTGGGCGATATAGAAGCAGGATACCTAGTGGATGCGGGTGAAGCTCATCGTTGACAGAGGCTAGCATGTATTCTAGGGGAGCCTGGCTACCCTTATCAAGGAGCTGGACGTCGAGGAATGATTTATGGAGGATTGCCAGACCACCTCCTTTCTGGTTAAGTCTGGGGGAGAAGAGGCCTTGGTATCCGTGGGAGCAGAGTTCATTTTGAGAGAAGAAGTCGTCTTTTGCGATCCAAGTTTCGGTGATGAATAAGAAACCGGGATTGAGATCTTCAAGAAGGTCCTTCAGAATTTGGGTTTTGTTGCACGCGGATCTGGCATTGCAGTATAGAGAAGGGACTGGGGTGAGGGAGTCTGTGGTGGGGTTGGGAGGGTTGGCGGGGGGGATGGGCTTTAGGGAGGCGAGATTGATTCTTCGGGGGTTTTTTTTGGAGGGGTAGGTTCTGCTGCGCAAAAGCGTGGGGATTTTGGCACCAGGGTGGAAAGGACTGACAGAGATGGGGTTCAGCAAGTAAGGGGGTGGGGGGTTCAGGCAGAGGGAGATGTTGGAGTATGAGCAGATAAGGAGAAGAAGGATCCATAGGTGTGGCTTCATGGTGGGGGTTTTGAGGGTCTTCGGGGATGGGGAGGCGAGAGTAGCGGAAGGTTTGTAATTGAGGAGGGCGGGAAGATTGGGTGGGACTGAAACAGTTGAAAAGAATCAGGTGGGCTTAGTAGTTGGGCTAGGATGTAAACAGTTGGGAGGGATCGGGAGGTCCTAAGCAAGTGATGGACAGTTGAAATAAAATTTGGGGATCATTTAGAAAACTAAGGCAATTAAGTGTAATCAATTGAGTGGCAAAGCATAGAACAGTTGAAGAAAACAGGTGATCCTTGGCGGATTTAAACAGTGTGCAGAGTCAGGCTTAAGTAGTGATTGTGGACAAGGGTAGGATGAAACTTGACCGGTGTGGTGAGACTTGATAGGAATAAGGTCAAGAAGTTTGAGCTGCAGGAGGCCTTGGGTGACGGAGCTGGACTCCCACGCGGCCCGAGGTTCTCTCTCTGCAGCTGAGGGACGAGTCTCGCGTTGGGGCAGCTCCCGGTATCGATGGGGCTGCCCTGCAGAGTAGCGCTGGAGAGAGCTTGGTTGCAGGGGGTTTCGGGAGGCGGAGCTGGACTCCCACGCGTCCCGAAGCTTCGTCCCTGCAGCCGGAGGGTCGGACAGTGATGGGGTAGCTCCGGATTCAATGGAGCTGCCCGAGAGAGTAATTGAAAGTAAGAACCAAACAAAGGTTAAGCCGCAGGAGGCCTCGGGTGATGGAGCTGGACTCCCACGCCGGGAGGGGGGCGGAGCAGGGCTCCCACGCTCCTCTCCTTGTGCAGAGGGGGCCGGCGAAAGGGTGTAAAAGTCCTCCGGTGTTGGTTTTTTAAAGTCGGCTCTCCTGTGCCGGGAGGGGGGCGGAGCAGGGCTCCCACGCTCCTCTCCTTGTGCAGAGGGGGCCGGCGAAAGGGTGTAAAAGTCCTCCGGTGTTGGTTTTTAAAGTCGGCTCTCCTGTGCCGGGAGGGGGGCGGAGCAGGGCTCCCACGCTCCTCTCCTTGTGCAGAGGGGGCCGGCGAAAGGGTGTAAAAGTCCTCCGGTGTTGGTTTTTAAAGTCGGCTCTCCTGTGCCGGGAGGGGGGCGGAGCAGGGCTCCCACGCTCCTCTCCTTGTGCAGAGGGGGCCGGCGAAAGGGTGTAAAAGTCCTCCGGTGTTGGTTTTTAAAGTCGGCTCTCCTGTGCCGGGAGGGGGGCGGAGCAGGGCTCCCACGCTCCTCTCCTTGTGCAGAGGGGGCCGGCGAAAGGGTGTAAAAGTCCTCCGGTGTTGGTTTTTTAAAGTCGGCTCTCCTGTGCCGGGAGGGGGGCGGAGCAGGGCTCCCACGCTCCTCTCCTTGTGCAGAGCATTTTGGACCCCAGTTAGATTACAAAAGTTGGATAGCTATAAGTCTAATAGATGCTGGCATTGTAATCTGGAAGCAGGAACTCTGGATCATTTAATATTCTATTGTCCCTGCATCATGGCCTTTTGGAAATCAATTTGGTCTCAAATTAATTGTTTATTAGAGAACCATATAGCTCTATCAATTTTATTCGGTACCTCAATGAGAATAAAAAGTAAAATTTCATCAAGTAATAATGAACTTTTATTGATAATGACAGGAGTCGCCATTCAACATATCACCAGGAATTGGAAAAATTACACTAGACTTAATTACACCTTCTGGTGGAATTCGTTGTGCCATATATACAAATTGGAAACAACAATTGCAATATAAAAAGGGAATTATAATAATTTTAAAAAGATTTGTGGGCCATTGATAATTTATTGTAATGATTAGACGCCATTTTACACTGAAAGTACATTTATAATTAGGGGAGGGGGGTGGTATATAGTTATATTAAAGGTTTAATCAATATTATGAATATAATGTTTATATGATATTTTTTGATTACAATATTTGTGGGAAGGGTACAGCTTGCATAATGAGACTCCATGCCTGGTCCCTCTCGGTACAGATGAAACTAAACAAATCTAAAACAAAACTACTCTGGCTCGGCCCAAAATTCGAACACCTGCCCACACTTTTCGCACTACCCACAGGCGATACACTACAGCTCGAGTTCTCATGCAAGGTCCTTGGTATCACTATCGATTCCTCTCTCTCCCTCAATGACCACCTCAACTCCTTGGCAAAATCATGCTTTTTCAGCCTTCACATGCTGAGGAAAGCTAGATCCTACTTCAGCCAACAACACTTTGCCATCCTTGTCCAATTCATCATCCTCTCCAAACTAGATTACTGCAACGCCATCTACTTAAATCTATCAAAAAAAAAGTATTCTAAGACTCCAGCTAATCCAGAATACTGCAGCCAAACTGATCTTCTCAAAACGCAAGTCTGACCATGCCTCCCCACTCCTTGCCAAACTTCATTGGCTCCCAATAATCTCCAGAATCCATTTCAAATGTTCCTGCCTGGCTTTCAAGATCATTCACGGAATCCTGCCTCCTCTTATCCCACTGTCTTTCAACTCCTCCAGTCCCGACTCCTCCAGAACTGCCCAAAGGCTTAAACTAGCCTTCCCCTCTCCACAGGGCATCCACTATTCAGGCAAACTGGGAAAATCCCTTCTCTTCAAAATCACAGGTCTTTGGAATGACCTCACCACCCCACTGCGGAACCTGAGCTCCCTTCAGTTATTCCGCAAACAACTGAAAACCTGGCTTTTCAGCAAATTGTAGCTCTATCCTTCCCCCCTTTCTCTCCCCCCTTCTACACATAAGTTCATGTAATCCTTTTTCTTCTTCTCTACCCACTATTTTAAGTTCTTGTAAACCGTGTCGAGCTCCATTCTCATGGAGATGATGCGGTATATAAACTTAAGGATTAGATTAGATTAGATTTAAGATGATAATAGAAGTTCAAGTGATGTAATATGAGAAAATGAATAAAGAATTTGAAAAAAAAGAAAAAAAAAATTGAGACAGGGAATAGAGAATGACATGGGGACAAATTTTTCCCCATGCCCATGGGAATTTCTTTTCCTGTCCCTTCCCCATTCCTGCAAGCTGCACAAGCTTCAAACCCTTTAAAATCATAAGTGTTCGAGGCTTGTGCGGTTAAGGCAGAGCTTATAGGAATGGGGGAGGTACAGGGATAGTGACAAAACTCACGGGGGACAGGACAGGGAAATTGAGTTCCTGCAAGGATGGGAAAAAATGTCTCCCTGTCTCATTCTCTAGCAGGGAACACATCCTACTTCAGAAAAACTCCATAAACAGCTCAATTCCTCAAATCAATATTACAAAACAGAGAAGATAAGCAGCCACTTATCTACAAACAGTTCATTCAACTTGTATGGATATAATTTTTTTCATAGAAATCAAGCATTACCTCTTGGCAAATGGGGCTTGGCTTTTCTGAAAGTGGGGAATCCTATGAAGTGGCGCCTGCATTTGGGATTATCACAGAGATTTGAATATAGTACTCAAGCTCCAGAATTCCAATCTCTGCCGCTGAGAAATTGGACTGTTTGCAGACAAGTGACTGGTTATCTTGTCTACTTTGTAATATTGATTTGAAAAATAGATTTGACGGCTTGAGTTGTTTATGGAGTTTTTCCGACCTAGGATGTGTTCCCTGCCTTAATTTTGAATTTGAAGCATATGAGTCCTTGGGATATCAATATATTCTATATCCCTTGTGACACCAAGGTCTTTCTCCATTTATCTAGATGATTTTTTGTGATTGTTTTTTTCAAATAATAAGGCCTACCACAGCTTAGTAAAAGGACCCGAAAGAAAAGTGTAAACAAGGTCCTGATATTCAGCCCGTGGCGATAGGCGACTGTTTTGCTGCTTCCAGCTAGGGCATGCGAGTCTCCTGGCATTGAATATCTGGGTACGTCCACTGACCCAGAAGTCAGACTGATGCCTGGTTAACTCGGCACATAAAATTAGGACAGCTAATTTTATGCAGTTACTTATCCAGTTAGTGGCCTAAAAATTGCTGTTAATTGACTAAGTTCACACTCCATCCTAATTCTCCCCCCAGCCTGTCCCTAACCCATTCAATTATGGGATGGCCAGTTAGCAGACATAGTCAGTGACCTTAAATGTGTGACTGAATATTGCCTGCCAGCTTGCTAAGTAGAATTTAATCAGGTAGGAGCTTCTCCTGTCTATTGAAAACTTTTTGAATATCGTCCCCTGAGTAATTGGTCATAAAACACTTTGGAAACTCAAATCCCACTCCCCCCACCTGCAATTTGTAATGTAATGGTCTCTTCTTGTGCTGTTAACTCTTTCATTCAGTCCTCTTCAAGCTGCCATCCCCCATGCCATTGACATGATACTCTTCTGATTCCTTCTTCACAGTGAAAAAGAACATGGGGTTGTTAGATGTGAGTACCGGCCCCTTCATCAGAACCAACAGCTTTGCAGATGACCTGGACATGGAGGGAGAGACAATGTTAACTCCAATAACCCACATCTCACAGTAAGTTTCAGGCCGCTCTAGCTACAAGATGTCTCTTTTTGTAGGCGACATGCAGATTTTCTGTTTCTTTTTTAAACTTCATCAAACTAGGTGTTCAGTGGGTCAGTGAATGAGCTTTAAATGGCAACAAAAGTGGGTTATTGATGTGTTCTGTGCTGTCTATACGCTTTATGTTTAAAAGGAACTTAGTTTAAATCTGGAGGTATTTAATGGACCAGAATTATAGTACTGTGCCTTTTTCCCATAGGTGCAGATTGGAAAAAGAGACTTAGATCTGGGTTCATAACATGTTGGCTGATGAGGAGGCTGGCTAGTTCCTGCGCTCGGCACTGAACCCAGATATTCAATGTTAGGTTGTTTATGGTCACCGGCATTGAATATCCAGTTTATTTTTGACTGGCTTAAACGTGGCCAGTTTAAGTTGATTTTAAATGCTGGCTTGTTAAATTATAGTAGCCAAAGATAGACCAGCTATTTGCACTTGAAACTGGTGGCTATTAGGATGTAGATGGCTATGTTTTAGCCGCTAATGGCTATTTAACTGGCCAGGAGCCATTCCTCACTGTTGAAATAGCGCTGAATATTGGATGGGTTGTGATTACCAAGAAATAGCTAGCTGTGTAAAAATAAAATATTTTCATATAGATGGTAGAAACAAAGAGGTGGTTTTTTAAAAAAATGATAACAGGTAGAGATGGATGGCCAGATGATTATATAAAATATTTGAGTAAAATGGAAGGGCAAATAGAAGGAAGACTTATAAAGGGGTCTGTGTGTTCATTAATATCTTCATTTACCCCCTCCTTTACAAAGTCAGGCTTGCGTTTTTAGCGCCGCCCATTGCGGTAACAGCTCTAACGCTCATAGGATTCCTATGAGCGTCCGAGCTGTTACCGCCATGGCTGGTGTTAAAAATTTTAGCATAGCTTTGTAAAGGAGGGAGTTATTTAGTTCTGAAGGTTTACATAGTGCTGTACAGGCACAAATAAGATGTGGTCCCTGCTCATTGGAGCTTACAGTCTCTGTTTAAGACACAGACAACTAAGGGCTAGATTCATCAACCTTCCTGTTCGGGCCTGATCCAGGCAGGTCTGATGATTTCTGAAAGGAAAAATATGCAGATGGGGGTGATCGGAGGAATGCTCCCATCTGCCTGCCTGATTGAAAATTTACACCTGTTGTTTTTATATTTTGGACTGTTCAGGAAGAAATGCATTTCTTTCTTTTTCTCTTGTGGTGTACTGTGTGCAGAGTGTTTTGTTTGTGTGCAATACGTTTAGTTTGTGGGTTTGTATTTGAAAAGGTTGTTTTTTTTTGTTGTTTTTTTTTTTGGGGGGGGGGTTGGCTTTCTGTATGTGTGACTGAGGCCAGGTGTTCTGCTGGGGATGGAAGTCCAGAAAATTTGGTTGGTGTTGTGGCCCCAAGTAGGAAAATATTTGTCAGCTCTCCTTCAGCTTTTTTGGACTCAAAACAACCCCAACTGAAAAATTAGTGATTACTTATGACTTGATCCCTGACAAACGACACTCACATAACCCAAAATTTCTAACCTCGATTTATATTTGAGTCAGCCTTTTTCCTCCTTTTTTGGGGGGAAAAAGGTTACCTCAGTTTTATATTCAGATTGATTTGTATTCGAGTATATACGGTAGTGGGGTAGGATGAGTCTGATCTACAGAGGATACTTAGATAGTGGTGCAGGGGGAATTCTGAGGTGGATATTCTGAGCAAGCATCAGGGGTCCAGTGGAGGGTTCAGAATAGCCTCCCATCCCCTATTTCAAATTCTTCATCTAGGACATTGGGAGGTCAGCAAGGCAGCCACTGTCCTTATGATGGTGGTGTTCCTTTGTTTAATCCGAGTCAGTAAATGCTTCCTCTCCCACTGCCACAGGGCCAAGTCTTAGGATATGAGCTGTGATATTTGGCAGATCTTATTAAGAGACTTGGCTCCATGACAACAGGAGAGGAAGCCCTTAAGTGTTCCTCTTGCTGATTGGCCACGAGGGGATTAAATGACAGGATTAGAGACCATGCATCACTACTGCTGGTGGTGTGCAGTGTCTGCTCTGCTGACCTCCCTGTGCTATTGCCGCTGCCCCTCAAATTCTGCACTCTGCCCAGTGGCAGGTGACCCCCCACCATCTGGTGGTCCCCAGAGAGGCTTGCACAATGGCAGTGACATCACTAAATGCTGGGTTTAGAAAAAACAAATGCATTGTCGGCAGGAACAGCAAAATGTGTTGTAGAGTGAAACCAAAAAGTGGTTTGTGGTTTCAGAGTTTCCTTTTATTCAGGCTTTTAAGTTGTCAAAATTAAAAATGACGACTGTGTCCTGAGGGGCTTTGGAAGAAAATGCTATGCCTGTTCTTGTGACTACAAATGCTGATGCCCCCTAAGAGCATTTTTGTTTGATGTTTGAAAGCCTCTGAAGCTTGTAATATCTACCCACATATCACCAGTAATTGGAGGGAGAAAATCTGCTATCGCTGTCTACATTGGCATATCAAAAAATGCTTAGTTTTATGGATCAAATAATGCATCAGATTTGGATATATGCCGCTATTATCAATTGTCCTTTTATTAGTCTACTGTGTAAAATGAGTTGGTGATCTTAGACTCAAAAGGGATCAATTTTGAGCAGACAAGAAGACTGAATTACTTCTCACTTTTCGGCAGGCTCATAATCAGTTGTAACAGTAAGAAATATGAATTAGACAGATTTATAGATACAGTATAATCTCGTTATAACGGACTTGCTTATAACGGAACCTCGCCTATAGTAGACAAGGTCCGCTGGTCCTGGCCGTGCGCCATTATAAACATACAGAAAATCATCGCATATAGTGGACTTTTGGATATAACGGACAACCAATTTGGTCCCCAGAGCCGCTTTTAGCTGTAGTTTTGTTCGGCTATAACGGACATGCCTACAAGGCGCGTGGCATGCCGGTGATATAGCATCAAAATGCAGCCCAGAAGAAAATGACAGAGATCCCAAACTCATCAGATCTTGGAAGCTAAGCAAGGTCAGCCTTGGATAGGAGAAAAATTCTTCATTAAAGCCCAATTAAAGGCATTTTACTTTTCTCAAGCATTTTGCTCATAGGTTTATGGTGGTTGTTGGTTTTTGTTTGTTTGTTTGTTTTTTAGAGGGAGGTTATATTATGGGTACCCCTTTTTTTTTTTCTTCCCTTTCCCTATTTTCCTTTTGCAAATTTTATTGTAATTTAACCTTATTTTTCTCTTTAAATGTAACAGTTTGTGTTTTATTAACTTATTTTATCCTTATTGTAAACCACTTAGATTTTAACTTTTTTGTTTTATATTTGCGGCGTATTAAATAAATTGAACTTGAACTTAGAGAAGACAAGATTTTATGGACTGCAAAAGACAACAGTAAGCCATTGAAGAATCCTGCAAAGAATGCCACAGTCACAGCGACTAGACTATAATAGACAAATGAGTCGGTATGCAAAGGACGTTCCATGTTCACCAGCAGTCAAAGAGCAAGCAGCTGCTTTGTCTTTAAATTTTAGACCACTATACGGAAAAGCGACACCCACATTTACACGAGTTATGACCCAGGTTCTATAAAACACAACTGAAGTTAGGCACCTAGATCACCGTGCCTAGCCGATTTAGCAACCTAACTTAATTATTTAAAAAGCTTAATCAGTGCTGATAACAAGCAATTAGCACTTCATAATTGGCTTAAATTAAAATTATTTGGGTGGTAGGCGCCTACTAGAATGTAGGCATGGTTAGGGGTGGATCGTAGGCGTGTTTTGTGTGTAGGCGCCTAAAGTGGACTCAGTTGCCGGTATTTAGGTCAAGAAAACCCTAGCATAAATGCAGTGTGCCTAAGCTTATGGCGTCTACTGTAGAGAGTTGCATGGGGGCAGAAATCCCACCCATCACCGCCCGTCCCCATCAGGATCCTCTCCGTCCCCACCCGTCCCCGTCAGGATCCTCTCTGTCCCCACCCATCCCCTCAAGGAATTACCTCCATCTCCGCCTGTCCTCATAAAAAGCAGCAATTACTTCTGACAGGATCATCAATTCCACAGTTTCTTTTGTGTTTGCGCTGCTGTTTTCCTTGTGGAATCTCTTTGGTGGAACCCTTTTTTTGTTTTCTGTTCAGATAATTAACTTATAAACCCCCTCTTTTACTAAGGCTGACGTGTCCATTATATTATATGGACGAACCCTGCTTCCAAAGCCTTCCATCCCCATGGGAGTCCCTTTGGCTAGAGGGGGGTCCCCGTGGGAGTCCCGTGGGCCAGAGGGGGGTCTCATTGGTTAGGGGGGATTCCCGCGATCCCCGTTCCCGTGCAGACCTCTAGTTTACTGGTGCCTAAGTGCACTTTAGACCATGGGTCTCAAAGTCCCTCCTTGAGAGCCGCAATCCAGTTGGGTTTTCAGGATTTCCCCAATGAATATGCATGAGATCTATGTGCATGCACTGCTTTCAATGCATAGTCATTGGGAAATCCTGAAAACCCGACTGGTTTGTGGCCCTCAAGGAGGGACTTTGAGATCCCTGCAGACGTTGCTAGATGTAATTCCATAAACAGCACCTAACTTAAGATTGACATTGCTTGGCACCATTTATAGAATCTGGCCCTAACAGCTCTGAAATAGGTTCCTTTCATCCTCCTGCTGTCACCTCAGTGGAGAATCCTACTTAAAGCGCTCTTCAACCTATTCTGGGAGATCCTTAGCCAGTCGGGTTTTCAAGATATCCCTAATGAATATGCATGAGACAGCTTTACATGCCTGTCACCTCTCTTATTTGCATATCTGCCTCAGGCATATTCATTAGGGATATCTTGAAAACCCGACTGATTTAGAGGATTGCCTTCATAGTGTAGACCCCCAAATTCCTCTAACTGAACCAACCCTATTCATTTAGTGAACAGGCAGATGGAGGACCATTTGGTAGTGCTAGGAAATTATTTTCATACTGATCGCTATTTGGCTAAACTTTGATACCAGCAGTAGACTGGTTACAGTACGAGGGGGTGCTAAAAATTCTCAGCCCAACCAAACAACTTCCTAAATTCTGAGCGTTATTTTGCCACTGTAGCTGAAAAGACTCTTATTTCGTTAAGTGCCAGTTTGCAGAAATTAAATTCTGTCTTTTTTGACATTCTTTCAGATCATTGATTGAACCAAATCCACCTCATTCTCTTCTTGGCTGGACTGAGAACTTTTCAGCACCCCTTCATACTATACGTATATTCAACACTGCTGAAAATGTTTTCATGTAAACACTAGCACTATCATTTAAATTAATATGGTGACTGCTATTTCTAAATGACACTGGTCAATGAAAAGGAAGTCAGAGTTCACTATGTGAGATCGATAACATCCATGTTAGGAGTTAAACTTTGGAACTCTCTACCCTGGAATCCAGTTTGTTTGACTTTTAAGAAAATGTTAAAAACTCAACTGCTTGTAATCCATGATGAGAGGACATTGAGATTAACATGATAATAGTGAGATTCTGTGACTGAGAGATGTAAATGAAGGGAGAAATGTAAATTTGATATTGTTACTTTATTGCATCGCCTTATTCAGAAATTCAAACAGAGGTTATGGTAAAAGCGGATAGAGTAGCTGGTTTAAGAAAGGTTTGGACAAGTTCCTGGAGGAAAAGTCCATAGTTTGTTATTGACAAAGACAGGGGGGAAGCCACTGCTTGCCCTGGATCGGTAGCATGCAATGTTGCTACTCCTTGGAGTTCCGGAATCTTTTGTTACTCTTTGGGATTCCAGAATCTTGCTATTCTTTAGGATTCTAAATGGAATGTTGCCACCCCTTGGGTTTTGGCCTGGTGCTAGGGGCCTGGATTGGCCATAGTGAGAACGGGCTTCTGGGCTTGATGGACCATTGGTCTGACCCAGTAAGGCTCTTCTTATGTCCTTATAACAGGGGTGTCCAATGTCGGTCCTCGAGGGCCGCAATCCAGTTGGGTTTTCAGGATTTCCCCAATGAATATGCATGAGATCTATTTGCATGCACTGCTTTCAATGCATATTCATTGGGGAAATCCTGAAAACCCGACTGGATTGCGGCCCTCGAGGACCGACATTGGATACCCCTGCCTTATAATATCTTGTGTTTTAACATTATGTATATTTCTAATGAAAACCACTTAGACCTAAGCAGTCTATAAATTTTTAAAATAAATAAATATTGGCCCAAAGATCGGCATCTGTTGGGATCTCATCATCCCATAACAAGTCAGTGTTTTTCAGGAGCTTAGGTGGCAGCTGATATTGTCATATACTTTCTCCCTTTCTGAGCTGTGAGGACTGTATATTAGCTGGGATAGTAGAGTAGCAAACCTAAGTAGATAGTGGCCATGAATGAGAGTGATGAGAAGGGAAGGGCATACGATAGGAAAGAGAGAGAAATTACTGAGGGCTTCTTGTCCAAAAAGCTGATGAATAGAAAAGTTATTCAGCTAAATTTCTCCGTACAGTCAGTAGCATTGGCTTAGAGAAGTGTGTCATTGAACACGTCCATCCAATGAGAGTTAGCCAAGTAACTTTAACGATCAGTGGCTAAGATTTTATTGCATAGTCTCTTTTAATCCAGGTAAATTTATTTATTCATTCATTCAATTTCCTATACCATTCTCCCAGGGAGCTCAGAGCAGTTTACAGGTATTGCTTTAGAGAGCTGCATGGGAATGGGGATGGCAGGAATCCCACAAAACCCGTGGGATTCTTCTGAGCATGGAAGAGCTGTCAACAGGAATCCCATAGGAGTGCAAACAAAATCTCTGGTGACTCCAGAATGAGACTTGGAATGCACTGAGAGGCAGCTGGAAAACCAGGCTGAGGCTTGGAACATGGGTTGGGAGGAAACAGAGGGCTGCAAGCCAGTACGTGTGGGAATGGAATGGATCTTAGTGGGTACAGGTTAGACTCCATTGGGGATGGGAAGGGATGGGCAAAATGTATGTCCCCGTGCAGCAGGCAGATAAAGAAGTCATTTGAATATTAACCTCAAAGTAAGGGTCATAGAGCCAAAATTATCCATAATAGTTCTGGAAACTTTTTGGCTTGTTTTCTGAATCTGAAACGCAACAAGAAGATGACTTGTCATATAGTGATACACATTATGAAAGAATATCGGTACCAGCTAAATTATTTAACATCTGACTTCCTTCTTATCTGTTATTTACCATGGTCTTAATTCCGAGTCTCCTCTGTTTGCGCTGTGAATTTGATGAAACAAGATGTGGAAGGTATCTGTACTGTAACCACACACCCTATATTGTAGCATCTTTTCTTGTTCCGTATGCTGAATTTATATTGTACATATGCTAATGCAGTACTTTAATAAGGTTGTGATCAGGCCCAAGAATTCAACAGCTGAATAATGTACTGCAATTTAAAGTAGGATAAAAGAGAATATAATTATTTTTTCCATTAATTGTCAAGATACTCGTCCAGCTTGGCATAGCAGTTCATACCATCTGCCTGTGTTAAGTTTTTTTTAATCACTTTTCTAAATCTTCAAATCCTACATTATTATGTCAGTTCTCTTCTGTTTCCCTGTTTCCTTGTATTACTGGCAATAAAACAAAAATGAAGTAAAACAAGGGGAAATGAGGTCATACCTTTCTTATTGGACAAAATACATTGTGTGACAAGCTTTCAAATGCCAGAATTTTCTTCAGGTTAGATATGAACAAAATATTCCAATATCAGTATATCAACAACATGAGGCAAAAAAAAGAAGTAATCCCCTATAGTTTTTTGCTGTTTTTTCAGCAGCCACTTGGAATTTCAACATGAATTTTTACAGCTTTATTTGTTATTACTATCTACGTTTTTGTGCTGAGTGGAAATAGATTATCTTTAAGCATGGTGGCTACAGACTTTTTAGCATGGCCACTCAGTGATTCTCATGCATTCAAAAATGTAAAACTAACAAGATATGAACAGCCCATGAAAGCCAACAAAGTATTCAAACAAGTGTGGGAGTCAGACAGGCACAATGGAGAAAAGTGAAATGATCAATTCCGTAAAAGCTCTTTATTGATTTAAAAAAATAAAAATAAATTCTCATAAAGGACTCAATACAAGCTGTGTTTTGGCTTTCAAGCCTTCATCAGGAGTCCAAATCACACTAATCTCATACAGGTGTGTTAGAGAATACATAAAGAGCTCCTTTGTGACAAGTTACCACCACCACAAATTGCTCTCCAGCTATTAATAACCGGCCTGCGCTACTCTGCACTTGTTTGGATGCGCTCTAAAACTACCATTATTTTGAAGAAAAAGCAGGAAAGGTACTTGCTTACTGTTAATAACATCTCAGTGACCTACACTATTGTCGGGGAGCATCACCCAAAGCCACAAACAGCTGCCAAACTCAAAGAAATGCTGCCGATGACAGCCTGCCATGGGGACTAATTGGCAAGCAATGGAAAGTCTTTGTTAAAGCCTTTGGGGAGGGGGGGGGGACACTTTTGAGCATTCTCAGTGACTGCAAAATTCTGACACATTAATTGCATCATTATTTGAATGACATTATTTTACTGTTTTAACTTAAAACATTTTTAATGTACAAAAATAGCTAGCTAGCAAAAGCATAGCTTAAGATAATTAAGGGCCACTTTTCTTTTTTCAGTTCAATATTTTTATTGAATTATTTGTAAGCTTAACAAGTAACAAATATCAGGATAGTTGGCAATAAAATACATATACACAAGACAGGTCATAGATTTAAAATGTCCATATTAAAGATCTTTCAGAAAGTTGCTTGAATATCCTTCAAAAATGTGTCAATAGGAGACCATATACTGTGGCTAGTTCCAGATGAAAGAGGATCACGTTTTTCAAAAATATACTGTTCATATCTCTTGTATAAGCATAGTGAGTGCCACCAAAAGGTGTAGTCTAGTAAGGAAGCAGATTTCCAGTTTTGTAAGACTTGTTGAATACCTAATAAGATCATAATGTGAATAATTTTCAGGTCACATGAGCATTTATCAAAACAGAGATGCAAGGATGATTTCAAAGGAGAGATCACTTTAATGATGGACCAGATTCTGTTCCAAAAAGATCATATGTGATTATGTTCCTTGAGAGAAAACCCAGTGCCCACAGAGATCCTCTTTAATGAGGTTCAAATATTTCATCCTGTGAGGAGTCCAAATAGAAAAAACAGGGATTGTGACAGGCTTGCTGATAGGAGAGGTCTATTGATTTTAGACCAAAATAAATGTCATTCTGCTTGCGTAAGTGAAATATTATGGTCCTGTGACCACTTAGCAATGGATTCTGTAGGTAGTCCAAAGTGAGAGCTTCTGAGATACTTATAGAAAGTAGAAATAGCTTTACTCTGAGATTCTATAATTCAGCTCCAATGTAGACAGGTTGAAGCCTGAAGGTGTGTTTAGAAATCAATGCAGGATATGCTACAGAGAATTGAGGGAAAGTCATTAACATATTGTCCTGAAATAACTGTTTGACTGTCCAGACATAATTATCCTTCCATTTTTTCCAGAGCCACTTTTATCATGCTGCGCTAGAGGTTTTTAGTATGGGCTGGCGAGGTAAGTGCTCTGATGCTCATAGGAATTTTATGAACGTCGGAGAATTTACCACAGCTTGATCAAAGAAGATAAGAACTGTCATACTGGGACAGACCAAAAGTCCATCAAGCCCAGTATCCTGTTTCCAACAGAGGCCAACCCAGGGGCCCTAAATGTTGTTTAATATGTAAGTATGGGTTTTGGCCAGGTACTAGGAACCTAGATTGGCCACTGTGAGAACGGGCTACTGGGCTTAATGGACCATTGATCTGACCCAGTAAGACTGTTCTTAAGTCCTTAAGTATGATGACTCAAGAAGTATGTTAAACTTTTCATTGAAATAAGGATTACACACTTTGTATCATGTTTATGTCCAGTGGCGTACCGTGGGGGAGGGGTCGGTCTGCCCCAGATGCAGACGATAAGGGAGTGCTCCCAAGATCGGCATCGGCATCATGGTCCAGGACCTTCACTGTTCTGCCGGCGTTGGGCCTTCCTCTTTGCTGGGTCCTGCCTTTATGGAAGCAGGAAGTAGGCGGAACCCGACAGAGAGGAAGACCCGATGCCAACAGAGCAGTGAGTTAAGGCTGTCGACAATGGGAGAAATGACATACCTCTGGGCCTGTCTCCTAAGGCTGCAACAGCTGTGGTGGTGGCTGGTCATTGGAGGCATCTCTGAACATTCTTCCTGTGGCCCGCCCCAACGGGTTCTTCCTTCTGCTATGTCAATGATGACATCACTAATGATACAGCAAAGAGAAGCCGTGATGGAGCAGGCATCTAATGGTCAACTGCCATTGCTGTGGGAGGCTCAAAGGTATGTCAGATCTCATGGTCTGGTCCGGAGGTGCTGCACAGAGGGCTGGGAGGGAGGGATGGAAAACTGCTACACAGGGGGATAGGAAGGAGGGATGGAAAGCTGCTGCACATGGGCTGGAGAAGAGGAAGGGAGCTACGACAAAGAGATAGAAAGGAGTGAGAGGGAGAAATCCTGCATATGGTGGAGGCGAGGGAGACATGCACGGAGAAGAGAGAAGGAAAAATGTTGGACATAAGGTGGAGGGCAGGGAGAGATGGTGCATGGAGAGAGAGAAAGAAATGTTGTACATGATAATGGAGGGGAGGAAAGAAGAGATGATGCATAGAGGGGAATAGAGAGGTTTGACCCAGGGCACAAGGTGGGGGGAGAGAGAGAACAGAGATGGTGGACAGTGGAAAAAAATGTTGGATATGACAGTGGAAGGGAAGCTACTGAGATGGGAGATGGCTGGTGAGCACAGAGAAAGAAGGAATCATCAAATGAGCAGGAGACCCTGGCAAGCGAGTTAACAGAAGACAACAAAAGGTAGAGAAAATAATATTTTCTATTTTGTGAGTACAATGTCTGATTTGAAATGTGTAACCTGCCAAAGCTGCTGTTAGATAGCAAGCATGAGATAGGACCTAAAAGAGAGAGGAAAAGTCTTTTTTGTTTATTTTGTTTATATCACAGTGCTGGCATGGGGTTGGAAAGGTTGTAACCCTATGTTATGTTATATTGTAACACTGTGAATTTTAAACTGTAACCCGTTTTGAGCTCTCTGGGGAGGATGGGATATAAAACTTAAAAAATAAATAAAATTACTAAAAATATATATTTTTATGGGGGGGTTGTTAAAAATGATTGGCCCTGGGTGTCACATACCCTAGGTACACCACTGCTTATGTTACTACTCGATTGGACTACTGTAATGCTATCTATACTGGCTTACCTCAATCTAATCTTAAACAATTACAGTCCCTACAGACCACTACAGCCTGCTTTCTTTGCAGGGCCAAGCATTGTGACTCTGTCACTTTTGTATCATTTTTTATACTGGCTTCCTCTCTGATTCTGTACTCAATTTAAAATTCTTATTTTAACTTTTAGGACCCTGCGTGATATAACACCAGACTATCTTTCTCGCTGTATTATTCCCACTTGATTCCTCCAATCTCTTAATGACCAGAGATTAGTTCTCTCCTTGCCTTCACAGGCATTTGGGGAAACCACAAGTTTAACCACAAAAAATGGACTAAGTCCTCTTGAGCAAATCCAAATAAACAAACAAACAAATAGAGGACTAATAATAACAAGAATTCTTGCTATTCTATTCCGCTCTCAGAACCCTGTAATGTTCAAAACACATAAGTGTCCAGACACCACTCGTACAGGTAAATGGTATCTTTCATTGAGCCGGTATTTTTATGTGCAAAGCTACAAATGTGCAAGAAGCTGTATTAAAGTGCTACGTGAAATAAATAACTTTAAAAAGGTATCAAAAATTCGCACTTAGCTTTTGTATGAGCTTGATTTGTAGTAGATCATTGTAGTTAACAGAAAATGGCTAAACGCTCTACGGGACCCGTTTCGCCACAATAAAGGGCTTCATCGGGGGTCTTGTATTTATGAATGTGCAACTTTGTTTCGGTTGACACGTATCAAAAAAATGTCAACCGAAACAAAGTTGCACATTCATAAATACAAGACCCCCGATGAAGCCCTTTATTGTGGCGAAACGGGTCCCGTAGGGCGTTTAGCCATTTTCTGTTAACTACAATGATCTACTACAAATCAAGCTCATACAAAAGCTAAGTGCGAATTTTTGATACCTTTTTAAAGTTATTTATTTCACGTAGCACTTTAATACAGCTTCTTGCACATTTGTAGCTTTGCACATAAAAATACCGGCTCAATGAAAGATACCATTTACCTGTACGAGTGGTGTCTGGACACTTATGTGTTTTGAACATTACAGGGTTCTGAGAGCGGAATAGAATAGCAAGAATTCTTGTTATTATTAGTCCTCTATTTGTTTGTTTGTTTATTTGAAACCACAAGTTTGTCAGCTTTTTAATTTTTAGCCCTGATTATTGGAATAGCATATATATTTGAATATACCGGTAAACTGAGATTTTCAGGCCAATAAAAGGCCCAAAAAGGGGGGTTTCAGTTTATATTTGAGTCAGTGACCACCTGCCCCCCCTCCCCGGCATGCTGTAAAACCTGGTGGGTCAGCGGTGAGCCGGGACTGGAGGAACCCCTCCCACCTCCTGTCCCAGCTGACTAATAATTCTCAACACTCTCCCGTCTACCCAAAATGGTACCTTAAAATCCCTGGTGGTTCAGCGGTGAACCGGGGCAGGAGCAATCTTTTTACGCTCCTGCCCAATGCAGAGCTGCTATCTGAATGGCTGCTGCCATTCACGTTTGCCACGAGAACTCACAGCAGCCATTTAGATAGCGGCTCTGCACAGTGTGGGAGTGTAGGAATTTTGCTCCTGTCCCAGTGCACCGCTGGACTACCAGGTTTTATGGCAGGCCCAGTGGAGGCCTGCAAGACCTTGGGAGGGAGGCGAGACAGGGTGCAGAGCCTGGCAGGGAAGGGAGTGAGTGGGGACAGGGGGCAGGGGAAGGAGGGAGGGGGCTTTTTGCAGAGCCGGGCAGAGCACATGAGTATAAATCCTCAGTTTAAATTTGAATAAACCTTTTTTCCTCCTGTTTGGGTTTATATCTTTGTTTATATCTGGGTCAGTTTATATTTGAGTATATATGGTAATCTCCCCATTGTCCTATGATGTGAATCTTCTCTAAAACATTTTAAGGTACATTTGAAAACCTATCTCTTCTCTTGCTTTTAATCTGAGTTAGGGCCATCTAGTCAATGGGTAACTATTATGCTGGTACAATAAGAAATTGAAATGGTGTTTTTGGTTAGTAAGGGTTCTCTGTTTATTTATTAAGATCCAGAACCCTATTTTGGCTAATGGAGTTTGATTGCTTGGTATGTTTGTACTTTATCCTATTTTACGATTTGGCATTTCTTTTTTGCTTATTTTCTCGCTATTTTTATAAATTGTTGAGATTTGGCTTTACTGCAGTTTGGTGATCCATCAAATTCCAAATAGAGATAAAGAAATATAAAACAGTTGCTGGAAAAATAGTAAAAATCTCTAGAGTATTACTTTTGTTATGCCTCACCCTATAAATGTGAGCCATGAGAAGCATTCTAATGACGTTACGGTGATTAAATATTTTGACTTAACAAGGATCTGGGTTTCCTAACGCATTATGAACCATAAAATTATACTGATCTGTCACCACCTCTCCCCAACTTTCCCTCAAGACTGTCATTGATATGCTTTTCATATCTCACTTATATATTAATATTGTCATCTTTTGCTCATAAACATTCTGAAGAAGGTGGCTTTGCCTTTAAAAGATTATGAAAAAATTTCTTAAATGAACCCAATTAAAAAGGTACTGTATTTTTCACTCCATAAGACACACTTTTTCCACCTCCAAAAAGGGGGTGTCTTAAAAAAACCCCAAACCCCTGTACGTTTTTTCCCCATCCTGGTTGTCCAGCGCGCGTTCCGCGCTCCTGCTTCGGTTCCCCTGCTCTCTCCTGGCAATGGCACACCAGTGCACGAGGCAGGCACACGCTTTTTGCATGCCTGCTTGGTCCCTCGCTGCACTCTGAATGGCTTCCTGTCAGTTTTCGTGGGAGGAGAACTGACAGGCAGCCACTCGGAGTGCAGCATGGTACTAAGCAGGTATGCAAAATGCGCATCTGTCGCAGGGGAACTGAGGCAGGACTGCCGGGATGGGATAAAAAGGTACCGGGGGAGGGGATGCCTGCCTTTGCCTTGGTGCTGGCTGGCTGGCTTGGGACAGGCTGGGGGCTGGGAGCTGTCTGATTGCCACTACATGTGCCCTGTCCCCTGTCCCGGCCTACCACTAGACCACCAGAGGGGGGACAGGGTACAGGGCACACCATTTGGTTCAGAATTTTATTTTTTTCTTGGGTTTTCTTCCTCTACGGGTGGGTGTGTCTTTTGGTCAGGTGCGTCTTTTGGAGTGAAAAATTTGGTATTTCCTTCTTTTGTTCTTGTTTTATATCTGTTTATTACCGTTAAAGTAGGGGCAACCTCTGGGGAATATGCAGAGACTGATTCTAGGGCCTCAAAAGCAGGGCAGAAAAGTGGTGTCCTGTAAAAAAACCAATTTGCTCTATGGTAGAGCCCAGTCTTGTAGCTGGTAATATCGAGAATCTTTTGAAGTGAAAGCCGGGTAGTGAGCAGATGTCCACATTGTCCATCTCTGTTTCTCAAATGCACTTGTGATGTCTCCAGTAAATATTTACTGATTTATTTTAAAAAGTTATAATCCACTTATAAGTGGTTTCCATAAAAATACTCATTTAAAACAGAAATAGCATTTAAATAAATCAACTTCAGCATACACAAATGAGCTGCATCCAAAAAATGCTTGAACAAAGAGTAATTTCTTAGACCATGGGACATTTGCCCCGACAAATTATTCCACATTAAAGGTCCAGCCACTGAAAAAGCTGAGATTCTGGGGTCCACATAATGCACGTTTCTCCCCTACTTCAGTGATCACTGCATCACTGTTTCAACTCTTAAAGCATTTGCAAAATACCAAGGCATTTTTGCTGACGTAGTTGATGTATAGAATCTTCTATTGCATCCAGTGAAGCTGCTTTAAAACTGGTGTAATATTGCTTTTCACTTTCAAGTAATCTGTGCCGGGGCTTGACTTGTGCCTGTCATTTGAACTCTCTTCGAAACGCATCTGCAGTATTGAACTCAAGAAAGGAATGAAGACCTTACTTTGCTCAGAATACTTTAATTAATATTGGACTAATCCGGGGGTGAGGGAGGGAGGGAAGTAATTATATAGTGAATATAGCTCATACTTCATAGTTCATACATGATAGGATTAAGCACGATATACAAAGGAAGTTTAAATGACAACTAAAAGGTTAGTATGTCTATTTATAGAGGTTAATGATATAAGTAAGTATAATGATTGGATATAGGGTTGTTATATTCTTAATATTGAGTCAATCAAAGGATAGACTAAGGTAAATGATTTGTATGTGTCTATGTTTAATGGACATTTCAAAAACAATCTAATTCTGTAAGTAATACCATTTACTAAGCTCTTTTGTCATAACTCCAGCAGTGTAGTTTGCTCCTTGTCTATAGTTCATATGTTGTAACTCATGTATTGTACCATCATTACTGAAGTTAATGTTCATATGTCCATCAAAACCGCTCTGAATTGACTTCATAGTCATTAGTTAGCGGTATAAAAGCTTTAAATAAACAATAAACCCAGGCCTGGATTTATGTACAGAAAACACAGGAAACTTCTTTGGGTGCTGAATTTTGAAGCTAAGATTAGGACCAAGCTCCGTGATCTCTGCAAAAGAAACCTCCCCTCCTCATCGCTGTTCTGTCCTGCCTATAGGCGCCAACATCTTAAATCCAACCCTAATTATATTCAAGCCTTCTTAAATAATTTCTTGCAGCAGAGGCTGGCTGCAACAGAAGGGACAAAGATGAAAGAAATCAGGAGAAATTGAGTTGCCAGCACTTGACAGTTGGCTTCTAATTATTCCCTTTAGTTCATTGGATTTTCTCTGTCTTCCTAAAGGAGTGTGTGTCTCAGGATACACTTATGTACTGCAGTATAATACGATAATTCCTGTCTTTAACTGTTTGACCTTTAGAAATACTTTGTAGTCAATGAACAGGAAGAACAGCAGAGCTTAATCAGATTTATAAGAAAGTTTTATTTGCATTAAGTTTCTGAAATGGAGGTGGCCTGTGGCTTGCTGAAGCTCGTCTTCCACAGGCTCCCTCCATTTTCGTATCTGGTTTAAGAAAATATATGTCACTAAATCTGTCCCATGGTGATTTACTGAAATGATCAGAACACAAGCTCTGATGTAAGAGGTTTATCACCTCTTCTATCTCGAGTTGTAAAGGTTTAATTGTAACCACCTGTTCTGCATGTATATCATGTTGGAAGGCCTTCCATTGAGCACTTTATCTTCCTAGCTGGGAGGACCCTGAAGCTTTGATTAACTGCTGTTTATCTCTCCTTAACAGTTTCAGCTGCAGGAGCTGACACTTTTGTGGGCTAGATTTAATGTTCAATGAGTTTCTCCATGACTATTATCAAAGAGCCTTGCAATTAGAAATCACTAGATGCAAAGAAGCATCTTCTGGCTGGGTATTAGTTGAAATAAGTGGCATAATAGGAGGGGGTAGTGGGGGCACAGACGACCATCCTCCTCTCCGCTCCCCCCCTCCCCCCATTGCTGTGCGCTTCCTTTCCCCCATAGCTCTGTAACGTTTCTGGCGTGAGCAACAACACCCAAGCGGCTGTTGCGCCAGTTGGCTCTTCCTCTGTCATCACTTCCTGGACCCGCGCCTAGGATGTGATGTCAGAGGAAGAGCCGACGCTGGCACAACGTCAGCTTGGTTGTTGCTCGTGCCAGGAACATTACAGAGGTATGGGGGAAGGGAAGCGATGCGCGTGCAACAGGAGAGGGCGGGGGGGCTGAGAAGTGGGCAGGGAAGGGATGCCTCTCACCCTTGCTACGCGCGCCATTGGTTGAAATACCCAACTCTGAGAGCTTTGAACATTTTAATTATTAATTTGGATAAAAGAACACTAAGGGCTCCTTTTACGAAGCGCGTTAGCGGTTTAACGTGCGTAATAGCGCGTGCTAAACTGCCGGCCGCGCTAGCCGCTACCGTCTCCTCTTGAGCAGGCTGTAGTTTTTCAGCTAGCGCAGGGGTTAGCGCGCGATAAAAAGTCACGGCGTGATAAAGCCGCTAACGTGGCTTCGTAAAAGGAGCCCTTAAAAATTACCAGTAACGCAGCATGTGATGATAGTGGTTTTCAGGGCAGCCCGACTACATTATTAGGAGCCGATTCAGCAAATCCTTTTCTGCCCCACTTCAAATAGGAGAGTTGTAGTGGTCATAACAACTTGAACCCTTAGAAGCGACATGCGTCTTCCATGGCTCTTACGGGAGATTTGCATTACAGAATGACACGTCCTGTCTCCGCGAGTTTTGTTGCTTTCTCTGTCCCCGTCCCATTCCCATAAGCTCTGCCTTAACTGCACAAGCCTCAAATGCTTCTGAATTTAAAGTGTTTGCGGACAGAGCTTGCAGGAATGGGATGGGAAAACGAGTTCCCACGGGGACAAATTTGTCCCCATGTCATTCTCTAATCTGCATCTCCAAATGCCTGTTTACTTGGCACTGTTGCTCTCATTCAACATCAAGTTACATAAAGCAGCCGTTTCACAATTTGCCAATTAAAGGGTTAAGAAAGTCAAGGCTACAGCTCCCTGTGTGCAGAGTAGTAACACCCAGACCAGATCAGACTCTGCTAGTCTGAAATCACCTGCCAGCCCTGACAAAATGTAGTGGAACCCCATTTACAAGGATATTGCTGATTTAAAAAAAAAAATAGGAACATGCAAAGCCAAAATAAAGTTGTTGGTCTTCATTGTAAACGGAATTATATTGGTTTTTGTGTGATTCTTTTTTTTTTACACGTTTCTGGCTTTTGCACATTGAAATTGATTTTTTTTGTGTTCAAAAGCAATTTGCATGCATTTTAAACTTGTAGGTATTTATAAGAATGGAGTGCATTCTCATGAATACACACTCCTAGTAAAATCAGTTCCCCAAGTTGCTGTAACTCAGGTTTATTATTATATTCAGTAGATAAAAATGCATAAAACAAAGGATTTCTCACTCCTTAATCACATGCCCAAGGCTGCGTTGCTCTGTGCTAGATGGTTGGTTTACTTTTCATGGGCTATTGCTTAAGACAGACCTTGACAAATTTGCATCTAGGAGCCAGCTCAAAAACTTAGGAGTTCTCACTTCTCCTTCCTCGCCCCCTACACCATTGTCCCCAGTGGAGTTGAAATCCCCCTCCCAGATCAGCAGTAGATCTTTAAGAAACTGATTTACTAATTTTTCTAACCCCTATTCTGCATCTGTTGGCGAAAAAACTAGTAAATCAGTCCCTCTACAAATACCACTGGCAGAAGTCAGCAGTCTCAATTCCCACAGGAAGCCTCGAGGCAATCGCTTCTTTGTTTCATGTATCGCCATGGCCTGGATCTCCATCATTCTCTCCTCACCAGCCTTCACATGTCTCTCTCTCATACCTTCCCCACAGCTTTGACCCACCTTCTCTCTTTTAGCCATCATCCATCGCCTCCAGCCCTCACCTAGTTTCATAGTTTATTTAAAATTTGATTACAGGCCTATCAAAATTCTAGGCGAAAGTAAAAAAATAAGGGGTACAATGTCTTCAAAATAAGGGGGAAGGAACTACAATAAAGTTATGAAAGGAAGCATATAAGGGACAAACACAAGGAATGGGAAGACACATGTTATGAGGATGAATTTCTGTTAAAAGAAAAAAAACTGGATGAGGCGAGTAGCAAATATGTAAAGGGTACCTGCCTTCCCTAGAAATCCTTAGATAGAAAAGAGTATCTAGAGTTCAAAGGCATCTTTGAATAAAAAACATTTTAAGGCACAGACCTCCCCAGTCTTTACTCTGTTTCTTTCTCTTTCATACTCCTCCCTCAGCCTTTACTTAGTCTTCTCTCCTCTCTCTTTCATACAATCTTTTTCTCTCATACCCCTTAGTCTTCACCCAGGGCAGGATGCACAAAGCTCTGTCGCTATGATTTGCCGTGGTGGGAGGAATTTATTATATTTTTTTTCTAGTGACGCTCAGCACGGTAGCATGCTGCTAAAAGGGGGAGAAATTGTGCCTGGCGCCTACTCAGAAGAGCAATCGCTAGGCACAGCTCTTCCTTGCAGCCGCCGTTCTCTCCCTCTGCCCAGCTGATGGCAGCTCCAGCCATGGTCAACCGGCAGAGGGGAAAGCGACAGCTGCAGCTGATCAGGGCTTAGTCTGCCAACTCCTGCTTCGGAGCCAGCAAGGGAATACCCAATCAGCTGCTGTTATTTTTGTTTTAATGGGCGCTGTTCTACAAGCGTACAACATGCACACAAGTTGTGCCTATTAAAAAAAAAAGAAGACTGAGTCCCCCAACCCCCCTCTCACGCCCCTCCCCCCAAGCCAGGATTCCAAGAAACCCTGGTGGTATAGTGGCCAGGAGTCTCCCCCCCCCCTCACAGCTCACAAGAGCCCTCCTATAAAGGCTAGGACCTCCCAAACACACCATGACCCCCCCCCATTCCTCTTATTTAGAAAAAGATTGTAGAAACATTTCAGACGGGGATTTGCCTTGAAACAGCCCAATTTGGGCGAAACATGGATTCCTGTTAGCACCTAATACCCCCGATGCGTCTCTAAAGATCTCTGACAATTAACTGTCTTAGCTTCTATTTTAGTTACTTTCCATCTTCCCGCCACCCTTTATCTTCCCAGTCCCCTTCCTTGCCTCCCCCTCGTCCTCTTGATCACCAATCAGTCGCCTACAGCTCACAAAGGTTTGTGCAACTCACAAATGGAAGATTAGATTAAAGATAAGTGCTTAAGAAATTTAGTTGTCATAAAGAGCAAATTTATGCTGAAAAAGTTATATTATGCGGTACAGTGTATACCTCTGACAGTCCAAAATCACTAAACGTACCGATAATGTTTTGTGTATGCACATTCTATTTGGGAAACAGAGCATGGAAACATAGTATTATATATACAAACGCAGCGTGGGAAACAAAACGTGGCTAACCTAGTATGACAGGTCAATATGGCACTTAATGTTGTAGGACCTAGCACAATGGACATGGGATAGCAAATATGTAGTGGACATAGCACGTGAATTTGTAGCATGGAAGACATGATATGGCAAATATGCCCCCACCCCACCCCTTTTTTTTTTTTTTTCAAAACCATGAACGCGGTTTTTAGCGCAGGCCAGCGCACTGAATGCTCTGGGCTGCTCCTGACGCTCATAAAGTTCTGTGAGCGTCAGGAACAGCTCAGAGCATTCAGCATGCTGACCTGCGCTAAAAAACACTTTTACAGTTTTGTAAAAGAGAGGGATAGTAAAAAAGATACAATGTATAGTATAGCAGAGTGGGAGGAAAAAGGTGACCGTGTGACAAAATGGGGCAAAGCACTGTATGACAAAAACATGGAGACTCAGTAGGATTGCGCATTATATGATGGGTAATATAAAGTGCTCAAAAAATCGGCAAAAATATGAGGGAAGGGGTACACCTCTGCTCATATAATAAAGAAAGAGGAAGAGATCTTAATAATGAAAAATAAAATATAAACGGTAAAAATGAAACCTATAAAGGAAAAAACTTTAAGATTTCAGTATCGGGGAACTGCGCTGGAATGAAAAGCTTTGTAACAGTATCCCCCGGGCAGAGCAATTCGTGATGACTATAGTTTCGCCTGATACATCACATTGTCTCTTAAGTGATCAAAACATGCTTCAAATAAAGTTAGATGCTAAGGCACTTAATAAATAAAGATATAAGTGACAGTTTATAACTAATTTGTTTCCCTCTTTCAAAAAATTGAGCTCACAAAAGTGTAATAAAGAAAGAGTGTCAATAAAATGTGACCATAAATATCATGAAAGTTCAGAAAAAATCCAACTTATCTGGATTCAAAGGAGCTGGATCTATCCATTACTGGCTAAGGTAAGTCCGTAATGTGCCCGACAGAGCTTGAAAAATAAGTGAGTAAAATTTTCACATACACTCAGAATAGGGTGGCCCGACCAAGAGCTTTGGCCCCTATAGCCGAACCCACCGGATGCTAAAAGATCCAAAAGCTAAGTGGGAACTTTTTCTCCTTTCTTTGCCATTGAAAAACATATTTATTGTTTGAATAGCACGTTTATTTAACTTTTTCACCTAAGTCATACACAGTGATGGGACAGTGGGTTCGGCTCTTGGTCGGGCCACTCTATTCTGAGTGTATGTGAAAATTTTACTCACTTGTTTTTCAAGCTTCAAATTCAAATTATTGATCTTGTAGTAAGAAGTCTTTTTCAAGCAGTATCATAGTTCATTTCTTGACTTCGTAGGCCTTTAATATTTTGATACAACATACCTCCCTATTACCTTTTTGTGACTGAGGAAATGTTTATGGCATGTTTTTTGAAGTATGATTTTATTATTTTTTATGCTCTTTGTAATCTGCTTAAAGCTGATGAAAGCATTCATTCACCCCCTCTTTTAAAAAAGCTTAACGCAGTTTTTAGCACCAGTCGCGGTGGTAACAGCTCTGACCACGCTGCGCTTTTGTAAAGGGGGAGAGGGTTCAGTAAAATAATATGGACCTTGATATCTGACTTCAAATTTTTCCATCTTGCCTATAAAACCTTGTTAGCTTAATTTTGTGATTGTAATAAAACAAGTCTGTAGAAGAAATTCTGCTGCGCTCTGCTCATTAAGGACAGGACGTCCCATTCAGTCTCTCCCATTTCTGCTTTTACTAATGTTTTTCCGGAGTATGACTTGTGCGTCTCTAAAAACCCTGAAAGGGGTCATTAAGGGGAAAAAAAATCACTATAGTGCTGAAACTGAATGACAGGCTCCATGTTCTATAGGTCAACAGATGTCTCTGGAGCAGGCGGAGCTTATTGGGCATTTGTCTGTCAAAATTACTACATTAACAATGTTTCCTATGTGTTTCACTATAGAATTACCCGGCCTGCAATTCCCTGATGTCTACGGAAGATTATTATGGTGGGGTTCCTTTATTTTGTATACAATGCATTCCACTTGCAAACCACCCCTCCCGTACAACGTCTTAAACAAAGCTTCTGCTTCTGAGAATTTGTTATATGAACAATCACTTCTCAGAAGAACTTCCCTATAAGCTGATGCCTTCTGAAAACCCATCTTACATAATAGTAACATTTCCAAGAACGCCTGGTATTCCAACTTTCTGCTACTTAGAGCACCCATTAGAGCAACTACACATACATACAACCAGAAAAAAATTTTTCCCCTAAACTAGCTCCTGTGCCACTTAGAAGAATTTGTATTAAAAGTAGGCTCTTGTTAAATCAATAGCCACTAAAAGAACAATGATTTGTCAGGTCAAATAGTTGCTTTTAAAAAAAACAGCTGTCAAACATGTTGAACACTTGGGCCATTCCTCACTAAAGAATTACAAACAGAAGGTCCACTTCATTGGATACCTTAAAGCCCTTAAGGCGCTCTAAGGGCTAGATTCACTAAACCTTCCGATCCTGTCCCAACACGATCCAATCCACACATGCAAATGAGGGGAAATGGCATGCAAAAGTAGGAAGCTATCGATTAAGCAGAAGAAGCACGGATTGGGTTTGCTGATCCGAAAAGAAGCGACTGCTGAGGAACAGTCGTTTACTATCCTTGCCGACTCTTCCGCCCTGAACTATCAGTATTGAAGTTACAACCCGATATAAAACAACCATCAAAATTAAAAATAACACTAAAATATCTTTACATATACATAAGAATTCCTTTTTTATATATTCTGTGAAAAGCGCATTGCGAGCCTGTGGTTTTAAAGCGTGTTCTGTTCTATAATCTGGCTACACAGTGGCGTACCAAGAGGGGGGCGGGGTGGGGAGATCCGCCCCGGGGGCATGGCTTGGGGGGGCACAGCCGGCCAGGTCCAGGTCCTCCTGTCCTTCCTTTCCCCCGGCCACCCTGCTACAATCCTACCTCCCCCCGCTGACAAGAAGTCTTTCCGACGTCAATTCTGACGTCGGAGAGGACGTTCCGGGCCAGCCAGGCAGTGATTGGCTGGCCCGGAATGTCCTCTCTTGTCGGCAGGGGGAGGTAAGATTGCAGGCGCGGACTGGGGGAAAGGAAGGACAGGAGGACCCGGGCCTGGCCGGCTGTGCCCTCCCAAGCCATGCCCCCGGGGAGACGCGCTTTTTTTTTTTTCCGCGGCAGTGAGACAGGCAGGCAAGCTGGCTGGCTTTAGACAGGCAGGCTGGCTTTGGGGGTGGCCAAAATCTGGAAGGTAGTGGGGGGACATAAGGAGGCATTGGGGGGCACTAAGGACACGGGAAGGAGACACTGGGGGCACTATGGACACAGAACGGAGGCACTGGGGGCACCATGGACACGGGAAGGAGGCACTGGGGGCACCATGGACATGGGAAGGAGGCACTGGGGGCACCATGGACATGGGAAGGAGGCACTGGGGGCAACATGGACACAGGACAGAGGCACTGGGGGCAATATGGACACAAGACGGGGGCACTAAGGAAACAGGACGGGGGCACTGGGGGCACTATGGACACAAGACGGAGGCACTGGGGGCACTATGGACATAGGACGGAGGCACTAAGGAATGAGAAGGAGGCACTGGGGGCACTAAGGACACAAGACGGAGGCACTGGGGGCACTCTGAACACAAGACGGAGGCACTGGGGGCACTATGGACACAGGACGGAGGCACTGGGGGCACTAAGGACACGGCACTGGGGGCACTAAGGACACGGGACGGAGGCACTGGGACACTATGGACACGGGACGGAGGCACTGGGGGCACTATGGACACAGGAAGGAGGCACTGAGGGCACTATGAACACGGGACGGAGGCACTGGGGGCACTATGGATACGGGATGGAGGCACTGGGGGCACTAAGGACATGGGAAGGAAGGAGGGAGGGAATAGAAAGGGACAATTGTTGGGCCTGAGTGCAGAAAGAAAGAAATGAAAGAAAGGATACACAGTCAATTAATAGATGTCCCCTTTTGATGAAAAAAATAAATGGTCACGTTACCTCTGACTTACTTTCTCTGCAGCAGAGTCGACAGCTGTGCTGAGGTGCAGAAAGGTCCTGCGCTGACTCGTCTGCTGGCTCTGCTCCGGAAGAAGTAAGTTATGTCGGAGGGGGTGGACCCGGCAGACGCAGTCATTGCGGGACTTTGCCACAACTCCCTGCATCTGTTGGGTCCACCCCCTCCGACGTAACTTACTTCTTCTGTAGCAGAGTCAGCAAATGAGTCATCGCAGGGCCTTCCAGCATGCGGCTGCTGAGTCTGCTCCAGAGTAAGTACATCGGAGTGGGGTGGACTGGCAGCCGGCAGCTACAATCATCGTGGGGCCTTGCTGCATGAAGGGAGAGAAAGGAGCAGGATTGCTGGAATGGAAGAGTGGTGGAGGGAAAGAAAGGGGGCAGGGTGGTATGGAATGGTGGTGCTGATAGAATTGATGTACAGAGAAAGGGGAGAGACATAAGGTGGAAGGATATTGGAGGGAAAGAAAGGGGGCAGTTGCTAATTGAAGAGGGGTGGATGGCGAGAGAAAGGGCAGACATTGGATAGTAGTGGGGAGCCTATGATGGATGGAAGTGCAGATGGGATAGATAAGGGAGCAAATGCAGGAAGGAAATGGGAGGAGAGAAAGAGGGGAGCAGACGCTTGATGGAAGTGGACAGAGAGAAGAGAAGGTACTAGATGGAAGGGTTGGAGAAAGAGGGTACATGATGGAAGGAGGGGATAAATAAAAGGAGGGCACATGATGGGGAGAAAAGGATTGAGTTAGGGAAACACTGGAGGGGTGAGGGAAAGAGGTGGCAAGCTTTAGGTAGACATTGAAATAGGACATTGATGAGAGGGTAGTAAGAACGTAATCTAGACAGATGCAGAAAATAAATTGAAAAGGAAAATGAGGGAAAAAAGGGAAAGGGATTGCAGAGGAGAGGGAAGGAGAGGAGAGAGATGCCAGACCAATGGGGTGAAAGGAGAGATGGAAGGGGGAGGCATACAGTTTGTGGAAGGGGCATAGAAGGAGAGAAGATGCCATATAGGGGAAGAGAGACTGCAGACAGTGGATGGAAGGAAGAGAGTTACAAGAAGATGAGTAAAGCAGAAACCACAGAAGACAAAGGTAGAAAAAAAAATTCTATTTATTTATTGCTTTAGGAGACATTTGTCACTGTTTCTGTGGTGCACTGTATGCAGAGTCCAGCTGCTTACTGGTTCAATTAAACCTTTGTCTATGTATTTCTATTTTATCCCCCCTTTTACAAAACTGTGGAGCGTTTTTTAGCGCCAGCCTTGGTGGTAGTAGCTCTGATGCTCAGAATTCTATGAGCGTCAGAGCTGTTGCCACCATGGCTAAAATTCACACTACAGTTTTGTAAAAGGGGGAGGGGTTAGTTTGTGATGACATATTCCAAACTAGGTGTCCTCTGTTTCAACTTTTAAATTGCTGGTACAATCCTAGGCCAGTTTGATTATTGCAATATTGTTTATTTTGCTGGTATTGTATAGAAATAAATTTTTGTTATGTTATATATTGTAACACCGCTATAGATTCTAATGTTAACCGCTCTGAATTGAATACCTAGTTATTAGTAGCAGTATAGAAGCTTTCAATAAACAATCACTACCAGTCCATTAAGGTGTTCTCTTCTAGAGCAACCCATTCTTTTGTTGAAAGAACATTCTGCACAATCTAAGAGGCATTTGTCCAGGTTTTGGAAAGCCCCGATGAACTCTGGCTGCATATGGAATGCCACTGAGCATGTGCAGATGACATCACACATCCGCACATGCTCCAGGCCCTTGTCGCAGAAGAGAGGATGATTGCTGGGGGCAGAACTGGGCAGGGCTGGAGGCAGAACAGGGCGGGATTGTGTCCAGGATTTTCCTTTGTAAAATATGGTAACCCTATCAATAACAGATTGGAGTATTTGCAAAGCCCAGGTCTCACCTTTGCCTTTTTGTCGAGATTGTATGCTACTTGGCTTCTGTTCAGCTTATAAAAATTCCTGTTTAGCTTTTCCTGGCAGGGTTTATAACGCTGCATTAAAATGCAGTCTGCCTTTTCTTTCTGCCCTTTCTTAAGTAAACACTTATTTAGGCCAAACAATCCACTGACATAAAAGGCTGATAGAATTTCAAACTTCCTGTTCCACCGTCCATCCATAATGCAAATTGTATGATAGAAATAAAGTGTTTGTTTATGATTTTAATTTTAAATTTTTGGAAGCAATTCAAGCAGATCATAAATTGGATAATGGTGAAATTCTAAATAAGAATGAAATTTTTTCTTTTTTTCTTAGCACGAGCCAGAAAAAGTCTCTGCATTTATTACTTTGCACGGTGTCCAAAATAAATAACATTAAGACATTAGCAAAATGGGAAAAGGCTTCTTTGTCAGGAGATAGCAGAAGCCTTGTGCCTCTGAATTGCTGAGCAGCTGGAATCAGCTTTAATTACAGAACATCAATCATTAAATACACCAGCGCCAAAAGGCCAAAGAACGCAACCTCCATCCAAGAAAGACAAAAGGAATGGTCTGGTTGTACATTTGTGTAAAGCAAATCAATGATTTTAACATGTATAAAACATCAAAAGGGTGTTAATCTGCCAATGTCTTATGCCTGTACTTAGCACAAAAAGTTTTATTTTTTTTCCAGAATTTTCAAGGGAATGTGTTGATCTGGGTAATGCTTTTGGGAGTTTTGAAGCTGTGCTAACATTCGCACCATCCATGCATAGTTTTATGCGGAATACAGACCAACCACTAAATTTTCTCTCATTGACGCAGAGGATCTCCCTTTATATGCAAATATTAGCAAACTGTACATCTCTTACAAGGAGGAAGGTCAATTGGCCTATAACCATAAAATTCTATGACCTCACAATGCAAGTGTTAAGAGCCTTAGAGGGGCGTAATCAAAAGAAATGTCTAAGTCCGATTTGCATAAAGGGCGCTAGTCGCTCAAAGTCAGCAGCAGTAAAATGTCCATTCTTGAAAAGTATGTCTAAAATGTTTGGGTTTTTTAAAAAAAAAAATCCTCTACCTGTACGTCCAGTTGTTTAATTGTTCAGACCGCCACTATGTCTATCTTTATACCACATTATCGACCAAAAATTTGTCTGAGTCTCAAATGCCCAGAACAAGACCTTTTAAACATGGGATGCCCTCCTGCTGGAACCCCCGTAGCCGGCCCCCCAACCCCGAATGTCCACGGCAGGAGGAGTGCCCAATTCCTCCTGCTTCCACCTCGCTGAGACATCCACTGACAAGGGAGAGATGCCTAGTCCCTACTGCCGGAACCCCCCACTCCCCCTAAGATTATCGGCAGGAGGGATACTTAGCCCTCCTGCCAGTAACCCCCCACACACAGACACACATCAAAGGGCATGCTCCCCAACCTCCCCCCAGCCCACCTGGACCCCACAGTACCTTTTTTAAGTTGGCCGGCCAGAGGGATGCTTACTCCGGCCTGCAGGCCCACCTATAACAATGGTGGGCCTGCCCCTTCTTGGTGCATCATGGCGCTTAGGCACCTGGACCAATTGGAATCTTAGACTACTCTCCCAGTACATTCTGGAATGCGCTGGGAGTGGCCTAAGACTCTGATTGGCCAGATCCTTTAGGCCGTTCCCATAGCCGATGACCTAGGGGGGGAGATTTCTAGCAAGAGGGTCTGGGCCTCCTCCTGCCAATGATCTTAAGGGGGTGGGGGGTTCCGGCAGGAAGGAATGGGCATCCCTCCTGCCGGTAGTCTTCACGGGGCGAACGGGTTCCCTGCTGCAGCCACTAAACTGTTTGTAGCAGGGAGATTCCCTTGCCGCAATCAGCTCAGCAGCAACCTGATTCTCTAACCAGCACTTATGACATAGATGCCGGTTAGAGAATTGTGGTGTTAGGAGGTGATTCTATATAGGACGCCAGTGTGTGAATCTCAAACACCGCTTAGATGGCTTCTGAGACCGGGTGTCATACAGAATCCAGCCCTTAAACTTGGTTTTACATCAACGCATAAGTTCCATCCAGGCAGCCTTGTCAAACATTCGATTATCCCTGCAGAACGACTTAAGTGTAGGTCGGCCCATATCCTACCCTCACCACTCCTTCAAAAACACCCCTTTCAGCTTTGGGCGCACAGCAGGATTAAGTTGCCTAAAAAGTCTCTGGATACATCTAAAAACCCTTTACAATTATCGGCACTTGAACGACCAGGTGCTAATTTGGGTGGGGTTTTAGATGTATTTTTGTTTTGGGCTAAGGGGCTCATAGTGGGTGCTGCAGATGGGCAAGCTGAATGGGCCATTCTGCCTTTATGTGCCATCATGTTTCTACATGTCAGTGGTCTCTAACACATGACCCTAAAAGTCCTCCATTGTGGCCCTCTAACATTTGGCTGAAATGCTCTTCAAATCCTATAAGTGCATTAATGTTAATCTTGTCCACTTGAGATAGTAACTGCAAACAATCCTTAGTAAGTAAGTAAGAAAAGGAACCCAAAGGCTACTGTCAACTTTGTTTTCCTACTTCTGTGGTTCTCACTATTTGTTCAATTCCGCCAACAGTTTTTTCTTATAATTTTACCAATTTCTTTGTATTCTGTACATGATGTGAGAGGTGGACATAACTGTATTGATTGCACATGTAAATTAGATTAATGCCACCTATATGTATGCACATGTACAGTATGTATAAATGCCAACATACTACCTTAAATATATACATGTCCTGCGTAGCATGTGTCTTACTAATAATGTAGTATGCAATCAACCCAAGTGGTCAAACTATCCTGTAATTACCACTTCATATGAGGAATACACTATGTATATAACATAATGCTATTTAGAAACATGGCCTCAGATTTAATCCCAGATGTGTGGCCTATGACTGGAGTATGGAGCTGTAACAATACGCTGACCATAGGACTCTGCGTAGGCTCCGAATCTGAATAGCATTATGTTATAGACATAGTGTATTCCTCATATGAAGTGGTAATTACTAATAATGTACACACAGAATTGTAGGATGTGCAGAATATAACTTTTTTAATAAATAGGTGGAGTCTAGGCTCAACTCTTTATGTGTGTAACATATAAAATGCTATAAGTTAAACTGATATCCGGCTATATGGCTGGTGTACATGCTTGAGCCCAAATTAAAGCTGAGCATTTCACCTGTTACACTAGTTTCAGGTTTATTATTACTCGATATCTAAATGGTTAACAATAGAATAATTGTAAAAAGGATAAAAAAACAACTATTTAAACTATGGGGATATCATAGACTCAGCATAACTAACATGAAACCAGGAGGAAAAGGGGGAAAGGGTTACATAGTTAACATCGAGAAAAAAAAATTAGAAAAGGAGAGAGGGGGGGGGGGAAACACAATAGGATGGGAATAGTATTATCATCCTCGGTTGAAATATTCAATGTCATGTATCAAAATCGTCTTTAAAAAGGAACATTTTAAGTTTAGATTTGAATTTGGTCAGGGAAGATTCTAGTCTGAGGTCTAGGGGCATGGCATTCCAGAGTTGAAGAGGGCATGACTGAAAAGATTGTTTTACAAGTAGTGTCGTAGACAATTTTGTGGATAGAAGGGATTACCAATAGATTCTGAGGATTTGATCTCGGTGTTCTTTATCAATAAAAGCTGGGGTGTTTGCGAGTCTAGTTTTAAAGGTGAGAAAAAGTATTTTGTAAGCTATACAATGTGGGATTGGAGGCCAATGAGCGTTGCGGAGTAAGGGGGTTACGTGGTTGAATTTTTTAGCTTTGTAAATGAGTTTTAATGCTATGTTCTGAAGAATTTGGAGCTGACGGATTTCTTTCTGTCTTATACCTCAAGATCCACAAACCAACCTGCTTTTCAGGATTTCCATAATGAATATGAGTTCTATTTGCATTCAGTGGAAGGAGTACATGTAAATAAGGTACATGTAAATAAGGTAGATGTAAATGTAAATACATGTAAGGTACATGTAAATACATAAATAAGGTACATGTAAATAAGGTAGATCTTGCACAGATATTCAGTGGCATAGTAAGGGGGGCGGGGGAGACATTCCACCCCATGTGCCACATTGGTAGGGGCACCAGCACACTTCCTCCTCTGCCCTCACCTCTTCCCACTCCTCCACCCGGAGTCACCCCTTCCCTTTCCTCGTACCTCTAGTTGTTCACCACCGCGAGCAACAAAAGCTTTAACGTTCTCCTCGCGACCGTGTCATTTCTCCTGCTGATGTCACTTTCAGGTGCCACGCACAGGAAGTGACATCAGGAGAAATGACACAGTTGCGAGGAGCACGTTAAAGCTCTTGTTACTCATGGCGGTACAGGGGAAGAGAAATGGGGTGCACGGGTGGCGGGAAGGGGCGGAGATGAGGGCAGGGGAGAGGCACCATCACCCTGGGCGCCTCTTACCCTCGCTACACCACTGTACATATTCATTGCGGAAATCCTGGAAACCAGGCTGGCTTGTGCTCCTCGAGGACTGGATATGAGGACCCCCTTGCTTTTTAGGATAGACTTCACATAGATGCCCTCTAGGCATCTAGATGCAAGTCGTTAGAATTACCCTCATGCACACATTTGCACTATTTTCAGAGCAGATGTAAAATTGTGCCTCAGTATTGGTGAACTGTTGAGCCCAATTTTGAAAACCTCCCTTATAATGAGACATAGGTGTTTGTGTTGCCTTTATGAAATAAGCCTAATTAGACACCTTTTCTACTTGTTATGTAGGCGCCCTGTTGCAAAATTAGCCTGGTGCTGCTGGCAGCATCATTATACTATTCTGTAGATGAGAGGGAGAGCCAAGTGGACTGCCACACTTGGCTTCCAGCACTGAAGTGCTATAAATCAAGTACTCTGTCTTGGAAGGCTCACAATCTACCTGGGGCGATGGAGGGTTAAGTGACTTACAAAGAGCAGACTAGGATCAAACTCACAACCTCAGGGTGCTGAGGCAGGAGCTCTAACCACTAGGCCACTGCTAGACTTCTGCCCATACCATAGCTTTCACGTACTTTACTACTCGGTTTCGATGTAACTGCGCTACCTCTTTTCAAAGACCTTTTTCACCAAGAATGTTTTACAAAGTTTGAAGTGTCACAGTTTTTGCCTTTTAACCTACAAAACCACTCAGCATCATACAGTTCTGTATATTCTTTGTTTCTATGAAGGATGAATCTCTCTGCAGAAGGGGAAAGTGTGTGTTTAATTACAGCTGGTTAATTTGTGGCATATGTTTAAAGTTGCAGAATAAACCGTTTCTATATTTAGCTCAGTAATTAGATGCGCCTTACACTTCCAGTCTCAAGCTGCAAATCTTTTCAGTTTCCTGTAAATGATGCTATATGGAAATGGTGCGTTTAACTTTGTGCAAAATAGTTTATCAGTATTTATTGTAAAGCTTCAAATTCAGTTTCAGTCCTTCCCATATTAAGGCATAGAACTGCCCAGGGCTCCAAATTTTGAAAGCTCCAGTTCCCGAGGCCAACTTTGTTTTTTTTCTGTTTCATCCGCTTACTTTAGGGCCAGGTGCATGTGCTGCTTCGGAGAGGCACTGCTGTGGCTTTCATCTGCTCCTAAGCCTTTGGGATCTCTGACATACCACAGACTCTTCTCTCTCTGATTTGATGTCCTATCTTACCTCTGGGTGGAAACAATGATGAACAAGTCTGCCATACTTTTTCTTGGAAAAATAGATTTTCTTATTAAAGCTTGCAGTAGAATGCAGTTTTTCATTTTTGGTCAGTTAACACAACAAGCTAAGTAGTGACATAGTAAGGGGGCAGGGGGGAGCAGACCACCCTGGGCCCAGTATTGGTGGAGGCGCCGGCTCCTCTCTGCACCCCCCCATGTGATACTTGTGCCCTCCTGTACCTCTTTAAATTTTTACCAACACAAGCAACTACTCTGGCCTGCTGCTCACACCGGTCTGACTCCCTCTGAAATCACTTCCAGGTCTTGGGGCCAGGAAGTGACATCAGAGGGAAAGCCAACCCCGGTGCGAGCAGCAGGCCAGAGTAGTTGCTCGTGGTAAAGATTTAAAGAGGTACTGGAGTGGAAGGGCTAAGGGAAAGTCACACTGAGGGTACCATTTCTAGACCATACCCCATGCACAAAGGTGATATGGGTATTCACTTATTTTGAAAAGATTGGATACACAGTGATCTGTAATGAAGACAACAGCTTTTGTTCTGTAAACTGGGGCAGAAGATGGTGACAGATTATTTCTGTTCCCAGCAGGACAGTCTTATTTTTTTGTTTAATTTCTACAGGCCTGATTTAGAGGGTAATTTTATTTTCCAAAGCAGCTCAACAGGGTTAAACAGTGTTTTATCCATGGCCTGAAGCTTGGATAAGTTTTCCTGACCAGAGGGTAGGGTTAAAAGGTCAATTTTCTCAATGGAGGAGAGTAAACGGTGGAGTGCCACAGGGGTCTGTACTAGAACTGATGCTATTTAACTTATTTATAAATAATCTGGAAATTGGAAAAACAAGTGAGGTGATTAAATTTGTAGATGACACTAAGCTGTTCAAAGTTGTTTAAACGCATGCGAGTTGTGAAAGATTGCAGGCGGACCTTAGGAAATTGGAAGACTGGGCGTCCAATGCAAAGTGATGCATATTGGGAAGAATAATCTGAATCACAGTTGCAGGATGCTAGGGTCCACCTTGGGAATTAGCACCAAAGAAAAGGATCAATGAAACCTTCCGCCTAATGTGTGATGGCGGCGGCCAAAAAAGCAAACAGGATGCTAGGAATTATTAAAAAAGAGATGGTTAACATGACTAAAAATGTTATAGTGCCCCTGTATCGCTCCATCCTGTATTGCGCCCTTATCTGAAGTATTGCGTTCAATTCTGGTCTCCTTATCTAAAGAAAGATATAGTGGTGCTAGAAAAAGTTCAAAGAAGAGCGACCAAGATGGTAAAGGGGATGGAACTGAATCGGTTAAGGCTCTTCAGCTTGGAAAAGAGATGCCTGAGGAGAGATAGGATTGAAGTCTACAAAATCCGGAGTGGAGTAAAACGGGTTCAAGTGGATCGATTTTTCACTCCGTCAAAAATGACAAAGACTAGGGGACACTCGATGAAGTTACAGGGAAATACTTTGAAAACCAATAGGAGGAAATTTTTTTCAATCAGAGAATAGTTAAGCTCTGGAACGCTTTGCCAGAGAATGTGGTAAGAGCTGATAGCTTAGCTGGTTTTAAGAAAGGTTTGGACAAGTTCCTGGAGGAAAAGTCCATAGTCTGTTATTGAGAGAGACATGGGGGAAGCCACTGCTTGCCCTGGATCGGTAGCATGGAATGTTGCTACTCCTTGAGATTCCGGAACCCTGCTACTCTTTGGGGTTCTAGAATGTTGCTACTATTTGAGGTTCTGGAATCTTGTTACTCTGGGATTCTGGAATCTTGTTATTCTTTGAGATTCTGTATAGAATGTTGCTACCCCGTAGGTTTTGGCCAGGTATTAGTGACCTGGATTGGCCACATTGAGAACGGGCTACTGGGCTTGATGGACCATTGGTCTGACCCAGTAAGGCTATTCTTATGTTCTTATGACCAATAGGGGGGGTTTAGGGTGCCAAAGCACCTAATTTAAGTTTATATCCTAAGAACAACATTGGCATCTGTATGCCTTTATAAATTAGGCAGTGGGCATTTACTGTATACCATTGGCATTATGCTCAGATATTCAATACTGGGCCATGATTACTGATAATGGTATTAACCCTTTAATTGGCAGATGGTGAAACGGTGCCAAGTAAACAGGCATTTGAAGGTGTAGATTAGAGAATGGCACGGGGACAAATTTGTTCCCGCCCGCGCAGGAACAAAATTTCCCTGTCCGTCCCCGCGATGCCCGCCCCTGCCCCCATTCCTGTAAGCTCTGCCTTAACTGCACGAGCCTTGATCACTTATGAACCTTGAACACGATAGAACTTGCAAGATTTGGGCAAGGATTGGAAAAGAATTCACGGGGACGAGATGGGAAAATGAGTTCCCGCGGGGACAGGGAAAAATTTACCCCTTTGTCATTCTCTAATGCATATCTCGCATAGAGCCATAGAAAACACATGTTGCTTCTGAGCAACAATGCCAAATAAAGGGTTAATGACCATGTGCTATTTCTTTCATTAGTGCATGTAGGTTGTTAGGACTCACACACTATTCCTGTGCTAACCAGTTAACGTGCAATAATTTAGCTGCACCAATTAGATAAGGAATTCCTCCTCTCCGCCCCCCCTCCCCATGGACATGAAGGATACAAACACAAAACTAAAACAGTGAAGATGACAGAGAACAAGTCACCTTTGTGAAGCTTTATTTTCCAATATGGCTTCTTATTGACTCGACAGGGGCCTATGTTTCAGCTAAAAAGTCTGTATCAGGTGTCAAAGACAATATAATAAAATAAAGTTAAAATAGAAATGTAGATAAAAATTAATTTCCATATCGGAAAATAAAGCTATAAAAGTGGACTTGTTCTCCGTCATTTCTACTGTTTTGTTTCATGTTTGTATTGACTACTGCGCTTTGTTCTCTGTTTTTTCACTCACTTACCATAGGATGCCAGAACACATCCTGTAGTTGCCATTTTAGGCTGCATCAGTCATGCCCAACACAGCTGAGGAAACCTGGAATTGTAACAGTATATTGATGCCAGCGTTTAACGAATAATTGGTTTTTAGTCCACTGGATATGATCTCTGTAAGTTCTTTAAATTGTGTAGATAAATAGATAATTTGTTGGTCATCTGCGATCAGCCCATTGAAAGCAATTTACTTTAGAACGTTAGATAAATCAGTTGACACAAGGGGGCAGTCTTGTATATCCAGCAAAGTAGAGATTCATGTTTTGAAACTTCAGCTTTGATTGTACCACAGAAAGGCGGTATATCAAATCCCATTACCCTTTCATTCATTCTCTCACTCTCATCACCTCACTCACTTTGCTTTTCCTTTCATCTCTCTTTTTCTATTTTCCTTCCACACTTTCTTTTCTTTACTTAGCCTTTCTCTTTCCAAGTTTTATCAGGGTTTGATATCCTGCCTATCATGAAACTTCTAAGTGGCTTAAAATAATAAAGTCAAAGGATAGGAGTATGTGAAGACATGTCACGAATGTGATGGGAAGAGGGAAAACTGCAATATGAATAGAAAAAGCAGCAAACAAAAAAGGGGAAGGGTCCCGGTGCTCGAACCAATGAGCTAAGGTCTACATGTAATAATATAGGTCTTTTAAGAAAGGTGCTTAGAAGAAAGTATCAGACAATAAATAGGAATATAAGAATAGCCTTACTGGGTCAGACCAATGTTCCATCCAGCCCATTTCCCGTCTTCATGGAGGCCAATCCAAGTCATTAGTACCTGGCAAAAAACCCAAATAGTAGCAGCATTCCATGCCACCGATCCAGGGCAAGCAGTGGCTTCCCCCATGCCTTTCTCAACAGCAGTTTATGAACTTTTCCTCCAGGAACTTGTCCAAACCTTTCTTTTAAACCAGCTACATTAACTGTTCTTACCACATCCTCTGGCAACGCATTCCAGAGCTTAAGTTTCCAAGTTTATTTAAATTTTCTTATACCACTCAATCAGACTTTTAAGCGGTGTACAATAATAAAATCTATCAACATCACACATACACAAAAATCAGTGTTAAAACTTAACAACTATTCTCTTGAGTGAAAAAATATTTCCTCCTAATATTTACTCTAACTTTGAGTGTCCCCTAGTCTTTGTAAATCTTGATGCAGTAATACAATCGATCCACTTGTACCCGTTCTACACCACTCAATCATATCTCCCCTCAGCAATCTCTTTCAGAACATAAGAATAGCCTTATTGGGTCAGACCAATGGTCCATCAAGCCCAGTAGCCCATTCTTATGGTGACCAATCCTAGTCACCAGGGCAAGCAGTGGCCTCCCCCATATCCCTCTCAGACTCTGAACTTTTCCTCCAGGAACTTGTCCAAACCTTTCTTAAAACCAGCTACGCTATCCGCTCTTACCACAACCTCTGGCAATGTGTTCCAGAGATTAACTATTCTCTGACTGAAAAAGTATTTCCTATTGGTTTTAAAAAGTTTTTCCCTGTAACTTCATCGAGTGTTCCCTAGTCTTTGTAATTTTTGACAGAGTTCCCTGTCCCAGAAAATATAAAGCCAGGAGTGGTATCTGAGAGGATTTCTCTGAATGTAGGGACAAAAACAGTTTTGATTATAACATAAGAACATAAGAATTGCTGCTGGGTCAGACCAGTGGTCCATCATGCCCAGCAGTCCGCTAATGCGGCAGGCCGCTGGTCAAAGACCAGCACCCTGAGACTAGCCCTACCTGCGTACATTCCGGTACGCAGGTAGGGCTAGTCTTAGGGCGCTGGTCTTTGACCAGAGGGCCACCGCGTGAGCAGACTATGGACCACTGGTCTGACCCAGCAGCAGCAATTCTTATGTTCTTATGTTATAATCAAAACTGTTTTTGTCCCTACATATAGAGAAATCCTCTCAGATACATGGATCTTAGTTTGTGAACTGAGTTAGGGAGGGATATGGACAGAGCAGATTATGAAAACAAGTAGGAGTATGTTTGGTGCGTTATAAGTAGGCAGTGGGTGGATTTTAGTAGGGGAATGACATGATCACATTTCTTGTGACCAGCTATTCATTTGATAGCGGTATTTTGAATGTGTTGGAGTTGTTTAAGATCTTTGATCTGGCCCTAAACAATTACACTAATCTTCATCTTATATATGTTCTGCTTTTGACATTTTCATCTTTTAGTTTCTTATTAACAGACATTGCTGTCTTATCTTTGGAGTGGGGGTTAGCCTAATGGTTAGAGCAGTGGGCTGAGAACCAGGGGAACCCAGTTCAAATCCCACTGTAGGTCCTTTTGACCTTGGGAGTCACTTAACCTTTCATTGTCTCAGATACAAAATTAGACTATAAGTCCTCTAGAGCAGTGTCTTGCAAACTTTGCCAAGCCGCAGCCATCACATTTAGTGCATAAGAACATAAGAACTGCCATTTCCAGATCAGACCTTCGGCCCATCAAGTCCGGCGATCCGCACACGCGGAGGCCCAGCCAGGTGTACACCTGGTGTAATTTTAGTCACCCATATCCCTCTATGCCTCTCGTAAGGAGATGTGCATCTAGTTTGCTTTTAAATCCTAGAACGGTGGATTCCGCAATAACCTCCTCTGGGAGAGCATTCCAGGTGTCCACCACTCGCTGCGTGAAGCAGAACTTCCTGACATTTGTCCTGGACTTGTCCCCCCTTAGCTTCAGTCCACGTCCTCTTGTCCGTGTCACATTGGACATTGTAAATAATTTTTTTTCCTGCTCTATTTTGTCGATTCCTTTCAGTATTTTGAAAGTCTTGATCATATCCCCTTGCAGTCTCCTTTTCTCAAGGGAGAACAATCCTAGTCTCTTAAGTCGTTCCTCGTATTCCAAGTTCTCCATACCTTTTATTAGCTTCGTTGCTCGTCTCTGCACCTTCTCCAGCAGTTTTATATCCTTCTTTAGGTTGGGAGACCAATGTTGGACATAGTATTCCAAGTGTAGTCTGACCATTGTCCTATAAAGCGGCATTATAACTTTCTCCGATCTACTCGTGATTCCTTTCTTTATCATGCCTAACATTCTATTTGCTTTCTTTGCCGCTGCCGCGCATTGTGCCGACGGTTTCAGGGTCCTATCTATCAGGTCCTTTTCTTGTTCGCTCTTACCCAGAGTTGCACCTGACATTCTATACTCATGTTCCTTGTTCTTTCTGCCTAAATGCATTACTTTACACTTTTCCACATTAAACTTCATCTGCCATTTCTCTAACTGACACAAGTCACTCTGGAGTTCCTCGCTATTCTTCTGCGATCTGATTGCCCGGCATAGCTTTGTGTCGTCTGCAAACTTGATGATCTCACTGGATGTTCCTTCTTCTATTAAATAAGATGGGCCCAAGTACCAAGTCCTGGGGCACACCGCTAGTCATTTTCTCCCAATCTGAGAACTTTCCATTTATGCCCACTCTCTGCTTTCTGTTCTCCAGCCATTTGCCTATCCATCTTAGTATATCTCCCTCTATTCCATGGCTTTGTAGTTTCCTGAGAAGTCTTTCATGTGGAATCTTGTCGAATGCTTTCTGGAAGTCCAAGTATATTATGTCCACCAGTTCTCCACTATCAATTTGTTTGTTCACGGTCTCAAAAAATTGAAGTAAATTTGTCAAACATGATTTCCCTTTCCTGAAGCCATGTTGACTGGCTCTCATCAGGTCGTGTGTATCCAAGTGCCGGACTATGCTATCTTTAATCAGTGCTTCAACCATCTTTCCAGGGACTCACAGACTCACAGGTCTGTAGTTGCCCGGTTCTCCTCTTGATCCTTTTTTGAAAATTGGCGTGACGTTCGCTATCTTCCAATTGTCCGGTATCTGTCCAGTTCTAATTGACAGGTTGGCAAGTTTTTGCAAAAGCTCTTTGATTTCAACCTTCAGTTCTTTTAAGACTCCCGGGTGAATTCCATCAGGTCCAGGGGTTTTGTTGCTTTTAAGATTGTCGATTTGGTAGTATATCTGGTCCAAGTCCACTTCTACTGTGGTGAGGCTGTCCTCTATTACTCTTTTGAACACTTTCACTGTTTCTGGTATTGTTGTGGCATCCTCCTTTGTAAAGACAGACACAAAGAAGGAATTTAGTCTGTCTGCAATTTGTTTGTCTTCCTTGATGTACCTTTTTCTTCCCTGGTCATCCAGCGGTCCCCACCGCCTCTTTTGCAGGTTTTTTTCCTTTTACGTATCTAAAGAAGGTCTTGAAATTTTTGGCCTCTTGCGCTATTTTCTCCTCATAGTCCTTTTTGTAATCCTTCACCGCCTTGTGACATTTCTTCTGATCATCTTTGTGTTTGTTCCAAGCTTCGGTTGTTTTCGTGCGTTTCCATTTTTTAAAGGAGTCCTTCTTTTCTTTTATGGCTTCCTTCACCTCTCTAGTCAGCCATTCCGGTTCTCCTTTGCCTTTAGTTTTCCTTTCTTTGGAAATCCACGGAATGTAGAGATTTTGTGATTCCGTGATAGTATTTTTCAGTAGGGACCATGCCTGATCTACCGTTTTTAACTTTGTCTATCTTTTTCTTGAGGCGTTGTTTCACCATGGCTCTCATGCTATCGTATCTTCCCTTTTTAAAGTTTAAGGTCATGGTTAAGGTTTTGGTACATGGAACGTGCTACCGGAGAATGTGATAAGCAGAAGCACGCTACAGGGCTTCAAAGAGGGTCTGGACAGGTACCTGGAGGACAAAGGGATTGAGGGGTACAGATAGGAGTAGAGGTAGGTTAGAGGGATAGGATTAGAGGAAATTTGTAAAATTAGTCAGAGACCACTGTTCAGGCAGTGGGCCTGATGGGCCGCCGCGAGAGTGGACCGCTGGGCGAGATGGACCTCTGGTCTGCCTCAGCGGAGGCAACTTCTTATGTTCTTATATTCTACATTTCCCTTTCCCGATGTCAAGTTTAAAGTTGATCATGTTGTGACTTCTACTTCTTTTGTCAGTCCCACCATTTGTTCCAGGAAGCAGTCCCCTAGTGCTTCCAGGAACTTGGCCTCCTTGCTGCAGTTCGAGGTTCCCAGGTTCCAGTCTATCCCCGGGAAATTGAAGTCTCCCATGATTATTACATTACTTGTCTTACATTCTTGTTTGATTTCCTCTATCATTTCTGAGTCTGTCTCTTCCGTCTGTCCTGGGGGTCGATAGTAAAGGCCAATTTTTGTGTCTGCACCATTGTGTCTAGGAATCTTGATCCAGAGGGACTCCAGCTTCTCTGTCCTTTCTGTCATAGCCTAACAGTTTCTACTCCATCCTGAACATATAGGGCAATACCTCCACCTTTCTGCCTTCTGTATAATTTGTATCCCATTCATTTTCATCATTATACCATGTTTCTGTTATGCCAATGATTTCTAGTTCGTCGCATCTTGCTATTATCTCTAACCCTCCCATTTTGTTTCTCAGACTTTTAGCATTCGTCTACATACATTTGTGTTCCCTTCTTGGACTTTCTAAGCTTAGCAGTCTCTACTGTTTCTTTCACGGTATCCTTTTCTGCTCCTGCGTTGTCTCCCTTATTTGCTTTGTGGTCGTCCCCTCCCGTGTCTGAGTAGTTCTCCATAATTCCTTCTTTGGGGCATCCTGTCGCCCAGGCCATCGACTGGTGGTCAACTAGTGGCATCCAGAAGTGCGATGATGTCATGCACATGTGTTAACGTTGTCATGCCAATGTTTGTGCATGTGTGAAGGCCCTCCAGATGGGGCCATGAGCCGCCAGTGGGGGGTGCTAGGAGAGAAGACGCGTGGAGAGAAAGAGAGTCGCCGGCTGACTGCCTACAGGATGTGCCTTTCCTCCTCCCCGGCGTCTTGAATCTCGGGCTGCACACTGTTTGCGAAATGCTGCTCTAGAGACAGAAAAAAGGCCATAACTGAATCTACACACTTATGATAGCTTTTGGGCTTACAGGCAGTATATAAGAAATCAATTAAATAAAATTCTTGGTGAGATACAGCTCTTGCATTTGATCACGAATGTAGGAAACTTTATTTGGAGTTACTAGAATGGTTTTTCCAATTGCTGCTGGCATCCGTTCTTTTAATAGAAAATTTTTGAACATATGTGGAGACTGGCACTACATGTATGTAACTTGGTAGCTTTCTCACTTGTATTAATTCTAGGAACACAGAGCCTGCATGGTATCGTATACAATTTGTGGCTTAAGCATTTAAGCCTCTATTGAAATGCCAAACAGAGAATGACACAGGGACAAATTTCTTTCCCTTTCACTGACCCATCCCTCTAAGCTCTGTCATCAAATACGGTATTTTAATAAAGGGGTGCCTGTTTTGAACCTAAGCTCTTACTTTCCTTTCTAGAATACTGTTGTAAGCAAGTATATATGCACATATGTTTAGGTATATCCCCCAAAGTTACTATGCTCACATCCCCCCTATCCTCAATCACTTCACTGGCTCCCCATCCACTTCTGTATACAGTTCAAACTCCTCTTATTCACCTACAAGTGTTTTCACTCTTTAGCTCTCTTGTTTCTCCCTACACTCCTCCCTGGGAACTCCGTTCATCAAACAGATCTCTCCTATCTACCCTTCTCTTCTGCTAACTCCAGACTGTGCCTTTTCTCTATTGCTGTTACCGTACACATGGAACAAACTGCCTGAAACTATTCAAATCCAAAGTAAAAACCCACCTTTTCGAGAATGCATTTATCTCATAAACCCCTCACCCTACACACCCTGAGTAACTCCCTAAGCTCTACTTGTCCTGCTGTTAATTTTAGATTGGAAGCTCTACTGAGCAGGGACCAGCTCTTAAATATGTTATTGTACAGAGCGGTGTATGCCTATTGGTGCTATAGAAACGTTAAATAGTAGTAGGCCTAAGCACTTACGCCAGTCATGGAGCCCAGATTCTGGTCATAACAGTATGCACGTAATGTATCGTACCTTATAAGTTATATGTGTTAGTGTGATCTCTGTCCAGACTCTGCCTATGTGCATTCTCACCTGCAAAATTGAAGACATGCGCATAGGGGTAGATTGGGTCCACATTTAAGCGCCAGGATAATGAGTGCTAAGTGCAGATTTTATAAGGGCATTTCCATGCAGAACCTTCTTTATTGAATACTAGCTTATAGTCATTCTAGGCAGGAGCATTTACACCTTCCAAAGACTGGTATAATTGCTCGTGCCTAACTCCAATCAGGTGCAGAAATAGAAGTATTCAGTCACTTTGCGCCTAAATCCGAGGAATGCCACTGACCCATCCATGCCCCTTTCTTTGGAGTTACGCGCAATATGAATTAGGCGCGCAGGTTTTAGAATAACGTTTTGTGCAAATCTGGGATCTGTGCCCAAAATTGTGGACTTTGGTTGACCTAAACAAAATTCGAGGGTAGTTACAGGAGAGTGAGTAGGCGGATTATTTTTCTTAATAGAATATTAAGATTTACTGCATGTGCGCCGTTTAATTTCAGGCGGATGCTCATAGAATTACCCCCATCATACGATAATGGTCATCATACGTTATCTGCCACAAAGCCCATTGTATAAAATACCCTTTATGGCAGATAATTCAAAACAACGGTATGCTTCATTAAATTTTAATAAATAGGGACCAGATTAAATTCCCTCTGAATATCAGGTTAGCTTTCCATCAGGTACAGTGACATATCAGGAATTTGGTTACCTAACGTGTTAAAAGAAAGACGTGTGTCTTTAATCAAACTGTGTGCCATGGCACAGTGTTGTGTCCCAAAGAGATTCCAGGTGTGTTACGAGAGATTCCAGAATTTTACTTTATTTTTAAAAATTCCCCTCATAAATATACACCAGAATAGATGACATGTATGTTGGGTACGCATGTTGTATTTGACCATCTGACTCGTATCTCCCCTATCCCTCCTTTCCTAGGGTATACACATTCAGGACTTCCAGTCTCTCCTCGTACGTCTTTTGGTGCAAACCTCCTACCATTTTCGTCACCTTGCTTCAAGTTGTCTTATGTCCTTTGCCAGATACGGTCTCCAAAATTTAACACAATACTCCAAGTGGGGCCTCACAAATGACTTGTACAAGGGCATCAACACCTTCTTTCTTCTACTGATTATGCCTGGCATCTTTCTGCCAACAGCTATCACTTGTCACACGGTTTCTTTGCCTTTATCACCCCAAGGTCCCTCTCCCCATCCATGCATATCGACCTCTCACCTCCTAGCACAAACGGCAACTTCTGATTTCTAATCCCCAAATGCATTACGCTGCACGTCTTTGCATTGAATTTTAGTTGGCAGATATTAGACCATTTCTCTAACTTTTGCAGATCCTTTTTCATGTTTTCCACTCCCTCCTCAGTGTCTACTCTGTTACAAATGTTGGTATCATCCACAAAAAGGCAAATCTTTCCTTCTAACCCCCCTTCAGCAATGTCACTCACAAACATATTGAACAGGATCGGCTCCAGCACCAATCCTTGAGGGACTCACTACTCACCTTTATTTCCTCCAGTAAATTTCATTAACCACTACCCTCTGGTATCTGTCAACCAGTTTCTAATTCAGTTTACTACCACTTTGGGTCCTAACTTCAGCCTGTCAAGTTTGTTCAAGAGCTTCCTGTGAAATCTAAGTAAATTACATCTAGCATATGTCCTTGATCCAATTCTCTGGTCACCCAATCAAAATCAGATTCATTTGGCATGATTTACCTTTAATAAAACCATGTTACCTCAGATCCTGTACATTCTAGGAATTTCACTATCCTTTCTTTCAGCAACGCTTCCATTATTTTTCCAATAACTGAAGTGAAGCTTACTGACCTGTAGTTTCCCACGTCAACTCTGTGACCACTTTTGTGAATTGGCACTACATCTGCTCTTCTCCAGTCCCCAGGAACTAATAATAATAATAATAATCATTTATTTGTATGCCGCCATACCAGGGAGGTTCTAAGCGGCTCACAACACAAGAAACAATACACACGATTCCATCAAAGTATCCAGGTGAAATACAACAAGGAGCTATATACACATTTTGATAATATATCAGAATTTAAAAAAACATGTCGTATGGATAGAAATGCTGTGATAAAAATATAATAAGTTAAAAGAGAAACATTAAGAGATCAACTTATTAAATAAATGGGTCTTTAACAATTTCCTAAAATCTAAAAAAGAAGAAGCTTCTAACATTACTTTACCAAGCCATGTATTCAGTTTGGCGGCCTGGAAAGAAAAGGTTTGATCAAAGAACTTCTTATAATGGCAGGATTTTACATTACATTACATTAGAGATTTCTATTCCGCCATTACCTTGCGGTTCATGGCGGGTTACAAAAGAGATTAAAAAAACGGAGGGTTACAATGGAAGAACATTTGTCTTTTCTAGAGAGATAAAGAGTAGGTTATGTAGTTTCTGTGTGGAGGGAAGAGAGAGGGGGAAGGACGGTAAGTTTGAAGTTAGGGCTGTATCAGGAATTTCTTGAAGATTGTAGTTTTTATTTCTTTTCTGAAGTTATGGCTGTTTTACAGAGGGATATATAAATAACTGCACTCTCCGTGTGTTTTTATTAGAAGTGACTCCACAAAAAATGAGAAAGTAAGTAACCTGGTGACGGATCGAATGCTGCTTTGTAGTACATACATGTAGCAGATACTACTCCCATCTCCAAAGATTTGTTGAACAAATGAATAGAATCCACCAGAACCTCTCTGAGCTCCCTCAATATCCTGGGATGGATCCCATCCAGTCCCATTTTTTTGTCCACCTTCAAGTTTTCAAGTTGTTTATAAACACTTTCTTCCGGGAATGGCACAGTATCTACTCCATTCTCGTGTGTAACTTTGACAAACAATCTCAGTCCTTCTCCAGGATTTTCTTCCATGAACACAGAACGGAAGATTTTGTTTAGCAAGTTTGCGTTTTTCTCATCACTCTCCACATATCGGTTCATAGCAATTCCATTTTTTTGTCTTCTTCCTTTCACTAATATATCTGGAAAAAATTTTGACTCCCTTTTTTACATTTTTTGTCATTTGCTCTTCTGCTTTCGCTTTCACTAGACATATCTCTCTTTTGGCTTCTTTCAGTTTCACCTGGTAATCCTTTCTATACATCTCTTCTTGAGTTTTTTTATATTTCACAAATGCCAACTCTTTTGCCCTTATTTTCTCTGCCACTAGTTTGGAGAACCATATCGGTTTTTGTTTTTATTTATTTTCTTCACATAATCATTTTTATTGCTCCTTTCAGCTTAGACCATTGTTTATCTACTTCTCTCATGTCCTCCAATCCTAACAGTTCTTCCTTCAGGTACTCTCCAAGTTTAAGTTTTTTATTTTTGATATACCGTCTATCAAAACAAGTGTCTAAATCAGGGGTGCCCAACGCGTCAATCGCGATCGACAGGTCGTTCGCTCAGGCGACCCCAGTCGATCGCACAGCAGGTTCCCTTCTTCCCTTCTCTTTTTTTCCCCTCCTGACTGGCCCGCCTCTTAAAGAACGCTGGCCAATCAGAGTGCTGGAAGGGTGGGGTGAAGGTCGGTGGGGGACGGAGCTCAGCGCATCACAAGAAATAGAAGCGCCTGTAATGATTGAGGTAAGAGCGAGGCCTAATGCTGCCCGATATACAATTTTAAAAACCCCAAAATCGGCCTCCCAATCAGTGGCGTACCGAGGTGGGGCGGTCCGCCCCCGCCCCGGGTGCACAGCTTGGAGGGATGCACAGCCGTCCGGGTCCTCCTGCCCTTCCTTTCCACCGGTCTGCGCACGGGGCTCGCACCCGCCGCCCAAATGGTGCTGTTGGTTATCGCGAGACTCGCGGGAGTTGACGGCACCATTCGAACGTCGGCGCGGGACCAGGCAGGCGCAAGCCCCGAGCGCGGACCGGGGGAAAAGAATCCCTGGAGGGTGTTTTCTCCCACGATAGACTCCGAAAGAGCGTTCCAGTTTTCTACCACTCTCTGAGTGAAGAAGAACTTCCTTACATTCGTACGGAATCTGTCCCCTTTCAATTTTAGAGAGTGCCCTCTCGTTCTCCCTACCTTGGAGAGGGTGAATAAACTGTCCTTATCTACTAAGTCTATTCCCTTCAGTACCTTGAATGTTTCGATCATGTCCCCTCTCAATCTTCTCTGTTCGAGAGAGAAAAGGCCCAGTTTCTTTAATCTTTCACTGTACGGCAACTCCTCCAGCCCCTTAACCATCTTAGTCACTCTTCTCTGGACCCTTTCGAGTAGTACCATGTCCTTCTTCATGTACGGTGACCAGTGCTGGACGCAGTACTCCAGGTGATGGCGCACCATGGCCCGGTACAGCGGCATGATAACCTTCTCCGATCTGTTCATGATCCCCTTCTTTATCATTCCTAGCATTCTGTTCGCCCTTTTTGCCGCCACCGCACATTGCATGGACGGCTTCATTGACTTGTCGAACAGAACTCCCAAGTCTCTTTCCTGGGAGGTCTCTCCAAGTACCACCCCGGACATCCTGTATTCGTTCATGAGGTTTTTGTTACCTACATGCATCACTTTATACTTATCCACGTTGAACCTCATCTGCCATGTTGATGCCCATTCCTCGAGCCTGATTATGTCATGTTGCAGATCTTCGCAATCCCCCTGTGTCTTCACTATTCTGAATAACTTTATATCATCCGCAAATTTAATCACCTCACTTGTCGTACCAATGTCTAGATCATTTATAAAGATGTTGACGAGCACGGGTCCAAGCACCAAGTCCTGCGGCACCCCACTGGTGACGCTCTTCCAGTCCGAGTATTGTCCATTTACCCCCACTCTCCGTTTCCTATGATCCAGCCAGTTTTTAATCCACGTGAGTATTTCACCCTCGATTCCATGGCTCGCAATTTTCCGAAGTAGTCGTTCATGTGGAACCTTGTCAACCACCTTCTGAAAATTCAGATATACGATGTCGACCAGGTCACTCTTGTCTATCTGTCTGTTTACTCCCTCAAAGAAGTGCAGCAAGTTCGTCAAACACGATCTGCCTTTGCTAAAACCGTGCTGACTGGTCCTCATCAGCCTGTGTCCATCAAGGTGATCAATGATGCGGTCCTTTATCAGCGACTCTACCATCTTTCCTGGTACCGAGGTCAGACTCACCCATTTAGTGTGCTGAAGCTAAAATGGATTGAGAGACACTGATAATCATTCGGATCCTCCTCTTCAACAGTGCTTTTGGCGGTCTACATTCGACCATCTGTTTACCTAAACCTATGTGATATCTAACGAGTGTCTTTGGATATTATACGAATGGTTTAATTCTCTGCCCTAGTCTTTCTCTTGTGTACCAGATGCCGGTTCCACCCTTGGATCTGATTTTTATGACTGCTCTCCATGCAAACCTTTTTGGCTCTTTTTGTAATTGATTTTATTTATTTAAAAAATTTATATCCTGTCTATCTCTAGGCAGGTTACAAAATAAACATACATAAATTATTAACACATGGCCATACCCAACTCTTACAAACAATAACATTGATATCTGCATTCAACCTCCTCACCCTCTTTTTTTTTTTTTTTTTAAGAAGTAGTGGCTGCGTTGAGCTTGAGATCCATGCAAATTGGGTTTTTTTGAAGATTAGCAGAGATAAATGATTCAGTAGGATGTTGCATTTGCCAATATCAACTGGCTGTAATGATTACTACTACAGTTGGCTTATGGAAAGCTGGCTTGCCCAGTCTGGAGTTTGATTATACAGTAGTATTTCCTTGGTTTCTTCTGAGGATTTATTTTTTTTTTTCTTTTAAACCCAAGTGGGAGTCTAAAGCATGTTGTACTTTGAGGACATTAACAAGTTTGTCTTAAAGGGCTTTTGTACAACTGGCTGTTCTGTGAGCAGCTGTCTGTAGACATTCATTAAATGCCTGATTTTGTATAGCTAGTCTGACCTTTTGTGGTCCTGCTGAGATTTTGCCCTCCAGCCTACCTTCTTACCTCCAGCTGACTTGGTTGATCATTACATAGAGACAGACAGCCTGCCTCACTGATCCTCCCCGTTTATAACAAGAGGAATGATAAATGCTTTAGTCTGGTTGGTTTATTATTATTATTTTTTTCTGTGAAAGCAAGCCAGCAGATATATTGCATTCTTAGGCTTTCTGGTGGTATACGCCTTCAAAGAGAAGTCATAATATCAAAATAAGGCCAGTCTGCAGTATAAGGCGATTTCTAATGTTTTTTTAGAACTACTGTATGTTTATAATCTAAGGGCCTGATGTTCAAATTATTTTTGCTTCTAACTAAAAATTATGTTCCTAAATTGGCATCTTTGAAAATTTGCTAGGGCCAGGTCTGGCTTAACCTGTGCTCCAGGTGAGGCTCTGACCGGGCAACAAATGCCTAAGGCCATGATGCCACTGGCCCATAAGCTTGAACACTTCACGACCTCCCCTCCCCCCCCTCCCCAGTCCTGGCTGGGTATGGTTTCATAGGCCAGCTGCCACGAGGGAGGAACGTCAGCATCAGAGGAGAGAAGTTTAGGAAACCGCATCCTGCCAGGACCATACAGTAGTGTCAGAGGAGGGAGGAGGAAAGTGCCTGGGGAGGAGGGGGGGCTAGGATTGAGTGCCTGACTTTATACTTCTACATTTAAGATCATTAAAAGTGTCAAGGGGTGGGGGGAAGTCAGGAGCTTATTACTGATGTTCATCACTAGGTCCATAAATCTAGGCAAATGAATGGTAGGCCTAAATTTATACCATAATTTTAAGCTCCTATTTAAAATGATTTTCAGATGAAAACTTAGGACTCCTTTTATTAAACGGTGCAGGCTGACGAGGTGAATGCTCATAGAATTCCTAGGAGTGTCGGAGCATTTACCTCGCTGGCCCGTGCTAAAAACCTCTAGTGCCACTTAGTAAAACCCAGCAATGGTTTCCTAAGTTTGGCTGAGCCAAATATAGAATTCTAAGTTTAGGAAGTCAGTTATTTTTAAATATGAGGATACCTGAGGTAGGATTAGTGGTAGATGTGGGATTTGAATTCTGGCTTCCCTGATTCTTACTTATTAACTCATTGCTGTAGCCACTAGGCCACTTCCTCTGACTGATAGCTGATATATGTTCTGTGTTTTTATACATGCAGAGCACAGCAAATTTTATTAAAATTTGACATCATTCTGAAGAAAAAACGACACTGATAGCTGTTAGTTCCTCATTGCTGGCTAATATCTGCTGCTGATTCTTTAAACTGTGTGCATTCTGTCAGAACACTTTAAAATACATTATTTTTAAGCATTGATTTGTATAAACTTAAATAAACTTCTGAGAAGCATTAAACCAAGCTCCATATTTGGCTGTATCAGTATTGCTTTGGAAATGTGAATACAGAGGCAGAGCAATCCTTTGGCCAATTAATGTGATTAATGACATAACCAAAACACCCTGCTTTCGACCCACCAACTGCAACTGAGACTGCAAAAAGAAAGTATTAAGTGATAGGGACAATTGTTTTTGATGTGAAATGTTATTTTTCCACTTGGAGAGAGGATTCTGTGATACTTGTCTCATCACAATGGGTCCCTCTTCTCAATAATCAGAGAGAAAAAAATCTATTTACCTAATGAAAAACTATGATAATAATAATAACTTTATTCTTCTATACTGCCATAGTCAGATGACTTCTAGGCGGTTCACATCGAAGAGGGCTGGACAATCAGCAAATTACAGAATGCAAATGATGATGGTACAACATATTACACAAGGAATAGACAGGAGGAAAATATAAATTTAGTGTGGTTTCTGTTTAGGAGATGAATCTGTCAAACAGTGGGTCAGCCTGGCTCCATTGATGTAGTTACCCAGCCAGGACTTCTGTTTGCTTGTTTGAAACATGAAAGACCTGTCCAAAAAGGATTCGTATTTGCAGCCGGTGATCCTTGGGTATGCAAATAGGTTACAGCTTCTGGTTGACCATGTGGGGTTGGGTAGAACGAAGTGTGGTAGAAGATAGGAATGCGCTAGTCCCCAGGCCTGCTTGAAACAAATATAGGCAAATTTGAACATTATTTGCACCTCCATTGGGAACCAGTGTAACAGTCTGTAGTAGGGGCTAATGTGGTCATTTTTCCTCAGTCCGAATATCAAGCGAACTGCCGTGTGTTCTGTACTATTCTTAATTTTCGTACTGTTTTCTTTGGGATACCCAGATAAATGATATTGCAATAGTCCAGTATTGATAGGACCAGAGACTGCACCAGTAATCTAAAGGATGTGGAGTCAAAGTATTTTTTAATGGTCCTTAATTTCCACAGTGCGCAAAAGCACTTTTTCACTACTATGTTTGTGTGGTCAACCATAGTTAGATGTGTGTCTCATGTGATATCTAGTATTTTTATAGTTTTAGAAATTGGGTATTCATGGCCATGATGGAAACATGGGAACAGTTTGGCTAATAACAGGACACCTCAATGCTACTGAGGTACAGTTGTCTGATTAGCCTATCACTCAGTATATTTTTACATTAGGAGAAGGATAATCACAGTGCTAAAAGATTCTGGTGTTGGCAGGTGTGTGTTTTGCTTTCTGATGAGCTACATCCAGTACTTGCACCCTCAAAAGGAGTATTAGAGTGAACATCAATTTTCCCCATGGTAACTACTGAAATAATAGAAACATAGAAACAAGATGGCAGATAAAGGCGTAACCATTATCTCTTCCTCTCTGAGATTACACATGACTATACAAGGCTCTCTTGAAATCAGACACAGTCTCTGTCTCCACCACCTCTACCGGGAGACTGTTCCATGCATCTACCACCCTTTCTGTAAAAAAAGTATGTCCTTAGATTACTCCTGAGCCTATCACCTCTTAACTTCATCCTATTCCCTCTCAATCCACAGCTTCCTTTTAAATGAAAGAGACTCATCTCATGTGCATTTACATCACATAGGTATTTAAATGTCTTTATCATATCTCCTTTCCCCCGCCTTTCCTCCAAAGTATACAGATTGAGAATTTTAAGTCTGTCCCCATACGCCTTATGACAAAGACCATGCACCATTTTAGTAGCCTTCCTCTGGACCAACTCCACCCTTTTTATATTTTTTTGAAGGTGCGGCCTCCAGAGTTGCACACAATATTCTAAATGAGGTCTCACCAGAGTCTTTTACAGGGGCATCAATACCTCTTTTTTCCTACTGGCCGTACCTCTCCCTATGCAACCCAGCATCCTTCTAGCTTTCGCCGTCACCTTTTCAACCTGTTTGACCACCTTAAGATCATCATATACAATCCCACCCTAGTCCCACTCTTCTGTCATGCACATAAGTTCTTCACCCCCTAAACTGTACCGTTCACTCAGGTTTTTGCAGCCCAAATGCATAACCTTGCATTTCTTAGCATTAAATTTTAGCTGCCAAATTTCAGACCATTCTTCAAGCTTCGCCAGGTCTTTCTTTGTGTTATTCCCACCATCCTGGATGTCTACTCTATTGCAGATTTTGGTATCATCCACATAGAGGCAAAACTTACCCGACAGCCCTGCAACAATATGGTTTATAAAAATGTTAAAAAGAATAGTTTTGAAACCAGAGACTGAAAGTGGAAGAGGTGAACCAGTAGAGGTGGTTTGTGGCAAATTATCAGCCTGGATTAGGGCTCCTCTCTGAACATCCTTCTGTTCCTCCTAAATCCGATCCTTTATCTGTATTCTTCCCTCCCCATCTTCACTGAGTTGCTGTGTAGGTTGCTGGAGCCATATCATCTTGCTGTAGTATAGTTCAAGCCTAGGGTGACCAGATTTCACAATGTAAAAACCCAACACGTGGCCCCATGCATGTGATGTCATCGTGTCACATATGCACATTTTCAGAGGCCTTGCCAGACACAGCCCAGAACCAAAAACCCAGACAAACTCCTTACAGGTTAGAAAGACACCTGGACAGTCCTCTAAAAAGAAGACATGTCCGAGTAAATCCGGATGTCTGGTAACCCTATTCAAGCTCATACCACCACTTCAGCTCTAGTTCCCTGCCATATTGTGCAGCTTGCACTGACTGCAGCTTAATTTGCTTTCTTGCTGTCCGGAGTCCAGGACCCCAGCAGCTGCTGGAGCTCCAGGCTCCATTGACTGAGGTTATCTCCTTTGAGCTGCCCCTTAAAGGAGCAATGGCTTATGGGCCAGCAATGATTCCAATACTGCAACCCACAAACCCATTTACCTTTAAGGAGCAAACTGAATGTGCCTTTTATCACACCATTACAAGCCAGTCGGCTCAATAGGCCAGTCCACACCTGTGTGCCATCGAAAAGTTATCAGAAGTGCATTTGAATCTGTTGCTAGTGCTCATGATTCTTGATTTGTTTTTAAAGCCATCGTATGCTTGTAAAAGCTCACCCAAATTTGGCTCTCTTTGGCTGGGTGTTGGCAAAATCATTTCTTGTTGAACTGGCCAGAAAACAACGTAGCTTGTGAATGGATCCCATGAATGCTCCATGGTTTCCCCTGCATTTCAATGCCACGCCTTTTTATTTATTGTTGAAGTGTTAAAATGCGTCTATCACAGCATCCCCTTTTCATGGCAGATGCTGATGACCCTGTAGCTAAATCAAATTAGGTTCATGTTAAAATTCTGGCTGCAGGTGGTTGGTATTTTATTTCATACGACGACTCTTCTGAGAAACCCCTGTAGTCTTTAGCTTCTACATAGATCATGAAGAGAATTAGTCCACATTAGCGCAGTGCCATTTTATCAGATTTAGAGATACTAATGAATTCTGTTTTGCTTTCCCACCAATTATTGGGGCACCCTGAAAGCATGTCCTTGACAGCTATTCTTAAGAATTACACCAGGGTTAAAAGTTAAGAAACCCTTCTCTCTTTCATTTTCAATATCTTGCTCTTTGTTGTTGGGCAATCGGGACAACATAGACACATTTCTGTTATTTCAACCAGGTTTGTATATCACCTTGAAATCTAACTCGGCCAGCTCCACCCCCTGGATATCTGCCATTTCAATGTACTTCAATGGATTGTGATCCGTACATACAATGAAATATCGGTAAATGTGATATTCACAGAATTTTTCCATAGTGACCCACTTCAAGGCAAGAAATTCCAGTTTTAACATTGTATTCAAATTTCCTCAAGCTCCGGCTTGCATAGGCAATAACTTTTTTGGTCCCCTGTTGGACTTGACTAAGGACGGCTCCCTGACCTTTATTGCTCGTGTCTATGATCAGGATAAATGGGAAGGTCAAAATAGTGCTGTGATTAACTTTTATTTTTGTAGGTATTTATACACTGCTTATAGCCTTGTTTTTCAGTGTTGACACACTTCATTCTAAAAGAAAAGCACTTCCTTCACATATCTCTTGACTTTTCCCAGTAACTCTGTCATGGTGCAGCAATCTGAATGAATTTATCTGTAAATCGTCAGTAAAAACTAGCAGGAAGTTAGTGGTGGGGCTATTTGACAATTTCCAAACAACCTTCTCTGGAATCTCCTGACTTTATTTCTTTGAGCATCTGTAGTATGCCACCTTTGCCCACTCCTCCTCATTCACAGCCTTTCCTCTGGTTCCCTGCCTTTCAGCATTCATGCATCCTCTCACTGCTGAATGAATGGAGAGTATAGAATGTATTCTCAATAAGCAGTGTGGTAGGTGAGAGTAGAATGTCTGTGTGGACAGCACCCCCCAGTGGTTGAGAGGTAAGACCATCCCAAAAATGGCACAAAAAAGAATCAAGAATACAAATTGTATCACATATAGCATTTGCTATGTTGGCCAGACTGGATGGACCATAGAGGTCCCTGTCTGCTGGAATAGAAGGGGATATATTAAGATGCATAGGCAAATGGCTGGAAAACAGAATGCAGAGGGTGGACATAAATGGGAAGTTCTCGGACTGGGAGAAGGTAAAAAGCGGTGTGCCCCAGGACTCGGTTCTTGGGCCCATCTTATTCAATATCTTCATAAATGACCTGGAAGAAGAAACAACAAGTAATATAATCAAGTTTGCAGATGACACAAAACTATGTCGGGCAGTTGAGTCACAAAAAGACAGCGAAGAACTCCAGAGAGATTTGAACCAGCTAGAGAAATAGGTGGAAAAGTGGCAGATGAAGTTTAATATAGAAAAATGCAAAGTGATACACCTGGGCAGAAAAAACAAGGAACATGAATATAAAATGTTAGGTGTAACATTGAGCAAGAGCGATCAAGAAAAGGACCTGGGGGTACTGATAGACAGGACCCCGAGGCCGTCGGCTCAATGCGTAGCAGCAGCAAAGAAAGCAAACAGGATGTTGGGCATGATAAAGAAGGGAATCACGAGTAGATCGGCGGACGTCATAATGCCGCTTTACAGAGCAATGGTCAGACCACACTTGGAATACTGTATCCAACACTGGTCGCCCTACCTAAAGAAGGATATAACACTTCTGGAGAGGGTGCAGAGGCGAGCCACGAAGCTAGTAAAAGGTATGGAGAATTTGAGCTACAAAGAACGCCTCGGAAAACTGGGATTGTTAACCCTCGAGAAGAGAAGACTGCGAGGGGATATGATAGAGACTTTTAAAATACTAAAAGAATTTGACAAAATAGAGCAAGAAACATCGTTATTCACATTGTCAAATGTGACTCGGACAAGAGGTCATGCACTGAAACTGAAGGGCAACAGTCCCAGGACAAATGTCAGGAAGTTCTGTTTCACACAGAGAGTGGTGGACGCTTGGAATGCTCTCCCGGAGGAGGTTGTAATGGAGACCACCATTCTTGGATTCAAGGGTAAGTTGGATGCACACCTTCTTGCAAATCACATTGAGAGATACGGGTAAACAAGGTCTTCATCAGGGAACATCTAGCTTAACTCCGTGTGTGCGGGTCGCCGGACTAGATGGACCTAAGGTCTGATCCGGTGAAGGCATTTCTTATGTTCTTATGTCATCTACTAGGTTAATGTCTGGATGACAGGTGGTGTTGTGGTGTTTGGGTATCTGGGCTGTATGGTATTTTGAGGGTAGGTGAACTGATGCAAGTACTGTATAGTTGGTGAGGTGTTGTGAGGTTATTGGAAGCTGGAGGAGACAGGCAAATTCTACAGGCGAGTATTGGGGAAAGAGGAGTTAGTGGTAACTGGAAGAGCTCAACTGAGTGCAAAGACTGCCCCATCCCCTTTCTTCCATATGTAGCCTGTACAGCGCTATACTGAGGGCTGTGTGAGCAGTGTGGCTAACAAATATAGAGGTGCACAATCATTAATCTCAGCTCACTATCTCCTCCCATGAAGAAGGCAGTATGATGGACACAAAAGGGCAAATCACAAAGGTCGTAATTATGGCTCACTACAGTCCTGAGTTTGTATGTTTTGCAACTGCTGTGAACTCCATAACTCCAACTCCAGTCCTCCCAGCTGATGTCAGTGTTCCATTGTGGGGGACAGCCTGGAAGCCTGGCAGTGCCATGCTGTACTCCCTCCTTCCTTGTGTTAGAGAGACTTAATATACCTCCCTTATGGCAACCCAGAAACTTTTATTGGGGGATAGGCAACAGCAGTCTGGATGTGATATTCCATAAACATTTGGCTAGGAGAGGTAATAGTGAATAGGGTAGATTTTGAGGGGACTGCTAATGGGGCCACACCAAGGTGACTGATAGGAGCAGCAAGCAGTGTGTAGCCAGATGGCAGATTTAGGTTGATACTTCAGAAAAAAAGGGTGAGTAAAAAATGTCCTCTCCTCCCCCCCTTCCTCACTCCACAATCTCCAACCCTCCTTCCCCTCCTGGTGCTCCTTCTCCAACCACCCCCCCTCATCCCAACTCAACTGAAAATAATATACAGTACTGAACTGGCTGGGAGCTCTTAAGTCATGCCAGTGTATTTTATTTATTTAGTTGTGTTTTTAAATTTATACAGTAGTTTACCTACAAGCCTAAGTAGATTTAAAAAAAAAAAAACTTCCCTCCAGTAACACACAGAACTCTGCACAGCTCAACTTGGCGTTCAGTACCATGAGGTGTCAATGCTGCTAACCATGTATACCTCAGTTTTTTAAGGCCTGGGGATCCCCACCAACTACCACTAGAGCGCACAATGCTGGGTGAGCCCCTATGATGTATTCCCGTGTGGCCAGATGAATAAAGGAATATATATATATATATATATATATTTTTTTTTCTGAACGCTTTACCTTGTTTTATTTTTTTTCCTCAGTAGATGGAAGTATTTTATCCAATTTCTCTTTTTTAGTAATTGAATATGGCAAAGTTTGTGAATTTTAATGTGGATATTTTAGATGTAGTCCACCTAGGTTTAATGTGGAATAAAAAATTTTTAAAATAAATAAATTATACCCAATTGCAGAACAACAGGTCAGTTTTCAAAAGAATGTATTTGGTTATCAGTAGTTGGTGATCCCATAAAGCCTCTATCCATATATTTTCAAAAAGTTATATGGGCTGTTTGGGCTTCATACTAGCCAAATAATTTATGGGTGGATGGAGGACGGAACCATTGCAGGTCCAAAATTTATTTGTATAATGATAATATTGTGTTGCTATATGGGTAAACTTATAAAATACTTTGCATTACACTTTTCTACCTAAATTAGGGATTGGGACTTGTATGCTGCCTTTTTCTAGTTTTACGATCAGATACTTCAAGCATTTTCCGTATCTGTCCCAGTGGGCTTACAGTCGATATCTAATGTACCTGGGGCAGTGGAGGATTAAGTGAATTGTCGAGGGTCACAGGGAGCAGCACAGAATTTGAACCTGCAGCCTCAGGTTACTGTGCCCCACTCTTCATGGGATACCAATTTACAGGTCACTTAAAAGAAGGCCCACCTGTCCAACACACATACTCCCCTTTCTTTGTGTTCACCAGTCTTAACATATGGAAAGTTTATAAAATTCCCACCTTGAATATTTTTATGCTTATATTGGTACAGGTCCTCTCTCTTCCTCCCCACACACACCTTTTTCTTGACCTTTAATTACAAATTGGGGGGGGGGGGGATTTTTTTTTTTTTTTCCAAGACTCTGGATGGTATCTCAGCTCATTTGTTTGACCATCAGGAGCCCTTTCGCTAAGCTGTGGTAAAAAGTAGCTTTAGCACATCCTTAAGCAGGTCTTTTCTGAGCTCTAAGTTCATTTTTACCACAGTCAAAAAAATGGCCGACTCAGTCACTGAGCTAATAAATATCTCCCTCTGTTCCTCTCCCTGTTGCAGAATCCTGGTCTGTTTTTGTTTGCTTTATCATAGACTTCAAAGCTTTAGAAGCTACATTGGCTGAGTTTGAGACATGAATAAACACTTATGCTAATGTTAAGGTTCCAGAGAGGTGATTTTTCTGGCAATGGATCTGCAAGGCAAAAGGTCTCTTGGGAGCTGGATAACACTTTCAGTCTGAATCACATGTTTTGTGGCACTGGCTGTTTCATCTGAGGACTTGCATGGTATTTTTTCACCAAAAAGAAGTCTTATCTGGAAATTCTAATGCATCAACTCCTAATTTCTTCTTGAAAGCGTGGATTTATTTCCATTCTGTTTTGAAAATATCATTGCTCATAGTGATGTCTATAAAATTTAAAAACAATACCAAACAATGATACATATACAGGTATAACATAACAAAACAAAACAAAACTATCTCTCCTTTGCACAGTGCCTCCTCTCTTCCAAACCCTGTAAACCCCCTCTCATCAGAAAAGAATTTGGAGAATAGCCAAGTCAACTACTCACAAAAAAGCAACAAATTATCTTGTCATTTTAATCTACCAACAAAGCCCACTCCTCAGTAATTGACAGGACTGGGATATGAGAGATTATATCTATGTATATTTATATATACAATGGAACCAGAAGCCTTCTCGTAAACCAAAGTGCTTGTAGATCAAAGCGAGTTTCCCCATAGGAAGTAAGGGAAACTCGCTTGATTGGTTCCACATCCCCCCCCAACAAGGCCACCAGCGCTGCTTGCTTCCACCCCACTATATCCCCAAAACACCCCACCTCTGAGGCCATTGGCGCACTTCCATCCCACCCCTGAGAACAGGAATTGCTCCCCCCCCCCCCATCCGTGAGCCCCTACTCCCGAGAACCGGTATCGTCCGCCTACCCAAACCCTTACTGCGATCTGGCACCGGTATTAGAGTCTCGGAGAGAGCAAGAGCCAGAAGGCCTTCAGCATGTGTAGATGCTCAAGGCCCAGCCCAGCAAAGATCAGCGGCAAAAGGCAGGCTCTTCCGGCACGTCCAAGCTCAGTTTGCAAACCACGATTTGTAAGAGTGTCTTGCTTGTCTTGCAAAACACTCACAAACCGCGTTACTCGTAAACCGAGGTTTGACTGTATGTGGATTTATGGTACAAAATTCATACTGGGGGGGAGAAGTTATCAGCATGGGCTACTGTTAACCCTTTCAGGACCATAAGGATCGTAGGCCAATTTTTGTGGTTTTGACGACATTTTTATGGTAAAAAGGGCTTGCAGATGCCAAAAAATTGATTTTTTTTTGTGAAATATCATTATTTTTTTTTTAAAAAATCACACTTCTGGCTTATGGACAGTGTGGCAAGTGAATCTTCTCGTCAATCTGGCAACGACGCTAATGAATGAATGTCGGAACCAGTTTGTTTACATAAAGGCAGTATCCTATGGAATCCGTACATATCAAATTTAGAACTGTAGACTATCCCAATCAAAATTTATAGGATTTTAAAGTTATGGGACAAATATGTCCCTTGGTCCTGAAAGGGTTAACCACAGTTATTAGTAACTAGATCTCATTGCATAAAATGGGGCCTGTTAAAATATTCAGTCTTTATAGTAGCCCACATTCTATCCCATTCTCCCCAATGAGCTCAAAACGGGTTACAGGTTAATATAGAATAAAGACATGACAGGTTAACATACATAGAATACAGTCAAGAGTTTCAGTCTCATGCACTTCTAAATTTCTTCTCATCTTGGATACATTTGCAGCATTGTCTGTAACTAAACTGCAACTAATAGAGAGAGGAGAAAGGGAATCAGCTAATTGTCCCCCCTCTTGTTTCTCAGCCCCCACCTGCTACACCTGGTCCTGATTAAGCAGCCCTTTAAACTCTGTTTGAAAAAAACCACCAGCCATTCTGATTCCAGCAGAGAGAGGAGGAAATCTTAATTTTCTCCAGTCTTGGTTTTTAAAAAAATGTTTTGATCTGAAATTTAATTTCCAAAGTACAGTAGAGTAGTTTCAAAACTACAGTATAAAACAGATAATGGCAAGCTATTAGATATTGAGGGTTGTTGCTGCTCTTTTGTCTACAGATTTCCATTCTAAAGGTCTAGACCAGGGGTTCACATCCAGCCAGTCAGGTTTTTAAGTTACCCACAGTAAATATGCATGAGATAAATTTGTATGCACTGCCTCCACTTTATGCAAATCTATCTCATGCATATTCAATGTGGGCATCCTAAAATTCTGATTGGCTGAATGTGTTATGAGGACTGGGTTGAGACACCTTGATCTGGACCTATATTAGATCAGTCATTGGCTTATGCTATTACGGTAGAATGAGGATATCTGTGCGAAGGATACTACAACAGCTGTTGTGTAAAGGGCCGACACGGTGCATGTAGGCTGCTCATTTGATCAGTATGGAGCTAAGGATAACATTCTAGGCCCTGGAAGTAGAGCCTACATGGGGACATAATCTGGCTTTCATTGCCATCCCCATCCCATCCCCTTATATTGGTGCCATCATCCCAAGCCAATTCTTTTCAAGTTCAAGCGATTTACATAAAATGAAAAACATTTTTAAAAAAATAATAACATAATGCAAAAAAGGGGTTGGGGACAAACAATAACAAAACACTATTGCGTATCATTGGATACAAAAGGGTAAGAGGATATATCATAAAAAATTAAGGATGGGGGGAAGGAGCAGACCAAGAGGGTGAGAAAAATACTTGCAGGAATAGATGAAAGAGAGGGCGCCAAAAAACCTAGCGAGATCAATTCAAAGGCTGAAAACATGTATGCAAGGGCTGAAGACCCATTCCCATCATATTAGTACTGTCCCCTCAATCTCCCTACAATTTTCTTTCCCATCCATATATCCCACATTTTAAAAATCTTGTAAATTCAAACAAACATAAAATGCTTCTTATAACTTGTTAAAATTTAACAGAAAAACTATAGGCATGCAACATTTGTTATACCTTTTTTTTTTTATACCCGAGTTGAGGTGTACACAGGGACGTAATCTGGTCCCTATCCCCTCCTTTCCCCATTAATCCCTGAAGCATTAATGACTGTTTTGTCAAACATCGTAGATACCTTTGGATTATCATGGGTTTCCTACTGTCTCCATCCCTGTGTCAGGGATCCACCTCGCCTTCCCTCACAAAGCCTGTTAATGGAAGCTAAATTATTGCAGATGGAGTTGCCACTTGTTAAATATTCATGGCACACTAAACATCTCTTGTGAAGAATGGTTCTTTATGATTACGGAGTGTTTTCTTTGAAGATTCACTTTGGCGTTAACTATAAAGATCTGCTTTATGTGCTATGATTATATTTTTCAACCACAAACTAGACTCCTGATGAAGGCCTAGTGGCCAAAGCTCGCCATGTGTTGTCTTCTTCAACTCAATAAATTCATCCAATTGAACATCACAAACTGCTCTTGTTCTTTCATCTCCTCTGCTGTGGTTTTATAGCAGTCTTCTGTCCTTTGGTTACCACATGTTGACCTCAAGAGAAATAGTTAACTACCTGGCAGATAATGCAGGATACCTACTTTTGCTCTCTATAATTTCATGGCAACCTTCCATAATATGTAATGTAATGTAATGTAATTTATTTCTTATATACCGCTACATCCGTTAGGTTCTAAGCGGTTTACAGAAAATATACATTAAGATTAGAAATAAGAAAGGTACTTGAAAAATTCCCTTACTGTCCCGAAGGCTCACAATCTAACTAAAGTACCTGGAGGGTAATAGAGAAGTGAAAAGTAGAGTTAGAGGAAAAATAAAAATAAAATAAACATTTTAACAAGACAGCATTGATCTAAATACTAAATAATATACTGGGAATACCCCCAATAGATGGCCTGTTTTTTTAATACGATATTGAAAGAGGAATTGCAACATATAGTATGTGCATTATTTCCCCTATATTGTACAAAAAGTTCTGCCAAATGCAAAATACACTAGAAAAATGTGAAAGAATATACATCTATTTCTCAATACATCCAGCGGTGAACTGATTTTGCAAAACAGAAAAGCAAAAGACTGTCCTGCAATTTGGGTTGCTAAAGTCAAGAAATCATAACAATGAGATAGCAGGTCCGCTATCTGTTGAGGGGCTGGGGAGGAGGAGATGAAGAATCCACTCCCCTCAGACCTTACTGTGCAATACTCATGCAATATGATAAAAAAGCTTCTATAGAAGAGATGTGCACTTGTGCAGAATGAGAACAGATCATGGAAAAAAAAAAATATATATATATATATAAAGAGAGAGAGCGTTCATAAAACTTCAACATGTTTAAAAACCCACTCAAGTTGGCACTTGGATTACCTAAAAGACAGGTCGTCCAAGTGCCAATAATCAAACAAACTTTCTGGATGTGCCATGGGACTTTTTATGCCTCTGAATATCACTCCGCACCCAAATCTGAAAGGGGTGTATCTGGAGGAGTGGTTAGGGCAGTGTGTGGGCGGGATGGGGGCCAACCTGGACTTAGTCATTCTGCAGGGATAATCAAATGTTTGACTAGATATCCTGGACGAAACTTAAATGTTTTGAGTTAGACAATGTAAAAACAGGTACAAGTGCCAAAAAGGTATCCAAAGTGACGAGATAACCACTTCAGAGACAAAGAAAAGACCCCCCCCCCACAAAGGTCAGAATAAAAAAGTACATACCTGTCTCCAAATCATCAGCACTTGGTATAGGAAAGCCTGGTTGAACTGCATACAGGTCTTAAATACCCTGGGGGATGGGCTAGTGAACCATAGAGAGGAGGACCCAGGCCCATAAGCAACTCTAACCACTACATTTATGGTGAAACATGTGCGCCCCACAAAAACTCCACCAAACCTTACTCTACTGCCATATAGGTGCCACCTGTAGTCATAAGGAGTATTGGGGTTGTAGACAGGTGGATATTGTGGATTTTGGTGGTGTTTGGGGGAACTCACCATAACCTGTAAGGGAGATGTTTATCTGGCATCCTTTTTGTGAAGTTCACAGCAGTGCCCTGTAAGGTGTCCCACTGCTCTGTGGCCAGTCCATCACAATGCTGGCCCCTCCCACATCCAAATGGTTTTGTTCTGTGTGTTTGGACAAAATTTTGGTTGAAAATGTGGTATAAAAATAGATGTCCTGGCGGTCTGGATAGATGAATTTTAAAAAAAATATATATACTAGTCTTTAAGCCCGTTACATTAACGGGTGCTAGAATAGATGTCTGTCTGTCTGTGTTTCTTTCTCTCTCTCTCCTTGGCCACTGTCTGTGTCCTTCTATCTTCCCCCCTCCCCAAGCAAAACTGTCTGCCCCCAGCACACCCCTCCACCCAAAGCAGCCCCCTTTCCCTCTCCCTGACTGTCTATCCGTGGCCCCCTTCTGTATTCACCCCAGAGCAAAGCTGTTTGCCCCCAAAACAGCCCCCTTTCCCTAACTGTCTCTCCATGGCCCCTTCTGTCTTCCCCCCACAGCAAAGCTGTCTGTCCCCAGCACACTTCCCCCCGCCCCCAAAGCAGCCCCCTTTCTCTCTCCCTGTCTCTCCATGGCCCCTTCTGTCTTCCCTTAGTGCCCCTGGTGCCACCTTCCATGTCCTTAATGTCCCATTCAATGTCCTTAGTGCCTCCTTCCTATATCCTTAGTGCCCCCAGTGCCTCCTTCCCGTGTCCTTAGTGCCCTTTCCTATGTCCTTAGTGGCCCCAGTGCCTCCTTCCAATGCCCCCCTCAATGGCTTTTAGACTTTGTTCCACCCACACCCTCCCCCCGAAGCCACCCTGCCTGCCTCCCATCCCCCTGTGCAGTAGAACCTTTAATTTCTACCCCCCCCCCCCCATTCTCCCATTCGGCATTTGCAGCATGTTTCTATCTACCCCCCCCCCCACCCACCCCCACGCCACTACCGCTGCCATGCAGCCGACCCCACTGATCCTCCCATCGTGAGACGAACACAAACCTCCGGCCTGCAGCAGCTCCACAGCACTCTACTGTCCTGATTTCCTCGGCAGTGAAAATCAAGGCAGTAGAAGGCTGGAAGCAGAATGTTTAGAGTGCTGTGGAGCTGCTGTAGGCCGGAGGTTTGTGTTCATCTCGCGGTGGGAGGGTTGGATGGTAGGCTCAACCCGCTGGCCCCGGGGGTCTTCCCGCAGGCACGAATGGTAGCTGTGTAGACACCTCCTTGGGCAGCAAGGTTTGGACGCGCACTGCCATGCGCATGGGGCTCTCGTCGACCTGGGGCTTCGGTGCCATCGAGGGAGGGAAAGAGGCATGAGCCGCGCATTCAAGGAAAGCGCGCCCGCTTCATCTTGTTTCTAAGGCAGCCGCCCCCTCCCCCGGAGCGACTCCGACCTCTACCGGGCCCTCCAGTAGCTCCCATTCCCACATCCGTGCCCTCCCAGCAGGGAATTTTGAAAGCAGCGGCGCGAGGTGGAGAGCAGGGAGGCTGTGGTGATGTAATACGCGCTGTGACAAAACCAGCACCAGTCCGGTCCCTGATAGGATCGGATGCAGAAGAGCAGACCAGATTGATTCTGGCACTCACCTTGAGGCTGACCTCCCTTGCCCCCATAACCAAGGAGATAGTGAACTGGAACAGAGGCAGGCAGATTGGCAACAGCAGCCTTCTGGCTTTAGAGCAGCTAGAGAAGCCACGAGGAAGGTAGCTGCAGTAGACAAACCTAGGCAGAGAAAAGCTGCTGTAGAGCCAAAACCCATCCCCCGCTACAGGCTGAAGGGGATTGGCTCTGATCTGTTTAAAAGCAGGCTGAGTCAAGCAGGAGGGGGAGGAGCGAGTGACGAGGGCGAGTCACTCCCACAGCTCAAGGCAGGTGAAGAGCTGTGGAACAGAGCAGGAGAGGAAAACGTGCTGGATTATCCCATGCAGGATTTGGAGGAAATCCTGCCTACTTCAAACTACCAAGTTCTAGATCGTGTGGAAGGCATGGAGATAGAACTGGCTGGCCCAATGTTAGAAAGCCAGACGGAAGGTATGGAAGTTGCATGAAAGAATGCAGCAACTGAGAAACCATTAGTGGTTTGTGGTTTTTCTTTCTTTTGCTGATGTTTGGTTTGTTTCTGCTGTGCAAACTATGCCTGAAGAAGTTAAGATAGGTTTGAACTTTATAAGTATTTTGAGAGTAAGAATAATACTTGCTTGAAACCCAAACTGAGGAATGGATTTAAAAGCAAGTTTGTGAACCTGAAGCTCAAACTGACATAGTTAAGTTTGGTTTTTGGAACTTTAGAAATCCTGCTGTGACTCCGGTTCTTGAAGCTAATTAGATTATCTGTCTCAGCTGTGTGATTTTTCCTGCATGTGGGAGCTGAGAGAAAAGCTGAACTGTTACCAGAGTTTGCTGTGGCTATTTTTGCCTAAGGAGTTTTGATTTGGTTTGAATTTGCAGTAAAGCTTTATTTTTGCAAATTTACTATTTTTGTTGAATGACCTGCAAAAGTGATGTTTGTTTTCTGTGGCATACGTTTGACCTGTGGGTCAGAATAAACAACTTATTCTTTCCTAAAGAACTTGTTTTGGCTGGTGATATGGTGAAACCTTTTTACTTACCATGCATCTCTTAGGCCCAGGCAATTGCCCAGGGCCCCCTGAAAAAGTCCTGAAGGTACCCCTGGTTGGAGGGGACACGCCAGAATCCCTGTGTTTGTCACCCGGCAGCCCTACTCTGCGGAGGGTTGGTGACAGCGCGCATGCGCACTCATGCTGCCGTGACAGATCAGGGAACACGCGACGCGAGTGCGCATGCGCGCTTAGCTTTGTATTATTATACAAACTATACTGTTTATTATTCAAAGCACTAAACGGAACAGCACCTCTCTACCTAAACAGCCGCCTAACCCGAAACCTCTCAACTAGAGTAAGGAGAACCCAGACTCCATTCACCTACCCCTCACTCAAAGGCACAAAACGCAAAAAGCTATATGACAACCTACTTGCTACACAGGCCGCGAAAATTGACCCCACCATATCCAAGCTGCTGACCACAACTACGGACTACAAAGCATTTCGAAAAGATATAAAAACCATACTATTCAAAAAACACATCCCAATATTATAATCTACCATCATCTTCTCTCCCTTCATAACCTACTGCAACTTCGTCCCCATAGGCAACATCCCCATAGGACCGATAACAGTAGTGGAAGTCATGGTTCCGCTGGGAACGAGTGATCACAATGTAATTAACTTTAAACTTGACATCGGGAAAGGGAAACATGCCAAAACCTTAACCACCACATTGAACTTTAAAAAGGGTAAATACGATAGCATGAGAGCCATGGTAGAAAAACGACTCGAAAAGAAGGTGGACAAACTTGAAACGGTAGATCAGGCATGGTCCCTACTGAAAAATACTATCACAGAAGCACAAGATCTCTACATTCCGAGGATTTCCAAAGATCGGAGATCAAAGAGCAAAAGAGAACCGGCATGGCTTACCAAACAGGTGAAGGAAGCCATAAAAGAAAAGAAGGACTCTTTCAAAAAATGGAAATACATAAAGACAACCGAAGCCTGGAACAAACATAAAGATGATCAGAAGAAATGTCACAAGGCGGTGAGGGATGCAAAACAGGAATATGAGGAAAAAATAGCCCAGGAGGCCAAAAACTTCAAGCCCTTCTTTAGATATGTGAAAGGGAAAAAACCTGCAAAAGAGACAGTCGGACCCTTGGACGACCAGGGAAGAAAAGGGTACATCAAGGAAGATAAACAAATCGCAGACAAACTAAATTCCTTCTTTGCGTCCGTCTTTACGAAGGAGGACACCTCAACAATACCTGAAGCGGAGAAAGTGTTTGCAGGAGAAATAGAAGACAGCCTCACCACAGTTGAAGTGGACTTAGACCAGATATACTATCAGATCGACAAACTTAAAAGTGACAAATCCCCTGGACCGGATGGAATTCACCCGAGAGTCTTAAAGGAATTGAAGGTTGAAATCGGAGAGTTATTGCAAAAACTTGCAAACCTGACAATCAGAACTGGACAGATACCGGACGACTGGAGGATAGCGAACGTCACCCCAATTTTCAAAAAAGGATCGAGAGGGGAACCGGGCAACTATAGACCTGTGAGTCTTACGTCTGTCCCCGGCAAGATGGTTGAAGCACTGATCAAGGATAGCATGGTCCGGCACTTGGACGCACACGACTTGATGAAACCCAGTCAACACGGATTCAGGAAAGGGAAATCATGTTTGACGAATTTACTCCAATTTTTTGAGACCGTGAACGAGCAAATTGATAGTGGGAAGCCGGTGGACATAATATACTTGGACTTCCAGAAAGCGTTCGACAAAGTTCCACACAAAAGACTTCTCAGGAAACTACAAAGCCATGGCATAGAGGGGGATATACAAAGATGGATAGGCAAATGGCTGGAAAACCGAAAGCAGAGAGTGGGCATAAATGGGAAGTTCTCCGACTGGGAGAAAGTGACTAGTGGAGTACCCCAGGGCTCGGTACTTGGGCCGATCCTTTTTAATATTTATATCAATGATCTGGAGGAAGGAACATCCAGTGAGATCATCAAGTTTGCAGACGATACAAAACTATGCCGGGCGATCAGATCGCATGAGGATAGAGAGAAACTCCAGAGCGACTTGTGTCGGTTAGAAACATGGGCGGAGAAATGGCAGATGAAGTTCAATGTGGAGAAATGCAAGGTAATGCATTTAGGCAATAAGAATAAGGAATACGAGTATACAATGTCAGGTGCAACTCTGGGGAAGAGTGAACAAGAAAAGGACCTGGGTGTACTGATAGATAGGACCCTGAAGCCGTCGGCACAATGCGCGGCAGCGGCAAAGAAGGCAAATAGAATGTTGGGCATGATAAAGAAAGGAATCTCGAGTAGATCGGAGAAAGTTATAATGCCGCTTTATAGGGCAATGGTCAGACCACACTTGGAATACTGCGTCCAACATTGGTCTCCCTACCTAAAGAAGGATATAAAACTGCTGGAGAGGGTGCAGAGACGAGCAACAAAACTGGTGAAGGGTATGGAAAAACTGGAATACGAGGACAGACTTATAACACTAGGATTATTCTCCCTTGAGAAAAGGAGACTGCGTGGGGATATGATCGAGACCTTCAAAATACTGAAAGGAATCGACAAAATAGAGCAGAGAAGATTATTTACATTGTCCAATTTGACACGGACTAGAGGACATGTAATGAAGCTAAGGGGGGACAGGTTCAGGACTAATGTCAGGAAGTTCTGCTTCACTCAGAGAGTGGTTGACACCTGGAATGCCCTCCCAGATGAGATTATTGCGGAATCGACCGTCCTAGGCTTCAAGAGCAAACTAGATGCATATCTCCTTAAGAGAGGCATATAAAGATATGGTGGACTATAAATTACAACAGGTGTACACCTGGCAGGGCCTCCGCGTGTGCGGATCGCCGGACTTGATGGACCGAAGGTCTGATCCGGAGATGGCATTTCTTATGTTCTTATGTTCTTATGTTATCTAATCTAGCTGCATCGGGCGTAAAGCCAATTCATATCTAGAAACACAGTCTCCCCAAATACCGAAAAAATCAGATATAGCAACCTAGGAACAGATGATTTTTTGGTAACATAAGATTATGCGTTGTAATATTATGTAAAGTAACATAAGGTCATGCGTTGTAATATAACATAAGGTTATGCTTTGTAATATCATGTAATGTAAGTTATGCAATGTACTGGAATAATAAGGTAAAATAACATAAAATAACTCTACGTAAAGTCTTGTAAAGTTATGTAAGATAAATTATGTAAGATAAATTATGTAAACTTAATGCAAGTTATGCAAGCACGGTAAGGATAATGTAAAGTAACACAAAGTAACTCCACGTAAAGTTATGTAAAGTTATGTACGTAAAGTTATGTAAAGTTATGTACGAAAAGTTAAGTAAAGTTAGGTTTGCAAAGTTTGTAAAGTTATACAAATAATTGTATTGTCATCGCCTGGAAATGTCCAGCCATCTTCTAATGTAATCCGCTTAGAACCGCAAGGCACAAGCGGAATAGAAATCACTAATGTAATGTAATGTAATGTATTATTGATTATAGACATATCTATTGAAAATGGGTATTTTCCCACTGCTGACGCCCAAATTGGACTTAGATGTATGTTTTGGTTATGTTTTTGTTTTACCCCCTGATGTAGTCTTTTATGGTGAAACGTGACCATGTTGGGTTATGATTTGAATAAACCACACTTCAGGTTGTTTACTTACTCCCAGGGATTAGCTATGGCTTTCCCCAGATCTGTCCTAATAATGGTTTTGTGCTTATTTCCAAGAATTTGTTCACTTTTTTTTTTTTTTAAACAGTGCTACTCTAACCGCTTTTATTACATCTTTTGGCAATTAGTTGTATTTTCTCTGAAATGTTTTAAATATTACTTCTGACTGTGCATCCAACATTTCTTTCACAATCCAGCCCCATCCCCTTTGGGTCCAGGTCTCTTATCTCTTTTCCCTCTGCTTAGCCTCCACAGATCCAGTGTCAGTTCTTTGTACCTACCACCACCTTTGGTCCAGGTCTCTCTTTCTCTCTTTCTCTTTCTCAACTTCCAAGTCCAACATCTGCCCCCTCTCTTCTACCTCCCCTTTGTTTCATTTTTCTCCCTCTCTCTATCTTCCTTCTGCTAACATTTTGAGTCTTCTCCTCTCTACCTCCTCTAATCCAGCATCTGCCCTGTCTTCAAGTCTGTTTCCCGTCCTTTTCTGTCTTTCTCTCTTCTCCCCCCCCCCCCATGTCCAGATCCAGCATCCCGCAGGGGCCCTCACGATGTGTGGGGACTTACCTTCCCTGCTTCCTGTGAGGTTGTTGTCTCCGGCTCCCAGATGGTGCTGGGTTGAGCTGGGATGGTTGGTAGAAGCCCTCACAGTGCAGGACTGCAGCTTCTGCCCGGGTCCGAATTCATGTTCCGGAGTTGGCTGGCTCTCATCGTCTCCCCAACAGTTGCTCTTCTTGCTCACTACCTGGGGCAGGATATTGTGGGAGACACCGCTCTCCTTTTCTGTTGAGAGGTCATCTTCGGCGCTGTAACCGCTGCTGAACTAATTACGGCAGCCTGCAGAGTAAACCTAGCAGGCTGCTGTTGGCCTCCGAAGCACATTTCCTCTACCGCGGTCCCGCCCCTTCTCTGATGTGCTTCAGAGGCCAATAGCAGCCTGCTGGGTTCACTCTGCAGGCTACCATAATTAGCTCAGCGGTGGTTACAGCGCCAAAGATGACCTCTCTCGCTGGGTGTGGGAAGCAGCTTGGAGATAAGGAACCTCCCCCCCCTCGCCTATTGCGAGCCTAATTAGCTTTAAAGGGGGGAATCTGGAGGACACTGTGTGGGAACCAAGAAGACGGCCAGATGCTCACAGACGCTAGGGAGAGCCATATTTGGCACGGGCCTTTAAAAAGGTACGACAGGGGTAGGGTGTTTAAAATGACAACAAAAAAAGTAACTTCGCTGGATAAGACGCACTGACATTTCCACCCACTTTTGGGTGGAAAAAAAGTGCATCTTATGGAGCGACAAATACGGTATATTCTAAGTGGTTTACATTCAGGTACTTTATGATTTTTCTGTTCTGTTTTGCTTCAGAATCCAGTTTTCCATAACTGCCATTCAGCTAGTAGACATTGAGAACAAGTTGTCTTTTGGACCAACTTTCAGAACAATTCCAACCAAATAAACCTTCGGACCCTTGGCACAGGCCTTTGGGCTGAACACCTACGTGTCGGGTCGTTTAGAAATAATAAATAATTTTCAGCACCATTGGTCATCTTCAACGGTTTCCCTTTGTTTCCCAACATTTCTGTGAAGGTGTTTCTCCTGTGTTTTGGATTTTAGACTATTCAGCTTCTTTGTCTATTAGTTCAAAAATTCCTTTGGTTTTTCTTTTTTCTTTTCTTATCTGGAACATAATTCTAGTGATTGTCACCTGCTTAGGACCTAACTGGAAGTTGGTGGAATAGAAACAGCACATTGAATTTATATTTACATTTACATAAAAAAATAATTCATGATTTCACCCTTTATTTCAAAAGACTGTACCTGGAAGTTTTGCAAAAGCAGAAAACTTTCCAGGAGACAGATGTATAAATGTGTTGACATATTCATTCTTGTTCCTGTCAGCCTAAGGCCTAAAGTTACACAGTTAGGTCAAACTGACTCAGTAGACACCATAAATTGTGACTGCAGTAACTACTTTCACGCTGTAAAGGGCCTTGCTGTGAACGGTGATCCCCAATGAACTTTCTAATTTGTTTTCCATAGCGCAGTGAACTCAGGACGCTGTCATCGGGTTCCTGGAGGTTCATTCATCAACTGTATTAAAAAGAGCATAAGAAACGTTCCAGACGTTCTAAAAGCCAAGTTGTATGTTTTGCATATATCCACAGTCCAGAATATCAGTGGCTCTGGCGGAGTCTGGAATCTTTCTCGTGATATTTCTTTTACTGGACCACAGAATCACAAACCTTCAGGTCTCCTCTTCCGAGGTGGCTTGTTGCAGCATGTGTGCAGTTTGGCCTGTATACGGTGCCTAGAAAATCAGCACTGATCATTGTGGCCCTTAGCGGAATTCTATAAAAATTATGCCCAACTTATGGAATCAAGCTTAGCACTGCTTCTGCATTTTAACTTTTAGATGCACCAATTTAGGTCAGGTTTTTCTTAGTCTAAATGCCTGTGCCTATGTTGGGGGTACATTGGGGCATATAACTTAAAAATGCCCCTGATCTGCCCCCTTTCCCATTGCCAATAGAGCAGAAAGCAAGTATAAAGATTAGTCTAGTGTAGAGAATGACACGGGGACAAATTTGTCCCTGCCCCATTCCTGTAAGCTCTGCCTTAACTGCACAAGCCTCAAACCCTTATGATTTTAAAGTGTTTGAGGCTTGTGCAGATGAGGATGGAGCTTGCAGGAATGGAGCAGGGACAGGAAAAGAACTTGCAGGGAGGGGAAAAATTTGTCCCTGTGTCATTCTCTAGCCTAGTGATCAGTGCAATTGACTTTGAGCAATGGGACCCAGGTGTAACTCCTACTTTAACTCTTATTTCTGTACAAATATATGAGCCCTCCAAGTACCCTACTGTATCTGAAAATTTTTTTATTGTGAAAGGCTTTATTTCTGCTGCATGCATCCTTACAAACCTTTCAGGCACAGGTCCATAGCTTGTCATGAATAAGAAGGCATATAAAATGTTTCTCTTTTTATTACAATGAAGATCATAAGAGTACATGACCATATAGCTTTCAGTCCTTAACCCTATTCCTCTGCCCTCCAACCCAGCCCCGCTGATTAACCATTCCCCTTAACTGTATCCATGACATCCTGGTTGTCTTTGTGAAGCAGAGCTGAGATTGTGATGTCATAATGCCTCATTCCACCAATAAGAGCCAACCTCAGCAGTGATGTCACAATGGTTTGATTGTCCTGTGCTCCCCTCTGCCTTCCAACCCAGCCCGCTGATTAACCCTTCCCCTTAACTGTATCCTTGACATCCTGTTTGTCTGTCTTGCCTGTTTAGATTGTAAGCTCTTTCGAGCAGGGACTGTTTTCTTACTCGTTGTGACTTTGTGCAGCATTGTGTGCGTCTGGTAGCACTATAGAAATAATTAATAGTAGTAGTAGTATTTATATCCTGCAACAGGCATCTTAGTACATTTAAATAGTTACACATTCAGATTCTTAAATGTAGAGGTAGTTGAGAACAGTTACAGCCCTCACCAAGCTATGTTGGGACATGAAGTCCATCACTTTACATATAGCAGCATAATGGTACAGAATTTGTCTTTAAGATGGTATGTTCAAGTAATTTGCTGCCTTCACAATTAACAAACCGTATTTATTATATTTCACTTCTAAAAACATAGATGAAACATGAAAAAGAAGCCATACACTATAAATTGCATCATCAAAATGTCTATTACAATACCAGCACCAATGCTTCAGTTGCTTCTTCTGCTTTCTTCCCATGGCTGCCGGCGAAGAGAGGGAAAACTCGCAGAAAACCGCGACCAAAACTGCTACCAAGCTTCCCTTGAGGAGAAGCATGGAAAGGCCAAATAGATGAAATTGCAAGCATGATGGCTTCTGTATAAGATACCTATGTCCATCTTACCATTCTCTCTAATCTGTTATTCGTGTGTCACGCTATACCTATATAGGCAAAAGAATAATACATTAGATAACAGAATCAAGAAGGGCATAGCAGTGGAAATTAGCGGGGCATTGCGAGTAGAGCAATACCTTAGACATTACGGTTAGAAGTTTCAGAATTTTAGGGAGACATTTCTTTGTAGAGAAGTATTAGAAGTCAATTTGGCCTTGGGATTACTTAAGTCAAAGATCTTTGGTCTGAATGGAGAGGGACACACTGTACAGTAGATCTATTGGTGCTTGGCTGTCTAAATTAGAATGTATAAGCTCTTTTGATCAGGGACCATCTATTACATGTTACATGCACATGTACAGCGCTGCGCATGCCTTTCAGCGCTTTAGAGATTATAAATAGTAATAGTAGTGGGGTACCTTTAGGTACAGTCATTTTTATTTGTTCCTGGAGGACTTACAGTAACATGTACCTGAGTCTCGTTGTTTAAAGTCCACCATACTGAACACAAGGCTGCCGCTCTGCTTGGCTATTTTTGTACAAATGATGCCAGACAGATATTTTTATGCCTAATTTTATGGTGTTCAATTTTTGGATGTTTCATTTTGGACATTTTCAGTGCAAGAACATCCTCTCAACAGGAAATCCAATATTTTTTCTGTTCTGAAATAGATGTGAGATATGTGGGGGGGGGGGGGGGGGTTGTGGATGTTATGAGCAGGACGTTCCAGTTCCAACTTGGACGTTCATTTGACAATGCCCCTCATAGGTGCCTCTGTTGCTCTTATATAAAATAGAATTTTTCCCCTAGACATCTTGTTATGAAATCAGGCCCTAAAGGAGTAATTCTATAACATACAGCCAAACATTTAGCAGAGCAGGACACAGTACTACTCAAAAGGGTCCAGAGAAGAGCAACTAAGATGGTTAAGGGGCTGGAGGAGTTGCCGTACAGCGAAAGATTAGAGAAACTGGGCCTCTTCTCCCTCGAGCAGAGAAGATTGAGAGGGGACATGATTGAAACATTCAAGGTGCTGAAGGGAATAGACTTAGTAGATAAGGACAATGTTGTTCACCCTCTCCAAGGTAGGAAGAACGAAAGGGCACTCTTTAAAGTTGAAAGGGGATAGATTCCGTACAAACGTAAGGAAGTCCTTCTTCACCCAGAGAGTGGTGGAAAACTGGAACGCTCTTCCAGAGTCTGTCATAGGGGAAAACACCCTCGAGGGATTCAAGACAAAGTTAGACAAGTTCCTGCTGAACCGGAACGTACAAAGGTAGGGCTAGTCTGAGTTAGGGTGATGGTCTTTGACCATAGGGCTGCTGCGTGAGCGGACTGCTGGGCAGCGGCAATTCTTATGTTCTTGGATTGGCCTCTGTGAAGATGGGATACTATGCTATATGGACTATTGGTCTGACCCAGAAAGGCTGCTGTTATGTTCATATACTCCAAAGAGGTTTAAAATGGATTACAATGATTAAGCAATTGGAGAAACCAACCAGGACATTACAGTATATCTAAATGATAGTGACTAGCCAAAAACCCAACTTCTACTAGGTTCTACACACAATGCCAAAAATCCACCTAAATGTTATTCTGCAAATCCATGTTATGTTACATAGTTCAAATTTTACATGCATAGCAGATGTTCACATAGGCGGAGACTGGGTGGTAACTTATACAAGTGTCTCCTGCATTTAAGGATGACCACCTCTTTCACTCTTATGGTCCTAGTTTCCTTTATAGAGGTGTAAATGATAGAATTACCCTCAGAGGTCTGAAAGATTAGAGGAGAGGCTCAGGAGTTAGAGCAGAGAAAGTAGGATTCAAATCCTTTAGACCTTGAGCAAATCACTTTCTCCTTGTTGCCCCAGGTAACCAGAGGCATCGTCTTCAAACTCTGTGCCAACATTTTAATGCCCATCTGTGCTTAGTAAATAAGATGCAGTGACGTAGTAAGGGGAGGGGGAGGGACAGACTGCGAGCATCAGGTGGAGGGGGGGTGCTCAAGCAGCGGGTAGGAATGGGGACGGATGACACACCACTGATAAGACCCTTAAGAACAATAAGGCTTGCATTAAAAATGTGAACATAATAGTAAATGCTGTACCTGTTTCCCCCAAAATAAGCCTTAGCATGATTTTTAAAGATGCTCCTATTATAAGCCCTACCCTAAAAATAAGTCCTAGTTAAGATTGACCCCTGAAGCCGCCCTGACTCCATCCCTGACACTATGTATTGTTGCCCGATTTGCCAATCATCTCTCCCTTCCTCTCCTCCACCCCAATTCTTCCTCTCCCCCCCCCCATGTGCAACATCTTTCCTCACCTCTCAACCAGCAGCAGTTCCCGAGGCCTCCATAAACTGTGGCAGCGCTCTGAACGGGCTGCTTCGCTGCCTTCCCCGCCGGATCCTTCCCTCTGCTGCTGTTTTGGATTCTTTTGGAGTGGAGGTATGTCAGGCTCATGGTGGGAGGGTCGGTGGGGTTCTGCTGCACAGAGGGATTTGAGGGAGGGATAGAAAGACACTGCAGTGGAAAGGCCTGGTCCTGGTGGGGAAGGCTGCGAAACAGCCCATTCAGAGAGTTGCCGCTGTTATTGAATGCATCAGGAGCTGCTGCACAAGGGGATGGGTGAGAGGTGAGGAAAGATACTGCACATTGGGGGGGGGGAGAGAGAGAAAGGAAAGAGGAAGAATTGGGGTGGAGGAGAGGAAGGGAGAGATGATTGCTGATTGTTGTACATGGCAAAAAAATAAGACATTCCCTGAAAATAAACCCTAGTGCATTTTTTGAAACAAATTAATATAAGCCCCTGCCTTATTTTCGGGGAAACACAGTACTAATGAAATGCGTAAGTTAAATTCAAAATAAATAAATCTTGCCCTGGAGTTGCCAACTGGCTTGGCCTATTTTTCCCCTCAGTCATGGTTTTACTCCACTGCATGTGTGGACTTCTAGTTCTGATATTTCTTTTTAAAGAAAACATGCAATGATGTGAAACTAAGGAGTGTTTTGCTTGTCCTGGAGAATTTGGTGCTGCTTAGACACTCAAGGCATTGTCTCTGTCAGAGGAATTAGTAAGCAATGATAAGCGAGTGGTAAGTCACCACCTCATCAGTTTAAAAGTGAGCAAGCAGATTTAGCAGAGTCTCTTGGCTAGAGATATGTGGTAGCAAGGTTAATCATCCCTTTGATTTATGGTGGGCCAGAATTTTAGCATTGGAGCCCTTTCTCCCCTGCTCTTTTGGCATCTGAAAAGGATCTCTAAATTATTGGTGCCTTTAGAAAAGGGAAAACTTGCGTGTGAAACGGCAGATTTTTAAGTGTTAAGTTTACATGTGGATTAAGGTCAAACCGGTTTAAAATTGTGCTGCAAATAGGAGGTCAGAGGTCTTTTGCTGCCCTGAAAGTGTTGTGTGTTCTAGGAGCTTAGAAACACTTTTGGAAAATCCTGGTTTGGAGAGGGTCCTCTGACTTGGTTGTGTGATTGACAGAGATGACTGTTTTGTTTTGTGACCTGGTCCCGTTCTACATTACTTACTTACTCAAGGGTTAGATTTGCCACAAAAAATATTTTATTGTACCTTTATAGGGGGGAATAACAGTAGTTAATGTAGAAACTAAGCCAGATGTGCTAAAAGATTATTATTTTATTTTTTTTACATGTTGGGTGACGTTATAAAGGTTGTATTTATTTATTTTTTCACTGCCTGTTTGAAGAAATTCACAAAAGGCAGTGTACAGCAAGTCAAACAAAGACGACTATTACAGCAGTAAACATATTCAAATAACAATCTAATATAATAAAATGGTAGGACGCGCATGCGCACTAAAAAAATCGTGTTCCCTGAGCTGTCGCGGTTTTTTTAGTGCGCATGCGCGGGTTGCACGTCACCAGCCAATCGCCTCCACAGGCCGGACCGCAGCCAGACGGACCGCGGGAAGGGAATGGGGGAGGGGAGGAGGGCTTCGAGGGAGCCGGCTGTTGGAGGAGGGCAGACGCGGGCCCAGGAGCAAGTCCAGCTGTACAATCCTGTCCCTTAAGCCCCGGCGGCGGCTTTGAAAACGGCTCCCTTAGTTCTTTGTTAGATTTTTTTAAAAAGTTTAACGCTGCCGCCGTGGCTCCTCTCACGATCCCGGCCTGTGTCAGAGAAGGCTTCCGACGCAGGCGGGATCGTGAGAGGAGCCGCGTCGGCATCTTTAAACTTTAAAAAAAAAAAAAATCCAGCAAATAACTAAGGGAGCCATTTTATCTGCATGCTGCTACGAAGGAACAGGTGAAGGGGAGGGAAATGCTGATGCTGATGCACAGGGAGCAGGCAGGCATGGCAGGCAAACAGGGGGAGAGGGAAAGGGGCTGCTTTGGGGGTAGGGGTGTGTTGAGGGCACACAGCAATCATGGGCAGGGGATCACAGAGCAGGCAGGCATGGCTCAACAAGGGGAGAAGGAAAGGGGGCTGCTTTGAGGTGAGGGGTTTGCTGGGCCAGCAGCAATCATAGGGGGGAAACAGAAGGGGGCCACGGAGCAGGCAGGCATGGCACAAAAGGGGGCAGGGGCATTGGAAAACGGGGCTGTTTTGGGGGGAAGGGTGTTCTGGGGGCACACACCAAGAGATAGGCAGGCATGGCGCAATGGAGAAATACAGGCAGGCAGGGCACAAGGCAGAGACACAGACAGAAAGAATGACAGACAGACAGACAGCATCCTAGCACAGAGAGAGAAAGGAAAAAAAAACAGTCTACTCTAGCACCCGTTGGACAGGGGGGAGAACGAAAGAGATGCTGATGGACAGGGGGGGGTGAAGAAAAAAGGAACGGAGGACTAATGTTGGACAGGGGGAGAAGGAAACAGGTGCTGCTGGACAGGGGGGAGGTAAAACAAAGGGAGAAGGGCTGCTGCTGCATAAGGAGAGCAGTGAAGGGGTGGTGGTGGACACAGGGGAGGGAAAAGGAAGGGAAAATGGACAGGGGGAGCAGTCAAGGGGTGGTGATGGACAGCCAAGGAAAAAGAAAGGCAGAAAGAAAAAAAGCGGCTAAGGAGAGAGAGAGAAAGAAATAAAGACAGACACACACACATATGTTCTAGCACCCGTTAATGTAACGGGCTTAAAGACTAGTATACAATAAAACACTTTAATGGAAAGCATAGGGTATAGCAAAGGTGAAACATATGACAGAGTAACATAAATTAGAAAATAAGGGGGACCAGTTTAAAGAAAGCTGTGCATGAAGTCGGAAAGGTCATGAATATCATCTCAGTTAGGGCAGGAGTGTATAAGTAAGTCCTGCAGTTGGGGTTAGTCCGTGTGTGTGTGTCTGACTAGCAAGTTAGTTACTTCTTCCATTAAAGGGTTGAGTGAAGATAAGTAATATTGTACCTAATTGGACTCAATGGCTCATATGTTGTAATGGTCATGGAATGCCACATCTGCCATTTTGATGCCCAGTCATGGTTATCTTTATTTGATGATGTGGATGAGCAGACTGGATGGGCCAACATGTTTTTGTGTTTCTATATGCCATCTTTCCTCCACAATGAACAGTAAGCAGGTACTCTTAAGCAGTTTCCCTATCTGTCCCGGCAGGCTCACAATCTAACTATGGTATCTGGGCCAATGGAGAGTAAGTGACTTGCCCAGGGTCACAAAGAGTGACCTTAGGGTGCTGAGGCCACTCCTCCACTCCAATCTCACAAGGTCCTCTTGCAATTTTTCACAATCCTTTTGCGATTGAACAACTTCCCATCTCTACAGTATATCATCTTGCTATTCTAGTACAGGCCCTGTTTTAAGCAATGAGGCCTAGTTACCAGTAACCCAAAATAGCAGTTAAAAAAAAAAAATAAATTCCTCCTTGATGGTAACCCCACATTGGTAACTTCCCACCTAAAGCAGCAACTCTGTGATGTCATATTTTGTAAAGAAATTTTAAAAATAAATGTGTTCATTTTTGTGGGATAGAAAGCTTACACTTGGGCACTCTACTTTTAACCCATTGTAAAAGCCAGTCCCCAGTGCTGACTTCCATTTATAGAGTAATCAGTTTTTGGAATCAGAACTGGAAAACCTGACTCTGTTGTGGCAGTTCAGCTGTTTTTAATCAAGGAAATTTCTGGTTAAAGTGGCCATGGGATCTTTGCTGTGCGGGTAATTCATATTTAGCTCGGTTTGTCACAGATGGTTTTTAGTGCTGTTGTTTTGGGTATTGGAAGTGGCTCCAGCCTTTCTGATTAATTAAATTTATATGGACTAATTGAAGGCACATGCATGCTGTCATACCACGTGGAAAGATTAATGTTTATCCCAGGATAAGCAGGCAGCATATTCTCAACATGTGGGTGGCATCATCCCGTAGAGGACAACCTCGCAAGCAGGCTTGCTTGTAGAACTTTCAAAGAGTTTGCGAGTGCTGCACCGTGCATGCGCGAGTGCCTTCCCGCTGAACTAGGTCGTGCGTCTTCTGTAAGGTACCTCAGTTCTCAGTTTTCTGCGAAGCCAAGAAGCATCTGTTTCTCAGCTCTGCTAATTTTTGAGTTGTCTTCTCGCACCGAGGCTTTCTTTTTTCTTTATTTTAGTTTCTTTTTTCTTTATTCACGTCTCTTTAAAAAAAAAAAAACAACCCAAATCTTTTCTTTTTCTTCCGTCGGTTTTCGTCCGGCGGGGCTTGGGCTCAGGCCCTGCCACCAGACCTCATTTAGTTGTGGCCATATTTTTTTTTTCTGTCCCGGCCTCTTACTGGGTTTAAAAAGTGTAGCCAGTGTAATCGGGCCATTTCTCTCACCGACCACCATCATTGGTATATCAAATGCTTGGTGCCTGGACATTGTCCTGTGTCCTGCCCACACTGTGCTACCCTTCAAAAGTGAGCTCTCCGGAGGCATCGTACCAAGATCCTGGAGCTCTTTGGTCCTATGGATCAGTCTGCAGAAAAGGCCTTGGCCTCGACCTCGACCCCAGACACTCTGACTCCCCTTGTCTTCCAAGTCCTCGACCTCAAGCAAGTCGCCCTCATCCTCAAAGGCCTCATCTGCTGAGCCTCTAAAGGTCTCATCCTCCGGCAAGTCTCCTCTTCCCTCCACAGATACGCTACCTAAGAAGCCTTCCACTGAGTCTCAGGCAATCCAGGCAACGAGTGCAGTTGTGCCAGCCTCTACGAGATCTCCTCCTAAGCATGCTCTAATCATAGGGAATACCATCTTCGAGGTCACCCTCTATGGAGCGTACTGCTGCACCTTCCAGACCAGAGTCATTGGTCTCGGTGCCTGTGTTCGAGGACATGCTGCAAGCCATACTGACCACGCAGCTTATCACTGTTTTGGCTTGCCCCTGCTTCGACCCTGCTTGCTGTGAGCCAGGCTGAGCATTCTGTTGAGGCACCACGAGCAAAACCTCTTCGGTCTCGACCATTGTCCTCCAGTGACTCCTCGCCTCGTCCTTCCAGGTCCAGGAATCCAACGTCTCAACCTGTTTGAGATGTGGTGGAGAAGCCTCGTTTGAGGCCTCACTAGAAGCAGTCCTTGTCCTTGAGGCACTTCCCTTCAAAGAGGACTAAAGAGTCTCCTTGAAAGAATACAGAGTTTCCTATGCCTCGTTCCTCGAGGCCCATCGAGACCTCTTCCAAGCCCAGGCATAGGTCTCAACACTGAAGCTTCCAATGCCTCGTACTTCTCCACCTCGAGGCACATCCAACTTCTGGACTCCTCTCTCGAGACCATCTATGAGAGATCCTCCGCCTGTCTCTACGAGGCACGAGTCGAGGCTCTCGATTCCTTATACTCCTGGGACTTCTCCATCGAGGCTTCTCAAACGTAAGCACTCTGACTCCGCCTATATCACACAGCGGAGCTTCTTCTGTCACTCTTACGTTGGATACAGACCTTCATTCTCAATATTCTTAATCAGCGGCGCCTAGGTCTCGCTCCACTTCTCCTGAGGAATCTTCGACTTCAAAATCCACATCTTTTTCAAGATTCATTTTTGACATGATCTTCAATGTGAGTCTAAATATACTCCTGAGTATTTGGCTGAGATGGAATTGCCACATCCACCAAAGGACATCATGAAACTACCTATGAATCATTTTTTGAAACAAACTTTTCTCAGGAATCTTGAGACTCCTTATTCAATCCTGGCTATTCCCTCAAAATGATTCGGCTCATCTGAAATATCACACTTGGAAAATGGTTTTTCTCATTGCACTCACCTCTGCTGGACAAGTCAGTGAGCTCCAGGCCCTAGTGGCAGATCCACCTTTCACAGTATTCCATCATGACAAAGTGGTCCTCCGTCCTCATCCAAAATTCTTGCCTAAAGTGGTTTCAGAATTTCATCTCAATCCATTGTTCTTCCACTGTTTTTTTCCAAAGCCTCATTCTCATCCTGGAGAAATAACGCTTCATACTCTGGACTGTAAATGTGCTTTAGCTTTATACTTGCAACGCACTCAACCTCACCGGACTGCTCCTCAACTTTTCATCTCCTTTGATTCAAATAAGTTGGGGCATCCTGTTTCCAAGTGCACCATCTCCAACTGGATGGCTGCTTGCATCTCTTTCTGCTATGCTCAGGCTGGTCTCCCACTGCAAGGTTGAGTCTGGGAGCCATAAAGTTAGAGCTATGATGGCGTCTGTAGCTTTTCCCAAAAATGGTGGTGAATAACCCTTCTTCTCACTGTTATCTGCTACTATCTTTAGTTAAATTTAAAGTTATGTGCTAGACCACTAACAAATAAACAATTTTTCGTTATGTTAGTGACCTGTTATAGAAGAAAAAAGCCTCAGATCCCTGTATGCTGCCAGTGCTAGACTTTTGCAGGCTATACTCAAAAGGGGAAACTACCTCATCGGCTTCAAAAAGTCTCCTCTGTAAACAAGCGTAGACAATGTTTGTGCATGCAACTTTTAGACAATTAAATCATACTGAATACTCCAATTAACATGGACAGAGAACCAACTTATTTTGCTGTGTTGCTTGATCTTTGCTGTGCCTCCAGACCTCTGCCAATGATTGAGGCGAGCCGGTGTTTCGCTGAAAAGCTGCGTCAGGGCCAAGGACTTGAATGTGCCTCCAAAGAAAGGAAAATAGAGACAGACACTTAACAACATTGACACTGAGAGAATGAAAAGCTCGTGTGTTCATCTTTGTTACTGAACACTCACTCATGCTTAACTGGCGATGAGTTGGTTAAGTGTTGAATATTATCACTTAACTGGTCAAGTGCTGACTCTACCCCTGGAATGCCCACCCCAAAATAGCTGCTGAAAATGAACAGATATCCACAACTAAGCAATTTAACTGCTCAGCAGCTAGTTTTGGCTAGTTAAATCATTTTGAAGTTCGACCAGATGCTCTTTTATTGTTAGATACCATTACTTTAGTTTTCTCAGGATTTAATTTCATTTTGTGCTCGAAAAACCAGCCTGTTATGCTGGATGATTTGGAATTGGGAACAGCAGTTTTCCTGAGCATTTTAGATATCTATAATAGAAAATCAGCAGCATAAGCAACAGCAGTTACTGTATATGTTCAAATATAAACCAAGATTTTTGAGCCAAAAAAATGGGAATCTCAGTTTATATTTGGGTCAGCACCCACCCATCCTCTCCCAGACCTGTTGCAGGCCTCTCCCAGGCTTGCCGTAAGCTCTGGTGATCCACTGGTGGACCAGGACAGGAGGGATCCCTCCCACTTCCTGTCCCGGTCGACTCTGACACATCCCACCTCCCAGACTTTAAAAAGAACCCCAACTACCTTTAAAGCCCTGGTGGTCCAGTGGTGAACCAGGGCAGCAGCAATCTTCTACACTCCTGCCCTGTGCAGAGCCACTATCTGAAATGGCTGCCGCGAGTTCTCATGTTCTTGGGAGAATTTGTGACAGCCATTTCAGATAGCAGCTCTGCATGGGAGGCTGGTGGGAAGTGGAATGTGTCAGAGTTGGCTGGGACAGGAGGCGGGAAGGATCCCTCCTGTCCCAGCCCACTATTGACCACTAGGACTTACGGCAGGCCTGAGGCATGCATGCAAGGCACCAGGGAGGGGAAGGAAGGGTGCTGGGTGCAGAGTCTGGCAGGACTGGGAGGGGGCTGGACACAGAGCTTGGCAGGAAGGGAGGTGGACTGGTGCTGAGCCGAGGAGGGGAGGAAATGGGGCTGTGGACACAGCCTGGTAGGGCAGGGGTACTTGAATATAAACCCCCAGTTTATATTTGAGTTTTTTTGGGGGGAAAGATCACATTAATTTTAAGCAACATTTAAGTGTTCTGGATGTCTTCCGCCATCTACGTTCCCAGTAGCAAAACTGGCATTTTAATAGAGATAATTTGCTGCTATACCAAGTATCCATCCTCCTAGATTGGTGATATGAAATTTTAAGGGCAGCCAGAATATTATAAGCTGCCTCTAGAGATGAACTCTTAATCCATATCTTGATCTTCTAGTAATAGTGAAGAGAATGTATCTAGAATTAGGTCCAGATTCTTTTCAGATCATTAAAGTTAAGTTATACAGATCTGTATAGCTATTGCACTGAGGTCAGTGCTACCTAGGACTATAATTGCTAGTATTATTTCTTATCAGATGATGATCAAACCATGGTAGAGGTATAGAGCAGAAATTGTAGAGTGAGTAGAGGAAGAAAACCGCATTATGAAATATCATGACTAGTATTTAAGCCCATTACATTTGTTACAGTAACGGGTGCTAGAATAGCCCCACCTATACCCTGACCCCACCCATGCTCCGCCTCTACCATGCCGGACCCTGCCTCCCACTAATCCCAGTCGCACCACCTCACTTTTCACCATTCCTATCTATCCTTCCTACCATTGCATTCAAGGCCATTCTTCCTGCCCCTATATTCCACCCCCACCCAGCTTCTCTTCCTTTTTTACCAATTTCTCTGTCTCTCCCCTGCCCCTTCCCACGGTACTGCAACTGTCCCCCTACCCATTCCAACATCTGCCACTTTAACCCTCTTCACCCAACCGCACTCCAACACCAATTCAAACCCTGGCCCCCAATGGTGTCCTCAGGCCTCTCTCTCCAGCTCCTGACTCCCCCACCTACCTGCTCCCTGTTTTTGATTGCTTGAGAATTACTGTAAAAATAGTTTTGTCTCCCTTCCCACCTCAATCTCTTCCTCTTACTCTCCCTATCACCCCCACAACCCCACCCCCATTTGTAGGTCCAGTATCTTTTCCTCCCCACCCTCATTTCTGGTCTAGCTCACTTTATCTCCCCCCACATCTCAACCCTTCCCTTCCACATTTATGGGTCTAATATCCATCCATCTCCCCTACCCAGCCCTTCATCCTGATGGACCCTCCACAAACTCAGCCCTTGAAGCTTTACTGATTGTTGTTTTGCTAGACACCTCACTTTTGTACTACCCAAATCTCTCTTTCAATCACCACGACATGAACCTACTTCATTCTGAAAACTGAGTGAAGCTGTACACAGGAAACCCCAGTAAGGACAGGATTTCCTAGCTTAAAGAAAACTTTTTTCTTTCTTTGGGCAATCGGTTCCCTTCTTCCTGCCACACTTGGGTCACGCCCCTCCTCTTCCAGGTAAGGGTAGAGTCCCATCCCGCACTCTCTCAGTCTTATCTTTTTACCTTTCTTTGCCTCATATTCCATGTCTCACCCACATTTCCCGCGCTGAACCCCAGTGAGTGCTACAGCACCTGCCACCATAGGCCCCGGGGACATCACTGCGACTAAGAAGGGGGACACTTTTTTCCCCTTTACAAAGTCCTCCACACTGATAATATGCCACATCCGCTATAACACGGCAGCCAGACCGGAGGAGCAGATATCCCCTCTCCCCACCCGCTCTGCATCCCCCATACAGCCCATACCACATCAACCCCAGCAGTCAACTGCTGCCGCTTGGCGGTGTACTGTGCATGCGGAGGCACGACAGCACGGAGGCACGGAGTTTGAAGTGCATATTTGCAAATGCGCAATTCCATCTGTGGAATCGGAAAGAGGTAGGGAGATTGTAGATGCCTTTCAAGAGGCTCTGCTCAGACAAATGGTGACGGAACCCACGAGGGAAAAAGCAATATTGGATCTGGTCCTCACAAATGGAGAGAGTATCTCTAATGTTCGAGTGGGTGCTCATCTGGGAAGTAGCGATCATCAAACGGTTTGGTTTGATATAACGGCTAAAGTGGAGAGCGGCCGCACGATACTTAAAGTCCTAGATTTCAAACGTACGGACTTTAATGCAATGGGAAAGTACCTGAAGAAAGAGCTGTTAGGATGGGAGGACATAAGAGAAGTGGAAAGACAGTGGTCTAAGCTGAAAGGAGCGATAAAAATGGCTACGGACCTTTATGTGAAGAAAATCAATAAAAACAAGACAAAAAGGAAGCCGATTTGGTTCTTCAAACTAGTGGCGGAGAAAATAAAGGCGAAAGAGTTGGCGTTTGTGAAATATAATAAAACCCAAGAAGAGGAGTGCAGAAAGGACTACAGGGAACCAGCGTATGCTGCTGCCTTCTGAAGATCCTTATGAATAACCATATAAGAAAATATACACATCTTCATGGGCTTCACTAATTAAGAGATGTTTTGATATGTGATTATCTGATTTGCCTTGATATTTTCAGTGGTATCTGAATTTACATAAACATCCCTACTGTCATTGACAAGAAATGCTAAAATAGGCCCACAGAGTCATGGCTCAGATCAGCAGCGCTCCGACAAGTTTTGTTATTTTTCCTTAACAGCCAAAGTACTACAGCTTAGGCTGGAAAAAAAAAATTGTGTTTCAGGATTATGCTTGCAAATCTCACCAAGCATCTGGGTATGATCAGGAACTTTGTTATTTTAACCACAAATTTTCTCAGACACTTTTTTTTTTTTTTCAATGATTTGACTTGCAATTGCCAAAACCCTGTTCACAGTCAAATACACAAATAAGGCAAATAAGGTTTGTGATCCAGATCCAGAAATTTGATTTTCATTTCAGCTTAATGCCAATGATTCCGGATACTTAAGATTGTAAAATAAAATATCAATAGTGAAGTATGACCTTTTCATGTGTTAAGCTAGTTCTTCTCGACCCTTTCCTGAAGGCATAGTTGGGATTTCAGGATTATCTGTCACATATACATGAAATAGTTTTGCACTCACTGTGTCTCTAATAGGTGCAAATTTATCTCATGAATTTTCATTGCAATAATCCCATAAACTTGAGAAGTGAGGGTTGAGACACAAGGGATCAAAGGTACCGCAAGATAACTTACATCAAACAAATCAAGGACAGGAATCCATAATAATAAAACCCTTAGTAACATAGTAAATGATGGCAGATAAAGGCCTGAATGGTCTACCCAACCTGATTCAATTTAATTTTTTCTTCTTAGCTATTTCTGGGCAAGCTCAACCCGGTACTGTGCTTGGGTTCCAACTGCCGAAATCTCAGTTAAAACCTACTCCAGCCCATCTACACCCTGCCAGCCATTGAAGCCCTCTCCAGCTCATCCTCCACCAAACGGTCATATACAGACACAGACCGTGCAAGTCTGCCCAGAACTGGCCTTAGTTCAATATTTAATATTATTTTCTGATTCTAGATCCTCTGTGTTCATCCCACACTTCTTTGAACTCAGTCACCGTTTTCCTCTCCACCACCTCTCTCGGGAGCGCATTCCAGGCATCCACCACCCTCTCCATAAAGTAGAATTTCCTAACATTGTCTTTGAATCTACCACCCCTCAATCTCAAACTATGTCCTCTGGTTTTACCATTTTCCTTTCTCTGGAAAAGATTATGTTCTACGTTAATACCCTTCAAGTATTTGAACATCTGAATCATATCCCCCCTGTCCCAGCTTTCCTTTAGGGTATACATATTCAGGGCCTCCAGTCTCTCCTCATACGTCTTCTGGCGCAAGCTTCCTATCATTTTCGTCGCCCTCCTCTGGACCGCTTCAAGTCTTCTTATGTCCTTTGCCAGATACGGTCTCAAAAATTGAACACAATACTCCAAGTGGGGCCATATCAATGACCTATACAGGGGCATCAACACCTTCTTCCTTCTACTGCCTATGCCTCTCTTTATACAGCCCAGCATCCTTCTGACAGTAGCCACTGCCTTGTCATACTGTTTTTTAGCCTTTAGATCTTCAGACACTATCACCCCAAGGTCCGCCTCCCCGTCTGTGCATATCAGCTTCTCACCTCCCAGCAAATACGGTTCCTTCCGATTATTAATCCCCAAATGCATTACTCTACATTTCTTTGCATTGAATTTTAGTTGCCAGACATTAGACCATTCCTCTAACTTTGGCAAATCATTTTTCATATTTTCCACTCCCTCTTCGGTGTCTACTCTGTTACAAATCTTGGTATCATCTGCAAAAAGGCACACTTTTCCTTCTAACTCTTCAGCAATGTCACTCACAAACATATTGAACAGGATCGGTCCCAGCACCAAACCCTGAGGGACTCCACTACTCACCTTTCCTTCCTCCGAGCGACTTCCATTAACCACCACCCTCTGGCCTCTGTCCAATAGCCAGTTTCTAACCCAGTTCACCACTTTGGGACCTAACTTCAGCCCTTCAAGTTTGTTCAACAGCCTCCTATGAGGAACTGTATCAAAGGCTTTGCTGAAATCTAAGTAAATTACATCTAACATATGTCCACGAACCAGCTCTCTGGTCACCCAATCAAAAAATTCAATCAGGTTCATTTGGCACGATTTACATTTTGTAAAGCCATGTTGCCTCGGATCTTGTAACACTTCCATTATTTTTCCAACAACAGAAGTGAGGCTCACCGGCCTGTAGTTTCCTGCTTCATCCCTGTGACCACTTTTGTGAATAGGGACCACATCCGCTCTCCTCCAATCCCCAGGAACCACTCCCGTCTCCAGAGATTTGTTGAACTCGCCAGAACCTCTCTGAGCTCCCTTAGTATCCTGGGATGGATCCCGTCTGGTCCCATCGCTTTGTCCACCTTCAGGTTTTCAAGTTGCTCATAAACACTCTCCTCCATGAACGGCGCAGAATCTACTCCATTGTCTCGTGTATCTTTGCCAGACAATATCGGTCCTTTTCCAAGATTTTCTTCTGTGAACACAGAACAAAAGTATTTGTTTAGCACATTTGCTTTTTCCTCATCACTTTCCACATATTGGTTCCCAGCATCTTTTAACCTAGCAATTCCATTTTTCATCTTCCTCCTTTCACTAATATATCTGAAAAAATTTTAGTCTCCCTTTTTTACATTTTTAGCCATTTGTTCTTCCGCCAGTGCTTTCGCCAGACGTATCTCTCTCTTGGCTTCTTTCAGTTTCACCCTGTAGTCCTTTCTGCTCTCCTCTTCTTGATTTTTTTTATATTTCACAAATGCCAACTCTTTCGCCTTTATTTTCTCAGCCACTAGGTTGGAGAACCATATCGGCTTCCTTTTTCTCTTGTTTTTATTGATTTTCTTCACATAAAGGTCCGTAGCCATTTTTATCGCTCCTTTCAACTTAGACCACTGTCTTTCCACTTCTCTTATGTCCTCCCATCCTAACAGCTCTTTCTTCAGGTACTCTCCCATAGCATTAAAGTCCGTACGTTTGAAATCTAGGACTTTAAGTATCGTGCGGCCGCTCTCCACTTTAGCCGTTATATCAAACCAAACCGTTTGATGATCGCTATTTCCCAGGTGAGCACCCACTCGAACATTAGAGATACTCTCTCCATTTGTGAGGACCAGATCCAATATCGCTTTTTCCCTTTTGGGTTCCGACACCATTTGTCTGAGCAGAGCCTCTTGAAAGGCATCCACAATCTCCCTACTTCTTTCCAATTCTGCAGACAGAACATTCCAGTCCGCATCCGGCAGGTTGAAATCTCCCAACAACAGAACCTCCTCTTTCCTTCCAAACTTTTGGATATCCACAATCAGATCCTTATCAATTTGCTGCGATTGAGTCGGAGGTCTGTAGACTACACCCACATAGATAGAAGTTCCATCTTCTCTTTTCAGAGCAATCCATATCGCTTCTTCCTCTCCCCAGGTCCCTTGCATTTCGGTCGCTGAAGAAGAACTTCCTACGTTTGTATGTAATCTATCCCCTTTTAACTTTAGAGAGTGCCCTCTTGTTCTCTCTACCTTTGAGAGGGTGAACAACCTGTCTTTATCTACTAAGTCTATTCCCTTCAGTATCTTTAATGTTTTGATCATGTCCCCTCTGTTTCCTCTTTTCAAGGGAGAAGAGGCCCAGTTTCTCCAATCTCTCACTGTATGGCAATTCCTCCAGCCCCTTAACTATTTTAGTCGCTCTTCTCTGGACCCTTTCGAGTAGTACCGTGTCCTTCTTCATGTATGGCGACCAGTGCTGGATGCTGTATTCCAGGTGAGGGTGTACCATGGCTCAGTACAGCGACATGATAATCTTCTCCGATCTGTGTGTGATCCCTTTCTTAATCATTCCTAGCATTCTGTTCACCTCTGCCGCGCATTGCGCGGACGGCTTCATCGACTTGTCGACCAATACTCCCAAGTCTCTTTCCTGGGGGGGAGGGGGGTCTCTCCAAGTACCGCCCCGGACATCCTGTTTTTGTGTATAAGATTTTTGTTACTGACATGCATCATCTTACACTTATGCACGTTGAACCTCATTTGCCATGTTGTAGCCCATTTCTCAAGCGTGTTTGTCACGTTGCAGATCTTCACAATCCTCATGTATCCTCACTACTCTGAATAACTTAGTATCGTCTGCAAATTTAATCACCTCACTCGTTGTGCCAATTTCCAGATCGTTTATGAATATGTTGAAGAGCATAGGCCCAAGCATCGAACCTGTCGGCACTCCACTGGTGACGCTTTTCCAGTCCGAATATTGTCCATTTACTCCCACTCTCTGTTTCCTATCTGCCAGCCAGTTTTTAATCCAAGTGAGTATTTAACCCTCGATTCCATGGCTCCCAATTTTTTGAAGTAGTCGTTCATGCGGAACCTTGTCGAACACCTTCTGAGAATCTAGATATACAATGTCAACTGAATCCCCCTTGTCTATCTCCCTGTTTGTTCCCTCAAAGAAGTACAGCAAGTTCGTCAAGCAAGATCTTCCTTTGCTGAAGCTGTGCTGGCTTGTCCTCATCAGATTGTGTCCGTCAAGGTGCTCAATGATGCGGTCCTTTATCAGCGCCTCTACCATCTTTCCCGGTACTGAGGTCAGACTCACTGGTCTGTAGTTTCCTGGATCACCCCTCAAACATTTCTTGAAGATCGGCGTAACATTCGCCACCTTCCAGTCTATTTGGAACTGATTCTACAGAGAAAAGTAGATTCTACCTTTCTCTATAAAATACAAGGAAGCTTCTATTTTAGGCTTGAGTTCCATCAGCTGAGGTAAAGGCCAGCAGCTAGATTGTGAAACATACCTGTAGATAGTATTTTATTACCTATGTGTGTACAGGAATTATGCACCCCACACACCTTACACCCGACGCACTCCTTGGAACACCTATCTGTCAAGTATGCCCCATTACATCTAGGTAAAATTTTACAGATTAGCACATAACTGGGAAATGTTCATTTTTCACTCATTCTCATCACCGAAATCTAGATGGTTCATCATATTATTTATTTTTAAAATGTGTATACCATCTATATCTAGACAGTTTCCATATAAATCATACATAACATAAAGTAAACTTTGCAAAAAGCTGAGTCTTCATGACATTTCTTGCCCACTGCCATCTATTACTTGTACAAATAGAAATCTTTCCTTACATGAAAACAGATACAAAGAGCTGTGTTTTCAATAGTTTTTTTTTAAAAATTTAATCCATAAACTGTTAATCTCTGATTCATTCTCATATTCGCACACTCCCTCCTGCTTTTAGATTTAATTATTGATGTTTTCCAAATTCGTGCTGGAAACAAGGTATCATTCAGATGCCCAAGTGATTTGGCACCTGAGGGGAGCTTATGGTTTAAGGGTGTGATTTATTAATGCACGAGTTGCTGGAATCAACTGCCCCCGTAGATCACTTGAAGGACTCCTCAACTTTAGGAAAGCAATAAAAACATACCTCTTCATCTAACTCTCCTGCCCATTACCGATGAATTAGAAAAAAATGCATAGTGGTACCAGATCCTGGTAGGTGTCACATTAGGAAAACTATTGAAAAATCCTGCACTGTAGCTATGGCAAATTAGGATAAAACTTGCACTGTAAGGATGACTATGGCAAATTGTAAACTGTAGATTATGTACACTTCTCCCACCATATTGGCTGTGATAGGGGATTAACAGAACCGCAAATACTGAAAAACCGCAAATAACTATTTTATGTTTTTTTATTTATTTATAAGTTTCATTATAACATACCAAGAGAAAAACACTTGTACAGAAAGTGAATTAGTTTGAATACAATTCCATAAAATGTAAATCATATCTCAATACAATTTACAAAGAAAGAAAACTTTGACTAATTCTCTCAAGTCCTCAATTGTTCATCAATTTAGCAAGATCTGATACAGAATGCGCTGGGGAAAAGGAGCTTCTTCTAAAATGATTGAGCACTTGATTTTCCTTCATCCAAGCGGGACATTGCCAAAAAAGCACTTAATTGTTGAGGTACAAAGAAAACATATTTGACTGACTGGTGGCAAATTATACACTTGCAAGGATGTCTCAAATGAAATGTTGCCCCCAGTGAAGTGACTCCTGGTCTCGGGAGAAGAAATTCTCTACGTCGCTTTTGAGTTTCCCTTGAAAGATCAGGAAACATTTGAATTTTACATCCAAGAAATTCTTTCAGTTTATTTTTAAAGAAAAGCCTCAATAACCACATTTTATCAATTGAGAGAGCTACTGTTATTATCATTGTAGATGGTATTGCTATATCTCTATCTGATGTTTCCAAAATCTCTGATGCATTTAATAAAGCTTGATCAGTCGTTTTAGACTGTGGCTGATTCCCTCCTTTATTAGGCAAATAGTAAACTTGGGGAAAAGGTGGTAATGTTTCCTTTGGAATTTGTAAGATTTCCACTAGGTATCTCCTAAGCATCTCCCTAGGAGTCACCATCGTTAATCTTGGAAAATTAATTAATCTTAGATTATTTCTTGCGTTGTTCTCAAGTATCTCTAACTTCTTCCTAAGATTCACTTGATCCTTAACAAGGGATTGTTGTACTTGTTTAGTTAATAAGTCTTGGTCAAGCTTTTGAACTGAAGATTTTGAAACTGACAGAGTTGGGGCTTATAGGCTTTTTGTAAAATTTGTAATTAAATCCCATAGGGACTCAAGAGTCACTTGTGCTGGTTTATCAGGAATTAAGAACTTTTGCTGAGTATAGAAATGCTCACTGTCTGTAGATACTGTTTCTTGGCTTTGTTCCGGTAGGATATCTTCACCTCCAAAAGCTGGCACTCCCCAGGTTTCTCCCACAGAGACACCCTGAACCAGTGGCTCTGTCTCCAAACTCTCCGGTAAACTTGCCTCTAGGGAGAGTTCCTCCCCCATCTCCGGGGTTTCCTCCTCCCCTGGAGAACTGGTAACACAGGGCTGCGGGGTGGGGCTCGCACGTCGGGACTGAGCGTGGTGTCTGGCCCAAGTGACGCGACTCTGGTTTCGTCGTGACCAGGCACCTTCAGCGGGCTAGTTCCCTGCATCCTCCGCAGGCACTGCTCAATGGTTTGAAAGGTCGGGACATCGGGGGCGTCGTGAGGCACTAATGGCGCTCCTGCCTCTCCTCTTCGGCATTGCTGGAGGTAGGCTACACGAGCCGCAGTAATTGTCAGGAAAAAGGCTTTGAGTGGAACGGTTCAGGTGCGATCCTCTCAGCACTTCTGTACCGCGACCATCTTGGAATCCACATAACTTTTTAATGTTATTTGCTGTTTTCTATTAAAAAACATTGTGAATATGGTGAAACCGCGAATAACATGGTGGGAGACTTGGTCTGTTCTGAAGGAGAGGCAAAACACAGTGAAGAAAGTGCTGGGAATCAGTGATTTTTCTCTGTAAACGCTTGGAATCAGTGATTTCTCTATGCAAGCTGATATAATTTGGGGAGAGGAGCTAGCAAGCTAAAAACCGTGAATAATCGAAACCGTGAATGCTGAAACCGCGAATACGGAGGGAGAAGTGCATATTAGTATTAGACCCCTAGTATGTGTCAAGTTAGGATGAAAACTTGAATCACAAACTTGAACTGAAATTAAGGCAAATCTAGCGCAAATTGTAATCTGTTAACTGCATATTATGTATGTTTAAGTTGTAACCCACTCTGAGCTCTTTGGGGGAAAACGAAATAAATGGGAATGACAAACCTGGGTGCTTTAGAAATTGATAGGGTTCGGACTTAAACACAACTTTAAAAGAGTGGGCTTTCAGCCTGGATTTGAGCCCGAGGTGCTGAGTCAGGCTTGATCTTGATTAGACTGTATTAGTTCTTATGTCCTGTAAATTTGTATGGCTCCTCATGTGCCTAGTATTAGTCCTTCTTTTTTATTCTCCGCTTCTCTTTTTAGGATAGACTTTCTGTTACTATTGCCTTTCTCTTTTCCTCTCATGTGTCTTCTGACTCAGATTTACATAAATAAAATGGGAGCTGTATGCCAATAATATACCACAAATTTCTGTTACAACAGTGTAATAAGTTCTTGCTTTTGCAATTTAAATTAAAGAGCTGTTATCTACCTGCCATGTTCCTTTGCCTGGTGTTTCCCACTGTATTGTGCATAGCAGAGTGGTGGGGTTAGACATGTACTTTATAAACTAGATGCAACTGTGCATTCATTTTATTTATTTAATTGGTTTGTTTTAAATCCCGTCCTCCCCAACGAGCTCAGAACCGGTTACAGGTTGACATACATAATGCATAGACAAATGGGTTATAAATTTACATGTCTATTGTATAGTTTGATCATCTTAGGTTGGTAACCCTAGAGAGTTAAGATTAGCATACAATTGGCCATCTTAGATTAACAACCAGTTTATTATCTAAGTTAACATACATAGAGTGGATCTGTTGGTTCAGCACAATGGCTAAAAGGGTGTGGGTTAAAGAATAATACTAGGAATTGTACTAAAAGGATACTAAGCAACGGGATTTGTGCTCAGAAGTCCATTGAGGGATCTTATGTGATGAGGCAGTTAATTCCAGTAGCTTGGCAGGAAATGGGAGCAGGAACGGTGTCTGACGCTCTGGAGTTGGAGGGCACAGCCAGGGTGGGAGGATTTGTAGACATGTTTCCTCCTGAGAGTGGAGTGGTCTGGGATATATGGAGGAAGCTTGTCTGATAAGTAGCTGGGCACCATGTTGTGTAAGGGCTCATATGCTCTTAGACCCTTAAAGATACAATGGTTGGTGATGGATGGCCAGTGGGCTGATGATACAGCTTGTGGACAGAGTCACAAACGTGGAGATTCTTTAGGAGTCTAATTGCTGCATTTTGTAAAGAACTTACTCTTTGTGGATCCAAAGGAGTTCCATTATTGAGGCATTCAGTTGCAGTTTATTTGTAGACATCCAGTTTTTTTAATTCCATGAGACAGCTGTGAAGTTTCATAATCTGGGAGTCACAGTTCTTTCCAAGAGGGAAGGTATAGTTGAATGTCATCGGCGAAGGAGTGGATTTGTATGTAGTGTTTGTGGGCTATATCTAAGATTGGTTTGATGTAGAGGTTGAATAAGAGAGGGGACAAGAGAGAGCTCCCTGTGGTACTCCATATTTGATTGCTTTCGATTTTGATAGGGTAGAGTCCAGCAGTACATTTTGGGTTCTGTTACTCAAGAAGGAAATGAATCAGCATAGTGCAACATCTCGAATACCAAATCCGGTGAGTCATATAAGGAGGGAATGGTCAACAGTGTTGAAGACCACGCTGAGATCAAGTAGCACCGGTAGGATGTCATTTCCATTGTCCATGAGTTTTTAGCCTGGGATTTCTATAGGATTTGAGCTGGTATTTTATAGACACACTTTATTGCATATAGTAAGGCTAATCAAAATCAGAATATCATATATTATATCTAAAACCTTTAAGAAAACTTGAAGGTCTAATGGTGAACTTGATAAGTGTATAACATACAGTATTTGGGTTTTTTTTTAGAGGAGCCTCAAATTGCCATTAGAGTAAATAACTCTATAATACCCCCATTCTCCATTGATCCTCATTAATTTTCATCTGTATATACCATTTACTTTTTGTTATTCATTTTTTTAAAGTTCAATAAACATTATCATTATTATGTTGCATTCTTATATTCTTAATATAGCGGTATAGCGATAATTTAGCTTATCTTGCAGCAACACCCCTCCCACGTTTCACCCACTTCTTCAGGGTCAAGGTGCAATGATTCTCAACAAGCATTTGGTATTTAACCTGACCCTGAAGAAGTGGGTGAAACGTGGGAGGGGTCTTGCTGCAAGATAAGCTAAATTATGGCTATACCGCTATACTAAGAATATAAGAATGCAACATAATAATAATAAGAAAGTAAAAATTACCATACTGGGACAGACCAAAGGTCCATCAAGCCCAGTATCCTTTCTCCAACAGTGGCCAACCTAGATCCTAAGTTGTAAAACTGATTTTATGCTGCTTATCCTAAAAATAAGCAGTGGATTCCCCCCAAGCCATTTCAATAATGACCAATGGACTTCTCTTTTAGGAAATTATCCAAGCCTTTTTAAAACCCTGCTAAGCTAACTGATTTCTCCATATTCTCCATCAACAAATTCCAGAGTTTAATTACTTGTTGTGTGAAGAAATATTTTCTCCGGTTTGTTTTAAAACTACTACTTAGTAGCTTCATCGCATGTCCCCCTAGTCCTAGTATTTTTGGAAAGAGTGAACAAGCGATTCATATCTACCCTTTCCACTCGGTATTTTATAGACCTCTATCATATCACCCCCTGAGCTGTCTCTTCTCCAAACTAGGCCACTTTAGCCTTTCCTCATAGGGAAGTCGTCCCATCCCTTTTATCATTTTTGTCACTATTCTCTGTACTTATTCTGCTATCTTTTTTCAGATACAGTCACCAGAACTGCACACAGTATTCGAGGTGTGGCCATACAATAGAGTGATACAAGGGCATTATAACATTTTCATCTTTGTTTTCCATTCATTTCCTGATAATTCTTAACATTTTGTTTGCTTTCTTAGTCACAGCCGCGCATTGAGCTGAGGGTTTTAACATATCCTCAACAATGACACTGAGATCCTTTCCTGGGCAGTGACTTCTAACACAGAACCCAGCATCACTTGGCTATAGTTCAGGTTCCTCTTTCCCACATGCATCACTTTGCACTTGCTCACATTAAACGCCATCTGCCATTTTGACACCCAGTCTCCCAAGGTCCTCCAGTTGTGACTGTCACAGGTGGGAGTTGGTAGGTGCAAGATCTATGCTTAAGCACTATTAAGGACAGAGCTTGGTACCGATTTTTCCTGGCATCTGATTTGGAGCACCACATGTGTCCGTAGAGCGCAGTGCACATCTGCTATGTACTATCCAAATAATGGTAAAAGTAATGGACTGTCCAGCCAACAGCCAGTTTACAAAATATTGGGAAGAAAACAGCTTTGCACCAGATGAAAACATAATTTTAAAAAAGGCAATCCTTGCATGCAAATGCAGAACCTGTCTAAAATATATAAACCACTTTGATCGTAACTACACAGAAAGGTGATATATCAAGTCCCTTCCCCTTTAGAAAAGATAGTTATTTTATTATTTCCAGTTTCTTCCTTCGTTGCCCATAGTCAAATATTAAAAAAGTTATATGTTGTTGCTAGAGGTTTTTCATTTGCTCATTCCTGGTCTGAGAAAGTAGGTTCTGCTTTTGAAAGATGGTCAAAATGTTTTGTTAATCCGATAAAAAAGGTATTATAGTTTTGTTTTATTTTCTATTTATTACTAGAGGTATATGAGAGAAAAGTCTTTCGTTTATACTGTTCTGTATTTGGTGTTTAAAAAAAAAAGTTTTAAATTAAGGAGGACCTTCACAATAGTTGGTACCTCCCTAAGGGTAATGAATGCTGAAACCTTTTTTACCCCTGGCCTCTTAATAAATGCCTTTTTCCCTATCTATTATCTTGCTTTTCTTTTTCCTAATTTTATTTCTAGTGAGCTAACACAGTTCTCTCTCTCTCTCTCTCTGCTCCCTTATCTACTTTACTGTTGTTTTTTTTTCTCCCAAAGCTCAAACCAACCGCTGATTTTGCTCCCATCCAGTGTCAATTTCTTCTAGGCTGCTTCTTTGAGCCCAGGGAAAAATCCCCCTCTTTCTTTGGAACCCGTCCCCAGGCTTCCATTTGTTTTGCCAATTGTTTTACTAAAAGGGTTTCGCTAAATAAGTCCTCAGCTTAACCTTTGGTGAATTAGCAGGAACAGTTTAAGCATATTTCCCTGCTGAAAAGATGATGGTTTGCAAACTTGCAGCCCTCTTCACTAAGGATTTTTGCCAGAGGCACAAAATTGGAGAAAAGCTTGGCTGAATAGTGTCTAATTGCTTTAGGGTGCACAAAGATTTCTTGAATTCTATTCAGCCCTCTTTTATAAGTAACCATGCATATTTGAAGTCCTGTTTGTTCATGGTTGGCTGGAGGGTGGCGGTAAAATCTCTTTTATACAGTTGAATGCCTAGTCTGCAGCTGGGATGGGAGGGAATGGCATAATATTGTGAATAAGAGGCTTTAATTGGATTGAAGAGACTTGACTCATGATTCTGTGATAGAAAATTAAATCCGTCTGAAGCATACATTTTATGGTACACACAGTATGCATGAACACATCCCCCTTTCATCTGAAGGTTTTATTGAATTCAATGGAAGGGGGCTTCTTGCAGTCTACTCTTTTCCTCCTCCTTTTCAGGCACCCCCTAGTCGGCTTGTCTACCCAAACTCATTTCTTTGCCAACTGCTATAAAGCCCATTCATATGTGGCCTCAACCAAGAGAGCCTGGCAACTATTGACTGGTCTTCTGGGGAGATGGGCAGGTTGGCTTCCTTCTCTGACCTTCCTGGGTTACTGGATTGGGGGAGGGGAGCTTATGTACTGTGTACAGCTGAACCACTTTGTCCTTAAACTGAAAAGGCTGCAGCCACTTCAGGGATGTTGAATGCTTCTATTAAATTTATCAATCTGTCTTCATCCTACAATCTACAAGCAATCTTTCCATCATGTCCCCAGATTTAATCAGCCCATGAGGTGGAGGCAAGCTTAGGACATAAGTTGGTATATCAAATCATGACAGAGACTAAATCTCTCCATTGCAGTTTACATTATAGAAGCAAATATTAAGAATGAATCTCTAAATTGCAAGAGGATAGAAACCAGTAATGCTTGAGCTTCAAGAAGCAGTGAAATGACCTATTGCACTTCTAAAAATGCTATTGGGGTACTCTTTATTGAGCAGTGGATATAACCTTAAATGAAGATGGGGCAGGGGGAGCATAATCTGCTCAAAACAGTAATTATATAAGAACCTAAGAGTGGCCATACTGGGACAGAGGGAAGGTCCATCAAGGCCAGTGTCCTATCTCCAACAGTGGCCAACCAAGGTCACATGTATCTGGCAAGATCCCAAAGAGTAAAACAGATTTTATACTGCTTATCCTATGCATAAGCAGTGAATTTTCCCAAGACTATCTTAATAATAGTTTATGGATTCTTCTTTTAGGAAAGTATCCAAACTTTTTTTAAACCCTGCTTTGCTAACTGATTTTACCACATTCTCTGGCATTGAATTCCAGAGTTTGTTTACCTGTTAAGTGAAGAAATATTTTTTTCTGGCTTGCTTTAAATCTACTACTTGGTAGCTTCATCACATGCCCCCTAGTCCTAATATTTTTGGAAAGAGTAAACAAGCAATTCACATCTACTCATTCTAATCTACTCAGTATTTTATAGACTTCTATCATATCTTCCCTGAGCTGTCTCTTCTCCTCAAAGGGAAGTCATCCCATCCCCTTTATCATTTACGTTGACCTTCTCTATAGCTTTTCTAATTTCATAATTTCAAAAGTGTTCTTTTTATCATATTACATGCTGTTAAGGTAGTGTACCCGGCAATAGAAATGCCCAAGCTGTTCTATGCAGGTGAATCTTGGATACTGTATCACAGACACTTGTGGCAACCTGAGCAGTTCCACCAGTGCTCCGTGAGATCTGCCTTTGATATAATGTATAAAGTAGCATCTAGTCTCAGTGGCGTACCAAGGGGGGGAAGGAGGGATGGGGGGAGCGGTCTGCCCCAGGTGCAGCCTTAGGGGGGTGCACAGCTGACCCGGTCCCTATCGCGCTCCCTCCCTCCTTATTTAAAGTGACCAGCGAGATGTCCGAGCAGCAAACCTCCCTCCAGTAGCGTCGGCAGCCGCAGCTCGCTAAACAGGCTGCTTCACTGGCAGGAGAAAGCGAAGCAGCCTGTTTAGCGTGTTGCGGCTGCCGACTCTACTGGAGGGAGGTTTGCAGCTCGGTCATCTTGCTGGGAGGGTCGGAAGGGTTTACTTGGGGGGGGAGAGATAGGGGAAGGGTGAGAAAAAATGCACAGGCGTTCTGTCACTTCATCGGGCAGCGGCAGCAGTCACAATTTGCTCCTGTTGCTGGCTTCAGGCCTTGCTCTCTGCCGGGTCCTGCCTACTTCCTGGTTTCATGAAGACAGGACCCGACAGAGAGGAAGGCCTGAAGCCGGTAACAGCAGTGAATTGTGAATGCTGCTGCTGCCCGATGAAGTTCAGGACATCAGGCCTTCGGTGACAGAAGGAGGAAAGGGAGCAGAAGGGGAGAGTGTTGCTGTACCCAGCTGGAGGGAATGAAAGGAGATGCCAGGGCTTGGAGGGAAGAAGAGATGCCACAGCATGGAGGGAAGGAGGGAAGGTATGCCAGACCAAGGGAAAAGGAAGAGGGAAAGGAAGGAGGAGATGTCAGAGCATGGAGGGGGAGGGAGAGATGGAAGAAAAGGAAAGGAGAGAGATGCCGGGAATCAGGGAAGGGATGATGCCAGACCGTGGGGTGGGAAGGAAAGAAAGGAGAAGAGAGAGATGCCAGAGCATAGGGGAGAGGGTGGTGACAGTGAGAGAAAAACGGAGAGGTGACAGAGTTGAAATCAATCATGTACAAAGGAGAGAAGGGGCACGGGATAGATAGTTTATGGAAGGAGCATAGAAAGAGGGAAGATGCCATATGGAAGAGAGAGAGAGAGGGTGGACACTGGATGAAAAAAGCACAGAGGGCAGTGAATAGAATGGGCGAGATAGAGGGTGAACAGTAGATGGAAAGGGTGGAGACAGGGACAGCTGCTGAAAGGAAGTGTGAGGGAAAGGGGGAGCAGATGCTGGAAGGAAGTGGGGAGGAGAAAGGAAAAAAAGGGCACATGCAGGATTGAGGGAAGAGGATAGAGTTAGTTACTGGAAGGGGTGAGGGAAAGAGGTGGCAAGCTATAGGTAGACACAGTGAAAGAGGGAAATTGAGGACTGAATAGAAAAAAGAATTTAGACAGAGGCAGAAAACAAATTGAGAACGAAGACCAGGGAAGAACAGGAGGAAGGGAGCAGAGAGAGATGCCAGAGCAGGGGGGAAGGAGATGAGACAGATACCAGACCAATGGGGGTGAAAGGAGAGATGGAACGGGGAGGCATTCAGTTTCTGGAAGGGGCATAGAAGGAGAGAAGATGCCATATAGGAGCAGACAGATAGCAGACAGTGGATGGAAGGAAGAGAGTAACAAGAAGATGAGGAAAGCAGAAACCAGAGAAGACAAAGGTAGAACAAAAATTTTCTATTTATTTATTACTTTAGGAGACATGTGTCACTGTTTCTGTGGTGTTGCATTGTATGCAGAGTCTAGCTTCTTGTCTATGTATTTCTATTTTATCCCCCCTTTTACAAAACTGTGGAGTGTTTTTTAGCGCCAGCCGTGGTGGTAGCAGCTCTGATGCTCAGAATTCTATGAGCGTCAGAGTTGTTACCATCGTGGCTAAAATCCACACTACAGTTTTGTAAAAGGGGGAGGGGTTAGTTTGTGATGACATATTCCAAACTAGGTGAAGGTGTTTTCTGTGTTCTGTGTGTTCGAAAGAAATGGTTTTTTGTTAGGATTGACTGCAGGATTGATCTGTACTAGTCTGGCTTGTTTAGTTTTACAATGGGTTTATTGCTGTTGTTCTTCTCACTGCAGTATGTAAGATGCTGCCTTTTCCTAGGTACTCATGTGTGACATGTGGCTTGTTACTAAAAATCATGTTTTTCATACAGATGGAGGGGGGTGCCAAAAAATGATGGGTCCCGGGTGTCACACATGCTAGGTACGCCACTGTCTAGTCTATACATTGAGCAGAGAATGAGAAGATCTTTAAGTAGTAAGCAGATGCCTGTAATGTGGATTGCCATTCATTCTCAGTAAAGCCTAAGCCAATTTAGAGAATCATACATACAGAAGACGGATCTTTATACTCAAAATCCAACCCAATCGATAAATCTATTCAGACTAATAGGGTTATCGGACATTTAACAATCAATTCATGTAATAATGTTTGGCTTACATGTACCTACAAATTGATTTATCTTTACTTTACTTTATTTATTCTTTTATACCGCCATAACCAAAAGTTCTAGGCGGTTCACATTAAAGAAGTCGCTGGACAATCAGCAGAATATATACAGTCAATAAATCCAATCATTTAGTTCTAAACAAGAATTATCTTAACTACATCAGTTAAGTAATGAATTTACCAAAAAAGGTACTTAACTAGTTTCCAAAAAGAACAATAAGATATGACCTGGTAAATACATTTACCCAACCCAGATTGCAGTTTACCTGCTTGAAATGCTAAAGTTTTATCTTAAAAAAGTCTTATATCTACAAACGTTTATCTTGGGATAGGTCAGTGTTCTCCCCAGAAATTTTTTCCAGCCGGGTGGCATGAAAAAGTAGCCGGGTGGGGCGGGACGGGGAAATTTGGTGGTGGGGAAAATTAAGGGTTCCTTTTACTAAGCTGCAATAGCTTTTTAGCGTGTGCAGAATTGCCGCGCTACACGGCTAGAACTAACACCAGCTCAATGCTGGCATTAGCATCTAGCACATGCGGTAATTCTGCGTGAGCTAAGCGTGTGGTAAAACCGCTATCATAGCTTAGTAAAAGGAGCCCTAAATACTATTTGTATTAGTTAATTATTATTTGTTATTTTCCAATGCTCAATATGACTGCCTTTCTTAAGGTTTGACACTTGCTCCATAATTTTTTTATTAAATTTAAGAAGTATCTAATTCTAGAAGTGAATAATTAGATATTTGCCCTTTCAAATGGTATAGAGCAGCGTCTCTCAAACTTTTTTTAACTCCGGCACACTAAACGGAGCAAATGTATTTTGTGGCACACTAAATGCAGCAAATGTTTTTCATGGCTGAAAAAAATTTCTAGGAAGAACACTGTTGCTGTTAGTTTTCAAGGTCCAATCACGTCAAAGAATGATGCTTATCTGGGCAGTTGTATAATAAAAAGAATGGATAAGATAACATGAGACGTGAAATTGTCATGAATCAGAGGGATACATACCCTGTAGGTCCTAAAAGCAGGCTTGTGGATTAGATATAAACTATGAAGGCAGTGGCGTACCTAGCATATGCGACACCCAAGGCCCATCGTTTTTTGACACCCCTCATTTGTATGAAAAACATGATTTTTAGTAACAATCCACACATCACACAAGAGTGTACCTAGGAAAAGGCAGCATCTTACATACTGCAGTGAGCAGTACATCAATACACCCATTGTAAAACTAAACAAGTTCAAAATGAGGTCAACGGTAAGTTGGAGACAGTCCTGATATCAGTTTAAAGCAGATACAGGAAAACTTAAACAGAACTCTTGCCTCCAACGGCAACCAGTGCAGAAGATGGTAGTAGGTACTGATATGTTCATTTTTATTTAAACCAAAGATTAGTCGGACTGCCACATTTTGAACTATCCTAAGTCTTCTCAAGATTTTCTTGGGGGATTCCAAGTAGATGATATTACAGTAGGCCAAGATAGATAAAATCAATGATTGTACCAGTATTCTAAATGCTCCTTGGTCAAAATATTTTCTTATGGTTCGCAATTTCCATAGTATAAAAAACATTTCTTCACCACTAGACCTATGTGTTTGTCCAAAATTAATTGGCAATCTAATGTAACTCCCAAGATCTTGATGGAACTAGTTATCGGATGATAATATCTATTGAAGTGTAAAACTGTGTCGGTTATTTTATCATTGGGACTGGCCAGAAAGAATTTAGTCTTTTCTGTATTAAGTTTCAGCTTAAATTTAGTAGTCCACTGTTCAATTTTTGAGTCATAATGAGTGAGATATGATTTATGACTTTATTGGTTAAATTATTTAGAGGGATCAGTATATAAATATCATCCGTGTAAATATAGAATTTGAGATTTAGCTTCCATAATAAGTGACCAAGTGAGGAAATATAGATGTTAAACAAAGTTGGTGACAGAGGGGAGCCCTGGAGCATACCACATGGATTACTCCATGATTGAGAATATTTACTGTTGCTAACCACTTGGTAAGATCGATTTTTCAAAAAGCCTTGAAACCAGCTCCAAACCCTGCCTGAGATTCCTAATACATCCAGATGTTCCAGTAGGATCTCATGGTCTACTAAGTCAAAGGCACTAGACTGTGCAGATGATCAATCATTTGGATGATGGCAGAACATTAGGGGACTAATAAGTCCTTTAATGATGTATGAAGCCCATTGACTAATTTTATTGCATTATAATTAGGATTAAGTTTCTTTCTTTCTTTTTCCATTAGAGTCCTTGCACATCCAGGGAGGGTGGATGGGTAGGGGGTGGGAAATGTATTTTGAGGAGTTAAATTATTTCATTATAATATTGAATCATATATGTATTATTGTCTTAATAATTAAGATAAGGGGAGAAAATGATTGTTTAATGTAATAATTGTATAGTTAATAGTGTGTTTTTGTGCAGTTTTTCTGATTTATCATTTGTATGGCACTATCAAAGTTAAAAATAAAAAAAGATTTACAAAAAAAAAATCATTTGAGGCTAGAACTAATTACTCCATTTCTTATCCTTTTCTCCTTTTTATACAAAAACCGTTTTATAATACCTTCGGTGATAAACTAGGAGAAGGGTATATCATATAGTATTAGCAATTCTTCAGTGCATAGGACCTCACATAACATACGTTATCCCAAGTCTACATTCTTTCCACAGTGTATAATCATCTATACCATATCATAAGAACATAAGAACTGCCATCTCCGGATCAGACCCATGGTCCATCAAGTCCGGCGATCCGCACACGCGGAGGCCCAGTCAGGTATACACCTGATGTAGTTTTAGTCACCCATATCCCTCTATGCCTCTCATAAGGAGATGTGCATCTAATTTGCCTTTGAATCCCAGCACAGTGGATTCCTTGATAACCTCCTTTGGGAGAGCATTCCAGGCGTCTACCACTCGCTGCGTAAAACAGAACTTCCTGACATTTGTCCTGGACTTGTCCCCCCTTAGCTTCAAACCATGTCCTCTTGTCCGTGTCGTGTTGGACAATGTAAATAATTTATTTTCCTGCTCTATTTTATCGATGCCTTTCAGCATTTTGAACGTCTCGATCATGTCCCCTCGCAGCCTTCTCTTCTCAAGGGAGAACAGTCCTAGTTTCTTGAGTCGTTCCTCCATCCCTTCCCTTAATTCTTAAAAGATTCACTTTTTATTTTCAATTTATAATTGTTTTTAGTATATATCTCTCTAACTTTTTAAAATATTTAATTAATGTATGCCATTACTCAATGATTTTCAATAACTCAATAGTATTGTCAGCAACACTTATCTTATAAAGCATACTGCTAATCCAACGTTGGTCTTGGAAGTTAATCTGCCCGACGCTCTGTTTTTACTCGAGCGTTTCAGTCATCTGACCTTCATCTGGGGAAGTGAATATTGCTGTATTGTTGAAAAATTCACATCAAACCAGCATTAAAACCATCAAATTTATACCCAGCTCATGAACAGCATACCTATACATATCAAGCATGATTTCACTACTACTTAGCTCATTAAAACTTTGCTCAGTAACCTGAATAATAAACAACCTAATTAATACAAGTGCCCCCACACACATAAAAATCAGCATAATTACTCACAGATCTAATATCCCATCTAGCACGCGACGAGCTGCAACGATTGTTATAGCAAAAATGCTTGTCGGGCCCGCCACCATTTTTACCTACGTTTCACAAATCATGTCAGCATGATGTCATTGCGTCACGCTGAAAGAGTGACATGCACATTGTAATGAGAATACTAATTGACGTCAAATCCGACCCCAGTAATATTTGAATGTATCACCCTTATTGAAAATGCCAGAGGGTCAAAGTCAGCATTTGCAAATAAGAATATACTGCAAAACAGATGTTCCATTTTTCTTCAATGTTTTTTAAGCATCCCATTCTCTATTAAGTCCATCTGGTGTAAGAGTGTTTAAATAAAAAATCCATCGCCTTTCCTTTCTCAACAGGATAGAATTAATGTCACCTCCTCTTACTGAAGTGTTCATATGTTCTAAAACTACAAACTTCAAATCATCAAAGATATGTTATAATTCCAGGCATTGAGACACCATCGTCCTGTCTCAAACGTGAGTGATGCTCAATCAATCTGGATTTTAGTGCCCGGGTGGTCTCCACACGGGCACCAAATGGCATAAACCACCTGAGTTGTTGTACAAATAGAACGATGTTTTAAAACATTCAATGATAATCTCTGTCTTATAAAAGAACAGTTTCAGAGGCTGCATTGACCACATGGCTAATGTGTTGGGGGCTGACAACAGTTGTAACTGTATCTTGGTTTGGCAGAAAGGACGGTGAAAGAAATTCCTTTAGATTCCTCCCTCTAGTATATGCAAATTGTGGCGCTTCAAGGAAGACTTCATGCAACTGAACGATATGCCAAAACTTTAAAATGCTTCGCTTGATGTTTTGACCTAAGGGAGTCCACAGGTCACATGGGTATGTCCTTTCTGTCCATCTGGCTCGTTTATATGTCCGTTTTATGACTGAGGCTGGATAGCTTGCTTTTAATGTTCCTGCCTGTAATTCAAATTCTTCTATAGTAGAACAGATCCTTCGCAGCCTAAGAAACTGGCCGACCGGAATATTCCGTCGTAGATGTAATGGATGATGACTGTTGTAGTATAAGAATGTATTTCTATCCGTAGGCTTTCTAAAAATAGAGTATGAAAAATGCCCTCCTCATATGTTATTTTAAGATCCAAAAAGTGTATCTGTTGATTATGATATGTAAAGGTATATTTTACTACCCGTGTGACATAAGAACATAAGAATTGCCACTGCTGGGTCAGACCAGTGATCCAGTGGTCGAAGACCAGTGTACTCCCTTATGTGAAGGCTTGTATGCGCCTGGCCTAGCTCGGGGAGGCAGGAAGAACAAGATTGCAAGGGCAATGCGATCAACCATTTGGGCACCCCTGTCCTACATCATTTACTCATTTCTTTACACTGCCTTCCCCTCAAGCTTAAGGGTTTTGCACCTATTACCTTACTCATTGCATTGCACACTATGTTCCCTTGTATCATTGCAGCCCAGTGATACCATCTCATACATGTGATCAAGCTTTAATGCCTTCAAGACTAGAGTCTAGCAGGAAAGCATCCACAGATGTAGAATATGCTGCTGTCAGATTTAAAATTTGAGCTCAATTAGCTTACCTAAAAAAATCAAAAACCTGTTTTTTCAGTCAAATGTCACCTGACCAATATGGCCAGTGATTGGTCAGTGCTAGGATTAATGGAAAACTCTGATTTGGGGGGGGGGGGGATGAATTAATTAGAAGGAAAACTGTAGAGCAGGATTATAAATCTATTTTAACTTATTTATTTTATTACTTTTGGGGATTGCTGGACTAGGGTAGGTTGAAAGGGGTTCAGAATGAGATCCATTAATTACTGGACTTATAGTTAATTGTTGCATTTATAGCAAATTGTTTTCTTTTAACATTTCTAGTTCAATTCTTATGTCATAATCTGCCTTAGACTGTTTCTGTTAAAAGTAGAATGTAAATACTGAATTACATTAACGATATGCTTTTGTAAATTTGGTAAAATATTTTGTCAAAAGGTTTTTGTGTTATCACATGATTTAACCTGCTCAGAATAATTATCCCAGTTAGATGCATAGGAGTGTTGTCAGTTCCTTTTAGGTGGATAGAGTATATCAGAAGGTATTTACAATGGAGTTTACTTGCACAGTAAGGAATAGACTGGAATTCCTCTAGACATTTTTTTTATGTGGTATGTTTTTTGCCCTGGAAATAATTCCTCTTGAAGGAGACATCGTCTGACTTTATTAAAGATGTTCTTCAAGTGGAATGTGCTCATAGCAGGAATTCTATAATTGGAATCCACTGTAATGTCCTGCGCTGGAAGTATAACAAGTAAGCTCAGTCAATCGCTTCCATAATCTGCTTACTGCTTTCTAAATAACATCTGCACACTGAGTGCCCATTAACTTGCACACTGTTTGCATTCCATGAGTGAATAATGGATACGGTATTTAAATGATTTTCATAAGAGGGAGTGAATGGAATTTTGAGCTTCGTAAATTGCTTGGATTAGAAATCGCCCAATGCCGTGTAATAGAAGGCAGCTGGACTGCTGCTGAAAGGCTGGTAAGGCAGGCTAGAAGAGCCTGCGCTTCTCGAAAAGTGAGTAAACTGAATCTAGGATAGTAGCGGGAATTAAAACAGTGCAATTGAACATTTTGAGCCATATTCTACAAATGGTTTAGGTTTATTGAAAGCTTCTATACTGCTACTCATAACTGGGGCCAGTTCTGATTTTATAAATGACGCCTAAAGTTAAGCTCCTAGGTTGGCGTGCCTAACTTAATTATTTAGAAAGCTTAATTGGTGCTGATAACAAATAATTAGAACTTTATAACTGGCTTAAATTCAAATTAATTGAGTGTTAGGGGCCTAGCTTGGTAGGTGTCTAGTCCAAGGCGCCTACCAGAAAGTGAGTGTGGTTGGGAAGTGGATCATGGGTGAATTTTGGGTGTTTTGCATGTTGGTGCCTAAACTGGGCTTAAACTCCAGTATTTAGGCTAAGAAAACTGTGGCATAAATAGCGAATGCCTATGGTTAGGGTGCCTTCTTGCATCTAAGTCCAGTTTAGGTGCCACTAGGCCTGATTCTATAAATGGTGTCTAGCTTAAGATTGACAGACAATAAGCACCGTGTTCCTCAGAGCTTTCATTTTCATTTTCTTATGGCCAGAATTACTGTATATAGATTTTTGGGCAAAAAAAAAAAGGGCCCATAAATTGGGGTCATGGTTTATATTTGAGTCTTCCCCGTCTCGGACCCATCACATGCCTTTCTCTGGGCCTTTGTAAAACCCTGCTGGTCCAGTGGTGATCCAGGGCAAGAGTAATCCTCCTGCCTCATGCAGTTTCACTACTCAAAATGGCTGACACAAGTTTCCACAGTGGTTGCTATGTTTATTTACTGCGTTTTCATGAAGAGATTCGCCCACAGCAGTTACAATACTTTGAACAGTAATCAAGTACTCTTAAGTATTTTCCCTATCTGTTTCTGCAGGCTCGCAATCTTTGTTTCCTGGAGCATTGGAGGGGTTGAGTGACTTGCCCAGAGTTACATGGAGCAGGCTGGGATTGAACTCACAACCTCAGAGTGCTGAAGCAGCCACTTTAACCACTAGGCCACTCACTCACACAGTACCCTTGCAAGACTGACGCGAGTTTGGTTTATATTCGAGTCAACCTTTTAGAGGGAAATAAAGTTTACCTCAGTTTATAGTTGGATGGGTTTATATTTGAGTATATATGGTATATGTCTGAAAAGGGGCTGAATATGGTATATTCCAGGGATGACTCCAACTATGTGTATAGTCTATATGAGTAAGAAAGAACATTCATCTACTACACTTATAGATTATACATGTAGCGGTGCCAGACGAAAAGCAGATATAAGTTGGAATGTCTCCTTTGGATGTTCTGCTTATACTCATATATTCAACAGTGCTCAAGAAGCCTAGATCTGGATCTTTGTTTTAGATAGATTGTAGAGATGAGAATCAAGACATCCAGGTTAGGATGCGCTCAGTTTTTCCTCTAGTTAAGAAAAGGTTAAACTGAATGCGCAGCCCTTTGTGAAATACTTACAAAAATGTGTAGGAGTGAACACGTATAGCTATTTTCCAAATTTATACAAGCACAAAGTGTGACATCAACTCGGCATCTTTCACATGTGAATGCCGGCAATTATAGGTAGAACTTGCTAATTTACTATATCTCTGGGTAGCAGCCAGCACTTGTACTTTATAACCATCCCTTATTACAAACCTATACATATGCCTATTGTGAATTAAATAATGAGGCCATTTTTTGCGGGGGAGGTAGAAATTTAGTTTTCCTTATTTGTCTTATTTACTATCAACAATTGTATTTTTTCCCCCCTTTTGTTTGGTATTTTCTCTCTGGTTAGTCCAAATTGTTTATTCTGTCCCCCTGAAATTTGTAACGTTAATTTTTGTACATGCTTAGAATTTTGAATAAGCGATTAATCAACTTGAAACCTATTTTAAAAATGTATATACCACTTATAAAACTAAGCAGTTTACAGTCAACATAGAAAACTTTTAAAAGACAGTACATCTTATATCTATCAAAAACTACTGCTGCCCACATTGCAGACTAAAACCTACTTATTTATATTATGTTATCAATATAAAGCATTAAAGGCTCCTTTTACTAAGCTGCGATAGAGTTTTTAGCGCACGCTAAACCCACACTACACGGCTAGAATGCTGGCGTTAAGGTCTAGTGCGTGCGGCAATTCAGCGCACGCTAAAACCGCTATCGCAGCTTAATAAAAGGAGCCCTAAATCTTCTAATGTTCAAGGATATCACAAAGCCAAAAAACAATCACATAAATGCATCAACAAAGCTTTTTGAAAATCTCTCCCCACTTGCACAATTGCAACTGCCCTTGCAATTTATTCCACAGATTCACACCTGCCGCAGAAACATCTAACTTTTTTTTTTTTTTTTTAAATTATTTATTTATAAACTTTCAAATATAATCAATCAAGTCAGTCAAGAGGTTTTTGGTAGTGTGCTCAGACAGGAAGGGCAGGTTTTGGCGATATGTTGTATCTGGGAGGTAAAGGAGAGAGAGGAGTCAAAAGATGACCCCAAGATTACGAGCAGACAAAACAGGAAGGATGAGAGTGTTGTCCAGAGAGATGGAGAATGAGGGAAGCGGAGAGGTGGGTTTAGGCAGGAAGATGAGCAGCTCTATTTTAGCCATATTCAATTTTAGATGGCAGTGAGACATCCAGATGGCAACGTTGGACAGGCAGGCTGAGCCTCTGGTCTGGGTTTCAGTAGAGATATTTGGCACAGAGAGTCATCAGCATAGAGGAAGCCATGGGAGGAGATCAGCAAGTGTAGATTGAGAAAAGGAGTGGTCTCAAGACAGAGCCTTGAGGTACACCAACCAATATCCTGCTGCAGGCATCTTGTTACAGGATTGTTGATTTTGTTAGTGAAAATTTTTATTACTCTACTATGTATTTATTTGTATCATTGTTATGAACTGGATCTTGAGATTGTATACATAATGTTTTATTGGCATGAAATGGAAATATGTGTGATGAAGAAGACAGAGCAAGAAAGGAACTAGGCTACCCAATGACAATATAGATACATATGAAAATTTATAGTAGTTCTTTTTTCAGACACATGGAGGTTTAGAGTTTGGGTGAGATTTGTAGAGATGCTTGCCGCATAAGAGTTTTGTTTGCCAGACAATTTAGACCTCAGTTAAATAAATGATACAGTTATGTTGGATTTTGCTATTTCTGGCTCTTCAACATGCCTGCGGCTATCAGACTATTATATAGGGATATTTAGAAGTGGTCACTGTGCTAGAAAAGAGAGAACATGCAATATCTCTGGTTAATTCTTATATTGGATCAACCAAAGAGAACCCAGCCCACAATGAATTCAGGATAATTTGCATTCCAGATTGTCTTTTGAATAGGGAAAGATTAACCCTTTAGTAGGCCCTAGGCAAACAAGCACATTGGGCCTTTCCATGGTACTCGCAACAGGTCATTTATTGGATTATTTTTTAGCCCGTCCTCCCAAAGAAGCTCAGAATGGGTAACAAATCAGGTACTCAAGCATTTTCTCTATCTGTCTAATGTACCTGGGGCAGTGGAGGATTAAGTGACTTGCCCACGGTCACAGGGGAGCAGTGCAGGGTTTGAACCCACTATGGCACACTCTCCTCCAATACAATATCAGAAGTGAGCCAAGTACAGAACAATGAAGCCATTGCGGCATCACTGGTGAGGCTGGCTCTTAGGCATTGGTGGAATGAAGCATTATGACATCACAATCTCAGCTCTGGAATGTTGCTACTCTTTGGGTTTCTGCCAGGCATTATGACATCAGGGAAAGGGACTGGGACTTTTTGTAGCTTTACAACCACACTCAAAGCGGTTTACATACAGGAATTTCAAGCATTTTTCCTATCTGTACCGGTGGGCTCCCAATCATCTAATGTACCTGGGCAGTAGAGGATTAAGTGACTTGCCCAGGGTCACAGGGAGCAGTGCAGGGTTTGAACCCACAACCTCAGGGAAAGGGACTGGGACTTTTTGTAGCACTCAAAGCGGTTTACATACAGGAATTTCAAGCATTTTTCCTATCTGTCCCGGTGGGCTCCCAATCATCTAATGTACCTGGGCAGTAGAGGATTAAGTGACTTGCCCAGGGTCACAGGGAGCAGTGCAGTGTTTGAACCCACAACCTCAGGGAAAGGGACTGGGACTTTTTGTAGCACTCAAAGCGGTTTACATACAGGAATTTCAAGCATTTTTCCTATCTGTCCCGGTGGGCTCCCAATCATCTAATGTACCTGGGCAGTAGAGGATTAAGTGACTTGCCCAGGGTCACAAGGAACACAACTTCAGGGTGCCACTACGCCACATTCCTCCTGCTGGTTGAAGACAGAGCACAAGGGTTGGGTAAAATAGACTTCTGCTGGTTCCCTCATCTTTCTGCCAGCTGCTGACTTAACAGGAGCATATCTAAGAACATTTGAGCTCTAGGCTTGTGCCTAGTTTGTCTAAGCTTTAATTGTGCCCTTCCTTTGGAAACAGGTTTGTTTTCTCGACAGTTATTACGCCAGAATAAAATTCTTACTCTCCGATATCCATGTTAAGTGTTTGGCTATTCATTGTGCTGTTGCTACTGAATTTCTGAATTAACATTTATGCGGGGGCTGAATATCTTAAGTGGGAGATCCTGTGACGTCAATGAGCCGTTCAGCAAAGACAAAGCACTTTTCTGTGCAGGAGTTGTAAACAGCTGATTGGCTGTTTACAAATTAACTAGCATTAGTAGAATCTCTATAGTGACATATTGAGAGAACTTTTTGTCTTTGGAAAATATATTCTGTTCCTACACCTTTTTGTATTGTTGCTTATCCATTTAGGCCTTAATTCCTTAAAATCTAGAGCTCTGTGTGTGTGTGTGTGTTGGGGAAGGGGGGACCTCTTAAGCACAAAAAATAAATTTCTGCAGGAGAGAGCCAGGAGAGCCAAACAGATGTAGGGCACAGTCAGGGCATATTATTTAGGTACTTTTGTTAAGACTTAAATTTTTAATAACACCTCTTATAAAATTTAACCTACAACAGAGAGACCGTAGAATTGTAACTCCTAAGTGGATAATTGGCGGTGATAGGCATGAGTTCTGCAGGACTGCAGTATACCTGTATCACTTCTTAAATGGTTTCCCTCAATCTTTTAACATTTTTCTCTCTCAATGAAACCTTTTCTGATTAAGAATTTTATTGAAATCCACTTAAATAGTTCCACTAGACAGAGTTTGAATGTAAAGGCCAGTGCCTCGGTGTTTGAACTCCAAGTGGAAATATGTCTTAATCTTTCCATGGTTTTGAGACTGGATACCTATCTTTTTTTGTCTTTCTTGCCCTTTGTTCTTTACCAGTTGTTGGTCTAGCAGTTCCATATGCAGATTCCAAAAGTTGAATCTCATCTTCTCCCGGCTTTTTAATGAAGAATTAAAGTTCCCATAACTTGAACATAATTGGTAGGGATATGCATATTTAATAAGTTCCATTTCAAGCAATTTTTGAAGACATTTTTTCATTGTTTTCATAGATTTGGTTTTTACAGATTACGGCATGGTTCTTGAGTTCAAAGGGGTATTCAGAGTTGGTCATTGCCATCCTTCTCAAGTCTAAGAAGTCCTCTACAGTCTGCCTAAGCTAAAGCGTGGAAGACTTTCCAGCATTTGTACACCTAAGAATATCATTCCCAAAACTGAATTTGTAAACTGTTAACCCCCAATCACAAACTATGAATACCCCATTCAATTTATGGAATTTTTCTAATTCTTTGTAAGCCGCATGGCACTATAAGGCCCTGCAGCATACGAACTGTTGTTATTATCATTAATGTTCCCATTATCAGATGTACACTGCTATACTCTGTAATTCGCTGTATGTACAGTCTCTCTTTATTGTAAACCGCCTAGAAGTCGCAAGATTGTTGGCGGTATATAAGAATAAAGTTATTATTATTATTAATAAGAATGTGTGGAGCTGTTTTCAGCTCCAGTTTCAGAGGTGTTAGCGTTTCTCCAAGCAGGCCTTGACAAGGGCCTCACTATGGCTTCACTTTGAGTCCAAGTCTCTGTGCTCTCTTTTTTCAGCGCTCGGGACTGTAGACCTACACTGGCATCTCATCCAAACTTCGCCAGATTTCTGAAGGCTGCTCTCCACATCAGGCCACCGATTAAGCTACTGTTCCCTTCGTGGGATCTTAACGTGGTTCTGCGAGGTCTCACCTAAGCTCCGTTTGAGCCACTGGAAGAGGCATCTGTCTTGATTTGAAGCTGAAGGTATTTTTTTGTGATAGTGGTAACTCAGCACGACTAGTTTTGGAGTTCCTGATTCTTTCTTCTAGAGAACATGTCCTTACAATCTCAGAGAATAGGGCCTTCCTGTGCATTGTCCCTTCTTTCATAATGAAGGTGGTTTCAGCATTTCATGTTAATCAGGAAGTCCACTTACTTGTATTCTAACCTACAGATTCTAAGAAACAGGACCACATTTTGAAGAAGTTTGATGTCAGAAAAGTGCATCTTCATTATCTGAAAGTCATCAATGACTTTTGACTCTCTGTCCATCTGTTTGTGCTGACTCATTTGACTTAAGCAAGGTATGCCCGCTTCCAAGGCCACGAGTTCCAGATGGATTCATAAGGCCATTTTGTCAACTTTTGTTATCTGTAGGAAACAGTCCCCTGGTTCTGTTAAAACACATTTGACCAGAAGTATAGTCTCATCATGAGCAGAGGCTGGGGCAGTCTCTCCAGCGGAGATTTGTAGAGCTGCGATTTGGTCCACTCCACACATGTGTGCAAAGTTTTACAGGGTGGACATTGTGGCAAGAGAGGACTCTGCTTGTGGGTCCGGTGGATATTATATACTTGGATTTTCAGAAAGTGTTCGACAAGGTTCCACATGTAAGACTCCTCAGGAAACTGCAAGGCCATGGAATAGAAGGAGATATACTAAGATGGATAGGCAAATGGCTGGAGAACAGAAGGCAAACAGTGGGCATAAATGGAAATTCTCAGACTGGGAGAATGTGACTAGCGGTGTGCCCCAGGGCTCGGTACTTGGGCCCATCTTATTTAATATCTTCATCAATGACCTGGAGGATGGAACATCCAGTGAGATCATCAAGTTTGCAGATGACACAATGCTATGCCAGGCAATCAAATTGCAGAAGGACAGTGAGAAACTCCAGAGCGACTTGAGCCGATTGGAGAATTGGGCAGATAAATGGCAGATGAAGTTTAATGTGGAAAAATGCAAAGTGATGCACTTAGGCAGAAAAAATAAGGAACACAAGTATAGTATGTCAGGTGCAATTCTGGGAAAAACTGAACAGGAAAGGGACCTGGGCGTATTAATTGATAGGACCCTGAAGCCATTGGCGCAATGTGCGGCGGCAGTGAAGAGCGCAAATAGAATGTTAGGCATGATAAAGAAGGGAATCGCGAGTAGATCGGAGAAAGTAATAATGCCGCTTTATAGCGCGATGGTCAGACCACACTTGGAATACTGCATCTAACATTGGTCTCCCAACCTAAAGAAGGATATAAAAATGCTCGAGAGGGTGCAGAGACAAGCAACGAAGCTAATAAAGGGCATGGAGAACTTGGAATACGAGGAATGACTTAAGAGACTGGGATTGTTCTCCCTTGAGAAGAGGAGACTGCGAGGGGATATGATCGAGACTTTCAAAATACTGAAAGGAATCGACAAAATAGAGTAGGAAAAAAAATGATTTACAATGTCCAATGTGACACGGATAAGAGGACATGGACTGAAGCTAAGGGTGGACAAGTTCAGGACAAATATCAGGAAGTTCTGCTTCACGCAACGAGTGGTGGACACCTGGAATGCTCTCCCAGAAGAGGTAATTGCGGAATCCACAGTTTTAGGATTTAAGGGTAAGTTAGATGTACATCTCCTTATGAGTGGCATAAGGTGACATAGGTAAGGGTAAGCTAGATGCACATCTCCTTATGAGAAGGTTAGAGTGATATGGGGACTAAAACTATGCCAGGGTACACCTAGCAGGGCCTCCTTGTGTGCGGATCGCCGGACTTGATGGACCTAGGGTCTGTTCCGGAGATGGCACTTCTTATGTTCTTATGTCCTCAGTATTAAGAACCAATGCAGTCAGCCTGCCCTAGATTTCTGGTATTGCTTTGGTATGTCCCACTTGTCCAGAATGACACATCTATTGCACTGGAAAAAGAAATTGTCCTTACCTTGATAATATCTTTTCCAGTAGATAGATGTGTTCGTCTGTCTCGTTCTGTTTATGCTTTTCCAAAGTTGTATCTTGGATGTCAGTCAGCCCAGCCCTTTGTCCCCTGAAGAACTCTCTATAATATGTTTATAGTCTCTACAGGGGTACTACTTGAGCTCCTTTGTTACTTCTGTTGGCTGTTTCTTGTTCATTGAGTGTTCAAGTGTTATTATGTTTGAGCAGAACAGTTGATTGGTTTAGGAAATTTCCCGTTGTTGTCCTTACTTCACACGATTTCGATGGAGCTCTTGCATGCTTGGGTACTAACTGCAGATAGCAGTAGAGCTCCCAGTTAGAGAATGACAAGGAGAAAAAATTATGCCCCATCCCCGCGAGCTCGCGCCCATTACCGTCCCGTCTCCACAAGTTCAGTCACCGTCTTGTCCCCGCGAGCTTGGTCCCCGTCCCCACAAATCTAGAGAGAAGATTGTTCTTTAAGTAGAAGGAGTTAACTAAAGTGGATGGGATTGGGGAAGGGAGGTAAGAAGAAAAGGCAGAAGAGATTGATAGGGAAGAGTCAAAAGGAGATAGTGATTCAAATATTCTTAATCTATCCTCTTTCCCAGCGTCTTCTCCCCATTCTCTTCCCCAGTGTCTTCTCCCCATTCTCTTCCCCAGCGTCTTCTCCCCACTCTTCCCCATTTCCCAGCATCATCTCCCCACTCTCTCTTCCCCATTTCCCAGTGTCTTCTCCCTACTCACTCTTCCCCATTTCCCAGCGTCTTCTCCCCACTCGCTGTTCCCCATTTCCCAGCGTCTTCTCCCCAGTTCCCTTCAGGCTGCTTCAATGTCTTCTCCTCTCCATCCCCCCTCCAGCACCCTTCACCCGATCCAGCAGTTCCCTCCCACCGGACGGCCGTGCATCTCCCTCCCTTCCTTCCCTTAAATTTCTATAGGGCTATGCGTTGTATTGCAGCCAGAGCCTTGAAGTCGCGTTACGTTGGCTGCTGGAAAAGACTCCTCTGATGCAACCAGAAACAGGAAGTTGCGTCAGAAGAGATTTTTCCAGCAGCCATACATGATACGACTTCAAGGCTCCAGCTGCAATACAACGCATAGCCTTATAGAAATCGCCACGAAGAGAAGGAAAGGGGAAGGGAGATGCATGGCTTGACGGCCGGCGGGAGAGAGGGGGCTGCCAGACTGCGTGCTCACTCCTTTAACTGCGGAGACAAGACCATTCACCGCTCCACGGGGTGGTAAATGGCCTTGTCCCTGTACTTGTGGTGACCTTTTTTTTTGTCACCGTTTTGGCAGGTTAGCTGTGGCTAGCTGCGGGTAACAACCACCGTGTCATTCTCTACTCCCAGTGAATTAGGAGGATCACAGAAAAAATCCAGAGTAGATTCCTTCTGCATATGGCTCATGGCCATGGGGAGATAACCCGCTTGTCCAAAATGACATACCTATCTACTAGAAAAGATATTATCAAGGTAATGGCATAATCTCTTTTTATGCTGCTTATCCTAGGAATAAGCAGTGGATTTTCCCAAGTCCATTTTAATTATGGCTTATGGACTTTTGTTTTAGGAAATTATCCAAACCTTTTTTAAATCCTGCTAGCTAACTGCTTTCACCACATTCTCTGGCAATAAATTCCAGGGTTTGATTATATGTTGAGTGAAGAGATATTTTATTTGTTTTAAATCTACTACTTCATTGCATTCTGCTATCTTTATAAAGAGTAAACAAGCAATTCATAACTACCCGTTCTACTCCACTCATATATCCCCTGAGTCATCTCTTCTCCAAGCTGAAGAGCCCTAACCTCTTTAGCTCTTCTGGATCCGATGAAGGATTTGCTGCTGCACACTAAACTGTAAACCTAGGTCAGTAGCCTTTGAGTTTGCTGCCTGAGCAGATTTTGGCTCAGTTAGCATAGGGATATTTTAATTTGCTAAAATAAACTTCAAGGATAAATTTTTCTTTGAATTAAATGAATTGTGAGTGTTCAGATATGTGTGCATAATGATATATATGTTTTAAATGTAGACTAACTATTAATATATGGATGAGAGGTCTGGCAATATTTGGGGGCATTTGGTGTGCTCGGAGACCTGTCAAGCTAGTTAATTCGTCCTGATGCCAGTGATGTGTTTAGACTGGGCCCAGCTCACCGTTCTGATAAGCTTGACTTAATTAAGTGATATTAGCAATGTGTCATCAAATGTAGGTGATGGAGAAAGTGTTCAAAAGGAAATATTTCCTTATCAAATGTTTTGAGCTAGGAACTAGCCAACCTAAGGGCTGGTTTCGCCCGTGTGACCTAAAGCCATGGTCTTAACCCCAGTCCTTGAAGGCCACCAAGGATCACATTTCCAGGATATCTCTACTGAATGTGTGCGAGAGACCTTTGTGTATAATGGACATAGCAGGCATGCAAATGTCTCTCATGCATATTCAATAGAAATATCCTGAAAACTTGACCTGTATGCAGCCTTCAGGGTCTGGGAGTGAAGATCAAGGACAGAGAGCAGGTCTTCTCAAGCCAGTCCTTGAGAAGACACTCAGTCAATCAGGTTTTTAAGATACGCACAGTGATTATGCAAGAGGGAGATTGATCTCATGTATATTCATTGGAGCTATTCTGAAAACCCAACCGGCATAATATGCCCCAAGGAATGAGTTGAGAAACACTGACCTAGTGCTTCCAAGTGAAGAATAATCAAATCTTATGTTGACCTTTGCTCGGGGAGTTGTGTTTCTTAGACAAATTGGAATTAATGTCCTTCTAAATAAAGCTTACGCTTTTCCAGTAGGAGCTCATTCAAGTATAGGAGTGGCCTAGTGGTTCGAACCCCTGGCTCAACACCCTGAGGTTGTGAGTTCAATCCCCGTGTCACTCCTTGTGACCCTGGGCAATTCACTTAACACTTCATTGCCCCAGGTATTGCAGTTAGATTGTGAACCTGCCGAGACAGATAGGGAGAATATTTAAACTACCTAAATCGTCAAATAGAAGTGGAATATAAGAAAAAGTAGATGATTAATAATAATAATTTATTTTTATATGCCACCAAAGCCATTATAGTTTGAGGTGGTTTACAACAAGAAGTGCTGGACAATCAGGGAATAAAACACAATATAAAATCATCAGTACATACATACAGTGTAAGAGTAAAACAGTAAATCCTTAACTTACACATCGATTAAATAATTTTGTATTTACTAATTTTCTAAAACTAAAGTAAGATGAGGAATGCATAATGATATTACCCAACCATTCATTTAATTTACCTGCCTAGAAAGCAAGAGTTCTATCCAAGAATCTTTTATAACGACAGGCCTTTATTGTAGGATAAGTGAACTTATGAATTCTACGAGTAGGCCTTGACATTTTCTTTCCACTGTGGCCCGCCCACTCTAACAACTTCCTGTTTCTGCTATGGCTGGCCACAGTGGAGAAAAGACACCAAGGCCAGCCAGCAGCAGGGTGGCGCAATGCTTTTCTAAGAAGTTAAACTTGGCAGGCGCGTGAGCAGGGAGGAAGGGGGAGAAGTAGATGCCAGCAGGAGTGTGGCACACTGGCCAGTAGCACCTTGCAAGAAGTGTGTGTGGGGGGGGTCCCCCTCCCCCCCCCCCCTATTTTGAAGGCCTTGCCCCGGAGGGTATGGATAACATGAGGCGGGATCTAGCGAAGTTTGAAGAATTGTCCGGTAATTGACTACTAAGATTTAATGCTAAAAAATGCAAGGTCATGTGCTTGGGCTGCAAAATCCAAGAGAACAGGGTCTTAGTCTATAGGGAGAGGAGGAGATAGTGGATGCTGTGGATGGACGGACAGACTGGATGGGCTATTTGGACTTTATCTGCTGTCATGTTTCAATGTATCTACTGTACCAACTTAAGAAAGAAAAGAGAGAATCATACATAGCTTTATGTTCTAATTCTAAAATCCATTTGTTCATGGATATCAAAAATGAATGCAAAGGGTTTATGGCTACTGATTTCTCTCCTTTAGCAAATACACTTTGCATTTGTTTCATCAGCAACACATTTTGCAACTCAGACTGCATTGTGTATTTCATCACTCCTTTCAGTTAGTGCTAGACTGCGTGAAACGCAGCTAATAATTCAGAAGAGGGAGCAGGAAGTTGGGGGTGGAGAGGAGGGGATACCATTCAGCAAGTTGGGCCATCTCATGGGGCCACCATAGTTTTCTTAAAAGAAAAAAAAGTGCTCTGCAACCATATAGGATATACAGAGGGATAGTGGCACATTGTGCTGTACATCTGCTCCCATAAGGCATAAAATGCCACGTCTGTCTTTTATTATTGTTTCATACAGCCCAAAAGCTAAGCACTGACTTCCCCCTGAACTCGTAAATATTTTTTCATATTTTATATTTTCCAGTGTCAATCCCAGCCCATTCAGACGAGGAGACGGTGGCACAGCATCAGCCCACAACATTTGTTACAAACAAAAAAACTGTAGCTAATTGTGGGGGGGGGGGGGAGAGAAGGTTCATGTTTTAGCCTAAATGCTGAATTTTGTTTTGGTGAGTACATGTCAGGACAGTAAAAGGCAGATTAGGATCTTAGGGCAGGGATTCTAGCCAAAGAGTCTACTAGAAAAGCTTCATAACTTTGAAAATTATGGATAGCATGAAAATCTTAACGACCTCAGTATCTCCTTTTTCCTATACTCTCTTCTCTCCTCCAGGCATCTTTCCCAGTACTTCTGTTTCTTCCCTTTTCTGCTCAGCATCTCTCCTCTCTTCCCCTCCCCCACTAGCGGCATGCCTTTCCTACCCTCCCATTTTTTCACCGTTCTTGGTGTCCCTTATCCAAGCAGGACACAGTTCCCTTTGTGTTCCTCCTTAATAGTAGCTCCCACGACAGCTCTTGTTTTCTTCCCCAATGACAACTCTGGGCATCCTTCCAGTGGTGAGACTAGCTCCTCCCTGCCCTGAGTGGCAGCTGTGCCAGGAGCTCTGAGCTCTCTCCTCCAGTGTGCTTACCTGTGATTGTTTTTTTCCTTGCCTCCCAGATGCACATGTGTACACACTCTTGTCCCTCCTTTCATGCAAATGTATCTAAATGCATATTCATTGTGAATATCCTGAAAACCTGACTGGCTGGATGTGTCCCAAGGACTGGATTGAAAACCTCTGCCCTATAGATACACTGTGGAACAAGCATCCAGTAATGAGTGTAATGTGATGAAAGACACAAAACAGAGGCCAATCGCTCATCTTCATCTTGTGATTGAAATTCTTTTATCCCGTAAGCTCTCACAAGTGGGCAAAGCCCTTAAAAATCCAGGGCCTATCCTTTCACTCACTATTTAGTTACCATGTTGAGTTAACAGACGTCCGGATTTACCCGTTCATGTCCTCTTTTTAGAGGACATGTCTGGGCATCCTGACGGCTTTTCAAACCCAGCACTTTGTCCGGGGTTTGAAAAACGTCGGGTGGGCATCTGCACACAATGTGGTGATGTCATGTGCGTGCATGTGACATATTGCATCCACGCATGCGCTGATGCCCTCCTGATGCAGTCCCAGGGAGGGGGTGGGGCTGGGACAGAATGGGGCATGACTTGGGCGTAACAGGGAGGGGCTGGTTAGAACTTGGTGGGCCTGGGGGCAGGGCTATGTCTGGATTTTACAGCAGTAAAATCTGGTATCCTTAGTTGCCACGAAGCCAAGAAACTTTGCTGTGAATTTTTAGAAGTCGTATGCTTAGAGAGCTGTGCTTCCTGGTGTCCAGTTGGACAACTGCTTTTAATTTTTAGGCATTCTGTTCTGCACTTGCAAACTAACTATGTAAAAAAGAATATCCACCAATAATATCACCGCCTGACACAGGCAAGGTACTGTCTTGAAATATTAATGAGCCTACCATTGGTTAAAATAACTTTGGGATCCATCATGCACTGAATAGATACTGGAACCAAAGAAGGTAGTGGGAAACAGAGATGCTTGCTGATGGATTGGAAAGGCACTCCCACACCCGTGTACACACTTGTTAACTTTTGTGCCTGACAATTTCCTGTTTTTCTTTGTCCATCCAGCTTAAGTCAGAGTTAACTTCTGATTTTAGCTGCTCACATTTTCTCCTCTACTTTATCACTCTTTCATCTCACTTAACCCAGTCATTGGAGCAACAATGTTCCAAGGCCCCTTCCAAAAACCTGCAATTACGGACATCAAATACAGCCACTACGCATCACCATAGGACTGTGACTGCTGCGTTACAATATTCCTATCCTGGGGGCGATCATGGAGTTTTGGATTGCCTGTCTGCCTGCTTGTTTCCTGGCTCCCTAGGGAGGAGAGTGCGGTGTAGTGGTTAGAGCCTACAGTCTCAGCATCCTGAGGTGGTGGATTCAAACCCTGCGCTCTCTTTGTGACCCTGGGCAAGTCACTTAATCCTACACTGCTCCAGGTACATTAGGCAGATTGTGAGCCCAGGCTTTGAAGTACCTGTATTTAAACCACTTTGACTGTGGTTATAAAACTACCTAAAGGCGGTATATAAGTCCCCATCCCCTTTCCTTTTCATTGAGCAGCACTTTAAGGAGAGAGTTCTCTAAATTGGTGCCTCAGTTTAGATGCCTCAATGCCATGCACTGCATCTGGGCACCAATATTCCATTATAAAATACCTGTGTAAAGTGGCACTGGGGTGCCCTTGTATGCCATGCCATGATGGCCAAGAGACACATGTATTCTATAAATTGCTTGTGTACCTGGGAGACATTCTCATGGTCTGAACATATGGATGGCCCTCATTTGCAGTTAGGAATGATGGCACTTAGGTTACCTTATAGAATGGCACTTAGAGGGAAATTCTACAAAAGGCGCCTAAAGATAAGTGAAAGCTAGGCATCTAAATAAATAGGCGCCCAACTGAATTAGTAAATGGGCTTCAGTTATGAGCTTTAATAAGCTCATAATTGAAAAACAAAAATCCAACCCTAATTGGGTGATAAGTGCCTATCTTAGGCACCTAACTCCAAAGTAGGCATGTCTAGGGGTGGAGAAGGACTTAGGCGCCGCTAGGCACGATTCTCTAAAGCCTTTAAAATCCTGGCCTACATTGCAGGCACCTGAGTTTTAAGTTAGGCATGATTCTGTAATAGGCCCCTAAGTGTGATTGATAACATAAGAATTGCTGCTGCTGGGTCAGACCAGAGTCCACTCACACGGAGGCCCTTAGGTCAAAGACCTGTGCCCTACCTGCTACTTGGTTCAGCAGGAACTTGTCTAACTTTGTCTTGAATCCCTGGAGGGTGTTTTCCCCTATAACAGCCTCCGGAAGAGCTCTCGGAGTGAAGAAGAACTTCCTTATGTTTGTACGGAATCTATCCCCTTTTAACTTTAGAGAATGCCCTCTCGTTCTCCTTACCTCGTTCTCCTTAGTTTTAGGTGCCCAATTACAGAATCTGGCCTTTCTGTGGTTACAATCAAGGTGGTTAACATATTATATAGAAGTACTTATTGTGTACCTCAGGCAATGGAGGGTTAAGTGACTTGCTCAGAGCCACAAAACAATAGTCTTAGAGGGTCAGACCAATGGTTCAGTAGCCCATCTTCACGGTGGCCAGTCCAGGTCACAATTACCTGGCAAAAACCCCAAATAGTAGCAACATGCCACTCTAACGATCCAGGGCAAGCAGTGGTTTTCCCCCCATGACTGTCTCAATAACAGACTATGGACTTTTCTTCCAGGAACTTCTCCAAACCCCCCCCCCCTTTTTTTTTTTTTTTTTTTTCAAACCAGCTATGTTAACTGCCTAACTATCAATGGTACCTTTTGAATCACATAAGTGGCCCGTACGTATCTCTAGGTGCCATTTTATGCCCTTTAAGAGTCCACAGGCACATAGTCCTCTATTTGTTCACCTTACAAAACATTCTACATGACTTGGTTTTGTGGTTGACAGCAGTGATCCCTAGATAAAGGCTTTGTTAATCAGAGGTTTTGAGCACATCTGCTCTTTTGCCCAGTGCTTAATCTTTCTTGATTTCATTAAGAAAGATGAGGAAACAAAAGCTCTTACTTTGGATATTGGTTTCAGAGACAGATGCCTTTTTACCCAGCAAGATACAATAGACACACCAGAACAGAATGCGATCACAGCATGGGAAAAACCCAGCGACAAGCTACTTCCACTGACTTCCTTCAGGATGTTCCATTAAAATCTTGCTGCTGTTCTTGCACTTAGGTTAGTGTACCAAAATTATGAATTCATTAGAAGCTTAAGAAATGACTGGTAGTTCAAGGGAGATTTGGGGTTTGGCTACTGGAATACCTGTGTTGTAGAACATTGACCAGCTGACCAAGATAGATTCATGTCTGAAATACTGGAATGCATCCCAGTTGACAATGCGGGAGAGAGAGAAGATAGGTCTACATTTGCTGATCTGGACATCCAGTGCTCTCAAGAGTTGTCAAGCCACAATTTCTTCCTGAGATATGAAAATAACTGGTACCTGTAAGAAGCTGAAGAAGAGGATGAGACAGATACAGTGGGGTAGTGACATCTCACAAACAATGCTGTCACATGCCAGCAGTGGCACGCCCTCTTCTCCATGCCCCTGCTTCCTGCCCCCCACTCCATTCTCACGTTCTCCCTCCCCCCCCTCATACTTCTAAATCTTTGCCAGTGTGAATGACTTTTTTTCAGCATTCTCCTTGCGCCAATGTCAGATTTACCTCTGATGTCTCTTCCTGGCCCCTTGACCTGGAAATGATTCAGAGGAGAATCAGTCTGGCGCAAGCAACAGGCAGGAGAAGTTGCTTGTGATAGTGAAGACCTATAGAGGTATGGGGGGGGGGAGGAGGATGGGTAAGTGTGGCATTGTGTGGAAGGGCAGAGAAATAAAAACCCTGCTATTCATAAAATTGTCAAGACAAACTAATGCCATGCCTTAATTATACCCGAATTTCTGAATAACTCAGTCCTGTAATTAGTACCTAATTTTGTAACTCTCCTGGTAATGTCCAGTTTACCTCTTTTGTAATCTGCCTAGAACTGCAAGGTTCCCGTCCCCATGAGTTGTGTCGCTGTCCCTGCCCCATTCCTGTAAGCTCTGCCTTGACCACACAAGCCTCAAAAACACTTATGATTTTAAAGAGTTTCAGACTTGTGTAGATGAAGACAGAGTTTGCAGGAATGGGGCAGGGACAGGAAAAGAACTTGGGGGCATGGGACGGGAAAATGAGTTCCGGCAGAGATGGGGGAAAATTTGTCCCCGTATCATTCTCTACTGCAAGGCTAAGGTGGAATAGCATAACATAAAGCTCACTTGTAAACTGCAAATACCATTAAGTTCTATGAGGTTCACAAAGACTAGTACTACAAATGAATAACTTCCGTAAGATTCCCTAAGAAGATACATTTTTAAGGCACGTCGAAATTGTTGATGCAAATTTGGGAATATGAATATATGAGTTAAATCCTTAGTCCATAAGGCTGCCTGAAAAGACTTTTTGTTTTTTTCCCCCTGGTATGTATTTTACCTCTTGTTTATTGTTACAGTATTCATTTATTCCGTTTTTTTCTTTTTCTCTATTGTGTTCTTCTTCTATGGGTCACGTGTTTTGTGTGCCTATCTTTTTTATACATATACTTTTATATTCTCTCTATATATTATAGCTTAGTAATACCGCTTATTCTATTCTACATGTAGTTCATTGAAATTGCATGCTATTACCATTTCTCTTTTCACTTTGGTTCTTCTTATTATTTTTTTTCACTTTGGTTCTTATTATTTTATTTTTTTATATATATTTTTATTATTTTTTTATTTTTAACATTCACGCACATGTACTCTTCTGTCGTACTCCTCACAAACTTTGGTAATAAGTTTGTTTTCTACACTAAAATGACTTTTTAATTACTATTTTTTTATCTATTATGATGTGTATAATAGTTTTTTTAATAATAATAAATTTTATGTCATATTTGTACCTATTAGGACCTCTGACGAAGGTTTGTCCGAAACACGGACCGTGTCGGGTCCCTTGATTGGTAAAAGGGTTTGCATATAATTATTTTTTGTCACAATAAATTTTGCCTACGTCTTGTACAGCTCTGCAGTTTTATTTTGTTTGCCTGAAAAGAAAGCAATCGTTCCTGAAATTTCTTATATTTACATCCCTTTACAGAAGGGCATGAAAATAATGAATGAGATTTTCTAGAATATTTAGAGTTTGTAATGATAAAAGATTCTATAAGATACTCAGGAATTAAGCCTGTTAGTGCCTTAAAACAAATACAGCCAACCCATGCCTCAACAGGAAGCCAGTGCAGTTGACGATAAAAATCAGTGCCATGATCATACTTCTTTAAGTTGAAAATCAATCTGACTGCTGCGTTCTGAATTTTGCGTAGTCTATGAAGATTTTTCTGAGTTCCAGCAAGATGAACAATGTTACAATAGTCCAACTGACTAAGGACAAGTGATTGAACCAACAATCGAAAGGAGTTAATATTAAAATATGTTCTAATAGTTCTTCGTTTCCATAAAGTATAGAAACCCTTTCCAACCAACAAGTCAACCTGATTTTTCACAGTAAGGGTACGATCTAAGTATCTTTATGGTTGACTGGATACTATAGATTGTATCATTTAAAACAATAAATGTAACATCTTCATTTAAATTTGGTGATGCAAAGAAAAATTTAGTTTTTTTCTGTATTAATTTTCAATTTAAATTCTGCCATCCAAAATTCAATTATCTGTAAAATCTCAACCACAGTTTGATTTTTTTGAGAAAGGGAATTAAAATAGTGATGTCGTCAGCATAACTAAATAATTTAATTTTGAACTGGGGTAATCTATTGCCTAAAGAGGCCAAATAAATATTAAAAAGCAGTGGAGACCCCTGGGGTACTCCGCAGGGGTTACTCCAACTGTTTGAATAAAAGCCACTAATGTAATATAATGTTATATCCCACATATGCTGTTTACAAGTCAAGAACTAGGTATATTTAGGAATTACAAAATTATCTTTCACAAAACAGATCTAAAGCTTTAACATCACATATTTTTTAAATTAAAAAAAAGTTTTCATTAGTTTATGAAAGAAATAATAGTGGGACTTTTAAATCCCAAAAATGAATTAAATCCTGTCAATCAATCCTTCCGCACTGCCTCAGACCTGCTGATAATTTTCTTTGTCTGGACATGTGTTGAAATCCCCAGTTCACTTCTGTATATTTTAATACAGAGTGTGTTAACAACCACGGTGAACCCCTTTCTGCCTTGTGGATCAAAGTACTAGGAGTAATCTTAGACAATAAACTAACTTATCAACAAATAAGTTCCGTCGTTCAAAAATGTTTCTACAAATTAAGAATGATACGTTCGATAGAGCCTGAATCTCTTAACATTTGAATTCATTCTCTTGTCATCTCATATCTAGACTATTGGAACTCTTTGTACCAAGGAATTTGCCAAAAAGAGATGACTACAAATAATTGTTATTTATTTATTTATTTAAAAAAATTCTATACCGTTTAAAACTAAACATTTTACATGATTTACTTACATAATATTATAAAAAAACGAATAAAACAGACATACAAACAATCCTATCTACAAACTAATACCATGGCTTATAGAATGAAAATCATGAATAGTTCATCAACTATGCCAGAGAAGGGAATTATTAGCTAGAAAAAGGCATCAACAAATAATACAAAATATTGCTGTAAAATTGTTATTCAAGGCAAAGAAATATGATTGTGTTACTTCTCTTCTTATGGATTCTCATTGGCTACCTATCACTCACTGACTTACATAGAAAATCTTGATTCTCATTCTCCATCATTTATTGATAGATTACTTGTATCATATAATCTTTCGAGAGCGCCATGATCTAGTCATCAAAATCTTCTTTTAGTCCCTTCCTTAAGACATATTGTTTGACACACACAAAAATCCATCTTTTCAGTAACAGCTCCCACTTTATGGATTTCCATGCCTCAACATCTTCGCCAAGAATCTTCAGTACCTAAGTTTAAATCCATTCCTATTTCAGGATGCCTGTAACATATAATTTTAAGAGATTTCTTTTATTACTCTATATTTTAACTATTTTTTTCCTTTTCTCTCCCCTCCGTTTAAGGCACACTGGGGTGCTGTCCGAGATATCAGGTGTTGCCATGATATGCCGGGGAGGATGAGAGGCTCTAGGCACATCCTGTGGGCCAGTGTCCTGCATACTTTCTTGAGCCGTGGCACACTAAAGCTAGTGGCCGCGGCTCGAGGCATCCGGGAGTGCACAGATGTCACCGTGCATGTGCAACTTCATCACTTCGATGGGCGCACATGCGCGAAGGCCCTACAGAAGGGCCCTGAGATGCCAGTGGGGGGTACTAGAGGCTCCGGAGAGGAGAGGCACTGGTGTCGGCAGGACGTGCCTCATGCCGCGAGAAGCACAACCTGTAGGTAGTCAGCCAGCACCTCTCCTTCTCTACGCAGGTCTTCCCTTCCAGCACCCCCCAACTGGTGGCTCAGGGCCCGGCTGAAGGGCTTTTGTTCCTGCGCGGATATCAACGTGATGATGTCATGCATGTGGATAATGTCATTGCGTCGACATCCGCACACTTCTGGATGCCTCGAGCTACGGCCACCACATTTAGTGTGCCACTAGTTTGCGAGACAGTGCTTTAAGGTATACCTCTGTTCTTTATTTGTTTTTTTGTTTTTAGATTGTATTTCTCCCCCCCCCTCTTTCAAACAGCTTTTGTTATCCCTATATGTGTATTTTAACTTTGATTTTATTTTTATTGTTAACCACTTAGGCCCTCTTCTAGCAGAGAGCCGCGCTGAATGGCCCGCACTCACCCCGTTAAAAACTGCTATCGCAGTTTTATAGAAGAGGGCCTTAGATTCACGATAAGTATCAAGAATGGAATAAACTTGGATCCAATAACATGCACACAGAATGCTTGTTAAGCACATGCTTCTGCCAGTGCTGGTTTTCTGCATCAGCTTCCAAAGTATTCAGTCTTAACATACGATTTAACTATAGGAGTGCTTAAACTTTTGCACACAAGTGTTGTCACTAAGGTCTCGATGTTCAAAGGTTCCAAGCCAAAGCCAAACGTGCAGATCCCATAGCACAAGAACAGCACAGAAACTTAGCTCTTCAGTGCTCCAAGGAAATGGTATTCAAATTTGTGCACTATGAAACCAAAAGCAAGGGGAAAGAAGGTGCCTGGAACAAGTGCACAAGAGTTTCACAGTAATCACAGCTCTTGTGTGCATGTCCAGTCAAGACTGGAAGTGCAAGCATGCATCGGCACCATTCTTATAGCGCATTTAAATATACATTTTCAAAACTTGTTTTCATTTGAAAGGCTCATATTTAAGCTAGGTGAGGAATTCTGAAGAAATCAAAATGAGGAAAGACTATAAAGGTTAAGGCTCTTCAGCTTAGAAAAGAGACGGCTGAGGGGAGATATGATTGAAGTCTACAAAATCCTGAGTGGAGTAGAATGGGTACAAGTGGATCGATTTTTCACTCCGTCAAAAATGAGAAAGCCTAGGGGACACTCAATGAAGTTATAGGGAAATACTTTTAAAACCATAGGAGGAGATATTTTTCCACTCAGAGAATAGTTAAGCTCTGGAACGCATTGCCAGAGGTTGTGATAAAAGCGGATAGCTTAGCTGGTTTTAAGAAAGATTTGGACAAATTCCTGAAGGAAAAGTCCATAGTCTGTTATTAAGACATGGGGGAAGCCTCTGCTTGCCCTGGATTGGTAGCATGGCATATTGCTACTCTTTGGGTTTTGGCCAGGTACTAGCGAACTGGATTGGTCACCATGAGAACGGGTACTGGGCTTGATAGACCATTGGTCTGACCCAATGAAGCTATTCTTATTTAGCTCCAGCACTCTAATCTAATCTAATCTAAACCTTAAATTTATATACCGCATCATCTCCATGAGTATGGAGCTCGACACGGTTTACAAGAACTTAAAATAGTAGGTAGAGAGGAAGAAAAAAAAAAAGGATTACATGAATTTATATGAAGAAGGGGGGGGGAAGGGGGTGAAGGATAGAGTTACAATTTGCTGAAAAGCCAGGTTTTCAGTTGTTTGCGGAATAACTGAAGGGAGCTCAGGTTCCGCAACGGGGAGGTGAGGTCGTTCCAAAGACCTGTGATTTTGAAGAGAAGGGATTTTCCCAGTTTGCCTGCATAGTGGATGCCGCGTAGGGAGGGGAAGGCTAGTTTATACCTTTGGGCAGTTCTGGAGGAGTCGGATCTGGAGGAGTTGAAAGACAGTGGGATAAGAGGAGGGAGGATGCCATGAATGATCTTAAAAGCCAGGCAGGAACATTTGAAATGGATTCTAGGGATTATTAGGAGCCAGTGAAGTTTGGCAAGGAGTGGGGAGGCATGGTCAGATTTGCATTTTGAGAAGATCAGTTTGGCTGCAGTATTCTGGATTAGCTGGAGTCTTAGAAGACTTTTTTTGATAGATTTAAGTAGATGGCGTTGCAGTAATCTAGTTTTTAGAGGATGATGGATTGGACAAGGATGGCAAAGTATTGTTGGCTGAAGTAGGATCTAGCTTTCCTCAGCATGTGGAGGCTGAAAAAGCATGATTTTGCCAAGGAGTTGAGGTGGTCATTGAGGGAGAGGGAGGAATCGATAATGATACCAAGGACTCTAAATGGAGCAAATGTTTTTTACGTCACATTATAATTGAACTTAAAAATTTCACCAACACCAACAAAAAATTAAATTTGAGCGTTATTTAGTTAAAGTTCTTTAAGCTATGTATGGGTAATTGTAACAATGGGGAAACTAAAGTAGATAGAATTGAATTGCTGATCAACACAATGGATATGCTTGTTTTTGAATGTAATTAACTCAAAACACAGCTCGATTGTCAACGAGCAAACATGCATTTCATCATCCACTATCTGCAGTTGTTTTCTTTTTTCAATTTAATTTCTGTTGGAGCTGAAAATCCAAATTCAGAAAGATAAGAAGATCCAAACAGTAACAAGGCTTTGATTACTTTGTTGCTCAAGTTAGAATAACTACGGCATAAAAAATAAAAGTAAAATTGCTTGCTGCTAGTTTTCAAGGACCAATCACATCAAAGAATGATGCTTGTCTGGGCGGTTGTATCCTTACGCACAAATGCTCATAACATTGACAGACTCTTGCTTACGCAACATACATGTCATCTATTCTAGTGTATACATATGAAGATAATTTTTAAAAATAAAGTAAAATTCTGGAATATCTTATGGCACACTTTGAATCTCTTTGGTTCACACCCCTATGCCATGGCACACACTTTGAGACACACTGACTTAGGCACTGGTAGGTGCACTCATATAAGCTTAAATGGCAGATTCAATGCCTACCAATACCTAAGAACAATTAGACCAGGGATGCCCACATTTTTTTGGCTTGCGAATTACTTTTAAAATGACCAAGTCAAAATGATCTACCAACAATAAAATTTTAAAAAACACAAAGCACACTGTACGCACAGAAAATGTTAATTATCATTTATATTTGGGGGGGGGGGGGTTTCAAGGCAAATGACTTTAAAATATTCAATGTCACCTCAGTAACAAGTATAGACAAATATTCCCCCTCCCTTTTTACTAAACCATGATAACGGTTTTTAGCGCAGGGAGCTACACTGAATGCCCTGTGCTAATCTCGACACTCATAGGCTCCCTGCGCTAAAATCCACTACTGTGATTTAGTAAAAGGGGGCCATAGTGCAAAATATAGACAGCAGATATAAATTCTCAAAATGGATACATTTTGATTACTAAATTGAAAATAAAGTCATTTTTCCTACCTTTGTTGTCTGGTGATTTCATGAGTCTCTGGTTGCACTTTCTTCTTCTGACTGTGCATGCAATATTTCTTCCCTCCTTTCTGCCTCCTGCATGCTTCGTCTCCTCCAGACCTCATTCCATTCCCCAACCAACATCTGTATCCTTCCATGAGTCCAACTTTTTCTTCCTCTCTCCCTGCCTGCCCCCTGCCACCTGACACACTCCATTCCCTCCCTCTTTTCCTTTCTCTCTGCTGTCTTTCTTTCTGTCTTTCTATCTCCATGCCCACCTTTCTTTCCTTTTGGCTCCATGCCTCCCTTTCATTCTTTCTGTCTCCATGCTCCCCTTCATTCTTTCTGTCTCCATGCTCCCCTTCATTCTATCTGTCTCCATGCTCCCCTTTCATTCTTTCTGTTTCCCTGTTCTTCCGCCCTGTCTTTCTGTCTCCCCTTATTTCTCCTCAAGCTACCACCCGGGCTGTCGTCTGGAAACAGGCCCCCAAGCCACCGCCGACGTCTGGGAACAGGCCCCCAAACCACCGCCGACGTCTGGGAACAGGCCCCCAAACCACCGCCGACGTTGCTGCCGAGCTCTCTCTGTTTCCCGACACCGCAACAGACCAGCAGCCTTCCCCCCGATGTCAATTCTGACGTTGGGGGGAGGAATTTGGCTTGCCCGGCACTTCCGTAGTCGCTGCTGGCCTGTTGTGGCGTCGGGGAAGAGAGAATGCCAAGGTAATGCAAGTCAATCGCGGAGCCTGGGATGTGGTCCGTGATCGACTTGTGTTGCCTTTGGGATTGACTGGTCGATCACGATCGACCTTTTGGGCACCCCTGACTTAGACACTGATAGGCACAATTCTATAAACAGTGCACCGCATAGCACCTAGGACTTAGATTAGAGTTTCCAAATTTCCTCTTTAAAAAAAGAAAAAGAGGACACCTGGCCCGGCCCTGTTCCACCCCTAGCCCTGACACCACACAAACCTTCCTGAGCTCGGGGCTGCGTCTGGAGGACCTCTGTGCATGTGCATATGTCGATGCAATGACATCACCCACATGTGTGTGTGTGTGATGTCATCATGTCAAAGTCCACGCAGAGGCCCTCCAGACGCAGCCCCGTGCTCGGGGGACTTCCAAAACCAGACAAATTGCCAAGGTTTGGGAATCCCTCTGGGCACCCAGACAGCCCTCTAAAACAAGGACATGTCCAGGTTTTCCCAAATGTTTTAGACTCGAGGCCTTTGATGCTGGCATTTGGTTTTGAGCATCAGCCCCTAAGAGAGGATTCTAGTTTATGTGGGATAAAGTTTAACATGCTTAAAGTTCATCTGTTGTTTTACAGAAACTTTGTGAAGTCAAAGTTCAAGCTCTTAAAAGGCTTGCATTTGATGCTGGAGAAGATATCCTAGTGATTAATTTTAATGATAAAGTGTTGATTGGTGAATGGCAGAGCCTATTCAAGGAAACAATGGCCTATTATACCTCATTCTAACCACCACATAATGTTTAAACTTTTACTCTTTACGAACAACAGTGACATTTATCTGCTTCCAAACCAGGATTTCAGCTCTTGGCTTATGGGTAGAGATCCTGTACACAGACTTGAAGCACCAGACAGATATGCTATGATCGAAAGTGCCATCGTTGACCTTTGGAGCTGAGATCTTAGAAAGGAGTCTAATTTGCAGACAGAGTGAAGGTTAGATTTTGGAATTTGAAAGTGTGGGCTTGGTTAGCAAGAGAATTAATAACTTCCTGGGGTTTGATGCTTCAGAAATTAGTATGCTACCTCTTTTGGAATAAAGGGACTGGTAACGTATTTTTTGACACTCAGGCCCCGATGCACAAAAGGTTCCCGTGCAAGTAAGACTGGTTTTAATCAAAGCTTTTACTAGAGAAAACTCAGGAAAAAAATAGGTTTATTAATACCAAGTTGATGCACAAGGAAATAGATTAATAACCTGCCCAAATTTACACTGAGTTCTGAATAGAGGTTTATAGTGTTACTGTAATTTTCTCTTCCCAAGAGGCCGATGCATGGGCGCATGGTGCACCAAAGAGTTCAGTAAAACAATTAACTCACATGGTGCAGATGTCCAGGAAAACCCAGACATGTCCTCTCTTTAGAGGACTATCTTGAGTGCCTGGAGGGATTTCCAAAACCTGGCACTTTGTCCGGGTTTGGAAGGCCTCAAGCTCGGGGCCATGTCTGGATGTCCTCTACGCATGTGCGGAAATCAATGTGATGACATCACACGCATGCAAAAAGGACATTTCAATACGGCCCTGAGCTTAGGGAAGGGGAGACATGTGGAGGTGGAGGTGGGTCTGAAGGCGGAACAGGGCGGGGTCAGGGGTCCTTTTTTTTTATACAGGAAATCTGGTAACCTTAGGTGCACAGTCTCTTAAAATCAACAGTAATTAGGCCATTTAGGCATTCCTTTGCAACGCACAGAAGTAAACGGTCAAATTTAATACACACAATACAAGAAATTCACTGCCAAAACAGCATAGAAGTGTTAGTTGAGGGATTTACTGCCAGTTCTTGTTTTCTGCATCCATAACAAGTATCTGCTTTCAAAGACAAAACAGAAGGTAACAGGGGCTTCATTTTGTATGTGCATAAGAACAAAGAACATAAGAAGTTGCCTCCGCTGAGGCAGACCAGAGGTCCATCTCGCCCATCCTATCCCTATAACCTTACCTCTACTAAGGACAGGGATAGTCTTAGACAAGGGTGAAGGGGGTGGGGGTGGGGACAGCCACACAGGACTTGGCATATCCTCCTCAATGCCCCCGTCTGAGGTTTCCATCGCCTTCCCGCAACACTTTTAAAATGCAATTTGCTGTGCAGGGAATGCCAGCACAGCACAAACTCTGCTGAGATTTTAGACATAGTTCTTGCTATGCCGTCTAGTAAGATTAAAATAGTGATTCAGCCTTAAATGGGGAGAGTGGCCCTTCCTCATAGCACAAAGTAATTTTGCTGTAGAAAGCCACTATTTCATTTCCACAGAAGTAATCCACCAGATCACTAATGGAATGATCCGGAAGGTTCTGTTCCTTTACATTCTCTCTGTGGACAGTTCAGTCTTCAACCAGAAGAATTTCAGCCAAACTCAGCTTTTAGAACAAATTTATTTTCTTAACAGATTGGGGGGGGGGAGGGAAGGAAACCATTCCTTAATTTTTTTCAAATCTGAGGAAAGAGCGCAAATTGAATGCAAATGTTAATCAGTTGTAAGCGAGGTGTTTATTATTCCTCCCAATGTTCAGAAACAGCCCATTACTGCTGGAAACCCTAATGCCAGCTTGGAGGATGCGCCATAGCGGACATGACCTCACTTCCATTTGCCTGGCAAGCCGCTCAGAGGACCCATGAGGTCAGATGCTCAGGCAAAATTCTTACAAAGTTTCCCATCTCCATTGAGCATGGACCCCAGCGAGTGACTATTTGTTTCCCTGGGTCAGTAGCAGTGCGGGGCTCAGGGTGAGCGTAATGTCATGGGAGTCTTCCAGAGCCTGCGCACTCTTATCAGCTGCCTCCTCGCTCTCACCAGCTCCTATTTGCATGTACCTGGCGGGTTCCTCCTCTTTACTGAAAAATAACTTCCCAATGCTCAACACTAATAGCGGGCATATGATTTGCATACTATTAGTATTAAACATTGGGAAATTGTTTTTTCAGCATTGTTCCCACAGTATTTTCCTGTGCAGGAGTTCTGAGCATCGGCTTGCAATTCTGTAAAGCCGTGGAATTTTTTGAACTGAATAGTGAGTCTTTTTAAAAGCTCAGCACTGTATCCTCGTTAATACTTAAAGGGTATTAACGTAGAACAAAATCTTTTCCAGAGAAAGGAAAATGGTAAAACCAGAGGACATAATTTGAGGTTGAGGGGTGGTAGATTCAGGGGCAATGTTAGGAAATTCTACTTTACGGAGAGGGTGGTGGATGCCTGGAATGCGCTCCCGAGAGAGGTGGTGGAGAGGAAAACTGTGACTGAGTTCAAAGAAGAGTGGGATGAACACAGAAGATTTAGAATCAGAAAATAATATTAAAGATTGAACTAGGCCAGTTACTGGGCAGACTTGTACGGTCTGTGTCTGTGTATGGCCGTTTGGAGGAGGATGGGCAGGGGAGGGCTTCAATGGCTGGGAGGGTGTAGATGGGCTGGAGTAAGTCTTAACAGAGATTTCGGCAGTTGGAACCCAAGCACAGTACCGGGTAAAGCTTTGGATTCTCGCCCAGAAATAGCTAAGAAGAAAAAAAAAAAAAATTTAAATTGAATCAGGTTGGGCAGACTGGATGGACCATTCGGGTCTTTATCTGCCGTCATCTACTATGTTACTATGTTACTATGTTACTCGTAACTGAACCAATAAAATCAATATAACCTTTTCACTAACCCAAGAATTTCATTCAATCACTTCATTCATGATAATCAACCACTATGACGACTCCCTATAGAAACCTACTTTACTGACTCTGTATTTACATTTGCAAACCTGTAAGATTGTTTCAAGGTTTCAAGGTTTATTCAATATTTGATTAATCGCCTATCGTAACTACTAAGCGATTTACATTTACAGAAAATACATAATAAAAATTAACAATAATATAATAAAATATTAAAATCAATTTAAAACAAACCAGACAAATCTGGACAGGAAACATTGGGAAAGAGGGGGAAGAAATACAATTTATAATAGGAAAGAAGGGGTAAATAAGGGTAAATACACAGAATGGATGGGAAAACAAAATAAATATGTAGCTGACTGAAGTAAAAGGGAGTTGTACAGAGTAAATAGCAATTAAATTAAGGATTAAAAGCGTCTATAAAAAGAAAACTTTTAAGTTGGCTTTTGAATTTGTCGAGGTTTTTTTCCTCCCTTAAATAAAGTGGGAGAGAATTCCATGTTTGTGGTGCTGTAACTGAGAAAATATACTGTCTTCTGGTATTTATGATTTTGAGAGAGGGAACAACTAATAAAAGTTGTTGATTAGATCGTAAGGTTTTTTGAGAAGTGTATGGAATTAGAACTTTATAAATGAATGATGGATTTTTGGATGATAAAGATTTAAAGGTGAGTAAAGATAACTTGTATAAAATTCGATGTCCCACTGGTAGCCAATGTGCTTTTTGTAATAATGGGGTTACATGGTCAAATTTTTTGGCCCCAGTAATTAATTTAATTGAAGTATTTTGTATGATCTGTAATCTTCTGACTTCTTTTTGGGCCATTCCTTTGAATAAAGCATTACAATAATCAATTTTTGCAATAATTAATGAATGAATTAATGTATTTAAAGATTTTGCACAGAGAAATTTTGAAATAGAACGGATTTGACGTAGTCTGTAAAAAGAGGCTTTTACCACATAACTGATGTGGTCATGATATGTTAAGTTTTCATCAAGGATGACGCCTAAGATCCGAATTTTATTAATTTGTTTGAGCGTTAACATGTCACTGTAAAGTCGCCATGTTCTGTATGGGTCTCTTTGCTTGTAAATCACCTTGAACCTGTACTGGAAAAGTGTGATATAGAAATTGAGATTAGATTAGAAAATCAATCATTATGTAGCATAGAGCTGGGATCAGATTTTGCTGACTGACACAGCCAGCTAGTAAAGTCTCTCACTGATATTTAAAATTGTTCTGGTTTCTTTATTACTCTTTTAAACCTTGTAGTTTCTTTAAACCCGCTGCTTACATTGGAATTGCTTTAACTGTGTAATGTGAGCTATTCTTTACTTTTGACCACATTTCAAAGGTGTCAAATTGATACCCTCATTTCCTGCCCTCCTAGAGCTCAGGCTGGTATTTGTTATCCCAGACACTCTAGTCTGTAATTCATTGCCTCTCCAGACTAGACAGAGAACAGGGCACCAGGTCTTATTGCTCAAGAAGAGGGTGCCAAGGTGACATCATTCAGTTGTGGCAGCCACTGACTCACAGGTCCTTGACCCAGGCTAGAAGGCTGCTGAAATGGATTAACATGATGTCATCCATGGATTGCAGAATAGAATGGTGATAGGCCCAAGATAAAGCAACAGGAGTAAAGATTAGAGCTGTTTCCTTTCCAGGATGTTGTGCAGACAGCCAAGGGCTCTCTTTGCACCCGTTATATGTTTCTGTTGTACAGGTCACCACCTTGGTGTTTTATTTTCTAAATGCTTACAGATAATAGCTCCAGAGAGGTAATGTTTTCAGTGGAAAAGTGACTGTAACAATGTGCAGTATACACTGTCAATGAGGAACTCACAAATGTTATGTTTCTTTGTCCTGTTCTTTTTAGTATTTTGAAGAGCTGTCAGATAAGATTTGCCTCTTTGTGAATGATACCAAAATCTGCATTAAAGTAGACATGGCTGATGATGTGAATCATCAGGCGTGATTCAAGCGAAGCTTGAAGAATGGTCTGAAATTTGGCAGTTCATAATATTTAATGCTAAGAAATGCAGGGTCTTGCCTTTGGGCTTCAGAAACTGAGGGAACAGTACAGTTTAGGGGGTGAAGAACTTTGTAAATGAAAGAGGAGCAAGACTTGGGTGTGACAGTATGTAATGATCTTAAGGTGGCCAAACAGGTTGAAAAGGCGACGATAAAAGCTAGGGTGCATAGGGAGAGGTATGGCCAGTAATAATAGAAAATTTATTCTTGTATATCGTCCATCCACAAAGTTCCAGGCGGTTAAGAACAAAGAAGAACTGTACAATCAGTGAAAGGTACGTCAAATTAAAAAAAGAAAGACATGATGAAGAATACATAATTATTTAATAAACTTATCAAACAAATGTGTTTTTAAAAACTTTCTAAAAATGTTATAAGAATCTGTTTGACAAATAAGTGGCTTAACCAAGAGTTCAGTTTGCCTAGTTGAAAGGCAAATGTCCTATTCAAAAATACGACAGTTCTTAACTGAAGGATACATAAACATTAACTTATTACGAGTGTTTTTTAATGAGGTATAAAAATTAAATTGAGAGGATAGATATCCCGGAGCCAAACCAAAAAGAGATTTAAAGCAAAGACAACCAAATTTAAAAAGAATACGTGCCTCAAATGGCAACCAATGTAATCTATATAATAAAATGCTAGCCCGCGCATGCGCACTCACGACAAGCGTGTTCCCTGATCCCTTTTCTGTCGGGATATGGCCGCACAAGTGCGCATGCGTGCGTATTACCTCACAACTGCCTCCCTACTCTCCACCAAGGCGGCAAGCTCTGACACCAACAGCAGCGCCACTGCGATCGGGAAAGCACAGCACAGCCGGAGACTCCCCCCTCCCGCCCTCACTCACTGCCAAAACCACCACCTCCTCCTTCTTGCCGGCTCACCCGCTTTTAAATGAAGAGAACGCTGGCTTTGCTGTCTTCTGTCCACTGCGGGCCGCCCTCTCTGACTACTTCCTCTTTGCGCTACGGTTGGCCGCAGTGGATAGAAGACGCTGAAGCCAGCGGCTGTAACCGCCGATATCCGTTCCTCCAGCGGAGGGGGGGGGTGTCTGGGAGGAGAGGGATCGCGGCCACTCAGCGCCCCCACCGAGGAGCCCAGCAACTTTCCGCTGCCCGGGACCCAACTCATTTGCCGCCCCCCCTCTTCCCTTACCGCAGGCCCGACTGGCGATTTAAGCAGCGTATCCAGCAGTCTTCACAAGCTGCTTCGGGCCCTTCTACTGCCCTGATTTGCTCCGGACGTGCCAGAGTAAATCAGGGCAGTAGAAGCACCCGAAGCAGCATGTGAAGACTGCTGCACATGCTGCTTGAATCGCCATGTGTAGTCGGGCCTGCGGGAAGGGAAGGGGGGGGGGCCAGCAAAGGACTCGGGCCCGCGTTTGTAGTCGCGAATGTGGGAAGGGAAAGGGAGTAGAGGAAACGCTAATGCAGGCACAGGGAACTGGTGTGGGGGGAGGGAATGCTGCTTTGGACAGACAGACAGACAGAGGGAGGAAGGGAGACAAAGAAAAGAAGAAAGACACGGGCAGGTGCACAGGGAACTGGTGTGGGGGGAGGGAAATGGAGGGGGAGGGAATGCTGCTTCGGACAGACAGACAGAGGGAGGAAGGGAGAAAGAAAAGAAGACACAGGGGCAGGTGCACAGGGAACTGGTGTGGGGGAAGGGAAATGGAGGGGGAGGGAATGCTGCTTCGGACAGACAGACAGAGGGAGGAAGGGAGACAGAAAGAAAAGAAGAAAGACACAGGGGCAAGGAGATATACAGAAAGACAAATAGACAAAGGGGGTCAGGGACAGAGACAGACAGAAAGAAAGACAGCGGGAGTTGTGTCAGGAGGGGTGCGGGATGCGGCAGAAGGAACTTTTCCAATGGGTGCAACTGGGCGACTGTCGGGAACCTCTGATCAGGGGCAGAGCAAGGTAAGTGTATCATAGGGATAAGAAGGAGCAGAGTGGGAGAAAAAGGAAGGGACGCCTACTGCTGGACAGGGGGAGAAGGAAAGAGGTGCTGATGGACAGGGGGGAGGTAAAACAAAGGGAGAAGGGCTGCTGCTGCATAAGGAGAGCAGTGAAGGGGTGGTGGTGGACACAGGGGAGGTAAAAGGAAGGGAGAATGGACAGGGCGAGCAGGCAAGGGGTGGTGATGGACAGCCAAGGAAAAAGAAAGACAGAAAGAAAGAAAGCGGCTAAGGAGAGAGAGAGAGAAAAAGAAAGAAAGAGAGACACACACACATATTCTAGAACCCGTTAATGTAACAGGCTATAAAACTAGTGTGATTATATTTCTTCAGGCCAAAGATTAAGCGCACTGCCTTATTTTGTAGGAAAAAGGAGGAGGTATTGATGCCCCTGTAAAAGTCTCATTTGGAATATTGTGTACAGGTCTGGAGATTGTACCTTCAAAAAGATATAAACAGGATGGAGTTGGTCCAGAAGAAGGCTACTCAAATGATTGATGGTCTACTCCTATGTCATAAGGCGTACAGGGACAGGCTTAAAGATCTCAATCTGTATACTTTGGAGGAAAGGCGAGAGAGGGGAGATATGCTAGAGATGTTTAAATACCTATGTGGCATAAATGTGCATGAGGTAAATCTTTCATTTGAAATTAAACTCCAGAGTTAGAGGGCATAGAATGAGGTTAAAAGGTGATAGGCTTAGGAAATACTTTTTTACTGAAAAGGTTGTAGCTCCCAGTAGAGGTGGTGGAGACAAAGTGTCTGAATTAAAGAAAGTGTGGGACAGGCACATGGAATCTCTTAGGAAGAGATAGTGGATGGGCCTTTTGATCTTTATCTGCCGCCATGTTTTTATGGAATGTATACCAGAATAGTGAGGTACACCCAAGGCTTAAGATATCTGAATTCTCTTGAAATTTTTCAACAATAATTAGAAGTTTTGAAAATCTGATTAGGCATACATACCTATGTTCGAGCAGATGTAAAATGTGCACTGTAATTTCAGAATGGAAGTGGGCAGAGTTAAGTCAGGTGTGACCTCCTCTGACCTAACCCCGCCCAATAAAAGGGAAGCAGTATTCACATTGTGTTCTTCTAAAGGAAAAACAGAGTTATGTGGTTACCTTTTAGTCACAACTTACACAAATACTTGTAGTGTTCTTGCTTCATACTGATTTCCTCTTTGAAGATTAGTGTGATTCATGCATTGAAAGTTCTTACTTACTATATTGTCTGGGAGGCAAGGAGGATGAAATAACATATGAACTTTTGAAAGATTCAAGTGCCCGGGAGAAGGCCTGCGTTTCTTTTGGCTGAAAGTGCCTGTGCTGTGGAAGCCTTGCGTACATTTAGCTGGGAATAGAACATGGTAAAGAAACCACACATCAGGTAGACAGTGACCCTCCTCCGTACCCTCCACCTCCCAATCATTTTTCCTTCCCTTCCAACACAATGAATGTGACTTCACATTTTCTTCCAAAATTAGGAATTTTATTGAAAGGCCGCAACAATAATATAACACGTGCTTGTTAGTTATATAGACAACATAACAACAGAAATAACCATAACTTTATATCCTGTCTGCACTGTAGGGGACCATCAGGACTGATACATTCTGTTGATGACCATAGGGATATCGTCTCAGCTGGTTACCCCAACCCAACACACACATACACCCCCCACACCCACAGAATCACTGGCTTTAACATCCTAAGAGGGAATGCTCCCGACTACTTAACAGAGTTGGCTGTCCTACTCCAGGGTGCCTCCAATGGATATTCCATCAGAAATCTTTTCCACTTAATATTCCCAGCATGCAACAATATAAAGTCTACCAGGCAAATTACCTTATCCATCCAATATTAATTAGCAAAATGTTGAAACCAAATACCATTTACTACACTACCTCAGATTCAGAAAACTTTTTAAAGCATTTCTGAACCAAGACAGGAAGCCAACACTGAAGTAACTGAAATGGGAATGGTAAAAGCCCATTTGTAAACTGTCTAATACAACTCCTTGAACAAAACAAAGAGCAACAATGACATACTTGTACTTGTAACTAAGTATTTGAAACTATGACCTTGTACTGATCTACCTGTAGCGACCCTATTGAATGTCCATATCAATCTGTCCATTGTAACTTCCTGGGTAACTGACCCAACCTCTTGTAATGTAATCCGACCTTGAACTGATTAGGTAAAGGCAGGATAGAAACCTGAGAATATAACATCTTCTGATGGCCCCCATTTTGATCTGTGCTTGTCTTTCTGCCTCCCCCACTATGCCAAAAGCCCCTCATTTGCTGCCCCCCAACTATTATATCTAGCTACAGCCTTTTCTTAAAAGTAATTTATCAAAGGCATCCTACATGTCACTGTTAAATATGTTGAGACCTGTATCTGATGTGTATACCATAAGGGCTCTACAGCTCAGGACAGTCGTCCACGATTAAGTCGTGAGATATGCTGAACCCTCATATTGCCTTCATGAACTTGTGTATCCACTTGTTTACTTTTTGCCTTGTCCTCTCTACCGCCCGGTGAAATCTTTCCTCTTTAATGTGGGTCCAAACCAATTGCACAGCAGGACATAGTCTCGTTATCTCAAAAATGTCACACTGCATCTTTTTTTTCAGCTCCACACTTGGCGTAGATGCTAAATTATTGCTCCCAAGATGGATGATCACTGCCCTAGGAGGTGTGTGAAGGCTTAGCAGCAATAAGATTGTTGGCATTAGCTAATCCTACCTCATGCCACATCAACCGAACCATACCACTGAAACGTCCACTGATATGAAACCAAACGTCTCACCCAATGGATGCCCAGTGTACGTATAAGTGGCTGAAAATCCAAACAATGCTTGCACCTGCGTGAAAACAAAACAATATTATGAACTGGTCATTTGCGCAGCCAGAGGTCCAATGGTTAAAAAATATTACGTCTGATGTATAACTTGTATCTGTTGGAAGACCACCTGCCAATGACCATGATTTTGTTCCTTTGTTGAACCCAACTGACTCAGAGTTCTGCTGCCCCAATCCTGAAGGGAATGAGTGTTAAAACATTTTCCCTTGAGTCCCCTACTGGCCAAACTCAACTTGAGTACTCTGGTAAATTGGTAACGGGTTAATGGGAGTTTGTTGTTATTTACTAGCAGCCACTGTAAGTAGGAAGGACAGAGAGCTAAATATTTAGCAAGATTCTTAATGGGGCAAATGGAGCTGCCCTGCATTCTTCCTAATGTGATCACCTGACCCTTGGCTTTCTGGTCAGTTTTTGATCTGTGAATGTTGTTTTGTAGCCTGCTCTCTTGTATGCTGTATGCATATGTCATTGAATAGTATGCCGGAGGGATTATCTTGTCATGGGTTGGGAGGAACTAACTTACCTATTCTTAACACCCCAAAGAATGCTAAAGAAAAAAACACAACCTACTTTCAAAATGATCAAAACATACTTTCTCTAAGGAGGCTATTAGGTTGGAAAGGAATTTGTGTGATTTGGGCGTCTAAGGATCCTGCCCCATGCCTACTTCTGATACCCAACCTTTCACTAACTGCTAGAAATTATTAGAAAAAGGATGGTTAACAAGATAAGAATGTTATAATGTGGAAACTGAGGACCATTAAGAAGTTTTTTTATATGGAGTCGTTTAGGTTGCTGGTCCAGTCTACTGTGTTATCTACCTTGGATTATTGTAATATTGGATTATTGTAACATATTTAGGGTTACCAAAAAAGACTTTATTAAGACTCCGATTAGTTCAGAATGCTGCAGTCCGTTTGATTTTCGGTCTTAAAAAATATGATCATGTTAGTCCTTTTTATGCTAGACTGCATTGGCTGCCATTTTGGGCCAAAGTATTTTTTAAGTTTGGGTGTATTTGTTATAAGGCACTTTTTAGATTATTACCCTCTTATTTGGTAACTTATTTGAAATTGTTTTATTCAATAAAATGTACCAGAAACTCAGGTATGTTCATCTTCCCTACCCCAAGGGCCTGTCGTTATAAGACTTTTTTGGACAGGACATTGGAGGATCAGGCAGGGAAGATGAACTCCTGGATGAGCCCGTTGATTGCTCAAGCCTATTCTTACTTTACATTTAGGAAATTATTAAAAACGTATCTATTTGATAAACAAGAATGCTGATTTTTTATTATTTTTTTAATATTAAAAATTTTAACCTATATTTTAATGATATCAACGAGTTGAAATCGCATCTTAGCTATTGCTGCATTTGACTGATGTATGTAGAAGTGTGTTTTTGAAATTGAATGTTCTGCTGAAATGTTTCAGTTTCTTTGTTTTGAACCTCCTAGAACTGTTGGTGGTGCGGAATACAAGAAAATAAATTATTATTATAATGCCTCTGTATCACTCAATGGTGCGACCTCACCTTGAGTATTGCGTTCAGTTCTGGTCTCCTTATCTCAAAAAAGATATAGCGGCACTAGAAAAAGTTCAAAGAGCGACCAAAATGATAAAGGGATGGAACGCCTCTTGTTAAAAGGAAAGACTAAAAAGGTTAGGGGCTCTTCAGGTTGGAAAAGAGACGGCTGAGGGGAGCTATGATTGAAGTCTATATAATCCTTAGTGGTGTAGAACAGGAGGTATAAGTGGATTGATTTTTACTGCATCAAAATTTACAAAGACTAGGGAACACTCGATGTAGTTGCAGAGAGTAATAGTTTTAAAACCAATAGGAGGAAATATTTTTGCACTCAGAGAATGGTTAAGCTCTAGAGCGTGTTGCCAGAGGTTGTGAAAAGAGCAGTCAATGTAAGTGGTTTTAAGACAGGTTTGGACAAATTCCTGGAGGAAAAGTCCATAGTCTGCTGTTGAGACAGACATGGGATGGTAGCATGGAATGCTGCTACTATTTAGGTTTTTGCCAGGTACTTGTGACTTAGATTGGCCTCTGCGAAGATGGGATACTGGGCTAGATGGACCAAGGCTATTCTTATGCCTTGCCTAGATGTCTAAAAGTCCTGGTGTTCCCAACTGTAATTGTCATAGGAGCTGAATAGCATGATGAAGCATTTTGTATCATGTAGAATTGGGGGTCTATGCCATCATTAATTGAAGCTCCCTCAGGGTAGGAAAGGTTGTGTATAATGCAAGATTATTCTGGATCTTTCTTTGGCTACTGCTGTCCCAACAAGCCTAAAAAATGGCACTGAGGCTGCCATATTGGGACTTGAATTGTGCCACTGCTGTTATGCTCCACTCCTTTCCCCTTCTTCAATTGGGTAGTGGTGGTCACCAGACCTTCCCTCCCTGTGATGATTTTCCTTCCCCCTCGTCCTCCTTCCCTCTAGTTCTCCCCTCTCTCCCTCCCTCCCTCTTTTTTTTCTCCTCTCCTACTACTCCTTGTTTACCCTGTTTGATGTTGACATCCTATTTGTGTGTTGGCCCATGTTTTAACCCTGTGGATCTCTGCCTTGTGGAGAAGGTAGGAAATCCTATGGGCCCTTGAGCTTGGGGGGTGGAGGCTAAACACCTTCTTTTTTTCCCCCAAGAAGTCCCATCATTTCACATTTACCAATTAGAGAGCTGCATGGGAACAGGGATCCCGCAGGGATGGAAGTAGTTCCTGCGGGAGTGTATGAGCCTCTGTGGCCCACCTACCTACTACCCACTCAGGATCTTCTAAGACATCCAAGTACCACCTCCTCCTGCCTTCAATAATTTAGTGTGCCATGGGCAGTGGTTCCTAAATGCTGCCGGTGACTGACCTGGAAGCCTTCCCTCTGATGCTTTTTATATATTTATTTAGTCTAAAGTCTAATTTCTAGCCCGTCCTCCCAGAAGAGCCCAGAACGGGTTACACGTTTACATACACAGTAGAAGGTTTAGCAACAAGGTTACAACTTCATATATATCAGATAAACAGAACAACCCATTAAAAGGATGAAGAGCAGTAGAAGAAATGCCTATGTATGTGTTTTGGGTACTAAGCACAATAGCATGGCAAACGATGGGCATCAGGGGAAGGCTTCCAGGTCAGCCACTGGCAGCATCTATTCAGAGTGGACAAATCACTGCTGGGATAGTAGCTGGGTCATTTTGGTGTTTAATTGCTCTCATTTACCATGCAACCACAAATTAACAAAACAATACAGAAATCTTTCGTAGTTATGAGAAACCTTAGACAACTCCAAAAACTCCAAAAACTCGAAAAAACACAATTTCAGCTCCTAGTACAATCTCTAATCCTAAGTATCTTAGACTACTGCAACATCCTCTACCTCCCCTGCCCTACAATAATGATTAAACAACTCCAGACAATTCAGAATACAGCTCTGAGACTCATCTATTCATTGAAAAAACATGATCACGTTACTGAGGCCTTCATCAATTCTCATTGACTTCCAATCCAGGAAAGAATACAATTTAAATTCTACTGTATACTATTTAAAACTATAAATGGAGACAGCCCAACCTACCTAAACGACCGCCTCATCCAAACCACCTCTACCAGGCATAGAAAAACACCCCCCCCATTCACTTACCCCCCAATCAAAGAAGTAAAATGGAAAAAAACTATACAACAGACTACTGGCCAGTCAGGCAGCGAAGATAGACCACCAAGTCTCCAACCTATTGACAACAACCCCAGACTACAAGATGTTCAGAAAGGAAATAAAAACTATACTCTTCAAGAAATCCCTTAATAAAGCTTAATACCATGATAAAGCTTAAGCCCCCTCTTATCATCCCCTCCCTAACCCCAGATCCTACTTTTCCCTCTCTTGGAAACCTTCTCAGATCTAACGTTGTAACCCTTCTTCCATAACTCTTTTTGTAATCCGCTTTGAACCGAAAGGTAATGGCGGAATAGAAATCTGTAATGTAATGTAATGTAATATATATATGTCTAGTATAGATATTTTCTATATATTATGGAGTTATTTTCGGTAAACCGCCAAGAACTATTGCTAGATTTGGCAGACTATCAAATTTTAATAGACATAAACATATACCCATTATAGTGGAATATATGAGCATCCTTCACCTTTAAAACTCACTATGGAAAATATAACCATAGAATTTACATCTAATCTTTCTGTGGGGACAATTATAAAAATAGCTAGATTCATTGGTTTCACCAACAGGAGAATTACAGCATCCCCCCTTTAATTTTTATTTAAAAAATCAAAAATAAACCTGCATCCTATGTATGGCAGGCTGAGAAGATAAAAAGGATGTTCTCATTTGCTGTTAGTTGGGTAGGGGAAGGGGACAAGTGGAATTATGACTCCTGAGCTTACAAAAGTAACAGCAGCCTCACAGAATTCATCAGTGTGTAAATAATAGATTTCACAATAGATGTTTTTGGAGTTTGTCTAGTCACTGTCAGTTTTTGGAGTCTTCCAGTAAAATGTTCTTCCAGCTAATCTAGTCTATTGCTTATGTAGGCATTTGTTCCAAACTGTTAAAAGGAAACAGTTATGGGTATCCATCGTACTCTGCTTACCTATTTTTCTGGTTGAACACTTTAATAATGACATCTCTTTCATGCCAGTAAGGTTTGGGCCAGCTCTATATCCAGGCCAAATGCTTAGAAGGCTCTTAACAGGGTGATTTGGTACGACAAGGTGAAACACGTCTTAATTAGTGGAAATGCATCGGAAGAGAGGGTTTAGGGGAGAGTGGAACAATGGGTACAGTTTTGGCCAGACAAGAAGAAATGTTATTCCTCAATAAAGGTGACATTCACAGTTTCATTCGACTAGTTATCTTAAGATTTTACTTGACAAAAGGGCATACGTGGTTATTTCTCACTCTAGGTTCTTGGAACAATTTGTTTCCTATTCATGCCATCTGTGTACCAGTCTTTTATCATTTAGCGTACACAGATTTTTAACCTAAATTCCAGCTGCTTGTACAATCTGTGCTATCGGCAGAAAATGTGCTTAATTCTCAGAAATAACGAAAGTCATGTGTGTTTAGTTAGTGGAGTCTTGTCATTACCTGTAGAATTCTGTCAGCGAGCATCTGGATTGAACTGGCATTTTGAAGAGAACATGTTGGAACTGACAAAACTTATTATATGACCTGCAAGGATCTGCAGGTAGAAACTTGAGCAGAAAGCATTCAATGGTAATGTTCTTTAAGAAATCCACTTTATCGAATGAAAACACCTTCAACAGGGATAGTTTAATTCTTCAGAGTAGTTGTGGACCCTATATTTTAGGAGTTGTGAAAGGCTAGAAAGAAAATCAGAAATTAGGGAGGGAACTGTCCTCCTTATCCTTTATCCTTAGGGGTTTAGGTCCTATACTGTAAACAGAAGAATTTTGGAAGGGGGATATGAAGGATTTAGCTAATTAATCATTGACCCCTTCATGTTAAATTTGCGTGTAAATGCAAATTGGATACTAAGCAATATTTTATAATCTTACCCCAAATTTTGTATATGGCACCTTATATTGTGTGTGCAAGTCAGTATGCACAGCTGATTTGCATGCACAATTTAATTGTTTAGGCCTAATCGGCACCAGTAATTGGCAATTAACACCGTGTAATTGACACTAATGCTTGGAAAATGTGATTCTATAAAAAGTATGTGCCAGTTCAAGTGGATTCCATCGTAGGCCATGCTGGAGATTCCCCATGCAAAAATTCCCTCAGAAGCTAGACCAGGTGCTAGAACACATTGATCTGAACACTCATTGAAACTGCCCGAGGAAAGAAAATTATCTTAAGGGCTGCACTAGCTAGGATTGGCTCCCCACCATGATGAGCATCTGAGGACTATAGATCCAATGAGATAGGTCCAAGATAATGAGAATCTTGCCCTATTAGATCTGCTGGTCATTAGTCTATGCATATGGATCAAAACTGTTCTTCTTTTGTGGAGTCTCAGATCTGATCATTCAAGGGGAAGGCCACCAGATTGGTCAGTCAATGAACAATCAACTGAATTCTCTTCTGACTCTTCAATTTAGCTGTCTAGACCGGGGGTAGGCAATTCCGGTCTTCGAGAGCCACAGGCAGGTCAGGTTTTCAGGATATCCATAATGGATTTGCATGCGCTGCCTCTTTGAGATGCAAATCTATCTCATGCATATTTATTATGGATATCCTGAAAACCTGACCTGCCTGTGGCTCTCGAAGACCGGAATTGCCTACCCCTGGTCTAGAAGTACCTTACTCTGGAAAAGCTCACATATCTAAGATTTATATAAAAAGATGTAAAAGGTTTCTTCATACATTCCAGAAAAGGGGAGAATCTAGGGTCTTGCTCTGCTGCAGTACATCGATGCACCCCAAAACACAATGTCAGCCAAACAGAATGCAGAGGTGGTCTTGAAATCTGAGGCAATTTACTGAAACCTTTTAGACCAGGGGTGTCAAAGTCCCTCCTCGAGGGCCGCAATCCAGTCGTGTTTTTCAGGATTTCCCCAATGAATATGCATTGAAAGCAGTGCATGCAAATAGATCTCATGCATATTCATTGGGGAAATCCTGAAAACCCGATTGGATTCCGGCCCTAGAGGACCAAAGTTGCCCATGTCTGAGTTTTAAAGGGATATGAGAACCAAAAAAAGGATAAGCAACCCTCTAAGTATCATAATAAATGTGCAGCTGCCACTTCATTCTGTGGTGATTGAATCCATTTTCAAGAAGGCAAAGATTCAAAGGACTACTCCAAAACTCTACTACTATTTATTATTTCTATAGCGCAATTACCAGATGCACGCAACGCTGTGCATTAAACATGCAAGAGACAGTCCTTGTTCAAAAGAGCTTGCAATCTAATTATGACAGACACACAGGACAAAAGGTGAATCAATATTTATTGCTCATGAAGGGGAATACAAAGGGATGAGAAACAGTTGGAAGCGTTAGGATCTAAACGCAGCTTTGAAAAAGTAGATTTTGAGCCTGGATTTGAATACCGCCAAAGATGGAGCCTGGCGTCTTGATTCAGGCAGGTTGTTCCAGTCATATGGCACAGCAAGGCAGAAGGGATGGAGTCGGGAGTCAAGAGAGATTTACCCAAAGAATACCTGGGGCAGGTAGAGATAAAAGAGGAGAGATATTGAGGATCTAAACGCAGCTTTGAAAAAGTAGATTTTGAGCCTGGATTTGAATACCGCCAAAGATGGAGCCTGGCGTCTTGATTCAGGCAGGTTGTTCCAGTCATATGGCACAGCAAGGCAGAAGGGATGGAGTCGGGAGTCAAGAGAGATTTACCCAAAGAATACCTGGGGCAGGTAGAGATAAAAGAGGAGAGATATTGAGGATCTAAACGCAGCTTTGAAAAAGTAGATTTTGAGCCTGGATTTGAATACCGCCAAAGATGGAGCCTGGCGTCTTGATTCAGGCAGGTTGTTCCAGGCACAGCAAGGCAGAAGGGATGGAGTCGGGAGTCAAGAGAGATTTACCCAAAGAATACCTGGGGCAGGTAGAGATAAAAGAGGAGAGATATTGAGGAGCCGCAGAGAGAGTATGCTTGTAGGTCATTAAGAGGAGTTTAAACTGAATGTGGAAGCGGATAGGGAGCCAATGAAGTGACTTGAGGAGAAGGGGTTACAAGAGCATAACAACCCTGGCGGAGAATGAGCAATCGTGCAGAAAACCATGCAGTGATCCGTTTTATGCAGTCAAAACCAGTTTTGCGACGCTCTTTAGATGATTGCTGACTTTAGTACATCTAGGCCTCTGTTAGGTCCTAGCTCGCTGTCTAACACCAGCTCTGGTAGGATATACATTTCAAATCTGACATATCATAATCACAAAATTGAAAATATTTTTTTTCTACCAACATTTATTTCTTTCCCACTGTCTACCATCTCTCTTTCTCTCTCTGCCTTGTGCCTTGGGTCAGACTTCTCTATTCTCCTCCTTTTAGCATCTCTTTCTTCCTCCCCTCCATTATGGTGTGTAAGATTTCTTTCTTTCTCCCCATGCACTAACTCTCCTTGCCCTTCACCCTATGTCCAACATCTCTCTCCTCTCCATGCATGTCTCCCTTCCCTCCACCATATGCAGGACATATGCAGGATTTCTCCCTCTCACCCCATTCTACTTCTTCTCTCCCTTCCTCTCCTCCACCTCAACAATTCTTTCTCTCTCCCCCCATGTGCAGCAGCTTTCCTCCCCTCCCACCCATTCCCTGTTTAGCAGCTTTCTATCCCTCCCACCCTCCCATCCCCCTGGGCAGTGGTTTTTCATCCATCCCATCCCCCTGTGCAGCAGCACCCCACTGACTTTCCTACCATGACACCTGACATACCTCCGAGGTCTTCTAAAACAGTAGTGACAGCTGCGGAAGACGGTCAGCAGCGGCATCACTCTGAAAAGGCTACTATTGGCCTGCCCCGCTAGGACTTCCCTCTGTTACATCATCAGTGACGCAGCAAAGGGAAGGCCTCGATGGGGCAGACCTCGAGCAGCCCATTCACAATGGTGCCGCTGCTGACTGTCCACCACCGCGTCATCTTTTAGGAGGCCTCGGAGGTATGTCAGGTTTTACCGGGGAGAGGGTGTGTTAGTTGCTAAATCAGTGAGTCAAATTTTCTTGGATAATGAATCGATTCACCAAAGTGAATTGGCGAATTGATTTAAATCAGGCAGTACTAGTGGACACTCAATGAAGTTACAGGGAAATATTTTTTAAACCAATAGGAGGAAATATTTTTTCACTCAGAGAATAGTTAAGCTCAGGAACGCATTGCCAGAGGATGTGGTAAGAGTGGTTAACGTAGCTGGTTTAAAAAAAAATGTGGACAAGTTCCTGGCGGGAAAGTCTGCTATTGAGACAGACAAGGAAGCCATTACCTGTCCTGAATCGGTAGCATGGAATGTTGCTACTATTTGGGAAGGGGAAAGCCCACCGTATTGAAGAGGCAGGCCTGGTTGCAGGAGAGAGTGGACATCCCTCTTGCCGGTTTTTATAAGTACAGGGGTCAGGGTGGGGACATGAGGAGGGAGTCCCAGCACAATAGGAGGAGCTATGGCTGGCTGGTAGGAATCAGAGGCATAGAGCGTGAGGTTATTGGTATATTTATTTATTTATTTTTACTGGACATTGGGACCTTTAATGGCACAGTCTGCTGTCATGGCCTTACTTACCTGTCAGTGCCTGAGCCAATCAGTGCTCAAGCACTGACAGTTTCCTGGACCTTCTGGAGCAGGTGTTTGATGATGTCACACGCGTGCTCGCATGCATGTGACATCATCGTGTTGCATCCATGCATGCACAGAGGCCCTCCAGATGCAATCCCAAGCTCAACACTTTTAAAAACCCAGGTAAACAGCTGGGTTTTGAAAAACCATCTGTAAATCCAGACTCGGGTTGTGCTGCACTACTATCCAGGTAGCCCATGTTAGACTCTTATGAGAACCTACATCTCTGGGAGAATGGTAAAATTTGTAAGAACAAGAATATTTCCCCCTCTCTATTCGCAGTTTTGACGTTCGCAGTTTCAATTATTCACAATTTTTTCCCCAGGCCCCTGAGAATCGCTTGTTGGCAGCCCACATTGAAAAAAAAAACAGCCCCGGGACTTGGATCGGGGCGAGGAGGAGAAGGGTCAGAGGAGGAGGAGCAGGGGGTGATTGTAAGACGAGGAGGAGGCGATCGGAGGTGGAGGGGAGCGATCGGAGGCAGAGGAGGCGAGCAGCTGCCCCAGGAACATGGACATAACCTGATGGTCTAGCGGTGACGCGTGGCAGGAAGCAGGAGTGTAGGAAGATCGCTCCTGCCCCACATCACCGCTCCTACCGGTCTGAGGGTGGGTCAGAGCCGGCCCAAAAGTTATTGGTGAATTTTCCCTATTCGTGGGCCGGTTCTGCCCCTAACCCCCGCAAATAGGGAAGGAGAAGTGTATTGGGATACCAAAACAAAGATACTATGTCTGAGGCGCTGATAAAGGTACCGGGAAAGATGGTAGAGGCGCTGATAAAGGTCCGCATCATTGATCACTTTGATGGACATAGTCTGATGAGGACCAGTCAGCATGGGTTCAGCAAAGGACAATCTTGATTGACGAACTTGCTGCACTTCTTTGAGGAGGTAAACAGGCAGATAGACAAGGGTGACCCGGTCGATGACGTATATCTGGATTTTCAGAAGGCGTACGACAAAGTTCCGCATGAACGACTACTTCAAAAAATTGAGAGCCGTGGAATAGAGGGTTAAATACTCATGTGGATTAAAAACTGGCTAGCGGATAGGAAACAGAATGGGGGTAAGTGGACAATACTCAGACTGGAAGAAAGTCACCAGTGGGGTGCCACAGGGCTCGGTACTTAGACCCGTGCTCTTCAACATATTCATAAATGATCTGGAAATGGATATGACGACTGAGGTGATTAAATTTGCAGATGATACGAAGTTATTCAGAGTAGTGAAGACGCAGGGGGATTGTGAAGACCTGCAACGCGACATAACCACACTCGAGAAATGGGCAGCGACATGGCAAATGAGCTTCAATGTGGATAAGTGTAAGGTAATGCATTTCGGTATCAAAAATCCCATACATGAATACAAGATGTCCGGGGCGGTACTTGGAGAGACCCCCCCCCCCCAGGAAAGGGACCTGGGAGTACTGGTCGACAAGTTAATGAAGCCGTCTGTGCAATGTGCGGCGGCGGTGAAAAGGGCGACAAGAATGCTAGGAATGATTAAGAAGGGGATCACGAATAGATCAGAGAAGGTTATCATGCCGCTGTACCGGGCTATGGTACGCCCTCACCTGGAATACTGCATCCAGCAATGGTCGCCGTACATGAAGAAGGACACAGTACTACTTGAAAGGGTCCAGAGAAGAGCGACTAAAATGGTTAAGGGGTTGGAGGAGTTGCTGTACAGTGAGAGATTAGGGAAACCGGGCCTGTTCTCCCTTGAAAAGAGGAGACTGAGAGTAGACATGATCGAAACATTAAAGATAATGAAGGGAATAGATTTAGTAGATAAAGACAGGTTGTTCACCCTTTCCAAGGTAGAGAGAACGAGAGGGCACTCTCTGAAGTTAAAAGGGGATAGATTCCATACGAATCTTCACCCAGAGAGTGGTGGAGAACTGGAATGCTCTTCCAGAGTCTGTTATAAGGATTCAAGACAAGATTCAACAAGTTCCTGCTGAACTGGAATGAACGCAGGTAGGGCCGGTTTCGGGGGGGGGGGGGGGGGGGCCGCCGCCGCCGCGCGAGCGGACTGCTGGGCGCGATGGACCACTGGTCTGACCCAGCAGCGGCAATTCATATGTTCTTATATATCAGTGTCTCTAAATTTTTTTTTGCTCTGGCACACTAAACGGAGCAAATGTTTTTCGTGGCACACTATAACTGAAATTATAAAATTGCAAAACATACCAAGAATTAAATTTGAGAGTTATTTATTTAAAGTTCTTTAAGCTACATATGGGTAATCGTAACAATGGTGAAACTAAAATAGATAGAATAGAATTGCTAATCAACATGATGGATGAGCTTGTTTTTGAGTGCAAATGAACTCAAAACATGGCTCGATAGTTGACAGGCAAACATGCTTTTCATCATCCACCATCTGCAGTCATTCTTTTTTTTTCTCAATTTAATTTCTATCAGAGCTGAAAATCCAAGTTTGCAAAGATAAGAAGATCCAAATGGTAACAAAGGCTTGATTGCTTTGTTGCTCAAGTTAGAATAACTATTGCATTTTAAAAAAATGACCTTCTGTTAATCAAAGAATGATGCTTGTCTAGGCAGTTGTATCCCTACATATATAGACACTCATAACGTTGACAGACACTTGCAAACACAGCGTACATGTCATCTATTCTAGAGTATACTTATGAAGAGAATTTTTTAAAATAAAGCAAAATCCTGGAATCTCTTGTGGCACACCAGGAATATACCGTGTTTCCCCAAAAATAAGACAGTGTCAATTTTGGACCCAAAAAACACACTAGGTCTTATTTTCGGGGTATGTACATGATCATCTCTCCCTTTCTCTCCTTCACCCCAATTCTTCCTCTCTCCTTTTTCTCCAACACATCTTTCCTCCCCTCCCTTCCATCCCTTGTGCAGCAGAACCCTTGAGCGAGCACACACACACCCTCGAGCACCCGTAGCCGAATCCCCATCCTTCTCTCCCTCCCATCCAAACTCCGCTGACTGCGAGCAAGCCCTACATACCTCCCTAAGCAGCGTCAGGCTGGCAGCACTCTAAACAGGCTGCTTCGGCCTTGTCCGCCCATTTGTAAATGAGTGGTCGGGTGACGATGGAGTGATTGTGGGAAACGATCCTTGATAAAGCGATGAATACATATAAAACATGTTGGATCCGAGTTTCCTCGATCATAAAAACTGAGATAAGTCATAAACCTTTAGTACATATGTCAAAGTATTTCACTAATAGCACTTTAAGGCACTTTCTAAGCACTTTGAAACTATAGCACTTTAAATAAAGAAATCTGATTAGGATAAAATAGTGGGCCAGTGAGGAGGCAACAAGTCAAGCATATTGCTATAATAAATGTTTGAGCGATGAGTGGTGTTTCTGAGGTCCGAAGCTTCAATAAAATTATGAAATTTTTAGCTATTAAGAGTGGTTGAATCATATATTACAACGAACATTTATCACTTGGAATAATAGATATTTATGAGCTATATGCGATTCCCAGTTAGATTAATATTGAAGAAATAACCATCTTATTGGGATGCTTTGAATCTATAAAATTGAAGCACAGTAACCCAATTGCTTCTGCTGCTGTGATAAAACAAAAGAGACTGCCCTGGCGTGTTGTTGCCTTCCAAATGAGATGGCTGCATTGCCTAATGGAGACCTGAACTTTAACCTTGTGGGCTGTTGTGCTCACAAAATGTATAAAATATTTATGAGTAGCTAAGAGACATAGGCTCTTTGTTTGCCTGCAAGGCCTTCACAGTGGAGTAAAACGTTAGCAAATTTACCCTGAATTGGAGAGGCTTATGATGTGTTTCAGTGGCCCATTATATTGTTAAATAATGCTGAGTTTGGTAAAAGGCAGCACTAGGGGATTATAAATGACACGAGGGCTTATAACGTCAGAGCAAGCATCAAAGACCACCCATTATATGCTAATAAGAGAACTTGCATGCTAGAAAGATGTCATTCGATCAACAGATTCATTTTATATGTTAGTTTAGGAGCTTTGGGCCAGGTCATGCTACATTTGGTTGTTATAGAAAAAAAGGTCTTTCCTTGACCTCCCAATTCATTTGCTTTTCATTGACATCTAAAAAGCATTTATGTTACGTAGTGGTATATGACAGGCAATTCAACCTTCTGAGCTGTTAAAGGTTTCCAAAGCAGTGATTCTCCCAACTTGGAAATGGATAACCAGATGGAGCCCTCATAGGAGTACTGGGGGTAGAATTCCAAATCTCTGCATCTGGACCATTTTGCCTCACATCCTATAACAGAGATCAGTTCAATATACCTAATTCAACTGTACATGGAATTTACCTTCCAGGCCCTCAATCTATAAAATTCAACTAGTGGGCATCTCTCCCACTGTTGGGTGGGGGTTGCCGCTGCAGAGGGGCAGTGTTGTTTGTGGCAGCAGAGAGTGGGCATCTCTCCCGCTGCTTTGGGGGGGAAGTCGCTGCTGCAAGGGGGTGTTTTGTTTTCAGCAGAAGAGAATGGGCATCTCTCCTGCTGCTGGGGGGGGTCACTTTGTGGTGGGAGAGAGTGGGCATCTCTCCCACTGCTGGGGGGATTGGTTGGCAATGGGAGAAATTGGACATCTCTCCCACTGTTGTTGGGTTTGGGGGGGGGGGTCTTTTTGCATATATTCTGCGCATGTGCCCATCGCTATCATCAGTGATGGGCACATGCAAATTTAGCGAGTCTTTTCTACTCTCCATCAATCTCATTTGCATGAGTGTTTTTTGGAGAATGGCTCACTTCTTTTTAATTCGCTACCAGAACGGTTATGATAGCAGCCCAACAGTTTATTTGCGTGTTTTAAAAAAAAAATCTAGGTCTCAATTATGTTAAAAGCTTAATCAATGCTGATAATTTTCAATTAACAACTCATAATTGGCTTAAATTAAAATTAATTGGGTAGTAGGTGCCTACAACTTTCAGGCAGGTGCCTTGTCCAAGGTGTCTACCAGAAAGTGGGCATGGTTAGAGTTAGATCTAGGGTGTTTTGTGTGTAGATGCCTAAAGTGGACTTAGGTACCAGTATTTTGCTCAAGAAAACCCTGGCATAAATAGGAAGCGCCTAAGGTTAGGGCACATACAAGCTACTAAGTCTAGGTTAGTTTAGGCACTGCTAGGTGCGATTCTATAACCAGTGCCTAGAAACATGATGGTAGATAAAGGCCAAATGGCCCATCCACAGCATCCACTATCTCCTTTTCTCTCTTAAGAAACTCCACATGCCTGTCCCATGCTTTCTTGAATTCAGACACAGTCTTTGTCTCCACCACATCTACCTGGAGACTATTCCACACATGTACCACACTTTCTGTAAAAAAAGTATTTTCTTAGATTACTCCTGAGCCTATCACCTCTTAACTTCATCCTATGCCTTCTCATTCCGGAGCTTCCTTTCAATTGAGAAGAGAAGACTGAGAGGGGACATGACCGAAACATTCAAGATATTGAAGGGAATTGACTTAGTAGAGAAAGAGAGACTGTTCACCCTCTCCAAGGTAAAGAGAACGAGTGGGCACTCGCTAACATTAGAAGAGAAAAGATTCCGTACAAACGTAAGGAAGTTTTTCTTCACCCAGAGAGTGGTAGAAACCTGGAATGCTCTTCCGGAGGCTGTTATAGGGGAAAACACCCTTCAGGAATTCAAGACAAGGTTGTATTAGTTCCTACTGGAACAGAACATATGCAGATAAGGCTAGACTCTAATAGGGCACTGGTCTTTGACCTAAGGTCTGCCACATGAGCGGTCTGACCCAGTAGCGGCAATTCTTATGTTCTTATGAAAGGGATAAGGGATTGAGATTTGATATACTGCTTGGACAAGGTGTATTACATAGTAACATAATAAATGACGGCAGATAAAGATCTGAACGGTCCATCCAGTCTTCCCATAAGTTATACCCATTAAAAAATACATCAATAAATTAACTTGTCTCTTCTTTGATATTTCTGGGCCATAGACTGTAAAGTCTGGTATTGTCCTAGGTTCCAAAGGCTGAAGTTGCTGTCCAAGCCCACTCCAGCCTATCCAACCATCCCATTGTTTGCAGGATATCTACCGTAAAGTTTGGCCAGTAGCATCCTCAAGTTCCAAATTAGTGGAGTTTATTTATTTAAAAAATTTATATACCGTCTAAAACTAAACGGTTTACATTGATACCTACCCCAGCCCATCCTACACCAAATCACCATATATGGGATGCAGGTCTGTCCAATACCGGCCTTAGTTCCTTAATTTACATCCTTCATTTTCTAATTAGAGATCCTCTATTTTTATCCCATGCTTTTTTGAATTCCATCTCCATTTTCCTCTCTACCACTTCCCTCGAGAGGACATTCCAGGCATCTACCACCCTCTCTGTGAAGAAGAATTTCCTAACATTGCTCCCAAGTCTTCCTCCCTGTAACCTCAAATTATGCCCTCTAGTTTACCGTTTTTTTCTTCTCTGGTTCTATATTAATACCTTTCAAGTATTTAAACGTCTATATCATATCTCGCCTGTCTCTCCTCTCCTCCAGAGTATACATATTTAGGTCTTCCAGTCTCTTCTCATACTTCTTTTGGTTCAAACTCCTTACCATTTTTATCTCCTTCCTCTGGACCGCCTCAAGTCTTTTTATGTCCTTCACCAGATATGGCCTCCAAAACTGAACACAATACTCCAAGTGTGGCCTCACCAATGACTTATATAGGGACATCAACATCTCCCTTCATCTGCTGATTATTCCTTTCTATACATCCTGGCATCCTTCTGGCTATGCCACCGCCTTATCACACTGTTTAGATGCCTTTCACCCAAGGTCCCTCTCTCCGTCAGTGTTTATCAGCCTCTCACTTTCCAGCACATATGGTTCCTTCGGATTTCTATGCCCCAAATGCATCATGTTGAATTTTAGTTGCCAGATGCTAGACCATTCTTCTAACTTTTGCAGGTCCTTTTTCATGTTTTCCACTCCTTCCGGGGTGTCCACTCTGTTACAAATCTTGGTATCATTCGCAAAAAGGCCTAAACCCCCACTTTGTTCTGTTAACTGCTAGTACAGTAAAACCTTGGATTGCAAGTAACTTAGTTTGCAAGTGTTTTGCAAGACAAGCAAAACATTTGATTAAATTTTAACTTGATATACAAGCAATGTCTTGCAATACAAGTACATACAGTATGGACACATCACAACTGAGGATGGGAGGGGAGAAGGTGGGGAGAAGTACTCTTAAAGCTCCTGGGGTGCTTTTATGATAATGTATTAATAGTTTTGGTCTTTTTTCACTCCCAGAAGTGTGTTTGTGGTTCTCTTGATAGTAATGGACATTACCAGGGTTCACAAAAGCATGCAGCCTGCCTAGGTTACTTTCTGCATGGTTACCACAGATTTAATATTGTTTTCTTGCTGGTTTTATTGATCATTTGATATAAAGAAAGTCACTTCATGAAAAATACTAATCATGGATTCTTATACAATAGTTGTCAATTTACATATCTGATAGAAGTCTGCTCAGAGACATGAAGGCATTATGTTCCGCCTCACCACCCAAGTGTCTTCTCGCGCACCCCCCTCCCGCGCCCACCATTCACCAAAGCACTGGCTTGTGGCAAGGTTAAAAGGATTCCTCGGATATCCTAACTCGGGGTGGATAATGATTCCACAGCAATTACTAGACCTGTAACTTTTGTTCTCTTTCTTTACTGTCCTTAGAGAAATGGCGTTCCTTTTCTTAATTAATTTTTTGTAAACCACATTGATGTTAAAGTGAAGAGTTGCATATAAATACTAATAAACATAATCGGGTACTCAAGTATTTTCCCTATCTGTCCTGGCAGGCTCACAGTCTAACTAGAGCATGCTAACATGGTAGCCCACTTTAGTAAATATAACCCTTCTGAGGTAAGGAGCTACCAACTAAGGACTAGATTCACTAACCTTACTTTCCGTGTCCGGTCCTTGTCCGATTGCATGCAGGCCGACGAATTCATGCAAATGGGGGCAATCGTTGGCACGCCACCCCACCAACCACATGGATCGCTGGACAGCGATCCTTCAGCATGTGCAGATCATCTTCCTTTGACTATAGATGGTCTGCCTATGCGCTGGCCCTCCGTGCTTGGCAGAGCAGAAAACTTTTTTTCTTTGCAAGCCTGTGGATTTAACCCGCTTTAAGCCCGTGGGTTACAACCACGGGCTTGCACTGTGGGGAAGGGCAGGAGAGTCGATTGGGGGGGGGGCAGAGCAGGTGATGGGGTCGAGAGCAGATCGGGGCAGAAGGCAGGGCAGTCGGAAAGGACCTCAGCAGTCGCTTATTTTGGATTGGTCAGCCCAGTCGGTGTCCCTCTTTATTTTTAGTTAATCACGTCCCTGTCCTGTTTCCCCTCATTTGCCGGCACGGATTGGAATCGGATTAGAGGAGAGGTTAGTGAATCGGGTTGGAGGGAAATCAGGTCGCAAACCGATAGGTACACGATCATTTTGCTTAGTAAATCTAGCCCTAAACCTGAATTTGTAACTCACCTTCAGCTTGGATTTGGGAAAAAGAGCAATTAAAGTCAAAACTGAACTGAAAACATCTTACAGTGGCCTTCTTACAGTGAATTAATTGCCCAACATTTTCTCCTATGTTCCTTTCAGGTTAAAATACTGTTCTATGAACCTAGAAATGAACTTGAGATTAGAGAGCGTGCCTAGATGGCAAAAACAAATACAGTAACTGTGGTCAAACACAAGCAATAATCACAGCTGGAATAGATTTTACATCTGAATTGACCTGAAAAGTAATTGCCAAGGCTGTGTGTCCATATATTTTACATTTGAATTGGCCTCTAATTACTTAAACAGAGTTCATTTAACCACTAATTAGTGGCTTTTCAACCAGCAGTGATTTTTTTTTTTTTTCTTTTTCCAGCAAGAATGTTTAGAGTTTTTAATGCACTGCCATGAGCTTTGGCTATTTATTTATTTATTTAAAACATTTATATACCACCTAAACTCTAAGCGGTATCCAAGTATCAGACATTCATAAAGTTAAAATAAAACCCAGCAACTGTTTTCAGCTGCATTAAACACAGTCTAGACACAACATATATTATTTTCTACAGCCTACATGTAGGCAACAACGGACAGCTGGAATATTAAAAGTTTCCTAAAATCAAAGCATGTGGCCTCCACATATAGGCATCATAGTAACATAGTAGATGACGGCAGATAAAGACCCAAATGGTCCATCCAGTCTGCCCAACCTGATTCAATTAAAGTTTGTTTTTTCTTCTGAGCTATTTCTGGCTAAGAATCCAAAGCTCTGCCCGGTACTGTGTTTAGGTTCCAACTCCTGAAGTCTCCTTCAAAGCTCACTCCAGCCCATCTACAGACTGTGCAAGTCTGCCCAGTACCGGCCTTAGTTCTTCAATATTTACTACTATTTTCTGATTCTAGATCCTCTTGTGTTCATCCCACGCTTTTTTGAACTCCATCACCGTTTTCCTCTCCGTAAAATAGAATTTCCTAACATTGCTCTTGAATCTACCACCCCTCAACCTCAAATTATCAACAAACAATTGAGTAAGAGGAACAGCCAGCGATAGTAACCAAGGTTCTGTACTTTCACTGAACTCGTTAAGGTGTGTGTTGTGATAGGTCCATACAGAAGAGGGAGAAAGTTGTGTTCAAAATATAGTTTTCTGTGTAAATTAGGATTTTTGTCCCAGAAACATTTGCACATTTTCAGGGTCATGAGATGGGGTGGGCAAAAAGAAGGGGGAATGCCTTAGTGCAGTGTGTTGCAAATTTTTTAAGCTGCTGGCACACAATTCTCCGGGCTGCGGCTGGAGGGCACCTGGAAATGCGTGGACATCGATGTCCGCTCACGTGCAGATGTCCTCCAGCCGTATCCCTGAGCCTCCTGTGGGGTGCTGCAAAAGGAGAGATGAGAGGCACAGGCGCCAGCTCACTGATTACAGGCCATTCATCTCGCTGTGAGAGGCACTTCCTATAAGCAGTCCTCTCCTTGTCGGCACCTGGATTCCTCCGGGACACGCTAGCTTGCCATGGTACACAGTTTGCGATACACCGCTTTAGTGCCAGTTTGGAGTACGGGATGTTAAGGGTGCGTGCCACGCTGCCTTTGAGGCAGTTTGGAAGCATTCAAGGAAGTGACTACCTAATTAGCTGTCCTTTTTCACCTTGCAGGCTTCAGAAAGAATCTAGTATATAAGGGCATTCAGTACTGAACTGGAAGTAGAGGACATAAGCTTGATTTGTGTCTGAAGCAAAATAGAAATTTGTCTAGAATCAGCTGAGAAAATAATTTTGAAGTTTTTCTCATGGTTCATGAGGACATTTTTATGCCTGCTGACCTACAAATGCACTGTACTTATCCTGTGGATTCATATCGGACTGCCATGGGATCAGTTTTTATGCCCGTTACATTACATTTCATTTCTAGACTGAAAAACCTCACGGATCGGTGTGGTTCACAAAGAGTAAGAAACTGGACAACCCAGAGACCTACAGAGTAATCATAAAGCCCTAGTAGATGCTACTACTACTTATTGCTTTTATAGCGCTGAAAGGCATACGGAGCACTGTACATTTTGACATTTATAGATGGTCCCTGCTTGTAAGAGCTTACAATCTCACTTGGACATATACGGTTAGGGAGGCAGAACCCAAGGTGACAGGAGTTGGGAGTCTAAAGCACTTTCAAAGAGGTGGGATTTTAACTGGGCCTTGATCACTGCTAGAGAGGGAGCCCGCCATAGGAATTCAGGCAGCTTGTAACATAATATAGTAACATAGTAGATGACGGCAGATAAAGACCCGAATGGTCCATCCAGTCTGCACAACCTGATTCAATTTAAATTTTTTTTTTAATTTTTTCTTCTTAACTATTTCTGAGCAAGAATCCAAAGCTCTACCCGGTACTGTGCTTGGGTTCCAACTTCTGAAATCTCCGTTAAAACCTACTCCAGCCCATCTACACTCTCCTAGCCATTGAAGCCCTCCCCAGCTCATCCTCCACCAAACAGCCATATACAGACACAGACCGTGCAAGTCTGCCCAGAACTGGCCTTAGTTCAATTTTTAATATTATTTTCTGATTCTAGATCCTCTGTGTTCATCCCACGCTTCTTTGAATTCGGTCACAGTTTTACTCTCCACCACTTCTCTCAGGAGCGCATTCCAGGCATCCAGCACCCTCTCCGTAAAGTAGAATTTCCTAACATTGCCTTTAAATTTACCACCCCTCAACCTCAAATTATGTCCTCTGGTTTTACCATTTTCCTTTCTCTGGAAAAGATTTTGTTCTGCGTTAATACCCTTCAAGTATTTGAACTTCTGAATCATATCTCCCCTGTCTCTCCTTTCCTCTAGGGTATACATATTCAGGGCTTCCAGTCTCTCCTCATACGTCTTCTGGCGCAAGCCTCCTATCATTTTCATCATCCTCCTCTGGACCGTTTCAAGTCTTCTTACGTCCTTCGCCAGATACTGTCTCCAAAACTGAACACAATACTTCAAGTGGGGCCTTACCAATGACCTGTACACCTTCTTCCTTCTACTGGCTACGCCTCTCCTTATACAGCCCAGCATCCTTCTGGCAGCAGCCACTGCCTTGTCACACTGTTTTTTCCCCTTAAGATCTTGTGACATTTCCGCCCTACGCGACGGTCATGTCAAAGTGAAACCCCGGTCTCAATCCAGTATTAGAGACCAGAGTCTGCCTAAGGATGATCAGGAAGAAGATCCTGAAAACCGTGCTGCCTGTCCTGAGCCTTCTGAGCCGGAGCAATGCCCAGAGTATAAGTTAGCTCCACGGCCCAAGAGAAGCCTGAGTCACACTAGCAGGTTAAACCAGGTTCCCAGTAGTATTCTGCCCGGCAACCTGGAGGGGAGCCCAAGAGCATGCAAGCTAGACACACACACACTGAGTGCATGGCGTGGCCAAAAGCCTCTTAAGCAGCTCTCCAGAGCATTAAGGGGGAGAGCACAGCAGGAGCGGGCAGAGAAGGTTCTCCGAGCCAGGCAAAGGCCAGACCCCGCTCCAGAACCTATGGAGTGTGAGGATTCCCTGCCTTAAGAGCCAGCCGAGCAGCTGAGTATGGTGGAAAACATGGAACTGGATGAATGGGGCCTGCCTGAGACCGATACGGAGGAAGCCATGGATGTAGGCTTGGCAGCTTTCCACTAAGGGTCGCAGGTACGGAGCTGCATCAGAATAATAAGGGAAAAGATTAATGGAAAGCTATTTTTGATGTTTTTTTTGTGTGTAAAGACAAGCCCAGAGCAGTGCTGCAGCAGCCTGATTAACTCACTACACTACAGCTGTGCAGAAGCTCAGAGGAACTGGAGAAGGTTTGCTGGCTTGTGAAGCAGTTTCCCAATTAAGCCACCTAAGTTCTAAGGACTCACAGAATTGGGGTAGGAACCCCGAAGAACCAAGGGTTGGGTTTCAGAGGGAGCTTATTGAAGCTAGATATTGAAAGGGGATCCAACAATTCTGTGGCCCAGCAGTGAGAAAGACTGTAAGCTAATTAGTGCTGAAAGAACAGGAGCCTGCAGTGAGGCTGGAGTTTTTCTTTTGCTTTGCATGCTTAAAGTTTACTTTATGATAGAACCTGTAAATACCTGGTGAAGAAACCGGATTGTCTTAAATTGAAAGTCCAGGGTGCAAGGGCAATTCTTAAGGACTTCCTATGGGACTAATTTTGAGGTGTTTCTTCAGAGACTGTGTTTCAATGCAGGGAGAGCAGTAAAACCGGGACTGTGGATTTACATGATAGCAACCCTGCTCTGCTTTCACAGAACTGAGTGTAAGCCAAAAGTCTTTTATTTGTGGGTTTTTTTTTGAACAGGGAAACTTGGACTTTAATGATTCCTGATCTGAATTTTGAGTTTGCTAATGATTATGTGTTAGGCGATAAATTAAACTTGACACATTATTTTTTGATTCAACTAGGCTCGCTGTGCTTTATTTGAGCAAAGCCTAGGGTATTGAGGCACCAGTGAGGTCTCCCCCTTTGGGAGCCACGCCAGGGTTGTGCTACCCCCTTATCGGCGGTCCTCCTTAATCTTACAGAGGCCCCGGCAGGTGACAATCTTCAGACACTATCACCCCAAGGTCCCGCTCCCCATCCGTGCATATCAGCTTCTCACCTCCCAACATATATGATTTCTTCTGATTGTTAATCCCCAAATGCATTGCTCTGAATTTCTTTGCATTGAATTTTAGTTGCCAGGCATTAGACCATTCCTCTAACTTTTGCAGATCATTTTTCATATTCTCCACTCCCTCTTCGGTGTCTACTCTGTAACAAATCTTGGTATCATCTTCAAAAAGGAACACTTTTCCTTCTAACACTTAAGCAATGTCACTCACAAACATATTGAACAGGATCGGCCCCAGCACCGAACCCTGAGGGACTCCACTAGTCACCTTTCCTTCCTTCGATCGACTTCCACTAACCACCACCCTCTGGCGTCTGTCCAACAGCCAGTTTCTGACCCAGTTCACCACTTTGGGTCCTAACTTCAGCCCTTCAAGTTTGTTCAACAGCCTCCTGTGAGGAACTGTATCAAAGGCTTTGCTGAAATCCAAGTAAATTACATCTAACATATGTCCTCGATCCAGCTCTCTGGTCACCCAATCAAAAAATTCAATCAGGTTCGTTTGGCACGATTTACCTTTTGTAAAGCCATGTTGCCTCAGATCCTGTAACCCATTAGATTCAAGGAAGTACACTATCCTTTCTTTCAGCAACACTTCCATTATTTTTCCAACAACTGAAGTGAGGCTCACCGGCCTGTAGTTTCCTGCTTCATCCCTGTGACCACTTTTATGAATAGGGACCACATCCGCTCTCCTCCAATCCCCAGGAATCACTCCCGTCTCCAGAGATTTGTTGAACAAGTCTTTAATAGGACTCGCCAGAACCTCTCTGAGCTCCCTTAGTATCCTGGGATGGATCCCGTCTGGTCCCATCGCTTTGTCCACCTTCAGTTTTTCAAGTTGCTCATAAACACCCTCCAACGTGAACGGCGCAGAATCTACTCCATTTTCTCGTGTAACTTTGCCGGACAATCTCGGTCCTTCTCCAGGATTTTCTTCTGTGAACACAGAACAGAAGTATTTGTTTAACACATTTGCTTTTTCCTCATCACTCTCCACATATCAGTTCCCAGCATCTTTTAGTTTAGCAATTCCATTTTTCATTTTCCTCCTTTCACTTATATATCTGAAAAAAATTTTGTCTCCCTTTTTTACATTTTTAGCCATTTGTTCTTCCACTTGTGCTTTCTCCAGACGTATCTCTCTCTTGGCTTCTTTCAGTTTCACCCTGTAGTCCTTTCTGCACTCTCCTCTTCTTGGGTTTTTTTTTTATATTTCGCAAACACCAACTCTTTCGCCTTTATTTTCTCCTAGTTTGGAGAACCATATCAGCTTCTTTTTCTTTTGTTTTATTGATTTTCTTCACATAAAGGTCCGTAGCCATTTTTATCGCTCCTTTTCAGCTTAGACCATTGTCTTTCCACTTCTCTTGTATCCTCCCATCCTAACAGCTCTTTCTTCAGGTACTCTCCCGTTGCATTAAAGTCCGTACTTTTGAAATCTAGGACTTTAAGTATCATGCGGCCGCTCTCCACTTTGTCCCAAGCATACGGTGCAGCAAGGCAGAAGGGACGGAGTCTGAAGTTGGCAGCTAAAAAGATGGGTCCAGAAAGGAGGGACTTACCAGCTGAGCGAAGCTCACAGGGTGGGGGTGATGGGATCATAAGGGGAGACAAGTGAAGAGAGAGAGTGAGGGGCAGTTGAGTGAGTGCATTTATAGGTCAGTAAGAGAATGGAATGGATGGGAAGCCAGTGAAGTGACTTTAGAAGCCAGAAACCATGGTGGAAGGCTAGTAAGCTCTCTAAGTGGAGAAAAGTACATATTGGAGTACCACAAGGATCTGTATTGGGATGGTGCTTAACATGTAATTAAATTCTGGAATTCATTGCTGCAGAATGTGGTAAAATCAATTAGCTTACAGAGTTTAAGAAAAGTTTGGATAATTTCCTAAAAGAAAAGTCCATAAGCAGTTATTAAAATGGGCTATTCCTAGGATAAGCAGCATAAAATCTGTTTTACTACTTGAGATCTTGCCAGGTATTTGTGACCTACGTCAGCCACTGTTGGAAACAGGATACTGGGCTTGATAGACCTTTGTTCTGTACCAGTAATGGTAACTCGTATGTTCTTAAGGATGATCCGGAAATGGGAATGAAGAGGGAAGTGACCAAATTTGCAGGTGACGGAAAACTTGTCAAAGTTCTTAAACTGCGTGGATACTGTGAGAAATTCCAGGAGGACTTTGGGAGCCGAGGGCATGGGGGATAGGTGACAAGATTGTGTTTTGAAAGCTTGGAATGTGGAAAATATGGTAGGCACTGAGTGTTCTGTGCCTCCTTAGGAGATTTATTAAGTTAATAAGCTTTAAAGGGCCAGAGTCCCATTTCACCCAGTGCTTCATCAGGTACTTAGTTACATGCAATGGGCTAAATTTGGGTGCCGAGAAAAATGAGTGTTGACTCTGCAGTTCTATAAAGGGCATTTTGAGTTAGCTCTTGGCACCAGCTGAAACCTGATATAAATCCTCACGCCTAAATTAGGCGTGGATCTTCCATATTTCACACTACACACCAATTCTAGGAACACCCCTGACTTGTCCGTGACACTCCCATGGCCACACACCCCTTTCTTATCTAAAGTGGTTTCATCCGATTCCTCAAGCCCCTTGAATATAACAAAAATTTTGGAAACTTCAGAGGACCAAGTCATGAGTCATTCGACTCTTGTAGTGACATTCGTCTTTGTTAGGCTATTTTTTAGGCTTAAAGAGGTGACTTTCTGGGATAGTAAGATTAGCATGTTCCCAGACGATTCGAAATCAACACAAACCAGGAGCAAAAGTTTTCTCTAGGAGCTAAATATCGATTAAGGTATCCATGTAAGTGTCTGATCTTTTTGATTAAAACTCCTACATCTTTTCTGAATCCTCCCAGTTACAATTTTTTCTTGAAGGAAAGGAGTAACAATGTCTAGTCCCTCTAATGAGATCAATTGTCTGTAGTTCAAAGGTCCTTGAAATAATTTGAAGATGTAACTACTATATTTGATTTCTTTTTCGATGTGTGAATTGCCTCCCCTAAATGAGGGCTATGGAAGAGTCTTTATTGTTAAAGATTTTGGGATCAGTAGATCCATGTTTTATTTTCCTCAGTTTTGTAATATGTGGCAAAATCTATTTTCCATTTTTATAAATTGTTTGAGAGATATACACAGAAATGAAAATTAAAATCATTGCCAATTAGCATCCATAATTGATAGTGCCCTCTTATGGGTGCTAATTGGCTCATTCATTGAGTACCATATATAGACTGAGGCTGCTCAGGCCTCAATTCTATAAATGGCGCCTGAAACATAGGCACTGAGAAAAGCGGCGGTTAGAGCATGTCAATCTTAAGTTAGGTGCAGAATATAGAATTGGGCCTAGTGGTGCCTAAAGAGGATTTAGGCGCTGATAGGCGTCCTAAGCCTGAACACTGGCGTCTAAGTCCAAAAAGGGCCACCTACATGCCAAACACTCCAACGATCTGCCCCTAACCATGCCTACTGTCTGGTAGGCGCCTTGCAACCAATTAATTTTAATTTAAGCCAATTATGAGGTACTAATTGCTTGTTTTTGGTGCCAATAAATTTCATTAAGTTAGGCGCCTAGATTGGCTAGGCACACTGATCTAGGTGCCTACCTTTAGGCGAATTTTATAGACTCTGCGTCTCAGATTCCATTAAAGTTCCATTTGAGTAACACGCCTGAAGTTATATCATCCAAAAAGCCGGTGTAACTACAGTCATGTCAATGCAGTAGAGATGCATATAACTGACTGTATTCTGTAAGTTTCATGCATAAGTGGGAGCCCCGCCTATGTATATGCCTATGTATATGCTATGTATATGAATTTTTCTGCTATGCTAGTGATGTACTTCTGTACAGACCTTGGAGACACTAAACGCAAGAAGAGCAGTTATATAATAAGGCCCACACTCCATGCACGCCTAAATGAATAGAATATTACCATTTAGGTGTGCACATTTATGCTTATCCTTGAAAATGCCAGCAGGGCACCCAAACCTGGGTTTCATAACCTCACACTACTAGCAAGAGAGAGTCTTCAAAGAGTTTCTGTCTTTCTAAAGATAGTTCAAGACAGGAAGTTTAATGGACAGTGCTGCGTACGTCTGGCAGTGCTATAGCAGTGACAAGTAATAGCATTTTATTGTTTAAGACAATTTGCTTTATTGGTAGGGTTTCCATATGTCTGGGAAAACTCAAGACTTGTCCTCTTTTTAGAGGATTGTCTATGCCCATTCATACTCCAATTCTTCCCTCTCTCCTTAAAGAATGACACGGGATGGTTTCCTGCAGTTGACCACAAGGACAAATTCTGTCCCCTTGTCATTTTCTACTTCGGACCTTTCCTTTTCTCCATGTATATCCGCTCCCTCGGTGCACTGACCTCCTTCCATGGTTTTCAGTATCACCTCTATGCTGACAACTCCCAGATCTACCTCGCCACATCAAATATCTCTACTGGTACCCAGGTCCAAGTCTCAGCCTGCCCGACATTGCTGCTTGGATATCAAATTGCCATCTAAACCTAAGCCCCCCTTCCCCCATTCTCTATTTCTATGGACAATATTCTCTTCCTCCTTGTCTTATCAGCTTGCAATCTCGGCGTCAGCTTTGACTTTTCTCTCTCCTTCTCCACTCAGATCGAACAAACTGCTAAAGTCTGTCACTTCTTCTTCTATAATATTACCAAAATCTGCACTCTCATCATCTCTCACTTAGATTGCAACTTGGTTCTCTCAGATCTTCTACTCAGCCATCTCTCTCCTCTTCAATCCATTCAAAATTCTGCTGTACAACTCATATTCACTTCATTGGCTCCCCATCCATTTCGAATACAGTTCAAACTCCTCTTACTGACCTACAAATGAATTCACTCTGCAGCCCTTCAATATACTCACTTATCTCCCCTATGCTTCTCCCATGAACTCCGTTCATCTTGTAAGTTCCCCCTAAATGTACCCTTCTCCTCCACTGCCAACTCCAGACTGCCTGAATCATTACGTCAAGTTCCTGTCTCTAGCAATATTCAAATCCAATCTACATGCCCACTTTTTTGAGGCTACGTTCAACTCCTAACTTCCACTCACATAAGATACTATGTCCATCCTATCATTCTCTTTGCTCGAACCTCCTCAACCCCTATAGGTCCTGTCTCTGTTAAGTGTTTTATGTAAGTGCTATATGTACAGTGATGCATATGCATTTCAGTGGTACAGAAGTGATAAATAATAGCAGTAGCAGAATTATTAGATTACATTATATTAGAGATTTCTATTCTGCCATTACCTTGCAGTTCAAGGCAGATTACAAAAGAATTACCAAGGAAGTATTACAAAAAGATCTTACCAAAAAGAGATTTGGTCATTTTCAAAGAGAGTAAGAAATGAGTATGATTATTTGTTTAGGGTAGTTGGCTTTAGTGAGAGGCGGTGTTTGATACTTGCAGTGTTATTTCTTTTTTTCAGGTATTTCTTGAATAGTATGGTCTTTATTTCTTTTCTAAAAGTTTTGTAGTTTAGGGATGCCATCAGTAGATTGGCGATTTGGTTGTCTAGTTTGGCTGATTGAGTGGCTAAGAGGCCATCATATAGTTTTTTCCGTTTGACCTCTGAAATTGGGGGGTATGAGAATGGGGTGTGAGTTTTCCTATGTCTGGTTGAGGTGTTGTGGATGAGGCAGTTGTTCAGGTAGTTTGGACTGTCTCCATATAAAGTCTTAAATAGTAGACAGTAGAATTTAAATTGTATTCTTGCTGGGATTGGAAGCCAATGAGATTTGAGATATGCTTCTGTAATGTGGTCATATTTCTTCAATGAGTAGATGAGTCTCATTACTGTGTTTTGGATTGTTTGTAGTTGTTTTGTTATTGTTGCAGGGCAGGGGAGATAGAGGATATTACAGTAGTCTAGTAGGCCTAGTATTAGGGACTGTACTTTGAGCTGGAATTGTGATTTTTTGAAGAATTTCCTAACTTGTCTTAAGTTTCTCATGACTGAGAATGATTTTTGTATTGTTTTATTGATTTGCGGCTGCATGGTGCAGCATCTGTCGATTTGTTATTCCTAGTAATTTTAGAGTGGGTTGTATGGGGTAGTTGATTGCATTGATTTCAATGTTGGTTGTGGTTGGTATTCTGTTGTTTTCGAGGAGGATGAATTTACTTTTGTTACTTGCTGTACACCATCTTGGGTGAATCTCTTCATAAAGTCGGTTAATAAATCACAATAAATAAATATTTACAGGAGGTTTGATGAATGGAACCCAATCAAACCCAACCAATTCGCCGGCATTTTTTTTCTTGCAGTGGAATACTGAATACTCTTTCTAGTTACTGGTTTAGATCTCTTTGTGAGATGTGAGAGTTCTAATGTCAGCAGTGCTGATAAAGCCAGAACCGATCCTTCAGCAAAACAAGATTAAACTTGCATGTATTAATGTAAATGCTCAGAATTCATATATTCTTAAGGGCAGAGCAAGAATCATATAGGGAAAAGTTTAACCAATTCTCAGCTTTGGAAGATAAATACAGACCATTTGAGGTTTACCCTCAATCTCCACATTAATTTGCTTCCATTTTTTTTTTTTTTTTTTTTAATTTGGCTCCTTTTGAAGAAATGAAAAAAAGGTGTGAACTAAGTTTAAACAAACAGAAGAAATATTTACAAATTCATGCTTTGTGCAGACCTTGTAAGTACTTTGGATACTCTGTAAATATTTAAAGTAATACAGGGCAAGTACTTACATAAATCAAAGTCGATGCAAGTAAATCTGAGTTCAGACCTTATGTGTCCTATTTGCATATGCTGTTTCTGAATCTGAAGCAGATCCGAGGAAGTTCACCCCATCCGTTTGCAAAACAAAAATGCCTGTTTTAATGTATCATTGCTATTCAGATGCCAAAAGTGAATGGTGTGAGCTTGCAACGAAACTGGCATGTTCCATTCCATTTATGTCCCTTATGGAAGTATGCATGCTTTGGCTTAATACATAGAATTTCTATTGTCCTGTGTAAGATTATATTTGAGAATTTGGAGCCAAGAATGTTATTTCTGATGAGCAGATCTGCCATATCCTTAGCTACTGTAGAGTGAGGGGGGTCTTTCTGGTGTCTCTGCTGCAATCCCACTGGGACTTGTTCCATTGTGCACAAACATTCTAATAGCTGGGAGTTTTCAATTGGTGAAGAGGATGGTGGCATTACTTCGAACATACTAGGCATTGTGCCAGTGTAACTGAGCAGATGGTGACCCTTGGGTCATGAGACTATATTTCTGAAGTAGATGGGAAGTGCTATGGTTTGGAGGCCAGATGGAGAATTCTCACAGCTCTGACTGTGTTCATAGATATGTAAGTGTGTGTGTATGCCGAAAACTGTTAAGGTGCAGTAAGAAAGTGAGAAAGATGATTCTAAAATTCAAGAAAAAAGAATAAATGTCTAGGATTCTTTTAAACAGTTTTAGAAAAAGTCACACACTGTGGCCCAGACTTGGTTTTCATCATATGAATCATAGCCTTGACTTTGCCTACAAATGTGAGTTGTTTCCTTCAGCTCTAGATAATAGGGGCTCCTTTTTCTGAGCTACGATAGAGTTTTTAGCACGCGCTACGCGGCTAGAACTAATGCCAGCTCAATGCTGGCGTTGGTGTGTAGCGCGTGCGGCCTTTCAGCGCGCGTTAAGTGCGCGCTAAAACCGCTATCGCAGCTTAGAAAAAGGAGCCTTAGGGTTTTTTCCCATTCTGTCTCTATTGTGGGGGGGGTGGGGGGGGAGGAAGAAGCTTAATAAAGCAAGTCCTGTTGTGTTAAAAAAAACTGCCATATTCCTGGGCTGTTGAGTTTCTGATCTAACAGAGAACACATGCTGTATATAAGATGCTGGTATCGCCTCTATAGGGACAATTGAAAACTATATAAATGTTAGAGATTCAGAATCTTCTAGTCATATATGTATTGCTATTTTATTATGTCATAGAAGAGTAAATATAAACTCCTCCCTGACAATGAGAAAATTAATTTCAAAACTGACAGTCACAACTTTTTTAATAGAGTTTTTCAATTTTATTTTTAATATCTACTATAATAAAATGCTAAGCGCTCATGCGCACTCTTACCTGCGTGATCCGTAGGTCCGTGGCCGGCAAGAGTACGCATGCGCGCATAGCTGTGTCAGTGGTCGACAGAGACAATGAAAAGCGCTGGACTCTTTGCTCTCCACCTCCTCAAGCCAGGAAATATGGCCCTACTGGCCGAAGTTTATTTTTAAATTAAAAGCCACCGCAGCAGCTCCTGTCACGAGCCGCACCTGCTTCGGAGAAGGCTTCTGACGTAGGTGGGGATCGTGAGAGGAGTTGCCGCGGCACCTTTAAACTTAAAAATAACCTCCAAAAAGGGAATAACGGAGCAAGCCAGACCGCGGGAAGGGGAGGGCCCGACAAGGTAATAACGGAGCAGGCCAGACCGTAGGAAGGGAAGGGGGGGCTGACAAGGGAATACCGGAGCAGGCCAGACCGTGGGAAGAGGAGGGGGTTGGGAGAAATGCTGCTGCTGCTGCACAGGGACCTGGAGGGGAAGGAAAACACCGCTGCTGCTGCACAGAGAAGTGGAGGGGGAGGGAAATACTGCTGCTGTTGCTGCACAGGGAAGTGGGGTGGGGGAAGGGAAATGCTGCTGCACAGAGAAATGGAGGGGGAGGGAATGCTGCTGCGGCTGCTGCACAGGGAAGTGGGGGTAGGGAAATGCTGTTGCTGCTGCACAGGGAAGTGGGGTGGGGGAGGGAAATGCTGCTGCACAGGGAAATGGAGGGGGAGGGAATGCTGCATAGGGGGCAGGGAGAGAGACAGAAAGAAAGGAAGAAAGACACAGGGGCAGGGACAAAGACAGAAAGACAGACAGACAGAGAAAGGGGGCCAGGGAGGGAGAGAGACAGAAAGAAAGGCAGACAGACATATATTCTAGCACCCGTTAATGTAACTGGCTAAAAGACTAGTTATTTTATAAATTTCAAAGAAGGAATGTAATTACTATCACAGAACATAATACATTTCTTCCTCCGTATTCATGGGGGATGCGGGCAGACCATAGGCGTGAATACGGAAAAACCACGAATAACTTTTTTAATGTTATTCGCAGTTTTTAGAAAAAGCCTTCCGTTTTTATTATTGGAACCGCGAATAACTTTTCTACAGCGATTTCTGGCCAGGCATGCTGGGAAGAAGCCTTTCTTTCTAGGGATGCTGGGAAGCAGCGTTTTTCTCAGTGCACACTGGGAATCATGGAAGCAGCGAATTTGTGGGGGAAAGCAGCGATTTTCAGAGTGAATGATAAGGGATACACTTTATCAGTACAGTAAAAGGAAAAAGAACTTTAATGATGTAATTTTGGAAGGCGGAGTCATCTTCCAAAAAATCACGAACAAGCGAATCCGCAGATATGGAAACGCGGATACAGAGGGAGAAGTGTAAATACCAAAGCAAAATAAACAATGGGACCCTTTTACTAAGCTGTGGTAAAAGGTGGACTGTAGTATCAGTAGCACGGGGCTTTCCCATGTGCCGAGGCCACTTTTAACGTGGCTGTAAATTGGCCACATTTCCTATTTCCCACATTAATGGTCAAGCACTAATTTCCCAATTAGTGTGTGGCCATTAGCACAGGAACCCTTACCAGCACCTATTTATTAGGTAGTAAAAGCTCCCATGCTAACCACATTCTAATTGGTTAGTGGACAACGATGCAAATGTGCTCATTAGTACTGGGCCCGCCTACTCTCTTCCCCTAAACAACCCCCTAGTGCTTAAATTTTTTTTTTGCTTTTTAGTGCATGGATAACACATGCCAAATACACAACCACTGCAGGATGCCTGACTTTTTATCATTCTATGTTACGGCCACACCTTTAATACTGTGTGCAATTTTGGTCGCCGTATCTTTCAAAAGATATAGTGGAATTAGAAAAGGTACAGAGAAGGGCAACAAAAATGATAAAAGGGATTGGAAAGGCTAAAGCAGCAAGAGATATTCAGCTTGGAGGAGAGATGACTTAGGGTCTTTAAAATACTGAGATCTATAAAATGATGTCTATAAAATACTGAGTGGAGTGGAAAGGATAGATGTGAATTGCTTGTTCACTCTTTCCAAAAATACTAGCACAAGGGGGCATTCGATGAAGCTACAAAGTAGTAGATTTAAAACAAACCAAAGAAAATTTCTTCACTCAACAGGTAATTCAACTCAGGAATTCATTGCCAGCGAATGTGGTAAAATCAGTTAGCTTAGTGGAGTTTAAAAAAGGTTTAGATAATTTCCCAAAAGAGAAGTCCATAGGCCATTATTGAGAAGGCTTGGGGAAATCCACTGCTTATTCCTAGGATAAGCAGCATAAAATCTGTTTTGCTCCTTGGGATCTTGCCAAGTACATATGACCTGGATTGGCCACTGTTGGAAACAGGAAACTGGGCTTGACGGACCTTCGGTCTATCCCAGTATGGTAACTTTTATGTTCTTATGATCCACGGTAGTGGGTTTTAACCTGCGATAAGCTTGTGTTAGTGCCTACCTGCAACTTAGTAAAATGGCTCCAGTAATAAAGGAACAAATCATTCAGATCAATCCATTGATCTCTCCCAAAAACAGAGAAAAAGACACAGAAGGAAAAAAGAACTTTAAAAAGAAAACTACTCAAGGAAATAGGATATATCAGTCTTTGCTGATCCCTATAACGTGGCTCATTCTCAGAAACAAAGAAAAACCCTTATTACTTACCAGTTAAGGAAGAGCTACAGTTGTTTTGTGCTTTTGCTGAATTGTACTCCTAAGCCATTTGAGCTATGACAATGCGCTTTTTGTTTTGCATTGTTTTGTGCAATATTTTAATATAAACCCTAGCATCTTCTTTTTTTTTTTAAGTCAAGGTTTATTTATTGAAAATTTTTACAAAACATGGGAAAACAATTGCATGGAACAACAAACCATGCGAGTCAAGAAAATACAACTGGATACTTGCTGTTACGAAAACAATAAACAGGTCCACATGTTACAACTATAATAAACATAGAAGATGAGGAAAACTCGCATGAAGTTAAAACAAGCCATGGAAAGGAGGGAAAAGCAACAAACCCCTAGCATCTTCAGTTGAATTTGAGCATAAATGTTTCCTTGTCCGTGAATGTCTTGGCTGTACCTCAGTGTTTATGCTTGTGCATAAACACCAGAGCTGCAAAGGTTTCTCAAGGACAGTGGCAATTAAAGAATAGCATGATATTGGGTTAGAAACTTGACTCATTTTACTTCTGAAGCACTCTTGTGCAATAACAACTGTCGTGTTATTAAATTCATGTGTGATTCAATGAGGTTTTATTTAGCAAGAGTTTCTTCTGCTTTTTGTCCCAGTGTGGCAATTCTTATGTTCTTATTTTGTTGCCGGAGAATTTGGTGAAATCAGTTAGCTTAGCAGGGTTTTAAAAAGGCTTGGATAATTTCCTAAAAGAGAAGTCCATAGGCCATTATTGAGAAGGCTTGGGGAAATCCACTGCTTATTCCTAGGATAAGCAGCATAAAACCTGTTCTATTACTAGGTATTTGGGGTCCAGGTTGGCCACTGTTGGAAACAGGATACTGGGCTTGGTGGACCTTCAGTCTGTCCCAATATGGCAATCATTATGTTCTTACATTGAATTTTGATGAATACCATAGACATTACACCATAGTTCACACAGACCCTGATTCTATAAAAGATGCCTACAGTTAAGCACCTAGATTTGCACACCTAGCCGATCTGGTACATCGTCAGTAGCGCACAGGACAATTGCACCCCGACAATTCCACTCCATCAAATGCGCACACTGACAAGTGCACGCATGAAGGGAGCGAGATTTTTGGGCGCAATAGTAAGTGTAGTGAGGGGAGGGATTTGCAGCAATGTTAGAATTGAGACCACATAGGCATCCCCCGAACGAGAGCGTGATTGTAAGGTGAGGGGGGGTTCCCATACACACACACCCCCTCAGCGGAAGAGTTGGGTTTAGGGAGGAGAGCGCAAATTTTAAGTGTACTCTAAACTAGTGCTGCCCGATTCACGATTTGAATCGAATCGAAAATTGACCCAACAGTCTCCAAACTGCTGACCAAAACATCAGACATCAAAGTTCTCCGAAAAGAAATCAAAACGCTTCTATTTAAAAAACACCTACCATCACTCTAACCTCCTGCCTACACATACACAATTACTCCTTCATATTCATCATTCCTACAACATCCCTCAACGCCATGTAAGCAACCTCCATATGTAACCAATATTTCTTCCTCAGCGCTATGCAATAATCTCCTTAACTTGAATGTACTGCTATCCTTACCTGTGATTTAAACCTGATATGTAAACATATTATATTCCTGATATGTAAACTTCCTGGAAATGTCCAGTTCTCTTCCAATTTTGTAATCCGCTTAGAACCGAAAGGCACAGGCGGAATAAAAATCTCTAATGTAATGTAATGTAATGTAAATGCCTAGTTTAGCTTATTTTACAAACACACATAAAATACTACAGGTAAATAGGCAGAAATTGTGACTGAATTGAAGCTGTAGACATTTACAGTTGCTTGGGGGCAGATAATAATGTTAATCGGCAAAGTATATCGTAAACATACCTAAACATGGGTCCTGGAGAATTATGTGCCTTCTCCATCCCATGGCTACTCTTATGCATGTAACCTCTGGTGTAATTTTATTTTTTTATTTTGTTTCCAGGGTATAATTACACATTATGTGAAGAAATATTTTCTCTGTTTGTTTAAAACCCCTATTTAGTAGCTTCATCATATGCCCCCTAGTCCTAGTATTTTTGGAAAGCATAAACAAGCAATTCACCCTTTCAGTGCCACTCAGTATTTTATAGACCTCTATCATGTTGACCTTTAGCCATCTCTTCTCCAAGCTGAAGAGCCCTAGCCACTTTAGTCTTTCCTCATAGGGAAGTCGCCCTTCTCTGTATCTTTTCTAATTCTGCTCTATCTTTTTTGAGATATGGTGACCAGAATTGCACACAGTATTTGAGGTGTGGCCATACCATAGAGTGATATAAGGGCAATGGGAGATAAAGTAATTTGCTCCAGGTCACATGGAGTGTCCAGCAAAATGAGATTTGCACTCGTTTCCCTTGTTCTCAGCCCATGGATGTTGAATAAACTTCAGATATACTGGTTGTGATTTTAAATTCATTCTTAAGTCTGTTATGTTAGCTGGTTTGGATTACTGTAACACTGTGTATTTAGGAATGACATGTTATAACATGCGTACGTTACAAGCTGCCCCAAACTCTATTCGTACTTCGTTTGGGATTGGGAAGTGTGAACATGTATTGGCTGACCATGGAGTCTAAATTATTATTGTTGGTTTATCTAAGTGTACGTCATTTATCACCAAAATACCTAGAGGATTGTGTAACGCCCTATGTGCCCTCTTGACCATTGTGCTCTGCTACACATTGTAATTTGGTTATTCCAACTCATAAGAAATTATGCTTGCAAACTATGCGATCTAGTAATTTCCTATGTGCAGGACCTGCTGAGTGGAACAGGCTGCCAGAATACATCAAGCAACAAAAAGATTTCTGTAAATTTTAAAAATTGTTAAAGCGTCATCTGTTTTGCGAGATGAAGCACGATACTTGATGTTTTTTTAATATGATCTAGCAATTTCAATGTTTTTGACGTTTTGTTATTTTAATTGTGTATGTTGGTTGTAATCCGCCTTAAAGGCGGAATATAAATAATAAACTATAAACTCAGCCTGAAAGTCATTCTAGCCCAGAATGCTGCTTCCAACAGAGGCCAATCCAGGTCACAAGTGCCTGGCATGATCCCAGAGAGGAGGACACACTTCCTTTTGATTTTGCATCAGATAACCAGTGGAAATCATAATAACCAAAAATGACATCTAAGTTTGGAGCACCATCTCAATCCTTTCAGCGATATACGGCATTTGGAATTCCAAGTTTATTCACATGGCATTGGGTAACCCTAATTAGAGTGCTCTCTAATTAACTGGCCTAGGATGAATGAGTTTTATGAAGTTTCAGGTGGCACTTTATAAGATTTTCTCTATCTCATATTTCAGACTTCAGTGCTGTTTGCAGAAGAGGGATCCTCAGTTATAGGTTCCTGATCAGTGGTTTCACTTGGCGGTGTCTCTCTTCTTCTAGACTTGGCTGCAGCTAATGGAATTTCATCCTGTGATCTGGTCTAGGAGGAGTTCTATAGGGAAATACTAAAATTCTAAACAATGGGCAGATTATTTAACCTGCAGATAGAAGAATTCAGGAATTCCTTTTCCATTTTGCAGTTGCATTATTTCAGTATTAATATACAGTAGTGAGTGCTACAAAACACCACTAAGGACTCCTTTTACGAAGGTGCGCTAGCAGTTTTATTGCATGCACCGGATTAGCGCACGCTATAGCGTGAGCTAGCTGAAAATCTACCGCCTGCTCAAAAGGAGGCGATAGCGGCTAGCGCACGCTATTCCATGCGTTAAGGCCCTAGCGCACCTTCGTAAAAGGAGCCTTAAGGATATATATGTTCCAGAACTTAGATGTCTGGGTTTCTTCATAGCCAGTGTTGTAAAAAGAGTGCAAGCAAAGTCTGAGTCCCCCCCCCCAAAAAAAAAAAAAAAAATTGGTTCCTCTAGTAACCTATCAACTTATTTAGACTCTTGTAATTCAATGAGTTTGGGGACAGGGGGCACCCCACTATTAAAAAGGCTTCATCCATTATCCTCTAATGCATGTCACCACCCCGATCATTAAGAGGCTAGAGCTGCGTTTGTACGCCAGTGTCAGCACTGTGAATGGCATACAACTGGTATCGCATTCAAGGATCATTTTACAGATGTGCAGAGTTCAAGTCATTTTGAATCATTGGCTCTGTTTTTGATTTATGCAGGAGGCAGCGAGGGTCCTTGAACTTCTGAGTGACAGGATTGCTTTAAGCACTGCATTTACTTTGTTCTTGTACAGCTTAAACTAAACGATAGCATAAAACAGTTTACTGGGCCAGTCGATACGACAGCGTGATGGTCGTTCTGAAACCTTGAAGGAATTATTATCCATTCTATAGAGTGAGAGATGAGAAAACAGAATGGGACATTTTTTTAAAAAAAAGGATGAAAGTTTATTCCCGATTCCTCTGTATCTTTAAAGTTTTCTTTTCTTTTTTTCATTCACGGAGCACAAATCGGTCATTCAGCCACTGCCATTATTTATAGCTAATAATCTTCTGGAGCTCCCAAGGTGAAACAGGATCCACTGGCTCTTTAGCTGAAAACACTTCTCTTGTTTTCCCTCTACAATGTGCTGGAAACCAGCCAGTTTACCAGTTCCATTAACTTAATGAGCTCTGACAGCCTGCAGCAAATTTTTTCCTAATCTCTCTTGGACTTAAATCCGAAGGCTACAGTCAGCTAAAAACAAAAAAATAATAATCCTTTTACTAGTTTAAGTTTTAACTCTGTATGTTCTGAAAAAAAAATTCTCTCTCATCTAGCAAAGAAACTGTCATAAAATAAAGATCTATTTAATCTCCTTTTCCACATCACACTTTTTACTCATAGTCTCAAGCATTGTAGGATTCAAGAACAAATAAAATACTATTAATCGCATTGAAGTCCTTTTACTAAACTGCAGTACACTTCCCCCTCCGTATTCGCGGTGGTTAGGAGCAGAGCCGGCTCGCGAATATTAAAAAAACACGAATAATATTCGGGCCGGTTCTGCCCCTAACCCCCGCTTCCCCCGACTATTTTAAGCCCTGAAAGCCCCCCCCCCTCCCCCCTTAAGCCTTACCTGGTGGTCTAGCGGGTTTTCAGGCAGCAGCGATCTTCCCATGCTCCTGCCCTGTGCAGATCGCTCACAGGAAATGGCTGCACTGAGCTCTCGTAGTCTCTCGAGCCATTTCCTTAATTTTCTTTAATTTTCAATTTGAATTGTTTTGTTCAAATTTGATATATTAAGTTGGTGGAATCTGTTTTCTTTTTCTTTCTCTGTATTTCATGGAACAAGATTATGCTTGTGAATTGTTGTTTTGAAAAAATTTAAATTAAAAAAAAAAAAAAAGACTCGTGCCTCAACTGGCCGCCAATGCAACAAACGATGATAAGAACTAATATGATCATTCTTCTTCAAGCCAAAAATCAGTCGGACAGCCATATTCTGAATTATCTTCAGTTTTCTTAATAGTTTCTTAGAGGCTCCTAAGTAAATAATATTGCAGTAATCCAAAATAGATAGAACTAAAGCCTGCACCAATAAATAGTCTAAAAGATAATGGGTCAAAATATATTTTTATGGTCTTTAACTTCCATAGTGCAAAAAAGCATTTTTTTATCACTAGATTAGTCTGTTCCATCATGGTTAAATGGCTCCCAATAGGTTAATAGTTTTTGAAATTGGGTAGTCATAACCATTTAGATGAAGTGATGATTTAGTTATTTTATAATTTGGGCTGGCTAAAAAAGTTTAGTCTTTTCTGTATTAAGTTTCAATTGGAAACTGGTTGTCCACTTTCCTATCAAAGTCATGATGTAGGATATTTGTTTTAAGATATCAGTAGTAGTCATTTAAAGGGATTAGAATAGAAATATCATCCGCATAAATATAAAAATTTAGTTTCAGGCTCTGCACTAAAGCCCTGATTCTGTATAGGATGCCTGGGAGGGGCGTCCTATACAGAATCGGGTCTACACTAACCCCGATTCTGTAACCGGCGTCCATGTTACAGACGTCATTTAGAGAATCGGGTTAGAGTAGATGTGGCCACTATACTTATTGCTGCGATAAGTATAGCAGCCGCCTGTCCGATCGCCGGCAGGAGGGTGCCAAACACCTCCTGCCGGAAAGCCGCACCCCCTCCGGACCTCCCACGCTAACGTCCCCCACCGCGCTACCATCCCCCAACCCCCCCAACTAACCTCTAAATTGTTGGCTGGCCTTAGGGTTAGTGGGGATGGGCGGACCCGCTATGCCTAAGGCCTGATTGGTCCATGCTTCTAGAGTCTGGGCCAATTAGGCCTTAGGCTTAGCGGAGATGGGCCTGGAAGGGGCAGGCCCGCCTCATTTCGACGAGGCAGGCCTGCCGGCTGGATGGCACCAAGACCCGGCCGGCCAACAGTTTAGAAGTTAGTTGGGGAGGAGGTTGGGCGGTAGTGTGGGGGATCCAGAGGAGGTGTGGCTTTCCGGCAGGATGGGTTGGGCACCCTCCTACCGGCGATCAGGAGTGTCGGGGGGGGGGGGAGGTGGCCTTCCGGCAGGAGGGGTTGGCCACCCCCCTGATGGCAATCGGACAGGCGGCCGCGGCTGCTATACTTATCGTGGCAGGGAGATCCCTACTTACAATGTAGGCCAGAAAAATGCCCCACCCCCTCTGGACCCCCCACGCTAACGCCCCCCGCCCCCGTCCTACATTGTAAGTGTCTCTTCCTCTACTAAGGAGACGCGTAGGGCCGCCTAGGTTCACCTAAGGCCCTTAGGCGCTATTGCGGGCCTCCCTAGGCTCCCGGAGGCACCTTCAATATAGGCGGCCTGCCTGGGGAGCATTTAAAAAAAACAAAAACGTGCATCCCGATTGGCTGTTTAGACAGCTGTAGGACGCCTACAGCTGCCTAAAATCGGGACGCACTTTGCAGAATCAGGGCCTAAATGTCCAAGGTGGGAAATATAGTTGTTAAATAGGTTAGGTGACAGTGCAACCATATTACCGTTTCACCTATTGGTTGTATTCCTTCTTTGGTCCATTTATGTTTCCTTTGACGGAGCAAACATTTAAGCTCCTCCTTCATGAATTTTGTTACTCCAGTCTTCCTTTACCTGTGTCCAACCCAAAGATATCTAAATTCTCTCACAACTTTGGTTGCTTGCCAGTAGACCATTACAGACATCTACCGTTTCAATAATAAAATATTTTCTCAATTTCCTTATGAACTTTCCTCCTACAGCTCCAGGTGCTAGCCCTTTGTCCTTGAATTTCCAGTGGTATAGAAAATTTCACCAAACTAATTCACTGCAGCTTGTCAAATATTAGAACATCTCAAGTTTCAAGTTTATTAGGATTTTATATACCGCCTATCGAGGTTATCTAAGCGGTTTTTACAATCAGGTACTCAAGCATTTTTCCCTCTCTGTCCCGGTGGGCTCACAATCTCTCTAACGTACCTGGAGCTACGGAGGATTAAGTGACTTGCCCAGGGTCACAAGGAGCAGCGTGGGGTTTGAACCCACAACCCCAGGGTGCTGAGGCTGTAGAGCCAACCACTGCGCCACACACTCTTAGTGTCTTAAGCCTATCTTTGTAGGGAGTATATTATAGACCTTGGTTTATCAGTAGCCTTTTCCTGAACACCTTACATTTTCTCAATATCCATATAAAGTTGTGACCTAAGTTTCTGAGTTTACTTAAATCTTGATATACTGCACATCAAATTTCTGAGCAGTTTACATTAGATAAAACTAAATAATAAATTTTAAAAAGTCACATACAAGGATAAACAAAAAGACAAACAATATGATACACAAGGAACATGGGGAAGAAATACAATATAGCAGAGAACCTCTTTTACACACTCCACGCTATGGATTAGCTTTGTTTCCAGCACGTATCGTTGCTGAAAATTCAATTTATATCATCATCAAATAGGAAATAGATGCCCGTGAGGGCTTTTTAGTCCCACATTAGACTCTCAAGACTCCTGAGGCAGGTCGGTTTGGGCCTAAACATGTACATTTCGAGTCATTGAGTTTGAAGTTTTTACAGTTATTTGATGAATAAAGGACTTTTATGAGATAAATTGAGTTTGCCAATCTTAATAGTACATATCCACTTCTTGACTTGCGACAAAGAAATACAATATCATTAGAAAAGAGAACAAAGGGAAAAGGGTATAAATCTAAAAGAAACCAATCCATTGTCTAAGTTTAGAATAATCCCATCATATTTAAGTCAAAAGAAACTACCCATTAATAAAAATTTTGCGTGTGTGTGGGGAGGTCTCTCTTCACTCTTTGCTTATGCACCTCAACGCCCTGTTGGCTTTCCCAATTGGCTTCATTATATCAGCTGCCTATGTTGATGTCATCTGAGGTGGTTCCGCATAGAGCACATTCTTCATCAACAGTTTTAGTTCCAGTGACATAGCCGTTGGTCGGCCATATACAGTACATTGGGCTCAAACCTGTCCAAAATTGGTATGGCTGGTGGGAATCCCCAAGCCCTTCTAGCCAGAACTCTTGTAACCTGGGCAGCTGGTGGTAGTGTCCCAAGCTGCCTCCGACAACCAATCGCCACCAGCTCAAGTATTTTTATTTTAGGGAATCACCAAAAAGGAGTAAAAAGGGCAGAGACAAAATTCATGCCCACCCACTTTGGGCTCTAGCCCACCCTTAATTAGCCATCTGGCTATACTACTATTCAGTTCTTGTCCTTCTAACTGAGGTTGTTTAGTTTTGCATTGTGTATGTGATGAGATTTTCAATTGAATAACACTCAGCACTATTCAGATGTGATGTTCTTTCATTTCTCTTGTTAACATACCGTAGTTTCTTCCAAGGAAGTCAGTGAATTACAGGGTAACTAAAAGTCATTTTTAGTTGGTAGCATTCAAAAATAATACATGGCAAGTAGTTATAATAATAATAATAATAACAATAACTTTATTCTTGTATACTGCCCCACCAGGAATGTTTTGCTCTGATCCGGACCTCTATCACTGTAGGTTTTGTTTCTAGTAATCTTTCCTACTAAATGTTTGTGAGGGTCCTGCTTAGGTTGAGGTTTACAGAAAGCGTGATGTCTTCCTGTACAGCTGACTACCCACATTCGTTTCCTGAGGGAGGAAGGGACAGCTGTGTACTTGTGAAGTATTGCACAATACACAAAGGGAATGATTTTCTTCTCAGTCTGTTACCTAAAGTTGTAAAATAATTTTGACTCCAAAGAAATGAAGACTGTTGAATGGTTGAGGACATCAATAGTGCGGCCTTAAAAATATGTAATCAGGGAGCAAGAAAGTGTGGCAGAAAGACACAGAAATAACTACAACTGTATTAACCGCAGTGGGGTTGATTAAAAAATTAATAAGAACTTTCAAGCGCATCTTATCTGTTCATATTTCATCTTATACTCGTATATTCCATCAGGAGGCTTGTTTGGCATAGTACGAGTGCTAGTAGTGATTTTGAGAGATTTTGTTCATACCCAGCACTCCTGGCTTATGGGAGAGGTCCATTCATGTCATATTGGAAGGATCTGTCTCAAGAGAGAAACCATAAAGACACTTAGTAAAGGATGATGCCATTAGAATATATAGCATTGGTTCTCAAACGTGTTTTGGTGGGCCTCTGCCAGTGGGATTTTCAAGATATCCCTAATGAATTTGCATGAGCCAGATTTGCACACCTCCAAACCCTCATTATAGGCAAATCTGGCTCATGCATATTCATTAGGAATATCCTGAGAACCCCACTGGCTGGGGATCCCCCAGGACAGGTTTGAGAACCACTGATATACAGTATGGGAGTACTTAATGTTACATTGAGTCTTTAGGTAAATGCTTGTAGTATGACTTGGACATTTTATACATCAGAAAAAGAAGTTTTGGGGTTTTTTTTATGGTCCTGCAGTTTTCTCCTGTTCTATTTTGGGCTTCCAGCTGAATTGGAGCTAGACTGTCATGGGCTATACCACCATGAGCCTTCATTTGTATCTTCATGTATGGTCGAACTCTACTTTTATAGCCCCCTTGCCATCATGGTGACGTCCTCAGATTCTGTGGCTCCTTACAAGGCCTGGCAAATGTAGATTCAAAGCATGGACAGGAGGTATCATTATTGAGTGAAGGCTGAAACTCTTCTCCTAAGGGCTGCAAATGTTGCCTCTGGAACATTTCTAGCCCTGAATGGCCCAGAAAGCAGAAGACATAATCCAGCTGCTCTACATTGTATTACACAACAATGTCACTAAGCTACTGGACTGCCCGTAAGATACTTTGCAAAATAGGTTAGGGAAAGTTTATTTTTCATTTGTATTATTTTGGAATCTGGATGATTGATAGTCAATATTGTGAATGTATGGCCTAGATCATAGAAGTCTGATGATTGCTCCCTCTAGCTTCAGAGGTTTCATACCCACTGCCGTGCAACATTCAGAATGACAGACGGCTTACTCCATTGTAAGTAAAATGTACTGCACTCACTGAAGCCTCCTACCTAGTTTGCATTTTTAAAATTTGTTTTGAAGTGAGACTGGGTATGGAGAGGACAAATGGGAGACCAAATAGCAACAGTAGACATCCCAGTAGCCATGGAATGTCCAGTTGATGCTGCAGCTGTAGTGTATTGACCAAAGCCTTGAATGTGTGTGAAGGTGTCATTGACTGCATGTTTGGACTAAGTAGGATATAGGAATGGGCAATCATTAATGACAGATGAAATGTCTTCTGTCGTTTGCCATCATTGGCAAATGAAAGTGAGCAGGGTTTTTGCCAATGACAATTTTGGCCATGACTGCTCCCTCATAGCCCCGATGATGCAAGTTTCTTCTTTCTGGCATTCCCCCCCACACTCACATACTGCCCATAAGCTCTCCATACCTACCTGAATCACTGGTGGTGCAGCAGGATTCCACAAGAGCAGAAGTGATGCCCATTCACTCCTACCCATGACTACAGCTGCATCAAACATAACAAGCATGAGCTTTCACCCTAGTCTTGCGGTATCATGAAACCAGAGTGAAAGATTGTGGCCATAATATTGGTTACAGCCAAGGGCATGAGTGAATAGGCATCCCTCCTGCCCCAATGGAATCCTTCTGGACCACCAGAGATTCAGGTAGACCCTGGGGGGGGAGGGGAAAGCAACTAGCCATGAAAAAGTTGGAGGACGTATCTGCTTCTGGTGGGGGTGGGGCACAGGAAGGCCTGATGTGAGGAATAAGGGTGCAGGATGGACAAAGGGGGGGGGGGGCAAAATCTCCAGTTCAAAGGCAAATTGATACAAGGGATAATTATAGTAGACAAGAACATTTTAGCTTGTCTGCCTATCAAATTCAGTCTTTTTGCACCCTATAAAAATAGACGAATGAACTTCAGTTTTATTGCAAATTCAACCACAGCTGGGATGGTCTGAACTTCCTTCCAAAGGTGTTTATCAAACAGCCTTATTTATGGCTGAATTAGTGGATTTAGAATAACATCTAAGTGCAACTAAAACTATGTGACTGACATTGAACAGTCAAAAGAGCAAGTTTCTGGAAGTTTATAACGCATGGAGTAGTTCTAGAACTAGAGCCAAATGTGGCTTTATTGATTTAAATGATGTTGTGAAGAGTTAGGTTGTGACAGATCGCAAAAGCAAATATCATAGTAACAGTAAATGAGTCCTTACTTCTGTTGTTCTGGATGTGATAGATGTTAGGTGTTTTGCGTATTGCCACTAATAAAAATTTTACAAAAAATAAGTCACTGATTTATTATCATTCCCAAATGTGTTTGGTAGAAATAAACTTACTAACATAGTTTAGTTTCTTCCTGCTTTGCCAGCTTATAATTTCACTGTGAGAATCTTGCAAGAGCAGTTTACTAAAGTATACATTACGAGTACCAGCCAGCTTGAAACTCCAGGACTGAATGCTTGCCAAAAGTTGCTTGCAAGAGAAACATCCCAGTCTTAAGTAGGAAGACCCAATCAAGTCAACTTGAAAAGTAGGTAGGCCATTAAAGGGGCAGTGGCATTTACATACTAACATTTAGGTACATGCCTACTTTATGCCATGCCAATAGCAGGGGTAAATGAGCACTTTAGTACATAAATGACAATAGACCTCAATGTATAGTGTATATTCTGGAAGAAAGGCAGGAGAGAGGGGATATGAAAGAGAAGTTTAAATATCTCTGTGGCATTAATGTACAGGAGCTTTTTTCACATGAAGGAAAACTCCAGATGGAGAGGGCTTGGGATGAAGTTAAGAGGTTAAAGGCTCAGGAGTACCGTATTTTCACGTAGATAACGCGCACCGTGTAAAACGCACACACGGGTATAGCGCGCGAAAAACACAAAATTATGTACAGAAATTTTTATATACCACGCACACCCGTATACCGCGCATGCCGCCCTGACTCTCCCGTCGCCGCCCGACTCTCCTTTCGCCCGCCCCGAGTCTCCTCTGGTCCCGACTGCTCGTTTCCTGCCCTGCCCAGTCTCCTCTGCTCCTGCCTGCTCGTTTCCAGCCCTGCCCCGAGTCTCCTCTGGTCCCGAATGCTCGTTTCCAGCCCTGCCCCAGTCTCCTCTGGTCCCGCCTGCTCGTTTCCAGCCCTGCCCCGAGTCTCCTCTGGTCCCGAATGCTCGTTTCCAGCCCTGCCCCGAGTCTCCTCTGGTCCCGCCTGCTCATTTCCAGCCCTGCCCCGAGTCTCCTCTGGTCCCGCCTGCTCGTTTCCAACCCTGCCCCGAGTCTCCTCTGGTCCCGCCTGCTCGTTTCCAGCCCTGCCCCGAGTCTCCTCTGGTCCCGAATGCTCATTTCCAGCCCTGCCCCAGTCTCCTCTGGTCCCGCCTGCTCGTTTCCAGCCCTGCCCCAGTCTCCTCTGGTCCCGTCTGCTCGTTTCCAGCCCTGCCCCGAGTCTCCTCTGGTCCCGCCTGCTCGTTTCCAGCCCTGCCCCGAGTCTCCTCTGGTCCCGAATGCTCATTTCCAGCCCTGCCCCAGTCTCCTCTGGTCCCGCCTGCTCATTTCCAGCCCTGCCCCAGACTCCTCTGGTCCCGTCTGCTCGTTTCCAGCCCTGCCCCGAGTCTCCTCTGGTCCCGCCTGCTCGTTTCCAGCCCTGCCCCGAGTCTCCTCTGGTCCCGCCTGCTCGTTTCGCCGCCCTGTCCTGCTTGCCGCTCTGTAAGCATGCGCAAACCATCTACAGACAAAGAAGATGGTCTGAGCATGCTTGCCGCTCAGTTTTCTGCGCCGGGTTGTCGGGGCGCGCTTTTGATCTGTCACCAAGGCGGGCCTTTGTCACGGTGTGCTTTTGACAATGTGGCTTTGTCCCCCCCCTCTATCTGGCCTTGTAATTTGCCCAGTAAATACAATTTTGCCTTTACAACAGCATCTCAGCCTTTGGGTAAGCCTATAAAAGATTAATGCTGCATGTAGAGCCCACATTTCAGTAATTTGATCTCTTCAGATTGGTATTCTGCATTTATCTACCCGGTAGTAGAGTTTATCAATTAAATTTAAATTTACCGCCATAATGGAAGGAATGAGACGAAAGTCATATACAGCGGACTTTAAGCTTAAAGTCGATGCGAAAGCTGAAGAAATAGGCAACCGGGCCGCAGCGAGAGAGTTCAATGTTGGAGAAACATCGGTGCGTGAATGGAGAAAAGATAAGAAGGAACTGGAGAAATGCAATCCGCGAAAACGGGCACGTCGTGAGGCCAAACCAAAATGGCCTCAGCTGGAGGATGACTTGAAGCAGTGGATTCTGGAGAGAAGGGAGCAAAATCAATCAGTCTCTACTGTTGCGATTCAGATGAAGGCAAAACTTCTTGCAAATAGAAGAGGAATACCCAACTTCAAAGCTGGCTTCACATGGATCTCAAAATTTATGAAAAGGAACGGACTATCAGTTCGAATGAGAACAACTGTTGGCCAGCGACTTCCGGATGACTGGCAGCAAAAATTGATTGATTTCCGTGACTTTGTCGCCAAAGAAATATCTGAACTTGGCATCACTGCAAAGGACGTCATCAACATGGATGAAATTCCAATGGCATTCGACATTCCAGCGACAAGAACTGTAGCCCCCACAGGTACTAAATCTGTTGCCATCACCACAACTGGGCATGAAAGAACGTGTTTTACAGTAGTTCTTGGTTGCTCAGCTAGCGGGGTTAAGTTAAAGCCCATGCTCATTTTCAAAAGGGTCACTATGCCCCGCGAAAAGCTGCCCACCAGTGTGGTTGTGCACTGCAACAAGAAGGGATGGATGGACTGCGACGTAATGAGATTGTGGGTAGATAAATGCTTTAGGGCAAGACAGGGTGGATTCTTTGCAAAAAAATCCTTGTTAATTTTTGATGCCATGGCTGCCCACAAAGAAAAAAATGTTCAGGCCTACATTAATTCTACTCGTGCCCACATCGCTGTGATACCTGGAGGCCTGACGTGTAAGCTGCAGCCACTTGACATCGCAGTGAATCATCCATTCAAGACTTTTGTTAGAAAGGAGTGGGAGCAGTGGCTGCAGAGCGGCATGCACGAGTACACACCTGCGGGGCGGCTGAAGCGGGCAACTTTCACAGAAGTCTGCAAGTGGGTGGCTTCAGCATGGGACAAAATAACACCAGATACCATTCGAAACGGATTTAGAAAAGCGGGCATTGTTTATGAAGCCAATGACACTACGGCTACTACCAGTGCAGCGGAAGGAGGCAACAACACGGATATCAGCGATGATGACGATGACGATATCACTTCAGAAATAAACAAGGATCGTCTGCAGGCTGTGCTCACTTTATTTAATGATGATGATGACAATTCAGATTTTGATGGATTCAAGGATTCAGATGACTGTGATGATGATGACTGAATAAACCTGTAAACTTTGTTTATTTACCGTACAACTTTACCGTAACTACGGTAACTGTATTTAGATTATTTTGTCCTCGATACTTCGTTTGATCTACCGGTTAATGTTATAGTTTATAAGAATGAACATGTGATTTCTGTTCTTGTTGCTGAATTCATACTCACTAACTCTAGATTAAAAGTTATACGGTTGTTTATAAGAATGAACAGTTTTTTTCTTTTGACGTTTTTGGTTGGAGGATGTGTGAATGGTGCGTGAGTTCTCCTATGTCCATTTTTGTTCCCATTCTAAAAAACACTGATAAGTTCCCAGAAAAAGATACATTAAAATAAGAAGTGAAAACAAAGGCCCCTACAGATGAGAACATAAGAATAGCCTAACTGGGTCAGTCCAATGGTCCATCATACCCAGTAGCCCATTCTCATGGTAGCCAATCTAGGTCACTAAATACCTGGTCAAAACCCAAAGAATAACAACATTCCATGCTACCGATCCAGGGCAAGCATACGCTTCCCCCATGTCTTAATAACAGACTATGGACTTTTCCTCCAGGAATTTGTCCAAACCTTTTAAAAACCAGCAACGCTATCTGCTTTTACCATAACATAAATCTTTCATTCCAAACAGAGACCTTGCTAGATGTCAAATACAGAAAGAACAAGGTACTGTAACTTCACAAGGACTTAGCTGTGCAGGAATACCTATACCTATATACCTATACCATATACCTAGTGCAAAAATGTGCAAAGGTCTGTTTTTTTCTTTCCATCACTACATAGCCTACGGTAATGCCACACAAGCAGCGCTATTACAAATATATTCTGAAGGTCAATGCTAAGGTTAACAAAGTTTCCTTCCTTGGACCACAAGGAGATACTGACAAACCACTGAAAGAGATCCCAGGAACAACACCCAAAGACCCACTCAGTGTGTGAACCAGTTGAGTGGAGTGGACTAGGGTAACTGGGGGGTGGAAATGGACCCGGAGTTTTCTCAGCAGAATTTCCCAGACCACCTCTTCCTCTCAACACATTGACACGCTAGTGGGTTTATTTTATAGCTTTTCACCCCCTTCGGTCTGCCTGTCCCCCTTGAAGGTCTGCCTGTCCCCCTTGAAGTCCTGTCCCCCCTTGAAGGTCTGCCTGTCCCCCCTTGAAGGTCTGCCTGTCCCCCTTGAAGTCCTGTCCCCCCTTGAAGTCCTGTCCCTCCTTGAAGTCCTGTCCCCATCCTGAAAGCCTGATGCCCCCCCCCCGAAGCCCGAATCATCACCCGGAAGGACCGCTCGCACCCCCACCCGAAGGACCGCTCGCACCCCCACCCGAAGGACCGCTCGCACCCCCACAGCCTCCCCCCCTCCCCCATGGAGAAGCTGTCTACCTTGTTTTCGGATGCCAGCGAGCCCTGCTGCGCTGCTTCCTCTTCCGGCGGTCCCGCCCTTTCTCTGATGTCAGAGAAAGGGCGGGACCGCCGGAAGAGAAAGCAGCGCAGCACAGGGCTCTGAGAAGGGGCAGGACCGCCGGCAGAGGAAGCAGCTGGACTGGCATCCGGAAACAAGGTAGACAGCTTCTCCAAGGGGGAGGGGTGGAGGCTGTGGGGGTGCGATAGGTCCTTTGGGTGGGGGTGCGAGCGGTCCTTTGGGGTGGGAGTGCGAGCGCTCCTTCCGGTTGATGAATCGGGCGTCGGGGGGGGGAACTATGTAAAAAAAATTTTGTACAACGCACTCACGCGTATAACACGCAAGGGTATGCGCGGTTCGTAAAAACCACGTATAACGCCCGCGTTATATGCGAGAAAATACGGTAATCAAATGAAAATACTTTTTTACGGAAGGGTGGTGGATGCATAGAATAGTCTCCTAGTGAAGGTGATGGAGACAAGAATGGTGTCTGAATTAAAGAAAGCATAGGATAAGCACATAGGATCTCTTAGAGAGAGGAGATAGATTCTGAAGATGGGTAAACTGGATGGTCCACTTGGCCCTTATCTGCCATCATGTTTCTGTTTCTTCCCATCTAAAACCTAAATGCCACCTCAATGTGTGTTCCCCCTGCATGTATTGCTAAGCAACTTGTGTGCTTGTTTTTATTGGTTTTAAAGTTTCTTATGTATGATTTTGTTGTTTACATGGATCTATAAATATTCTTATAGTTTTTTTTATTGAGGTATGTATGTGTTTGTAGATGCCTGCTTTATTAAATGTAACTAAAGATCCCAGTGGAAATATCTGTTTGTCCCTCCGTACATTGAATATTGCTGAGTGCATGCCTAGAGCTTGTGTGTAAATGTTACATTCGTGCACATAACTGCTAATATTCTCTAATCTTAGCGCACAAATGGCGCTTACATTTTGGCCCTAAGATTATAGTTTGTCATTTTATTCTTTCATGTCATGTGATTAGGATTCTGACAATGTACGGTTAATTTTATAACAAGGTAGTTAGACTAAGGCAGGAAGGTGCTTATTTTATAAAGACGCATAGACCTTAATAATATTTTTCTGGCTCAGATGGCTCCAGACTTTGGACTCATAGGCAGGACCAGTGGAAGGCTCTTGAACAAACTTGAAGGGCTGAAGTTAGGACCCAAAGTGGTGAACTGGATTAGAAACTGGTTGTCGGACAGATACCAGAAGATGGTGGTTAATGGAAGTCGCTCGGAGGAAGGAAAGGTGAGTAGTGGAGTTCCTCAGGGTTCGGTGCTGGGTGCCGATCCTGTTCAATATGTTTGTGAGTGACATTCCTAAAGGGATAGAAGAGAAAAGCCTTTTTGCAGATGATACCAAGATTTGTAACAGAGTAGACACCGAAGAGGGAGTGGAATACATGAAAAAGGATCTGCAAAAGTTAGAGAAATGGTCTAATATCTGGCAAATAAAATTCAATGCAAAGAAATGCAGAGTAATGCATTTGGGGATTAATAATCAGAAGGAATCATATATGCTGGGAGGTGAGAGGCTGATATGCACAGACGGGGAGAGGGACATTGGGGTGATAGTATCTGAAGATCTAATGGTGAAAAAACAGTGTGACAAGGCAGTGGCTACTGCCAGAAGGATGCTGGGCTGTATAAAGATAGGCGTAGCCAGTATAAGAAAAGTGTTGATGCCCCTGTACAGGTCATTGGTGAGGCCCCACTTGGAGTATTGTGTTCAGTTTTGGAGACCGTATCTGGCCATGGAATCGAGGGTGAAATACTCACGTGGATTAAAAACTGGCTGGAGCATAGGAAACAGAGAGTAGGGGTAAATGGACAATACTCGGTCTGGAGGAGTATCACCAGTGGGGTGCCGCAAGGCTCGTTGCTTGGACCCGTGCTCTTCAAAATCTTTATAAACGATCTGGACATTGGTACGACGAGTGAGGTGATTAAATTTGCGGACGATATGAAGCTATTCAGAGTAGTGAAGACACAGGGGGATTGTGATGATCTGCAACATGACATAATCAGGCTCGAGGAATGGGCATCAACATGGCAGATGAGGTTCAATGTAGATAAATGTAAAGTGATGTATTTAGGTAACAAATCTCATGCACAAATACAGGATGTCCGGGGCGGTACTTGGAGAGACCTCCCAGGAAAGAGACTTGGGAGTTCTGATCGACAAGTCGATGAAGCCGTCCACGCAATGTGCGTCGGCGGCGAAAAGGGCGAACAGAATGCTAGGAATGATAAAGAAAGGGATCACGAACAGATTGGAGAAGGTTATCATGCTGCTGTACTGGGCTATGGTGCGCCCTCATCTGGAGTACTGCGTCCAGCACTGGTCACCGTACATGAAGAAGGGCACGGTACTACTCAAAGGGTCCAGAGAAGAGCGACTAAGATGGTTAAGGGGCTGGAGGAGTTGCCGTCCAGTGAAAGATTAGAGAAACTGGGCCTTTTCTCCCTCGAACATAGGATATTGAGAGGGGACATGATCGAAACATTCAAGGTACTGAAGGAAATAGACTTGGTAGAAAAGGACAGGTTGTTCACCCTCTCCAAGGTAGGGAGAACGAGAGGGCACTCTCTAAAATTGAAAGGGGATAGATTCCGTATGAACATAAGGAAGTTCTTCTTCACCCAGAGAGTGGTAGAAAACTGGAATGCTCTTCCGGATTCTGTCATAGGGGAGAACACCCTCCAGGGATTCAAGACAAAGTTCGACAAGTTCCTGCTGATCTGGAATGTACCGCAAGTAGGGCTAGTCTCAGTTAGGGCGCTGGTCTTTAACCAGAGGGCCGCCGCATGAATGGACTTCTGGGCACGATGGGACCACTGGGCTGACCCAGCAACGGCGATTCTTATGTTCTTATGAAGCGGTCCAGAGGAGACGTATGAAGGAGACTGGAAGAGGGGTGTCAAAATCCCTCCTCGAGGGCCTCAATCCAGTCGAGTTTTCAGGATTTCCCCAATGAATATGCATGAGATCTATTAGCATACAATGAAAGCAGTGCATGCAAATAGATCTCATGCATATTCATTGGGGAAATCCTGAAAACCCAACTGAATTGCAGCCCTCACGGAGGGACTTTGACACCCCTGCCCTAGAGGAAAGGAGGGACAAGGGAGATATGATTCAGATGTTCAAGTACTTGAAAGGTATTAACATAGAACAAAATCTTTCCCTAGAAAGGAAAATGGTAAAACCAGAGGACATAATTTGAGGCTGAGGGGTGGAAGACTTAGGCGCAATATAAGGAAATTCTTCTTTACGGAGAAGGTGGTGGAGAAGAAAACGTGGGATGAACACAGAGGATCTAGAATCAGAAAATAATAGTCAATTTTGAAGAATTAAGGCCAGTACTGGACAGACTTGCATGGTCTGTGTCTATATATGGCCGTTTGGTTGAGGATAGGCTGGTGAGGGCTTCAATAGCTGTTATGGTGTAGATGGGCTGGAGTGAACTTTGATGGAGACATCAGTACTGGGCAGAGCTTTGGATTCTTGCCCTGAAATAACTAAGAAGAAGAAATAAAATTTAAATTGAATCAGGTTGGGCAGACTAGATAGACCATTTGGGTCTTTATCTGCCGTCATCTACTATGTTACTATGTAAACAAAATGAAAGTAGGTTTTAGACTATTTTAATGGTAGAATTTGCAACCTGACTTATGGAACTCTTGATGGACTGCAGGATTAGTCCTTTATGCTTAATTAGGGTTCAGGAGCCTCTGGGCTCTTGAAACATTCCAGTTTTGTTTTGTTTTCTTCACCTCAATCTAACTATATATATGGGTAAAATCCAGAGCTTCCCAAGCTGCAGGTCAGGACCCCAGATGGGGGTCTCAAAACTTGCCTTTGGGGTCACAACCTAGGTGGGCTCTCCAGAGGTGCATCATTATTCTGTACCTCCAGAGGGTCTCACAGATTTATTTGGCTGCAGTCATGGGGTCACGGCCAGAAATAAACAAAAAGCACCATTCTACACTTTCAATCCTTTGCAAGTTCAATCAGTACAAAATTGCTTCTGCATAATTAGACCCATGTTAGCATTTTTTTGAAGAAAGGAGGGGCCCGCTATAAATATGATTTTGCAGTAAATGATGTATGTTTAACCAAGGATTCAGGTGTAGACTTGTGGTGCATGTCTTTCTCTTAAGCCCTAAAGCTACATTTGTGATAAAGCAAGTAGTAACTTGAATATGGATATGGAGCACAGATTGCCTCAGATTTTTACTCCAGATAAACAGATATATGGTGGGATCTAAACTTCATGAATCATTTTGAAGCCCGTTGGACAAAAGTTTACATCAGCAAGGCTTAATCATTTGTTTTTTATGCATTGGTTATATGTCTTCAGAGGATAATGCTTAATTTTATGAACGTTTTTTCTAAGAAAAATATTTGATAACACTGGACCACGTTCATCACCAAGCAATCAGTTTGCAATAAGTCAGCTATTTTATACCAGTTTAGTTAATCAGATTTAAACATTCAGAGGGATAGTTGTATTAGTCTGGAGCAGGGATTCTCAAGCCAGTCCTCGGGACAAATCTAGCCAGTCAGAATTTCAGGATATCCACAACATACAAGACCTGGTCACCTGGCGCTACACGCTGCCCACTGGTTGCCGATCGATAAATAATTCATATTCAAATGCCTAGTAATGGCCTACAAGCTCTTCTGCAACATGGTACCATCCTATATGGCCTCCAAACTTCCACCCTACACCCCGTATCGACCAGTTCGCTAACAGGAAGAAATGTGACTACACACGTTCTTATGACATGCCCTCTGCCTTGAAAATGCCAGAAAAATATCTTATTCGTACTACCTACCTTGCTTCTGGAACAAATTACCTGCCTGCATAAGATCACTAGAAGGTCTACTGAACTTCAAGAATGCACCTCTTCCCTTGACCCTCTATGAGAGTGCGCCAATCCAAATTCACCAAACAAAATGCCCTGACAAAAATCTTTTCTCTAACATTGTTCTTCCATATTCTGTCATACTATTCGCCATGTTTGTCATATTGCACTATAATATACTGTACTATACACCAGGGGTGCCCAATACATCGATCGTGATCGACTGGTAGATCAGGAAGGCAACGCGAGTCGATTGCGGAGCCTATCCCTGGCTCCGTGATAGACTTGTGTTGCCATCCTGATCTACCGGGCTTCCTCTCCCCGACGTCCCCCACTGCTGCCCCAAGCTCTCCCTGCAGAAGCATCGGACCGACCAGCATTCCTCTCTCCAACGTCAATTCTTATGTCGGAGAGGACGTTATGGTCCAGCCAATCACTGTCTGGCTGGCCCGGAACTTCCTCTCCGATGTCAGAATTGACATCGGGGAGTGGAATGCTGGTCAGCACAATGCTTCTGTAGGGAGAGCTTGGGAAGGTGGTGGCTTGGGGGCCTGCTTTCTGATGGCAGCGGCAGCGACAAACCTAGTGGCTTGGGGGCCTGTTCCCCGATGGCGGTGGCAAACCTAGTGGTTTGGGGGAGGGCAAGGAGACAGAAAAAAGTGGGGGGCAGGGAGACAAAGAAAGAAGGTAAACAGAAATAAAGGGGGCATGGAGAGAGAGAAAGAAAGAAAGGAAGGCAGGGAGACAGAAATAAAGAAGGGGGCAGGGAGAAAGAAATAAAAAGTTGGGGGAGAGAATGAGGTCTGGAGGAGAGGAAGCATACAGGAGGCTGAAAGAAGGGAAGAAATATTGGATGCACAGTCAGAAGAATAAAATGCAACCAGAGATTCCTGAAATCACCAGACAACAAAGGTAGGAAAAATGATTTTATTTTCAATTTAATGATCAAAATGTGTCCGTTTTGAGAATTTATATCTGCTGTCTATATTTTGCACTATGGCTCCCTTTTACTAAACCGCAATAGCAGTTTTTAGCGCAGGGAGCCTATAAGTGTCGAAAGCAGCACTGGGCATTCAGCGCAGCTCCCTGCACTAAAAACTGCTATCGTGGTTTAGTAAAAAGGGAGGGGGTATATTTGTCTATTTTTGTATGGTTGTCACTGAGGTGACATTACATAGAGTCATCTGCCCTGACCTCTTTGAAAAAAAACACCGGAATATGAATGATTACATTACATTAGTGATTTCTATTTCGCCATTACCTTGCGGTTCAAGGCGGATTACAAAAGATGATATCTGGCAATTTCCAGGGGAGGTAAAGAGTAGATCAGGATGCTTCAGGGAAATGACATTTTCTCTGCCTTTCAGTGTGCTTTGTGTTGTGGTTTTTTTTTTTTTAATTTTATTGTTGGTTGATCATTTTGACTTGGTCATTTTAAAAGTAGCTTGCAAGCCCAAAAAGTGTGGGCACCCCTGCTATACACCATATTTACCATGCTACATGTTACCATGCTCAAAAAGAAAAATGCGGATCACATCAAACAATATCCAACCCATGTTACCATGCTACCATACCATGTCTGCCACACAATGTTTGCTATTCCATGTGTCACACAATACAAAGGAAAAAGTCACAACCCCACGCGCGGGATATAAAACCATAAAGAAGTGGGGAAGGGACACAAAGTCAAACTACTGTAAGGACAATCAATTTATTAAAACATCATATATCAACATAATACATATAGCATGTACATAAAATGAGGCAGGCATAAAAATAATCCTTTTTAAAACAAAGTGGACCCCAACATGGTCCGTGTTTCAGCTAAGGTAGCCTTCTTCAGGGGGGTATTTAATGGAAACCTAAATAAACAGAACAGCAAAATAAGATGAACCATAAACATATATACAGTCTGACTGTATATTTTTGTAAGCACTGATACCTAAGAATGCCACTAAATTACTTCCAAATTATGTCTACACTGACATGCCCAAAATAAATCTGTTTAATATAATCTCCCATAGGCCTTTGCTGACATTGGTTAGGCCAGGGGTGTCCAATGTCGGTCCTCGAGGGCCGCAGTCCAGTCGGGTTTTCAGGATTTCCCCAATGAATATTGTGACAAACCCAGCACCAGCACTAGTCCGGTCCCTGATAGGATCGGATGCAGAAGAGCAGACCAGATTGATTCTGGCACTCACCTTGAGGCTGACCTCCCTTGCCCCCATAACCAAGGAGATAGTGAACTGGAACAGCAGCCTCCTGGCTTTAGAGCAGCTAGAGAAGCCACGAGGAAGGTAGCTGCAGTAGAAAAACCTAGGCAGAGAAAAGCTGCTGTAGAGCCAAAACCCATCCCCCGCTACAGGCTGAAGGGGATTGGCTCTGATCTGTTTAAAAGCAGGTTGAGTCAAGCAGGAGGAGGGGGAGCGAGTGACCAGGGCGAGTCACTCCCACAGCTCGAGGCAGGTGAAGAGCTGTGGAACAGAGCAGGAGAGGAAAACGTGCTGGATTATCCCATGCAGGATTTGGAGGAAATCCTGCCTACTTCAAACTACCAGGTTCTAGATCGTGTGGAAGGCATGGAAGTAGAACTAGCTGGCCCTGTGTTAGAAAGCCAGACAGAAGGTATGGAATTTGAATGAAGGAATGCAGCAACTGAGAAACCATTAGTGGTTTGTGGTTTTTCTTTCTTTTGCTGATATTTTTGTTTGTTTCTGCTGTGCAAACTATGCCTGAAGAAGTTGAGATAGGTTTGAACTTTATAAGTATTTTGAGAGTAAGAATAATACTTGCTTGAAACCCAAACTAAGGAATGGATTTAAAAGCAAAGTTGTGAACCTGAAGCTCAAACTGACATAGTTAAGTTGTGGTTTTTGGAACTTTAGAAATCCTGCTGTGACTCCCGTTCTTGAAGCTAATTAGATTATCTGTCTCAGCTGTGTGATGTTGCCTGCATGTGGGAGCTGAGAGAAAAGCTGAACTGTTACCAGAGTTTGCTGTGGCTATTTTTGCCTAAGGAGTTTTGATTTAGTTTGAATTTACAGTAAAGCTTTATTTTTGCAAATTTACTATTTTTGTTGAATGACCTGCAAAAGTGATGTTTGTTTTCTGTTGCATACTTTTGACCTGTGGGTCAGAATAAACAACTTATTCTTTCCTAAAGAACTTGTTTTGGCTGGTGATAGGGTGAAACCTTTTTACTTACCTTGCATCTCTTAGGCCCAGGCAATTGCCCAGGGCCACCTGAAAAAGTCCTGAAGGTACCCCTGGTTGGAGGGGACATGCCAGAATCCCTGTGTTTGTCACCCGGCAGCCCTACTCTGCGGAGGGTTGGTGACAGTGGTTATATTTCAGCTACGAGCTCCGGGTCTGTTTTTTTTACAGCACTGTTCTAGGAGCCGGCCTGTTTTGGCGTGAAATGGACACACGCTTGGGTCTCCTGCACCGCTGCATTTAGAGAGTTATTTTATGCAGCTGACATTCTCAGGGTGTACCATGGCTTTTCCTTTTCGGGGTCGGATACGTCAGCCTTGTTTAAACAGCTTTGACCCCTGTTGCGGTGATCAAGTTTGATGTGTGTGGGTATTCCACGAGCTTCACTTGAAGAGAAGCAGCTAGTTTTTCTTGGGACTGTCCTGTTATGTCTCGTGGCACTAGCACGAAAGATTCTGCCCTGTGTTTGGCCGCCTGCGCTCAGTTTTTCTATGTAATGGGTTGGCAGACGGCAAGGTGAAGTAAGTGACAAGAGAGTACCCGTGTTTCATTCAGGTAGTTCCTTGTCTCACTCGGGGTCCCTGCAGAGCAGGGCTGTGTTGGAGGTTTCGTTAGTCTTTCTTCCTGTGTGTCTGGCAGTGCTCTAGACATAATTCTTCACGGTAGTATGCATGAATTCCAAGTTAGGGGACTCTATTGGGTCCTGATGACACTTCACTTCTTCCTGTGGGCCAGAGTGTCTCCAGGGTCTGTAGATTTTTCTAGCTTATCGCGTAGAGGTCGCCATCTACTCATGGCACGTGCTAGACAGCCCTCCAATCTAGTTGAAAGGTCTATGAGGCTGCTAATACCTAGGGGTAATTTACCTCTCCTTCCGAACTCTTAGGGTAACTTACGCTATATGCCTGTTGAACTCGTCCCTGAAGCTCTCTTTTGGAGTGGGAGCATGTTCTGTTATCCGTCAAGGTGCAGATCGTTTCTATGGGGAGGCGAATACTACTTCTGGATTACGCCTAGTACGTCTTGTCTTACCTTGGCATGCATAAAGTTAATGCTGTTTGCAGAATTTCCACATGCTCCTTTTTACATCGCAAGACTGGGTTTTTCCAGGTTTACACTTTTGAATCCTCTTATTTAATTTTAGATTCTATCTTGGGGTCACAGTGTTTTGAGCTTCCGAAGCTTATGTTGGTACGAGACCCCCTTTAAGTGTTTCTGGAACTTGGAGCACTAGCTTTAATTCTTCTGGAACTAACAGAAGTGTTTCCATTTGCTTCAGCTCCTTAGGACTTCTCAAAAATGGACTTTGGACATTATTCAGGATGATAGCTACTTTGAATCCTCTTTTCCTCCTATAGATTATTTTCTGGAGGCACCGTATATTTCGAGGTTCATACATTGGTTCAACTGGGGGAGTTCTTTCCAACGCTCAATCTCAAATAAGATTGCTTATATATTCCCATTTGGTTACCATATCAGCGGTATCTTCTCTTTGACACCCTTGGCCAGGCAATATCACTTTCGGCAGATGCCATTTGTCCTAGCCATGGCTCCAAGGACAGGTTCAAAAGTGATGGTAGTGGTTGTGGCATTTCGTCGCAAAAGGGGGACTCAAGTACATTCTTCCTCGTCCAGTTAATTCAGGTGTCTTCCAGACAGGTCAGTTTAGCTGTGACACAAACGAGTGATTTTTCTATTTCAATCTTTGAATTCCCAAAGAACTCTCTTATCCTGTGGTAGTCATTGGAACATCTCGTGGGGTTGTTCGACATGCAGGATGACCACTTACAGTCTCAGGTTTGTCTTTTTTCTTCAGTCACTCAGACCAAGAGTATGGGCTTATATACAGGTTCTAGAATCCATGGTGGGCATTCTGAAAACGGGGCCTTTGGCTGGGTTTCACATCAGCACGCTGCAGCAATGACTTCTGTACCGATAGTGCCCGGCTTCTGTGCCGTTCATGCCCGGTGTAGGAAGGCTGCACCCGTGGTGTCTCGTGAACTCCTTAACCATAGTTCAGTATAAGTTGGTGGCTCAGCGAACTGATTTCTTCAAAGACATGCCACGATCATCAATAGGCTATTTTATAGTCACCAAGGTTTCCAGTCTTTTGGGTTTGGAGGCTCAGTACCTTCCAGGCTCAGCGCAAGGAATCTGGTCTCAGTAGGAGGCTCAGGGTTCACTTGCTCTTCTGGAGTTATTGACGTTCAGTCTAGCATTTCAGGAGTTTCAGGCCATCTTTCAATGAGGGAGTTGTAGGATAGTGTCATGGCGGTGGTATTTTTTCAGCCGCCACTGAAGTATGCGAATTCCTCGGTTGCCGGTCAAAGCAATGGTCCTGCTTCAGTAGGTGATATCTTATCTTCCTCTTCTCTCAGTGACTCACATTGCGACTGAGTAGTCACTCAGTGACTACTGCAGCAAATTTGCAATCTATCCCTGAAAACAGGCATGATCCCAGAGGACTGGAAGATAGCCAATGTTACGCCCATCTTTAAAAAGGGATCAAGAGGTGACCCGGGCAACTACAGACCGGTGAGTCTGACCTCAGTTCCAGGTAAAATGGTGGAAGCACTTATAAAAGACAACATTGATGAACATTTTGAAAGAAACAAACTTCTGACAACCAGTCAACATGGTTTCAGCAAGGGGAGATCGTGCCTAACTAACTTATTGCACTTCTTCGAAGGAATTAACAAACGGATGGACAGAGGTGACCCCATAGACATCATATATCTAGACTTCCAAAAAGCCTTTGACAAAGTACCCCACGAACGCCTACTTCGAAAACTGAAGAACCATGGGGTGGAAGGAGATGTACATAGATGGATCAGAAACTGGTTAGCGGGTAGGAAACAGAGGGTGGGAGTGAAGGGCCACTACTCGGACTGGAGGAGGGTCACGAGTGGTGTCCCGCAGGGCTCGGTGCTTGGGCCGTTGCTATTTAATATATTCATAAATGATCTAGAAACAGGGACGAAGTGTGAGATAATAAAATTTGCGGACGACACAAAACTATTTAGTGGAGCTCGGACTAAAGAGGACTGCGAAGAATTGCAAAGAGACTTGAACAAACTAGGTGAATGGGCGACGAGATGGCAGATGAAGTTCAACGTTGAGAAATGTAAAGTACTACATGTGGGTAGCAGAAACCCAAGGTGCAGCTATACGATGGGAGGGATATTATTGAAGGAGAGTACCTAAGAAAGGGACTTGGGGGTAATGGTGGACATGACAATGAAGCCGACGGCACAGTGCGCAGCGGCCGCTAAGAAGGCGAATAGAATGCTAGGCATAATCAAGAAGGGTATTACAACCAGAACAAAAGAAGTTATCCTGCCGTTGTATCGGGCGATGGTGCGTCCTCATCTGGAGTACTGCGTCCAATATTGGTCGCCGTACCTTAAGAAAGATGTGGCGTTACTCGAGAGGGTTCAGAGAAGAGCGACACGTCTAATAAAAGGGATAGAAAACCTTTCTTACGCTGAGAGATTAGAAAAACTGGGACTCTTTTCCCTGGAGAAGAGGAGACTTAGAGGGGATATGATAGAGACTTACAAGATCATGAAGGGCATAGAGAGAGTAGAGAGGGACAGATTCTTCAAACTTTCGAATAATAAAAGAACAAGAGGGCACTCGGAAAAGTTGAAAAGGGACAGATTCAGAACGAATGCTAGGAAGTTCTTCTTTACCCAACGTGTGGTGGACACCTGGAATGCGCTTCCAGAGGACGTAATAGGGCAGAGTACGGTACTGGGGTTCAAGAAAGCATTGGACAATTTCCTGTTGGAAAAGGGGATAGAGGGGTATAGATAGAGGATTACAGTCCAGGTCCTGGACCTGTTGGGCCACCGCGTGTGCGGACTGCTGGGCACGATGGACCTCTGGTCTGACCCAGCGGAGGCACTGCTTATGTTCTTATGTTCTTATTGCGAGATGAATTTAAAAAAAAAAAAAAAAATCTAAAATGTTTACACATACTTACTCAGCAAGAATCTTCTGCGTCCCGGGGATTGCGAACTCTCTGCTCAGGGGCTCCAGCTTATTGTGTAGAGATGACATCTCCTTGGTCTTTACTTCATCACCTTATATTGAAAAGCAAGTTTTCTCACTTCTTCAGCAGGCATAGTGAGTGGGAGAGTCAGAGTAAGTAGCTGCGTTCGCTCTTTTCTGACCTCTAGGTACTCTTCTTTAAGTGTTTCCCTTGATCAATGATTGCATACTTCCTTCTCATGGCTTGCATTCACGACATGATGATCTTCGTAGCTCCGGTTTTGCTGCGCCGTCCATGGTATGTGGTTCGGAGGGGTTTGTTGGTGGGTGAACCGTTGTAGTTCTCAGTATCTTCGGATTTACTCACCCAGGGATTCATAAACATGAACATTTGTCTCACTTTCGTATTCTGGCCTAGCTCTTCGTCACAGCTGAGGCGTACAGATTATTTCTGCTTTATTCCAGGCAAACCAGATGTCTATATCTGCGGCTTCCGCTAGCGTCTGGAGGGTTTATTTTGAGTCTTAGGCAGTTCTCATGGTATTTCGCCCTTCTAGACTTCTATGTCTTGTATTTTCTTTTTTTAACAAGAGTGTGACCAAGAGCTTAGCGTTTAATTCACTTCATCTTTGGTTGGCAACCTTTCATGTTTTACGCAGACAGGTGTCTCATTCTTCGCTTGCTTATCAGTCAGCTGTAGTTCAGTTCCTGATAAAAGTACAGCATATTCGTTCATCAGTGTTATGTAGAATAGACAGGTTAGTTATACGGAATTTACAAAACATACCATTTGAGACTTTGTCTACTGCCACTGTAAAGGAGATGACATTGCATTCAGTGTTTTTTGTGGCCATGACTCCATTTAGGAGAGTTTCTCCATTGTAGGCCTTCTCCAGGGATTCCTTTTTTTAATGTATTACAGATTCTGGAGTATCGGTTAGTATAGTATCATTGTTTCTTCCTCAGGTGATATCTTAATTGCATTTCAGCCGCTCTCCCTATTCCTTCCTGCTTTCTGGGAGGAGAACTGGAGGGCGCGTGCTAATCTTCATTGTGCTTCTTAGCACTTTGACTCTTCCTCTTTGTCTTATTCACGAGACACAACAAAGCTTTGGGAGCGTACTAAGCACCCATCGAGGACTCAAGGGGACCCTGCATGGCGGGGGAGCGGTTTCCACATGAGCTTCATGCACATTCACCTCGACCAATGCCAACTTCTTGGATTGAGTCCAGAGATTTTTCCTTGGAAGACATTTATCATATGAATACTGTATCTTTTCAGAATGCATTTTCTAAGCATTGCCACTTGAAAATGTGCAATTGAAAATGTCAGTGACTGTGCAAGCTACTTTGGGTGCTTAAGTCATTACAGAGGCAGGGTTTGCTTCCCACCCAGATTAAGGATTGCTTTGCTACATCCCAATAGTCTCTGGATTCATCTGCTGCTGTTGCGAAGGAAGGAAAAATTATGTTCTTACCTGTTAATTTTCTTTCCTTTAGACGCAGCAGATGAATCCAGAGCCCCACCCTTTCTACATATTGCATGTCTGTGTATCTTTTGCATGTTTCATGGGTTTTGTTGTAGTTGGTAATTGTATTCTTCCTTTGGACTTTATTATGGGAAAGAAGTTTTTTACATGCTAAGCAGATTACTAGTTCCGGATGCTTGGGCGAGGAGCAATACAGAAAATACAGGAGGAGTGCCAGCCAAGAGTACCACCTGTTAATCAGTTTCTCTGTTTCCACCTGCTGGTAGATGTGTACTATCTCACTAGTCAGGGGATTCATCTGCTGCGTCTAAAGGAAAGAAAATTAACAGGTAAGAACATAATTTTTCCTTAACATAACATTGACAGATTCTTGCGTATGTGACATGCATGTCATCTATTCTAGTGTATACTTCTGAAGGGAATTTAAAAAAAAAAAATAAAGTGAAATTCTGGAATCTCTTGTGGCACACCTGGACCTGGAATCTCTTTGGCGCACGCCACAGTGCCGAGACACTGCAGTAACAGATCCCACAGCTTAATTGTGCACTATGGAAAATACAGTTTCTATAATTCATTTTCAGCCTGCTGGTCCATTAGTTTATGATGTGTCCTCTTGTTTCTCTGTTGTTTGAAAGGTAAACAACTGTTCCCCATTCATCAGTCCCACCCCACTCATCATGTATAAACTTCTGGGGCAGTGGTTTGGGAAACTGGGTTCAATTACCAATGCAGCTCTTTGTGACCCCGGGCAAGTCACTTAAACCCCCATTGCTCCAGGTACAGAACTTAGATTATGCGCACACCAGGGACAGAAAACAGAACAGTTAGGGTTCAAGTCCTTGACCTAGGGGCCGCTGCCGGAGCGGACTGCTGGACACGATGGACCACTGGTCTGACCCAGCAGCAGCAATTCTTATGTTCTTAACCTGCATATTTTAATTGTACCCATAGAAAGGCACTATCAAACCCAAATCCATGATCCGTCTTCTCAGCCATTTTTTAAACAAGCTGTAACTCATAGGAGCCAATGCTTCAGAATTATTGGAGGTGCTAAACCCAATGGAAATTACTCCTCCCTGGTCACTGCATGCATTTTTTTTTTTTGTTTTTTTTTTAATCTATCACCAATTAATGTAAGAACAGAAGAATAGCCATACTGGGTCAGATCAAAGTCCATCTAGCCAGTATCCAACAGTGGTTAATCCAGGTCACATGTGCCTAGCAAGATCTCAAAAGGTAACAGTAGTTTATGCATCTCAAACCAAGGGCCAGTTAGTAGCTTTCCTCAGGTCTATTTTAATAATGGTTTGTGGAATTTTTCCTTCAGGGACATGTCCAAACTTTTTTTTTAAACTCAGCTATGCTAACTGCTTTTACCACATCATCTGGCAATGAGTTCCGGAAATGCTTTCTTCTATTTATTTTAAATGTACTACTTAATAGCATTCTGTTATGTTGCTTAGTCTTTGTACTTTTTTTAAAGAGTAAACAACCATTTCATGTTTACCCATTCCACTCCACTCAGAATTTTATAGATCTCTTTCATATATTACGGAACCCTATATCCTCTCAGCTATTTCTTTTCCAAGCTTTAGAGCTCTTACCTCTTTAGCTTTTTCTTCATATGAGAATCGTTCCTTCCCTGTTATAATTTTGGTCTATAACTTTTTGAATTCCATTGCATTCGTTTTTAAGATGTGGCAACCAGATTTGTTTTATTCTGTTCCTTTCATACATTTGGTTTTATAGTTTCCCATGCAATTGTTAAAGTATAATACATACAAAGTAAAAATGAAAGATAATTTGTCAAAGTCATGAAAACCCTTTTGGGAGATGTATCTAATGTGAAAGGTCAACTCAGACCGCTGGGATTCTGTATCTTCTGGAAACTCACTCACTTGTTGGTAACCTGACCAATTCAAAAAGGATGGGGGAAAGCCTGGTATCTGTGAAGGAACAGCTGTCTCTTATTCTGTTCCTCAAGCATTCCATTTTTTTTAAAAGGTGGTAGAAATTAATATTTTAATTCAATAGAAACCCCTCCAATATTAAGGGATATCTTTATCTAGTCTCCTAACAAGAAAGCAAATCACATTTACTTGCAAACAGTATTAGGAAAAACCTGTAAAGATAAGAAAATAAAGCAAATAGGATGGGGGGTGTTGTTTATAAATGGATTTGTTTCCATCCTGGGAAACTGTTGATACCTCTTAATTTTCTTTTTATGGTTTTCTTGTTTTGTCATAAACTGTTGCTTTTGTTCATAGTTTTTTAACTGGATTCTTTTTTGATATTTGTAACACATGCCATTGTTCCCTCAACAGGAACAGATTTATCACCTATCTTAATTGTCATGGAGTCAGTGCAAGTCTATAACAGCAATTCATTGTGTAATTGCCACTATACGGGGTCTGTTCAAAAAGTTCAGGACCAATTTTATAAAAAATGATTTAAAAATCTTACAACTTATTCCATTAGGTCCCCTTCAAAGTATTCCCCTTCCCTACATGTACACTTTTCCCAATGTCGTTTCCATTTCTGGAAAAAGTCCTTAAAAACGCAACTTCAGGAATTACCAAAAGTTGCTACGTCAAATTTGACTTTGCTTCTTCAAATAGTGTCGAATCATTTTCCTTTCAGCATGGATTTAAGTTTAGGAAACAAGAAGTCAGCAGAGTAAGGTAGCGCGAGAAGAACTGTCGTCACGTTTTTTGCGCAAAGTTCTGGAATTTTGACCCATTAAAAATGCCTTCCACAACTCGTGACATAAGTCACTTTCAGCATTTCATAAGTTTCTGTAGCAGACTTACCCAATTTAAAACAGAACTTCAAGCTGTGGCGCTGCTCATTGAGGTGGCACGTGATGAAAAATAGCCCATCGCGAATACACACTTTCAAGAAAACTGAGGTAGCTCAGAGTCAAAAACAGAGATCAACAAACGGAAAAAAATTTTCGAGCTACTCAGCCACGATTAACACGTCTCAAAAGAAACTTCCTGTTCAAACTGTCCTGGAACTTTTTAAACAGACCTCGTAGACTAGAGCAAAGGTCAACACAACTTGAAGACACGTCCCCTTTTTAGTTAAGAACTATAGCATTTAGGTGCTGAAGCCCGGATTCTATAAATAACACCTAAGGTTAGGCACCTATATCGGCGCACCTAACTTATTTCAAAAGCTTAAACGGCGCTGGTAATTGGCAATTAAGTTCTAATTGATATTGAGTACACTTAATTGGATGATAGGCTCCTAACTTAGTAGGCACCTACCAGAAAATAGGTGTGGGCATGTTTTTACGTGTAGGTGCCTAACTTAGGCCAAGAAAACCCTGGCCAAAATATGGTGCACCTAAGGCCACTTTAGGTGTCACTAGGCATGATTTTATAAAGTGCACCTAACTTTTATAGAATCATGCCAACTACAAATTAGGGTCGTTTTGCCCCAAATAATGCCTAAGTGCTATCGTTGGTACTTAAGGTCAACTGGCACGTGATTTAACAAGTTAGGCACGCAGCTGGTCTCATTCTATAACTTGCGCGTCCAAATTTGCAAGCAAATTGGAAATTTAGGAGCGCAAGTCTATAAAATCTGGTGGGTGCGTGTGCCTTGTGAAAAAGATTTCTCTTGAAACTGGTAGAAGTATCTTTTTTTCACCAGGCACCCACCTGTAACTCCCAGTGTTTCTCTCTTTTGCTCTTTTTCAAGCATCACAATAATGGCATATCGCATGTCTGCAGACAGAATCGTGTCTCCTTGCAACAAATGTATACTAAAGCTTTCATTACATTCTATTATCTGGCCAGAGAGAACTCTTTTTCACCTGTCTCCTGCTTATCTGTGTCTTTTCCCCCCTCCCCCTCCCTAACAGATTGCGAGAACACCATCGCACTGCCATTAAGGTCATTCGAAGGATGCAGTATTTTGTAGCAAAGAAGAAATTTCAGGTGAGTTTTAAATGGAAGGTTCATTTTATAAATAAAACCTCCTATTCTTCCAGCTAATGCTTTCTTTATAGGTAAGAGTGAAAGGCTAGTAGTGCAATTGATCGATATAATCATGAGTCCCACCCACAATGCTCTCTTTTTGAATGGCAGGGTTGTTTAATACAAACGAAGAAAAGTAGGGACAAAAAGATGCCTCCACTTGGGATACATTAGGAATAATCAAATGTGTCTGAAATGGAGCCTAAGTCTCTACTAATGGATTTGGCCTTTAACCTCTTGTTATCTCTATGTCCTCCTTGCTGCGCCTACTTTCTCGTATATCTTTCTTCTGAGTTGTATTGTATGTCATGCTGTTAGTTAAGAGATTCAAATGGGGGTGGGAGCCCCTGATATTTGGAGTGCTAAGAGAGTTGTTGTTCACACCCCATATGCCTTATGATGAAGACCACGCACCATTTTAGTAGCCTTCCTCTGGACTGACTCCATCCTTTTTATATCTTTTTGAAGGTGTGGCCTCCAGAATTGTACACAATATTCTAAATGAGGTCTCACCAAAGTTTTATACAGGGGCATCAATACCTCCTTTTTCCTACTGGCCGTACCTCTCCCCATGCAACCCAGCATCCTTCTAGCTTTCGCCGTCACTTTTTCAGCCGGTTTGGCCACCTTAAGATCTTTACATACAATCATGTCAGCCTGGGTGAATAAGTACAGTAGTTGGGTGTTCTCAGTTTTCAAATAGGTAGTCAAAAGTGTGTTTCTTAGCCTCCTAAAGAAGGTCTTCTGTAGAATTTGAAGGAGTCGTAGAAAGAAAGATCTGGGCACAAGGAAGTCGCATCTTGCCGCTCTCTGGTTGCAGAACTAGATTACTGTGGCAATTCATAAATATCTGCTATTCCGGTAATTCTAGTGCCCTTCTAGGTAGCCTTTTTAATTATTTATTTATTTTTCTTAATAGCCTAAGTGGTGTATAAAAGTACATCCAGAATAATAATAATGATATAAGTTTCAAGTTTTATTCAGATTTGGTAACACATACAAACAAATTAAAATATGTGCACTAAAGGACATATGCTGGGAATAAAAATGTAAATCAACCTTCATCACCAAAAGCTACTCTGAAAAAAAAAAATTACCGGTATGCCTTAAGACCTTTACGGAAAGATGATAATGTTGGAATTTGTCTTATTTCTTGTGGCAACGAATTCCTAAACAGAATCCAGCAACTGAAAACATTTTGTGGCGAGAGTCCTCAAGGTGATTCAGGCAAAATGATGGAACATCTAACAGACCATGATTAGAACATTTGTCTTGACGTCTAAACTGATTTTGCTGGTTTTACCTGTAGTCTTATGTTTCCTGTATGATGAGATACCAAAATATGCTATAGGTTAAGGACAACAGCACCACTATAATATCTGAAATTTAAAGAAGGCAATAAATGAGTCTGCAGTGGATCTTTATCTAGGATATCTCTTCCCCCTCCCAAAAAACTTCTTCATTCTTGGCCATACTCATTTGAAAACAGAGACTAGGAAAGGGATTTTGAATTTGTGCGTTCATTGTGGGCATCAAGGACAGTTTGCCGAACTTCTGGAGTTCAGTCGGTGGAGACTTTCAGATGACGCCCTTTGACCATGAATGGTCATTGCATCCTGACAGCACAGTTTCCTGGCTTCAGCTGTGTAAGCACGCTTCCCATGTGACACCCCCTTAAATGCATTTCAAACAAGGAGGAGGGAGCAGAGCAAAGTAATGTAAGGGTCAGAATGTCATCAGGTGTTCGTTTTTCAGTCAGAATGAGAATGGTCCACAGCTCTGAATAATTTACCATTAGGAGTTCATACATGACAGTGGGTTGGCGTTCCCTTCTACACAAGAGCTAATAATTTTTTTGGAAAAGTGGCACGTCTTTGAGGGTGTTATATTAATTTCTAAGTTTTGTCATGCTTTGATCTGAGCTGTTTTTAGTTTCTAGAGGCAAGGTTTTACATGAAAATACTTATTTCTACTGTATGCAGGATTCTTTGGCATCACATTGGCAACTACTGCACTCAACCATCACAAATCTCTCTCGCAGACAACGCAAATATATATCTTTTATGGAGCAAAACTTGGGTTTGATGGCTTTCTTGAGTGTCACTTTACCTTGCAGATATTCATGTATTTTGAGTTTATGACAAGAGGCCTGTCCCAGTAACCTCCAGCCATAGATTCGTGGCTTTCACTGTTCCTATTGCTGAGATTCTGGATAAGCATACTCCCAGTCTTGTAGTTTTCCAGGGACATGCAAGAAAATAGTCTCTTCTGAATAAGTGAATCAGATTTATTCATTTGATATGCCGCCTTGTACTAAGGTTTTAAAGTGGTTTTCAGTAAAATAATTAATTTGTGCACGTAAGGTCAACCTATACAACAGCAATGTATGGCTTCATTCATTGTGTTCTGAAAGTATCCGTGCACTTTCTAGCATCATGGACTTCCTACAAAGTAGATGTTGAATGCAGTTGCTAATTCTTTTCTGAATTAGAGAATGACACAGGGACAAATTTGTCCCCGCAGGAGCTCAATTTCTCCGCCCTGTCCCTGTGAGCTTTGTCCCTAACCCTGCCCCATTCCTGTAAGCTCTGCCTTAACCGCACAAGCCTCAAACACTTATGATTTTAAAGGGTTTGAGGCTTGTTCAGTTGAGGACAGAGCTTACAGGGATGGGACAGGAAAAGAACTCATGGGAAAGGGATGGGAAAATGAGTTCCTGCAGGGATGGGGAAAAATGTGTCCCCGTGTCATTCTCTATTCTGAATGTCTGTGAAGGGCAAATGTCAAAGCCAATGAAGGGTGGAAATGGCTTTAGGAGTAGAAATACATGCCTAGTCCCTTGTATCCTACATAAGGCATTCAGGTTTGCATACCCAAAATGCACATGCAAATTAATTAAGAAGCCCTTAACTTAATTGGATGCTAACAATTATTGACATTTATTGGCACCAGTTAGGATTTGTGCACGCTTCTGGCACTTATGGCAGAACTGAGGCAGGTATGCAAAAGCGGAAGAGTGGTGGTGATGGGGGACTTCAACTACCCTGGGATAGACTGGAATATTGGGCACTCAAACTGCATGAGGGAGACCAAATTCCTGGAGGTCACGAGGGACTGTTTCATGGAACAGCTTGTCACAGAACCAACACGGGGAGACGCTACTCTTGACCTAATCTTCAACGGACTAGGGGGACCCACAAAGGAGGTGGCGGTATTAGCCCCACTAGGAAACAGCGATCACAACACGATCCAGTGCAGGCTTGAAATTGGATCACCAAAGGGAGTGCCACCGAGTGGTTAGAAAAGCCAAAAGAGAATACGAAGAGAGACTGGCAGGAGAAGCAAAAAACTTCAAATCATTCTTCAGGTACATTAAGGGGAAACAACCGGCTAGGGAGGAAGTGGGACCCTTAGATGATGGAGACAGAAAGGGAGTGGTAAAAGATAAAAAAGAGATAGCGGACAAGTTAAATGAGTTCTTCACGTCAGTCTTTACGAGGGAAGACACAACCAACATTCCGGAACCTGAGGAGATCGTAAATGGAGACCGAGATGTTTTCAGGCAGATAGTCCATTTTTCCTTTCATACATTGAGTTAGGGGGGGGGGGGATTTGTGAAGGGCATTAGTCCACCATGGATTGGATGCCCCAGGAGAATGTGCTTCTGAATTTGGCCATCTTGTCCCTTTAAGACTGTGCTACAGCATGAAGGCGCAGATTTTTTTTTAATTAACTTTTTAATACAAAATAAACATAGCATTATGAAAATATGCAATAATACAGCTGCAACGGTAAGATCCTAAGGATTTTTTGCATGTTGCCAGAGCTGGAAGCAGAGGAAGTTCCTAGTTATGGCAACTTCTCTTAAATTCTTTCAGAAATGTACCCACCCAACACTCATTTATGTCCAGTAGCTACATTTCATAAAACCAGGTACTAACCTATGAACATTTTTGTGGGTTAGAACATGAACCCCACAACATGGAATAAATTGGAAATGAATGAAGAACTTTTTAAAAAAAAATTTGGAACAGTAGGTTTAATTCATATTGGCTGTTTCAGTAAATACTGCTAAAAATCATTCTCATATCTGATGAGGATTAATCATGGAGAATTCATCATCTGAACATCTGGAGTTGTGGGTTTGACTTGAGGCCAAAGCTTACATTTCAAATACATATGTATCCTTATCCAAAATTGGCAGAGTCTGGTTGTTTATAGGAGAACTTCTCACCCTTTGATATGAAGTGGTAAAGGCGTATTAGAAATTTTGCCAGTTGGTTCTTGGGTTCCAATTAAATCCTGATCAAGTGGAGTAATTAAGTCATAATTAAACATAGACAGGAGAACTGAGATTACTCTCCATACTTCCAACCACATCCTTGCTTTAAAAGACAAAGCCTCAAGCATATTTCTGGCAAGTACTCATATTTTAGCATGCCAGCTCCAAATTCTGTTTGTGTGATTTTGATACTGCCATCTTAGAAGAAGTAGCTGGGTTTAAGAAAGGTTTGCATAAGTATCTGGAGGAAAAGTCCAGTCTGCTATTGTGACAAACATGGGGAAAGCCACTGTTGCCCTGGGATCGGTAGCATGGAATCTTGCTTCTGTTTGGGATCCTGGAATTTTGATACTCTATGGTGTTCCGGAATGTTACTACTGTTTGGGTTTCTGCCAGGTACTTGTGACTTGGATTGACCACTGTTGGAAACAGGATACTGGACTAGATGGACCATTGGTCTGACCCAGTAGGGCTGTTCTTAAGTCTCCTGTTTCTTTTCAAAGAATGGTTAATACGTCATATAGGCCACAAAAAGGAGAAAGGACACATTTTCGTACAGGAAACTCAATGAAGTTCCAGGGAAATCCTTTTAAAACCAATAGGAGGAAATATTTTTTCATTCAGAGAAGAGTTAATCTCTGAAATGCATCGCCAGAGGATGTGGTAAGAGCGGATAGCGTAGGTGGTTTTAAGAAGGGTTTGGACAAGTTCCCGGAGGAAAAGTCCATAGTCTGTTATTGAGAAAGACATGGGGGAAGCCACTGCTTGGAATATTGCTACCCCTTGGGTAGGGACCTGGCTTGGCCACTGTAAGAACAGGCTACTGGGCTTGATGGACCATTGGTCTGACCCAGTAAGGGTAGTAGATGCATGGAATAGTCTGGTAGAGGTGTTGGAGACAAAGATTGTGTCTGAATCAAGAAAGCCTGAGATAGGCACATGGGATCTCTTAGGAAGAGGAGGAGATAGTGGGTGCTGGGCATGGGCAGCCGTCATGTTTCTATACAGTTATGCTCAGACCCACAACCTGTTTTATGTTCAAGTTAAAGAATGACACGGGGAAAATCTGTCCCCGTCACTGTCCCATCAGCAGACCACCATCCCCGCAGCATCCACCCTTCCCTCTGGCACCCCTCGCGCGGTCCGTGCATCTCCCTCCCTCCCCCTTACCTTCAAGGCGCATTTTAAGGTTTCAGTCTTGTTAAAAGCCGCCGGAGTGTTCATGCAGTTGTGTGTGGGCAGAAGTTGCGTCAGAGGAAAAGCTTTCGCCCACACACGTGCGACTGCACATACGTGTTGGCGGCTTTCAACAAGACTGAAACATTAAAGCACCACAAAGGTAAGGGGGAGTGTGGGTGGGAAGGAAGGAGGGAGGGAGGGGGCCGCGTGCATTCCCTCCCTTAACTGTGGGGACAAGGCTCAGGGCGTAGATGGTCCAGTCCCCATACCTGCGGTGAGCACTTCCCCTCCACCGTTTTGGCAGGTTACCCGCGGCTACTCACGGCTAGCTGCAGGTAACATCCACCTTGTCATTCTCTAGTTCAAGTGAAGTGAATTTTTTATTGGGTTGCACTGGCACTTTTGCACATAAGACTGCCTGTTTCATGACCACCACCAGTAGATAAGTAAACGTGTTTATTTCTATTTCTGCTATATAAAAATGATCTAGATTATGGCAGTACAGACATGTTGGTGCTATGATGGTCTGATGGCAGCACTTGAACATAAAACAGGTTGTGGATCTGAGCACTAATTTAAGTATTACTCACAATGCAGGTGTAAAGAGCCTTAGCCTGTAGGGAAAGGAGGAGATCGTGGATGGGCCATTTGGCCTTTAAATGCCATCATGTGCTGGAATGTGCATTAATACTAGCATCTTTTATCGAATATCATATGTAATGTCATGTATATTTCTTTCCTTCTCATATGCTAGATCTGACATGCTCATTCTGTGACCGTTATACCATGTTGTATAATTGTTTCGGCTTTATATTCTGTTATGTATGTCTTGTTCATATTGTAAAATTTTCAATAAGAAAAGAAAGAAAATGCCACTATTTACCTACACAGTAACATTCCAACACATTCACAGATATGTACAGGCACTTTGATTTTGCTCAGATACGTGCATAATGCACAGAACCTTGTATGCATGCATCTGTGTGTTTCAAACTTTCAGAATTTTTGCATTAGAAGCAGTGGGCTCAGCCATCAGCACACATCTCCAATACATGACTTTCTCTTAGGATGAACTAATTGTTCTTTCTGTGGTTTTAGTGCATAGCTGTACTTACCATATTTGCTTTGATAAATTTTACAGCCCCTTCCTTCTGCTGCATATACGTACTTGATCACTCCATATTCTGTAGACCTAATTTGCATTTTGATTAAAATATCCTGTAGATTCAGAACATTCCAGAACTGTAGTCCTTCATCCTTAGAAGATGAGCAATCCCAAATGCATATGCAGAGGATTGATCTTAGAAGACTACAGGTAGCCATGGCCTACTTGCCTTCAAGGTGTATGAATCAAGGACCTGAGCTATAATATCCACAAGCTGTTTTTTTCAAAAGTAGCCTCAGCCCCACCACTCCACTGCCATTGCGGGAAGAATTACATGAGAACTCATCATTGGCTGCTTATGCTACTATTTTAATACATTTTGTTTTACTTTCAAAAAATTTTTTCCTTTTCAAATAATTATTTAATCCTTTAGTATACTAATGTACTTAGCTTTTTTTTCTTTTTTTCTGCTGAGACAACGTCCGAGAGTTAAACCCTTAGTAACAAAGCGGTGGAGTGATGGGGCTGAGGCTACTTTTGAAAAAAACAGCTTGTGGATATTATAGCTCAGGTCCTTGATTCATACACATTGACTGACCAAAGCTAAAATAATTAACAAAGCAAGCCATATTCTTTGAGCTTTCTACTTGCCTTCAAGGACAGGACACTCTCAAGAGCTCCTTTGAAAAAGTTGGTTCAATTGTGGATTGGCGCACCCAACCGCAATGTTTCATCAGACGTCACTGTGTTCAGTGTTATAACTTTAAGTATTTCTGCTCCTCTCTTAGCAGTTCTTTGTTCTGTGTTTCAGCAAGCCAGGAAGCCATATGATGTGCGAGATGTTATCGAGCAGTATTCACAGGGTCATCTTAACTTGATGGTGCGGATCAAGGAGCTGCAAAGGAGGTAGGAAGTCTTATTGGAGATGCTTGCTCTGAATCAGTGGCTTGTAGGATTAGAGGACTGAAGAAATGGATTGTCAGCTATTTCTTATCAACACTTGCACTGAACAAATTATTTTATACCTGAAGATTTCAGATAGGCCAAACTCATGGAGGTTTAGCCCAGTGGTTAGAGCTGCTGCCTCAGCACTTTGAGGTTGCAGGTTCAATCCCCAGCCACTCCCTGTGACTTTGGGCAAACCCTCCGTTGCCCCAGGTACAAAATATGTAAACCGCTTTGATTCTAACCATAGAAAAGGCAATATATCAAGTCACATCCTCGTTACCCTTTACATTTTGAGAACAATCTTTTTTTTTTCTTCTATGATAAATCAAAACATCTCCAAATGTCCTTTCTGATTCAGCCATCAGAAAAAACATGGGACAATTTTCTGAAATCTTTTTGTAGGCAAATATGTTAAAACAGTATGAAAATGCACCCCCTTCTTCCCAAAATGGGTGCAGGCAAAGAGCAGGCGTGCAGTATGACAGTGTGCATGCTTTTACTTGCACCCACAGGGGTGGGAGGGGGCCATAAATGGAGCAATTCTATAAATAAGGTACAGTACTAACATTTACACACATGATTAGAATATAGAAACATAGAAGATGACGGCAGATAAGGGCCATAGCCCATCAGGTCTGCCCACTCTACTGACCCACCCCCAAGTCTACTATCCTAGGGATCCCACTCCTGGTGACAGGTTCCCTTGGCTTAACCCTCTAAGGGATCCCACATGGGCATCCCATTTGCTCTTAAATTCTTGCACGCTGTTTGCCTCGATCACCTGCACCGGGAGCTCGTTCCAAGGATCAACCACTCTCTTGGTGAAAAAATATTTCCTGGTGTCGCCATGAAATTTCCCGCCCCTGAGTTTGAGTGGATGCCCTCTTGTGGCTGAGGGTCCTTTGAGAAAGAGAATCTCTTCTTCCATCTCGATACGGCCGGTAATATACTTAAACGTCTCGATCATGTCTCCTCTCTTCCTACATTCCTCGAGTGAGTAAAGCCGCAAATTTTTCAGCCTTTCCTCGTACGAACACTGCCATGTGCGTGGATATAGTAACACAATAAAACCCTACCTCTTCCCATAAATGACATCTAAAATGATCAGATTGTATACTAACTTTGACTCTCTGTATATGTCAAACCTAGATGACCTAAGACTACCGTGCACATGTAAATTCACAATCTGTCTGTCTACACATTATGTTTATCAACCTCGTAACCCGTTCTGAGCTCCTTTGGGAGAATGATCTAGAACAGGGGTAGGCAATTCCGGTCCTCGAGAGCCTCAGGCAGATCAGGTCTTCAGGATATCCACAATGAATATGTATAAACAAAAAGAGCTATATTATTAGTTACTACTAGTATAAATATTCACTATTAGCACAAATAAATTATTCACAATTTTATTTCATCATACTTTCTAAAATACATTAAGACAACACATATACATGTATATCATATCCATTAAATATATCTGAAACCTTTACAACCTATCCGAAACCACCCCCCCCCCCCCCCACACACACACACACACTAAAAGTTCATTCCCTAAATTCACCACTGTCCATATAATATAAAAATCTTCAATGCTGTATTAACTTTCATTATGTGGGTTCAGTTCTTCCTGATACAGTTATTCTTCATGCACCATTCTTCTCCCGTATACTGATCGATATGCCCAACACAAATCTGTGTTTCGCCCTTCGGCGTCATCAGGGGCTTTAGATTGTTCTCAGCTTCAGTTTTATCACATATTCTTCTCACTCATTATACATGATTTGTAAGCCACACACCGTTGAGAGAACTCTCCAAACCAGGACTCTCTGTGCAAAAGCTCAACAGGAGCTGAAAACGTAATCACCACTCCTAAACATCATAAATGAACTTATAACTCTTGATCAAATGTTGCTGAAAGATGTGCATAAATTATAGTATAATAATTGTGCCCCACCTTCAAGCCACATGCCTTCATTTTTTTATAAAACAGCGCCTAGCTGGAAAATTGGCATTTACACAAGTAGGTGCCAGTATTCTAAATTTAAATCAAATCTTAAGACATGTTTATTTAAAAACGCTTTCAAAGTTTAATTATTACCCCCCATTTCCCTCATTGTTCTTTCCTATTTCCTTTTTTTTTTCTTTCCCTCTCTTTTTTTAAAAATTGGAACTTTTCAACCTACTTCCCTTTTCTATCCAGTATTGTTACTCTGTTGTCTATTCATTCTCTGTCTTTTTTAACCTTTTAATATAAATTTGTTAAATTTTATTGTAAACCGCTTAGACCAGGGGTGGGCAACTCCGGTCCTTGAGGGCCGGAGTCCAGTCGGGTTTTCAGGATTTCCCCAATGAATATGCATGAGATCTATTTGCATGCACTGCTTTCAATGCATATTCATTGGGAAAATCCTGAAAACCCGACTGGACTCCGGCCCTCAAGGACAAGAGTTGCCCAACCCTGGCTTACACTCTGAGATAGGTGGTATATGAAATAGAAATAAACTTGAAACTATTCTGGTCATTTACGTGATTACTTTGCACCTAAATGTTGTTGCCCACTTCATAGAATTACCCATAATTATGTTTCTACAAGGACAAGATTTTTTTTTTTCAAGTTTAATAATTGTTTTGATTAATCGCTTAATCATATTTCTAAGTGATGAACAAATTAAAATTACAATTTATGGGAAACAATACATAACAGAGCAAAACATAATGACAATCGAAATTAAAAATTTAACTTTACAAACTTATATACACAAGGAAGGGGGGGAGATGAAATACAAAATCAATATAGAAAAATAGAACAAAAAGGGAAAAATACAAAATGAGTAACAGAAAGACAATATAATATAGTACAATAAAAATAATCTGAGTTGCAGAGAGTTTCGTTAATTACCAAAAGCATCTTTAAAGAGAAATGTTTTTAAATTACTTACAGTTTTATTAGCTGTTATACACAGTCATGTCTTTCACCCTCTAAAGAAGCAGTGCCTGGCTTTTAACTAGTCTTCCATTACGAAGATGTGCATACAACCAAAATTAGTTGCATCACAGAGTTTTCAGAAAAAAATGTCTGTGTATTGTTAATGATACTCATGGATGTGAAGGCTCATTTTACATAGAATGTTGCAATGGTAATTGAGAATCCAATCTGTGCCCTTACGAAAGACACAACCAAGCACAGAACCTTTTGTGAAATACTCTGATGTGCAGGAGTTTGTGTGTCAGTTGGCAGGTTTGTGGAGAAGAGTGTCCTGCTCTTCCCAAATCTCCACATACGAGTATGCAGCCTCTTAAAATTGTTGCTCGCTACAGCATCTCCCCTCCCCCCCAATTCCTGCACCCTGACAAAATTAATAAGCATCCTCCACTTATTAGCTGCTTCTAATTTGATCCCAGCACAAGAAGGGTCAGGAGGAACTGATGATTGTTCCATTAGACACCAGGGACATCCCTTGTACAACCTAGAAGGTCAGCAGATGGGGTTTTCTTCAGTGAAGGGAGGGGGGGTGTTAAGCGAGGATGTTATCCATGCTGTTGGGGGGGAAGGGGACTTTTAAGCCTGTGAATCTGCCCCTTCAAGCTGGCACTTGGTGTGCCTTGGAGCAGGTGTAAAGGCCGACACAGAAATTTTTGTCTCAATGTGTAGTTTATTTGTTTATTAAAACCACCAAACCACATGCCCATAAAATGTACTTACAAGGCTAGATTCACTAAGGACACCGATCGTGATTGTGACCCTCGTGGCCATTCATCCTCAGATCTGTGCATGCAAATGAGGGGAAACAGCATGTAAAGTAGGCAGGTAGTAGTGATTCACTAACAGAAAACTGGAACTGGGCTGGCCGATCAAGAAACAAGTGACTGCTGGGGTTCACATCATGCCCCGACTCGCCACCCTGCTTCTGCCCCGACTCCCCTTGCCTTCCTGCAGTGTGAGCCCATAGTTTTAAGCCGCAGGTTTAAAGTGGGTTAAAACCACAAGCTTGCAAAGAATAAGTATAATAAGAATACATTTTTTTTTTAAAAGTCACTGCTCTGTAAGCATGCACAGACCATCGACAGCCATCTGAGCTGTGATTCCAATTGTCCCATTTGCATGAGAACATGTCATGGATCGGACCCGGATTGGATCGGTAGGGGAGTTTAGTGAATCTGGCCCCTAGTGTAGCAGCCACATATATAGCCAGTGCATAAAAGCTGCTTTTTTATATGTGACGGTGCTTATAAAAGACTTCTATAATAATCAAATGCAAAAAGAGTCAAATGGGGCCAAAGCCTCAGGGCACAGTCTGGGACTATGTTCCTCCTCATCATACATACCCCGTTATAGGAATCAAAGAGTTCTCCATGCCAAAAGGGGATCTGCATTTCTGATGCTTGAAGGGAGAGTGTGGCGTAGTGGTTAAAGCTGCTCCTTGTGACCCTGGGCAAGTCACTGAATCCCTCCATTGCCCCAGGTGCTTTAGATAGATTGTCAGCCCGCTGGGACTGATAGGGAAAAAATGCTTGAGGACTTGAATAAATTCATAGAAACCGTTCTGAGCTCCCCTAGGAGAATAAATAAGGGAGCAATCAAAATCTCAGCTAAGTTTACGCTCTATTACAGCTATTTTGAAATTCATAGACATTCTACAATCAGTTGAAGTTTATATGCATTGAATGGGGGGGGGGGGAGGTTTGCCAGGGAGAGGCACACTAAGGTTTGAAAGGACACACATAGTCCCGGACTGTGCCCTGAGGCTTTTCTCCCCATTTGATACCTTTTACAGTAGTTCGTGAACAGATTTCGTAAGATTTTTGCCCAATATAGTATGGAATTTGATTATTATATAGATTTGATTTTCTAGTCAATATCAGCTTGTAAAAGAACTCCTATGGTGTCTCAACAGAGTGAATAGAGATGAATGTACCACTCGGGGAGGTTATATATCAGAATGACTCACTGTGTTTGAATGGTACAATAAAGACTCATGTGTCAGAGTAACTTTGTTGATAAAGATTTTGTCTGCCTTTGTTGAAGGCTCTTAACTTTGAACATCTGTACAATATTATTTAACTCTTTATCTAATCTTGCTTAACTTAAATGTAGTTTCACTGTAAATTCTGGGGATGGAATGCACCAGTGTCAAAGGCCTAAAGATAAACTCTTGTACTGCATCAGTAGGACTGCTTTTGCCACACAGGTGGTCTTCGGATGAACTGCTGATCGTCAGTTTCAATCCAGGAGCTGCATTACTAAAGGAAAAATGCCATCGCAGTTGATACCAACTGGCATCCTCTTTAGGTCACTGTAGAGCGAAGCCAAGACACAAGTGGGCTACGAAACTGAATTCTTCTCTCATTCGTGATCGTTCCTGAACCTTATTTTTTAAAGACTCTTTACAATGGTTATTTGTGAGCTTTTAATTATTTATTTATTTAATTCAATTTCTATCTCATTCTCCCCAAGGAGCCCAGAAAAGGTTACAAGGTTGCATTCAGAACAACAAGCAAGACGCATAACAATTAACAACAAGGAACAGAAGTCTAAGGCAGTAGGTTACAGTGGGATAGATGTGTGTAGTTCAGTTTTTCTGGATTAGCAGACACTTGGAGCCTGAAGCATGTACAGGGAGAGTCGGTTGAACCTCTATTAAGAATACAGTAGTTTGGGAGTAACAGTCGAAGCCAGGTGAAGAGGTAGGTTTTTATTGCTTTTCTAAAGCTCAAAGGTCCATCAAGGGATGTGATGTTAGGAGGCAGCTTTATTCCAGTACTTTGTCTGGCACTTTCTAGTTGAAGGCTCCGACCAGGGGGTATTTGAAGATGCATTTCCTCCGGAACAGACGGGCATGTTTGGGACATAAGATGGGAGTTTGGTTGATATGTATGCAGAATTCTATAACTGGTTGCCTAATTGAAGACACCATTTACGGAATAGTGCCATCCACATGGGAATGTGTAAATAGCAGATATATGCACAGCATTATTCTATAATGTTCGTCTTCAACTTGCTTAGCTCATAAATAGAAGAGGGGCATCCACAGGTTAAGAGCATGGGTTGACCATAGTTTCAAGTTTATTTCTATTTTATATACCGCCTATCTCAGAGAATAAGCAGTTTACAATAAAATTAACAAATTTATATTAAAAGAATAATTTAATTTATTATTTATATTCCCTAAGGGTATCCTAATGGTGATCAGGTACTCTAAGGCCTGCTGGATTCTCTGTCGCCAAATTTTTTAGGCGCCCAAGCTCAGTAAAAAAATAAAAAACAAACAAACAACACACCGTTTAAATGACATTTTTAACTGAGTTTCAAGGTGCCAATCAGCATCTAAAAAATTGGCACTGGTTCTTGCCTCTGTAGGCCCTTTAGGCCACCTAATGCCACTATAGGCGTGGCTAACCCTGGAAGTGGCGTTAGGCGACCCAAATTGCCTAAAGAGACATGATTCACATCAAAGATAGGTGCTGGAAATGTAGGCCTGGAAAATCCTGGCCTACATTTCCAGTGCCTGCCTTTGCTGGAGGCGTGATTCGGTAGCCGGTGCCATCGCGTGATTGACACACAATCAAGCAGTCACCGACAACAGTGCCAGTTAACAGAATCCTGGCCTAAGTGCTTTTCACAATCTAACTATGGTACCTGGGGCAGTGGAGGTTAAGTGACTTGCCCAGGGTCATAAGGAGCTGGGCTGGGATTGAATCTGTAGCTCCAGGGTGCTAAGGGAGCAGCTCTAACCACTAGGCCACTTTTCCACTGTACGCTATGTGCATAATGGCTACATTTACAGAATACTATGGCCCAAATTCTGTATATGCTGCCTTAAAAAAACGGTGATGAAAAGGTTGGCACTTACCACAATTCTATAAATCGCCTTCAGAGTTGGGTACAGTTTCTAAAATCACATGGAGCACTCATTCCTATGATTAACATTTAAGCGCAGCTCTTTATGCTAAGGAAATCCAGGCATAAATTGCGTGTGGATTGGGTGTATGCTGCATTTGGGCATACCCATTTGCACACAGCATAAGAAGGCGCACCAATTTATTTATATAATTAAAATATTTATAGCCCACATTATCCCACAGTTTGAAGAGGGGTACAAATAATTAATACATGTACACTAAAACAGCACTCAAGATAAAACATACAGAAAATCATCCCCAAATTACAACTGCTTTAGATGGCTAATATAATCATAAATAACATGCAGCAAAGCAAAAATAAAACACAAACAATATACCTAATACTTAGGTGCAATAAACTTGAATGGACAATAAGGCTTTTAGCTCTTTATGAAAATGTACCAAACGTAACAGAAAACGTAATTCCAAAGGAAGTTCATTCCACCTCCTTGATCTGAAACATTGCCTCTTTATAGATAAACAATCTAACTTTTCTAAAAGAAGGCGTATCCAACAGTTGTTTCTGAGAAGATTGTAGACTACGCAAAAGCTTCTACAAACACAATGCAGTTGCCAGTAGGGTTCTATAGCAGAATCTGGCCACTCAGAAGCCACTAGAGAATAGACACTCCCCAAACTTCCCTTGCTAGCATGACTTAGATTTGGTGGTATCTCAAATTGTATAAAGGATAATTGGGGAATGTCCAGGCATGGAAATGTCCCCTTACTGGTTAATTTGAACCTTTCTGTGATCTGAAAAATTAAGCCAGGTGAGGAACCAATTTCAAGAAATCATGCTATACAACAAGGTTGCAAATACTTTGTATAAACTTCCATTTCGAGGGCCAGATTTAACACTGGCAGGACTGGAAAGAGCAGAGGTGGAGGAGGTGGCATCGCTCCTTTGATGTGCATGTCTCTAAAGCAAGTCCGGTCCTCGAGATCTACTGGCAGGCCAGGTTTTCAGGATATCCACTATGAATATGCATGAGAGAGATTTGCCTTCTTGGCATGCATATCTCTCTCTCATGCATATCCATTGTAGAAAACCTGGCCTGCCAGTAGATCTCGAGGATCGGACTTGGGCAGCCCTGTTCTAAGGCAAATCCAAGCCAGGTGATATACCTTTTTAATAGATATACGTACTGTAAATCTTTGTTTCTAATGCTGGTACACCAATTGCTGTTAGACGCATCACATTCAATAGCAAATTGTGAAAAATATGCCCACTTTTAGCAGATGATTTGAAAATGTCATATCCTGTTTTTAACAAGAGGTTGTTTTTTAATAGGCTGGACCATTCTTTAGGGAAGCCATCCCTTTTCCTTGCTGTCTCAGGTAATTTTATCACTCTTCTTTCTTTAAATATGTACATTGTCTGCCAAGCATTTGATTTATCCATAGCTACAGTAGAAGTGAGCATACATTCTGGCCGGACAATAAGAAAATTATGAATGTGTCTCTTAAAACTGACAAATATTTTTGATTGAGTAAATAGTAATTTTGTTATATAAATGTTACTTCATTTGTTTTATGTTATGTTGACTTAATCATATTCTGTACAAGAAGTTTATTCTTGATAATATATTCAAAATAAATAAAGAATTTAAAAAAAAACAAAAAAAAAAAAACTGACAAATATTTATCTGTAGCTAGTCAAAAGTCACTGATGTATATTGGGAAGAATGACCTAAATTATAGCTACTTGATAGTAGGTTCCATATTAAGAGTCACTACTTAGGAAAGAGATCTAGATGTCATTGTGATCAGTAAATTGAAATCTTCTACTCAGTGTATGCTGGTACCCAAATTTTAAAAAACAAACCCACAGAGAATAGACCAAAACTTAAAGGGCCTGATTCTATATAGGATGCCCGGTCTCAGCATCCGCCTAAGAGGCTTTTGAGAATTGCACATGGCCGTCCTGTATAACCACCCCGATTCTCTAACCGGTGTCAACGTCACAGGCACCAGTTAGAGAACCATGTTGCCGCTGAACTAATTTTGGCAAGGGAATCTCCCTGCCACAATCAGTTTAGCAGCCACAGCAGGGAACATGTCTCCCCCGTGAAGTCAGGCAGCAGGAGGGATGCCCACTCCCTCCTGCTGAAACCCCAAAGCCCCCCCCCCCCTCCAGATGTCCATGGCAAGAGGAGTGTCCAATTCCTCCTGCTGCCACCCCTCGAGACATCCCCTGGCACGAGAGATGCCCACTGCCTCCTACCGCTGGCCCCATCATCCTCCGAATCTCCACAAACACTCCCAGACTCCACCCCACACTCCCCGACTCCACCTCTGCAATTCCATGAATTCCCCCTTACAACCCTGAATGCCCCTGACACCCCTGTACCTTTATCTGATGGCAGGCAAGAAGGATGTCCAGACCCTCCTGCCAGCAGGCCTGCCACTGCAAAATGGCTGGCCTTCCTCTTCCCAGTGCATTCTGGGAGTCTTAGGCCTACTTTCCAATGCACCAGGAAGGGGATGGCCCGCCATTTTGCAGTGGTGGAGGGTGTGAGCCCGCCATTTTGCAGTGGTGGAGGGTGTGGCCCGCCATTTTAGGAGGGTGTGAGCATCCCTCTTGCCAGCCATCATATAAAGGTATGGGGTGCATTTAGGGGGTGTCAGGGGGATCTTGGGGGTGTTGGCCATTTGGGGAGTCTCATGGGGATCTTGGGGTGTCAGGGAGTGTGGGGTGGAATCGTGGCAGAAATAATTGGGCACTCCTCTTGTTGGGGACATTCAGGAGGGAGGCTTCAGGGGTTCTAGCAGGAGGGAGTGAACATCCCTCCTGCTGGGGGAGGTCTCAGGGGGTGGTGGCAGGAGGAATTGGGCACTCCTTCTGGGAATGGGCTTCAGTGGTTCCAGCAGGAGGGAATGGGCATTCCACCTGCAGGTTGACTTCATGCGGGGGACGGGTTCCCTGCTGCTAAACTGATCATGGCAAGGAGATTCCTTTCCCACACTTGGCTCAGTGGCCACATCTATTTGAAATGTAGGCCAGCCTACATTTCAGACGCCTCTCAAGGTCCTAGGGAGATGCTTAAGGCCACCCCCTACTGTTTTTTACCATAATTGTTTTCTTTTCTATCAGCAATTTGTATTTCTCTACCTATTCTTTCCCTTCGTTTTTATTGTTTATACTGCTAATCAATAATTTGTTATGTTTGTTTAGTGTCTATCTGTTTATTGTTGTCCCCTGTATTATTTGTAAATTTAAAGATATGTACATCGCTTAGAAATTTGAGTAAGCGATTGAAACTTGAAACTTGACTTAAGCTCACATAAGGCCTCTTCTAGGTGAAACCACACCCATACCTATCCTTGGGTGAGCTTAAGCTGTCCTACACACCGCCCTAGGCTCATGAAAATGCCTACCTCGGGGATGTTGGGTTTTTTTTAATGTGCATTCCGATTGGCTGGTTAGACGGCTGTAGAACGCCTACCGCCACCTACAATCGGGAACACCGTTTATAGAATTTGCCCCAAAGGGGCCACTATTCAAACCACGAAAGAGAGGCTGGCTAATTCCTGCAGTTGGCGCTGAGCCTATTCAGTTGGTCAGGTCATCAGGTGACTAGTATTAGATATCTGGGGGGAGGGGGGGTTTGGCCACTAAAAAGTTAGCCAACTATGCAATATTCATCACTAACCAGCTATCTTTTTAGCAACCAAAGACAAACGAGCTATTTAAGCGGCATATCTTAGGCGTTAAATTTAGCCAGTCAGCCTCTAAATCTTCACGGCTAGTCAGCTAAGTTGTGAAATATAGCTAACTAATTGCTAGCTGGAATATTCAGGGGGAGATAGCTGGTTATCTCCCGCTGAATATTAGCGATTAGGCAGCCGAATGATATTTAACCGGCCAAAAGCCATTCCTGGCCGGTCAAATAATGCTGAATATGGGAGTGGAATTTCTCTGTATTGTTCCATGGTGCAAATGCACTTTCAGCATTCCATGCAGTTCTGGTCAACACATCTCTCAAAAAAGATGTGGAGAAATTAGGAGAGGTTAAAGAGGTTGTGGAGAGATATGATAAGAGGTCTAAAAACTCCTAAATGGAGTACGGGTAAATACAAAATGATGGTTTAGTCTTCCAAAAAGTACAAAGACTAGGGATATGCCATGAAGTTAGATTATGATAATTCAAAAACAAATTAAGGTAGTATAAAGAAACAAAACAAAAGAAATAAGGTGATACCTTTTTTTATTGGACTAACTCAGTGCATATTCAGATGAACTTTCGAAGGTAACACTTCGTTTTCAGATTAGAAATAAGCAAATGTAGACAAATATCAGTGTATATAAGGAAAACATGGAAGCATTTCAGGGATAGGAAGAGGGAGGGGTGGGTGGGTGGGTGGGCAGGAGACAGAAAGGTGGCAGAGCAGTTTTAAATGTCTTTATAATGGGAAAGAAAGCCCAGATCTCTACAGAGCCCACTCTAAAGACATTTAAAACTGCTCTGCCACCTTTCTGTCTCCCGCCCACCCCTCCCTCTTCCTATCCCTGAAATGCTTCCATGTTTTCCTTATATACATTGATATTTGTTTACATTTGCTTATTTCTAATCTGAAAATGAAGGGTTACCTTCAAAAACTCATCACAAAATGCATTTAGTCCAATAAAAAAGTATCACCTTATTTCCTTTTTTTAAAACAATTCTTTATACTACCTTGGAAAGTGGACTAACACAGCCACCATACCATTTCAAAACAAATTAAAAAATGTTTTTCGCTCTGCATATTTATGCTCTGGAACTCAGTGCTAGAGGATGTGGTAAAAGCAACACAGCTGGGTTTAAAATTTCTTGGCAGGGTCCAGAGAAGAGCGACTAAAATGGTTAAGGGGCTGGAGGAATTGCCGTACAGCGAGAGATTAGAGAAATTGGGCCTCTTCTCCCTTGAAAAGAGGAGACTGAGAGGGGGCATGATTGAAACGTTCAGGATAATGAAGGGAATAGACTTAGTAGGTAATGAGAGGTTATTCACCCTCTCCAAGATAGGAAGAACGAGAGGGCACTCTCTAAAAGTTAAAAGGGGATAGATTCCGTACAAACGTAAGGAAGTTCTTCTTCACCCAGAGAGTGGTGGAAAACTGGAACGCTCCCCCGGAGGCTGTTATAGGGGAAAACACCCTCCAGGGATTCAAGACGAAGTTAGACAAGTTCCTGCTGAACAAGAACGTGCGCTGGTAGGGCTAGTCTCAGTTACGGCACTGGTCTTTGACCTAGGGGCCGCCGCGGGAGTGGACCACTGGTCTGCAGCGGCAATTCTTAAGTTCTTATGAAGTAAAGTCCATGAAACATTAAAGTAGACCCAGGGAAAGCCACTGCTTATCTCTTTTAGTTGGTTGCATGGAATCTGGCTACTTTTGAATTCTGCCAGGTATTTTTGATCTGGATACTGGGCTTGATGGACTTTCGGACTGGCTTGCTCTGCTAATTCTTATGTTTTGTGTCTAGAAATAGAAAGCCTCTGCTGTGAGTGTGTGATATTGTGCACAGTATCTTAAAGCCTGGCAGCGTTTTTTGTAGAAGATTTTGATTTTATAAGGTTTTTCCTTTTTCACAAAGTGCAAGAATTATCTTTGGACATATAAGCTCTTTCAAAACTGTCTGAGCAAACACATTTGCAAACTATTTACTTTTGCTTGAACCTGTCCCAAATGTCCAGTTTTCTTACATTCCAACAGGCCAAAATATGTGCTCCACACATAAGGAAAAGTAATTTTGTAGAGATGCTTGGCTTCAGTCAGCAACTTACTAAATTCATTTATCTAACTTTAAAATGAAATGTATGTACTTTTAGGGCCTCTTCTATTAAACTGTGCTAACCGTTTTTAGCGCACAGAGCTGCGCTGCTCATAGAGTTCCTATGAGCGTTGGGAGCAGCGCGGGCCATTCAGCACAGCTCTGTGCGCTAAAAACGGTTAGCACAGTTTAATAGAAGAGTGGCTTCATTTTAAATGGCATTTCTTCGTATAAAAACCACATTTTACACACAGAAATGGCCTCTTCTAAAATTTCCTGAGGTATATTCACCTAAACTTATGCACATCCACCCTGTATGTACAGTAGACTCTCTGTTAACCGTAACTCAATTAACCAGAAAAAAAAATCGAAGAAATACTATAATACTTTAAATTAAAATGAAAATAAAATCAATTTCTGGTGGAAATTTAAGTGTAAATTTGGCATACCACACCTGCTTTGCCTACCACATGTCTTGTAGTTTCTCTGGATCAGTTTATGGTATGGCATAGTATGGGGTATAATACTAGTTAGGCCTATTTTTATAGTAACTCTCAAGCAACCAGAAACTACATTTATCCGGCATCTATCAATCCCCATGGGTGCCAGTTAACTGACAGTCTATTGTATTTAGAGCCAGATTCTATAAACAGCGCCTAGAAAAGAAGCACTTACCACATGTCAAAGTTAGGCACTATTTATAGAATCACACTTAGTGGCACTGGTATATTAAGTCAGAGTTTTCTTGGCCTAAAATACTGGGGCCTAACTCAGTCTACACCAGTGGTCTCGAGGCCCTCGGTATGTTTATCATAATCACAAAAGTAAAATAAAACAGTCATCTGTCTCTTCAGCTATAAATGACAATATTATTATTAAGACTTAGCCAGAAGGAAAGATTTAGAAACTATAAAGAGTTTTACCTCATATAAAATTGTCATTTCTTTAATAAGACATTAACTATTTTTTCTGAGGCCCTCCATGTACCTACAAATCCAAAATGTGGCCCTGCAAAGGGTTTGAGTTTGAGACCACTGATCTACACTGATCTGCATCAACTCCACACCTACTTGCCCAGTAGCACCTTGGTATAAATGCCCCTTTTTTTCTGTGTGGTTACAATCAAAGCGGTTTACATATTTTAGACAGGTACTTATTTTGTACCTGGGGCGATGAAGTGTTCAGTGATTTGCCCAGAGTCACAAGGAGATGCAGTGGGAATCAAACTCGTAACCTCAGGCTGCTGAGGCAGCTGCTCCACTCATTTTCTGCTGCATCGGGATGGTATCAATGCAATTTTTTCTGAGATTGTAAATTCCTATTGGCTTCAGGACAGGGGCTGAGGTTGCTTGAGCAGGTACTGATTTGGCCAATTCTTGAGCGCTTTTCCCTCGATCCCATTAATCCTGTGTGCTTCCAACTGGTATTGAATCTGCTGTTAGTGGGTAAAGTGATAAAGAAGCTGATGGTTGATTTTAGATAAATATAAGATATTAAGTGAATGTCAGAGTAGTTTTATGAAGGACCTTGGAACTGAAACTTTTGGTTTCAGGATTGAATAAGTTGCATTTGCTGTTAGAAGGTGGGGGGCAAATGGCCATGTTAATAATGGTGGATATTGCTTCTCACCCAGTCCTCAGGGAACACCTGGCCAGGTGGACTTTCAGGATATTCATAATGATATGCATGAGATATATATGCAAATATACTGTATTATCTCCTTGGTATGCAAATTTCTCTCATGCACATTTCTTGTCGATATCCTTGAAAAGCCAACTGGCTGTTTGTGCCCTGAGTATTGGGTTGAGAACCACTTTCATAGCCTATGGTTTACTTGTGTTTCACTTTAGGGGATTGGGAGTAGAAGGATCTGTGCTTTTCATTGTAATCATTTTGCCCCAACATATCCAGAGAGTGATACCTGTTCTTAAGTTGAAATGTGTTGTCAACAACATTGTTCAGTTTGCAGTCACTGGCACTATGGGCTTCTGGTTTCACCTCTATATAGAGAATGACACGGTGACAAAATTTGTCCCTGTCCCTATCCCCACTGTTAATCGCAGGAGACCATCCCTATGTCATTCTTTAAGGAGAGAGGGAAGAATCACAGTATGAATGAACACAGCCACTGACCCTCAAGCCTTGCATTGAAGAATGCTGGTGTAGGACTGAGGATGAGATAGATGCTAAAGAATGACAAGGGATGGTGACAAATTCTGTCACTGTGTCATTCTCTAAGCTTGTGGAACTTAATGATCTGCATTTGGTTGATGATGCATTGACTGACTGACTCTTCAGGTGGTAAGGAGTTGGCTCAGGTGTAAGGCTAGTTTTGAACTTTGCTATGACTGAGTCGTTCATGAAGAAGGCTTTCTGTCAAAAACTGTGTCCTTCAGCTTCAGCAGAAGGAAGGTCCCAGTGGGGCAGACTATGAGCTGCTGACCATCCACTGCCGCTGCTGCTTTAGGTCTCACTGGAAGGGGGGTATTAGTCGCTGAATCAGATTTTTTCGGACAACAAATCATTTTAAATCTATTCACCGAAATGAATCAATTTGAGTTGGACAAGGGACAGGCAGGTTCCTTGGAGCCCCATGGATCTTGCTTGTCCCTCGCTATTGAAAATGTGATAGTGAAATAGCCTCCGCCAAACAGAAGGAATGTTCCCTCTGCATTACTTAGATTTTCAGTGTTTCTCTATTTAATTGTGAGGAGGGTTGACATCATTTTTGATGCGCTGAAAACAGGGTGGATATTTTTTTATCTTTATACCCCAATGCATCTGGAAATGCTGACTGACATCTGTGTAATTGAACCTCCCAACAACAGATAAGCACTTTAAATTTTGAAATATGATTATTGAAAGTTGAATTTTGCATTAAGCCACCCTTAAATTATTGGCAAAAGAAGTTTTTAATGCCAGTGATCACCCCTGTGGCCACCTACCCATAAACAAATAGGGAGGTGGTGGGGTTCTGAGGCTTTTTCCTCTGCTTTTATAGTTTGAATGGTGAGTAGCTTGTTAATGCCTGTAATTGATTTACATTAGGATTGTTGTGATATTTCTCTATTTAATTATACCAACTTCTCATTCACAGATAAAGCCAAGGATCGGGGATCTAACACAATTGGTTCCAGATTAAACCGAGTAGAAGAGAAGGTAAGATCAATCTAAGCCATACTCTATGCTTGGCTGAACAATGTCTCACTGCCTTCAGGAAAGAAGTGCATTAGAAAATGGTGAAATGTGATTTCTTTTTTCAGTGATCAGGAATCATGTTCACAGTGCAACCCTGCAAGCTAAATTGATTCTTTGAGGAAAAATGCAAATTAGTGGTGTCCCCTCTATTTATCAAGTAGCGAAAAGTTTTTCTGGTTTCCTTTGGGTCTTTGTGTGTCTCCTCTCCTTCTCCTTATACTTTTGGAATGGCTGGATCTAGCTGCATCAAATTTTGCATCTTTGGAGTGACATCAGATTTTTTCAGTTTTCAAAGCTGGTGAGTGAGTTGTGGGATGGGGAGAGGGAGAAGTTGAAGTTGAAACTTTTGAAAAGAAATGTATGGAGGGGTTGTATTGAGGCTGGCTAGAATGTGGTGCAATGTTATGTAGTGTTTTTAGATCTACCGTATTTTTCGCTCCATAAGACGCTCCTCACCATAAGACGCACCCCAGATTTAGAGAAGGAAAACAAGAAAAAAAAAACATTCTGAACCAAATTCCATCCCAGCACCTCCCCACCTCTAATCAATCAACATTTTTATATACCTCCCCAGCACCTATAAATTCCATCCCAGCACCCCCCCACCTCTAATCAATCAACATTTTTATATACCTCCTCAGCACCGTTAAATTCAATCCCAGCCCCCCAGCACCGTTAAATTCCATCCCAGCCCCCTCCCCCCCCCCACTCCTGCGGTACCTTTAAATGTTGGAGGTTGGTGGACGGCTGCCTGCTGCTTGTCGGGGCCCGTGGCGCACAAGCGCACTAATGCCTGAGCTCGGACACTTCCCTAATTGGGCCGGTCGCTGGTGCTTCGCAGGGCTGCTGCCTGCTGATTACCGGCACATCAGGGCCAGCGGCGCACAAGCGTGCTGTTGCGTGGGCAGGCGCTACTTCTGAATGACTGCTCAGTTCTACTGAGGCAGCCATTCAGAAGTGGTGCCCTCCCACACAGCAGCATGTTTGTGCACCGCGGGCCCCAACATGCCGGTAATCAGCAGGCACCAGTGACTGGCCCAATTAGGGAAGTGTCCGAGCCCAGGCATTAGTGCGCTTGTGCGCCGTGGGCACAGATAAGCAGCAGGCAGCCGTCCACCGACCTCCAACATTTAAAGGTACCACCGGGGGTTTTTTGTTTTTTTTTTTTTATATTCACTTTATAAGATGCACTCTTATTTCTGCCCACTTTTTTGGGGGGGAAAAGTGCATCTTATGGAGCGAAAAATACGGTAGTTATTTTGTTCATGGTATACACTGCATGTGTCTACATGATCTAATTCCTTCCTTCAAGGTAGATTAAAATCTTAACTGTTTTCAGGTTCCCTGATATTATAAGGCCAGACTTCACTTTAATCATTACCCTTTGACTCTTTCAACTATCCAATAGAGTTTTTTTCTGCTCTCGATGTTTCTTGAATGAAAAGACATTCAGAGAGTTAAGAAAATTTATAGATTCATCCCTGAATGGCTGATCCCATCTTTATTAATTATGAGGTCAGCATTCAAAGCGATTTCATCTACTATCTGCTGTGTTTCAGCAGCACTGACTGCCCCCAGCATTCTGGCAGTACCAGAGCAGATGGGGCAGAGTCATCATTTATCCAACCCTGGCCATTTATTTTCTATATTTTTCCATGTATTATTTATGATGCATTTTGGATCTTATCTGAAATATACTTCTTTCATTGTAAGCAGTTTGTAGCCAAAAAAATTATTCTTCTGTAGTGCACAGTGTAATGAGAAGTTTTGGATGCCATCAAGGTTGGACAGTGAACTTGATAATGTAAACTGTTTCTCAGAAATTAGAGCTGCACTGCTACAATTCTTGGACCATATAATCAGAAATCAATATGTGTGTGGACTGTATAAATATCGTATTTTACTGTAGCGTGGTTTGTTCTAGTCAGAATCTGTAAATGTCTTCTGAAATTGTGACTTAGGAGGTCCTTTACTAAACTGTGGCAAAAAATGGCTTTATTGCACCCTTATGTGAGTTTTTCCCCAGCCACAAAAATTGTGCTATGTAACATGCAGTGCTTACTGAATGCTGTCACTTGTGCGGTTTGTGTGGGTTCAGTTACTTCCTGTTCAGCTGGAGACACTAAGGCCAAATTCTATATATATTGTCTACAAAATCAGCAGTGACTAGTGTGACGCTAACCACAATTCTATAAAGTTATGTGCGCTATATATAATCATGCCTAGCATCACCTGTCACTAGGCATCAAAACATTTAGGCACCCCCTAATTATGCCAGGCTTTTCTCGGCCTAAATTTGTGTGCACCTAACTCAAAATCTGACCCTAACCACGCCCACTTTCAACTAGACACTTTGGACTAGACACATTTTTATAGACTCGTCCTTTGAGTTTTGTGCGTCACTTTCAATTAAGTACAATTAACATCAATTATGAGTTCATTGCCAATTATCAGTGCCGATTAAGCCTATTAATTAAGTTAGGCTTAATTAATCGGTTGCTGAGAAAACGGCAAAAAACTAGGTATTACTTTCTCTTTTTTCTTTGCCTCACCCTGTATATGAGCTGTAAAAGATACTAGATGAGTTATTTTTGTTGCCTAACTCTTTTGATGGATAAAATGAGAAACTGGAGCCTTGAACTTTCCTTTCTGCTTATATTGGCTAGGCATTGGGAGATATCGTTCTGTGGTTTTTCTTTTGTTTACTTTATTTTTTTTTTTAAATTGTATCCGTGTTATCTATCTTACAGGCAGTCCTGTCTATAAAATATTTATCTGGAAACAGAAAAAAGACTAAAAATAGAGACATTTCAGTTGTGGTTGAGTTAGATCTGGGACAGCGCTTCAGCTGAAACAGGGTCTTTGCTGAAACCAGCACTAAAACCAATACTGCATGGATTGAATTAATCCCACTGAATATCCTTTATTCAGAACAGGGTTTAATTTATTTGTAGAATACTTAATTAAACCATACAGGGCTGTTTCCAGACCTATGCCCATTCTTCCTCCTTAAGTTTAGATTTTTAGATCAGATTGCATACAGAACATTCAGTTTACCGTATTGGGAGTTTCTCTTTCCAAGCGTGGCATAATTTGTTGTTCATATATGTAGAAGGTCATCCATAAGGATTTCTATTTGTCTGTTTAGTACCAGAAACATTTATGGAATTAATTGGTTCAAAAGACACTTAAGGTTAGATTCTGTAAACAGCGCCTACATGAATGGTGCCGTTCATATGTCAATCACGCGTGGACACAGTTAACAGAATCTTGGCTATAGGTGTCAGTAATGTAGGTCAGGGTTTGAAAGGCCTACATTACCAGCGCCTGACAGAGAATGGTGGCTAAGGTCATCTCCACCCCTAACCACACCTGCTTTGACCTTAAACGCAGTTAGCCACGATGCTTAGATGTGATTCCAACACATACTTTTTTTTTAATGAGCTTTTAATCAGGGTTTTTTTTAAGTTTATTATTCTTTATTTATAATTTCCAACAATTTTACAAGAAAATAAAACTTCTTGTCAAAGAAATACAGCACAAATTTTGTTACAAGCAAAACAAGAGTGGTATAATTGATTATCAAATTTCAAATTCAAATTTATTAGGATTTTATATACCGCCTATCAAGGTTATCTAAGCGGTTTTTACAATCAGGTACTCAAGCATTTTTCCCTCTCTGTCCCGGTGGGCTCACAATCTATCTAATGTACCTGGGGCTATGGAAGATTAAGTGACTTGCCCAGGGTCACAAGGAGCAGTGCGGGGTTTGAACCCACAACCCCGGGGTGCTGAGGCTGTAGATCCAACCACTGCGCCACACACTCCTCCTTAGATCACAACTACAGGGGGAATTAAGCAGAAAAAACAAGAGGCTATAAAAAGGAAAATATTGCAAAGAAAGGCTATAACGCAACAATTTACTTGCTATCTCTTTAACACTGGGTTGACTTCAGGCCAACTTTTTCAGCTCCAGGAAGGATTTTAACTGATCAGGAAGAAAGAATACACATTTAAGTTGTGCATATTTTATAAAGCACTTACAGGGATATGCTAATAAAAAGGAGGCACCCAAAGCTATTATTTCCTGCCTCAAAGACAAAAACTATTCCTTCTCTCCTGAGTGATCTTCTTGACATCCATATATGCCCATATTCTTTTCCCATAGAACATTTGTCGGCAAATCGCAGCTCGCGTGCCACATGGGGCTCTTTAGCCATTTGAGTGCGGCTTGCAACTCAGCTAGCTAGAGCAGGGGTGCTCAACCTGCTTCCCTTCCCCGTAAAGATAAGGTGACCATATGTCCCGTTTTGAATGGGACTGTCCCCTTTTTAGATCCCCTGTCCCGTTGTCCCCATGCACAGCTTCAGGACGCCGAAATGTCCCATTTTCAGGGGCAGCGACCCGAAGCTGTGCATGGGGACAATGGATGACAAAAGAATGGATAAATTGGACCGAATGCGATGCAGTAATCAACAATACATTTTAATAATGCTATTCACATAAAATTCAAAACTGGTTTAAAAACAGAACTCAACATGGGCTGTATGTCAACGTACCCACCTGTATCAGGAGTCCAAAAACATTCTGAAAACCTATAAGGCAAAAGTTTTATCTCTAGTTGTACCCTTGCCACCTACTTGAGGGTGTAGGCCAAGTCAACACGGTCACTCTGGAACACTCTGTTCACTTCTGGACTAGTTTGTTCATCAGCAGGTTTACTGGGGGTTAGGCAATAGCCAGCATTCATCCCCTGAGGATCACCTGAGACGTTCCATTTGCCAAGAACTCCTCTCCTAGTCTCTCCTCCCTTAACTATTAATGTGAGGTCAATTTTCAGTTAAACAAACCAATCCTTGATGGTTAGTAGTCAAGGAAGAGGGAACTCCTCTCCCCCTTTTAGGTTTATATATAAGTCTCTAGGAGTCCATTATCTGTTCCCTAAAAGTTTTATTGCTGTCACCACCCACCTAGTCCTTACGATCGATTAGTACCACCCAACCCAGGGATTCAACAACAAGGCTACCCTTACACCTATGTCTTCTTGGGGGGTTAAGTTATGGAGAACCTTCCTCCCTCATGACAGAATATATACCCCGTCACAGCCCCTAAATCAGGAGTCAGTTATGCTGGCAACTGACCACGTCAAGACTGTGAAAAATGCCAGCATTCTAACTGGCCAGGAGGGTTTGGGCTCCCTCCTGGCCCGAACAACTAGTGGGGGGGGTGGGGGTCGCCAGAGCCAGGAGGGCTTGGGCTCCCTCCTGGCCCGATATTGTTGGGGAGTTGGGGAGTCGGCGGGGCAAGAGGGCTTGGGCTCCCTTTTGCCCCGATCGTGTCGGGGAGTCGGGGGGTCAAGTGGGCTTGAGCTCCCTCTTGCCCCGATCGTGTCGGGGAGTCATCGGGGCAAGAGGGCTTGATGTCAGAGAAAGGGCGGGACCGCCGGAAGAAGCAGCGCAGGCGCAGGGCTCACAGAAGGGCCGGGACCGCCAAGAGGAAGCAGCAGGACACCGGTAGGAGCTTCTACATGATGGGGGGGGTCGGGAGGCTGTGGGGGTGCGAGCGGTCCTTCAGGATGGGGGTGCGGGTGGGAGTGCATGCGAGCGGTCCTTCGGGGTGGGGGTGAATCGGACGTCGGGGGGGGGAACTATGTAAAAAAAAATTGTACAACGCGCAAGGTTATGCACGGTTTATAAAATCGTGTATAACGCGCACGTTATATGTGTGAAAATATGGTAATAAATCCCCAAATTCAACAGCTAGAAGGAAAAATAAGTGTTCATTCCACTGATATTAGAAATTTGAAACAGAAAGTAAAAGAATTTAAAGAAGGCATTGGAGACATTAATCAGGAGATAATAAAGGTTAAACAAATTCAAGAAACTTTAATTAAAGACAACACTAATCTTAGAAGGAAGTTTGAGTTTTTGAAAACTTTTCCCGCAGTAATAATTTAAGATTGGTTAACTTCCCTAGGATTCAGACGGTAACTCCTAGGGAAATGTTGAAAAAATATATGATGGAAATTTTGGGCATATCAGAGATGATACCTCCACTTACTCAAGCTTATTATCTCCCTAATAATCAACAGAAACAAAAACAACAAGAAATTACACAGGGGGGAAATTTGAATGTATCTAATTTATTGGAAATGTCTGATAAGGAATCGATTACTCCTGGAACTTTATTACTAACAGTTACTCTGGCACCAGATAAAAATTGGTTATTAAGACTTTTCTTTCAAAATAAACAGAAACAATTTCATGGGATGAAAATACAAATGTATCCAGACTTGGCGAGAGATACCCAGAGGTGTCGTAGAGAATTTTTACTTTTAAAACCTGGAGTCTTAGCCTTAAGGGCAACGTTTTATCTTCGTCACCCATGCAAATGTATAGTGAATTATTCTTCTCAAAAATATGTTTTCTTTGAGCCCTTTCAGTTGACAACTTTTTTATCACTGTCATGCTTCGAAAAAGAAAAAGATAAGAGCTAAGCCCTAGATTGGTTATATTATGGGGTAACCTGCCTCAGCTTAATTGGCAGTCTTATTCTTCTTTAAGATATATTGTTAATTATCTGACATTAGCTATATTTTGGATCCAATGAGGACTTGAGCTGAAATTTAAGCATAATTGTTTTCTTCCTTTTTACTGATCAAATGTTTCTTAGATTGAAGTAATTAATTCTTGGCTTGGATTTTGCTTTCTGTACAAGTTTTATGCTTGATATGTATTGTAAAATGATAAATAAATATTAATTTTAAAAAAATGTAAATGGCATTCTACCTATTATAGCTATTGTTTTATGTATCCGTATAGAGAGCAAACATAGTGCAGATGAATGGTGGAGCAAAGGGGACAGGAAAAGTTTTCTATAACATGTCTTGGGGCCAGATGCACTAAAGTCAGTTGGTAATACCAACTGGATTACTGTTGGCCGATTGTGGAACAGCGATCGATGCACTACCAAATTTGCATGCAAATCATTTGCACGGAGGTGCAAATCATTTGCATGAAAACCCGACAGATCAATCGCTCAGCGAGCGATTGACACATGCACAAAGCCCTAACAGCAGTGACAGGCGAAGCAGCCTCCTGTCACTGCTGTTAGGGCTTCATTTCTTTAATGGCACAGATGTGTGTGTGTGTGTGTGTGTGTTACCCATACACAATCTGCCCCATAAATAAAAAGAAAAAAGCCTCCAGCACTGATGGCTCTTCCCGATGACCCCCACCCATTAACCAGCACCACGACTCCCCTTGGCAATGAAAATGTCTGCCTCCTGCCTGGCCAAATACCCTTGTGCCATGCTCCAACCCAGTCCTAGACCCCGCATCTCTGACTCCCCCCACACCACCACCATTCCCTACCATCCCCCATCCTCCTGAAAAAAAAAAGAGGCAGGAGGGATGCCCACTCCCTCCTGCCACCAGATGCTCCCCCCAAAACCCACCCCACTCCCCAAATCCCCCTGTACCTTTGCTAGACCTTGGGAGCTGGAGGAAAGCACATCCCTCCAGCTCCAAGCCCCACCCATGGAAAATGACGGGCCTTATCCTCCCCAGTGCACCATGTGATGCACACGGAGGAGCCTATGGTCCTGACTAGCTCAGATACCTAAGTCCCCTCCCCTTGGGCCAATCAGGGCCTTAGACTTCTCCCTCTGTATCCCATGTGCATCATTGGCACAGGGAGGGGCCTAAGGTCTAACGTCTGAGGAAATTAGGACCTTAGGCTCCTCCCTCTGTTTCCCATGTGATGCACAGGGAGGGGCCTTAGGTTCTTCCCATTGTATCACATGGTGCACTGGGGAGGGGAAGGCCCTTCATTTGCCACAGGTGGGGCTTGGAGCTGTAGGGACATGCTTCTCTCCAGCTCCCTACGTCTAGCAAAGGTACGTGGGGTTCAGGGAGTGGGAGTAAGGTTTGGGGGAGCATCCAGTGGCAGGAGAGAATGGGCAAATGATAAATACTGTATTTTGGTATGATAAGTCCCTTTCCCTAAGAGCTTACAATGTCGGTGAATACCTGAGGCAACAGGAGCCAATTCTGGTGCGACCTCATCTGGAGTATTCTGGTCTCCTTATTTCAAGAAAAATATAGTGGCGCTAGAAAAGGTTCAAAGAAGAGCGACCAAGATGGTAAAGGGGATGGAGCTCCTCTCATATGAGGAAAGACTAAAACGGTTAGGGCTCTTAAGTTTGGAAAAGAGATCGCTGAGGGAAGATATGATTGAAGTCTATAAAATCCTGAGTGGAGTAGAATGGGTACAAGTAGATTGATTTTTCAGTTCGTTAAAAATTACAAAGACTAGGAGACACTTGATGAAGTTACAGGGAAATACTTTTTTAATCAATTGGAGGAAATTTTTTTTCACTCAAAGAATAGTTAAGCTCTGAAACGTGTTGCCAGAGGTTGTGGTAAAAGCAGATAGCGTAGCTGGTTTTAAGAAAGGTTTGGACAAGTTCCTGGAGGAAAAGTCCATTGACAAAGACATGGGGGAAGCCACTGCTTGCCCTGGATCGGTAGCATAGAATATTGCTACTAGTGACCTGGATTGGCCACCGTGAGAACAGGCTACTGGGCTTGATGGACCACTGGTCTGACCCAGTAAGGCTATTCTTATGTACTTTGTAATCCCACTGAAAGGACAGGGGGGAAAGGAGTGCAAGCTTATTTTCAAAGGGAAACGCTCTACAACTACCCTTTGAAAGTAAAGCCTGGTGGGGGGAGCAAGGCAGCAGTCTTTCTGCTTCCTCGCTCCCTTCCCCCTAACCCTCCAGTCCATTTAACTCTGACCCTCTTTTATCCTGAATAATGGAGAAAAAGGACAGTAATCAAACTCCCCATTTCTCTCTCTGTGACTCCTCAAGGTCACAAGGAGAAGCAGAATTTGATTTTGTAGCCATTTGTCACTTATGATGTGTTATTATACAATCTTTTTTTTTTTTTTTAACGTATTTTATTTCAATTGTTACAATACAATGAAAAAGGACATTTAACTTGTCCACATCAATGGGGGAGATCAGAGCAACAATCAAGGAAATGAGAGTAATATGCATATAGTGATCTTAATTCTTCAGGCCTTATTTTCCACCTTTTCTATCTCTCTATCTAAAAGAAAAAATTCCAATTGAAAAGGATCATTAAAAAACATATATTTTAGCAGCTAAGGTAATACCTGGAAAACAGAGAAAGAAGGAAGCAAATCACATTCAGTTTACGAATAATAGGGCAGGTTAAATGATGTAAAAGTGCTCTAAGCCAGCATGGACACTTCTCTGATACACAGACAAACATATAGCATTATTTATGCAGAGAGAGAGAGTTCTAGCTGTAACAATGAGATTGATGTCGCTTCCACACATACCAGATTGCCACTGTCCATGGATATTTTTTGCGGCGATGACTCAGTGTTTGCTGTGTTTGATAGCTTGTGTTCTGACTGCACATAATCTCTGTGGAGACCAGTTCTTCAACTGTTGAAGCAGACATTAATTCCCATTTTATCACGTGGGTAATAGTTCATTGCCAACTCTCATTCTTCTCTGTCAGGAACATGACTTAGCCCAGTTTGAGTGCATGGGTTTAAAATTTATGCCTTAAGTTAGAAATCTTTGCAAATCCTAGTAATTAACATTGGTAACCAGAGTGAGTATCCTCGTCTGCTAGAGCTGTGAAACATACTGAATGCCTGGTCTCATTTATACACGCCTGTTTCAGTCATGCATGGAGAGTTATTTTTCTGGAAGCTGTTTTGAGTATATATTAAACAGAGTTTTAACGAGTGGAAACTTTTTGGCCCAGATAATGTTTCAACAACTTGTTTTCTCAACATAGTTCAGCCAGGATTTCTAAGGCATTATCTGAGAAAGTAGAAGATATAATGAACCTTTATTGAATAAATATTTTTCCATAGGCATACAATGAAAAGAGTCCATTTTGAATAAGGCCTACTGATTGCACGGACCAGACTCCTCTATTTTCTTTAGTCTAGTGAAGATTCTAGGATGTCTTCAACCAGTGGTTTAGTGAGGGTAGGAGGTGCCCAGGGTGGTGACGCTCTCCCGCTCCCTCCTCTCTGCCCCTCCCCCTGCTCCTTCCAAACCCCCAATGCCATGCTCGCACCCTCTCTTCCTATCCCCTTACCTATTTAAATCTTCACCAGCGCCAGCAGCTTCTCTGGCCTGCTGCTCGTGCCATTGTTGGCTTTCCCTCTGATGTCACTTCCTAGCCCTGCAACTCGGAAGTGAATTCAGAGAGTCAGGTCGACGCAAGCAGCAGGCCAGAGAAGCTGCTGGCGCTGGTGAAGATTTAAATAGGTAAGGGGATGGGAAGAGAGGGTGCGAGCATGGCATTGGGGGTTTGGAAGGAAATGTGACCATCTATTGTCCAATGTCAAGAAGAGAGTATATTGAATAGTCAGTAACCGTGCTCTGTGGAGTGTACATTTCAACAGTAAGAAGGAAAATGGTGCCAGAAATGAGTCATGCCATTAAACATATCGGGGATTGAATTTAATTTGTTGTATCTGGTGTTGCAGCGTTTATTTGTCGGTATGCTAGTGTATGTAATCTAAGCATCCCCGAAGAATGCCACAGCACTAATTTCTGGCAGCCATGAGAGCTATAAAGTTTTGGTCATCTCTGTAGTGTAATATGGATGATGTTGGAAGATTCCTCAGGGAAGGCCTTTTTAGACTCTCTATTGATTTATATGACCTTGAACTCTTCTCAGCAAGAAATATGCAGCTGATAGGCCGTGGTTGGGGGGGATTTTTTTTTTTTGGGGGGGAGAGGGAGGTACACCTAGATTTTGACTGAACTCTGTTTTCTTCATTTAGCCTGTGCAAAATGTATTGGAGTGGCTTTATTTTTGCTTGGGAATTATGTGTCGTGGGACTCCTTACGCTGAGATGTGGCAGGTCCCAGATTTATTTCACTTTGTAACGGTGAGGGTGGTTAAGTAAACACTATAAAAACACTATTGTCACCTCAGGATTCCAATATAAATCATAATGAAAAAGGGGACGTCTAGTGATTTTTCTTTCCCCGCCACCGGACTGTCTAAAAAACATATTTTCTAGCCGTCCTGCTGCTTTAATGTAACCTATAATTTCTTTGTGTTGCCGTGTCTCAAGTTTAAGCAAATGTTTTGAATAAAGACTAATGAGCCAGATACAGTTGAGTCCAAAAAAACGTTTCTGACCTTTCATATGTTGAATTGCTTAGAAAGTGCTTTTTAATTGTTTGCAGTTGGCAGGCCGAGGCTTGTTTCTTATTATTATACATGCTTGCTTTCCCGACTGTCTATCTTTGTGCCAATGAACTATTGATCTGACCCCAGTGTGTGCGTATCTGTAATTAATTTGTTATTGTGATGCATGCTATAGACTATGGGGCTCATTTTCAAAAGAGAAAAACGTCCAAAAGTGGTATAAAGGGGCAGATGGACATTTTTCTTATCGTAGTAAAGGGGGGAGGTCCACCCCGGGTGCCGGCTTGGTAGGGGTAAGGCACCCATCCTCCTCTCTGCCCCCCTGCTCCTGTTTTAAAGGATAACAAAGGTGGAACATTTTCAGCCTATTTCAAATCTCATGTTTATGTCTAAAGCAATGGAGAAAGTTGTGTTACAGCAACTAGAGGATTTTGTGACTTCCCAAGGTTGTTTGGAGGAATTCCAGTTTGGATTTCACCAAGGCCACAACACAGAGTTGCTTTTATTATCTCTTTATGAGGCGATTCAGAAAAGGTTTGATAAGGGGAAACGATACTTGTTGGTATAGCTTGACATGGCTGCAGCATTTGACACTGGTAATCATGTAGTGCTTCTTCAGCGGTTACGCTCCTTTGGCATTTCAGGAGCAATGGATCTCAAACGGTGGGCCTTGGCACACTGAGGAGGAAGAGAGGCGCCTGCCAGCCGACTTCCCTATGCGCTACCTGATTTGCCAAAGGCCTGCATGTTTCCCCCTTCTCTCTAGCATCCTCCGGCTTCCCTCCTGGCCTCCCGGTCTCACCTTTAAAGAGCCTGCAGAGGATCGCCAGTAGGTAAAATGATTTTATTTTCAATATAGTGATTGAAATGTGTCAGTTTTGAGAATTTATATGTGGAAAAAATTGCATTACAATTAGTAAAGGGGAAGGGGCAGAGCTTGGGTGGGCCTAGGGAGGTCTGTGGTTGGGATACTCAGATGATATTTGTTCGACTTAGCTTGAAGTAGTTGAGAAATACTGCTGCAGGCAATCAGCTGGCGCCAGTGCCTCTCCTTCTCTCTGGCCCTCTTCCCTGCTGGCACCCTCTACTGGCATCTCAGAGCCCATCTGGACGGCCTCTGTACATGCGCGGACGTCGACGTGATGATGTCACGCATATGCGTAATGTCATCATGACGACCTCCGCGTACTTCTGGGTGCTTCAAGACGTGGCCACTACCTTTAGTGTGCCCCGGCTCAAGAAAGTTTGAAAGACACTGGTTTAGATGATTTCAGTCATTCCTCTCTAATAAGAGCTTTTGTGTTATAAGTGGAAATTTAAAATCAGATTATTTTCTACATGTCTAGTGGGGTGCCTCAGGGTTCTTCCCTGTCAGCTATGTTGTTTAATTTATTTATGGCGACCATTGGTAAGTTATTTTCAGGTCTTGGTATGAAATATCGATTATATGTGGTTGATCTGCAGTTTGGGAGGGGGGGAGGGGGTTGAGTTTTCTGATGATTGTGAGCAAGGTTTTAGTTTACTGACTGTTTACTTGAATGCCATTGTGGACTGGATCGGTGTTTCTCAACCTTTTCAAGCCAAGTACCCCCTAAGCCAACCGAGTACCCCCGCCCAAGCTCTGCACCTTACCCATCCAAACTTTGCCCCTGACTCCACCCCCATAATAACAGTACTAATTGCAATGCAATTTCTTCCATCCATTTTTCATATACATACAATATTATTAATACATAATGGTAGCCACAAAATTAAAAAAACACAAAGCACACTATGGGCTCCTTTTATCAAGGTGCGCTACAGGGGTTAGCGCGTCGGACATTTCATCACGCACTAACCCCTGCGGCAAGCCAAAAAACTAACGCCTCGTCAATTGAGACATTAGCGACTAGCGCAGCAGGCGGTTGAACGTGCGGTATTCTGCGCGTTAACCGCCTATCGCACCTTGATAAAAGGAGCCTTATATGCAGAGAAAATGTTAAATTATCATTTATATTCAGGTTTTTTTCTCAGAGGTCAAGGCAGATGACTTTAAAATATGCAATGTCATCTCAGTAGCAACTATAGAAAAATAGACAAATATAGTGCAAAATATTGACAGCAGATATAAATTCTCAAAACTGACATATTTTGATTACTAAATTGAAAATAAAATAATTTTTCCTACCTTTGTTGCCTGGTGATTTCATGAGTCTCTGGTTGCACTTCCTTCTGACTGTGCATCCAATCTGTCTTTCTTTCTGCCTCCTGCATACTTCCTCTGCACCAGACCTCATTCCATTCCCCAACCAACATCTCTCTCTGTTCTTCCATGAGTCCAACGTTTTCTTCCTTTCTCCCTGCCTGCGCCCCCCCCCCCCCCCACTGAAGCCATTGCTGCAGATTTTTCCTTGCCTCTCCGCCCCACCCTTGAAGTCGAAACTGCCACCTAACACACTCCATTCTCCCCCCCAACATTTTCTTTCTCTCTCCCTGCCTGCCCCTCCGCTGAAGCCACTGCCGCAATGACAGATTCCTCCCTGCCGCACCCCCAAAGCCGACCCTGCCTCCCAACATGCTCCATTCCTACCCTCCACCCCGCCGCAGCAGCATCAGGGACGGGCCAGGCATGTGCAGCGACTGCAAGTAGCCAGCCCACAAGTCTTCCCCCCAAAGTCAATTCTGACATCAGAGATAAGGTTCCGAGCCAGCCAATCGCTGCCTGGCTGACCCAGAACCTTCTCTCTGACATCAGAATTGACGTCGGGGGAAGGCTTGTGGGCTGGCTGTTGCAGTCGCTGCACATGCCTGGCGGGGTGGAGGGTAGGAATGGAGCATGTTGGGAGGCAGGATCGGCTTCGGGGGTGCAGCAGGGAAGAATCTGTCACGGCAGCAGTGACTTAAGGAGAGGGGTAACGTGAGTAAAGCAGCTCAACCACTAGAGAGCAAACTTTCAAACTCCATGCTTCATGGCTTCATCGAGGAAACATCCTACTTCTCCTTCCGAAAACTATTGAAATCGGTTCTATTTCATCAACACTATGGAATTCTATGCCATAATCTCCATAATCTGCAGACGAGAATCTCACACTAACTGCAATTTCTCCCTCCGACTATTCATGCCTTATTTTGTTTTATTTTGCTGGGTTTGTCTTGTCTTATTTTGTCTATTTCCTTTCTGCTGCCTGGTATAATAATTTATGTTTATCTTGTTAGATTCATTATTCTATCTTTTTCTGTCCAATGTAAGCACTCTGCTTCACTTTCCCTGGTTTTCTACATCTCATCTTCTTTCTAGTTTAATCTTTAATATATGAATGGTGTTATTTTTCTCTTAGGTGCTTTAGTTTAGAGTGAGCCCGTTTGGGACGAGAGTAAAGTTTTTGTGAACCACTTAATACTCATGTACAGGCGGTATATCAAATATAATAAATACAATACAAAAAGAGATGTCCATGTATCATTTTCATTGAATATAGATTTTTCTCAAGAATATTCATTGGGGTATCCTGAACGTCTCACTGGCTGGGGGTCCCTCAGGACAAGTGTGTGCGCCACTGTTTTAGGACTTTCTGAATTAGATGGTGAAGAATAATAGGATGGTTGAGATTAAATTGATATCTCTAGAGCAGAAAGCATATGGCTTAGCTCCTCATTAGCAAGGAACACGACGATCCAGGAATCTGGAACACTGCCTTATCTCATCAATGCAACTTTCAGTTAGAGGGGAAAATTAATATTAAGATGTAAATGATGTTTAAAAAAGCCATTTTCACCTGGCTTTTGCTTTCAAAAGTGAATGTAAATCATGATCGAAAGAGAATCCTGGCAGACTCCTATCTTGATGCCTGCCAAAGCCACTGGCAAACTTTATATATATAGTTATATATATATATATTCAGTTAAGGCCTGAGACTGAGTAAAGGTCAGAGTAGGGTAGCCAGCCGCCTCTCAGAGTCTCCCAAAATAGTTGCATTATTGAAGGGAACAAATTTGGCACCATGGCTACATGTACAAAAGTTTGTTTGCATATAACACGCTCTTGTGGGTTTAGTGCAGTTGTACATACTGGCAGAAGCTGCACAGCCAGCAAATGGCATTCACCACCCTTCCAAGGTATATTTGCACAGCTTGAGTGCAAGATGTTTGATGCTGATCTCATGAGAGAAGCTAATTTGATCTGTCCCTTTGTACTATGACATCGAGATTTTTCTGCGAGTCGCAGGAGAGATCTAGAGGGAGCTAAGCCAGGAAAGTGAACAATTCTGCTCAACCTAAGACACTTATACGAATATATTTTTTCTGGGAAATTTGTATAATGTGTACTGTAGAAAGCGAGAAAATCTGGATTTCCAGTTGCTGATGGATTCCCATGTAATTTATTCACTGGAAAAATCCATGTCTTCCGCATTTTCTGCTGCTTTGGGCGTTGGACGCAAGTTAGACCAAGAAGAGCTTGTCAAGATGTTCTGCTGTTTGAGTCAGAGAAAGATTTGTTTGTTTTATGATAAACTATGATCTAGCACTGGCAGTATAGCAGGAGCTCAAAAGTTTGGGGGTTTTATTAGACTTCTTACAATTTGTGGTCATATTGCGTCAGTGGTAAGGACAATGTTTAGGGTCCGTTTGGAATTGACGCTGTATGGGCTGCTTTCATCAGCTATCTTTCGTCAAGTGATGCAATGTTTTGTCCTACCACATTTAGATTACTGTAATGCTCTTTTATCTGGACTTCCAAAGAAGTCTTTATGGGCATTGCAAATAGTTCAGAATGCTGTGCCAAGGGTGATTGGAGGTACCTCACATAGGGAACTACACTGGCTGCCAGTGGTTTTGAAGATCCAGTTTAAAACTGGGGTGTTAGTGTATAAGGCCTTGCACTAAGCTTTACCAAAAGTAGTACTTGCTTTATATGTGCCATCTTAATCCCTGCGTGCGCAATCTCAGCAACTGTTGATGGTTCCTTCTATACCAGTGGTCTCCAACTCAAACCCTTTGCAGGGCCACATTTTGGATTTGTAGGTACTTGGAGGGCCTCAGAAAAAATAGTTAATGTCTTATTAAATAAATGACAATTTTGCATGAGGTAAAACTTTATAGTTTATAAATCTTTGCTTTTGGCTAAGTCTTAATAATAATATTGTAGTTTATAGCTAAAGAGACATATGATCAAGAAATTGTTTTATTTTACTTTTGTGATTATGATAAACATACCGAGGGCCTCAAAATAGTACCTGATGGGCCGCATGTGGCCCCCGGGCCGCATGTTTGAGACCACTGTTCTATACGGACCACAGTTAAGGGGGTTTTGCTGTGGTGGGTCCCCATCTATGGTGCCATTCCAAAAACTGTCCATCAAATTCTTTCTTTTTTTACTTTTTCATAAATGTTTGAAGACTTAATTCTTTCAGAAGGCTTTTTTAAATCTGTAATGGGTTTTTGACATTACTGTTGTTTTTATTTATATGTTTTGAAGAATTTTATTATTTAGGGGTTTTTTTTTGTAGCATGTAAGGTTGTGTATTTTGAGAGAGGTTTGTTTTTTTATTTATTTATCATTTTAATCATATTTCAATAAAATACATATTGAACAAATGCAAGAGTTTTACACATTAAAAAGAAATTATAAACAAATAAATCAACAATTCTTTTCACTAGATCAGTAATCTTGTGTAGTCCTCATTATGGAGAGAGACAATTTCACAATCAGCAGGAATGATACTTTAAGCAAAAAATTATTAGGAAAAGTAATGCCACATCCCCATTTATAATATGGACCTGCATACTAAGGCACACTCGGGGAATCTGCGATGTTACCCCTTTCCCCTCTAAAAATAATTGTAATTGGGAGGGCTCATAAAATATATAGGAATTCTGATCCATATAGATCATACATTTACAAGGATATCGTAATTGAAATTTTGCTCCCAGTTCTTTCATTTCCAGGAATCTTTTTCTTCTTGTCTGTGTATTTCTTGCTACATCTGCAAACATCAAAATTTTACTATTCAGAAAACTTCCTTCAGCCTAAAAAATAAGGCGAAGAAGAGCTTCTTTATCTAGATGAAATATAAATGTTACAAGAAATGTTGAACACAAAATGACTTCTTCTTGAGACTTCTCCAATATATTTGATATATCCAGTGGACCTGCTATCGTTGTCTGAGGAATAACCTCAGGATCAGAAGAGGAAGGCTTTTTTTGAGAAACAGGCAAAAAGTGAATTTTATGTAGAGGAGGCAGTCCATTATCGGGATATTTGAAAACTTCTTTCAGAAACTTATAAAAAGTTTCTTTAGGTGTCATAGTCAGTGTCTTAGGAAGTTTAATAATCTTAAGTTCAATTTCTTTGTATAATTTTCAAGATTTTCTATTTTTCTCGACATCAAAAGTTTGTCCTGCAAAATAGTTCCAGCAGTAGATTTTATTTCTTGCGCGACTGACTTCAAATCCTCTTCAAATTTTTCTAACCTCAAAGATTGAGCCTGAACAAGAGGAGTCTAATGCAGTCCAAATAGTGTCCTCAGCGGGTCTAACAAGGGGTTGTATTGCTGGTAATTCCCCTCTCTCCACTGGAGCTCCATTGACTAAAGATTTCCCAGCCATGAGTTCTGGTGAAGCCAGCGAGCCCGATAGCTCCGAGGGCAGTGGAGAATCCACTGCCGACATTGCTGCCGAAGTTCCCCTCTCGCGCGGCTGCAAGGGAGGTGCAGATCCCACGGGACAAAGCGAGATCTCTCTTCCTAGTGCTGACGCTTCCTTCGCGTCTGGCTCAGCAGGATTGCCCCGAGGCGTGGATGTGAAGAAACTCGTGAGTAGTCCTTGCCTCATTAAGGCAAGTTCCGGCTGTCAGCTGAAGCAGCCACCCTGCCTCGTCGCTTAGGTATTTTGAGAAAGTTTAAGTGTGGTATATTTAGTATTTTAATGTTAGGGCATGTTTGTTTACTTATTTTATGTGTGTGTTTTTCTGTAACCCACATAGATTTTCAGATATGCAAGATATAAATCTTTTTAAAATAAATAGTATCTAACCCCCTCTTCTACGAAACCACGCTAGTGGTTTTTGGCGCTCAATGGCCCGCGCTGCTCCCAACACTCATTGAGTTCCTATGAGCGTCATAGAAGACGGGGTAAGTGTTCCAATAGACACAACCCCTCATTCTATAACAGGTCACCTAAATTTAAGCACCATCTGCGTGCTTAAACTTATAGAATATTGCTATTCATACATGTACATGGACACCCACTTCCAAATTCTATAAAGTGTGCCTAAGTTGGTAGGCGTGATTCAACAGCAGTTAACAGTGGGAGTGGTTAGGGGCAGATTGTGGGCATGTGTTTGAGTTAGGCACCTATTTTGAGTTATAAGCCATTAGGCGCCTAACTTAGGCCCAGAAAACCCTGGCAGATGCAATGGGAGTAGAACTGACAACCTCAGGGTGCTGAGGCAGCTCTAACCACTAGGCCACTCCTCCACTCTACTAGTACATAGATGCATTCACAGAGGAGGCATAGCCAGGGCCAACATTTACACTCTTAACTAATATTGTAAATTATGCACATAAATGTTGCGTAGATGTGATGTAAATGTCAGTATCTAAATGTAGGCAAATGAATATTGACTTAAGGTAGTTTTCTAAAACAGCAATTAAATATTTATTTGGTTTTATATCCCATCATCCCAGGGGAACTCGAAACAGGTTACAAGTTTACATACATATGGTATGTTTTTACACAGGGGGTTAGCAAACATTGTCTTGACAGAGATGGCAAAACAGTTAACACAAAGCATGGTAAAATAAGACCTAGTGCCTTTTTTGGGCCCCAAATTAATATAAGACAGTGTCTTATTTTCGGGTAGGTCTTATTTTTTTTCCTCTCCTCCACCCCAATTCTTCCTATTTCCTTTCTCTCCCCCACGTGTGCAGCATCTTTCCTCCCCTCTCTCCCATTCCTTGTGCAGCAGAACCATTGAAGCTTTTATCCCTCCCTTCCTCCCATCCCCCTGAGCAGCATGGGATAGGCAAGTTTCAAAACTCTCTCTGGCTCTCCCTTTGACGAGACTGAATATTGCAGTCAGGAAAAAAGCTGCTACTTTTTCTGAGTAGAGGTCTGCACGGGAACAGGGATTGCGGGAATCCCGCGGGAATCCCCCTATAACTCACGGGACTCCCACGGGGACCCCCCTCTGGCCCACGGGACTCCCACAGGGATCCCCCCTCTAGCCAACGGGACTCCCACGGGGATGGAAGGCTTTGGAAGTGCAGTTCGTCCATATAATATAATGGACACATCAGCCTTAGTAAAAGAGGGGGTTTAAGTTAATTACCTGAACAGGAAACAAAAAAAGGGTTCCACCAAAGAGATTCCACAAGGAAAACAGCAGCGCAAACTCAAAAGAAACTGTGGAATTGATGATCCTGTCAGAAGTAATTGCTGCTTTTTATGGGGACGGGCAGGGATGGAGGTAATTCCTTGCGGGGATGGGTGAGGACGGAGAGGATCCTGGCGGGGACGGGTGGGGACGGAGAGGATCCTGGCGGGGATGGATGGGATTTTTGTCCCCGCACAACTCTCTATTTTTGAGCAGGGGCAAAATGGCCTTTCTGCCTGTTTCTGTGTGCTTTCCCTTGCCAACGATCCAGGTAATGGGAACTGGACCTAGGATAGAAAGCCCTGCACATTGGGGAAATTGTCCTGATGGGCTCTAAACCCCTTTAATCCTAGTTTGCCCTGAGGCAAGTCAGGAATGTCACTAGAATTGCCACACTACTTAATTTTGGCACCTGCATGGTGACATCCTGTTAGATTTGCCTCTGCAGTCTTTATCTGGCTGTCTTAGCTGTGCACTCCAAGGCGATATATAGCACTCCTATCACAAATTTCAGTAAGGTACAACCTCAGGTTGGAAATCAAATAGCAAGATCAGCTTTAAAAAAACACCATCTGTAGATCTTTTCCTGCTGTCTGGTAACCAGGCTTCTTTTACAACAGTTTTTCTGCTCAGTTTCATTTATTTAGTTCGTTTTCTATCCCGTCCTCCCCTAAGAGCTCAGGATGGGTTACAGCTGAACCTACATTATATACACTTAACAGGTTGAACTTAAAAAAAACAGGTTACAATTTACCGTAGTTACAGTACAAGTTTTTTTTCTGGTACAAGTTTTTATCCTAACTTGACTGCCCAGCAGTCCACTCATGCGGCGGCCCTTAGGTCAAAGACCAGTGCCCTATCTGAGTATAGCCTTACCTGTGTACGTTCTGGTTCAGCAGGATCTTGTCTAATCCCTAGAGGGTGTTTTCCCTTATAACAGCCTCCGGAAGAGCGTTCCAGATTTCTACCACTCTCTGGGTGAAGAAGAACTTCCTTACGTTTGTACGGAATCGATCCCCTTTTTAACTTTAGAGAGTGCCCTTTCGTTCTCTCTACCTTGGAGAGGGTGAACAACCTCTCTTTCTCTATTAAATCAATTCCCTTCAATATCTTGAATATTTTGATCAGGTCCCCTCTGTCTCCTCTTTTCAAGGGAGAAGAAGCCCAGTTTCTCTAGCCTCTCATTGTACGGTAACTCCTCCAGTCCCTTAACCATTTTTGTTGCTCTTCTCTGGATCCTTTCAAGTAATACTATGTCCTTTATCATGTATGTCAACAAGTGCTGGACACAGTATTCCAGGTGGGGGCGTACCATGGCCTGGTACAACGACATGATAAACTTTTCAGATCTGTTTGTGATCCCCTTCTTAATCCTTCCTAGCATTCTGTTTGCCGTTTTCGCCGCCGCCGCACATTGCGTGGACGGTTTCATTGATTTGTCTACAAGTACTCCCAAGTCACTTTCCTGGGGGCTCTCTCCGAGTATAGCACCAGACATCCTGTGGTTTTTGTTACCGACATTACCTTGCTCTTATCCACGTTGAACTAAGCTAAAGTAAACCTTAAGTTTGTATACCGCATCATCTCCACAGAAGTAGAGCTCGTCACGGTTTACAGTAATTGGTATAACCTCATTTGCCATTTTACGGCCCATTCCTAATACCAATATCCATAATATACAGTTTACAGGTTAAATTTGTCATAGTTACAGTGCAAGATTTTTCAGTACAAGTTTTTATCTTAAGGTGACACATAATCATTTTATTCTTATATACCGCCAAAGCCATAATAGTTCGAGGCGGTTTACAATAAGAAGAGATGGACAATCAGCGAAGATAGGCACAATGAAAAGTCATTGATACATGTGAGCAGGATACAGAGATAAGAGGAGCTGGAACAATTGGTGCACGTTCAGCGAAAATAGACACACTGTAAAGTCGTCAAATACATGTAAGCAGAGGACTGAGAAGGCTTGAGAGTTCTTGGTTACAAATTTGTTGTACAAGTTTGTTTTTACTAGTTTTTTAAAACTTAGATAGGATGAGGAGTGCGAAATAATGTTACCCAGCCAATTCTTCAGTTGACCTGCTGTAGGTAGCTTTTGTTTCAAGGTGGAAAGTTCCTTCATTTGGTCTTTTAATTTTTTCCCCTATTTGCTAACTTGAGGCGCCAAAGTTTTTCCTAGGTTAACTACAAGGATCCATACATATATATTTCTTAGTAATCTATCAGTCGTGGGCAGGGGAGTTAGGTGAGCAGGTATGTTTTTATTGATTTCCTAAAGTTCAGGAGTCCTTCAAAGGATCTAATCTGTGGGGGCAGTTGGTTCCAGTGTTAAGTTTCTAAATTGTCTTAAAATTTCCTTTTAGTATTCTCACCATCAAGTCACTGATGCAGTGCTCTGTTTTGCAAAATGCTTTCCCACAAAAGTGTCACTCTGGTTAGTTTTATAGCGCTTGTGTAAGTTGATTCTTGTCTTTAGCATCTGGCCTGTCTCCTTCACATTTTTTTCATTGAATGATATATGTTCAAAAAGGCAAAGGATCCAAATGGAGACTTAATCCAAAATATTTTAATAAAGATTACCAAAGAATTAAATACAGGTCCTCATCGACTTAAGACCTATGCAACTTACAACATTTCAACTTTACGATGCGTTTCCCCCATCTCCCATCCCAGCCTATACTAACTATTTTTTACCTCTCACTACTGGACCACTAGGGAAAAGGTACGTGCAGAGGGGTAAAAAAATACTGTAGTTAGTATAGGCCGACTTGCGACCTGTCATTCGGAACCAATTGCGGTCGTAAGTCGACAAGGGCCTGTACTGGACTTGCAGCTACTGCCAATTCACAGCATTGGCCATTCAGGATATTTTTCTCAATGTTTGACCTTAAATTTCCTATACACTGTAATAGTTAATACTCAGAAGCACTTATCCAGATAACCATACCAGTGATCCGGATAAATGATGCTGACTGGGACATTCAGAGGCACTATCCAGCTAGTATAAGAACATAAGAAATGGCTTCGCCGGATCAGACCCTAGGTCCATCCAGTCCGGCGACCCGCACCCGCGGAGGCCAAGCCAGGTGTTCCCTGTTGAGAAACCTGAATATCCTCACAAACTGCTTCTGTGGCATATGGATGGTGTCAGGGTTGAGCCAATATAGAAGGCTCTCCAAAGTTATCCAGAGCAGACTGAATGTTGCCACTACGGATAAGTTCCGGTGCTGATTATGTTAAGAGGTTTTAGGCTCAGGAGTAATCTAAGGAAAGGGTAGTAGATGCATGGAACACTCTCCCAAAAGAAGTGGTGGAGACAGAGACTGTGACTGACTTCAAGAAGGCCTGGGATAGGCAGGTAGGATCTCTTAGAGAGAGGAAGAGATCATGGTTACTGCAGGTGGACCATTTGGCCTTTATGAGACCTCTTCATCCTGTTTTGTTCCTGCTAATAGAGGACTCGCATTAATTTGATCAAAAGAACAAAACATTTCTCTGCCTTCTCCATCCTCAAGAATGTCCCGAAGAGAAAGAGCCAATGTACCTGTTCCTGTGCCAGAGGGGGGGGGAGGGGGCATGTGTTGCTGTTATATTGATCTTGGGGGCTTTTTTAATCCATGGAGTCAAAGCAAGAGATCATATTGTCCTTTTATTATACTTGAGGCCCTGAGGCAGTGGTGACTTAGCCACGAAATGATCATTGGCCTTTTGTTTTATTTCAGTATACTTCATTGCAACTAGCATTTTTTGCTAACTATTGCTTTGTAAAGTTCTCATTTGCTACAATTAACCACAAGCAAAAGTTTTTTTGGCCTATGATGCTTGGGTGGTAGAGTGTGGATTCACCTTTCCTATTGTCTGAGGCTTTTCTCTTTTGTGGTTAATATTACTTTGGTGCATAGCGGTTTTCATTAATGGAGTGAGTTTCTTTGTATTTTTTTGTAATTTCCCTCCATTCCCTATTTTGTTAGTTTTGTTGGTTGTAACCCACATAGATTTTGGAATATGCAAGATATAAATGTCTTTAATTAATTAAACTCTAGAATTTGTTGCCAGAGATTAGCTTAGCAGGGTTTAAAAAAGGTTTGGATAATTTCCTAAAACAAAAGTCCATATTAAGATAGACTTGGGGAACTCCACTGCTTATTCCTAGGATAAGCAGCATAAAATCTGTTTTATTCCTTGTCCTTGGGATCTGGCCAGGTGCTTGTGACCTGGGTTGGCCACTGGGCTTGATGGACCTTCAGTCTGTCCCAGTATGGCAACTGTTATGTTCTTGTGACTATATCCAAAGTGAGAGAATGTCTCAGAATAGGATCAGCTGCTGTTCTTTACTCTTCAATGCTTTCCAAGGGTCAACACTTGTTAGTGGACACCTCTTGCGACATGATACACTAAGTTTTACTCACATATGTCCATAGTAAAACATAATATGTTACATTCCTGGGCTGATATGAAACTGGCACTTCTGCACAGCTCCAGGTGTCTGAAATAGTTTTTCTTTACACCATAAAGAATCTTTAAAACTTTTATTATGGGTACAGATTTCCTTAAACTATTTTAACTGTTTTTATTGAAAATATAAGAACTTCACAGGACTCGCTGGCAGTAGTTGCAGTTATTCTATAAAATAGCAAAGGCTAGATCGTTTACTGCCCTTGAAAAGCAATAGACACGTCCAACTACAAAACCTTCAGGAGAGAATTAAAAACCAAGTTATTCAGGAAATTTGTCAAGTCAAACTAACCTTCTCAGTATATCGCCAGACCCTAATGCTTCGTCTAATTATCTATCTTGTCATTTCACTGGTGGAATAGAAGACACTAATATAATGTAATGTTTCACCTCTCTGGCATGCTCCGGCTTTCCCGTGCCAAGGTGAGGTAATTAATCCAAAGCTAATCTGCTTATGCAAGTAAAATTCTTATTAAAATTCATTTTCAAAGTTGGAAAATATATATTCTCTGTTTATACACCGTCATAATTATCCTCTTAGATCAACTGAAAGGTTATCATCCTTGTACATTTGCTTATTTACGAAGCTTTTCTACTGTAGGTTGCACAACCTGGAGTGGACTTTGATAGCAACTCCAGTAGTTGAGACATAAGGACAAGGACAGAACCCCCAAAATGGCAAAGAAAGATCAAGCCAGATACAAGAGTTGTGAGGAAAAGATGTCAACCATATAGCAGTGGACACTGACAGCGTTTCGGCAAGTCTGCCTTTGTCAAGAGTTTCTTGCCAAGATAAATAAATATGTGCAATTCACATTTGGCGGTTTTAGAGAAACTGAAGGAGGAAAATCCCCTGGCAACAGTGCACATGATAATGTTGCAATACACATATAGTTTGATCGTAAATTAATAATGGATGATTGCTGTGCAGACTGAAAAGACTTTTTAAGTTCTCCTCTGCCGTCATCTACTATTTTACTATGGTGGTAGAGTATCATGAGAGTATAGATGGCTTGCCTTCACAAATAGAACCATTAATTCGGCTTTACTTCAGAAAATTCTAGAAGAGAATGTTAGGCCCATCCACTATAATAAAATCCTTAGCGCGCATGCGCACTTCAATCTCTGTGCGTCCATACTTCGTAATCCGTGCGCAGAACCTGCCTCAGCTGATCTCCTGCCCCGATCTCCAGCGCCGGCTGACTTTCTTCCTTCTGACTACGCTGACGAGATGCTTCTTTTTCTCACCTCTGGACCTGCAGCAGCTGCGGTTTCATCAAGCAGCCGCGGGGCATTTGCTAGGCTGGCCCACTTCAATAATGCGAGGCGGGCTGGCCTAGCAAAAGCCCCAAGGCTGCCTGGTCTAGCGGATGCTGGACAGGTAGCAGGGAAGGGAGAAGGGGTACTACTGGACAGGGGGCAGGTAAAAGTAAGGGAGAAGGGCTACTGCTGGACAGGGGGAGCAATGAATGGGGTCCTGCTTGGCAGGAGGGAGGTAAAAGGAAGGGAGAAGGGCTATTGCTGGACAGGGGGAGCAGAAAAGGGGTGCTGCTGGACAGGGGGGAGAGACAGACAGCGGGCAGGGAGAGAGACAGAAAGAAAGAAAGACAGGCAGGCAGGGGGCAGGGAGAGAGACAGAAAGAAGACAGACAGGGGGGGAGAGACAGAAAGAAAGACAGATGGAGGGCCAGGGAGACAGACAGACAGAAAGAAAGAAAGGGGGGCAGGAAGAGAGAAAGACAGACAAAGAAAGAAAAATGCCTAAGTCTACACATCTATTCTAGCACCCGTTAATGTAACAGGCTAAAAAACTAGTCTGTGCTTAAGCTGAAGTTGAGCCAAATGTTATACAGCAAAACAACCGTCCTAAACCTTCAAGTAAGTCTACTAAAGAATGGTTGAAGAACAGATTTTTGTAATCTTGATTGTCCAAATCAAAGTCTTGTTGATGCAAAAAAGGCCTTAAATGTCACAGAGTTTTGTGTGAAAGAGTGGGCCAAAATTCTTGAAAGGTGATATGAGAAACTGATCATTAGTTATGGATATTATTTAGATGACGTTATTGCTGTTCAAGAAGATGCCACCAATTACTGAATGAAGGGTTCACATACAGTACGTTTTCACACAAGGATGCTTATTGTTGAATAGTTATAGTATATCTTGTTTGAATTCTTTTTCTATAGGGTTATGTTTCTAGTTTGTCAGATTTTAGATTAGGATTTAATCATGTAAGCTAAACTTTGTACTAAAATTTAGACTATTCTTTCTCAGTACTCTATATTTATTATCATACTATGTTTTTGCAGGTTTAAAATTTTAAGAGATTCTTATTGTTGTTACGCTGGAGTATCTGGGGTTAAAAACATATTTATATCTTATTTTTTTGCTTTGTCAGTTTTTATTGGTATTTAGGGTTTTCCCATTATAAATCACCTCAAACCTTATGATGACGCTTGATAGATATAAAGTATAAATAAATAGTCTATGTTTGCAAGTTAGTGTTTATATATTATAAATGATAACATCTCTTGCCATACTGGGACAGACTTAAAAACTAATTGCAAATTACTAACTGAATTATTATTTGAGAAATACTGAATTTAGTAGGGAAATAAAAACACTAAATCTGCAAATGCTTACTTTGCCAAGGATGGGATGGTTGGTGATCAGAATCCATCGTAGAGATGTTTTAGGTAATGCCGTTGTGCTCACTTTAATGGGGCAGGTAAGTCGGAGGGGGTGTCGTGCTATTTTCAGAGACGCCATTACACTGAATGTTCCATACGTAGTGATAACGAGATTCTAAATATAGAGAACAGACCACAGTATAACATAAAGCAGATAAATACAGGGCACAGCACTGCTGCACCAGTTCATCTCATTGATAAGAAGCGTCTGCAAATGCTCAAGACTCTGTCTCGCTTGTTGACAGGGGTTTCCTCCTTATCCCGCTTTATAACGTCATTTCATGGCTGCAAAGGCAGACACCCTGTGGTACCTACTAAGGACAGAGAGGAGTATTACTTTGCAGTACCAGTGTGTGCTGAGTTTTACTGGGGGCTTATTTTGCTTTCTAGAATATGTTGGGGGTTACGGATTCAAAAGCGTTTTGTTTTCAAAAGTGCAGTGGTACCTTGGATTACGAGCATAATCTGTTCCAGGAGCATGCTCGTAATCCAAAATGCTCGTTTATCAAAGCGAGTTTCCCCATAGGAAATAATGGAAACTCGCTTTGATGCGTTCCCCTCCCCCCTACGAGAACCGGCATTGCTCCCCCCCGAAGGCCCCCCCCTGCGATCTGGCACCCCCCCCCCCCCCCGTGCGATTGGGCACCCCCCCCCCCCCCCCCGCCACGATCCGGCACCCTCATGACGCGATTGGGCACCCCCCCCCCCCCCCGCTGCTTCTTACCCTCATCTGGGCACCGACACCGGCATGACCTGTGCTTGGTGCCGGTGCCTGAAGATCGGCCTCCTCTTCTGCTAGGCCTTGAGCATCTGAGCATGCTCAAGGCCTGTAAGTTCACGTTCTGAACATCCAAGTCGTGTGAACCAGCCTCATATCTATGTTATTTGAATGTTACGATTAGTAGTTATTAGATGCTTGATAAGTATCATGTCTCCCTTTTAGTATGTATTATATTTCTCTTATTTCAATTCATTGCTGTTAATAAGTATATTTTTGAAACCGTTTCTTGGTAGTCTTATTAATAAGTTTCAATTTGCTGATTTTACCTCATTCATTGTATTTATGTTTATATTTGGTCTTTTTACTGCTGTTAACAAAATTGTAATTTTCATGTTGAATTATACCTGTCGTACACTGTCTTGGGTGAATCTCTTCACAAAGGCAGTTAATAAATCCCAAGAAATCCTATATAATAAAACGCTAGCCGCGCATGCGCACTCAACTGCGTGCTTCTGTTTTCCCTGATCTGTGAGATGTAGGTCCGTGGCCTTGCAGGAGTGCGCATGCGCGCCTAGGGTTCTTTTCAGTTCGTCTTCGCAAGTGGAATTTGAATTGGATTCGTGCTTGTATGGGTAGCCAGTGAGAGTCTAAGAAGGCAGTTGTTATGTGATCATATTTTCTAAGTGAATAGATCAATCTGTTATTTTTTTTTAATTCAATTTTTTATACCATTCTCCCAGGAGAGCTCAGAACGGTTTTACATGAATTTATTCAGGTACTCAAGCATTTTTCCCTGTCTGTCCTGGCGGGCTCACAATCTATCTAATGGACCTGGGGCAATGGGGGGATTAAGTGACTTGCCCAAGGTCACAAGGAGCAGCGTGAGTTTGAACCCACAACCACAGGGTGCTGAGGCTGTAACTCTCCCACTAATTCAATGAGATATTAAGTTTCTTTAAATATTTTTCTGTAAATATACCCATTTTAATAAATGAAGCATTCTGTAGTTAGCGAATAATTCAACAAAATTTGCTTGTTCGTCTTTTCTTTATTCTTTAAATTTGAATTTTAAAAGTACTGTCAAAGAATCTGGAAAATCCAAAAATCCAGACCGACTCGATCACTGAGCAGTCTTTTTTTGGGCCTCTCGCGGTTAGGGCAGTCATGCCTGAATGAACTCTCCAACTTGTTATGTTTGTCTGTTGATTAGATTATAAGCTCTTTTGAGAAGGAACCATGTCTTGAATGTTCTAATGTACAGCACTATGAATGTCTAGCACCCTTTTTTGACTCGCGAGCTACTTTTAAAATGACCAAGTCAAAATGATCTACCAACAATAAAATTTAAAAAAAACACAAGGCACACTGTACGCATAGAATTGTTAATTATCATTCCTATTCCGGGGTTTTTTCAAAGAGGTCAAAGCAGATGACTCTATGCACTGTCACCTCAGTAACAACCATACAAAAATAGACAAATACCTACCCCCCTCCCTTTTTACTAAACCATAATAGCAGTTTTTAGCACAGGGACCTGCGCTGAATGCCCAGCGCTGCTCTCAACACTCATAGGCTCCCTGCGCTAAAAACTACTATTGCGGTTTAGTAAAAGGGGACCTTAGTGTAAAATATAGACAGCAGATATAAATTCAGACACATTTTGATCACTAAATTTAAAATAAAATCATTTTTCCTACCTTGTCTGGTGATTTCATGAGTCTCTGGTTGCACTTTCTTCTTCTGACTGTGCATCTAATCTTTCTTTCAGCCTGTATGCTTCCTCTCCTCCACACCTCATTCCCTCCCCCAACTTTTTCTTCCTCTCTCCCTGACCTTTCTTTCTTTCTCTCTTCATGCCCCCTTTCTTTCCTTCTGTCTCTCTTCTTTCCTTCTGTCTCCCTGCCTGCCCCCTTTCTTTCTTTCTTTCTCCCTGCCCTTCCCCAAGCAACTGCCACTGCCGCTGCCATCAGGGAACAGGACCCAAACCAACACCAATGGATAACAGGCCCCAAAGCCAACGCCGACCCATGCTCTCCCTGCTTCGGGCCGACCAGTATTCCTCTCCTTGACGTCAATTCTGCCATCGGAGAGGAAGTTCCGCCCAGCCAGGCAGTGATTGGTTGTCCCGAACTTCCTCTCCGACGGCAGAATTGACGTCGGGGAGAGGAAGACTGATCGGCCTGATAGATCGCCAAGGCAAAGTGAGTCCTGGGTGATCGACTCACTTTGCCTTGGTGAGCTATCCGTCAATCGCGATCGACCTATTGGGCACCCCTGGTCTAGCAGCACTATAGAAATAATTAGTAGTAGGTCTACTGTTCCCTGTAAGCTGAACAGGAGTCCTTCAACTGCATTGCTACCAGTAGGGGCTGGCGTTTCATTATTGTGTTTTCAATTGCTAGGGACAGACAGGTTCCTTAGAGTCCTGCAGAGCTTGCTTGGCTCTCACTATTGAACAAGGGATAGTGAAATAGCTCCCCCCACTGGCAGGATTGTAGGTGAATTCCTGCTTAGCTTAAAGGGAACAGTGGTTAGGTCATGAAGGAGCACGGGACACTAGTTATACAGAAAATCCCAAAAGCTAGGAGCATTTGCATTTTTTTTTTTAAGCTAATATGAACCAAACCCTAATTCTGAGCATGGGATCTGCTCATGTAATTCCAAATAACACTGACATCACTCTATTCATATTCCTAAACTTATACGTTTTGCACAGGTGGTTCTGCAGTATTATTTAGAAAATGTCAGCATATTATTTGCATAAATTAAATGAATTGGTGCAAATAAATGCTTAAGAAGCAATGTGGATTAAAACATTGGATTTGATCTGAGTGAACATAAAGTGACAAGGGGATGGATTCTGTATAGGACTCCCGGTCTCAGAAGCCGACAGGCGTCCTATATAGAACTGAGCCTAAGGCTGCCTAAAATAAACCCGATTCTGTAACCGACGGCCATGTTAGAGAATATATATATATAGGTGTCCTACTGCTGTCCCAATCGGGACACATGTTGTTTTTTTTTTTTAACTTCCCGAAGCAGGCCATCTACATTGGAGGCGCCTCTGGGAGCAAAGGGAGGCACACAAACCCACCTAAGCTTATGCATATATATATATGAAAAGTGTGTTGTTTAAAAGATGTTATGCTAACTTTTGATGTTTTTATAGCATTCAGAGTTCTTTAGTGATGTTATTTGCTACATCGAAAGATTGCAAGAAGATTTTTTTTGAGCCATGAATTCTGTGGTATCAACCTTAATCTTCTTGGCCATAGTTAGTTGGTTATATCATTGCATTCAAATGTAGGAGCCATGCTTAAAATTCTGCCACATAAAGATGTATCATGAGAACCGTACGGTAATCCTTGTATAAGTAGAGGTGGGGGGGGGAAGAGAAGAAAAGTTGGGAGAGAGAGAAAATGATTTAGTTTCAGAATGCTAGCACAGGTTCTTTTGTCAGACCTGTGAAGGAGACTGGTGAAACTACACTGTACAATGCCACTTTTGTTTCAGATATGAGATCATGCCAAAGAATTTCAGATTTCACACGTAAAGAAGGATCTGTGTTTAGTAAGGAGATAATGGAACGTGCGTATAGTCTGCAGATTGTTTGAGTTTGTGTCCCTGAGATTCTAAAACGCACAAAGGTCTAATACAGCAGTTAAAGATTGTTGCGAGTTTTTCTTGCTTCCCTGAAAAACAGCTGAAAGGATAGTGTACTGCACAGAAATAGTTCAATTGAGCCCTGCTTTCTTTCTGCTTTGGTGCTTTATTTTTATTTGAGCATGTTTGTTTCTGTCGGTTTCCTTCTGTTCCTGTTGGTTTTCAATCTCTAGTGAAACTGGACTCAACTGGCCAAAAGCACCAAAACCCTTCAATACCAACTTTTTTAAATGATTAGGGATGGCACACACAGCACAAATACCCCTTTCTTCTTCAAAATGAAGGAGGTTGTTCTAGAGAATGTCATAAGAACAGGTGCCCATGGTTAACCGCGGGGCTTGAGTAGGGACAGGGACAAACTTTTCCCCCATGTCATTCTCTAAAAACTTGAGACTAGTATCAATATGTAAAAACTTAACACATGTTAGACAATAGGCAACTGAATTCCATGATTTAAAAAACTGCAGAAGCTGTTTTTGGATTTAAATGAACTTTAAATTTAAATTTAAATAACACTTCCCCCCTCTTAGGCCTCTCACCTTCCCCCTTTACACCTAACTCTTTAATCTCTCCACTGTAGTTCCTCTCTCATCTTTCTTCCTGTAAACCGTGCCGAGCTCCGCATTCGTGGAGATGGTGCGGTATATAAACCCAAGGTTTAGTTTAGTTTAGTTTAGTTAAATGACAACATTTGTATCTTGTCTACCTTTGATGTAGCAACAAGTCTTGTTTGCTGATCAGACTCCTACCATCTGCAACATCCTTCCATCATGTGCCCAGCTGCTCAATCATCTTACTGTTACTGCCACAGATTCACCCATCATTGCTGGAATCAAAAAACATTTCTAGCATTTAATAGACAACTTATTTTCCTGTTCATCCACTGCACAGTTTAGGTTCTCTTCTACACCCATATCTAAAAGACTAATGTTATGTTAATCAGGTTTTCTATTCTGCCATTCAGTTCAAGGTTGCATTACATTACAAGAGGTTGGGTCAGTTACCCAGGAAGTTATAATGGACAGTTTGGCACGGTCATTCAATAGAGTTACTATTACAGGTGGATCAATACAGTTAGGTCATAGTTACAAATACATAGTTACAATTCAAGTAGGATGGATACGGCAATTTGTCTGGTAAACTTTATATTATTACATGCTGGGAATTTTAAGTGAAAAAGATTTCTGGTGGAATAATCCAGTTACCTCCCCAGATGATGTAATAACATAGTGAACTGAATCTTTGGGAAGGTCCACAAAGCACTGATTGAAATGGAAAGCTCTATTTGTGATTTATAAGCGGTTGTGGGCAATGTGTGGCACAGTGGTTAGAGCTACAGCCTTAGCACCCTGAGGTTCTGGATTTAAAACCCATGCTGCTCCTTGTGACCCTGGGCAAGTCACTCAATCCCCCATTGCCCTAGGTACATTAGCTAGATTGTGGTGAGCCCACCAGGACAGACAGGGAAAAATGCTTGAGTACCTGAATGTAAACCACTTAGGCTGTAAGTAGTATATAAATACTAAAAAAATTATCCCTTTTTATACTTTATATTAAAGAGATTTAAATATAAAATCATAAATGTTTGAGGGTTGTGCAAATGAGGACAGAGCTCGCAGGGATGGAGATGGAGCCCATGGAGGGGGAGGAGAAAAGACAGGGATGGGGACAAAATTTGTCCCCATATTATTTTCTATTTGTTCATTACTGAGGTTGCTCAGCTCCCAACTCTATCCAGCATCTTAGTAGTCTCATAAAACATGGCTACTCCTAGAACTTGACTCCTGAGGACTCATGTTGACCTATTAGGCGGTGGCATTGAGAAATAGCTGCAGCTCTCACCCGGTCCTCCTCCGTAGCTCAGGAATTGTGATGTTACTAACACAGCATTCCTAGCCCAGGAAGCATAAAGCAAGTCCAGGAGTTAAACCCAGGTTCTCTGCATGGCATCTTCTTGTTGCTGTGAATTAGACTATCCTCCTATTATCTGTTGAGCCAATCACTGGAGAACTTTTGCAAGGACATATAGGGCTTTTACTCCTCCTAGGTTACCATTATTGCATCTATGGATTGGTAGGCCTCATTGTCGCAGAACCTCAAACATCATCTAAGAGGAAGAGAGACTAGTTTGATTCTAGAAAAGAGATATTATTAGGAACTCATTTTTTTTGTTTTAGTATGGTACTTCATTGCAGACATTTGCTTTCCGAAGATGAATAGTGCAATTTCAATCAGCATGTTCTTAGACAAAATCTATTGTCTATGATATTTATCTCATCTGATTCTTGTCCGAATTACGTTCTCTAGTACATTTAAGTAATCATTTTAGAAGCCCTATTCATGATTTGGATGTGCATATCTCAAACATACATACAGTACATCTCAATTTTATATCTCCAGATATACAAGTCAAAATCATAAATACATGCATTACAAGGAACACAAAAATGCACATGCATATCCCAAATTAATCTCCACTGACATCAATGTTGAGATTTGCACTTACTCTCAGGGATGTCTAAGTTATACAGAGTTGCTCATTTTGAGTAGCACTGCTACTACTATTTATCATTTCTAAAACTCTGAAAGGTGTACGCAGCACTGTACATTTAACATTCAACCGATGGTCCCTGCTCTAAAGAGCTTACAATCTAATTTGGATAGACGGGACATTTCAGGGTGGGGAGTTTCTGGCAGAAGGAATGAAACAATGGGTATAGGTATCTGATGGTGAGTGGGAGTTAAAGAGTTGAAAGCAGTTTCCAAAAAGTGGGCTTCTAGCTTGAATTTGAATACTGCTAGAGACGGAGCATGACGTATTGACTCTGGCAGCTTGTTCCAGGCATACTGCACTGCAAAAAAGAAGAGTCTGGAATTTGCGATGGAGAAGGGTACAGATGAAAGGGACTTACCTAATGAATGGAATTCACGGCAGGGAGATATTGAGGGGCTACAGAGTGAATGCACTTGTAAGAGGAGTTTGAATTGTATTCGGAAGCGGATGGGGAGCCAGTGAAGTGACTTGAGGAGAGGGGTAAAGTGAAGCAGTTCTCACGGAATATGAGTCATGTAGCAGCAGTTTGAATGGATTTGAAGGGGAGAGAGACAAAGAGCAGGAGACCTGAGAGAATACGTTGCAGTAGTCTAAGTGAGTGATTGGGTGGTTGTCCTTTTAATTATTCAGTTCTCCCAAAAGTGATATTGGCAAATGTTAGCATGTGATGTGACAGCTTCGGGGCTTACAGACATGAAGGTTCCTAAAATGGCAGACATATATGTGTGTGTCCTGGCCCATTCTGATATGCCAAAATGCCTCTTTATGTGCCAGCACATACATTTCTAGTTGGCATGTTGATTCTGTTAATATTTTTAAGATTTAGCAATTTTTATTGGTAATCACAGATTTATAGTACACAATATATGCAGTCGATATAATTGGTCATCCATTTTTATAACATAAGATAATGTCCTTAATACCCTCTTAAATTCTATGGTAACAACATGCCAAATTTGGAGGTCATCCAACAAGATAAAGTAATATTTTTAATCCCGAGTTTACCATAGCCAATATGTTGGCAATTCTGATCTAAAATACCAGCAGTTTCCAGTGCTCTATTTGAATCTCTTTTCATTTCAAAACTTGGGGGGGGGGGAGGTCTCGACTTCCCCAAAGACTTTATAATCATACCAGGGCTGCAACTGCTTTGTCAATGGTAGATGTAAATGACTATAACCAAATAATAATAATAGTTTTATTCTTATATACCGCCAAAGACATGAAAGTTCGAGGCAGTTCACAGTAAGAGATGCTGGACAATCAGCGGAATAGTTACAATGTAAAATCGTCGAATACATGTAGACCGAGTAAGGAGATAAAGACTTTTAAAAGTTCTTAGGTTACAAATCGGTTAAACAAGCTCGTTTTAACTAGTTTTCTAAAACTAGGAGTGCATAATAATTTTACCCAGCCAATCGTTCAGTTGTCCTGCTTGGAAAGCAAGAGTTCTGTCAACGGCAGGCCTTTATTATTGGATGGGTAAACATGTGGATTCTATGTGAAGGCCTAATAGAACAATCCAAGTTAAAGTGGAAGACCAAACGGGCCAAGAATTGATTTGAAACAAAGAAAAGCAAACTTGAACAAAACTCTTGCTTCCAGGGGCAGCCAATGAAGTTTTTGGTAATAGGGAGTTATATGTTCCCATTTTTTTTTTTTAAACCAAAATCGGACTGCTGAATTTTGAATAATTCAGTCTTTGAGTGGTTTTCTTGAAAGATCCCAAATAAATGATGTTACAATAGTCGAGCATGCTTAAAATGGAAGATTGCACCAGTAAATGGAATGATGCTGCATCAAAGTACGTTTGGCGAAGGCACAGGCGGAAGAACAAATGGCTAAAAATGTAAAAAAGGGAGATAAAAATTTTTTCAGATATATTAGTGAAAGGAGGAAGATAAAAAATGGAATTGCTAGGCTAAAAGATGCTGGGAACAAATATGTGGAGAGTGATGAGGAGAAAGCAAATGTGCTAAACAAATACTTCTGTTCTGTGTTCACAGAAGAAAATCCTGGAGAAGGACCGAGATTGTCCGGCAAAGTTACACGAGAAAATGGAGTAGATTCTGCGCCGTTCACGGAGGAGGGTGTTTATGAGCAACTTGAAAAACTGAAGGTGGACAAAGCGATGGGACCAGACGGGATCCATCCCAGGATACTAAGGGAACTCAGAGAGGTTCTGGCGAGTCCTATTAAAGACTTGTTCAACAAATCTCTGGAGACGGGAGTGATTCCTGGGGATTGGAGGAGAGCGGATGTGGTCCCTATTCATAAAAGTGGTCACAGGGATGAAGCAGGAAACTACAGGCCGGTGAGCCTCACTTCAGTTGTTGGAAAAATAATGGAAGTGTTGCTGAAAGAAAGGATAGTGTATTTCCTTGAATCTAATGGGTTACAGGATCCGAGGCAACATGGCTTTACAAAAGGTAAATCGTGCCAAACGACCCTGATTGAATTTTTTGATTGGGTGACCAGAGAGCTGGATCGAGGACATATGCTAGATGTAATTTATTTGGATTTCAGCAAAGCCTTTGATACAGTTCCTCATAGGAGGCTGTTGAACAAACTTGAAGGGCTGAAGTTAGGACCCAAAGTGGTGAACTGGGTCAGAAACTGGCTGTCGGACAGACGCCAGAGGGTGGTGGTTAATGGAAGTCGCTCGAAGGAAGGAAAGGTGACTAGTGGAGTCCCTCAGGGTTCGGTGCTGGGGCCAATCCTGTTCAATATGTATGTAAGTGACATTGCTGAAGGGTTAGAAGGAAAAGTGTGCCTTTTTGCAGATGATACCAAGATTTGTAACAGAGTAGACACCGAAGAGGGAGTGGAAAATATGAAAAAGGATCTGCAAAAGTTAGAGGAATGGTCTAATGCCTGGCAACTAAAATTCAATGCAAAGAAATGCAGAGTAATGCATTTGGGGATTAATAATAGGAAGGAACCGTATATGCTGGGAGGAGAGAAGCTGATATGCACGGACGGGGAGAGGGACCTTGGGGTGATAGTGTCCGAAGATCTAAAGGCGAAAAAACAGTGTGACAAGGCAGTGGCTGCTGCCAGAAGGATTCTGGGCTGTATAAAGAGAGGCGTAGTCAGTAGAAGAAAGAAGGTGTTGATGCCCCTGTACAGGTCATTGGTGAGGCCCCACTTGGAGTATTGTGTTCAGTTTTGGAGACCGTATCTGGCGAAAGACGTAAGAAGACTTGAGGCGGTCCAGAGGAGGGCGACGAAAATGATAGGAGGCTTGCACCAGAAGACGTATGAGGAGAGACTGGAAGCCCTGAATATGTATACCCTAGAGGAAAGGAGAGACAGGGGAGATATGATTCAGACGTTCAAATACTTAAAGGGTATTAACGTAGAACAAAATCTTTTCCAGAGAAAGGAAAATGGTAAAACCAGAGGACATAATTTGAGGTTGAGGGGTGGTAGATTCAGGGGCAATGTTAGGAAATTCTACTTTACGGAGAGGGTGGTGGATGCCTGGAATGCGCTCCCGAGAGAGGTGGTGGAGAGTAAAACTGTGACTGAGTTCAAAGAAGCGTGGGATGAACACAGAAGATTTAGAATCAGAAAATAATATTAAATATTGAACTAGGCCAGTTACTGGGCAGACTTGCACGGTCTGTGTCTGTGTATGGCCGTTTGGAGGAGGATGGGCAGGGGAGGGCTTCAATGGCTGGAAGGGTGTAGATGGGCTGGAGTAAGTCTTAACAGAGATTTCGGCAGTTGGAACCCAAGCACAGTACCGGGTAAAGCTTTGGATTCTCGCCCAGAAATAGCTAAGAAGAAAAAAAAAAAAAAAAAAAAAATTTTAATTGAATCAGGTTGGGCAGACTGGATGGACCATTCGGGTCTTTATCTGCCGTCATCTACTATGTTACTATGTTACTATGTATGTTATTTTCCATAATGTCGAGAAGCCTTTTCTAACCAATAATTCTGTGTGTACATCTAGAGTGAGGTAACGGTCCAGAGTCACGCCCAGAATTTTTATGGAATCGGCAATAGGAAAGTCCTGTCCATTCAAAGAAATTGATGAATCTTTGATTTCATCATTCGTACTAGCCAGAAAAAATTTGGTTTTTTCTGAGTTGAGTTTCAATTTGAATTCGGCCATCCATAGTTCAATTTGCTTTAAAATAGAAGTCAGGTGATTCTTTATCTCAGTGGGCTGGTTTGTTAGGGGAAACACTAAAGTGATGTCGTCAGCATAGATGTAAAATTTGGCTTTTAAACTTTGCAATAGGTTCCCCAATGAGGCTAGGTAAATGTTAAACAGTGTAGGGGATAAAGGGGAACCCTGCAAGAGTACCCAATTGAAGGATGGTTTATTATCACTATAAATTCTGTATGATCATTTGCTCAAACTCTGAAACCATTTTAACCCATTACCAGAAAGTCCAATTGACTCCATACAGTCGATTAGGATAACATGATCGAAGTCGCTACTTATCTAAACTACTATAACTAAATGTTGCAGTTGCACCCGTAACCAAGAGTACTTTAGAAAAGACAACTCATCTGTGTGCAGGGGGGCACCTGGAGTAGAATTGGGTACAAGTGGATCGATTTTTCACTTCATCAAAAATGACAAAGACTAGGGGGACACTCGATGAAGTTACAGGGAAATACTTTTAAAACCAATAGGAGGAAATATTTTTCATGCAGAGAATAGTTAAGCTTTGGAACGCATCGCCAGAGGTTGTGGTGAAAGTGGATAGTGTAGCTGGTTTTAAGAAAGGTTTGGACAAGTTCCTGGAGGAAAGATTCATAGTTTGTTATTGAAAAGACATGGGGGAAGCCTCTGCTTGCCCTGGATCGGTTGCATGGAATGTTGCTACTCTTTGGGTTTTGACCAGGCTACTGAGTTTGATGGACCATCGGTCTGACCCACTGTGGCTGCTCTTTGGAAGTGCTGGGCACGACCCTGAGCTGCCCAGGCTCTGGGTCCTTTACAGGTGGATGTAATCTATTTTCATGCTGTTTCTGGAAGATCGGCACACATAACAGCAAATTAGGCCAATTATCAGCAATAATTGTTAGTACCAATTAATGGATAATTTTCCAGTTAATGTAATTGCCAATAACATGTGTGCACAAGATTATAGAATGAAGATTTTAATGACCAGTAAAACTTGACAATAATCCCTTGCTCAACACTTTAAAACTCTCAGATGTGTGACCTGAAGACCACCTGGGAATGAGATGCCCAATTTAGGACTCACCACCCAATCATTGCATATATGCAGCCAATGGCTTAATATGTTCAGTTATTGCCAATAGTAATAGCAATCGATTGATTGATTGATTGGTTTATTTATTCCATTTTCTGAACAGTTTACATGAATTTATTCAGGTGCTTAAGCATTTTTCCTGTTCTGTCCCTTCGGACTCACAATCTATCTAATGTACCTGGGGTAATGGGGGGATTAAGTGACTTGTCCAGGGTCACAAGGAGCCACATGGGATTGAACCCACAACCTCAGGATGCTGAGGCTGTAGCTTTAACCGCTGCGCCACAGTTGAATGGCAAAGCAGAATCCCGAGAGAGGCTCCAAAAGAAGCAAGTCAAAGTCAGTAAAGAATTTGACAAGTGAGAGATAGTGAAGGAGTGTGGCTGATGAATAATAATAATAGTAATAGATTTATTTCTTATATACCGCCAAAGCCATAGTAGTTCGAGGCGGTTTACAACGAAGAAGGACTGGACAATCAGCGAAAATGGTACGATCAGAGCAAAAAGGTACAGAGAAGAAGGTCAAGACAATATGAGTAAAGGTTCAATCCAAGAATGTAGATATAACAAAGGGATATAGTGGATGTAGGTATATAAGTAAAAAAAAACAAAACAGAGGGTAAAATCAGCAGATGAAGATGCAGTTTAATGGGGAGCAGGACATGGTGAGATAAGAGGGGCCATGGGTAGGGCATAGAGGTCTTGGGGTGTAAATCGGGTGAATAGATTAGTTTTTAGTAGTTTCCTGAAGTTTAGGTAGGATGAAGCGCGTGAGATGATGTGGGCCAGCCAGTTGTTGAGCAAGAGTTCTGTTTAGATATCTTTTGTAACGGCAGGCCTTTAGAGTAGGATAGCTAAACAGGTGGGTTCTGCGTGTGTGTTTGGATGGGCGGTCTAGGATAAAATGAGGTACCAAGTAAAGGGGGGCCGAAACAGGCGAACTTGAATTGCACTCTTGCTTCCAAGGGTAGCCAGTGAAGTTTGTGGTAGTAGGGAGTTAAGTGTCCCCATTTTTTTAGTCCGAAGATCAGTCGGATTGCCGTGTTTTGGATGATTCGCAATCTTTGAGTGGGTTACAGAAATGCATACATATGAATCATTACAAACATTCAGAAATAGCAGACAATTTACAAAAAGCTCCCCCTGAGCACATCAATCAAATGAACTACAAAACAAGGCATTTCCTTGGACTCCTCAGTTCATAGGCAGGAAGCCAAAAAACTGCCCAGTCTCTGTTTGCCCACCTGTTCCTGGCCCAAAAAATAAGCCAAAAGGTCACACAGCAGGACACAGATTGAAAAGAGGAATGAGTGCAGGAGTAAAAGCCAGGGCTTTATCCTTCAGCTCAAATGCACCTGGAGTAGGTATGGGAGAATGGCGTTTCACTATTATATTACATACGCTGTCTTTATTCTTGTGGTTTTCACATGATTCTTGTCTTTCCCCTCAGGCCCCTCTCTCCTTATTATATCCCTGTTAATAGCTTAATTATTGCATCCTAACATCTGCCCCCAAATACCCACACAGAGCATTTCAGGGAACAGACTCGGTGGGCCAACCTGCTGCCATCTGCAGTGTTGCTATTTGGTTTCTAAATACGATGGCTTCTCAGTCAATTTTGCCCTGTAGTTGGGATTTCCTGCCCAACACATATCAAAATCAGGTCATCCAAAACCTTCTGAATAATTTAATGTCTCTCTCTTTAGGTCTTTTTAGGGTTTGTTTGTTTTTCCTGGTGTTTGACTGTCTCACGGGTGTTGCATATTAGTTGTGTTGAAGTAAGGAACTATACACGAGTGGCAACTGTATTTATTACCGTATGAAGCTGTTAGAATTAAAATGTGGACTTGTAGAATATCTGGTACTGATTTCGGCAGCAGCTAGCTTTGTGTAGTTCAGATGGAGTCGAACTGCTTTAAATGACAGTAGGTCACGATACTCAAAGCCTTCCTGAATGAATTGCAGAGCAGCCTGCATCTGATATTCTGACTGTAGTGTTAGACATACAGGGACCCTAGGGCCCCCCCAATTCCTCTCCTACCTGCCCCCCTCCCCAAATGCCCCACCCAACAAATATCCTTCCATCCAGTATTTCTCCCTTCCTTGGGCAGGGGTCTCAAAGTCCCTCCTTGAGGGCCGCAATCCAGTCGGGTTTTCAGGATTTCCCTAATGAATATACATGAGATCTGTGTACATGCACTGCTTTCAATGCATATTCATTAGGGAAAACCCGACTGGAGGGACTTTGAGATCCCTGCTTTAGGGGGACTCCACAGGCTGGGAGGTCCTTCCCTGGTCCGAAGCCTCCCTCGCCAAATGCAAGGGAGTTGCTAGCGTGGCTGCAGTTCTCTGGCGTTCCTCTGCTGCAGTCTGTCCCCCTCTGATGCAACACCCTCTTTCCACTTGAGTGGAGCGCAGCTGAGGAACGCTGCCAAGGAGGTCACAGGCAGCACTAGTGAATCACTGCCGTGTTGGTGACCTCCTTGTATTTTAAAATGTGAAGGGAATAACTGGGCACACTGTCAATGTTTTGTATGCCATCAGTTCTTATGAAATTGCATATCTTCGCTTCATACCCAATTTTTCTTGTATTTTAAATTAGCTAGGGGTGTTTAGCTTTCATTTTGTTTATTTTTGCTTTGCAGGCAATGTATTTATAGCACAAGAGAAAACCCTGAAATATTGGGTATTTTGCTGTCATTTATGGTTAAAATGACGTAAGTTGTGGTTTCTGTCTGATGCAGTTTATTCATTTATAGCCCACTTTTATCAAAGTGGGTTACAGAAATGCATACATATGAATCATTACAAACATTCAGAAATAGCAGACAATTACAAAAACCTCCCCATGAGCACATCAATCAAATCCTAAGATAAATATAAGCGCTCAACGCTCATATTTCATTTTACAAAATAGGCATCATTTCAAAAGTTTCTTAAAAGGAATCATATTCCTCGGTTGTCTAATGTAGAGTGGGCTATTGTTCCAAGTATCAAGGCCAATATAAGAAAATAAACCTATTCAAGTCGTATGCAATTTCCTTTGCTTTAGAGAAGGGACAGTAAAGTCCCCTCCATTTACTGATCATTGGATCCGGGATGGCGTATAAAAAGAAATGCGGTCAATCAGATATTTCGGTGCCATTTGACGTATATACAGATACGTCAGCAGTAACAATTTATACCAAATCCCCTAGTAGTAAACCAAGTGGGAGAATTAAGTGGAGCATGGCACATGGAATTCTTTCCGTGCATTCTGTGTGCCTGTGTATTTATGGATATATAAATATGTAGAGGCTGGGAGGAGTTATGGAGGACCGTCTTAGGAGGTGGTGCATTTAGGATGGCTGGTTCAGATGTTGGAGTTAATTTTAGGGATGGGGCCATTTGCAAATGAGGTAAGGCAATTACAAGGGTAGGTTTGAGAGAGAAGGCAGTACAGAGGGATTGGAATAGTTGTTCAGTAGTTGGGGGGGGGGGAACAGTTTGAGGGACTTGGGATGTTGGCTAGTAGATAACTATTAAGTTATTTGGGAAAGTTCCTTTGAAAGTTGGCCCAGTGCTGACCCTATTCTGTCTCTATTCTTTCGCAAGCATTAAAGAAGGCTAAATATAATTTTGTTTTACTGCCATCTGTGAAAACTTTTATCAGCATAAAGCTTTTTTAATTTATACCTCAGACATAATGGGGATCATAAACAAAAAATAAAAATGTCCAAAAACCGTTCTAATTGCCAGGACATCCAAGTGTCGATTTTATAATCCATTTTTCTGGACGTCTAGCAAGATGCTATGCATCCAGAGTTCCAGGGGACGTATTGGGGTGTGTATTATGGGTGGGCTTAATTTGGATGTCTTGTGATGATAATCAAACCTTTCTCAAGACTTCCTGGATGGAACTTAGACATTGTTAGCTAGACCTGTTTTAGAAGCATCTAAGTGCCAGAAAGGTACCCAAACTAATCAGATGATCACTAGATACATGAAGGTATGACCCACCCCCACTGGTCACTGACACCCTTCCACCTCCCAAAAATCTGAATGAAAGAGGCATATTCCTGTCTCTAGAACAGCACCTACCGTAGTAAGGGAAATCTTAGTATAGCAACACACAGGTCTTAAGTAGCCTGGTGGGTGGTTAGTGAACCATAGGGAGGAGGAACCAGGATCATAAGCCACTCTAACCACCAAGTATGAGGCCACCAAAACCCTACTATACTGCTATATAGGGGTTACCTGCAGCCATAAGGGCTGTTGGGGTGGTAGACAAGTGGGGGGAGTTTTGGAGGGCTCACCATACACTAGAAGGAGGTTATGGTGAAATGTGTACCTGGCACTCTTTATGTGATGTTCACAGCAGTGCCCCCTAAGGTGCCTCACTGCTCTGTTGGCATGTTTGTTTGGCCAGTCCATCACAATGAAAGTCACTCCCATGTCCAATGGTCTAAATTTGGATATTTTCAACTTAAATTTTTCTTTAGTCGAAAATGGGATATAAAGTTAGGTGTCCTAAGGGTTGGATATCCTGTCAGACAAGACATCCAACTAGGCGTTTTTCAAAAAAAAAAAAAAAAATAAATAAATTATTGTTGCATATCCAGCGGTTCGACTTTTGAAAATGGACATTTCTGTGCTTCCGACTTTGGACATTTTGCGGGAAACGTCCAAATCGGACTTGGATGTCCTTTAAATAAATGGGCCGCCACGTCTAATCTCACTCTTTGAGGCAGTCCTCTTTTGGTACTTCTAAGGCAATAGAGGGATAAAATGACTTGCCCAACTTCCCTTGTTTCAGCCCACTGTTCCAGGGCTGCCACGATACCTAGTTCTTGGAGGAGGGGCTTTTGAACAGTTCTGTTTTTGAACTTATATCCTGATCCAGTGTGCTGTTTGTAGACTCTGATTCTAGCCACTGAAATCAACACTGCAGGTTCCATAATGCACCAAGACAGGATTGCTAGAAATCCTGGACAATATATTTTTGACATACTGCTTAATAAAGATTTCTACAAATTGGGGGGAAAAAAAAATCTCCTCCTGGAACTGGGTAACTTAGCAGCTCTCACATTCCAGCTCTAGCCATGTGTTTGCCTGGTCCCCGTGCACCCATGGCAAGACTCTGCATTTTTCCCTGCTACATCTGGAGAAGTGATATGTGACTATGGAGGTGAGAGAAGATTGAGGAGGGGAAAATGCCACAAATGTATTTGCCTAGGACCCGATTAATACTGATCCAGCCCTGCCAGTGAAGTTGATATTGAAAACTTTTATGCAGTCAAAAGTGTTTGTTTCAAATTTTGGCCGTAAAAATAAATAAAGTGGTACCTTGGTTTGCGAGCATAATTCGTTCCAGAAGCATGCTCGTAATCCAAAGCGCTCGTATATCAAAGCGAATTTCCCCATAGGAAATAATGGAAACTAGGACGATTGGTTCCACATCCCAAAAACTTTAATAAGAAAATACAGTACTGTACGTACTTGTATTGCAAGATCTCACTCGTTTCGAACACTCACTACACTGCGGGTGAATTGGACGTGATGCACTCAGCGTGTGATGTGTTTATGTTGTGCGCACTTGAACTGCAGGTATTACGTTCAGACGCGATCAGTGATGCGACACACTTATATTGTGTGTATTTGACGTGACACATGTAGATGTGCTCGTACTGCAAGACAATACTCGTTTTTTGAGTTAAAATTTAAGAAAATGTTTTGCTTGTCTTTCAAAACACTCGTAAACCACATTACTCGCTATCCAAGGTTTGACTGTGTACCTTGAAGAATTACCAGAGATATTCAGGGGTACGACCCTAGTTTATCCATAAAGCATTGATATTCAGTGACTGTACAAATAAAATGTTCCATAAATCTTATCTGTAGAAACAGCAAAAAGATACTTGGGTTACTTATCCATATATGTGTTTTATGTTTATTAGTACTTATAGTCTGCCTTTCACAGTAACAACAGAGCGGTTTACAAATTTAAAAGCAAAAGAAAGGAACTCCATTATCAAAAGGAAAGATAAAATAAATATAACCTCCTGAATAAAAAAAAGTCTGGAATCCCTCCTAAGTTCCAATCCAAAAGGGTCTAATTACAGTAGATAATAAAAATCTACTAAGAATATGTGTTGCTAATGACGGTGAGATTTTCAGATCTCGTTTTTAAAAAAACACATAAAGATGTCAGGCTCACTAGGAAGATGAAGGCCAGAAACTTGCTGTTGGGACCATGAAACCCACACAATTAGAACTAATAATGGTCACAACACGTGAGGGTTCACACAGATGCTCAAGTTGACCAAGTTTTGCCTGATGCAAGGACAAAAACAGTATTGATAACATCAGACTAAGAATATAACATAAAAATTACATGCTAACTTGGATAAAAGCTCAAATATATATAGGGGTGTCCAATAAGAGCACAAGATTTGAATTGGGCACCATTTCCATTCTGTTTAGGTTGGGCTGAAAATTTCACAGTTGTATAGACACACTGCGATTAGAAATCATGGATCGCTACACGAATGAACAAAGCGTTATTACACTGCTCCCCCGAAATTTGTGGGGCTTCCTGGAAACAACGAATATGGCTTTTCGCCTGTCAAAGCGCAGCTGGAGCGTCGACAGGTGAAGAAAATCACTCGCTGTCTGCTCCGATCGCCTCTTCCTGTAGTAAAGTCAGGCTACACCAATCAGAAGCTGCTTTGACATGCAGCTCCTGATTGGTATAGCCCAACTTTAGTACAGGAAGAAGCGGTCACAGCAGACTGCGAATGAGTGAGTCCGCGAACTGCGAATTCGCGGGGGAACACTGTATTATGAAAACTTATTACAAATTTGAGCAAACTGGTTTGGTTGTGGACATGAAAACAGCAGGGCGCCTTCACACCAGTCGGTCTGTTGAAAACATTGTTGAGGGAGTAAAAGTGTTACCAAGAGTCCAGGAACCTCGATTTGCCATCATTCGCAGCAATTAGACATTTTGAGAAGCACCTCATGAATGCATCTCTTCACTTTCATGAGAAGCAAATTCTCATGAAAGATCTGCATCTGTTTGCTTACAAGGTTCAACTGGCACAAAAACTGCAGCCAACGGACCACCCACAGTGCCGCGCATTTGTCAGTTAGGTGTTTGTCAGCTGAAAGAGGAGATTTGACACACCATTGCAGGACTTGAGCCACAATATTGCAAAAATGTCATAAATTTCATCAAATTAACAAGTGTGCTAGAAGAGTCGTGGGGGGCATTTGTCAGATATTATGTTTCACAATTAATCGCAATGTGTGTACTTTATATTAAAATAAAAATATGAGCATCGCCACTGCTGGGTCAGACCAGTGATCCATCGTGCCCAGCAGTCCGCTCCTGCGGTGGCCCCTAGGTCAAAGACCAGTGCCCTAACTGAGACCAGCCCTACCTGCGTACGTTCTGGCTCGGCAGGAACTTGTCTAACTTTGTCTTGAATCCCTAGAGGGTGTTTCCCCCTATAACAGCCTCCGGAAGAGCATTCCAGTTTTCTACCACTCTCTGGATGAAGAAGAACTTCCTTATGTTTGTATGAAATCTATCCCCTTTTAACTTCAGAGAGTGCCCTCTCCTTCTCCCTACATTGGAGAGGGTGAACAACCTGTCTTTATCTACTAAGTCTGTTCCCTTCAGTATCTTGAATGTTTCAATCATGTCAAGTTTCAAGTTCATTTAAAATTTACTATACCGCCTACTCGAGACTTCTGGGCGGTGTACAAAAATGCCATAACAATATACCAATAAGAGTGTAATTTAATCTAAAACAGACCAGGGGAAAAGAATGATTCAAGGACAAAAACAAACGGGGACAAAAGAGAAAAAGGGATAGGAACGCCAATTAATAGAAAGAAAAGAAAACACTTAAAGGGAAAAACAGATGGGTGGCAAGTAATACAAAAAAATGTTTTCTAAAAACTAAGTCGTCCTTAAAAGGACAGTTTAGGTTATAAAGGCATCGCGGAATAAGAATGTCTTTAGCATTTCCTTAAATTTGGTCACTGATGTATTTTCCCGCAAGTAGTTGGGGATACTGTTCCAAAGAAAAGGAGCACTTACAGAAAAGATCGTGTTCCTCATTGTACTAACATGTTTCAATGAAGGAACAGTGAGAAGATTATGTGCGGTGGATCGTAGGGTCCTTGATTGATTATAAGGGAATTATAAGTTGTTAATAAATTCTGGCTGACTATTTGCTTTCATTTTAAAGATTAGTATAGGTAACCAATGAGCTTTGGACAAAAGAGGTGTAACATGATCATATTTCTTTGCGTTGAATAAAATTTTTACTGCAGTATTTTGAACCATTTGAAGCCTATTTATTTCTTTTTTTGTGATGCCCTTAAGAAGGGCATTGCAGTAATCTAAGCATGAGATGACCAGTGAATGAATTAGAATATTCAAAGACGTGGGCTCTAATAGTTTTGCTAGAGTTTTAATCATGCGTAGTCGATGAAAGCAACGTTGGATCACTGTGCTGATATGTTGGTGATAAGTAAGTTTGCAGTTGAAGGTGACTCCTAATAATTTTAAGGAAGGTACAGCTTTGATAGAGAGATTCTTGAGTTTAAGAGGGGTTAAAAGTGAGAGACTGTCTTTGAAAGGAAAAATCATTACTTTTGATTTATTTATATTCAAGGAGAGCATGTGCGCATCGAGCCAAGAATTAATCTTTTCTAGTTTTTCGTTAATGATGATGTCCCCTCTCAGTCTCCTCTTTTCAAGGTAGAAGAAGCCCAGTTTCTCTAATCTCTCGATGTACGGCAACTCCTCCAGCCCCTTAACCATTTTAGTTGCTCTTCTCACATCATCCGTCCTAGCCATTTTTAAAGAACATTTTCTTCTAAATTATACTGTATTAGCAAAATGCCGCTTTACCATAGAATGCTTATACAACCACACTTCCTAGATGTGCAACTGAAGAAAAGGAAGGTCCAGGCACCGGCTCACAAGCCTTCTTTCCGACGTTAATTTTGATGTCGGAGAGGAAGTTCCGGGCCGGCCAGAATTGACGTCGGAAAGAAGGCTTGTGTGCCGGCTCCTGGACTTTCCTTTCTTTCAGTTGCAGCGGGTGGCAAGCAGTGGCAGTGGTGGACCGGGGGGGGGGAAGTTTGAATCGGCAGTAGGCCAGGCTTTGGGCACTGGTGGGAGGGAGGCAGACAAGCAAGCTGGCTTTGGCATGGCAGGGAGGGAGGTAGGCAGGCTGGTTGGCTTCGGGGGAGGGAGAAAGGCTAGAAGTCAGTGAGGGGGACATAGGAGGGAGGGAGGGGGATTGTAAGCAGAAGAAAGACTAGAGAGAGAAAGGCCTGGACCAAAGGGGAAAGATAGGAGGCAGATGCAGGACTATGGGAGGTGCAGACAGAGGGGGAGAGACCCTGAGGAAGAACAGAGAGAGGCAAGATCATAACAGAGGAGGGAGAGAGAGACCTGGAACAAAGATACAAAGGAGAATAGACATTGGATCTGGGGAGGGTAACAGAGGGAAAAGAGAGAGACCTGGACCCAAAGGGCTGGATTCTGAAAGAAATGTTGGATAAGAAAGAAAGAAAGAAAGAAATACAACCTGAGACTCATGAAATCACCAGACAGTAAAGGTAGGAAAAATGATTTTATTTTCAATTTAGTGATCAAAATGTGTCAGTTTTGAGAATTTATATCTGCTGTCTATATTTTGTACTATATTTGTCTATTTTGCTATAGTTACTGAGGTAACATTGCATATTTTAAAGTCATCTACCTTGACATTTTTGAAAAAAAAAACCAAATGTAAATAATAAACAACATTTTCTCTACGTACAGTGTGCTCTGTGGGGGGTTTTTAATTTTATGGTTACCATTATGAATTAATAAGATATGTATGCATGAAAAATGAATGGAAGAAATTGGAGGTGGGACTGATAATTAATAGATGTCCCGTTTGGCTGGAAAAAATAAATGGTCACGTGACTCATTGGGCCCTTTGGACACCCTAAAAGTGTCAAGGTTCTCAAGGGGGGGAGGGTTGGGTGTTTGTTGGTCTTGTTGCCTTGAGGTGTGGGGACCTGTTTAGGTATGTGCGATTCACAAATATTAGATTAGATTAGATATGTTGTTTGCTTTTTTTTGTGTACAATTATTTTGGGACAGAGTTTTAGCTATTTTAAAATGTAATGTTCCATTAAGTTACAAACTGTTAAAGAAAGCAGAAGCTAGGTTATTTGGGTTTAGCGATTCAGCAAATTTTGAATGGCTGGAAGAATAGTTCTGAACTTTCAGACTGTCCATGGTGAAACGCTGTTTGCTTGGTGCGAAAGTAGGAGGAAATAACTGCTGTAAAACCGAAGTTTTGTTGGATTCTTATCGTATATAAAACCTGACTCTTGCTAGTGCCTCGGAGGATACGGGGGATGTTCTGTTGCTTGTGGTTTAAAAGTCAGTAAACATCAGTGGCGTACCTAGGGTATGTGGCACCCCCGCGGGGCCCCTCATTTTTTGACACCCTCACCCCCCCGGGTAAAAAAATATTTTTTGTAATAACGATGAAACGGAATAAATGGTCAGAATAGAAACAGGCGGTGAAAATTTTCTTATATTCCAAACATAACATAACATAAATTTTGTCTGAATTGTCATGACATCAGAAGTACATATGGAGTAGTTGCAGGTGATGCTTGGGACAGTTCTGATTGTGTTAGTTCGGTTTTATGTGTTTTTTGAATAGAAGGGTTTTTATTTCTTTTTTGAAGGTTTTGTAGTTTGTGGTCGAGGTCAATAGGTTGTAGAGTTGGGGGTCGAGTGTTGCAACTCGAATGGCTAGGAGGTTGTCGAACTGTTTTTTTCTTTTGACGTTTTTGGTTGGAGGGTATGTGAATGGTGCGTGAGTTCTCTTATGTCTGGATGAGGTGGATTGAATTATTTAGCTGAAGAAATTAGTTACCCCCTCATCCCACACACATTAATTCTCTTCCATTTTTGTTCCCATTATAAAAAATACTGATAAGTTCCCAGAAAAAAAATACATTAAAATAAGAAGTGAAAACAAAGGCCCCTACAGATGAGAACATAACATAAGAATAGCCTAACTGGGTCAGACCAATGGTCCATCATGCCCAGTAGCCCATTCTCATGGTAGCCAATCCAGGTCACTAGTACCTGGTCAAAACCCAAAGAGTAGCAACATTCCATGCTACTGATCCAGGGCAAGCAGACACTTCCCCCAAGTCTTAATAACAAACTCTAGACTTTTCCTCCAGGAATTTGTCCAAATCTTTCTTAAAACCAGCTACACTATCTGCTTTTATCATAACTTCTGGCCATTTCATTTTTAAGCTTAGATCTTTCCTTCCAAACAGAGACCTTGCTAGATGTCAAATACAGCACAAGGTAACGTCACACTGTACAGGAAATGTGAATCTCCTCATACACCCACCATATAGTGCAAAAATGTGCAAAGGTCTGTTTTTTTCTTTCGATCACTACATAGCCTAATGCCACACAAGCAGCGCTGTTACAAACATATTCTGAAGGTCAATGCTAAAGTTAACAAAGTTTCCTTCCTTGGACCACAAGGAGATACTGACAAACCACTGGAAGAGATTCCAAAACAACTACCTAGGCACAACACCCAAAGACCCACTCAGTGTGTGAACCAGTTGAGTGGAGTGGACTAACTGGGGGGTGGAAATGGGCCCGGAGTTTGCTCAGCAGAATTTCCCAGACCACCTCTTCCTCTCAACACATTGACACGCTGCCACCACCACCACCACCACTAGGAACACCACACCGGGTAGGCCAGCAATGCTTATAAACTTTATAAAACACATTATTATATTTTCTTATAAAGCACATATTTTAACTGAACTCTGACATCCTCAGCCTTGCCATTCACAAAAATAGAAGGAAGAAAAGTTCCCGTTTCCTGCTGTCTCATGTCCCCGGCCTATACAATATTTTTCTTCTGCAGACCCTTCAAAAGTCTGACCAAATCCTCGTTTCACTTGCATTATAAAGTACTCCCCAATCCCAGGTCCTAAAGTCTAAGACAGTAGCGCAAACTAGTGCTGCCCGATTTAGGAAAAAAAAAAAAATTCGATTCGATTCAGCCTCTTGAATTGGTTTTTCGATTCGATTTTCCTGCTCAATTGGGTGTTTCTTTTCAAACATCCTGGTGGGTTTATTTTATAGCTTTTTCACCCCCCTTTGGCTTCTCCTAACAACACTGGCGCTGTGGTGTAAATAAAATAAAGAAACAAAAAGAACTTTTCCTCTCTCTGTTAAATCCTAGCTCACGTTTGCGGTCTAACACCAGCTCTGGCAGGATACACATTTCAAATCTGACATATTGTAATCACAAAACAGAAAATAAAATTTGTTTTTCTACCTTTTGAAGTCTGGTTATTTTTCAAATCTTGTTGGTCCAAGGCTCTGGTTGTCTTCTGATAACTTGCTTGCCAGGGTCTCCTTCTTTCTGCATGTTAACCATCCATCTGCCATCCCCTTCCATTTTCCTTTCCTCCCCAGGAGGTCTGGCATCTTTCCTTTTTTTCATTTCCCTCCACAAATCCACGTTTTCTTAACTACCCTTTCATCCAACATCTCTCCCTCCTTCCCCACCATCCCAGGGTCCACCATCTCTCCCTTTCTTTTCCTAACTACCCTCCTATCCAGTATCTCTATCCCCCTCCCCCTCCATACCATCCTTTGTGTCCAACTTCTCTCCCTTTCTGTTCCTTCCCTCCCTAAAACCCATGGTCCATCATCTCTCTCCCTCTTCTCTATTTTCAGACCCATTATTTCTTCCCACCCAAAGTCCGGCATATGCATGTCTCTTTGAACCCCCCCCCCTTCCCTCAGTGTACTTCTACACCAGGGCCCCCCTCCCCTGAAGGCCTGTCCCCCCCTTAAAGGTCTGCATCCCACCCCTGAAGGCCTGTCCTCCCCCCCCTTGAAGGCCTACACCCCCTCCGAAGGCCTGTCCCCCCCTTGAAGGCCTACCTGTCTGTCCCCCTTGAAGGCCTGTCCCCCCTTGAAGGCCTGCCTGTTCCCCCTGAAGGCGTATCTCCCCCCTGAAGTCTGTCTGCCCGCCCCACCCTGAAGGCCTGATGCCCCGCCCCACCCCGAAGGACCACTGCCCCCCCCACCCCGAAGGACCACTGCCCCCCCCACCCTGAAGGACCGCTCATCCCCCTGGCCTCCCCGCACCACCTACAGTAGAGAAGCAGCCTGCAGCTAGATCGCAAAGCCAGCGATCCCTGTGCTGCTTCGGTGCTGCTTCCTCCACCGCGGTTCCACCCCTCCTCTGATGTCAGAGGAGGGGCGGGACCACAGCAGAGGAAACAGCGCCGAAGCAGTGCAAAGATTGCTGGCATCACGATCCCGCTGCAGGCTGCTTCTCCAATGCAAACGATGCGGGGGAGGGGGCGGGGGAATCCAGACGCCAGATGCCAGGGGGGAGAACCGGACGTTGGAGGGGACCGGATGCCAATGTCTTCAAGGCCAGGAGCACCCCCTCAGGGCTTGCACCCGGGGTGGACCGCCCCCCCCCCCCCCTTGGTACGCCACTGGTAAACATTATTGAACTTGAAGAAGGCCAGCCTAAGAAAGAACTAATTAATACAGGTTAGCTTTATTTGTTTTTGCTGTTGGGGGAGGGAAGAGGGACAGAAAGATGATTGTGTTTTTTTAAATCCTTGCAAAAAATTCTGATGCAGAAAAATACTAGTAGTGGGGTTGGGGGAGGGAGGAAGGGATTTTAGAGCTATTTAGTTGTGCTGTACAAAAACCCCCAAAACTAATGTTTCTTTGCCATGGAATGCAAGCAGGAAGGCTAATGAGTAAGGAAAAGAAGCAAATAGCTCTATTTTGAAAGCTTTACTGTGGCTTGCAGGAGACTTTTGAAAAAGTTGGCGGCGAGACAAAAATCTTTGGTTGTTAATGCCTTTAACCTGTCATAGCCCTCTTGGACTGTGTCAGTCAGCACATTCTTTGCTAAGTGCTGCAGTCTCTGGCTGTCCTGCTTCCCAGTTCTTGCTCTGCAGCAAACGCTGCCAGATGATATCTCTACAGAACAGGGAGCCGAGGTTGAACAAATGAAGAGAGGGCTCTGATAAGGAGCAAGAAAATTGCATGTTTCTCTGGCTCGTTGAACAACTTGAATTAATACTGCTTGCGTAAGCCCACTAAGTGTGTGTGTGTGTTGGGGGGAGGGGGTGCCTGTTTTATCTGTAGCCAAAATAGGGTGCCATAAACAGAAATCCATTTGGACTATATGCTTGGAAGAAAGCACCAGAAAATGTTTTTGAACATGACCGGGGATGCTGAAGTCATGAACTAAACCACAAATTTTCTTTCGCCCAGCAAACAAAAGGGAAAACAAAGTAGTGCTGTTTGTGAGTTTGCGTGACCAGCCCATATCTAAATGTTCAGAGCAGGGTAGGAAATGTGGACACGGGGAAGACAACTAAGGAAGTACTGGGAGTCCTGCCAGTATCTCCTCCCCCTCACCCCACGTCGTACACTCGCTCTCCTCTCAGCCCATCTACATCACACTCTCTTCCCTAACCTTTCACTGCTGCTCCTCCACAGGCATAATTTCACTTCTTTTTATTCTACTTTATTTCCGTTTCCATCCACTCCACAGCAAGTTGCTCGCCCCTTCATTGCTTCTCACTTCTGTCTTGCCTCTACGGATGAGACAACCTTTCATTAGCATAGTAACATAGGAAATGACGGCAGATAAAGACCCATATGGTCCATCCAGTCTGCCCAACGGTCTAGTTTTTTTTCTTTGATATTTGTGATCATGTGACTCCTTTGTATTTGAAATTCCACTGGTTACCAACGGAATTTAGGATCAAATTTAAGATCTTGATGTTGTCACATAGGACATTGTTTGATTTACAACCGTTACATCTTTCTAACGTGGTGTTATTCTATGCATCTAGGCGTTTATTAAGATCGTGGAACGATAACAGAGTAGTTGTTCCCCATATTTCAAAGGCTCATCTTGCCTCGACTAGAAATTATATATTTTTTTATTTAGTCCCAATATTATGGAACAGCTTGCCTGTAGAATTGAGAAAGGAAGAATCTTTTCAAAATTTCAAAAGACATTTAAAGGCATATTTTTTTCAACTTTCCTTTTTAAATCGCCGAGATGAATTCAGGACTGCAGTCTGCATTTATACTTAATTTTTAATTTAATTTTATTAATCTGGATGTTATAGGATATTAGAAATGTTATTCCTTTTCTTTTCATAATTTTGATTGAATTATATTGTAAACCGCTTGACATTGTCATTAGGTTATAACTACTGGAATTGCTGTCTAAGCTCACGCCGGCCTTTCTAAATCATCCCAAAGTAGTGTAGTTCCCATCAAAGCCCTCCCTAGCCCATCCCAACCATATAGTTTATTTATTTATAGCCCATCTTCAACAAGGTGGGTTACAAAACACACACAATAGTCATTACAAACATCCATAAATAACGAACAGTTACAAAATCTCTTCCAACACATCATTCAGCTCTAACAAATAAAATAAGTGCTCAACACCCATATTTCATTTCACAAAAGAGATGTCATTTCAGGAGCTTCTTAAAAATGTCCAAATCATTCTGCTTTCTAATGTAAAGCGGAATATTATTCTAAGTATCAGGACCAGCTCGAGAAAACGACCCCAGTCTCGCTTGCCTTAGAGTGGGGGCATTCAAATCCCCAGAATGAACTGAACGTAAACTTCGAGATGGTGTATATATGGAAATGCGATCATTCAAGTATTTCGGTGCCATCCCATGAATGCAAAGGTATGTTATCAACAACAGTTTATACCTTATCCTGAATTCTATTTTTAACCAATATAGCTTGACATAGAAGTCAGAAACACATGATCAAATTTCCCAATCCCGAGCAAAACTCAAATGATCGAGTTTTCAACATGGACTGTAAGTCTGCTCAGTTCCAACCCTAGTTCTTCAATTTGTACCTTTCACTTTCTGATTGGAGATCTTCTCTATTTGTCCCACACTTTATTGAATTCCGTCATCCCCAGGAAGTGATGCCAGAAGAGGACATTGCAAGCAGCAGGTAAGAGATGCTGCTATGGCCAGTGAAGATTTGAATAGGTATGGTGGGAGAGGAGAGGTGTTGGCATCCGGGACAGTCCACTCGCCCTTACTACACCAGTGCCTGGGTATATCTCTGTGTTTTGGGACTGGTCCTGCTTTCCCCATCATTTCTCCTGGTATTCAGAATACAGGCTACTGGCAACCTGTTACCATTACCCTGAGGCATGGAAGCACGAGGCTTACAGCTTGAAACCTCAAAGGTTACATGCTTGGTGGAAGAACAAGATTTCAGCAGCTTGGGACATAGGAGCATGCTGAGGGGGGGCGCCACCTTCCCGGGCACCTCTCACCCTCTCTACGCCACTGATGGGAGGAGCATGAATATGTCTTCAACTTCTGTATGTAATGGTAGGCTCCGTCTCTGGCAGTGTTCAAGGCCCAGTTAAAAGCCCACTTCTTCAAGAGTGCTTTTGACTCCTAACTCCTTTCACCTTGGGTTCTGCATCCCCAACCCTATATGTCATGTCTGTCTGTCCAAGTTAGATTGTAAGCTCTTCTGAGCAGGGACCGATTATTAAATGTCAAAATGTACACCGTTGCGTAAACCTTTCATTATTATATAAGTGATAAACAGTAGTTGTACTAAGTGGAGACCAACGATGGTTATGCAGTTTTTTTCTATGGTGCACACAAACTAGTTTCATATTACAGCTGACAGCATGCAACACTTAGATTGTTTATTCTTGAGGGGATGCAGGTATGTGGGTTGGCACATTGATCATAGAGCAAACTAAACACTGATGCTGGAAGTGAATGGAAGCCTTCAGAGTAATTAATCACTCACACAGCGTCCTCACTGAGAGACACTTAAAAGTGATTACTATTGATTTTTCTTTCATCGGGTCACCAACTACTCCTCACAAAACGTAAAGGCCCTGATTCTATAAATCAGTGGTTCCCAACCCTGTCCTGGAGGAACACCAGGCCAATTGGGTTTTCAGGCTAGCCCTAATGAATATGCATGAAGCAAATTTGCATGCCTATCACTTCCATCATATGCAAATCTCTCTCATGCATATTCATTAGGGCTAGCCTGAAAACCCGATTGGCCTGGTGTTCCTCCAGGACAGGGTTGGGAATCACTGCTATAAATGGTACCTATCATATAGGCACTGAGGACTGCAAGTATCAATCATAAGTTAGGCCCCATTTATAAATTCACACCTAAAGTGGTCTTAGGCACTGGTAGACCTTGAAACCTTAGGCACTCTCTGTACCAGGGTTTTCTTGCGCCTAAGTGAAAACATGCCCATAACCTGCCCCCTAAACACAAAACACACCCATGATCCACCTCATAACCACACCTACTTTCTAGTAGGTGGCTTAGAGTAGATTAGAGAATGACACGGGGACAAATGTTTTACGTCCCCACAGGAACTCATTATCCTGTCACGTCCCGGCATGTTTTTTTTTCCTGCCCCTGCCCCATTCCTGCAAGCTTTGTCCTTATGTAATGTAATGTAATGTAATTTATTTCTTATATACCGCTACATCCGTTAGGTTCTAAGCGGTTTACAGAAAATATAGGCTTGTGTGTTTAAAGCAGAGCTTACAGAAATGGAACAGCGACAAAACTCACAGGGACAGGATGGGGAAACTGACTCCCCATGTCATTCTCTGAAAAATGACAACGAGAGCACCCCATCTGTCCAAGCCGTAGTCAAATTTTTTAAAAACAAAATCACAGACCTAAAAACAACTTTACCCACACCCACAAACGATATCCTCCACTATCACGAACCCCACGACCAAAATACCAGAGCAGACCTGACCTGGGACCACTTCGAATTCCCAAACTGGCATCAATTCCTAAATTTATTCAACAAATACAGCAAATCAAACTGCCTACTAGTCGAATGTCCCCCTAAAATCATGACAATTGCCCCACCAGAATTCAAAATGGAACTATTCACCTGGCTAACAACGGCCCTCACAAACGGAACACATGGGTCACATAATGATTACACCAATCCCCAAAGATCAGAAAATCTCTACAGCACTCACATCCAACTACAGACCCTTTTCACAAAACTACAGGAAAGATTGGTCAACCTCCAACTGGTAAACTACCTAGACAAATTCAACACTCTCAGCGAACATTAATCAGGTTTCAGGAAAGGATATAGCACAGAAACAGTCATAGCCTCCATACTAAACCACCTCTATGATTTCTTCAGCAAAGGCAAAAGCGCACTGATCCTGCAATTAGACCTCAGCAGTATGTTTGACCTAGTAGACCACGAAATCATGCTACTGTGCCTTAACACAATGGGAATCTCGGGAAAAATGAAGAAATGGTTCCAAGAATTCCTAACAAACAGATCCTACCGAGTAGCCAGCAATGGAAATCACCCCAACCCATGGAATAAGCCGTCAAGAGTACCCCAAGGCTCCCCTCTATTGCTTACATTATTCAACATTTACATAGCATCCTTAGGCCACCGACTACAAAAACTAAACCTAAAACACTATATATACGCAGACGACATATCCATCCTAATCCCCTTAAATGACATCTCAACTGAAATTATAGACAACCTTTCACACGCAATGAGAGAAATCAAAAAATGGACCACCAACTTCAAACTGAAACTAAATACAGAAAAAAAAAAGTCTTTTTAGCAAGCCCCAACGACAAAATAATGAGAACATCATTAAAAATAAACAGCCATGAATATTCGATTTCCAAAACCATAAAAATTCTGGGTGTCACACTCGACACGCACTTGACCATGGCTGACCACACAAACTTAACAGTGAAGAAATGCTTTTATACACTATGGAATCTAAGGACTATTAAAAAATACTTTGACACAACATCCTTCAGGTTACTGGTGCAATCGCTGATCTTATCCACCCTGGACTACTGCAACATCGTCTACCTGGGTATCCCACAAAAAACAATAAAAAAACTGAGATTAGTACAAAACACTGCAGTTCGCTTAATCTTCGGACTGCGAAAACAAGACCACATTAGCCCATATTACGAAAAACTGCACTGGCTACCAATGGAAGCGCGAATTCAGTTCAAATTTGCATGCATCTGCTTCAAGCAAATCTGGGGCTTAGCACCTTCCTACCTGCAAACACACTTCACTCTACACAACCCCACACGAACAACCAGAAACAAAAACATCTTCGCCTATCCTAATATTACTGGCTGCAAATACAAATCCTACCTTGACAGAACCTTCATGTTTCAAGTTAACCGACAACAATCCTGGCTGGGAAACTACATAAATAAAACCAGACAAACCTACCATGCATTCCGAAAATCTATCAAAACCGCTCTGTTTGACAAATACATCACCTAAACAGACCATTCCGCGCTCTCTATGCTTTTTCCCCCTTCAAACCCCTAAACAATTCTTCAGACAATTCTTCAGGCAATTCCTACCCCCCCCCCTTACTTTCCCTCCACTACAACCCTTTTCTCCTGTAACATTCATCTCATGCATTTGTAATTTGCTGAATGTCCAGCCTTCTTTTGATGTGAACCGCCTAGAAGTCGACTGACTATGGCGGTATAGAAAAATAAAGTTATTATTATTATAAGTAGTAGATGCCTACTAGAGGTACCCAATTCCCACCCAATTGGGTGAATCGATTTGAATGATTCGTTTCCAGAAAAAAACGAACTCACCAATTCATGAGCAGCAGCACCAGCCCCCTTGCCACTGATCTATTTTGCAGAGGCCTGTTCAGGCTTTCCCTCTGCGGGAGTCTTTCCATCTAATGTAACTTCCTGTTTCACAAAACAGGAAGTTACATCAGAAGAAAGGACTTCGGCAAAGGGAATGCCTGAGTGGGCCTGTGTGAGCAGATCAGCAGCAAGGTGAGCCCACATCTCCCTGACTTCTTTTTTTTTTTTTTTTGCCTTTTATTTTTTTACTCATTCCCGGAATTGATCCTGTCACCCTTCTCCCCCCAACAGTGTTTATCTAATTCTCTGCCCCTGCATCTACCTTTAATTCGATGCAAAAGTTGTTGCTGAGTAGCGGTAGCGAATGTGATTCACAGAGCTACCCTCCACTAGTCCAGGCATCTTCCCTCCATTGCGGCCACTCCAGTGGAAACAGGAAGTTGTCACTGAGGGAAGGCCGCAGTAGAAAGAAGACGCTAGGAGTGGTAGCAGTTCCCAACGGTTTGGGTCCTAGATATACTTTATGTGGATTATCAAATTATATATTTTTAAATAAAGCCTGCATCTTGAACATCACCACCTCCACCGAGTTTTCGTTTTCATCTTGATTGGCCATCCACGCCAATCTAGGAGCCTAATTTTAGGCGTCTTCTATAGAATTTGTGCCAAAGTGCTTAAATGAAAATAGTGCTTACAACATGATTTAATGTATTTTATCACTGCACTTCTTACTTTCCCATGAGCTTTGAAGTTGAAATTGAACTTGAGCCTGGAGGTGGCCACCTTAGTCCGTGAAAAAGCTGAGTCAGTGAAACCCTTGAGTGGGCGTTCCTAAAGTCGGAAGGGGCTCTTTGAGACAGCCACGAGCAACTTTGGCTTCTTTATTATATGGACAGAATAGCTCACACAAGATTAGTGATTTTTCATTAGTCAAATGAACTTTAGTATCATAAAACATGTTCTATCACGCTGGTAGCACTGTTTTCATTTAAGCACTTTCTTTGATGCAGTGGAAAAAAAATAGGAATAGGAATCATTTTATGTGTCTTTAAGTGAGGACAGTGTGAGTGATTAATTACTCTGAAGGCTTTCATTTGCTTTCAGATATTTTTACTGAATACTAATAATAGCATTATTGTTCATACTGGGCTATGATGAATGTGACCTAGCGAAGCTTGAAGATTGGTCTGAAATTTGGCAGCTAAGATTTCATACTAAGAAATGCAAGGTCATGCATTTGGGCTGCAGAAACCCGAGGGATACAATTTAGGGGTGAAGAACTTTTGTACATGAAAGAGGAGCAGGACTTGGGTATGATAGTGTAAGGTGGTCAAACAGGTTGAAAAGGCAGCAGCGAAAGGTAAAAGGATACTAGCGTGCACAGGGAGAGGTATGGCCAGTAGGAAAAAGGTGGTACTGTATTGATGCCCCTGTGTAAGACTCTAGTAAGATTTCATTTGGAAAATTCTATACACCAGTGGTTCCCAACCCTGTCCTGGAGGACCACCAGGCCCATCAGGGTTTCAGGCTAGCCCTAACGAATATGCATGGAGCAGATTTGCATCTCTCTCGTGCATATTCATTAGGGCTAGCCTGAAACCCCGATGGGCCTGGTGGTCCTCTAGGACAGGGTTGGGAACCACTGGTGTACAATTCTAGAGACCCTTCAAAAAGATATGAACAGGATGGAGTTGGTCCAGAGGACGTTGGTAGTTTACACATCATAAGGCGTATGAGGACAGACTTAAAAGATCTCAATATGTATACTTTGGAGGAAATACAGGAGAAGGGGAGCTATGATAAAGATGTCTAAATACCCATGTGGCATAAATACACATGAGGTGAGCCTCTTCCAATTGAAAGGAAACTCCAGAGTGGGGATCGCTTGGAAGAATTGGATGCAGGCAAATATTAGGACATTAGATGACGTTATATCTAATGGTAAACTGCTTGAGTTTTCACAACTGCAGCATTCATTTGGCATTTCAAAGTTTCAACAATATAGATGGTTGCAGTTGAAGCAGGCTATTCAGAGTGGGATCCCTGAATGGAAAAATTAAAAAACTTATTTCAGCTTGCAGATCCTTTGCTACCAAACAGATTTAGTAGGACATCAAGCTGCCCAGTTGTACAAATTGATTTCTGGATTTTTAGATAAGAAGCCAAAAAATAGTCTTAGAGATATTTGGAGTTTCGAGATAAAACAGTATATTTCTGTATCTCGTTGGCCACGAATTTGGACTTAGAGGTTGAAATGTAAAATGTCATCTATGAGACAAACATGGTTATTTTTATTACATAGGATTTTCTGGACCCCAGTTCAGTTAAATAGAATAGATAATTCTAAATCTAATAGATGTTGGCATTGTCATATTGATATAGGGACTTTAGATCATCTGATATATTTTTGTCCATTGATACTTAGTTTTTGGAAGTCAATTTGGGGACAAATTAATCTTATTCTTGAAGCATCTATCCCCTTGACATATGAGGCAATAATATGTGGAACGATTCTCCATGTTAAACCACTTTAGATAAAAATAAAAGTCGCCTTTTAATGATTTTGACAGAAATAGGGGTTCAAATGATTACATACAATTGGAAAAATCATGATAGGATTAATTTCAATTTTTGGTGGGCAACTGTGTGTACAACATATAAATATGAAAAGATAATGGCAGAACGTTTAGGTACGAGCAAGTCCTTTAATGAGGTATGGGGTCCATTGACTAATTTTATTACGTTATAATTATGATTTTTTTTCCTCATTAGATTCCGTTACACATCCTGGGAGGGGGTGGGGGGTGGAATATTTATTTGGAAGAGTAAAATTAAATTTTTTTTATTATTATTATTATATTGATAGTATAATACATAATATTATTGTTTATAATTAAGATAAGGGGATAAAAAAATTGTTCAATGTAATAATGAAGATGATAAGAATGTATTTTCATACAGTTTTTTCTGATTCTTCAATTGTATACATTATAAAGTTTGAAATGTCAATAAAGATTTACAAAAAAAAAAAGTTTGAGTGTATTTGTTATATTTGGTATCTTATTTGGTATCTTACCTAAAATTGTTTAATTCAATAAAATGTACCAGAAATTCAGGTATGTTCATCTTCCCTACCCCAAGGGCCTGTTGCTATAAGACTTTTTTGGACAGGACATTGGAATATCAGGCAGGGAAGATGAATTCCTGGATGAGTCTGTTGATTCTTATCTTACATTTAGGAAATGACTGAAAACTTATCTATTTGATAAACAAGAATGTTGATTTTTAATTATATATTTATGATGGTGTTTTATTAGGCTATATGAGGCAGTAAATCAAGGTTGAGGAAGTCATCAGATAATTAGACAAATTATCATTATTAGCTTGGGTAGTTTATGAACAGCATGATTTTTGTGAAATGTGCCAAATATTATGCTGGTTTTGTTATTGTCTCTATTGATATAATTGCTAACGTGCTTAGCCTGGTTTCTGGTTATATTCTCTATATTTTTTAGGCTTGACAGTTGTGTGCACACATGGGTGAGGTCTGGGCAGCGTAATTTAAAGAATCTTTTAACTGATGTATTTAGTGTGTTTTTGAAATTATATTTTTTAACTGAAATGTCTGTTTTCCTGTTGTGAACCGCCTAGAACTGTAAAAATAAATGATTATTATTATTGGTAGAGATGATGGAAACAAAGATTGCGTCTGAATTAAAGAAAGCATTGGAAAGGCACCTGGGCTCTCTTAGGGAGAAGAGGAGGTAGTTGTGGATGGGCCATTTGGCCTTTATCTGCTTTCATGTTTCTATCCCCCCTTTTACTAAACCGCGATATTGGTTATTAGTGCAGGAGCGTCGGGAGCAGCGCAGAGCATTCAGTCTAGTGGAGATGGGATTTATTGTTTGCTGCCACATCCCAATGAGTCATGGACTCTACTAACCAATGAATGAAACAATACAGAGCCGAGAACGTCATTCAAAAGCTTTCCATCACAAAGCATAGTGATAAACAGTGGAGATCTAGTTACTGCACAAGGCCATTAATGCAAGTTGGAATCTTAATACAACTTGCAAAATCTGTCCCAATGCAAGTCAGGAAACATAAGGTGTGTTGAATACAAATCTTCCAAACCAGCTCATTAGTATGTAAAATAGTTAACACAGCAAATGTTAAACTTCACAGGTAATGCTATTCATGGAAAGTTAGCAATTCTAGAGGTGCTAACTCTTCCTAGGAGCATCCACAGCTAATGTGTGGCTCAGCGTTGCCAGGAAACAAGTGCTCTGGTGCTTAAAGTGTGACTAGGATTCTAACCATCCCTTCCAACTAGGCAGATTCCCAGTAGGTGTTGAGATGGGTGGGTGGGGAGATTCTGGACAAGGGTTGTAAAGGAATTGTGAGGAGGAGACCAATTTTAGAAGGGGTTTGGAAAGGGATCAAGAGATGGGGGTTCTTTGAAAACGGATGAGGAGTGAGAAAGTCAATGGTTTGTTTGGGGGGGGGGGTTCCCCCAACTAAGAACTTGGAGCATTGTGGCCAGAAGGATAATTCCAGCGGCATAGCAAAAGAGGGAGGCGTCCGGTATCACCGCACTGTGTGCCTGCCCAGTACTCTTCCCCACCCCCACCCCATGGTCCTCTTAAAAATCTTTATTGGTAACAGCTCTGCTCTCCCTCTGATGTCACTTCTTGGTCCCGCGACCAGCAAGTATCGTCGGAAGGAAAGCTGAGGCCAGGACGAATAGGAGCTGCTCGCTGCAAGCACAGATTTTTAAGAGGTTCACAGGGCGGAGAGATGTCGGTGTCCCTACCGAGACTGTGCCCGGGGCAACCTTCAACCCCCCACCCCTTCTCACCTCACCGCTGATTCAATCACTTATGATATCGAAAATATAGTGACAGCCTTATCCACCAGCAATTTGTGATAAGCAAAATCATTTAATGTGGTATTGCAATCGTACAGTTTAACCCAAATATTTTATTATAATAAGGGTATCATACTCAGATCTAGTCCTTTAATATAGCTAACTCAAGCAAAAAGTATAATCTTAGGTTTATACTTATCGGTAAATGCTTTATAGCACTGCTGCAAATTGAATGCTATTGTTAAGGTAATTCTATAACAGAGCACTTGTCATGGCACGGAAAAAAGTGCTTTCTTTATAGAACACTAGCGCAGATGATGAAAACATGCTTCATTGTAAAGTATGATCATGTTAGTTGTGCTATAATTTATAGACATTTGTGTGCTCTGTCCAAACTCCACCATGCACATACCCATCTTCAAAGTATGGACTAGCAGTTCATGGTGCGTACTTTTCCACTAGTTAGTATTCTGTACGAGGTCATTTACACGTGTAAATGACTACAATGCCATCGTTTATGGGCTTTCTTACTACCTATTATGGATCCAGATTCACCTGACAAAGCTGATCTGTTCCTGGATTTACCCCACTGCATGCACTGTAATTCTGGTTCCCCATTGTGTTCCCCCAAGAAAAGCAAGACTATAAGTCCCTGCCTACAATGTGTTATTATCAAGTATTTTTTATTGATTTCAATATATTATCAAGTATAACTTGTACAGAAAGCAAATTTAACCAAAGCATATTGCAATCATTAGACAATAATTCCATACTTAACAAAAGTGAAGCAAAATTACAAGAAAAAATTTGGTGAAATTAGCTCAAGTCCTCTTTTAGATCCAAGAAATTGACTGGCGAGCTAAAAACAATAACCAATACAATAAAGTAATGCCGTTCTATACATTGGGAACGGAGTGCCATTTTTCTTTAAGAGCTCAAGATTGAATTTTCTCCTTGTCCACAAAATTAGTCAAATGTTGAGGCTGAAAGAATACATATTTAGTTGAGTGATAACGAACAATGCACTTACAGGGATGTCTTAAGTAAAATGTAGCTCCTAAAGAAGAAAGTCACGCCTGCAATGTGTTAAACCCAGGACTGGATCAACCGTCAGGCGAACCTGGATCCACTTGGCAACCTTATTATAGAATTACCCCTAGAGTAGGCTTGTCCATCCTATGGCCCTGGGGCAAGAACCCAACCCTCCATTAGCTTTTTCTGGCTCTCAGAAGCTAGTTAATTCATGTGGTGCTTATAGCAAGATTATCATAGGAGCCAACTTTTATAAATGATTAAGGGTCTGAACTCAAAACTCACCACTCACCCAACAAAATATATCTGGTAATGAATGACCAGCCTGTATCTAAATGCCAAGAGCAGGGCAGTTAATGTGGACAAATTAAAAGCTAGGATCCTAATACTCTGTTCCCCATGCAGCTTGTCGGCATCATACTCTCTCCCCCCTCCCCAGTTCAAGCCACCTACAGCACTTTTCTTAGCCCGTCATCTATACCACATTTTTTTCTTCAATTTTTTTTCTCTTTCCCCTAATTTCTTTTTCTTCCTTGCCCCAAATGTCCAAATTATGCCCTGGACATATTCTAAAATGCTCAATTGTGGCAGAAAAATGTTCCGGACTTAAGCCTGCTCTAGTTCTGCTCCTACCGTGCCGCTTAATACAGCCCTTTGAGATTTAGATGAACTGCACAGAAATTCATCTATAAGACAGATTTTGAAAAGAGTGAATTGGAAGGATTTAGTAAGGAAATAGTCTCTCTGCTCTCTTATGCCACTTATTGGACGTCTTTTCTAAAAATTAGTCTCATAGTTTGTATCAATGTGTATAGATAATACTTTATTGATTAAGGAGATAATATTCAGTCCACATAGGTAAGTGACTTGTAAATCTTTCACACCCAGCATTGAATATCTGAGTACATGCATTCTCCTGGAAATTCAGTTGGCACCAGCCAATTTTCAGATCAGTTCCTGGTTAACTCAGCACTGGGATGACTAAGTCAGTTATTGAACCAAATAAGTTGTGATTAAGCCCAAATGCCAACCCAGACTGTCCCTATCCTAATTACTGACTATTGGTAGCCAGTTTAGCGAGGTTTAATCAGGCAAGAGCCTCTCCTGCTTGGTTAAACTCCTTTGAACTCTTAAACTTTTAAAAAGTCACTTTGCTCAAAATTAATTTATTGGTTAATACTTGTAGCAGCATGAGTGAGAGTGGGCCCAGAACCTTAATAAACACAGCCACACAGAAACTTTAAAAGTGAAGAAAAACCATTTATTAATGTGCAGGGAAAAGGGGGTGACCCGTTCTTTCACTGGTGGGACAAAGTAAACATAAAAAGCCAACCCTTGGAATCAATAATTCTCTCTTGTGGTCTACTTTTTCAGAGCCACAGCATTCACTAGACTCTCTCAAAAAGCACCACAAACAGTTTAATTTTGGCAAGGGTCCCCAGAGTTAAAACCCTGTCCTCCAAAGGGAAGTACATCCAGGTCAACTGAGTCTTGGTTTCCAGAGTTAATGTTCTATACAGGATTTCAGGATGAACCTGGCCTACTTGAGTGGAAGTTCTGCTGCTTGCACATATGTGGTGAAGCCACATGCTGGGGGGCATCTCTCCTCTCCTCTGGTCCTCCCTGACTGAGCTGTATTCAGGGTTTTTATCCTGTCTATGTCCTGTCCTCCCCGCTTTGTCTTTAGAACATAAGACCAATCAAGCCCAGTAGCCCGTTCTCATGGTGGCCAATTGGCCAAAACCCAAGGAAAAGTAACTTTCTATACTACTGATCCAGGGCAAGCGGTGGCTTCCCCCATGTCTTTGCTGAGACATTGCTCCCTGCTCTGTAAAGTGTTCTTTAAGGTGGCTCTGTGGATGTGAGGGAGAGCCATTAAGGGATAGCAGTAGCTTCTTATAGTCTCCCTCACAATCCCTGAGGCCCATTTTTGCCAGTTCTGTTTGAGGAGAGATAAGTTCTGAAAAAATTCAATTGCTTAACCTTTAGCTATCCAAAACTATGATAATTCTGTTTTCATGGTGATAATGGGAAATAGCATTGGTTTTAAGCTATGTAACAGCTAAAAGGCACAGACATTGACACAAGCTCTCTCTCTCTCTAAGCAAGCAGTATTTTTAGATCAATGATTGGATGGAATGGTTAAACGATTCTGCACTACAAAGACTTCTGAGATCCTTTTTCTCCGTGAAAAGGTTCTAATTGTTGAACACAAAATGAACAGAAGTTAATTAAAGAAAAATACTTGTATACTTTAATCCCAGGAAACTTTGGAGAGTGCAGTAATGATTGATGATATACAGTACTTCCCATGTACTGAAGGCACTTGGCTTTTGTGTTTATATAACCCGTCCATGCATCAGTCCTCCAGTTCAAGCTATTATGTGCTAATGCCTCTCAGTGAGTCATTCTAATATGTCTGTCAACATTTACTTTCTTACTAATTAATATTGCTCAGATTGCTATATTATGGCATCTCAAACCTGTTTTGGTGCTCCATAGCCAGGTTTCTTTTCAGAATATCTACAAAGAATGCATGAGATATATTTGCATACATTGGAGACCCAGTTTATACAAATTTATCTCATTCATATTCATTGTAGATAGCCTGAAAACACAAAGACCAGGCAGTATAATCAACATATGCAAAAGCTCTCTAGCTGTTTATACAGTACAAAATTCCATGGACCGACAAGCTGATCAGTTCATTTAAATTTGTAAAATCAAGGACTGAGTTCCACTAAAGACTGTAGCCAGGACAGAAATGCCAACTGTCCTCAAATGTATCAACCGTCAATATAAAATAATGAACATCTTGGTATCGTCCACAAAAAGGCAAACCTTTCCTTCTGGCCCTTTGGCAATATTGCTCACAAACATATTGAACGGAATTGGCCCTAGCACCGATCCTTGAGGCACTCTACGTCTCACTTTTCCTTCCTCTGAGAAAATTCCATCAACCACCACCCTCTGACGTCTGTCCGTCAACCAGTTTCTAATCCAGTTCACCACCACCACCACAAGTTTGTTCAAGAGCCTCCTATGAAGAATTGTGTCAAAGGCTTTGCTGGAATCTAAGTAAATTATATCTAGCACACTTCCTTGATCTATTTCTCTGGTCACTCAGTCAAAGAATTCAATCAGATTTGTCTGGCACAATTTACCTCTAGTAGAGCAATGTTGTCTTGGATCTTGTAACTCATTTGATTCTAGGAATTTCACTATCCTCTCCTTCAGCAATGCTTCCATTATTTTTCCAATAGCCGAAGTATTCCAATAACCAAAGTGAGGCCTGTAGTTTCCAGCTTCATATCTGGAAACGGATATGGTTCCACTTTTGTGAAGTGGAACCATATCCGCTCTTCTCCAATCCCACAGAACCACTCCCGTCTCCAGGGATTTATTGAACAAATCCTTAAGCGGACCCACCAGAACCTCTCTGAGCTCCCTCAATATCCTGGGATGGATCTCATCCGGTCCCATGGCTTTGTCCACCTTCAATTTTTCAAGTTGTTCATAAACACTTTTTTCTATTCCATTCTCACTTGTAATTTTGCCTTCCTATCGCAGTCCTTCTCCAGGTTTTTCCTCGAACACAGAGCAGAAGTATTTGTTTTGCATGTTTCCTTTTTTCTGATCACTCTCTACATAGCAGTCCATAGCAACTTTCAGTCTTGTAATTCCATTTTTCATCTTCTTTCTTTCACTAATATACCTGAAAATATTTTTGTCTCCCTTTTTTATGCATTTGTTAACCGCATCGAACTGAGATTTTGCGGTATATAAATGGTTAGTTATGTTACCTTTTATATTTCTAGCCATTTGCTCTTCCGCCTGCGCTTTTGCCATATGTATCTCTTTCTTGGCTTCTTTCATTTTTATCCAGTATTCCTTTTTGCACTTCTCTTTGCCTTACCTGCTTTCCTTGTTTGCTGTGCATATTCTGTTGCTGCTATTTATGTACTTACAGGTGAATTTTTATTCATTCCTACTGTTCATCAGAATGCCAGGTTTCATGATGGAACTGGATTCTGGATGCTTACTTTTGTACTTCAGCACTCTTTGTGTGTTTGAATTCATGGATGCTGTTAAAATGGCTTAGAGGTCTATGATGGTAGCATTATTGTATACAGTAGTCTATTTCTATGAGGCCTATTCTTCATTCAATTGTACTGTACATTGTCAGCATATATTGATTCTTATAGTCCACCTTGTGAGCATGGAAGAGTTTTCATGTTTATACATCTAATTTTTCAAGGCATTTAATGGGCACTCCACAGTTCCAAAGATATATGAAAATATAGGAATCACAAGCTGTATGATAGCTTGTATCTTCTTGTTTGATGTTGGAGCATTTTTCAGTATCAGTTTTAATCTCCTATATTACTTTTTGCTGGTCTTTTTTTCTCTTACAACTTTATGCCAGATTGTTGCTGCTTCCGTCTAGATATTTATATGCCCTTTCCTCTTCAAGTTTCTTGATGGCACCATCAATCAGAGAGAGGTTTTCAGTTTTGTTCAATTTTAGGAAGGTTGCTTTAGCACATTTGTGTAGGCCAAAAGTCATCCTGATGTCATCTGAAAAGTTTTGGGGGTTTTAACTAAACAAAATTGGTCTAAATTTTGATCACTAAGCTGATGTGATGTTACCTTTGGGTCTTTGTGGAACAGAAGATGTGATGTACCAGTTTGTAGTTTAATAAGCATCTAAATAACTTAAAACAGTAATCTTGAAAACAATCCACAAAGGGTGTATACAGGATAAAAATCAAATAATGTATAAAATAAAAATGCCTTCCTCATGGGTTATATAGGGTCCTTGGCTGTCTTAAATATAAATAACACAGCAATCCTACTGTAAATCGATTACAGGCATGAACAAGCTGCACACCCCTTAAACTCTAAAAGTGCGGAGAAAAAAGCCTCAGAACCCCACCACTTTCCTATTTCTATATGGGTAGGTGGCCACAGGTATAAAATAGCTCTTTCGTCAATAATTTAAGGATGGCTTAATGCAAAATTCAACTTTAAATGATCATGTTTCAAAATTTAAAGTGCTTATCTGTTATGGGAGGTTTAGTCATACCGATGTTGGCCAGGATTTCGCATTTTCAGCTGCACCGGAGTGTGAAAAAAAAACGGACCACCCTAAATGGCATAGTAAAGCAAATTAAGACTCTTAAACATCGCACATTGAAACATGGAAAAACTCAATGTTGCTGTGAAACTAACTTATTTTCAACACATCGAAAATGATGTCAACTCTCCTCAAAGATGGCCTTTAAAGAAAAAACAGAGCATGAGCCGTCACTTTAAACCAAAAGATGTTTTGACGTGTTAACCAAGGTCAAAGCTGAATGGATCCTAGGTTAGCCAAAATTCAAATCTAATTATTCCAAAAAAAATGGCAATGGTATAAAAAATTAATCAGAAAACAAGCTCACTGGAAACACAAAATGCTCATACCATGTGCTCAAAATACGCCCGCAAAAGCGCCTCACAAGAATTGGCTCCATTCCAAGCTTAAATTCATTCCCTCAAGTTCTTCCGAACATAAAGCAGGGGTCCAAAATTGTTCACGTCGTAAGAGAAGACAACTTCTAACTCTGTTACTCTCAGGGCCGTGAATAGGGAAGTGATGGTGTTCTGAGACTTTTTCCACTTGGAGTGTTGTGCCTGTAATCGATTTACAGTAAAATTATTATGTTATTGATTTGATTGTTTTCTTCTGGCGCCTGTCACAAAAAATCCAAATAGTTAAGAGGCTACAAACAAGCAGCACAGCTCAAAAGACTCCAATGTCATCTGAAAAGTTTTTTTCTCTTTTTAACTAAACATTTTGATCGCTAGAGCTTGAAGCCATGTGCAAAAAGCAGGTGTGCACCTGAAGAGAAATAAAACCTATAACCCAAAGAGTTAACACGTGTACTCGGAGGATTAGGTGCTGATAAAGAGTCTTCCTTGCTAAATATTGATGTTATGAATGACCAGCTCCACACTCCACCAACGAAGAGGGTTTGCTGCTACTTTTTTTTTAGAGTTTCTACTATTTATTTCAAGACAATTTTTTGGTCCTTTCTTCAGTTTTCTGTGCTGTTCTCCCAGGGGAGCTCAGAACGGTACTCAAACTTTTTCCCCAGTGGGCTCACAATCTATCTGGGGCAAGGAGCAGCGTGGGTTTGATCCCACAACCTCAGGGTCCTGAGTCTGTAGCTTTAACCACTGCACCGCACTCTCCCCTGGGATTCAAAGGCTTTCTAACAGCTGGTCTTCCATTCTTTATGCTTCCCTCTTATTCCTCTATGTGATTAGAGTCAGCATCTATTTCTTATAGTGAACAGCTTATAGATTGTAGATAGTGAAGTTATTGATCTGTAACTTTTAAGAAAATGACATGGATCTCCCTCTGGAAGTACAAGCATTTTCCCAATTGTTAGCTATTGTAGTATCAAATCTGGCTGCCTGATAAATTGATTTTTTTCAATTTGCCGTTAACTGTTTGAGCCGAAAGTTGATGACTCCAAATGGGTCAGGGCTCTTTTGAACTTGTTTTCTGTTACTTCAGACCCTTCTAAGTTCTCAATACGCAGGATATCCATTCTTTTTCTTGATTATGGTGTAAGTTTCCAGAACTTTCCTGTTTCAGCTTTAGTTGGTGATGTTTTCATTCTACCGATATCCTTTCTCAGTTCCTTGTATACTTGTTTGGGTTTTCTCTAAATAATTTGTTTTGATATCTGTTCTTTGTTTTCTTCATATTTCTGCAGTTTTTAGGCATTGGCTGTTAATTTATATGTTTTTAATAAACTGATTGTTCTTGAGGCTGATGTACTGTGTCCCTTCCCCACTTTATCTTGTGTTCTGTTAATTTTCCTCCATTAATGAAGCTTGTATCAGTTTTGGATCTTCATTATCTTTAGGAATGTAAAAAGTCCTCTCAGATAGCCATCAATCAAAGATACCTCTGCTACCAATTACTCCTCTGGTTCTGTACCCTCATTAGTAAACCTCTCTTGATGATCATTTTAGCTGGTTGTTTTCTGTGATATCTGTCTCGTTATACATGTGATAGGCCTTATCATACTTGGGTAATCTTTCTCCCTGCTTGAACTCAGCATATGGGTGCTGTGACCCTTCTACTTCAGAATGCTTTGCTGAATCTCCTTTTTCTTTCTCTCTGTCGCTTTCTACAGCATTGCTCAACGTTTATCATTCTTTAATTTATCCAGTCTCTTATTTGCATTAGTTTTGTGGGGGGTTTTTTGCTCTTCTTTTGATATTTTCCCTCTTTCCTTTCCTCAGAGTGAACTCCATTTACTACTATCGTTTATTACTTTCCACTCAACCAGTTTGTAACCAGTTGGTCAGGGGCCCATAGCAAGGCTATTCACTTTATTTATAAATTACCCTACTGGATGTGGAAGCGTGTCCAAGGCTTTGCTAAAATCTAAGTACACTCCATCTAGCGCTGTCCCTCAATCTAATTCTTTGTCTACCTGTAGTAAAACTATGTTGCTTCGGGTCCTGCAATCCATTTAGATTCCAGAAACCTCACTACTGTCTGTTTTAGAAACATTTCCGTTAATTTCCACATCAGCCTGTAGTTCCCAACCTCCTCCTTACATCTGCTTTTGTAAAGAGAGGAGCCTGTTTCCAGTCCTCTAAGAAACATTCACGTTGAATTTCTTTATACTTATCGGGATTTTGGTTTACCTGCTGAATTTTTTGTTGCAGATGACTCTGGGCAGAGTAAATTATGTGGTTAAACAGTACATGTTGTCTCCCGCTATTCACTATTTAACTGGGCAGCAACGGCTCCTGGCCAGTAATATTTTATTTAAAAAATTTATGTACCGTTTTAAGCCAAAACGGTTTACAAAATGTTACATACATAAAATTTTACAACAAATAAAACAGATAATTCTTTGGAAAATCAGCGAACAGGGAAAATCACTACTTAAAGAAGCGCATTTACAAACAATTGTGTTGTATGTAGGGCTGTGGAGTCGGAGTCGAGGAGTCAGAGTCAGAGGAAATTTCGGGTACCTGGAGTCGGAGTTGGAGTCTGAAGTACAAAAAACTGAGGAGTCGGAGTTGGAACATTTATCTACCGACTCCATATTTGAACTTGGCATACCAATCACGAGCGATTCTTTCAGCTATAGCACCCACTATATACACAGCACAAATGTTGCGAGCAGCTTCTGCGGCCTTAGAACCTTGATTAAAAGCAAAAAGAAGGTGGTGTCGAAAATGCTCATTTCTCTCAACTTGACATTCCATTTTAACGATCTGAAAATTAACCAGTGCTTCGGAGTCGGAGTAAATTTCGGGTACCTGGAGTCGGAGTCGGAGTCTGAAGTACAAAAAACTGAGGAGTCAGAGTCGGAACATTTATCTACCGACTCCACAGCCCTGGTTGTATGTAGTTTTCTGAATGTGCTCCTATCGCTACATGTCCGTATTTGCCCAACAAGGGAGTTCCACAATCATACCCCTGCACAACAAAAGGTCATAGTACCAAGAAGGCTAACCACAAATATGCAGCGGGCGATAGCTGACTATCTCACTGAATATTCGCGCCTATATGCACTGGCTGGCCAACTAAGTATAGTGGTCAGATAGACCCATATAAATAGCAAAGTCTATCTTTGACTGCTATAAGTTAACTGATCAGCTGATGAATATCAGCTTAACCAGCTATGTTTCTAGCGACCGAAAACTACCTGGAAATTCAGTTGCCATATTCATAAGGCCCTGCAAAGAATTTCCAGGATTGCCACTGACTGCAGGAGATAGCCAGGTTGCCTCCCGTGGTCTAAATATCAGATCCATTGTGAATAAAAATCTGGTAGACTGTCACTAACAAATATTTTCACAAGCTGGCAACATTAGGCTAGGTGTGGATGGTGTGGTGTCGCAAAGAGCAGGGTCTTGACTTGTCGGAAGGGGCTGGTGCGGTAATGTTCACAAGCTAAGTTGCACTTTATACTAAATTATTGATTGTTATAAGCACTAACACTTTAAAACTAACTTAAAACATAAAGAAAACAATTTTAGAATTAAAAATAGTGCACGCTGATAAATAAAGTTCCAGTGAGGAGTGCTGCCACATGATTCAAATGAGTTAGCCTGGCGTTCTGAGGACCTTTGGTGTGAATACAATGCTATATAATCAACTATTTCAGTGTTAAAGAGGTATTGATTTTTACAAAGACCAGGGGACACTCATTGAAATTACGCTCCATGAATTGTTAAGCTCTGGAACTCATTGCTAGAGGATGTGGTAGCAGTGGTTAGCGTAGCTTGGTTAAGAAAGGTTTGGACAACTTCCTGGAGGAACTGTCCACAGCCTGCTATTGAGACGGACATGGAGGAAGGCACTGCTCACCCTGGATTCCAGAATCTTGCTACGCTTTGGGATTCTGCTTGGAATCTTGATACTTTAATTGTGACCTAGATTGGTCAGTGTTGGGTTGACCTGACCCAGTTAGCCGGCTTATTTCTGTGTTCTTATGAATGGGGCATAAACTAAGCTATCGGAGATGATATACTCTATCAGAATTATGGCTGACCTTTTCTTGCAGTAAGTAGATTAGATAGGACGGCCCTTCTTGCTGTTTCAACAAATGATGGGCAAATGCAACACTGAGGCTCTCTCAGGACATCTCCCAAACCGAGAGCTCAGATTGTTGTGAAATCTTGAATGGAATTCACATGCCAGCAGAGTACATTTAATCCAGAACACCTGCTTCAGCCAGTGACAGAGTCTATCCTAAACGTAAACCAGGGCTTTAAAAAATGGTTTCATTTTGCCACCTGTTGTTGTGATTTGAGAAGAGAAGGGGAGGCGGTATAGATTTAGCTCACACTTTTCCCGTAGTAGATAAAGGTACAGGAAAGGGAATGGGATTTTATATTCCACCTTTCTGTGGTTATAGTCAAAGTGTTTTTTACATATTATATACAAGTACTTAGAAGGTGTTTTCTTGTCCCTGGAGGGTTTATGTCTAAGCTTGTACATGAGGCAATGCCAAGATCACAAGAAACTGCAGTGGGAGGGGACTTGATATACTGCTTTTTCTATATGGTTACTATCAAAGCAGTTTTCATATTTTAGACAGGTAGATTCAGGGGCAATGTTAGGAAATTCTACTTTACGGAGAGGGTGGTGGATGCCTGGAATGCGCTCCCGAGAGAGGTGGTGGAGAGTAAAACGGTGACTGAGTTCAAAGAAGCGTGGGATGAACACAGAAGATTTAGAATCAGAAAATAATAGTAAATATTGAACTAAGGCCAGTTACTGGGCAGACTTGTACGGTCTGTGTCTGTGCATGGCCGTTTGGAGGAGGATGGGCAGGGGAGGGCTTCAATGGCTGGGAGGGTGTAGATGGGCTGGAGTAAGTCTTAACAGAGATTTCGGCAGTTGGAACCCAAGCACAGTACCGGGTAAAGCTTTGGATTCTCGCCCAGAAATAACTAAGAAGAAAAAAAAAAAAAAAAAATTTAAATTGAATCAGGTTGGGCAGACTGGATGGACCATTCGGGTCTTTATCTGCCGTCATCTACTATGTTACTATGTTACTTATTTTGTACCTGGAGCAATGAAGTGTTAAGTGATTTGCCTAGAGTCATAAGGAGCTGCAGTGGGAATTGAACTCACAACCTCAGGGTGTGGAGGCAGCAACTAATGACTATGCCACTTCTCCAACCCATTAAGCTACTACCCTACAAGTATATTGTCACTCACATCTGTGTGTTTTAAATGCTACTGCATCCAATAAATTTTTTCTTATGTAAGTTCATAGTCTATCCTATTCAACCTTATATCACAACTTCTTGTTGTAGAATTTCCTTCAACTAATCACTGCAAGTTTGATAAGTAGGAATAATGATCCTCATCAATGGGTCACCTAGCCTGTCTCATGCTTTGAACATAAGTGGGAATTTATTTCTGATGTACTTTTATTTACTTCTGAGTGATCACCATACAAGTCAGAAGCAACTTAAAGCTTCAGATGTTCATTTTCAAATTGCACAGACCCTTCCTGGTTGATGTTCTTATTTTGGGGTTTCTGAGTGTACAGCTAGACAGTGTGTCATAACTTTGATGTTTCTGCATTCCTGTTTTTAAAGATTGCAAATTATCCATGCCAATTGCTGAGCAAATTGTAAATAGATATGAAAAACATTGTTTGAAATGTCTGTATGCAAATGCCATAAGTCTAAGAAACATGATTGGAGAGTTTCAAGTTTATTTTAAAATTTTTATACTGCTTAATCAAACTTCTAGATGGTGTACAATGAAAAATACCATAAAAACAAATTAAAAATTAGAGATGCTAAACAATACCAGGGTAAATTAATAGATCACATGACGTGACATGTAGACTTTAAACAAATGGGAATAAAAGGGTAAGAACTACAATCTTTGGAGAAAAGAGCACAAAAAGGAAAAAACAATAGGTGAAGTTAAAAACTACGAAGTTTTGTTTTAGTCCTTAAAAGGATAGTTATTGTCCAAAAGCATCCTGGAACAAGAATGTTTTTAACTTATATTTAAATTGATTTAATGCGGATTCAATGCGTAAGTGATTGGGCGAGTTCCAGAGAGAGGGTGCAGTGACAGCGAAATTATTAGATCTCAATGTGGTATAACAAGAAGATTCTGTGACATAGAACGAAGCGATTTGGAAGGACTATAAGGAATTAAAAGTCTGTCAATGAACTCTGGTTGATTGCTCAAACGTATTTTAAAAGTTAAAGGTAGGATTTTGTAGCTGATTCTAAATCTAAATCTTGGGTTTATATACCGCATCATCTCCGCAGATGGAGCTCGACACGGTTTACATGGTTAGGGAAGGAACGGAACTCCAGTGGAATTATATAAGTATGAGAGAAGAGAGGTTGGTGTGAGAGTGCCAGGAGCGGGACGGGGTTACGTTCTGGAGAAGAGCCAAGTCTTCAGATGCTTACGGAATGGTAGAAGGGGGCTCAAATTGCGGAGAGGGGAAGGGAGACTGTTCCAGAGCTGAGTGATTCTGAAAGGGAGGGAAGAGCCAAGTTTACCAACAAGGGAGATGCCTTTTAAGGAGGGGTAGGATAGTTTTAATTTTTGAGTGGGTCTAGTGTTTCTATGTTCAACGGGTAGCCAGTGCGCATTGAACAAAAGAGGTGAGACGTGATCGTATTTTTTTGCGTTACTGATCATTTTGATGGCTCTGTTCTGCACAATCTGAAGGCGTCTTATTTCCTTTTTTTGGGATGCCCTTATAAAGGGCATTACAGTAAGCTATACAGAAAATTACCAGAGAGTGGATTAATGTGTTCAAGGAGGCTGGTTCCAGTAGTTTTGAAAGAGAACGAATCATTCTAAGACAATGAAAGCATTTCTGGACAACTCTGGTAATATGATAGTGATAGGAAAATTTACTATCAAAGGTGCTATCCTAACTGCTTTAAAGTGGGTATATATTGCACTAAATGAAAAGATAGATATAACAGGCATCTCTGAGACCTGAAGGAAGATAACCAATGGGACACTATCATACAAACTATATCGCAGTAATAGGGTGGATCAAATTGGTGGGGGTGTAGAGTTGTATGTTAATGAGGGCCTTGAATCAAATGGACTGCTTGGAATCCCCATGGGTAAATTCCATGTGTAAAGGGGAAAGCATAGAGATAGGAGTGTACTGCAATCTGCCTGACCAGGATGAACAGACAGATGCTGAAATGTTATCAGAAATTAGGGAGGCTAATAAACTGGGTAATAATAATAATGGGTGATTCTGATATTGACTGGGTAAATGTAACATCAGGGCATGTTAGGGAGATAAAATTCCTTGATGAAATCAAGGACTGCTTTATGGAGCAACAACAGTTGAAGCAATTCTAGACCTAATTCTTAGTGGAGTGCATAAATGGGTGCGGGAGGTAATGGAGCTTGAGCCACTTGATAAGTGATCATAACATGATCAAATTTTATATAATCCCTGGAAAAGTTCACCTAGGAAATCCAATAAAATATTAGTTAACTTTAAAAAAAGAGACTATGATAACATGAGAATGGTAAAAAAGAAACTTAGTGGAGCAGTTGCAAAGGTCAAAAATTTAGACCAGGCTGGAAGCCCAGACTAGATGTATTCCATATATTAAAAAAGGAGGAAGAAAAATCAAACGGTAGCTGGTATGGTTAACAAGTGAGGTGAAGGAAGCACTTAAAGCTAAAAGAGAATCCTTCAGAAAGTAGAAGGATCTGACTAATTGTAAATGGCACAAGGAATGGCAAGTCATAAGAACATGAGATTTGCTATACTGGGACAAACCAAAGGTCCATCAAGCCCAGTATCCTGTTTCCAACAGGTCCCAAGTACCTAGCTAGATCCCAAGTAATAAAACAGATTTTATGCTGTTTATCCTGCGAATAAGCAGTATATTTTCCCAAGCCATCTCAATAATGGCCTATGGGCTTATTTATTTAAATTGATCTATACTTCCCTTTTAGGAATTTATCCAAACATTTTTTAAACCCCACTAAGCTAACTGATTTCACTACATTTTCCAGCAATGAATTCCAGAGTTTAATCACATGTTGTGTGAAGAAATATTTTCTTTAGTTTGTTTTAAATCTACTACTTAGTAGCTTCATCACATGCTCCCTAATCAAATGGAAGGCATTAATAAGGAAGGCAAAGACCTTGAAAAGAAGATTGTGCTGGCAGCAAAAACACACAGTAAAAACTTTTTTAGGTATATTAAAAGCAAGAAGCCAGAAAGAGAATCATTTGACCGCTAGACGACCAAGGTGTAAAAGGGGTTCTCAGGTAAGACAAAACTGTAGCGGACAGATTAAATGAATTCTTTGCTTTGATCTTCACCAGGGAAGATGTGGGGGAGTTACCAGTGCCAGAATAGTATTCAATTCTATGAATCAGAGAAACTCAAATAAATCTCTGTAACACTCGAAGATATAATAGGTCTATTTGACAAACTGAACAGTAGCAAATTACCTGGACCGGATGGTATACATCCCTTTTACTCATTTTCAAAATAAGAGCTAGACAGTTGGCAGCTTTGAATATGGACATTTTCCTGCTGGGTTGTGGACATCTTACACAAAATGTCCAACCTCAGACTTAGGCACATTTTTGATTATGCTCCTCTATGTCTTTAAGGTCTTAGCTAAAGAGGAGTTTCCTCCTCTCTTCTGTCCACCATTCTTTTCAAAGACCCATTGTGTCTTAGTGGCTTGGATTAAAATTTAATGGGTGAATGAAATAACCACAATGTCATTAGGCAATATCTCATATCACTTATTCTAGGGTTTGGTGAATGTTGGATGAAATTCTCCTTCTGAATTCACTCAATTTATCCCTAGGATCATTAGTTTGAAATATTGATACTCTTTGGGATTCTACCAGTTACTTGTGACCTTGATTGGCCATTGTTGGGAAGTAAGATACTGGACTAGATTAACTAGTTTGGCCCAGTATGGCTTTTCTTATGTTGTTCTGCTCTCCTAAAAGATTGCTTTCTCCTTTTGTCTGAGCTCAGCTCTCTCTCTGGTTTGGAACTTCTCTTATGTCATTTTCTGTAAGTGAACATACATGTGTGAATGCCAGTATTTTATAAATTTAAGCATGCAAAATGCACCTAGATTTAAAGGGAGATAGAGGATAATTTTATAAATCATTATTATGTGTAAAACCACTTTATACAATTAGATTTGGACTAAAGGTACACACATGGTGCAAGCTGGTGCTTACTTTTACAGTAGGCATTCATGGGGCAAAGCTTGGGTAGAGCACGGACCAAGTGGCAAGTAGTAGATTTTAAAACAAACCAGAGAAGATATTTCTTCGCTCAGCATATAATTAAACTCTGGAATTCTTTGCTGGAGAATGTGGTGAAAGCAGTTAGCTTAGCAGGCTTTAAATAAAGTTTGGATAATTTCCTAATACAAAAGTCCATAAGCCATTATTAAGATGGATTTGGAAAAATCCACTGCTTATTCCTAAGATAAGCACATAAAATCTGTTTTATTCTTTGGGATCTTTCTAGGTACTTGTGATGTGGATTGGCCACTGTTGGAAACAGGATATTGGACTTGACAGATCTCTGGTCTGTCCCTGTATGGCAACTCTTAAGTCCTTATGTTCATGCATATTTTATTTAAAAAAAAATTGTGTAAGTTGCTGTAGGGTCTTGAGGTGTCATATAGATTATAATCGGACGATAAACAATTTTTCTTTTCAATTGATGGATCTCTGTTGTGGTCTATTAGCAGCTGAATGAGGTCATGGCCATGTTAAAAAGAATGGATGGATGTTAATAAATTAATGTTGAACATCGCGAAAACAAAAGTAATGTGCCACCTCTTCTTAGAATATTAGGTATGCTGAAGAAATTCTCATCTGAGTTTCGTTATTTGGGTGTAATCATTAATTCACAGTTGTCTTTTAAAGAGCATATACAGGCAACATTAAAGAAGGTATATTTTAAGCTGCGGCTATTAAATCTTCGATCATATCTCTCTGGTAGCAACTACAAGCATGTTCTTCAGGCAATTGTCCTGTCCAGCCTTGATTACTATAACCTGTTTTTTTTGTAAAGAGTTTCTGCCACCACAATGCATGCCTTACAGGTTACTCAAAATTCTATTATTCGAAGCCTCTTTGGAATAGGGAAATATGATCATGTGTCAGATTATTATATCACACTTTATTGGCTTAAAATGGAATATAGGTTGATACCAAAATCTTCAATAGAGTAGACACATTGGATGGTGTGAATAACATGAAGAATGGTCTGAAATTTAGCAGCTAAAATTTAATGCTAAGAAATGCAGGTCATGCATTTGGGCTGCAAATACCCGAGGAAACGGTACTTATGTGCATGACAGAAGAGCAGGACTTGGGTGTGATTGTATGTGATGATCTTAAGGTGGCCAAACAGGTTGAAAAGGTGACGGCGAAAGCTAGAAGGATGCTGGGTTGCATAGGGAGAGGTATGGCCAGTAGGAAAAAGGAGGTATTGATGCCCCTGTGTAAGACTTTGGTGAGACCTCATTTAGAATATTGTGTACAGTTCTGGAGGCCACACCTTCATAAGAACATAAGAAGTTGCCTCCACTGGGTCAGACCAGAGGTCCATCGCGCCCAGCGGTCCGCTCCCGCGGCGGCCCATCAGGTCCATGACCTGTGAAGTGGTTTCTGACTAATCCTATAACCTACCTCTGCTTCTATTTGTACCCCTCAATCCCCTTTTCTTTTAGGAACCTATCAAAAAGATATAAAAATGATGGAGTCGGTCCAGAGGATGGCTACTAAAATGGTGTGTGGTCTTCGTGATAAGGAGTATGGGGAGAGACTTAAAGATCTCAATCTGTACACTTGGGAGGAAAGGCAAGAGAGGGGAGATATGATAGAGACATTTAAATACCTACGTAATGTAAATGTACATAAGAACATAAGCAGTGCCTCTGTCGGGTCAGACCACAGGTCCATCTTGCCCAGCAGTCCGCTCCTGCGGCGGCCAAAAACAGGTCAAGGCCTGTCTGAATCATCAGAAGGGGCTCCCTTGCCACCTTGGTTTCCCATTTAAGTTCTGCCCTCCTATCGAAGTCCTAGCCCTCCGGTCTTGCACATGCACGACCAGGTTGGTTTACTCAGTACCCCACGATCCCTCTATCCCTCAGGATAGAGTCGAGTCTTTTTCATTTGAAAGGAAACTCTGCAATGAGAGGGCATAGGATGAAGTTAAGAGGTGATAGGCTCTGGAGTAATCTAAGGAAATACTTTTTTACAGAAAGGGTGGTAGATGTATGGAACAGTCTCTCAGAAGAGGTGGCGGAGACAGAGACTGTTTCTGAATTCAAAAGGGCCTGGGATAGGCACATGGAATCTCTCGGAGAGAGAAAGATATAATGGTTACTGCGGATGGGCAGACTAGATGGGCCATTTGGCCTTTATCTGCTGTCATGTTTCTATGTCACTAATTTATTTGTATATTCATCAGCAAGTGCCAAAATACTTGATTGATAGTATTTTACATCATGCTTCCCTTCAAGAACTACGCTCTGCGAGCCGTTGTGATTTATATACAGGGTATCCATAAAAACACTCTTTGATTTTAAATGGTTACAAAATCAACACTTATTGGAATATGTTTAAAAATAAGATGACAGCAAATACAAGTCCCAAAAAGCACGGTTAGCAAGATCTTACACAATCAATTGCACTTTCACCCTTGTAAGCTGCAATTGGTGCAGAAGTTAAAACCGTCAGACAACGCAACATTCCTCAAGATCACCGGGCATTAATGTTTGTGACTTTTTCCTTTGGGGGGTACATACCTCCACTACCCAGAACTATGGATGATCTGCAGGGACGCATCACTGAAGCTATAAGCACAATCATGTCGGATATGCTTCGGAGAGTCTGGTCCAAGCTCGATTATCACATCGATGTTTGCCGAGTAACAGGTGGGGTGTATGTAATCAACAGATGACCATATGAAATTTGAGTTGATGAAACTGTAGCCTCAAAGGTGGTTTTGTAACCATTTAAAATCAAGGAGTGTTTCTGTGGGCACCCTGTATACCAACAAAGAAGGAAATAAGACTACAAACAGAGCAGTGTGTCGCAAACTTTATAAGCTGCTGGCACCAGCAATCACGGGGCTGTGACACAATGATGTCATCCACATGCGTGACATCTTAACATTGATATCCGCGCATGTGCGGATGTCCTCCAGCCGTGGCCCTGACCCTCCTTTTATCGCCAGTGGGGGGTGCTGCAGAAGGAGCGTTGAGGAGAGGCACATCCTGTCAGCAGTCAGCCGGCACTGGTGCCTCTCGTTCTCGCTGGCATTTCAGGGCATACCTGGAATCCTCCAAGGCACACTAGTGTGCCGCTGTACACAGTTTGCAATACACTAAACTAGAGCAAGTGTTTTCTCATGTGCAGGCCCCATAGAATGGAATAAGCTCCGGATTCATATAAGGCAGCAAGGAGGTGTGAAGATTTATTTTGGTATGATGATGGACGGGTGTTGAAAAATAATTTTATGCTGCGATGAGATAATGGACCTAGTGGTGGAGCAAAGATAGATTTGTATGTGGTCTGATTTTGTATGGATGTTTGATATGTATATTATGTATGTGATTTTGTAATCTGCTTTGTAAAAAGGTGGACAATAAATAAACTATAAACTACATTAACATTTACATCTGCTATTGAATAAACATAATGGCCACGTCTTGAATGCAGGCTCTCTAGCGCCTGGATTTGTGCTACTATTTTAGAAAGTCAAAACTGGCAGATAACATGTACCTTCGTGCTTTCACTTATCTCAGCTAGAAAGGTCTAAACTGTTAGAACCAGAGGCTCAAAACTGAACTGCCTCAGGCTTTCAAGATTAAACTAAAAACGTTTTTATTCAAAGCGCATACCATAGCATTTAAATAATTCTTCTCCAACAGCTAGCAAACTAAATATGAACCGCTTTTAAAAAGCGATCCCCTTTCCTGATGTTATATCCTCCCCCTCTCTTCCTCTCCTTTTGTTTTTTTTAATGATGTAATTATTAACTTTCCCTTCCCCCCTTCAGCTCATGTTCGTACCTGTAATTTGTCCATTTAATGTTCACACTTCCCCTCCCCTTATAATAATTTATTTTTAACCTTTCATTTTTAACATTGTAAACTGGCCAGGTGTCCGTTGATGGTCTAATGAACTTGAACTTTACGTGCTGCCTCGTCACTGGATCAGTTTTCTTTCAAAATATTTATAGATGCTATTTTAAATATTTTAAATAAGTGCTATATCGCACTATAGAGTGAAATAAAGACTATTGCTTAGATTTTATAGCAATGTGGTCCTGCCACTAGGGTGTATCACCGACATGTTTCACTAGATAGCTTTTTCAAGGTGTAGCCCTAGTCAATTTTTACTCGCCACTCTCCTGAATGGAAAAGTGGTCAGGAGTAGTGCTGCCCGAATCACAATTCAAATTGGTCCACCAATTCGAATCGGTTTGTTTTTGTGAAAAACAGGACTTACCGATTCAGCCCCGATTGAAGTTCATTATTTTTTTTTCGCCGTCCGCCAGACTTGTACCCATCTAATGTAACTTCTGGTTTTGCGAAACCTGAAGTTACATCAGAAGAAACGAAAGGACGTGGGAGTGTTGAGGGGGGAGCGAGCAAACCTCGTGCAGCGGACTTCAGAAGCAAACAGTATTTTTTGCTGGCTCTCTTCCTCCCCGAGATTCCACATCCAGTCGAGTAAGTATATGAACTGGCAGGGGGGCTGAAAATCGGCAGGGGGGACTGAGAATTGGCAGGGGGGCTGGTGAGTCTTGGCTGGGGATGGAAGCTGGGAATCTTTGATATGATATTGCCTTGGTTAAATAAAATGTTTAAACTTAAAAAGCTTTGTCATTAACAGTGAATCGAATCGAATCGAAAAATCGATTCAACAGGGTGAATCGAATTGAAATATTTTTCTCTGAATCGGGCAGCACTAGTCAGGAGAGTGGCAGGACCACATTGCTATAAAAGCTAAGCAATAGTCTTTATTTCACTTTATAGTGTGACATAGCACTTATTTAAAATATTTAAAATAGCATCTATAAATATTTTGAAAGAAAACTGATCCAGTGACGAGGCAGCACGTAAAGCCCGAAGCATGAAGTTTTGAGCCTCTGGTGGTGTTTCTGAGGATCTGGTTCTAATGGTTTAAATCTACGGAGCAGTGTTTTCTAGCTGAGATAAGTGGAAGCATGAAGGTACTATTTTATAGGTACTTATATATCTTTAGAAAATAGTCAAAATATGTGCCATTTTGCCAATTTAACCTAAGCATCCTATTATAAACTTAACCCCATAAAGTACTGCACTACATTTAGAAATGAGCTTTAAAAAGTGTCTTCCTTATGTCTCCTGATTTTGAAACCCTGTGGAACCTGCCTAAATGTGACTTTTCCGGTTTCTTTAAAAAATATAATTTCATAATTCATTTATTTTGAAGATAGGGAAAGGGGTTGGGATTTGATATTTCACCTTTCTGTAGTTACAATCAAAGCAGGTTACATATTATATACAGGTTACTTATTTTATACCTGGGTCAATGGAGAGTTAAGTGGCTCGCCCAAGGTCACAAGAAACTGCAGTGGGGATCAAACCAAGTTCCCTTGATTCTCGGGCTGCTGCACTAACCACACAAAGCCCTTCACAGTATCATTATCCGTTTGACAGTGTATTTCAAGGTAATGGTCACTGGGACAGGGCATTCTGCATCTGTCTCTTCATAATAATATAAAATGCCCTCACATACATTTCACCACAGCTGTGTTTGCTTGGCTTCCCTTGTGACAAAGCGTGTTCACAGACTACTCCTTCAGCTTCACGTATTCAAATTACATCCAACTACGGACCATGTAGTTAGTTTGAAATGTGTTCACTGGTGTGATGTGATATGGAATTAGTGGTGTGCAAAGGTTATGCTGGCCCCTCAAGTAACAGTAAACTTATTTCATGATCTGGTTTTAATTGAAAACTCAGCTTGACATTCAGCTGGTGTGTCTGTTCAGCGCGATCAGCTGCATCTCCGAGCAGTCCCCTATTTTTTATTTTTTTTTTCCAGGCTTGGCCGCCTTTCTTCATCTGAAAAGCTCTGACCTCAGTTCGGCAGAGTTTCTGATCTGAATCAGCAGTTGGATACCTTGATATTGCTGGTCCAGAGCAACTTTTTTTCCTCACTGTACCAACAAGAGAGCCGTACTTACGGTTCTATTTTGGTTACATTAAGCATTCTGAATACAGAGAGAAAGAGAGAGAGAGTTATAATCCCTGCTTTTAGAACAGTATGTGCTTGCTTGCTTATTGTATTTGTAAGGAAATGTCTGGACTTCTGCTTCTGATCATAAGGAAAAGTAAAGTCATATGCAATGCACAGCTGTGAACTCCAAGACCAATATTTGTCAGCCTGGTATCGCAGTGGCCGTACGTACTCATTCTGGAAGCCAGGCATTTGGCAGAATATATATTGCTTTAAAGAATTTGATAGGATTTAGAGTCTTTGGAAGTCATGACAGTGGAAACAGAAGATGCCAGGACTGTTGGCCAAGGAGCAGACTTATTTGAAATAAGTTCAATTTCCAGTCATCCATTCCTGGAGCAGATTGATAAAGATATAACAGAAAACAGTTGCGCAATGGGGACTGTTGTGGGATACTCGCCAACATCCGACACACTGAAAGAAAGCAAACAAGTTCATGCTTTCACCAATTTTCATATTATTAGGAAAGGGAACGTTTTCATGAGCCAGTCACTGGCAAGATCTGCTGTGCATCGGCATTCAAAGTCTGTTGGCACTGCCAGTTCATGTAGTAGTTTAAAAAAATAAGTTGAAAAACAAAAGTTGAAACCTGCTACGTGCAGCCAAGCAGACAGGGCACATTCAAGGCCCACGCCCAGCTTCTGTTTTTTCTTGACAGCTGGAACCATATTGGTGTAAAGTGTTCTCCCCAGAAATTTTTTCCAGCCGGGTGGCATCAAAAAGTAGCCGGGTGGGGCAGGATGGGGAAATTTGGTGGTAGGGAAAATTAACCCCCTCTTTTACTAAGGTGCGCTAACATTTTTAGCACGAGCAAACTCCCGCGCTACGTGGGAAAACTAACGCCAGCTCAATGCTGGCATTAGCGTCTAGCACGCATGGTAATTCTGCGCGTGCTAAGCACACGCTAAAACCATTTCCGCAACTTAGTAAAAGGAGCCCTAAATGTGTACTATTTTTATTAGTTAATTATTATTATTTTCTAATGCTCAATATGACTTCCTTTTTTAAGGTTTGACACTTGTGCCAGAATATTTTTACTAAATTTAAGAAGCATCCAATGCTAGAAGGGAATAATTAGATATTTGCCCTCTTTAAATGGTATAGAGGTTTAAAAAAGGGAAAGGCATTAATGAAGTTATTAGGTTCAATCTAGCCATTTATTTCTGCATGAATTTAAACAACTAAAAAAAAAAAGATAAATATAGCTCATCCAGTCATACAAGAATGGCTCTACAGCAGGGCTTGCGAGCTACTTTTAAAATGACCAAGTCAAAATGATCTACCAACAATAAAATTTTAAAAAGCACACTGTACGCAGAGAAAATGTTAATTATCATTTATATTCCGTGGGTTTTCAAAGAGGTCAAGGCAGATGACTATGCAATGTCACCTTAGTAACAACTATACAAAAATAGACAAATATACCCCCTCCCTTTTCACTAAACCACAATAGCGTTTTTTAACGCAGGGAGATGCGCTGAATGCCCTGCGCTGCTCTCGATGCTCATAGGCTCCCTGCGCTAAAAACCACTATTGCGGTTTAGTAAAAGGGGGCCATAGTGCAAAATATAGACAGCAGATATAAATTCTCAAAACAGACACATTTTGATCACTAAATTGAAAATAAAATCATTTTTCCTACCTTTTTGTCTGGTGATTTCATGAGTCTCTGGTTGCACTTTCTTCTTCTGACTGTAAATCCAATATTTTTTTCTTTCTGCCACTTCCCTTTTCTTTCTCTCTTTCTTTCTCTCTCCCCCTGCCCGCTCTTTATTTCTGCCTTTCTTTCTCTCTCTCCCCCCCTGCCTGTCTTTCTTTCTCTCTCTCCCTGTCCCCCCAAGCCATCGCGCCGATTTCTCCACTTCGCCGATTCTTTCCCTACCCCCTAAGCTACCACGCTGATTTCTCCCTGCTGCTTCCCTGAGCTAGGCCAGGCATATACAAACGTCGGACTCACAAAACTTCACCTCTGACGTTGATTCTAATGTCAGAGAGGGAGTTCCAGGCCAGCCAGTTTCGGAGAGAAGAGCAGGGAAGCCGGCACGCACACGATAGAGCCCCAGAGGGAAGCTTACAACTTACTGCTTTTACTTCCTTCAGGCCTTCCTCGCTGCCAGATCATGCCTTCGCGGAAACAAAGTAGGCAGGACCCAGCAACGAGGAAGGCCCGAAGCAAGTAACAGCATGCTGACAAAAAAAAAAAAGGCAGGCGTCAAACAAAATTTTTGGCGGAGAGTCAGCCCGGGAAGCAGCAGAAGGATTCACGGTCATCTAAATTAGTTGGGCGGTGCGCCCGGCTAAAAGGCCCTGGGGAGAACACTGGGTGTAGATGCAGCATTTGAAACACTTTACATTACTTGCTAAGAGCACCCTTCTGCCAGGTAGGGATGTGCTTTTGTTAGTGTGCATTTGGGGTCAATTCTATAACCATTTAGGTGCCCAAATTAAGTGGGTAGTGTGCCTATTGTATACCAGCACTTGCATGCATAATTACCGTTATAGAATACTAATGTAACTTGGCATTGATATGCCTACATTTAGGCCCTCTTTTACTAAGCCGCAGTAAAGGCTTCTGCTGCAATCCGGAACGCCAAATGCTCCACCATGGCCTAGTAAAAGGGAGTGGGGTGGGGGGTTAGATGCTAACGGTTATGGCAGCTGTATGGCTGGCATAAATATTAGCACTTAAATGCGACATGTACACACATATACTGGTCAATTCTTCCTTCAGGTTCGCTACTTTATCAGTCCTACCCTTCAAAAAAAGAACTAAACTACTAAACTAAACCTTAGGCTTATATACCACATCTTCTCTATAAAGATAAAGTTCGACACGGTTTTTAAAAAAAAAAAGAAATACAATAAGAATTAAGAATAATATAGAGACAGACAAGATTTACAATTTTTGAGAATAGCCAACTTGGTACAGAGCACAATCTCCCATATGTCAATCAAAGATTTCAGAAGATGAGGTTCTAGATACTTCAACAGAAACATCTAGAACAGGCAGAGAAGTTACCTATATAGGAGTCATCCTATTCTCCACAACCAGAATTCTTGATGGAAAAACAAGATTGTCAGTTAATTGTTGAGAATCTGGACCCTTAGGAAATATCTGAACCTCAAATGGGGAGCGTCCAATCCCATAGGAAGGGTCAGCAGAGTTTTAGACAAGGGGTTCAAAGATAGTTGAGGAGATTCTGGAGCAGCAGAAACTATAATGGGGTGGCTACAGATGTTTGTGCATAGGTCTGTGGAACTAGAAAAGGTTTGAAGAAGAGTGATCAAAATGATAAAGAGGATGGAACTCCTCTCATATAAGGAAAAACTAAAAAGATTAGGGCTCTTCAGCTTGGAAAAGAGATGACTGAGGGGAGATATACTGTATTTGAAGTCTACAAAATCCTGAGTGGTGTAGAACAGGTACAAGTGGATAAATTTTATACTCTGTCAAAAATGGCAAAGACTAGGGGATACTTAATGAAGTTACAGGGAAATACTTTTAAAACCAATAGGAAGAAATATTTTTTATTCAGAATATAGTTAAGCTCTGGAACAGGTTGCCAGATGTGGTAAGAGCAGTTAACGTAGTTGGTTTTAAGAAAGGTTTGGATAATTTCCTGGAGGAAAAGTCCATAGTCTGTTATTGAGACAAACAATGGGGGAAGTCGCTGCTTGCCCTGGATCGATAGCATGGAATGTTGCTACTTCTTGGGTTTTGGCCAGGTACTAGTGACCTGGATTGGCCATCTTGAGGAAGGACTACAGGGCTAGATGGACCATTGGTCTGACCTAGTAAGGCTGTTCTTATGTTCTTGTTCTTAATATTCCTTTCTTCCATCTTCAAGTTAGGTGGCATTTAGTGGCAACAAAAGAGCAGCAGGGGGCAGATTGTGCCCCTTTGGCCATACTCTTTCAGCCACACTTCCAGAGGGGACCAATGAGAAGAGTTGGTTAAAGAAAGTTTTAAAAAGTAGTTAAGCAATGACATTGACATTTACTAAAAGAAATAATTGTAATCTGTTTTCTCTCATCTTAACCAGAGCTTAAAGAGGCCACAAAGAGTTTACAGCATTGTAATGTGTTTTGGTGGTTAAATAGCAGGTGTGTCCATAGAACTTGAGTAGTTAGATTTTACATTTTAGATCACTTGAATGTATAGAAATAAAGATTAATCAAAACAAAATTGGAAAAGGGATGGCTAAGGGGAGATATGATTGAAGTCTTCAAAATCCTGCTTAGTATAGAACGGATACAAGTGGATCAATTTTTATTTTTTTTATTTTTTAATATTCTGTCAAAAATTACAAAGACTAGGGGACCCTCGAAGTTACAGGGAAATACTTTTAAAACCAATAAGAGGAAATGTTTTTTTTCACTCGGAGAATAGTTAAGCTCTGGAACGCGTTGCCAGAGGTTGTGATAAAAGTAGTTAACGTAGCTAGTTATAAGAAAGGTTTGGACAATTTCTTGGAGGAAAAGTCCATAGTCTGTTATTGAGACAAACAATGGGGGAAGTCGCTGCTTGCCCTGGATTGGTAGCATGGAATGTTGCTACTTCTTGGGTTTTGGCCAGGTACTAGTGACCTGGATTGGCCACTGTGAAGATGGACCATTGGTCTGACCCAGTAAGGCTATTATGTTGTTAATAAAGGATATAAGGAGGTAGCATTTTATTGGACTTAAAATATGTTGAGTAACCTGCAACAACAACCCTTCCTTGAGTCAAGACAGTTTGAAATGCTTGCAGAGTCAGTAGGAACCAAAGACAACAACATTGGCATCCAGAGTCAACAGCTTCCAGCCCTTCAAAGCACTAGGTATCATCATGGGGAAAATCCATATAAAGCCAGGACCAAAGTCAAACATTTGACCACATGAAGCATCCACTTGATCATCTAGAAACAAATATCATAGATATGTACGGTTGGGTTTACCGTATACAGTTTTACTTTTTCAGTAGCGTGATCTGTTAAAATCTGTCTCGGAGCCTGACAGCTGTCCTGTTCTGTGTGCTGCTCTTGTCATTACCTGCTGCAAATCTCTGCTACTCTTTCTGCCCCCCCCCCCCTTTCCTTTTTCTCTTCTATTTAATCACAGCTGAAGGTAGATATATTCTCTCTTTGCAACCTAACTGGGCCAGGTCTCTGGAAGAGGCCAGATGGTGGATGACACATGCAATTTATGTCAAATGCACTTAATCCTGAGCTGCTGCAGGAGTTTTTATGACAAGGGGAGGGGGGATTTTGGCCTGTAACAGTTGATGCATTTCACAGCTGCTGCTTTCATTAGAGGATGATAAGTGCCGTCAGAGAACAAGAGCTGCTCAACAAAGCCAAGGAGGGTATAATCAGAAGGGGCAGCTGAAATCTTCAAATATTATTGTACTACTGCTTTTTATATACATATGGTAGGCATGGGTTTGATAGGATCAAATTAAAATTCAAGCCTGGAAGGAGCTGGAAATGCTAACAAATTATAGCATTAACCGTAGCATGTAATGTATTTATAATTTTAAAAATTAATTGCTATAAAGCCTCGGCTTTGTCTTCTTCCTCCTATGCCATTCCTGTCCATCTATCATTTGTGTTGTTTACTTGAAGGAATGATAGTCTGTCCAAGCACGATTCTGTGTGTCAGTTTTGGAGTGGAAAGTTAATCAGCATATGTTCGAGCAGAGGTGAAAGCATCAAGGAAAGGAACTCTATCAAAACAAAAGAACATTTCTGATTTAATTCCCTTCCCCCCCTCCCCTCAATAAATACCGTATATATGCAAATATAAACCGAGATAACCTTTTTCCCCCTGAAAAAGGTTGGCTCAAATATAAACAGGGGGGGGGGGTTAATATTCAAGTGCAGTGCCTTGCCTTGCCCTGCCAGGCTCTACACCCTATTCCCCCTCCCTCCCTGTTCTGCCAGGCTCTGCATCCAGGCTCCTCACTCACTCCCATCCCCTGCCAAGTTCTGTCCCCCCCCTCCCAATCCCTTGCGGGTCTCCACTGGGCCTGCTGTAAGTCCTGATGGTCCAGCGGTGGGCTGAGCCAGCATGGATCACTCCCGCCTCCTGTTCCAGCCAATTCTAAGAAATTTTACCTCCCTCCCACCTCCCCCACAAATCTTTAGCAGTGAACCGCAGCAGGAGCGACTTTCCTTTGCTCCTGCCCATGCAGAGCTGCTAGCTGATTGGATGCTGCGAGTTCTTGCGAGACCGCAAGAATTTGCAGCAGCTAGCAGCTCTGTACGGGCAAGAGTAGCTTTCCTTAGCTCTTGCCTGTGCAGAGCCGCTAGCTCATTGGCTGCTGCAATTTCATGACAGCCAATCAGCTAGCGGCTCTGCACGGGCAGGAGCAAAGGAAAGTCACTCCTGCCGCGGTTCACTGCTGGACCACCAGAGATTCTAAAGGTATGCAGGGGAGGGGGAAGGAGGTAAAAATTATTAGAGTCGGCCAGGACAGGCAACAGAAGGGATCCCAGTGTGGTTAGGGGAAGGCAAAGAGGGTGAAGAGACTATAAAATAAACCCACCAGGATGTTTGGAAAAAGCACCCAATTGGGCAGGAAAATCGAATCGAAAATTTTTTTCCTGAATCGGGCAGCACTAGTAGGCACCATACCACCACCTAACTTAATTGGTTTAATTGGCTTTAAGCAGCACAGTAATTGACCATATCATTTAAAACCAATTAAAATGTTAGTATAAAAAAGTAAGCATCCGCAGACACATCCAAAAAGTGCGCCACAGAGAGTACCTGATGGTACAGTAGTGGGCTGCCTAAGGTCAAAGTGGGCTTGGTTTCAACTGGAAATAACCTAAGTGCTTCTGTAGACACAATTCAATCTAGCATAAGCGCTGAGAATGTAGGCATTAACAGCGCCTATGTTTAACGGAAGCTGCCTGATTGCGTGATTGGCAATGTTCGCTTGGGCAGCCGCTGATATAGGTGCCATTTGCAGAATCCAGCCCACAGTGCACCTTCAAATCAGCAAGTAAACAACTGGCTAGACATCTTGTCATTGGAGAAACTGACTTATGTGTCCCCTTGGGGGACTCTCTCTCTAACTTTCAATAGTCTTTTCGTTTCTGTTCTAGCATGGCAGGTATGCACGAGTATGACTTAGGGATGCATGTTTGGTGTGTTTCTGAATGGAGCTCTCGGGGTATGAATGAGGTGACTTTATGACATGAAATACATAGCTTAATGTATTGCTTGTTCATTTTTTTAAATGTATTTTGTATTTGTATTTCAAAGGTATTTTGTTCATATTTGTATTTAAATAATTTTCAATGAAATGTAAAAAAAACCCCACCAGAGATGGTTCTTCTGTCCCTGCTTGATGATCTCCATAGAAATCATGACAGACAGGGGGTTCACCTCAATAATACTACAGCATGGTTCAAATCCTATCTGTCAGACAACAAATCAGTTGTAGAAAAGAAGCACCCCAAACCAACAAGAGGCTTTGAATTAAAACAGGGAAACTGATTAGGAAGAAGTAAACCAGGTAAGTTATACATAGGGTTAATAAAAATAGGGGTAACTTACACTGAATGAAGTTGTCAGGAATGTATACTGGAGTGAGTGGGAACTAGAAAGGTCATAGGATGCGGATGAGAGGGAATGCACTCAGACTAAGGAAATATTTCTTTACAGAAAGCATGATGAATGCATGGAATGTCAGGAAACGTCAGGAAATACTTTTTCATGTGGAGGGTGGTGGATGTTTGGAATGCCTCCTGGTGGGGGGTGGAAACAAAAACAGTGATGCAATTCAAAAATGCGTGGGATAGACACAGATGATCCTTAAATAGGAAGAGACTAGAATCAACACAAACCTTAACACATCAACAGCTGTGAGTTCATTTATGATGGGCGGGAGTGGTGTTTAGACGGCAGTTCCAGCAGTGGGAAAGTGAGGCCAGTGCCACACGGATTTCGGTGGTCTGTGACCCGTATATGGCAAGACAGATCAGGATGGGCTGGAGTGAGCTTACATGGCAATTGCAGTGGTTGGGAAGTAGGGCCCGTGCCAGGCAGACGTTTACAGCCTGAGCCTTGAAAATGGCAAAGATGAATCCGGATTAAGTATACATATTTTATACCATATTCATATTGTATGCTAGGAGTACAGGTGCTGTATATCTTAGTGAGGGCGGGGAAGACATAGAAACATGATGGCAGATAAAGGCCAAATGGCCCATCCAGTCTGCCAATCCGCAGTAACCATTACCTCTTCGTCTCTCTAAGAGATCCTACGTGCCTATCCCAGGCTTTCTTGACATCAGACACAGTCTCTGTCTCCACAACATCTTCCGGGAGACTGTTCCACGCATCTACCACCCTTTCAATAAAACAGTATTTCGTTAGATTATTCCGGAGCCTTTCAACTCTTTTCATTCTATGCCCTCTCATTCCAGAGCTTCCTTTCAAATTAAAGAGACTCGACTCATGCGCATTTACGCCATGTAGGTATTTAAACATCTCTATCGTATCTCCCCTCTCCCACCTTTCCTCCAAAATATACACATTGAGATCTTTAAGTCTGTCCCCATATACCTTATGATGAAGACCATGCACCATTTTAGTAGCCTTCCTCTGGACCAACTCCATCCTTTTTATATCTTTTTAAAGGTGCGGTCTCTAAAATTGTACACAATATTCAAAATGAGGTCTCACCAGAATCTTATGCCGGGGCATCAATACCTCCTTTTTCCTATTGGCCATAACTCTCCCTATGCACCCTAGCATCCTTCTAGCTTTTGCTGTCGTTTTTTCAACCTTAGTAAGTAAAATGTTGCTAGTAATAATAATGAATTGATAATCAATGTGACCGCTGGGCAGACTGGATATAGGTCTTTGCCTAAATGCTATTAGACGCAGACGTTTGAAAGTACTAATCAATGAAAAATGTAATCAACGTACTGCTTTGGAATGTATTATTGGGACCTGGACAATAGTCAACCACATACAATGGAGAAAAATAGACCTCAATATGTGTAGCTCCTCGATTTGTAAATAAATCACATAAAGTCCATATCATCATAGGGCTTCATTACATTTTCAGCCAGTGGATTATACGAGTGTTTGAAGAAACCAAGAGTGCCGTTTTTTTTCAGATTTATAACCGGTGTACCATTTGAAGAATTTCAGCTAAGTACTCCCGGTATGAAATATTGATGGTATTTAGATAGAATCTGAAGTGTTTGCACAAAATATTATGAACAGCTCATCCTTATAAAAGCTTCACTTATTTTATTTGTTGTAAAATTTTATATATGTAATATTTTTGTAAACAGTTTTGCTTTAAAACAGTATAGAAATTTTTAAAATAAAATAACTAAGTGCATTATTGTAGACATATCATAATTGAAATAATTGGCTGTGAATAACTAAAACGTCTAAAACGTCGGAAGTGACCAGCGGAGTGCCGCAGGGCTCGGTCCTGGGTCCACTTCTCTTCAACATATTCATTAGGGATTTGACTCAAGGGCTTCAAGGTAAGGTAACCTTATTCGCTGATGACGCCAAACTATGCAATATCGTAAACGGCTACAATCTACAGGATACTATGGAACAGGACCTCCGTACTTTAGAAAGTTGGTCCTCTATCTGGCAGCTGGGCTTCAATGCCAAGAAATGTAAGGTTATGCATCTCGGAAATGGAAATCCATGCAGAAATTACACCTTGAATGGAGAAACTTTGACCAAGACTATGGCAGAACGAGACTTGAGAGTGTTCATCAGTGCAGACATGAAGACTGCCAATCAAGTGGAGAAGGCTTCATCTAAGGCACAGCAGATGATGGATTGTATCAAGAGAAGTTTCGTCAACAGGAAGCCTGAGGTCATGATGCCATTGTACAGAGCCATGGTGAGACCTCATCTAGAATACTGTGTGCAATTCTGGAGGCCACATTACCGTAAAGATGTGCTCAGAATTGAGTCGGTTCAGCGGATGGCCACCAGGATGGTCTCGGGGCTAAAAGGTCTCTCGTACGAAGAAAGACTGAACAAGTTGCAGCTCTATACTCTCGAGGAGCGTAGGGAGAGGGGAGACATGATTGAGACATTTAAGTATATCACGGGACGGGTCAAGGTGGAAGATGATATCTTTCTTCTCAAAGGACCCTCAAACACAAGAGGACATCCGCTCAAACTCAGGGGAGGGAAGTTTCGTGGAGACGTCAGGAAGTACTTCTTCACGGAACGAGTGATAGAGCATTGGAACAAGCTTCCAGTACAGGTGATGGAGGCCCGCAGTATCCCAGACTTCAAGAATAAATGGGATACCTATGTGGGATCACTGCGAGGGTCATACCAATGAATAGGGTCGCTAGGATATTGACTTATAGAGCAGGTCAGTAGAGTTAAGGGGGCCAGTAGACTTATAAGGGTGGGTCAATGGTGTGGGCAGTCTTGATGGGCTGTAGCCCTTATCTGCAGTCATCTTTCTATGTTTCTATGTTATATGGGCCACACACATTGAGGTATGTGGTTGTCTATTGACCTATTGTTTATGTCCCAATAATACCTTCCAAAGCAATGCATTAATTAGATCTTTATCTGCCATCATATATACTCAGGGCAGGATTAATTTGTTGAGGGCCCCTAGGCAGTGTGCACGCATGACGGACCACTCCCCTCGCCCCCCCTGAGGAAAAGGAAAGGATTGGAGAGCTAAGTAGATGGTGTGGATGGTCTTTATCTGCTGTCCTATTGCTATGTTTGTGTAGAAGAGCTTCAAGTTTGTCCACCAAATTGGTAATCCTGCTAGGCAGTGTGCAAAATTTAGAATTAGGAAATAATTTCATTCACAAATAGGAAAGAACTAGTAAAATTAATACAGTGCTTTGACCCAAAACCTACCCGACAAACCTCCAAGAAAATCAATTTAATTATTAAAAGCATCATTAAATAAAAAGGTTTTCAATTTCTTTTTAAAAACATCTAATGAATGTTCATTGCAGATAAACTGTGGCAAATTATTCAAGTGTGTGGGGCCTGTGGCTACTATGTAACTTTGTAAGTCTAAGGGCTCCTTTTACAAAGCTGCGTTAGCGGCTTTATCGCACGGGACTTTTCATCACGCGGTAGCCGAAAAACTACCGCCTGCTCAAGATGAATTTTGTCACCGTGTCATTCTCTACTCCGCACCATAAAAAAATACTTTGACGACTCCTCATTCCGCCTCTTAGTACAATCCTCCATCCTCAGCATACTGGACTACTGCAACATCATCTACTTGAGCTCCTCAAAGAAAACCATCAGGAGACTAAGGATGATCCAGAACACCGCAGTCCGACTCATATTTGACCTGAAAAAATGGGACCATATCACCCCTTTCTACCACAAACTCCACTGGCTCCCTCTAGAATCCAGAATCATGTTCAAATTCGCCTGTCTTTGCTACAAAACAATATTTGGTTTATCCCCAAGCTACATCACCCCCCATTTCACCCTTAACCACAACTACAAAAACTCCCGCAAAATTCAACTCTTCGCCTTCCCCTCCCTAAAACTATGCCACTCAAAAAAATTCCTCGACAAAACCTACGCCTTCCAAGCCGCCAAACTAAACCCTTGGCTAGCCCAAATGGTCCTCAAGGCCTACAACTACCTCGACTTTAGAAAACTACTCAAAACTCACCTATTTCGAGACCAAGACCCTTAATGCCCCTTTTATATCCCCCCCGTCTGATCTACTCCCTCCCCCTTCCCCCTCCTCTCTCCCTGCTATTCGCAACTCTACGATCAATTTGATCTGTAACCTCTTGTAACTACTCTCTCCTTGCTGTTTGTAACGCTTTGATCAATTTGATATGTAACCACTTGTAATCTCTGTCTAACTAATGTGAACCGCCTAGAACTCTTCGGGGTATGGCGGTATACAAAAATAAAGTTATTATTATTATTACTGCTTTCTAAATGAGTAGATTTTTCCAGGGATTATTTTGGCCCAATGACACACACCATCATAGGCGTGAACTTTGGTTTTGTTTGTTTTTATAATAACTTTTTATTGACAGTAGAAAAGAGAGCGCATACATGAAACCAACACAATAGAGTAAAGTCACACTGTAGTTATACAAATAGTTTTTTAAAAAGCAGAAAATAAAAAACGGGTACTTATGTACATTCTTTTTTGGAGTGCCACATTCTTCATGCTTGGAGGGGGTTTTTGCAGAAGTTAGATACTGTTATGGGAGGAGGAATGGGACTATGGGACTATGGTGCCCTACTTCTGGGAGATCAGGGCCCGTTAATTGCACAAGGGTTATCCGCACCTCAACGGAGTTTTTTGTATAATTCTATTGTGCTGTTTAAAATAGTGATCCTGACCCATTCGGTGTCGGAAGATGGTACCCCTGTACCACATTGGGAGGCGCGTATGTGGGAGATAGCCACTTTTGAGACCAGGGAAATACTTTTAAAACTAATTGGAGGAAATTTTTTTTCACTCAGAGAATAGTTAAGCCTGAGGTTGTGGTAAGAATGGATAGCATAGATGGTTTTAAGAAAGGTTTGGACAAGTTCCTGGAGGAAAAGTCCAAAGACATGGGAGAAGCCACTGCATGCCATGGATCGGTAGCATGGAATGTTGCTACTCTTTGGATTTTGGCCAGGTATTAGTAACCTGGATTGTCCACCGTGAGAACAGGCTACAGGGCTTGATGGACTTGGTCTGACCCAGTAAGGCTATTCTTATGTTCTTATGGATAGAAAATGTTATGTAGTCCTTCTTCCTGGATTGCCAACCGGCTGATAAGTGGATGCACGGAGACACTCCTTGACCAGTTCATGCTGCACTAGGAGTCCAGTCCCTGGGGGGAGGGGCAGGGGAGTAAGTGAGTGTGTAGTATGAATTATGGCTCTGCCCCTGTCGGGTGGGAGATGGGTGTATGAGGGCTAGCATGTTTCCCTGGGTTTGCCTTAAGAGAAACTTTGGTGTGTGGAGAGCAATGTATTATGTCTTGTATGCCTTGTGGCCATCTGCTTTTTTTATCATTACATCAGTTTTTGATTTAGGCGTACACTTTGTGTGTGAGAAAATAATCAATTAGTGAAAATAAATCACAGCCATCATTCATAAGTGCTTGCTGTGAAATAACAAGAAAACATATTGCTTACAGTTCTTTTGCAGTCTCTGAAACGGGCTTGTAATGCAATATTGCTGCTAGATACCAATCTCCATTCCAGCCCCAGGTTCCACTGAGCTCGGTTTTGAGGCAACTTTTTTCCCCTTCTTCAGGAACCTATACTTGCTTAATAGAACCACAGATATAAGACACACTGAGAAAGCGGAAGCACAGTGTGCTTTACCTCGAAAAACATGTTGGCAGCCGTATATATACAAAATAATATCTTGTTCTGTTTCTGACTGCTACTGATCATTGTGCTCCAGTTTACCAAAGTGTCATTAAGACAGCAAGGCTAATCCCATCATTAAGATTGTATGGCTGTGCGTGGTCATATGACACACCATTAGTTCAAAATACTTATTCTGGGTCATGAAAATAAATTTTAATTGCAATTACTAATTCTGGAACATCTCTGTTCAGATAGCTGCATTTCTGGAATGTCAACAGGCTCACCAGATTGGTAATAAAAAGCAGACATTTAACATATAAGTAGTAAAAGAAGCAAAGTTTACAAATTGTGAGCACTCAATCGGGAGTAAAACTTTACAACCTGGAGAACAAACAGCACTGTGAAAACATTCATTCATCTGCAGCAAATTCTGGACTTGCCAGTGAAAACCTTAAATAAATACTGGATGAAATTTCTTATTGCATAATGTATCAGCATCAAATCAACACATCTTCCTACCACGAGATGCCCCAGGTGATATTCTTGGAAGATGGCTGGATGAGGAAGTGATTTTTTCTAGCACAACTCAATCAGCATTGAGGTCCATGGTTTTTGAACGATGTGGCAATCTAGAATGGGTCTCCCTCGTTCAGACACTCTTCCACAGCAAATTCACCACTACCCCCACACTGTCCCTAAGGGTCAATAACATAAGAGTTGCCATACTAGGACAGACCGAAGATCCATCTTGTTTCCAACAGTGGCCAACCCAGGTCACAATTATCTGGCAAGATCCCAAGGATAAAAACCAATTTTATGCTGCTTATCCTAGGAATATGCAGTGGATTTCCACAACCATCTTAATAATGGCTTATGGACTTCTCTTTAAGGAAATTATCAAAACCTTTTTTAAACTCTGCTAAGCTAACCACTTTCACTACATTCTCTAGCAACAAATTCCAGAGTTTAATTACCTGTTGAGTGCAGAAATATTATCTGCGGTTTGTTTTAAATCTACTACTTAGTAGATTCATCACATGATTCCTAGTCCTAGTATTTTTGGAAAGAGTAAACAAGTGATTCACATTTACTTGCTCCACTCCACTCAATATTTTATAGACCTCTATCATAATTCCCTTGAGCCATCTCTTCTCCAGGCTGAAAACCCTCAGCTACTTTAGCCTTTCTTCATAGGGAAGTCGTCCCATTCCATTTATCATTTTTGTCACCCTTCCCTATACCTTTACTAATTCTTCTATATCTCTTTTTAGATGCAATGACCAGATGTGCACACAGTATTCAAGGTGTGGCCGCACCATAGAGCAATAAAAAGGCATGATAAGATTTTCATCTTTGTTTTCCATTCCTTTCCTGATAATTCCTAACATTTGATTTGCTCTCAGCCACTGTCTCACACTGGGCTGAGGGCTTCAATGTATCCTCATCCTTTTTCCTGGGCAGTGACTCCTAATGTGAAATCCTGCATCGCGTAGCTATAGTTCAGGTTCCTCTTTCCCACATACATTACTTTGCACTTAATCACATTAAACGTCATCTGCCATTTTGATGCGCAGTCTCAAAGCCCTCTTGCAATTTCTTCCTTGGCCTGCTACAATATGCACAAAAGATATACTGGAATTCAAAATTTTTTAATATGAGGATGAATCAAAAATTAAAGGCAATTGTTAATTTATTTTTCTTCAGCTTGAAGCAGTTGAGGACATTAAGATCAGTCCTGACCCTGACTAGTTTTCGGACAGTGACTCAAGCAGTTCTACTTCCATATCTAGAAAGGACTTCAGAGGTTGCAGCTACTCCAAAACACAGTAGCTAGACCAGGGGTGGACAAACTTTTTGACTCGTGGGCCGCAATGGGTTCTTAAATTTGACAGAGAGGCCGGACCAAGAGCTTCCCGGGTGTCACTACCACTTCTGTCCAGCGGTCTGACATGTGGATGCGTGTGTCTCACAGAGCTGCGGCCGGCCATGGGGGAGTTCCAGGTGCGCTTCTCCCACTTCGTGCCCTTGGGAGTCCACTGTCTGCATTACTGCGGCCGCTTGGAGCGCTTGGCCATGGCCCGCCTGGACGGCTCCATCAAGATCTTCAACCTGGCAGTAGGCCGGATTAAAAAACTAAATGGGTTGGATATGGCCCACGGGCCATAGTTTGCCCTTGTCTAGGCTAGACTGATTTTCCGTAAGGCCCGATTTGAGAGGGTCAGTCCGCTGCTGATAGAACTAAATTGGCTGCCAGTCAAGTATAGAATTACATTTAAAATTGCATGTATGGTTCATAGGGCTATATATGGAGAAAGCTCAACTGGGCTAACTTCAGCCATCCAAGTTTCACACTCCTTCTATAACTCAAGAATGACTCAATGCTATAAATTACCTCTTCCCTCTCCACATCAAGTTTGGAGGAAATCACTCTTTGAATCCACCTTTGAGTTTCAAGTCCCCCAAATTTGGAACTGCCTCCCGACCTACTTACGTCAGACCTCCTCCTATCTTCAATTTCGGAAAGTGTTAAAAATGCATCTGTTTTCATTATAGTCTTGCTATGATTCATAATGTCTATGTTGCTAACCTTATTAATCTTGTGCAAGCCACAATGATTCCCAGTTGACATTTGCGGGGTATAAGAAACAATATGGTATGGTATTATGCGATAACTGGAACAGAGCTAGCGAAATGCAACATATGTACTCATACATTCACACAAAGTGCAGCACTCAGCCTTTAGTTACGTGGAAGCCAAGCAGTCAAAAACATGGATGTTCCATTGAAAGATTGCACCATCGGAGAACAACTTGCAGTAGTGCACTTTGGGCAGAGGAAGTGAAACTTCACCAACAGATATTGACTCAGTATGGATATAGCACCATGAATCCACAAAAGGTTTATGAGTGGGAGGAACCGATGTAACCGACGAAGGTCATTTTTGTTGCCCATCAACATCGCGCACACAAGAGCACATTGACAGGGCAGATGCCTTGATTAGAGAAGACCGATGGATAATGGTGTCTCAATTGGCTGCAAGTTTGGATATCAGCTATGGATCTGCATTTGCCATAATGCATGATGACTTGGGATACAGGAAAGTCTGCGAACGATGAGTTCACAAATAGCTTACTGATTTGCAATAGCACACAGAGGTTGTGACCCAGTTCCTGAGATGGTACGAAGAAGATCCGAGTATTCTGGAGAGAATTGTCACCGGCAACAAGACATGGTTGCATCACAGAGACCCAGAAAGCAAAGTCAAAACATGATGAAGTAGAGGAAGTGTTACTCACCGGCTTCTGGAGTAGCTGAAAAATGTTTTCTCTGCAGGAATGTGGAAGCTAGTTGAACGATATAAGAAATGTGTTGTCTTGCATGGGGAGTGGGGACTACTTGGAAAACTGGTAGGTTCAATTGCACACAGGTACTTCTATTAAAGCTGTTAAGTGTGTGTTGCTTTTTTGACAATGCATAAATATATTAGCAGATTCAGCTTTTACAAATGAAAATAAACTCTTAAAAGATGGAAATATGCTTTCCCTCTGTTTATCACAGTTCACATTTCTTTATTTCTGCTAGTTAAAGCTATTTGGAGAGCAGTGACTTGGCAGCATTTATACAAAGCCGGTTTTCTTCCTAACTGAGTTTTCCAGGGGACTCAAGTGAAACTTTCTTGCAGTCAGTGCCATTATAACAGCAGAGCAAGTACCATATTTTCACGCATATAACGCGCGCATTATACATGATTTTTAAAAACCATTCATAACCATACGCGTGAGCGCGTTTTATAACGGTTTTTTTTACATAGTTCCCCCCCCCCCCCGACGTCCGATTCACCCTGCAGGACCGCTCACACTCCCCCCCCCCCCCGATGTACGATTCACACCCCTCCCCCCCCACAGGACCGCTCGCACCCCCACCCCGAAGGACCGCTCGCACCCCCACAGCCTCCCCACCTCCCCCCCCCATCATGGAGAAGCTCCTACCGTTCTCCTGCTGCTTCCTCTTCCGGCGGTCCCGGTCCTTCTGTAAGCCCTGCGTCTGCACTGCTTCCTCTTCCGGCGGTCTCGCCCTTTCTCTGATGTCAGAGAAAGGGCGGGACCGCCGGAAAAGGAAGCAGCGCAGACGCAGGGCTCACAGAAGGGCCGGGACCGCCAGAAGAGGAAGCATTTCAGAGCAGGGCTCACAGAAGAACCGGGACCGCTGGCAGAGGAAGCAGCAGGAGAACGGTAGGAGTTTCTCCATGATGGGGGGGGAGGCTGTGGGGGTGCGAGCGGTCCTTCGGGGTGGGATTGTGAGCGGTCCTGCGGGGGGGGGGAGTAAATGGGACGTCGGGGGGGAGCATCAGGCTTTCAGGGTGGGAACAGGACTTCAAGGGGGAGAGGAGAGTCGGGGCGGGCGGAAGGAGAGTCGGGGCGGCCAGAGGAGAGTCGGGCGGCGACGGGAGAGTCGGGGTGGCATGCGCGGTATACGGGTGTGCGCGGTATATAAAAATTTCTTTACATAAATTACAGTTTCCCGCGCGCTATACCCGTGTGCGTGTTTTACATGGGTGCGGTGGTATATGAGTGAAAATACGGTAAACAGTCTGTAATATAACTGAAGAGACAGCAAGAAAAAAAGGAATGAAGGTCTAGTTCCTGAGTTCTAAGTGTCTCTGTACTGTATATATTTGATGAAAATGATACAAAGATAGTAACCAGAATCTCTTTGAAGTACTCATAAGTCAGGAAGCCTCGGGCTCATGTGCTTTTCACCTGTCTATCCCGTACTTTGTTCCTGTCCTTACCCCTTCCCACACATCGTTTAATGAGCTGTGCCTATCTTTTCCAACTCCCTCTTTTTTTTTTGGTTCTTAGGATGTTTAAATTTATTCTTATTTCCTGTCGAACTAATTTTCCCCATCATGTCTTTTTCGTTTTATTGTTTTGTTGAAAAGCATTATGATGCTCATTTTCAAAAAAGAAAAGTGGCATTTTTCTCGCCAAACCCTTCCAATTTGCTATTTCTGAAACCCATATTCTAGATGATTTCTATGGTGGTTGTCCGCAGTGCGTCTAAATATGAAGGAGGGCATGTTGGAGGTATGGTTTGGCCAGGACAAAAGTGGGCTTATAATTTGAGGAGAGTGTGGTGCAGTGGTCAGCACCCTGAGGTTGTGGGTTCAAACCTCACGCTGCTCCCTGTGACCCTGGCTGGGCAAATCACTTAATCCTCCACTGCCCAAGGTACATTAGATAGAGGGAAAATGCTTGAAGTACCTGTACGCAAACCGTTTTGCATGTGGTTTTAAAACTACAAAAAAGGCTTAAAATAAATTGGACATTTTTCTGCAATAATCAAACATTTTAGAAATATTTGGGGCTAGATTTGTTTTAACAACAAATAAATGGCAAAAAGGTGCCCTAACTGGAGGGATGAACGTATGACCCCCCCCCCCATACACTCCCCTAGTGGTCGCTGACCCTCTTCCTCCTCCCACAGATGTACATATCTGCCAGATGTTATGGCCAGTCCTAGTAGAGCAGCAAGCAGAAGTAACCTAGTGGGAGGTGCAATCAACCATAGAGCCATAATTAAGCAATGAAATGGGTCTTTAGGGCTTTGTTGTTGTTGTTGTTGTTTATAAAGGATCCTGCCCAGGTTTGGGGAAAATAAAAATCATGGCCTCAGTGAAGGTTCCTGCATTGGAATGGTACAATCTAAGTAGTTTAGGGATTAATAGATTTTGGAAAGCACGATAAAATTCAGTGGTCAGTCCATCTGTACCAGGAGCCTTCCCGGCCTTGAGATGTTTAATGGCTGCTGCAACATCAATGCCAGTGATAAGGCTATTAAGAGTTTTTGCTTGAGTGGGGAATAGGTCAGGAGGAGTAAGGGGGCATCTGGGATTTTATAATGCAAAATATGATAACCCGATTGGGGTAGGGTTGCCAGATTTTCCAATCAGAAAATCCGGATCCCCTAGACCCATCCCTAGGCCTGCCCATCCCCGCCCTGTAATGCACTTTTCCCGCTCCCAGTCCCGCCCTAGCCCCCCCCTCCCCCTGTCTGCTCTTGTCGGGCAGGGAGAAAATCCGCACATGTGCAGACTTCCTCCCTGCCCGACACGATTTGAGGAGACTTTTCAAAACCCAGACAAAATTCTGGGTTTTGAAAAGTCGTCCAGACCCCTGGGGAAATCCGGACTTCTGGTAACCCTAATTAGGGCCCACATAAAATTCAGTGACAGGCTGCATTTGGCAATCCTTGTTCTAGTAGAATCACCAGATCCTCAACTTTGTGAACTGGGCCGAATTAGCCCCTCCCCTTTAGTTTTACACTCAATCTTAAGGCACTTTTCATCCAGTGATTGCTGGATCTAATATAATTGTTTATGCTGCCTGGATGTCTCACCATCATTTAAAACTGAACATGGCCAAGACTAAGCTTCTTATCTTTCCTCCTAAACCCACCTCTTCTCTTCCCCCATTCTCTATTTCTGTGGATAACACTCATCCTCCCCTCTCTCCTCTCTCTCTTTCTCTGCTAAAGCCTGTTGTTTCTTATTCTGTATTACCACCAAAATCTGGCCTTTCAATTCTGAGCACACTACCAAAACCCTTATCCACACACCTATTACCTCTCATCTAGATTACTGCAACTTACTTCTTACAGGTCTTCCACTAAACCACGTTGCTCCCCTTCACTCTGTTCAAAATATTCCGGATTTACCCAGACATGTCCTCATTTTAAAGAGCATGTCTGGGTGTCCGGACGACTTTTCAAAACCTGGCACCTTGTCTGAGTTTTGAAAAGCAGATCGTGGCGGGAGGGACATCTGCGCATGCGGTGACATCATTGCATCGCATATGCGTATGCCCTCCCTCCCGACAAGCAGGCTGAGGGGGCAGGGCTGGGGTGTGGAAGGGTGGAACTGGGCGTGCCTGGTAGGCGAGTCTATGAACATAAGAACATAAGAAGCGCCATCTCCGGATCAGACCTTCGGTCCATCAAGTCCGGCGATCCGCACACGCGGAGGCCCTGCCAGGTATACACCTGGCTTATTTTATAGCCAACCATATCTTTATATGCCTCTCTCAAGGAGATATGCATCTAGTTTGCTTTTGAAGCCTAGGACTGTCGATTCCGCAATAATCTCCCCTGGGAGAGTATTCCAGATGTCAACCACTCTCTGTGTGAAGCAGAACTTTCTGACATTAGTCCTGAACTTGTCCCCCCTTAGCTTCATTTCATGTCCTCTTGTCCGTGTCAAATTGGACAATGTAAATAATCTCTGCTCTATTTTGTCGATTCCTTTCAGTATTTTGAAGGTCTCGATCATATCCCCACGCAGTCTCCTCTTCTCAAGGGAGAACAATCCCAGTGTTTTAAGTCGATCCTCATATTCCAGTTTCTCCATACCCTTCACCAGTTTAGTCGCTCGTCTCTGCACCCTCTCCAGCAGTTTTATATCCTTCTTTAAGTAGGGAGACCAATGTTGGACGCAGTATTCCAAGTGGGGTCTGACCATTGCCCTATAAAGCGGCATTATAACTTTCTCCGATCTACTTGAGATTCCTTTCTTTATCATGGGTCCAGATTTTACATACATAAATTACCCCTCTCTTCAAGTCACTTCATTGGTTCCCTATCCATTTCCATATACAGTTCAAACTCCTCTTATTGACTTACAAGTGCATTCACTCTGCAGCTCCTCAGTATCTCTCCTCTCTTATCTCTCCCTGTACTCCTCCCTGGGAACTCCATTCATCAAGTAAGTGTCTCTTATCTGTACCCTTCTCTTCTACTGCCAACTCTATCTTGCTGCATCATACGCCTGGAACAGACTGCTTGAGTCAGTACGTCAAGCTCTATCTCTGGTAGTATCAAATCTGGGCTAAAAGCCCACATTTTTGAAGCTGCTTCTAACTCCTAACTCTTACCAACGTCTGTTTTATCATTCCCTCTGTGAGAAATCCCCTAATCCCTATTTGTCCTGTTTGTCTGTTTTGATTAGATTGTAAGCTCTATTGAGCAGGGATCATCTCTTACCTGTTTAATGCACAGCGCTGCATATGTCTGGAGTAGTAGTTCTACATCTAAATTTTGGCCCAGAGAATTGCAAGAGGTTGCTAACATTTTCAGCAAGATACAGGTGATCAGAAATACGATCCATTATCTGGGCTACCAAATGTGTGATCAAGTATTATAAAGCAAAAGCAAAAATACCGCCTATAATTTGTGCAGGAATCACAGCAAACAGAACCTGTAGTCATGGTCTGTTTTTAAGTCTGGCTTTGGCGACATCCAGCAAAAATATTTTCAAGATACTGAAAAGTAAAATATGAATGACAACATTTGAGTGGAATGGTTTGTTTTCATAGCCCATTTATAGTTCATTTCCTGCAGTTGCAAGCCATTCAAGTGTGAATTCCTTACAAGAAACCAAAAGATGAATGCGTGCTTCTTTGCCTGCAGTTTGGAGGGTGGCTCTAACAGATTTAGTCAAATCTTTACAGTCTTTGTTAGGAAAGTATGAGAACTATTTCTCTGATCTAGGGTCACCGCATGCACACGGTGCTAAATAAAGCAGGTTAGAAAGGATGCCTTCATCAATATCAAACTTCTCCGCAGAACCAACATATGGCTGCTAATTTTATAGCTAGAATCAAAGGGGGGGGGCATTTTAAGGTATTACTAGGAAATGAAATGTATCACTGTTTGATGGCATATAACATACCTGATTAGATGTGACTAAATAATGGAGAAATTCATAAAATATATGTGTGTTGTTGCTGGAATTTGAAGTTGTATTGAAGAGTGGCCTGTTACTCCAGTGAGTCATCGGGTATTTTAACTTTTTATCTGTATTGAGTGGCAGGGGGGACCTTTCCTCTGCCCACTGGAAGTTGCATGAGTGCAGCAGCCTTTAATGCTGTCTCTGATGTAGCTGTGGAGGTGCCAGACCTCAGCGCGCAGATAGGAATGTTCAGCTACAAGCAGCCCCTACCATTGGGCGGCCCTGGGCATTTTGGAGTGGAGATGTATCATTGCATAATGGTTAGAGCAATGGGTTGAGCATGAGGGAAGTCCTTGTGATCTTGGCCAAGTCACTTAATTTTTCCATTGCTTAAAGTGCAAACAGATCATAAGCTGTATTGTACCTCACCTTGAGCAGCACCTGAAAAATCTATATCCAAAAGTGATATTGGAGGAATATAAGTCTAGAATGATTAATCACTAAAGAAATTCTGAAAATCAACATTGTAAGCAATGTCTGGAACAATGGCATAGTGAAGGTGAGAGGCACCCCTCCCCCACCCTCTTCTCCGCCCCCACCTCCACACGCTTGTTCCCTGACCCCTCCTGCCGCGCGCACCGCTTCCCTTCCCCGTACCACTGTAGTATTCCTGGCGCGAGAAGCAACCCCCAACCTTCTGTCGCGCCAGTGTCAGCTCTTCCTCTGTTGTCACTTCCTAGGCCCGTGGGTCCAGGAAGTGATGTCACAGGAAGAGCCAACACTGGCACGACAGCAGGTTGGGGGTTGCTGCTGGTGAGTGCAGGTGAGTGCATCGTTGAAGTGTGGTGAATTTTTGATCCGGTGGGTGTCACAGATAATGAGGTTGTTTTTTCCGAATATAGTCCAATTTGATTTTGTTTGGGGTGATTTGTAAGTAATGCTTGCGGTGGGTTTTGGTGAGAGCCCGTTTGGTATATTATGAGATCCATCAGTCAGGGGTGCAGACGCAAATGGTTAAGGAGGATCCCTGGCTCTGCCCTGCTCTGCCTCCAGCTCCATCCCATTCCACTTCCAGCACCGCCCCCACGTGAACCTCCCCGAGCTCAGGGCCGCCTCTGCGCATGCGTGGATTTCGACACGATGATGTTGCGCACATGTATGATGTCATCGTCCGCGCATGCACAAAGGCCCTTCAGACATGGCCCCGAGCTCAGAGACTTTCTATCCCTCCGGGCACCCAAACAGTCCTCTAAAAAGAGGACATGTTTGGGTTTTCCTGGATGTTTTGTAACCCTAATTAAGTCGTTCTATTATGTATTGTGTTGACATTATAAGTCGTACACTTTTCCATAGTTTTACTGTTTCTGTGTTCACCGTTTTACACTGCCTTGAGTGAATTTCTTTTAAAAGGTGATAAATAAATCCTAATAAATAAACATACCAAGAAAGCATCTATATCCAAGGGGGTGTAAAGATTAGTAAAGAATGGAATATACTGTTCCTGTCCATTATTCCTAAGACTAGCCAAAGACTGTATTCAAATCCAAGCTAAAAGCCCCTCTTTTCAAGGCTGCTTTCAATTCCTAACTCCCACTCACAGTAAAATTACCTTTGTCCATCCTGTCATTCTCTCGGCAAGCGACTTTCCAACCCCTATATGTCCTGTCTGCTCTTCTGAGCCTTTCAGCGCTATCGAAATTATAAATAGTGAAATAAATACTAAATAGACATACAGTAGATTATAGGATTCTAAAATCTACCTGCTCCACCCACCTGCAAATTATCCCCCTCTTGTACTAAGCCTGATAGGGTGGGTTGAAGCATTAAATGCTCCAACGCCCAAAGGTATTGAATGGGTGTCTGAGCATTTGCCGTGTAACACCCATTTCCGTGGCATAGTAACCTAAGAAAATAAGAATTGCTATACTTGGACAGACAGAAGGTCCATCAAGCCCAGTTTCCAACAGTGGCCAACCAAGGTGCCAAGTACCTAGCTAGGTCTCAAGTAGTAAAACAGATTTATGCTGCTTATCCTAGGAAAAGCAGTGGATTTCCCCAGGCTATCTCAATAATGGCTTATGGACTTCTCTTTTAGGAAATTATCCAAAGCTTTTTTAAACCCTGCTAATCTAACTGATTCCACCACATTCTCCGGAAACGAATTCCAGAGTTTAATTACACGTTGTGTGAAGAAATATTTTCTCCAGTTTGTTATAAATCTATTACTTAGTAGCTTCATAGCACACCCCCTAGTCCTTGTATTTTGGGGGGGGCCTATGTACTATTGCACTATTTTACAAAGCTGGTATTCAGGTTATTTGCATTCTTGGTACCCTCTTTATAGAACTACCTCTCCCTCCTTCACTGCCACCACCACCGCCATAAATGTGGCTTATGGCTACTTTTCACAGTCACACCAGTAAGGAAATGAAGAACAAATTGGGGTCCCACTGACTTTCATGGCAAATAAATGTCCATATCTTTGGAAATGGCATGAAAAATCTGAGTTAGTGCTTTATATTTCTATTTCCTAAATGTGAATTATTTAAGGGTTAGCAATACTCTTTTACTACATCAATTCTGTTAAATTTTTATTATATTATTTTTACAACACAACCAAATACCATCATACTTGTGGTTGCAGTCAGATGTTTTTATCTGTATTTAATATAACCCACAATGGATTCAAAAAGATATTTCCATTGTTTTAGCCAGTTTTAAAGAAGTTGGATTGAAGTTCGATATTCTATGCCCAACTGTGTTAATATATGTGAATAACTGTAAAGAGCCAAGAATAAAAGTTGTATAAAATTTCCAACACACTGGAAAACTTCTGTTTTAAAGATTACTGTGGTATACATTTAATTTAATCACTTTAAGCCAGTGGTCTTCATTGATTTTGAAGCTGGGGCCACGTTGTTATTCTAATGAGCTGAAGGAGAGCCGCCAAATATTTTCTCAGGCAGGGCCATGATGCTGCTGATCAGTGTGTGTCAACGACAACCATCTCCACCAGGCCACCTTCAAAATTCATTTGGGGGGGGGGCAGTATCCTCAAGGTTCTGAGCATTTCCAAATGCATTCTTTTGTGTATTGGAGAAATGACTTGTCCTTCAAGCATGTGGCTCTTCCGCCATCCACTATCCACGTTCCCCTTTTCATCTTAAGCTTGGTTAGAAAGGCAAAGTAGCAAGACAAAAACCCCCAAACAGACACTAGTATTTAATTTCTAATATGATTTTTTTTCCTGTTAAAGTTTCTATTGAGATTATTATCTTATAATTCAGGTATTTTCTTTAAAAATCTATTAAATTAAAAAAAATAGACAATAGGGGTCACCCCGGAGGCCTCTGTGGGCCGCCATTGGCCCCAGGCCTTGCTCTGAAGAATACACAGCGAATGGTCACACTGTCAGAGTCCAGATATGTTGACTATGGAAGAAATCCAAAATTCAATCTTGCAACCTATATACAAGAGAGAGACTAGAGAGCGTAGGCTCCTCGCAACCGCCTCAGCTCCCGCTGTCACCTACAGGACGCGGTCGTGAGGAGCACATTGAAGTTGTTGGTCACGGCAGTGAACAACTAGAGGTACGGGGAAAGGAAAGAGGGGGGCGCACATGGCAGGGGGGTCGGGGAAGGAGCTAGGGAGGCGCAGGCACCTCTCACCCTCGCTATGTCACTGCATTCTTTCCTAGTTATACACGCATGTATGAACTATCATGCATGCACGCACATGTGTGTATTATTGAGAAAGAAGTGTTCATTTTTTTTTAACATGAGTGTGTCTTGATTGTTGAAGTTTAGATTTTGCCACATCTGAGTACGAGTGGAACCAATGTTTCGGCCAGGCTTTCTTCAGGGTATTCTGTGAGGTCTGCCATTTGTCTTTATATACAATAGTTTCTCAAATCTGATTGGATGAGGTTTGAGATGGATGATCAGGAAGGAAGATTTTGGTGGGAAATTGAGGCGGGAAAGTTCATTAGTCACAAATTGGAATTTACTACTACTGTACTATTAATCATTTCTATAGCGCTGAAAGGTCCCTATTCAGAAGAGCTTACAATCTAATTTGGACAAGCAGATGGGACATCTCAGAGTTGGGGTGTTTCTAACAGAAGTGCGCCCTTTGTGAGCATGTTATCAGCAAACTTCATTTTGTCGCAAACAGCCTATTCCTACTGTTTTTTGCATCCAAAGATCTCAAAAACTGAGTGTGGTTGTATGACACTAGATTATTCAGATTCTCACATTTAAAGATGAAGATGGCAAATCAAACCCAAGTTTCCAGAGTCACAGCTTGATGCTGTAATTAGTATGCTCTGCTGCCAGCCCTGGCTTTAGAAGTGTTCAAGTCTTGGCTGGCTTTGGAAATACAGCATTAGCAGTACCAGGTGCCACTTGGTATCAGGAAGTTCTCCCTAAACAGTGCCCTTTGTTAGAGGCTGGATTAGAAGAAAGTTGCATTCTTGCTCCAGACTTGAAGGTTTAAAATGAAGGTTTCAGTTTTATTTTATTGTTCACTTGGTAAGATGATAGTTTTGCTTCCTGAAATGTAATTGGTTCATTTAATACTATGAAATAACTAAACTGAAATTACTAGAAAAACAAATGTGGATTTAATTATTCATCTTACCAAATCCTGAGCTTAGGGCAAGTTGTATTCAGTTAGGTATTTCCCTGCCCATGAATGGGGTACAAAAGAAGAAAATTAGGATTTCAGTGGTAGCTCAAACTGAGTTACATATAAAAGCAGTAGGCATTTTCCTGTCCCCCAGAAGGCTTACAGTGTAACAGGGTCATGGATTTGATATATGACCTTTCTGTAGTACAACCAAAGCGGTTTACATATGGTCACTATTTAGCTGGTGGCATCAGCATTTCATTCAAGCTGACCACAACTGGCTAAATTATTTATCTGGCACCAGAAGTTATAAAGGTTCTGCATAGCCAACCGGGCAAAGATAAGACTCCTTTTTGTGCAGCCAAGTTAGCTCCAGCTCCAATTCCTGTATAACTCCTGGCTTGTCACTGGACCACCCTGGCATTAAATTTAAAATGAATCGGAGAAAATAGTTCTTCACTCAACATGTACTTGAGATGTGGACTTCATTGCCAGAAAATGTGGTAAAAGCAGTTAGCTTAGTAGGGTTTAAAAAAGGTTTGAATAATTTCCTAAACCAGGAGTGTTCAACCTTGGCCCTTGCCAGGTCAGGTTTTCAGGATTTCTCAAATGAATATGCTTGAGATCTATTTGCATACAATGGAAGCAGTGCATGCAAATAGATCTCATGCAAATTCATTGGGGAAATCCTGAAAACCCAACTAGATTGTGGCCCTCGAGGACCGACATTGGACAACCCTGCCCTAAACAAAAAGTGTCTAAGCCAGTAGTTCCCAAACCTGGTCCTGGAGGCATCCCAGCCAGTTGGGTTTTCAAGACATCCACAATGAATAGCATGAAAGAGATTTGCATGATTATTCATTGTGGATAGTCTGAAAACCTGACCGACTGGGGTGCCTCCAGGACCAGGTTTGGCAAGCACTGCTAGCCCTGCTACCAAAATGTAGGTGAGACCATCTACACCAACTAAAATCTGGCGTAAATGCCTGCGCCACAATTCTACACAGATCGGGTAAATTCTATAACAGTGTGTTTAATTTTTAGGAATGCCCATCCCCCCCTTTCAGATCTGTGCCTTAGAATTTACGCATACACTTTATATAGAATACGCTTGGAAAGTTCCATGCATAAATTCAAATTAGTGCAGATAATTGCTTATTAGTAGTTAAATATAAGCACCGATTGGTTCATTAAACAAGTTGTATGCGCCATATATAGAATCTGTGGGTTAGCGCTTATGCCGAAATTATAGATAGTATTTATAAAGTAGGTAAGAATCTGTTCAGAGCTTATGTTTGGCTGGATTCAGCTTAAACAACTCATTTCTTCTGTGTTTGTCAAAAAGTAAAGGCAAATACATTTAATGGCTTTAATAGAAGTAACTGTGAGCGAGCAATTGAACATATCACTTTTCCACATAGTCCCCATGCAAGACCACACATTTGTTGTATGGTTCAACTAGAGAAGACATTCTTTGGCTGAGCACCACTTCTTTTTCTTCATCATGCTTTGTCTTTTGTTCTCTGGGTCGCCGTGATGCACCCGTGTCTCGTCGACGGTGACAATTCTCTCCAGAATATTAGGATCTTCTTCATACTGTCTCAGGAACTGGGTCGCAGTTGCTTGTGCAGATCACTAGGCTGTTTGGAAACCCATCGTGAGTAGACTTTCCTGTATCCCAAGTCATCATGCATTATGGCAAATGCAGATCCATAGCTGATATCCAAATCTGCAGCCAATTGAGACACTGTTATCTGTCAGTCTTCTCTAATCAAAGCATCCACCCTGTCAATGTGCTCTTGTGTGCACACTATTGATGGGTGACCAGATTGACCATCATCGGTTACACCTGTTGTTCCCACTCATAAACCTTTCATTGATTCATGGTGCTATGTCCATACTGAATCAATATCTGACTGTGAATTTCCACAGGTTTCACTCCCTCTGTTCTTTGATGGTGCAATCTTGCAATGGAGTTTCCATATTTCTGATCTCATGGCTGCCAAATGACTAAAGGCTGAGCGCTGCACTGTGCATGGATGAACAATACAATAGGCAATGTATGAGTACATATGTTGCATTTTACTAGTTCTGTTCTGGATATCGCATAATTTAAAAATTGCCTTTAATTTTTGATTCACCCTCATACATTTTTACATCAACTTAGGGCTTATGCTGCTTTATCTTCACAATTGGACTATAGCAATTCTCTTTATTTAGGTCACAATAAGACATTTAAGACCAAATTACTATTACTTGAAAATACCGCAGCTGAGATTTTTTATAAATCCAAATTCAGTTCAGACTAATACAACATGATTGGACAGAGTATTTTGAAAAGTGACGAGAGCCTTTCGAATGACTTTTAACTCTAGCACATTGATGTGTAATGATTTCTTTTGCAAATTCCAAAAACCTTGCATTTTGAGACTGTCCAGGTGAGCCCCCCAAGAATACATGTTGTGAGAACTTTTTGATGTGGGTGAACCAGAAGAATAGCTCCAAATATCAGATTTAACATTTTGTGTGTAGTTTTTAAGATTTTGTATGGTCTTAGCTCAACTAAAGATCCAATAAATGTATACAATGTTCCATTTAACCTGTGAGGGAATCTGTGGGGATCGTTGGATGATCAAGGAGCAGTGAGGATAAGGCCATAACGGAGAGACTGAATGAATTTTTTGCTTTGGTCTTTATGGAAAAAGATATGAGAGATTTAGCTGAACCGGAGACCCTCTTACTAGATGGATGTTGGTGGCTTCTCAGATAAGTCCTTGCAGATGGCAGTTTCAATTGATTGGACAAATGTGATTTCTTGCTTTCGCAAGGCTCATCAATTAGTGATTTTGCACTTAGTCTGCTTTTTGAAATTCAGGACCGATGTGACTTTGCACTTGACACTTTGGGCACTTTATTATTATTATCTTCAATCTTTGCACATTTGAATTTATATTTATTAGAATTTTTAACACATTAATTGGTTTTTTTAAGCTAGTAGATGGCTTTAAATGATGTTTATGGGTAACCTTGTATGCACTCTTTGCCCTGGTGAACCTTTGACTTTCTGCCAACAAGTTCCCATGAACTGATAACCATCCCAGGTATTTATTAAATCTCTAGAGATTCCTGGTGTATCTAACCAATATTAATCAAGTAGTGCAAAGATAGTTCCCAGAATTGAGAGCAGGTCTTTTCCTTTTACTTTACTTGTTGTGGCCCCTCTCATGTAGAGTAGGCTTTTTCTTATTTTGGCCACTGTGAAGACAGGATACTGGGCAAGATGGACCATTGGTCTGACTCTGTAAGGCTATTCTTATGTATAGAAATCAAATGAGCATACCTTCTCTTTCATCCAAGAGACCTATCCTCACAAGAAACTGTTTGCTCAAGTGCCATCTAGTCTGTGGAGTGTTTTACCAATAGAAATTAAGATTGAACAGAACTGTTCTAAATTACACAAGTTATTGAAATTTTGGTCATTTTGGAAATATTTTTCTTGATTTGGCATTTTGTAATTTAAATGTAACTTGTTTTTATTCTTTGTACAATTAAATATTTTAATTTTGTTGTAAACGATTTAGAGCTTTTGGTTGTAATGGTATATAAGAAACCCTATTATTATCCCCCCACCCCCACCCCTAATTTGACTTGCCAGAGTTCACAAGAAGCCATTGGATTTGAACTCTGGCTTCTCTGGTTCTCAGTCTCCAATCCAAATGTAGGTCCTCATTTACTAAAAGATTTCTCCCATTTGTGTCTGTAGAAAAATGCTTAGTAGATAGGGCTCTGATTTTATTTAGCTTGATATACCTCTAAAGGCCTTAGAAAGGCATTTGTGTGGTTTGCAATCTAAAATATAGAGGGTGGGAGAGAGATGGAGAAGTGAGTGGGATGGGGTTCAGACACCATAAGGACCGAAAACCTGAAAGAACAGATGAGTAATTTTTTTATTTTTTTTTTTTGCATCTTGAGCATTAGAGGGCAAAGTAACTTGCCCCAGGTTGCAAGGAGTGTCAGTGGGAGAAGAAGACATAAGAACAGCCTTACTGAGTCAGACCAATGAGCCATCGAGCCCAGAAGCCCGTTCTCACGGTAGCCAATCAAGGAGTAGCAATATTCCATGCCACTGATCCAGGGCAAGCAGTGGCTTCCCCCATGTCTTTCTCAATAACAGACTATGGACTGTCCCTCCAGGAAATTGTCCAAACCTTTAAACACTGACTTCTCTGGCTCTCAGCCCTCTGTCTAACCACCGACTAGGCTGCTTCTCCATTCCAAGAAGATTAATTGCCTAACAGAAAATCATCTTGTAAAGAAAACTGAAGCAAAAAGAATCTAAAGTTTCTACCCCTGGAATTATTGTCTGTTTTTATTGGATGCCAAAGGAACCAATACTTGAGATTTATCAAGAAAACCTGATGCACTGTTGGGACCTTAGTCCCAGCTCTGTGGTCAGATATAAGACTCATAAATTTATCATATTTTTCCCAGTGAGTGTTCTTATGTGGTACGGTTACAAGTCCTTTTTGGCACACTTGCACATGCAGACCGTGGTTACATTCATGAGCAGTGGGATAACAGCCAGACATTCCTCCAGTTAAAGAATGCAATTATGCGTTAACCATATCCTAAAACATTGTTTTAGTACAGTGTACTACTCTTATAATGTGTTCTAATAAATATTAAGCTAAACCAGTTCCAAATCCAAGGAGAAGTTGCTCGAAAGCGTTCCGTGCTGATAAGACTTGTTAAATCAATCTTACGAGCATTGAAGCCCAGGTTCCGATGCACAAAAGGTTTCTCTGTGACTGCCACCGAGCACCCTATGCAAATGCATTACAAGTAGCTCATTAGCATTTTATAATGAGCATGCCATGTAATGGTCAAAACGGAATGCACACTTTTTATGGACAAATTTTCCGGCAGCTGATTTTGTGTGTGTTGTGTGCTTGTATGTCCAGCACACATAACACACTTGCAACAGCTGCATCCATTTTAGGGCCCAAAAAAAGCATGCATTTGAGCTGGCAGCACCTGCTCTTCCTCTACTGGCTCAGCTGATCGTGGATCTGGAGCTGCGATCAGCTGAACCGGCGAGACTCCCCAAAGCCATCGATCAGCTGAGCTGGCAAAAGGAGAGCAAAGCTGCAATCAGCTGAGCCAACAGGAGCATCAACAGTGGTTAGTTAGGTGTCATTGACTTGTGCTTGAGTCCCAGCGACTTGATGAATTACAGATCTAAAAAGAAATCGATTTTGTGCTAGTCCAGTAAGGTCCTCCAGCCATGGTTGTTTTCAGTATGTCCAGCCACCTGATTGCAGGTTATCCTCTTTGCCTGGTTCCTTCGATCTTCCCAAATGTGATGTCCTCCTCCAATGACCTTCCTCTTCTGACAGTGTGACCAAAATAAGAAAGTTGTAACTTCATCATTTGGGCATTGAGTGACATAGCTGGTTTGATTGCCTCCAGAATTGATTGGCAGGTGGAAGTGAGGGCCCCCCTCCTTAATTTCTGCACTGGCCCTGCCCGCAAACCCACCCAGTTTGGCAGGGCCAGCTTACACCAATGGCTCTCCCATCTACCACCTCCCTGACAGCTGCAACTTGAAATTTTAAGGTACGCTAACCAATTTAGCACACCTTAATAAAAGCACCCCTTAGTCTTAGTAGAAGTATATGAGGTTGATCACGCCATTTGGGGAGGACGAGGCAACCATTGGAAACAGGATCCAGTATAGCAATATGCCTTTTCCATTCGAATGTATGGCACACTGTATATGTCCTTGGGAAATAATTCAGGCTGGCTGAAATTTTGGGGCTTGAAGGACCTCTTGATCCATAGTAAACATTATTTAGCAGTGCTCTATACATGTAGCCATGGGTGGGTCAGGATGAAGGAGAGAAGTTCTTAATGGGGGCTGCTATTGGGTTATTTTAGCACACTGTCTCATCGATAACTTCCCCCCTAAGTGTTTCCACACAACTGAAGAGCTTAGTTCCCAAACCTGTTAGATATGAGAAGCTATTTTTTTGGATAAATGGCAAGTTTTTATTTTCAAGAATTCTAGCCAACGTAAGAGAAGGTTTTCACTGAACAAATTGCAGCTCTACACTCTCGAGGAATGTAGGGAGAGGGGAGACATGATCGAAACATTTAAGTACCTCACGGGACGTGTCGAAGTGGAAGATTATATTTTCTTTCTCAAGGGACCCTCGGCCACAAGAGGGCACCCGCTCAAACTCAGGGGCGGAAAATTTCATGGCGACACCAGAAAGTATTTCTTCACAGAGAGAGTGGTTGATCATTGGAACAAGCTTCCAGTGCAGGTGATCGAGGCAGACAGCGTGCCAGACTTTAAGAATAAATGGGATACCCATGTGGGATCCCTACGAGGGTCAAGATAAGGAAATTGGGTCATTAGGGCATAGACAGGGGGCAGACTTGATGGGCTGTAGCCCTTTTCTGCCATCATCTTCTATGTTTCTATGTTTATCATATACCTTACGAATAAATGCTTTTGGTGCAAATATCACACATGCTGTGGCTATCTGTGAAGGCAGTCTGTTTCCAGTAGGACCATGTTTTTGAAAAAAAAATCTACTTAGTAGGTTTTGGAACTCACCTATTCGAAAGCTTTTAAAATTTTCAGGCAGGCAGCTGGGAGGACTAGGCAGGATCTGAACAGCGATGGCAGCCAGGAGGGTGCAGGCGACCATGAGCGGTGACGGTGATGGCAAAGGCAGAGGAAGGCGCTCGTAAAGAGCAACGGCAGTAGAGAGCATCGGGAGCAAAACGTGGTAGTCATGAGGCTTGAGGCGCGTCAATCTTTCCGGCGGGATAGCTTAAGCTGGCCCGCTGGAAGGCATCAGCTGTAGATTCACACGCCTCAAGTCTCGTGGCAGAGCGGTAAAGATCTTTCTTCTACCTAAGCCTATAACTGATGCCTTCCGGCGGGCCAGCTTAATTGCTAATTTTTTAATTGTCTGGTGGGCCAAATTTTATGACACCGTGGGCCAGATTTGGCCCGCGGGCCAGATTTGAACACGTCTGTTCTAGAACAAAGGGAGCCATGCTATGAGTTTTTTATTTTACTTATTACAGACCCTTGCTATACCATTGATGGCTAGAGTGATAGTTTTTATACAGTTTACAACTTAACACAAATATGTGCTAGTGCATAGCTACAACAGGAAGGAAGAATTGTAGAAAAAGGAAAGACAAATGGATGAGGTTCAAGCAACTCTACCCAGTGCATAGTAAGAGGTGGCAGACCGCCACGGGCACCGTCTTCACAGAGTGGGGGGGGGCACTGGTGCCTTTCCTCATTTCCACCCATGTACCTCTTTAAATTACATTACATTACATTACATTACGGATTTCTATTCCGCCTATACCTTGCAGTTCAAGGCGGATTACAAAAGATTTGACTGGACATTTCCAGTGATGATCACATTACAGAGGATTTTACTGGACATTTTCCAGTGAGGATACAATTTTTTTTTTTTTTTTTCTTGGGGATCTTATGGGTTGGATAGAAAACTGACAGTGCCTAGCTGTGTGATATTAGCAAATGGAATACAGTTAGAGTAGGCAAGATTACAATCTTTTTATGGTCTGTTTACTTGAAGGGTGATTAGGTGTGATATTTGGGGGAGGATTATCTGGTGGTAGATGAGTTCAGTCGAGGTAGGTGAATTATCTGGAGGTAGGTGAACTTAGCTGGAGGTAGGTGAAGTGGTTTAAGGTTTTTGGATGAATTTTTTAAAAAGCAGGGTTTTGATTTCTTTACGGAATATTTTGAATTCGTCCGATGTTGTCAGCAGGTTGGAGATGGTGTGGTTGAGTTTTGCTGCTTGTGTTGCCAGAAGGTTGTCAAACATTTTCTTGCGTTGTGTGCCTTTGAGTGGAGGGAAGGCAAAAGGATTTGGGGTTCTTCTTTGTCTTGTGGTGGAGATCTGGTTTAAGCGGTTGTTTAGGTAGGATGGGGAAGAGCCTTGTACTGCTTTGAATAATAGGCAATGGAATTTGAATTGAATTCGTGCTTGTATGGGTAGCCAGTGGGAGTCTAAGAAGGCGGTTGTTATGTGATCATATTTTCTAAGTGAGTAGATCAGTCTGAGGGCGGTGTTTTGTATGGTCTGGAGTTGCAAGCAGGTGCAAGCAGCATCTTGTACTTACTGCTCACGCTGGTCTTGGTTCCCTTCTTACATTACTTCCCGGTTGCAGGACCAGGACATGATGTCAGAAGGGAGCCAAGGTCAGACATAATAATAATTTTATTCTTATAGACCGCCAAAGCCATGATAGTTCGAGGCGGTTTACAACAAGATGAGCTGGACAATCAGCGAAGTGGTTACAATAAAGAGTTATTGAATATAAGTCATGATGTTTCGAGGCAGTTTACAACGAAAGGTGCTGGACAAATAGCGAAGTGTTCACAATACAAAGACATCAAATACAAGCTTACAGAGTGGAAGAAGTGGAAGGTTATAAGATTCTTAGGTTACAAATCGATTAAACAAATTCGTTTTTACAGATTTTCTAAAATTGAGGTAGGATGAGGAACGCGTGATAATGTTACCCAGCCAATCGTTCCATTTGAGAGTTCTGTCCAGGAATCTTTTGTAGTGGCAGGCCTTAATTGTCGGATAGGTGAACAGATGAATTCTACGTGCGGGCCTAATAGAACTATCCAGATTAAACTGAGAAACCAGGTACGTGAGGGCCAGACCAAATATTGATTTATAACAAAGACAGAAAAATTTAAACAGAACTCGTGCTTTCAGGGGCAGCCAATTAAGTTTTTGGTAATAGGGAGTAATGTGTTCCCATTTCTTCAAACTAAAAATCAGTCGCACTGCCGAATTTTGAATAACGCTAAGTCTTAGAATGGTTTTTTTTGAAGGAACCCAAGTAGATGATGGTGCAATAATTGAGCAGGTAGGTATAAAAGTCTGCTATGCGAGGAGTGTAGGGGCTGAATGGAGATGTATGGAATAAGGAAATGACCAGTAGTCCAGGGCAGACAACCCTTAAAGACCAAAGTCAGAATCTTAAATTTGATGTGTGAAGAGATGTGGAGCCAGTGTTGAGTTTCAGAAGTATAACATGAGCAAAGCAGTGTGTCTTATATGAAACGAAACAAAAATCCATACGAAAAAGGAGATTACCGCTGAAAAATAGCTGGAAAGCAATGACCACAAATGCTCGCAGTCTAAGCAACAAAGTTCATGATCTGCAAGCCCTGATGTTAGAGGCAGATCTAGATATTGTCGCTATCACAGAGACATGGTTCAGTGAATCACATGGATGGGATGCAAACACACCGGGATATAATCTTTTTAGAAAGGACAGAGATGGTCAAAAAGGTGGAGGAGTAGCTCTCAATGTAAAGATCAATATCCAAGCGACCGAAATGCAAGGGACCTGGGGAGAGGAAGAAGCGATATGGATCGCTCTGAAAAGAGAAGATGGAACTTCTATCTACGTGGGTATAGTCTACAGACCTCCGACTGAATTACAGCAAATTGATAAGGATCTGATTGTGGATATCCAAAAGCTTGGAAGGAAAGAGGAGGTTCTGCTGTTGGGAGATTTCAACCTTCCGGATGCGAACTGGAATGTTCCGTCTGCGGAATCGGAAAGAAGTAGGGAGATTGTGGATGCCTTTCAAGAGGCTCTGCTCAGATAAATGGTGATGAAACCCACGAGGGAAAAAGCAATATTGGATCTGGTCCTTACAAATGGAGAGAGTATCTCTAATGTTCGAGTGGGTGCTCACCTGGGAAGTAAGTGGACAGTGGCCGCACGTTAATTAAAGTCCTAGATTTCAAACGTACGGACTTTAAAATGTAATGGGAGAGTACCTGAAGAAAGAGCTGTTAAGATGGGAGGACATAAGAGAAGTGGAAAGACAGTGGTCTAAGCTGAAAGGAGCGATAAAAATGGCTACGGACCTTTATGTGAAGAAAATTAATAAAAACAAGAGAAAAAGGAAGCCGATATGGTTCTCCAACCTAGTGGCTGAGAAAATAAAGGCGAAAGAGTTGGCGTTCATGAAATATAAAAAACCCAAGAAGAGGAGAGCAGAAAGGACTACAGGGTGAAACTGAAAGAAGCCAAGAGAGAGATACGTCTGGCGAAAGCACAGGCGGAAGAACAAATGGCTAAAAATGTAAAAAAGGGAGACAAAAATTTTTTCAGATATATTAGTGAAAGGAGGAAGATGAAAAATGGAATTGCTAAACTAAAAGATGCTGGGAACCGATATGTGGAGAGTGATGAGGAAAAAGCAAATGTGCTAAACAAATACTTCTGTTCTGTGTTCACAGAAGAAAATCCTGGAGAAGGACTGATATTGTCTGGCAAAGTTATACGAGAAAATGGAGTAGATTCTGCGCCGTTCACGGAGGAGAGTGTTTGAGCAACTTGAAAAACTGAAGGTGGACAAAGCGATGGGACCAGACGGGATCCATCCCAGGATACTAAGGGAGCTCAGAGAGGTTCTGGCGAGTCCTATTAAAGACTTGTTCAACAAATCTCTGGAGACGGGAGTGATTCCTGGGGATTGGAGGAGAGCGGATGTGGTCCCTATTCATAAAAGTGGTCACAGGGATGAAGCAGGAAACTACAGGCCGGTGAGCCTCACTTCAGTTGTTGGAAAAATAATGGAAGTGTTGCTGAAAGAAAGGATAGTGTATTTCCTTGAATCTAATGGGTTACAGGATCCGAGGCAACATGGTTTTACAAAAGGTAAATCGTGCCAAACGAAACTGATTTAATTTTTGATTGGGTGACCAGAGAGCTGGATCGAGGACATATGCTAGATGTAATTTACTTGGATTTCAGCAAAGCCTTTGATACAGTTCCTCATAGGAGGCTGTTGAACAAACTTGAAGGGCTGAAGTTAGGACCCAAAGTGGTGAACTGGGTCAGAAACTGGCTGTCGGACAGATGCCAGAGGGTGGTGGTTAATGGAAGTCGCTCGGAGGAGGGAAGGGTGAGTAGTGGAGTCCCTCAGGGTTCGGTGCTGGGACCAATCCTGTTCAATATGTTTGTGAGTGACATTGCTGAAGTGTTAGAAGGAAAAGTGTGCCTTTTTGCAGATGATACTAAGATTTGTAACAGAGTAGACACCGAAGAGAAAATGGAAAATATGAAAAAGGATCTGCAAAAGTTAGAGGAATGGTCTAATGCCGGCAACTAAAATTCAATGCAAAGAAATGCAGAGTAATGCATTTAGGGATTAATAATCAGAGGGAACCATATATGCTGGGAGGTGAGAAGCTCATATGCACAGACGGGGAGAGGGACCTTGGGGTGAGAGTGTCCGAAGATCTAAAGGCAAAAAAACAGTGTGACAAGGCATTGGCTGCTACCAGAAGGATGCTGGGCTGTATAAAGAGAGGCATAGTCAGTAGAAGGAAGAAGGTGTTGATGCCCCTGTACAGGTCATTGGTAAGGCCCCACTTAGAGTATTGTGTTCAATTTTGGAGACCGTATCTGGAGAAGGATGTAAGAAGACTTGAAGCAGTCCAGAGGAGGGCGACAAAAATGATAAGAGGCTTGCGCCAGAAGACGTATGAGGAGAGATTTGAAGCCCTAAATATGTATACCCTAGAGAGACAGGGGAGATGCAATTCAGACGTTCAAATACTTGAAGGATATTAACGTAGAACAAAATCTTTTCCAGAGAAAGGAAAATGGTAAAACCAGAGGACATAATTTGAGGTTTAGGGGTGGTAGATTCAAAGGCAATGTTAGGAAATTCTATTATACGGAGAGGGTGGTGGATGCCTGGAATGCGCTCCCGAGAGAGGTGGTGGAGAGTAAAACTGTGACTGAGTTCAAAGAAGGATGGGCTGGGTAGGGCTTCAATGGCTGGGAGGGTGTAGATGGGCTGGAGTAGGTTTTAACGGAGATTTCGGCAGTAGGAACCCAAGCACAGTACCGGGTAGAGCTTTGGATTCTTGCCCAGAAATAGCTAAGAAAAAATTTAAATTGAATCAAGTTGGGCAGACTGGATGGACCATTCGGGTCTTTATCTGCTGTCATCTACTATGTTACTATGTAATTTAAGTCTGTGGACTGGATTACCAGTAGTTGTAATCACTTTAAAGTATAAAGAGGAAGACCAGCATAAAACAGATTGCAATAATCCAGGTGAGATATCACAAGAATAAAGAATGATGCTCAGCTAATTTCTGGTTTGAAAGTGAGTTTTGTGTCAAATAAGACACCTAGGATTTTAATTGACCCTCTTTGTAGGAAAGAGATTGGCCATCACTGAGTCTAGCTGGCTGTGAATATGTATGGAATAGCCTGCCAGTAAAGGTGAAAAATGGTGACGGAAAGGGAACCCAAGCGGGCTATCAAACAGATTTGCAATATTGCAACTGAAGGGGAAAACAGGCAGTATGAAGAGAGCTTAAGTCATCCACTGGGTTCTGTGTTTCATTTTCAGTCAGATGGATAACAATCCTGTTACAGATGAACTGTGCAGATTGATTCTAACCCCAAAAGGAAACACTATACGCACTGGGAACCAAGAGTTTTCTAAACTTAAAGGAGAAGGTACAATTGGTTTGGGTTTTAGGACTGAAGCCCCCCTCCCTCTACTCTCTCTCGGTTCTACCAAATGCATTAAAGCATGCTTATCAAGTGGCTCTCTGATGCCAGATGTTTTCCTGGAATCCCCCCTCCCCTCTCCGCGCAGAAATAAGACAGTCAAGTTCTGCCTACAATTTTATGCCCCAAGGGGTTGTATGAGTCATAGTTAACTGAGGATTAAAGAGGTCAGCGTGCCTAAACAAGGCAAAAAAAAGAAAGAAATGCAAAGCCCTCAAACAGCCACCGGGGGCATCAAGCGCTCCATGTGAAACAGCAGGAGATAAACAAGTTTACAGAAGGAAGCGAATACTACAGTCAGGATGGGAATGAAGATTGCTTTAAAAAGACAAACTACTATTCTTGCCACATCCTCTGGCAACGCGTTCCAGAGCTTAACTATTCTCTGAGTGAAAAAAATTTCCTCCTATTGGTTTTAAGAGTATTTCCCTGAAACTTCATCAAGTGAAATACTCTTAAAACCAATAGGAGGAAATTTTTTTTCACTCCGAGAATAGTTAAGCTCTGGAACGCGTTACCAGAGGATGTGGTAAGAACGGATTGCATAGCTGGTTTTAAGAATGGTTTGGACAAGTTCCTGGAGGAAAAGTCCATAGTCTGTTATTGAGAAAGACAGGGGGGAAGCCACCTCTTGCCCTGGATCGGTAGCTTGGAATGTTGCTACTCTTTGGGTTTTGGTCAGGTACTAGGGTCCTGGATTGGCCACCGTGAGAACGGTGGTGGTGGGGGCTTAGGAGTGCCATAAAAAAATTAAAAAGGCAGATGGAGGGAGAGGGAGATGGGGAGTTGGTGGACTGGAGGAGAGTTGGGGAGAAGATAGATGGGAAAAATGAACTTGGTGGAGGGGGGAGATGGACTTGGGGGAGATCATTGAGAGGGGAGATGAGGGGAAGGATAGAAGAAATAAATATCTAAAAACAGGAGAGGGATAGAGATGGTTTACAATGGGATTTAGGGAGGGAAGGAACAGAAAGGAAGAGAAGTTGGACACAAGGGATGGTGTGGAGGGGAGGGATAGATATACTGGATAGGAGGGTAGTTGGGAAGAGAAAGGGAGCACCTGGGGTGCTGGGGAAGGAGAGATAGATGAAGGATGAAAGGGTAATTCAGAAAAGGTGGATGGAGACGAAAAAAAGGAAAGATATCAGACCTCCAGGGGAGGGAAGGGAAACAGAAGGGGAGGACAGAGAAAGAAGATGGAAGGTTAGCACGGAGAAAGAAGGAGACCCTGGCAAGCAAGTGATCAGAAGACAACTGGAGGTGGGGGCCGATTAGATCTGAATAATGATCAGACAACAAAAGGTAGAAAAAATAATTTTATTTTCTATTTTGTGGTGTTAGACCATGAACGTGAGCTAGGATTTAAGAGAGAGAGGAAAAGTATTTTTTGTTTATTTTGTTTACACCACAGCGCAAGTGTGGGTAGGAGAGGGCAAAGTGGGTGAAGAGGTTATAAAAGGAGTGAAGAGACTATTTGAAAAAAAACATCCACTTGGGCAGGAATATCGAATCGACAAATCGATTCAATAGGCTGAATCGAATTGAATTGAATTTTTTTCCCTGAATCGGGCAGCACTAGTTCACAGTTTTAAATAAAATCACATTTAAAAAGAATTCCATAGACCAAATAGGAAAGTCCCCACCGACAGCCCACCCGAATACATAAAAAACAAAGTGTTGTGTTTTGGTATTTTTTTTTTACACAAAAAAGCCCCAAAAAACTAAACACCAATTCCAAGGTTGAACCTGGAAAGGCCTGATGAAATAAATGTGCCTTAAGCTGTTTAAAACCTGCAATCCTTATTTTGTTCCCAAAGCTCCCTACAATAAAGAAAGCTTGAAGAGACCAGCAGAGATTGCAGACAGGGTCAACGTTCAGCATTTTGGAATCCCCTTTCTTTGCATCATCCTGCAGGGGGTGAAGGACAAAAAAAAAAATAAAAAAGAAGGGCATTACATCTTCAGGAGTTAGGTCTCCATGCAGCTTGTCTCAATTAGCAAACTAGTGACTATCATCATTCTCATTTGCTTTGGGTATAAACTCATATGCTGGGCCTACCAACTGCTCGTAAATATATAATTTGGAGCTAGAGAGTTGCGCGGGGACAGAAATCCCACCCATCCCCGCCAAAGTCACACCCATCCCTGAGAGGAATCCCACCCGTCCCCGCGAGGAATCCCTTCCATCCCCTTCCATCCCCGCGAGGAATCCCCTCCATCCCCGCTCGTCCCTATAAACTTCAGAAATAGTTATTTCATTTAATTATGCTACTGAATTAAAGGCTCTGGTAGAAACCCATTTACAAATAAGCAAAGAGACTTTATTAATTTGGAAATATTAATTGGGAAGAATACATACTTTGTAAACGGGTTTCTACCAGAGCCTCTAATGTTTATACATTTTTATCAGCACAACTAATATACTACTTTATCCTGAATTTAAAAAAAAAGAAATATAATTTTTTTCCTACCTTTGTTGCCTGGTTTCTGCTTTCCTCATGTTCTCATTCAATTCCTTCCATCCACTGTCTCTCTTCTCTCTGCGTCTTCCATTTGCTCTGTTACTTTGCCTCTCCCTTTCTCCCCCTTCCAAATTGGTCTGGCACCCATCTTCTTCCCTTCGCTCCCCCCATAGTCTGGCATCTCTGTCTTCTTCCCTGCCAGCGTCTTCGCCCCACTCTCTCTTCCCCATTTCCCTTCAGCGTCTTCTCCCCACTGTCTCTTCCCCATTTCCTTTCAGCGTCCTTCTCCCCCCCATCTTCCCCATGTCCAGTCAGCGTCCTTCTCCCCCTTTGTCTTCCCCATGTCCTTTCAGCGTCCTTCTCCCCCTCTGTCTTCCCCGTGTCCTTTCAGCGTCCTTCTCCCCCCCCCCCTCAGTTTTACCCATTTCCCTTAAGCGTCTTTTCCTCTCCACTCCACCTTTCCTCCCTTTCTCCCTCCCTGCCCCTTACCTTCGTGGCGCTTCTCTGCCTGACCGACAACAGGCCCAGTCCGACAAACCTCCCTGCCCTGTGGCCGCAAGTCTAAATTACCTTCTTACAGCAACTGGAGTATTGAAGCTGCGTGTGGTGCCGTAAAGGTCATCTCTGACGCAACCCCGGTTGCATCAGAGATGACCTTTGCATTGTATGGATGCATTAGCATTTAGTGCTAGCTGAATCGGCTAGCGTGCCTTAGTAAAAGGTCCCCTATGTTTCATAAATATTTTTTTCCTCTGTAATAAAATAAGTCATTTGAATTTGACAAGCTAATTTTCTCAACTAAACAGCACCTGGATGTCAGTCCTGAGTTTGACAGCACTCCTGGCGCACCTGTAGTACTAAATTCAAATGGGGAGGGGAGTAAGTTAGTAAAACATGTAATTGGAAAAACTTTTCCCCCATCTACAAAGCCAGACGCTTGGCACTTCAGTAATGGTAATGTTTATGTGTGTCCACCCCGAATGGATTTGGGAATGAGCAGCTCTCTCCCGGTAAACCCTGCAGTTACACCTTTTGTTTCCACTGACAGTGGGCATATAGTGTGATTTTTATACCCTCAGGTTAAAGGCTCGTGCATTTCACAGGTGTGGAGTACGGGCCTGCCTCTTTTTACCTTTGGTTTTGCCCAAGATCCGGCAGCAAAGGGTCTGCAACAGAACATTCGGTGACTTCTGGTCCGGGGCCGCCATTCTGGAGCTTGTGAGCGACTCCCAACAGCCGAGCTCGAGCTCCGGATGGCGATGAGAAGATGCGTCTTTCCACCACCAGCACTGATGCTTCTCAACTCTAAATGGTCAGCACCTCGTAACTAAAGCCCGCCGAAAATGCCCGGCCTTATGTTAATGTCTGCTTCTGTCGATTCCTAAGCGGGTTCAACTTCTGACTTCAATTGCTGTAAGAAGGTAATTTTGCGACTACAGGGCAGGGAGGTCTATCGGACCGGGCCTGTTGTCGGTGGCTGTGCACCCACCCCCTAAGGCTGCATCCGGGGCAGACCGCCCTCCCCTGCCCCCTCTTGGTACGCCACTGCCTTGAATTCTTCTTACCTGCCCTGCCACAGCACACAGCGTACCGGAAGTCTTCCCGATGTCAGTGCTGACTTCGGAGGGAGGGAGGGCTTTGCTTAAGCCCTCCCTCCGACGTCAGCGCTGACATCGTGGAAGATTTCCGGTACGTTGTGTGCTGCGGCAGGGCAGGTAGGGAAAAGAAGACGCGGCTCGAGTGCATTCATGATCCAACCCCGCAGGAACCCCGTGACCCAAGGAGGCGTCCTCACGGGATCCCCGTGACCCTAGGGGGCGTCCCCATGGGATCCCCGTGACCCGAAGGGGGAACCTGCGGGATCCCTGCGGGTCCCGCGGGATTCCCGTCGTCCCCGTTCCCGTGCAGCTCTCTACTTGGAGCTCAAATTTGGAAAAAGCAAATAGTCCTCCCTTATCCCTGTCCTCCCTTATCCCTGTTACTAATTGGGGGTTTTTCCGTTTAGACTTTGGAAAATGGAGACCCTTGGTCCCAGGACTGGATTCAGGCATACACAATAAAGGCAAATATTTAAGGTGCCAGATTTTGAAGGTACAAAATGCTTGAGGCAAAAAGGGAGCTGACCTTACTTCAAAGAGGTTTTGTTGTTCTCCTCTACCCTTGATCTCTAGTCTTTATTGAGCTCTCCCCCTTCTCTGGTCCTGCCCCTGGGCACCAAAGTCTTTATCTGGTCCCTGTGTGCTCTGCTAAAAGTAATCTAATCTGGATGTCTTTATCGCGCTTTTCCAAAACAGGTTCAAGGTGATTTATATAATAAGAAACCCATGTAGTAGCATGGGAAAGCAATCACAACACAGTGAAGAAGAAGGTTACATAGTTACAAGGGGAAAAGATATAACTCCATGTGAAAAGGGTTACATTGTTGCAGGAGGGCTGCAAATAAATTGCACTGTGGATGATTGCTGCATTGTTGAAGAGGAAGCTTAGTCACTAAGTTGAAAGGAATTTGTCAAATAGGTAGGTTTTCAGTCTTTTTCTGAAGGTGAGGTAGTTTTGTTCTGTTCTAATGGGTGTTGGAAGGGTGTTCAGGTTCTTGTGGTGATGTATGTGAAGAGGGTGTTTGAATATTCATTCGTACTTCACTCCTTTGGAAGATGGGATGAGTAGCTGCTGGGTGTTGTTTATCCTGGATGAGGTAAAGAAGGAGAAGGCGTACAGGTAAATTATGTGCTCCGATGCGTTGGTGTGTCAAACTAACACTTTTTGTCATAAGAACATAAGAACATAAGCAGTGCCTCCGCTGGGTCAGACCACAGGTCCATCCCGCCCAGCAGTCCGCTCCCGCGGCGGCCCAAAACAGGTCAAGACCTGTCTGAATCATCAGAAGGGGCTCCCTTGCCACCTTGGTTTCCCATTTAAGTCCTGCCTTCCTATCGAAGTCCTAGCCCTCCGGTCTTGCACATGCACGACCTGGTTGGTTTATGCTCATTACCTGATTTACTTCCTATACTTGTGTTACCTCCCAGCTCCTCCCTCAGTATCCCACGATCCCTTTATCCCTCAGGAATCCATCCAATCCCTGCTTGAATCCCTGTACCGTACTCTGCCTGATCACTTCCTCCGGAAGCGCATTCCAAGTGTCCACTACCCTTTGGGTGAAAAAAAACTTCCTTGCATTTGTTTTGAACCTATCTCCCTTCAGTTTCTCAGAATGTCCCCTCGTATTTGCTGTCCCCTTCAGTCTAAAGAATCTGTCCCTATCCACCTTCTCTATGCCCCTCATGTCAACTGACCCTTCTAATCCCAGGGGGAACAGAAGAGGTAATGAGACCAAGAAATAGCTAATTATTTGGGATTTATTGATCGCCTTTATAAAGAGATTCACTTAAGGCAGTGTATAGCAGTTACAGTTTAACAAAAATCTTGCAATGTTGTTAATAGCATAACAATAGTAAAATGCCTAAATATAACTATAAATACAATCAGTGAAGTAAACTTGGAAATGATAAATTGAAAACTCATAACAGGACTAACATGTAACAGTATCAGCCCTGTAGAAAATCATATAACAGAAATATAATGTCATATAATACAAATGATACCATAATAGACAGCAACAATGAACATTAAAATAACATAGATATAATATCATTTATTTATTTATTCAAATTTTCTATACGGTTTAGTTTCTATACGGATGCCCACTCCCTCTTGCCAGCAAGCCTGCCTCTTCGAAATGGTGGGCCTTCCCCTTCCCAGTGCATTCTGAGATGCACCGGAGAGGGGCCTAAGGCCCTGATTGGCCTAGATACCTTAAATCCCTCATATGAGAGGGAACTTATATATCTGGGCCAATCAGGGCCTTAGGCCACCTTCTTGGTGCATCCTGGGATGCACTGAAAGGGGCCTAAGACTCCAATTGGCCCAGAAACCTAAGGCCTCTCCCATAGGATGGTCTTAAGATATCTAAGCTAATCAGGATTTTAGGCCTCTCCCCAGTGCACCCCAGGATGCACCAGGAAGGTGAAGGGCCAGCTTCTATAACAAGATATGGGGAGGGGCTTGGGGGTGCTTGAGCTTGGGGGTTCTGCGCTGAACCCCCAGACCATCAGCCCACCAGGGATGTCTTTTGGGTTTTGTTGGTGGAGTGGTGGGAGGAAGGATCTTCGTGTAGAATGGGGGAGTGTCGAGGGGAAGTGTCAGGGGGTATCTAGGTGACCCAGATGCACAACCAGTTTGCTATGGCAGGAGATAGTGGGCCTCCCTCCTGTCTCTCTGGATGTGTCACTGTTGCGGGGGGGGGTCATCATCATCGGGGGGGGGGGGGTCGAGAACCCGTGGTGGTTGTTGGAAGGAGTGGCTCGGCTCACCTTTTTTTTTTTAAATTGGGCAGATATTGTACATGTGTAAAAAAAGGTATCATATATGTAACAAATATATTAATTTCAGGGCTGAACAGGTAAGTGACTGGTCTTGTCCAGTCGCTTTTTTCAGATCACTAAAAACGATTACTTTTTTTGTGTATCAGGAAGCCATGTTAGAGCAACAATCGCTCTGCTAGTTTACATGGCATTTCAATATTAATGACCTTATTTGCATGGCTGGATTAGAGAATGAGCGATTATACACAAAACCATGCGGTGAGCCATTTTGTGCATCAGGTCGGCAAATCGTTAGTGCATCTGGGCCTGAGTTCCTTAGTTGAGGTATCAGTTCTAGATGTCACTTGTTCTGTCATTTCATAAGGAAGCAACAGGCAATGTTTCAGGTTGAATCAGGTTGGGCAGACTGGATGGACCATTCGGGTCTTTATCTGCCGTCATCTACTATGTTACTATGTTACTATGTTTCAAAAGAAAACAGAAGGCAGTAGGAAGCTTTGGGCCAGCTGTATGATTCTAATAAAAATCCTCTTGCAGAGTTTTGAGGCCGTGTATCTTTTGCCAAGATTAGAATTTCCTGTAACTTCAGTCAGAGCCAGGAAAAGGAAAGTGAGGGGATTGGAGGAGATTTTTGCCTGAAAGCGTGTTAAGAAGTTCTGCCCAATAAAGTCTTAGGGTATTTTTCTGTATCTCTCTACCACCACCACCCCCTTTTTTATTTAAAGAGATAGAAAAGTTATGCTTTTTACCAAAAGATGCATCACTTCAAATCTGTACAAGTAAAGTGATGCACAAGCCTTTTGGTTTTAGAGCAGATTGAACGTGAAGAGTGTATGAGGGACAGACTCTTCAAACTTTTGAAGACTACAAGAACTAGAGGGCATTTGGAAAAACTAAAAGGGGACAGATTCAAAACCAATGCTAGGAAGTTCTTCTTCACCCAGAGGGTGGTAGACAACTGGAATGCGCTTCCAGAGGGCGTGATAGGACAGAGTACGGTTTTGGGGTTCAAGAAGGGATTGAACGATTTCCTGAAGGAAAAAGGGTTTAGATAGAGGATTACTATACAGGTCCTGGACCTGATGGGCCGCCGCGTGAGCAGACTGCTGGGCATGATGGACCTCGGGTCTGACCCAGCAGAGGCATTACTTATGCTCTTATGTATGTACTGTCTTAAGAAAAGTTATCTGGCCATCAATTTTACATTTTTAGAAGTGGCACCCCTTTTTTGGCTAAAACTGTTCCCCCACCATTTCCTGCCTTTAAAATTCCCAGATTCCTGAGCCATTCCAGCAGGAAATTGGCATCTCCCCCCTCCAAGAGTTTACAAGTGTTGGTGCGAATGAAATAATTACCCATGTTAACTGGTTTGCAAGTGTGAAAAAGAGAGTAACAGTAGAAAGGGGTTTTCAGAGCCGCTCAGACTGTTGATGTCTTTCCATACCAATAGTTTGTTGTTTTGTCTGGAAACCGTAAAACCAGTGGTCTCTGGCTGCCAGTACAAAGTGTTCTGTCTCTGCTCTCTGCCTGACTTCCTGTATTTCGATGGCTCACAAGTGAGGGAGGCTGATCAGAATCAAACGCAGGTGGGGACTTTTTTTTATTAGGCAGCCAAGACAAACAACAATTATTCAATCGTCTATCATTTCTGCAGGACTCTCCCCCGAGTTGGAGCTATAAATCTGTGTTTATAACCACTGCCCTAGTCACACTTCAATGCTTTCACGCACGCTTGGCTTCGTAGAAATAACAATAAGATTCTATAACCTGCGACTGAAATGTATTTTCTCCTTCTATACTTGTTTTGATTTATTTTTCATTACATATGCTCCATAGGTGGGGGGAGGGGGGATTTTACTGAAAAGACTTTTATGAGAATTAATGATACATGAGTGTGTACAGTGAACAGACCTAGTAATCCTGGATACATGTAAGGTCATTTGTGCAAGACTCGCAAGGGAATACTGGACTCTTTGTAAGCTTATTTATTGCACTATCTTAGGATGTATACAAAGATAGCATCCAGGAGGTTTGGGTCTATATTGATTTCTTACAGAGGGAGAGAATACACTTTATGTTGCCTTTTGTCTTCTTTTATTGGGCAGATTGGATAGACTGTCACTATGGTACTCATTTTCCAAAGCAGATGGACATCTTAAAATGCCTGCTTAAAACATCCAAATCCTGGACATTTCACACTATAGTTTGTCCAAATAGCAAGGGATTGACCCAAAAGGAGGATTTCCAAACGGGAAGAAACATCCATGTCTAGAAAGGACATTTTTATCTAGACCCGTTTCAGTCGTAGCAAAAGTCACTCTAATTGGTTGCTATCCACCTCCCTCTCCCCTAAAAGTGAAATTGGAAAGGAAAACCAGACTGTGGCAGCTGCAGGTATTCTGGCCATTCCTCAGGAAGGGGCTCAGGGCTGGCATGAGCAGCAGTGAAGACTGCCAGCAAAGACTTGAAGAGGTACAGAGGAAAAGGGATTCTCCTTTGCTGGGAGGGAAGGGGAGATGCCATGATGGGTATGCATCTAGAATAGCACTTTTATAAGAAGCCTACAGAATTGAAGGGGGGCATATTCTGGGTGTGGTTTGGGTGGACCTTAAAAGTATGTCCTATTCTGCATGTACTGTATACTCAAGAGTGAGCAGCCCCAAAATTTTCATCTGGTTCAGTTCCCAATCATGTAGGAATTTTCTTTTTTTATTTTGAATCGAGAGCAATGTTGTCAGTAGTGCACACTCTCTTGGAAACAGCAGAGCAAATTTTGGGGAAAGAGTGCATCTTATACACAATAGTGTGCACTCCTCCAAATAATTCACACTATTTCCCAGTGGTGCACACTTCTGAAAAAGTGCACACTATTGGGAAAGAGTCTATGTTGCAAAGATAATACGGAGGTACGGGGTGGGGGGAGGGATGGCGCAAGAAGTGCTAGTGCCCCCACCGACTTGGTACCTGGACCACCCCCTTAAGAACATAAGAATAGTCTTACTGGCTCAGACCAATGGTCCATCAAGCCCAGTAGCCCGTTCTCACGGTGGTCAATCCAGATCACTAGTACCTGGCCAGAACCCAAAGAGTAGCAATATTCCATGCAACCGATCCAGGGCAAGCAGTGGCTTCCCCTATAACAGACTATGGACTTTTACTCCAGGAACTTGTCCAAACCTTTCTTACTATTGCTACTGGATGTGTGGCAAACCCTTCACCCAGATGAAATTGATTTCACATAATTTTCTCAAGCTCATAAGGTATATAGTCGACTGAATTATTTGTTAGTAGCTTCCCTGTTACTGTCAGGGGTGAATATAGAAACATGATGGCAGATAAAGGCTAAATGGCCCATCTAGTCTGCCCATCCGAAGTAACCATTATCTCTTTCTCTCTCCAAGAGATCCTACATGCCTATCCCAAGCCCTTTTGAATTCAGACAGACACAGTCTTCTGTCTCTACCACTATTGAAGATGGGGGTTGTGTCTGACCATCATATGGTCTGGATAGATTTAATGATCCACCGGAATAGCTCTCAGAGTAGATGATGTATGAACCCTACTCTGTATTTGGACAAGGAGTTTTGTAATTTTCTTTGGCAGCAGTGGGTCCTTTTTATTGCTGAAAATGACCCCTCGAATGTTAATGACATCACGTACTGGGAGGCAAGTAAAACTGTCATGCGTGGGAAGATAATAGAGTATACAACACATCAGAGGAAGGAGCAAGATTGGACGTTATTGGAGATAGCAAGAGAGTTGCATGTCACTAGAGGGGAATTGGTGGGGAGAGGGAATGACACCGCTCAGCAGCAGTATTTATCTTCTTGGAAGCACATTAATGCTTCCAGAGACATTCAGCTATATAAATATCATTTACATAGATGGGGAAACAAAGCTGGAAGGTTGTTGCGTCCCTGGTGAAGCAGAGGGAGAACAAGCAACTGTTGCACACATTAATACAATGCAGAGCCTGGTGGTGTCTAAAGATGTGAATATTCAGCAGCGGTTTATTAAATTATACTCTTATCAGGTCTGCGGTGTTCTTTGCTCACAGGTTTAAAGACAATAGACTGTTTTCAGTCCAATTATTTATATGTGAGTTTGCAAACTATTGGACCCCTGAGGAAGGCGTGTTTGCCGAAACACAGACCGTGTAGGGTCCAGTTGGAATTTTACCACTGTATTTTTTAGCATTGTACTTTTTTAATTGAATTTTCATGTTTTTATATGTGACTGTATAATAAATTATCTCCAGAACATCTGTATTTGTTTTCATTGGTGGATCTTTGGGTCTCCCAATTTTTCTTTGTTGTCTTCTACAATAAGGGACACTGTGGTGCTGAAATGTGATCCTCATTTTTTCAGAGACTCCAGCTTCCCACATTGAGCCAGGAGCAGTGGGATGGAAATTCAGAGGGCAATTAGTAGATTGAAGTTGGCCAAAGTGCCAGGCCCTGATGGCCTTGGCCCAGAGTAATATAAAAGTTTGAGTACAAAAGTATAAGGTCCTTTTCTTTGTACAAAAGTATAAGGTCCTTTTCTTTGTAGTGCCCTATACTCAGCAGGGCTTCCTCAGAATAGGTTGGCACATGTTACCATCGTGGTACTTCCCAAGCTGGCGAGGTATCTGGAGCAGCTGAGATACCTCCTAATTTTGCTGCTCAATCAGTAGATCAAATTGATTGCTGCGATCTTGGCCACCAGATTAGGAAAGATCTTACCCCTCTTGATTCACCCTGACCAAGCTGGTTTTGTGCCAGGACGGTACACTTCTGTGAATGTTCTTTACACACTGGCAGTGTTGCAAGAAGGTGGGCAGCAGCAGCAAGGGTATGCAATTATTGCAAGTCTAGATGCTGAGAAATAATTCAACAAGATCCTATGGGATTGTCTGTTTTGGGTCCTTCCCCAATTTGGAATAATGGGAAGCTTGCTCACTGGGGTATGTGCTCTGTATAACAACCCAACAGCACAGATCTTGATTAATGGGGACCTCGCATCCACTTTCACCCTCGAGAGAGTTACCCGTTAGTGTTGCCCCCTATCACCTACGTTATTTGTACTTTCTGTAGAACCTTTGGTGGCCCAGGTTTGACAATTATGCTCCTTGTAAGGGATAAAAATGGGGACCAAGGAATTCAAAATTAATCTCTTTGTAGAAGACATGCTTATTTTCAATTCAGGACACCCACCAATTCAACATTTTGGGGCTTTTGCGGGACTGAGAATTAATTTTGAAATGTTTGAGGCTCTGGCGGTGTCTCTGGGGTGTGGATGAAAGTATTTTGGTGTTTATTCGCATTCGGACCCTTTGATAATATACAAACAGAATGTTCTAGATAAAATAGCGTTGATTAAGTCACTCTGTCATAAGTGGAAAATTTTTCCCATTTCTTTTCTGGGACAAATTGCCCTGATCAAAATGTTACTCTTACCGAAACCCCTGTATCCCCTGCAGGTGCTGCCTTTATGGAAAAAGCAGTCAGATGTTGGCTTATATAAGGGGTGGTCTCCACGTTTGTGTGGAGATCTAAGCATACTCGAATAGGGTATCACAAACTGATCTGGAACTGAAAAGTATTACCTTATTTCGTTAAGTGCCAATTTGCAGAAATGAAATTCTCTGTTTTGATTTGTTTCAGATCATCATTCATGGTTGGGATGAGAAATTTTCTGCACCCCCTCGTGTATGTATATGTAAATATAGGAGGGACCACTGAAAAGTTCTCAGCCCAACCAAGAGAGAATGATGTGGAGCCATGAAACTTACACGTTATTCCACACTTTTCTTGACTCATTTTGTTTCATTTCTTATTATTGTAATGAAAAGTGTCAAGAAAAGTGTGGAATAACGTGTAAGTTTCATGGCTCCACATCATTCTCTCTTGGTTGGGCTGAGAACTTTTCAGCGGCTCCTCGTATAAGATGATACTTATCACTAGACCAGCCACGATATGTTTCTGAGTAGCTTTTGAGAACTACATAACTACATTTCCTTCATTAGCTAAATTTTTAAAAATTAGCTTTTTATCTATTTGTAATTTATGGTCACTTTTTACTAAACCAAGCATTGAAAAAACTTTTGCTGTCTGTTATTTTGTTTCTATATAAAAATGTTCAATAAAACTTGATTGAACTTAAAAAAAAAAAAAAGACAGTTAAGCATTTTAAGAGGGTGTCATCTGAATTCTGCGATATTCCAGAAAACAGGACATTAATGCCTAGGAAATGACCAGTGCCAGAGTAACCCAAGGTTTCCTTGGAAGAAAAGGGGGATACAGCCACACAATCATGTTCTTAGCTTGATTTGACAGCTTTATAACAGTATTTATGGCCTTTCCTTCAGCCACTTCCTGTTTTTTTTAAGTGCCAACAATACATGAACTAGCAGGAAATACCCAGTCGGAAAGCCATTTTTACGTAAATATTCTGTTGCTACATAGGTTGAGCATAACATCAATTCATTGTGCCCTATTGTGTTTCGTTGAACCATTTGCTGTCTATACCCCTGACATCGAGCTCATGACGGTCTCTGATTTTTTTAAACGACAGCCAAGCAAAAAAACATCAGATATTTAACGGTATTATCCAGATAGTGAATGCTACTGAGGCCAGGATTTTCAAAACCCTGTGTTAACCCTTTCAGGACCATAAGGATCGTAGGCCAATTTTTGTGGTTTTGACGACATTTTTATGGTAAAAAGGGCTTGCAGATGCCAAAAAATTGATTTTTTTTGTGAAATATCATTATTTAAAAAAAAAAAAAAAAATCACACTTCTGGCTTATGGACAGTGTGGCAAGTGAATCTTCTCGTCAATCTGGCAACGACGCTAATGAATGAATGTCGGAACCAGTTTGTTTACATAAAGGCAGTATCATATGGAATCCGTACATATCAAATTTAGAACTGTAGACTATCCCAATCAAAATTTATAGGATTTTAAAGTTATGGGACAAATATGTCCCTTGGTCCTGAAAGGGTTAAAAAGCAACTGTCTGCTACCGCAGCCGTTTTGGTACTGAATCTAAAAACCCAAGATATTCTTTAAAAATCGTGCATTGGATGAATGGAAGGGAGAGGAGGGGAGAAGCCACATCGACTTTTTTCAATCGTGCATAAAACATGCCTTTCTCTCCAAAAAAACTACTATAATTTAGGTAAATCTTGTCATTTGTTTTTAATGTCAAATTTAATCAAGACCCACAGCCAGAAGCACAATACAAGGGTATCATAAAGGCTCAAGAAGAAACGTTGGCTTTTAACAAGCACGCATGAAACATGCCTGTCTCTCCCAAAAACTCAAAAGAAGCATGATTTTATTACCCTGTACTAAAAATGTATAGATACACTTTTTTTTTTCATTAGCCACAGTCAAAACACAAGTGCTAGCACTGTAACAGCACCCCACCCCCACCCCTGGACCAGTCGCTGCTTATTGTCGCCAAAAGCCAACGCCACTCTTCGAAAATGCCTCGGCGATCCACCGGAGGGCTCATTTCAATGTTAAAGAACACATTTGCATGCCATTGTCGGAGTCCTATTTAATATTTTCATCACTAGAAGAAGGAACATCCAGTGAGATCATCAAGTTTGCAGACGACACAAAGCTGTGCCGAGCAATCGGATCGCAGAAGGATAGCAAGGAACTCCATAGTAACATAGTAGATGACGGCAGATAAAGACCCAAATGGTCCATCCAGTCTGCCCAACCTGATTCAATTTAATTTTTTATTTTTTATTTTTTTTCTTCTTAGCTATTTCTGGGCAAGAATCCAAAGCTTTACCCGGTACTGTGCTTGGGTTCCAACTGCCAAAATCTCTGTTAAGACTAAATGATGAGACATCGAAGTAAGCTCTGATGGACCGAAGCTTCCAGAGGGTGAGAAAGATCTTTCTAATCAGGGAGTCTACCTGGTCTTTCATGGTCAGGCTCTGGTCCAGTGTTACTCCCAATATCTTCTTAGTGGGTTGAATGGGATAACTAAGGTAATTGATGCAAGTGGGCGTGGTGATGCTATAAAAAAAATTTTCTCTGAATTTAGCTTTAGTCTGAATTCAGTCATCCATTGCTCCATCCAATTTAGTACTTCTGTTGCTTTGGGGGTGACTTCTGAGACAGAGGTAGTGAATGGGATAATTATCGTGAAGTCATCAGCGTAGCTAAATAGTTTTATCCCCAGCTGGGACAATTGCACACCCAATGAGAAATGTAAACATTGAAGAACTAAGGGGATAATGGTGATCTCTGTGGCACACCAGATGGATTGCTCCATGTATTAGAGAGATCGTAATTAAAACGGACTTGGTAGGTGCGTGATATAAGGAAACCTCGAAACCAGTTTAATATCTCTCCTCTGATTCCAATTGCATCTAGGCATTGTAATAAGTTTCCCATGGTCCACCAAGTCGAAGGCAGAGCTCATATCAATTTGCATGATCAGGGCGTTGAGGCCCTTACTAAACAAGTAGCGCAAATTGTCCAGGATAGCTGTAATTACTGTCTCAGTGCTAAACAGAGGCCTAAAACCAAATTGAGTTTCGTGCAAAGGAGAGAATTGGTTGAGATATTCCATCAGTTGGGGTGTGTACCAATCCTTCCTAACAGAAACGTGGCTAAGCCTCCCCCTCTTCTTCCATCACGATTTAGCATGTGAATTTTAAAATTATCTGGTAGAAGATCATTTATTATTGGTTCATCCACATTTATTGGTTCATCCACATTTATTGGTTCATCCACATTTATTATTGGTTCATCCATATTTCTGTTAGGAATAAAGATACATAGAGGTCTATCCAAGTTTCCAAGTTCATTAAAATTTTGATAACGCAAATCAAAACTTCTAAGAATTTCACAATTTATAATTAAAAAGGGGAGACAGAAATGAATAAATACTCAGGTCCAGCACCTCTCCCTCTCCCTTCTTTCCCTTCAAGTTCTGGCATCTCTGCCTGTCCTTTCTCCATCCTAGAAGCTCTTCCTTCTTCTCTTCTCCTAATCATATCAGTTGTCCCCTTCCATCTCTTTCTCTCCCTACCATCCTAGCAGGTCTCTCCCCCCTCCCCCATCTTACCTTCTCTTCCTGGCATCTCTTCCTCCTCTCCCTCATCCATCTTGGCATCTCTTTCTGTTTCCCACCTGCATCCCTTCTTTTCTCCTCTATTTGCCCCTCTTTCTTTCTTTCCATCCTTGTGCAGCAGAGAGAGAGAGAAAAACTAGTTATATTTAGCCACTACATATATGGCCCTGAAAAATTGGCCATACCTAACTTTTAGGCACAAGGATTTATACCATTATAGTAGAATGAACCAGGCCCTGCCCAAGCCCCTCCCTTGGCCATGTCCTTTTTTCAGACCTGTACACTAGAATTTGCGCATATATCTTTATAGAATATGCCTAGCAAGATAGGCATGTAAATTCTAACTGCCAATTACCGCTGCTAAGTGATCATTAATGCCCAATTAGCGCTAATTGGTTCATTATGCAATTAAAATTCAGTGTGGAAATTGGGCCCGTGCCCAAAGTTCCACATGCAATTCTGAGCGCCTTATATAGAATCTGTGGGTTAATACTTGTGATGTAAACTTTTGTGGTTCAGATTGTAAATTAATTTTTATAAATAAGTTGCAGGGATAATTACTGAGCAATAATGCTGCATTTTTCTTATAACCTCATTACTGAACTAGCCATAACTGCAAGGACAGTTGTGTTACTAGTAAGCATTTATGGCATAAGAACATAAGATTTTCCATACTGGGACAGACCGAAGGTCCATCAAGCCCAGAATCCTGTTTCCAACAGAGGCCAAACTAGGTCCCAGTACCTGGCAGAAACCCAAATAGTAGCAACATTCCAGAGTTGAGATTGTGATGTCGTAAGGCCTCATTCCACCAATGCCTAAGAGCCAAACTCATCAGTGATGTCACAATGCCTTGATTGGCCTATTCTTGGCTCACATAAGAATTGCCCTACTGTTTCCAACAGTGGCCAATCCAGGCCAGGTATAAAGCCTTAAAAGGTTTTGTGTAGTGATATTCTCAGGGTAAGCAACTCCCAGTAGCTGTCTTTTCTTCACTTTGGTATTCTGACATAATTTACTCACATCCAAACTACACAATGAATAGCACAGAAATTTGTGTCTCTCCTAGGATGAAGCATAGAGCGTTTCTTAGTAACTTAAAACAGATTTCTCTCTCTGTTTGTCAGCTGAGTACATGACACTGCATCGTCTCAGTAAATGTCACCTAGGTCATGTTGAATGGCCTTTCCCTAGATTAAGACTAGACTCCCAGGAGAGGCAAATGTTTATTAGCAAGATTACAATCGGCCCAGAAACATGGGTAGCTCAGAGCTGTCAGGCCGCTAATGAAAATATTGTGTTACAATTGTGTTTGTGTCGAAATGGGCTGAGTCAGTTTCCTATACATAAGGAGATCCGTGTAATATGACTTAGGAATGGACAAGAGGAATTAGTAGTCTGGCTTTTTTGCTGATAGAGGCAAGGTAGCTTTAAAAGAGCTGATGCTTTATCAGATAATTGACAGCGGTAAATAGAGAGAGAATAAAATCCATATGGGGTGGAGAGCTTGTGCCACAATAAGGACTGAGTAGAAATGTATTCTTTTCTGGACAAGTAAAACATTTTAATGTTCTGGTTCCTCTGTAGTTAAGGGTAGGAAAAGTAGGAATATACTATATTTAGTACAGTACTCTGCTTTGGGCGAATCTTATAATAAATCCCAATAAATAATAAATTAATAGATGAACAGAACTTTCCCAGCGTTGCTTGTTTTTCCTCACTGAGGGGGAGATGCACAAAAGTTGGCCACTAGTAACTAGTACTAGTAACACTAGTGCAGAATCCCAGTGCAAGATTCCAGAATTCCAATCCCAGGGCAAGCAATGGCTCCCCCCCCCCCCCCCCCCCCGTCTGTCTCAATAGCAGACTATGGTCTTTTCCTCCAGGAACTTGTCCAAACCTTAAACCCATTTACACATGTTTATTTCATATTTATGAACCACATTTTGTTTTAACATCAATGCAGTTTACATTAAAACAATTAAAGGAAAAGAACACTATTTCATTAAAAGAAAGATAAAGATGAAAAAAAAAAAAAAAGATTTAATAATGGCTGCAAAAACAGAATCCTGAAAATATCTTTAAGTAAATGCTAAATTAAAAAGATAAGTTGTTGTTGTTTTAAAAACCCCTCTAAATTTAGAATAAGATGATTCAAAACGAATTTCAAATGGGAGGGAGTTTCATAAAACTTGCACTGTTAAGAATAACTAAGGCAAATTGTAACCTGTAACCTTTATATTATGTTTATTGGTATTGTATGTATGTATATATCAAATTATGATACAACCATGTATTGCAAACTTCTACTGTAATTAAGTTATATTGTAACCTGTTAGCTGTATTTTTTGTCTGTTTAACCTGTAACCCTTTCTGAGCTGTTTAGGGAAAACAGAATAAAAAAACTAAATAAATAAATGAGACTGAAGAAAAAAAAAAAAAAAGCAGAATTACGAGTACATGTTAACTAAACACACTGAAGGCAATGACAATTGATGAGCATTGGATGATCTCAAAGAGTTTTGATAAATAAAAAGGTTAGCCTGAATGTATAGCCTTAAATGCTAAAGTTAAAGCCTCATGAATCTTTCTAAATGTAATTGGAAGCTAATATTCCTTAAAAAGAGGTGTAATACCTTAGTAAGAACTCTAATAGCAGTAGTTTGCACGGTTTGTAATTTTTTAATTACAGCTGCTGGAAGCTCGGAATAAACAATATTACAATAATCTGGCAATGAGTTCCAGAGCTTAACTTTGAAAAAATATTTTATATTTAATTTATACTGTATGCTATGAATGTGGGTGCTATGTATCTCTATGTGGAAAATAGGTTGAAATTAGAGAGAAAAATCTTAATTACCAATATGGTTGGATTGTTGGTTTAGTAGTTATCATAATGAGGTCATAATAATTAAACCACTGTTCGGCATGGGGTTACGATACTATAGCTTCGTATAGAATTGCCTATATTTGATAGGCCTGGTAACAAATTGGGGGTATTCCTCTTGGAACTGTCTATACACTGGCTCGGACCAATAGACTATCTAGCCCAGTAACATAGTAGATGACGGCAGTTAAAGACCCGAATGGTCCATCCAGTCTGCCCAACCTGATTCAATTTTTTTTTTATATTTTCTTCTTAGCTATTTCTGGGCAAAAATCCAAAGCTACCCGGTTCTGTGCTTGGGTTCCTATTGCCGAAATCTCCATTAAAACCTACTCCAGCCCATCTACACCCTCCCAGCCATTGAAGCCCTCCCCAGTCCATCCTCCCCAAAACGGCCATATACAGACACAGACCGTACAAGTCTGCCCAGTAACTGGCCTAGTTCAATCTTTAATATTATTTTCTGATTCTAAATCTTCTGTGTTCATCCCACGCTTCTTTGAACTCAGTCACAGTTTTACTCTCCACCACCTCTCTCGGGAGCGCATTCCAGGCATCCACTACCCTCTCCGTAAAGTAGAATTTCCTAACATTGCCTTTGAATCTACCACCCCTCAACCTCAAATTATGTCCTGGTTTTACCATTTTCCTTTCTCTGGAAAAGATTATGTTCTACGTTAATACCCTTCAAGTATTTGAACATCTGAATCATATCCCCCCTGTCCCTCCTTTCCTCTTATATTGATATATAAGTATATATATATGTATATATTCAGGGCTTCCAGTCTCTCCCCATATGTCTTCTGGCGCAAGCCTCCTATCATTTTCGTTGCCCTCCTCTGGACCGCTTCAAGTCTTCTTACGTCCTTCGCCAGATTTGGTCTCCAAAACTGAACACAATACTCCAAGTGGGGCCTTACCAATGACCTGTACAGGGGCATCAACACCTTCTTCCTTCTACTGGCTATGCCTCTCTTTATACAGCCCAGCAGCCACTGCCTTGTCACACTGTTTTTTCGCCTTTAGATCTTCGGACACTATCACCCCAAGGTCCCTCTCCCCGTCCGTGCATATCAGCTTCTCTCCTCCCAGCATATACGGTTCCTTCCTATTATTAATCCCCAAATGCATTACTCTGCATTTCTTTGCATTGAATTTTAGTTGCCAGGCATTAGACCATTTCTCTAACTTTTGCAGATCCTTTTTCATATTTTCCACTCCCTCTTCGGTGTCTACTCTGTTACAAATCTTGGTATCACCTGCAAAAAGGCACACTTTTCCTTCTAACACTTAAGCAATGTCACTCACAAACATATTAGAAACATAGAAGATGACGGCAGAAAAGGGCTACAGCCCATCAAGTCTGCCCACTCTGCTTACCCACCCCCTGTCTATGCCCTAATGACCCAGTTTCCTTATCCTTATATTGAACAGGATCGGCCCCAGCACTGTTTCCACAGTGACCAATGCAGGTCACAAGTACCTGGCAGAAACCCAAATAGTAGCAATATTCCAGAACCCCAAATAGTGGCAAGATTCCATGTTACCAATCCCAGGGTAAACAGTAGTGCTGCCTGATTCGCGATTCGAATCGGTTCACCGATTCACTTCGGGTGAATCGATTCGAATCGATTTAAATTTTAAAAAAATCGGCTTCCCGATTTGGACCCTCCCCCCTCGCCCCCTAAAGCAGGAGCGGCAGCGCTGCTCTTGCTGGCCAGCCGTTGCCAAATCTGCTTTAGAGGGCAGGAGGGAGGGTCAGTCAGGAAGTGCTGCTGTCGGCTTCCCCCCTGGCCTCCCCGAAGGACTGCACATCGCATCGCATCACACCCCCCCCCCCCCGGAAGGCCTCCGTGTTCCCTCTGGCCTCCCTGCAGTGTTTACCTTATAGCTGCAGCCTGCAGCGAAGATACGCGGTTACAGCGTCTTTGTAAACTTGCTTTCAGTTGTTTCCTCTGACTCGATCCTGCCTCTGACGTCAGAGGAGGGGCGGGACTACAGCAGAGGAAACAGCTGAAAGCAAGTTTACAAAGATGCTGTAACTGCAATCTTTGGTGCAGGCTGCAGCTATTAGGTAAACGATGTGGGGAGGCCAGAGGGAACACAGAGGCCTTCCCGGGGGGAGGGGGGGACAGGTCTTCAGGAGCTGGGACAGGCCTGGGGAGGTGCAGGCCTTCAAGGGGGGAACAGGCCTTCAAGGGGGGAACAGGCCTTCAAGGGGGGAACAGGCCTTTAAGGAGGGGTGCAGACCTTTAAGGGGCGGGGACAGGCCTTCAAGGGGAGGGCAAGACTTTAATGGAGGGACAGGCAGGCATTTAAGGGGGGACAGGCTTTTAAGGTGGGGACAGGCCTTCAAGGTGGGGACAGGCCTTCAAGGTGGGGACAGGCCAGGGATGGTGGCATAGGCCTTCAAGGGGGAGACAGACCTTCAAGGGGGGGGGGGACAGGCAGGCCTTTAAGGTGGGGACAGGCGTTTAAGGGGAGGACAAGCCAGGGATGGTGGCATAGGCATAAGGTGGGAGACAGGCCTTCAGGGGGAAGGTGCAGGCCTTCAGGTGGGACAGACCTTCAGGGGAGGGGAACCCTGGTGTAGAAATACACGGAGGGAAGGAAGGGGGGTTCAAAGAGACGTGCATATGCCGGACTTTGGGAGGGAAGAAATAATGGGTCTAAAAATAGAGGAGAGGGAAAGAGATGATGGACAATGGGATTTAAGGAGGGAAGGAACAGAAAGGAGAAGTTGGACACAAGGGATGGTGTGGAGGGGGGATAGAGATACTGGATAGGAGGGTAGTTGGGAAAAGAAAGGGAGAGATGGGGTGGTGGGGAAGGTTAAGAAAAGGTGGATCTATGGATGGAGATGAAAAAAAAAAGAAAGATGCCAGACCTCCGGGGGAGGGAAGGGAAACGAAAGGGGAGGACAGAGATGGCAGATGGATGGTTAGAACGGAGAAAGAAGGAGACCCTGGCAAGCAAGTTATAAGAAGTCAACCAGAGCCTGGGACCAACAAGATTTGAATAATGACCAGACAACAAAAGGTAGAAAAACTAATTTTATTTTCCATTTTGTGATTACAATATGTCAGATTTGAAACGCATATCCTGCCAGAGCTGGTGTTAGACCGTAAACGTGAGCTAGGATTTAAGAGAGAGAGGAAAAGTCTTTTTTGTTTGTTTATTTTGTTTACACCACAGCGCCAGTGTGGTTAGGAGAAGGCAAAGGGAGTGAAGAGGCTATAAAAGGGATGAAGAGGCTATAAAATAAACCCACCAGGATGTTTGAAAAAAACACCCAATTGGGCAGGAAAATCGAATCGAAAAACCAATTCAGAAGGCTGAATCGAATCGAATCAAAAATTTTTTTTCCTGAATCGGGCAGCACTAGTAAGCAGTGATTTCCTCCATGTCTGTCTTAATAACAGACTATGGATTTTTCCTCCAGGAACTTGTCTAAACCTTTTTTAAACCCATCTACATTAACCGCTGACAAACGAGTTCTAGAGCTTAACTATTCTTTGACTGAAAAAAAATATTTCCTCCTATTTGTTTTAAAGGTATTTCCATGTAACTTCATCGAGTGTCCCCTAGTCTTTATAATTTTTGATGAAGTTTAAAATTGATTCAGTTTTACCCATTCTACACCGCTCAGAATTTTGTAGACCTCAAATTCCCCTCAGCCATCTCTTTTTAAAGCTGAAGAGCCTTAACCTCGAATGAGAGGAATTCCATCCCCTTTATCATTTTGGTTGCTCTTTTTGAACCTTTTCTAATTCCACTATATCTTTTTTGAGATGCTAACTATAGACATGAGTGTTTACAACTGCCAAGGGCTGGTGTTGATGCTCGAGCCTTGCTACTATCAGGCATGGAAATGGAAGTGGTCTATAAATCTGCCCCCAATCCTAGAAATACCTATGGCCCTCCCTTCTTCGAATTGCACACAAGATGAATTACATGCACAGATTATAGAATAGTAATTAGTGATAATTAGCACATGTTAAGGCCATTGATTGATTGCTATCACCAATTTAGCCAATTATATTGTGCTTTTTCTGTGATCAGCGTATAGGGACAGACTTAAAGATCTCAATATTTATACGTTGGATTATAGAATGACACATCACCATTACCGTCCCCATGGGAAACCATCTCCTTGTCATTCTTTAAGGAGAGAGGAAAGAATCAGAGTATGAATGGGCCCAACCACTGAGCCTCAAGCCTTGCATTGAAGAATGCTGTGGTAGAAGGACTGAGGTTGAGATAGACACTAAATTATGACATGAGATGGTTTCCCAAGGTTATCCACAGGGACGGGAACGGTGATGAATTCTGTCACCATGCCATTCTCTACTTTGGAGGAAAGGTGGCAGAGAGGAGATATGATAGAAATGTCGAATCTCTGATTTGAAAGGAAGCTCTGGAATGAGAGGGCATAGGATGAAGTTAAGAGGAATAATCTAAGGAAATACCTTTTTACAGAAAGGGTGGTAGATGCATGGAACAGTTTCCTGGAAGAAGTGGTGGAGACGGAGACTGTCTGAATTCAAGAAAGCCTGGGATAGGCACGTGGGATCTCTTAGAGAGAGGAAGAGATAATGGCTACTGTGGCTGGGCCGTTTGGTCTTTATCTGCCATCATGTTTCTATTCAGAATTTTGGGTTCTCTGTTCAGTCATGAAGGAGTGGCACATATAGCTCTGGCACAGACTGGAAGGACCGAACAGATCTTTATCTTCTGTCATTTACTGTTCATTTTTGGCAAATGAAGGTGACCTGCACAGATTTATAAAAATATAGTTTGAGGCGCCCTCTAGTAAGGAGAAGTTTATTTTTAATGTTCAAAAAGCAGCTGTGAAAGGATTTTTTTTTTTTTACCAATTTCCTGGCATAGCTCCTGTAGTCTACTCGAAACAAGAGCTCAGGAGTTTGCAAGAAGCGATTTAATCTTAGGTGTGGGCAGTGAAATGCTTAAATAACACTAAGATATCCTTCCTTTGAATGTGTCCTCAAAAGCTGCCAACTTTCTTATGTAAACAGTAGATATTAAAGAGTGCTTAGGAACAGCCTGAGTCTGAGAACATATTTCAAAATATACCAAATGTTTCCTGAAGATCCAGCACATGAAGTGAAAATGTAGCTTTGATATCTCATCTTTAGCGTGCCGTCGATTTTGTTTCTGTTTTTCCAGATTTAGTTACTCTGGAGGCTGTGATGCCTTTCAGTGGCCCAGCAAAATAAAATATGCACCACTGTTCCTGCACATGGCGAGTCCCTCCTGCAGCTGTGTCAAACAACACAGAAAGAAAAGGCCAGTTTTAGGCAGAACACATTTTCCATATACTTAACATTCTTTAAATATTACGTAGAAAACTAATCAGCGATCAAGAAATAAATAGCAATGAGTGTGTATGAATGGGAAGAAATTCATATTGAGATTTTTAAGTCTGTCCCCATATACCTTATGACGTAGACCAGGGGTAGGCAGTTCTGATCCTCGAGAGCCACAAGCAGACCAGGTTTACAGGATATCCATAATAAATATGCATGAGATAGATTTGCATCTCAAGGAAGTAGTGCATGCAAATCTATCTCATATCTATATATTCATTGTGGATATCCTGAAAACCTTACCTGCCTGTGGCTCTTGAGGATTGGAATTGCCTACCCCTGACGTAGACCATCAATCATTTTAGTAGCCTTCCATCCTTTTTATATCTTTTTTATTTTTTTTTTTGGGGGGAGTGCGTCTTATGGAGCGAAAAATGCAGTATTTCAATTGAAAGGAAACTCCAAAGTGAAATGGCATAGGATGAAGTTAGAAGAGTAATCTAAGGAAATACTTTTTTTTTTTTTTTTTACCAAAAAGGCGGTAGATGCATGGAATAGTCTCCTGGTAGAGATGATGGAGACAGACTGTGTTTGAATTCAAGAAAGTGTGGGACAGGCACGTGGGATCTCTTGGGGAGAGGAGGAGATAGTGAATGCTGCCGATGGGCCATCATGTTTCTTTGTTATCTGCCATCATGTTTCTATGTTTCAAAATTTTTCTCGTGCATATTCATTAGGGCTATCCTGAAAACTTAACCCTTTGATGGCCCTTGAATATTGGGAGTGAAGACTAAGGCACTCACTCATGCAGTCACAGTGACATGCAAACACTTCCCTGGGTACAAAAGGCATTCAGCCTGCAATCTCACAACACTTCCTTGGGTGTATGTAAATATGTTTTTGAAAAAACCCAACCCTGATCCCTTTTGCACTGGAAGCCCAATGGAACAGAAAGAAACCACAAATGATTTATTGTTTCTGGTACATATGTGTAACTAATTTGAAATTTATTGTCAGAAAAATCTGTTGCCATAGGTTGTGTGTAGCATGCTATATGAGCAGTTGTGATTTTTCCAACTGTTTGTCAGACGTACTAGTAATATAACTTAGTCAACACTTCTGCTTATGGAATAGAGAATAAAACAAGAACATTTTTTTGTTGTTGTAAATAGCACACACTCTTCTGGAAGAATGTGTTATTTTACACTGAAAAGAAAAGAAAAGTCCTGTAAATTACATGGAAAACTAAACAAAACCAAAGCATTTTGGCTGCAGATCCCTAAGACTTTGCTGTGTAGGAGACCCCACTTGGAAATGCTCCCAGATCTTCTGAGGGGAGACCAACCTTTCTGAAATTGCTGCTGGGCCACCCTTAATTTGAATTTCTGTCACTGCTGGTTACAAGGTTCTCAACAAAAGAAAAGTTTGAATTCACTTTTCCAAGAATGACCAATAAAGAATAAGCATTTCTATCTCAAAGCCTTTTTTTTCAACCCTGAGGTTGATAGATACTTTCTTCTTTATTTTCCCGCCATTTCGGTTTTTGCAAAATCAAGTGAAGTCAGGTTCATACAAGTTCACAAGTGTAAACAGGAAAAGAAAACCCTCTGGCAAAAAGAAAATGAAAAAAAAAGCAGTGATATAGTTCTGAAGACTTTTTAACTGAGTTTTCATGTACCGGTGTTCCAGGAACCATTCAGAACAAAAAAACGTGTTTTATCACACACACACATTAATATTGTGCCTTGTCCTTGCCACATCGATGTGGCAAGGGCTACTCAATATAGGAGAAAAGCCTTTTTGGCTTTACGTCCTAAAGTTCTTGAAATGGGTGCAACGTTTTTTCTTAAGTTTCCCTGTAAATGTATTCTGCATGTTCAAGATAAAGATTATGTATTTTGGGAACCTTCTCAATTAGAACTTTTTCTTAAAGGAAAGAAACAAGATTAATTATTATTAGCTTTTCTCAGGGGGGGGGTTTATAAATATATCGCCCTAAGAGGTAGATAGGTTTTTTGAAGGGGGGTAAGTTTGTTCTCCTCCCTTTATACCCATTTTTTGTTTTCCTGTTGCATAGTTTATTTGAATTATGAGATGTCTTCCTTCATTTGTGGGCTAGATGGATATTTCCCTTAAGGGGTAAAATTGGTTCTTTTTTGGGCAATGTATAATTTCTTTGAAATCCATATCTTATTATGTTTATCTAAATGGATGTAATAATGTTGAAAATACTTAATAAAAAAATATATATATATATATTGTGCCTTGTAAATTAGACAGAAAGCATCGGATTCTGCAATGCACTTTCTATTCACAAATGCAATACAGTAGTGGTTCTTAAACCTGTCCTAGGAGACCCCCCAGCCAGAAGTGTTTTCAAGATATCCCTAATGAATATGTATGAGGCAGATCTGCATATAATAGAGGTGACAAGGCCTGCAAATCTGCCTCATGTCCTGACAGGTTTAAGAACCCCCTGCTATAATGGGGGTCAAATCTATAAAGGGCACTGAAAGTAAGGCACCAAAATTCTGAGCACTAAGCTGGTGCGCCAACCCCTCAATTCTATAAGTGGCACTTTGAGTTGCATGTGTAAATTTGGGCACGCACCCAATTTGTTTACACAGCTTAAATTGACTAATGAGCCAATTAGCACTGATAATTGACTTCTTAATAAGCAATTATAAGCATTAATTGGTTTTCATTTAAAATTATGCCCGAAAATTTAGGCCAAAAAGGGGTCTCAGGGTCACGGGCAGACTGGGGGCATTCCTCAAAGTTACGAGCATAATTATAGAATAAGGGGCCTAAAGTTAGGAGGGGCTCCCAGTCATAAGAGCTATTCTGTAAACCGTGCATAACTTTATGTCCCATTTAAAGAATACCACTTAGGCTTTCTTTTTTTGTGCTTATTTTTTTAGGCGCAATAGGCACAATATCTAGTATTCAGTCCTGTCTGGGTAGATCTTCCTGCCAGAGTTTAGCTTCTACTAATAGGCAGCGGGGTTCCTAGACATTAGTAACACAGTGAGTCTTATTGTCCAAAGCAGAGACAGAACAGGTAATGTCAGCGATAGTGGATGTGAGTCAACAGGCAATGGGTAATCTCCTTAAAGTCTCGATGGCACTTCGGAGTGATAGCTGATACACGCAAAATGTTCTATTTTGGCTCCATCCAAGATAATGTGCCCTACATTCCTAGCAGCTTGCAAAATATAAAAGCAGGTGACAATGGACCTTAGCCTCTCCAGTGCCCTATGAACATGCTCAAACTCAATCGCGGGGAGGTCCATGGCCAGATCCAGAGCAAGCAAAATTTGCTGACATACCTTCTGCATAAGAGTCGCCACATCACAGTCTTGGCCTGGGCCGGTATTCCATGGGCCCACAGATTATTTCTCTGGGATCAATTTTTCCTGTCTTCAACTTTGAGTACACGATCATCGCATTTCACTTCCAGGCCATCGCAGCGTTTCTGTAAGTCCAAAATATCCTCATCATGAATGATAACATGTTCTTCAAAATCATTTAAATGCTGCCCCATTTTATCAATCTTGGTAGTCACTAGTGAAGTTTGTATATCGGGGCTGGCATGATGACAGAATTCCTCACTGTTCCCGTCCCCACAGATAACCAAAGGGGAACCATCTCCCATGTCATTTTTTAGTGTCTATCTCAACCTCAGTCCTTCTACACCAGCATTCTTCAATGCAAGGCTTGAGGGTCAGTGGTTGTGCCCATTCATACTCTGATTCTTCCCTCTCTCCTTAAAGAATGATGTGGAGATGGTTTCCTATGGTTATCCGTGGGGACAGGAAAGGTGATGAATTTTGTCACCATGTCATTCTCTAAATTGGGCATCCATCATTGTGAATATCCTGAAAACCTGGCTGGCAAGGGGTACTCCAGGACCGAGTTGAGAAACACTGAGTTGGAGAATTCTAGCATAAGTCAGCAATAATGCACTTAAATTTAGGCGCAAATGCTGACACCTGTTTATATGGTAGGCACAAATATTTGACTAAACACTAGGCGCACACTCTGAAAGCATTTTATAAATTGCATATTGGAATGTCCATTCCTCATGAATACCATTCTACAATTATGCGCTAGAACTCTTAGACACCAAGTTGCAGAAGAGCGCCTAAGAGCCCTTATGCACTTATCTGCTATTTCATCACAATTTTTGTGCATAACTGCCATTGTAGTGCATGCACTGTGTAGAGTTAGAGGGAATGTGTCCACTCATTGGGATCAATGAGAATGGTCAAGATAAAAATAATTTAAAAACATTCCTCTTTAAAGCTGCATTTAACCTCTAAATTCTCACCCTTCCATGTAAATTTTAATTCCAGTTTCTTATACCCAAATCCTAATGTTTTTACCCTCCCCCCTTCAACCTTCTTTTTCTCCGCACTAGGAATCAAAATTTTGTAACTTTTTCCCTCTCGTTCTCTCCACTTCACTCCAGTTTTGTAGTATTTGTCAGTATTGTCAGTTTGAAATTGCCCTGTGTTATTTATTGTAGAAATTTTATTAATATTTTTAATGTTTTACCCCAATTGTACATTTTATGTAATTCGCTTAGAAATATTAAGCGAACCATCAAATTTAAATAAAACTTGAAACTTGAAACTTGAACTGAGTAATGTGAAGTTCCTGTCAGTGACTAACAGAGAGAATCTGAGCAGTGAAAAAGGAGTTCATTTGCATACAAGAGCTGCAAAGGCACTTGGGAGCTGTCCACTCACCCTTAGTGGAAAAGAGTGCTAAAAAGAACAGCTCGAGGGCAGAGAGCTGGTAAAAACAAGAGCTCCTTTGGGAGCCAAGCGACCCTTGAGAGGAGGAATGCTGGTTTCAGTCTAACTCTCAGTAAGCCTGCAGACTGGCCTGTCCAGTAGAGCTGGAAGCATAGAGAGGGCTCAAGCTTGATGATCAGCAGGCCTGGTGGAGAGAAGAATGAGTGACTGGGAGAGTCCTCAGGGAGTGTGGAGACTGAATGACAGGAAGGAGTCTTCAGGGAGAGGATGTGTGTCTGGGAGAAATGACTGAGGGACTGGGAGAGTCTTAAGGGCATATGTCCGAGAGAAGATGACTGAGCAACTGGTAGTAGGTCTGGAAGAAGGAATAGCTGGAGGGCCCGGTAGAGCTTAGAGTGACCGGAGAGTACTCAAGCTTGATAACTAGCAGAGGGACCGGTGAAGAGTTTCCAGGACCCATGGGGATCCAAAAGACCGGGGATCAGAGGATCGGCAGTGGCCCCACAAGCAGCTATAAGAGTTTGAGGTCCTAGGCTGATGGGGACTGGCTAGGGACCACTGGTTAGCGAAGAGACTGCTAATGGTGCCAGAAGCTGCCAGAACACTGATAAAGAAGCAGCCTGAAGAACCAGAAATCATTGGCCAAAGATAACTGGCGAAGGACAGGCGAGGTCAGTGGAAACCAGTGGAGAGACAGGTAATGGTACTGGAAGCTGCCTGAAGACCTGGAAGTAATGAAGGTTGGAGAGGTCCTGGTGACTGACAGTGAGTCCCTGACAGAGAAACCCTGGGACTGACAGTGAGTGGCGAGTGAGCGTTGGAGACTAGTGGAGAGACTGGTAATGGTAATTTTAATTTCAGTTTTTAAAATTTTCAATTAATTTTCTCTTTTTTGAGAAGTAGCTAATTTTATTGTATGTTTTATAAATTATGTGAACCGCTCTGTTATTGTATAAGAAAGAGCGGTATGTTAAATAAACCATACCGGAAGCTGGCCGAAAACCTAGAAGTCCAGGGAGGGGTCAGAAAGGACCAGGTCGACATTGTATAACTGGATTTTCAGAAGGCGTTTGACAAGGTACCGCATGAACAACTACTTCGGAAAATTGCGAGCCATGGAATCGACAGTGAAATAATCACGTGGATTAAAAACTGGCTGGATCATAGGAAACGGAGAGTGGGGGTAAATGGACAATACTCGGCCTGGAAGAGCATCACCAGTGGGGTGCTGCAGGGCTCGGTGCTTGGACCCGTGCTCTTCAACATCTTTATAAATCTAGACATTGGTACAATGAGTGAGGTGATTAAATTTGCAGACGATACAAAGTTATTCAGAGTAGTGAAGACACAGGGAGATTGCGAAGATCTGCAACATAACATGAGGAATGGGCATCAACATGGCAGATGAGGTTTAACCTGGATAAGTGTAAAGTGATGCAGGTAGGTAACAAAAATCTCATGTACAAATACAGGATGTCCGGGGCAGTACTTGGAGAGACCTCCCAGGAAAGAGAGTTATGAGCGACAAGTTGATGAAGTCGTCCATGCAATGAGCGGCAGCGGTGAAAAGGGCAAACAGAATGCTAGGAATGATAAAGAAGGGGATCACGAACAGATCAGAGAAGGTTATCATGCCGCTGTATCAGGCCATGGTGCGCCCTCACCTGGAGTACTGCATTCAGCACTGGTCGCCGTACATGAAGAAGGACATGATGCTACTTGAAAGGGTCCAGAGAAGAGCGACTAAGATGGTTAAGGGGCTGTAGGAGTTGCCATATAGTGAAAGATTAGAGAAACTGGGCCTTTTCTCCCTCGAACAGAGGAGATTAAGAGGGGACATGATCGAAACATTCAAGGTACTGAAGGGAATAGACTTAGTAAATAAGGACACCCTCTCCAAGGTAGGGAGAATGAGAGGGCACTCTCTAAAATTGAAAGGGGATAGATTCCGTATGAATGTAAGAAAGTTCTTCTTCACTCAGAGAGTGGTAGAAAACTGGAACACTCTTCCGGAGTCTGTCGTAGGGGAAAACAGCCTCCAGGGATTCAAGACAAAGTTAGACAAGTTCCTGCTGAACCAGAACGTATGCAGATAGGGCTAGTCTCAGTTAGGGCCGCCGCGTGAGCGGACTGCTGGGCATGATGGATCACTGGTCTGACCCAACAGCGGCAATTCTTATGTTCTTATGACCCATAGCGACCAGAGAAGTGCTCAGAGGAGCCTGGTCGGATTTTAGAAGCGTGTGAGTTTTGTGTGCAAGGAAAGAAGACCAGAAGTGCCTGGAGGTGGAGAAGTGACAGGTGATGACCGCTTGGCCCAATGCTTTCAAATGCATCAACCTAATGTGTATGTTCATAGCACAGTTTCCAGAAGCATTTAGTATAGACGTATTAACTAATGTTCATGGATCAACTATGGAAGGGACTGCATCATAGGCTGGGGCTCTTCTCTCTGGAGAAAAGGAGGCTCAGGGGAGATATGATAGAGACCTTCAAGATCATGAGGGGCATAGAGAGGGTGGATAGGGACAGATTCTTCAGACTGAGGGGGACAACAGGTACGAGGGGGCATTCGGAGAAACTGAAGGGAGATAGGTTCAAAACAAATGCAAGGAAGTTTTTTTTCACCCAAAGGGTCGTGGACACTTGGAATGCGCTACCGGAGGAAGTGATCAGGCAGAGTACGGTACAGGGATTCAAACAGGGATTGGACGGATTCCTGAGGGATAAAGGGATCGTGGGATACTGAGGGAGGAGCTGGGATGTAACACAAGTATAGAAAGCTAACCAGGTAATAAGTATAGAAACCCAACCAGGTCGTGCATGTGCAAGACCGGAGGGTTAGGACTTTGATGGGAAGATAGGACTTTAATGAGAAACCAAGGTGGCAAGGGAGCCCCTTCTGGTGATTCAGACAGGTCATGACCTGTTCGGGCCGCCACGGGAGCGGACTGCTGGCAGGATGGACCTACGGTCTGACCCGGCGGAGGCACTGCTTATGTTCTTATGTTCTTATTGCATAAATCTATTCCTTTTTACACTGTTAGGTAAAATTCTTTATGCCACCATTTCAAGTTACCTTTATTTTTTCCATGAAAGAATGATTATAAATATTAGCCTTGAATTCTACATCTTGGTTATCTTATGGAATGCAGAACCCTTTGATATAAAACATGTGTTTGAAAATTGAACTCTAGCCAAGACTACATTCACAAGGAGCCGTAATTTTCTTCCCGCATCAGAATCCATCCTAAAATTATCTGTTTATTCAACATACAAAATATAAGGTTGTCTGGCAAAGTCTTGCACTATTCAGAGTGTTTTAAAGTGTTTTAAAGTCCCTGTCTCAGGTGGAATTGCTGGCCAGAATATTAAAAGGGTTGACTTCTCTGTTTAAGGCAATGTCTCACAAATTTTTTTTTAAACTCTGGCACACTAAACGGAGCAAATGTTTTTTTCAGCACATTATATTGGAATTATAAAAATGCAAAACCAGCAAAAAATAAAATTTCAGATTTATTTGAAGTTCTTTAAGTTATGTATGGATACCTGTAACAACGGTGAAACTAGATAAAATAGAATTGTTAATCAATGCGATGGATGTGCTTGTTTTTGAGTAGAAATTAACTCAAAATGTGGCTCAATAGTTGACAAGCAAACATGCATTTTATCATCCATCATCTGCAATTATTCTCTTTTTTTTTTTCAATTTAATATTTGTCAGAGCTGAAAATCCTTGGGGTCCTTTTATCAAGCTCCGGTAGGGATTTAACGCGCGTAATACTGCCTGCCGTGCTAGCCGCTAATGCCTGCATTGAGCAGGCATTAGTTTTTTAGCCGGCCGTGGGGGTTAGCGTGTGATGAAATGTCCAACACGCTAACCCCGCTAGCGCGGCTTGATAAAAGGACCCCCAAGTTTGCAAAGTTACGAAGATCCAAATGGTAACAAAACCTTGTTTGCTTTATTGCTCAGGTTAGGATAACTACTGCATAAAAAATAAAGCTAAAATTACTTGCCGTTAGTTTAAGGACCAATCATGTCAAAGAATGATGCTTGTCTGGGCGGTTGTATCTTTACGCACACAGACGTTCATAACATAGGCTCTTGCGTATGCAACGTACATGTCATTTATTTATTTATGTATTTATATACCACATAACCACTTGGTTTACATTAAGGTACTCAGGCATTTGTCCCTATATGTCCTGGTAGGCTCACACACTATCTAATGTACCAGGGGCAACGGGGGATTAAGTGACTTGACAAGGAGAGCAGTGTGGGATTTGAACCCACAACCTCAGGTTGCTGAGGCTGTAGCTCTAACCACTGCACTACACACTATTCTAGTGTATACTTATAAAGGGAATTTTTAAAAATAAAGTAAAATTTTGGAATCTCTCGGGGCACACCACTGTGCCTCATTCCACAGTGCCTCAGAGCCAACCTCATCAGTGATGTCACAATGGCTTGATTGTCCTATACCTGGCACATGTAACAGCATAAGAACTTGGTCAGACCAATTGTCCATCTTGCCCTGTAGCCAAAACCCCACATTCCACAGTAGCAACATTCCACGCTACCAATCCAGGGCAAGTAGTGGCTTCCCCTATATCTGTCTCAATAACAGACTATGGACTTTTCCTCCAGGAAATTGTCCAAACCTTTCATAAAACCAGCAATGCTATCCACTCTTACCACAACCTCTGGCAATGCATTCCAGAGCTTAACTGTTCTCTGAGTGAAAAAAACATTTCCTTCTATTGGTTTTAAAAGTATTTCCCTGTAACTTCCTTTGAGACTTGCAGTGGTTGGAATGTACTAAAAGGTTTTCTAACGAGTGTACATGACCAGAGTTTTCTGTAAAATATTCCCAGACGCCACACATCATACCTCATGAAGATATCTCCCTTATGGTTCATCTGTGTTTCTTGTCCCTTTGTCTATCTTTATTACATGGTAAACTTTAAGAAACAGGGATTTTCTAATATGTGTGTCTGTAAAGCCATGCATACATCTGGTAGTGCTGTAAAAAAATAATCATAATGATCTATGATTTTAAAAAGGAGTAGAAAAGGAGATTTTTGGTTAAGACTGTAAGATGCAGAAAAGCAAAAGGGGAACCAACAACACAGCAAAAATGAACATAGTAACATGACGGCAGATAAAGACCCGAATGGTCCATCCAGTCTGCCCAACCTGAATCAATTTAAATTCTTATTTTTCTTTTCTTAGCTTTTTCTGGGCAATAATCCAAAGCTCTACCTGGTTCTGTGCAGGATTGAATCAACTGGCTTTGTTGAGAACTCAACACAGCCTGTGTTAGGGGTCATCTTATGCTTAATAGCACTGATCCAGGAATTGTTACTCCAATAGCAGCTTTCTCCATATGGTCTATTACTATGTCATTTCTATCTTTAATGAATTGTAAACTGAGTCAAGTTCCTTCGGGAAATGATCCGGTATATAAACTGAAACTGAAGATTAGGTCATCCAGCCAAGTAGATACAGCCTTGCAATGGTTTGTGTGATACAGGTCAATTATTCAAAGAAAATCATTCAGTGTTGAAAATCACTACAAGATACAGGGTGTGGGACCATGTGCAGGGTCTGGGATCTTGTTCCTTAATGTGACTACTTTTCTGGCCAGAGGTGGGTCAGTGTCAGCCATTGTTCACTGGTAGTACCTAGGAATCACACTTGGAGTCACCTTACCTGTGTACCAGAGGACACCATGATATGTGGGTCAGGACTGTCGCTGAGATGACTGGACTGAATTGGGGGTAGAATAGCAAAATAAGGAAAGTAATCTTGGGTATTTGTGAATGAAAGTTTATGATACCATCACCCAATAGAGGCTGCTTCCGAATGAAGTAGAAGCCCAAAGAAAGTACTGAACCAAAAAAATTCTCTGTATTTTAAAGGTAGTTTGGGGTCTGTGTTTCAGATAAGTCTATGTGCATGTAGTGCTGAGGCGATGCCAGTATGTCATTGCTGGCAGAGTAGAAAGTATTGGGCATCGCTTATGCCCCTGAAGAGTGTGATCCTAGGGCAGTGTTTCTCAACTCGGTCCTGTAGTACGCCTTTGCCAGTCAGGTTTTTAGAATATCCAGAATGAATATACATGAAAGAAATTTGCATATTATGGAGGCAGTATATGCAAATCAAGTTTATGCATATTCATTGCGCATATCCTGAAAACTTGACTGGCAAAGTGGTACTCTAGGACCGAATTGAGAAACACTGTCTGAGGATAAGAGAGCTGGCCCAAGAAAGTTTACAGGTTTTTGCAGGTTGGTTGGAGAGGTAGAGTTGGAACAATGTTGTCACGAGCAAAACAGTCCCAGAGGGGAGCCAATAGATGCTATATAATTTTTCTTCATCATTTTTGAATGGCCTTTCTATATGTAATCCCTTTTTGCTCTATTGAGCATCAGGATAGCTTACTTTAAGGTTTGTAGTATGTTTTGTGAGGTCAGGGCCGAAATCAGCAAGCTGGCAAGCCAAAAGATACTTCAAATCCATTTGTTCTGCACTCTCCTTGCTCTCCAGAAAAGTAGTCCAAGCCAGCGTACATATTCTAACTAATATTTTTATTGGAACTTGAAGTTCTCCAGGCATAACTGGGCCAATTTTCCTTGTAACTCTATACAGGCAACTGTTCAAGGAAAAATTGTTTTTCAGATCAGGTAGTCAAATCAGTGTAGGGCTCTTTCAGAATAGAAGCTCCTGCTATTTCTCAGCTCCATTCTTCAGGAAGTCATTAGTCTATGAACCCTTTTTTTTATAGAGTCAGAGGGCTCCTAGAACCTTCAAACACAAGGTCCTGTTTGATGATGGGCTTTTTCCAGCAGGAACTCTGTAGCAGATCTCTTTGTCCTTGGAAAATGTAGGTGGGAACCTGGCTCAGTCGCCTTTGGCTCCTCCAGGCAGATCTGTTTACTGCTCCTTCTATCTTCTCCTGGTAGTCTTGGTTAGGGTTACCAGATTTTACATCCTTGTTTTGGAAATGGCAAGATCTTCCCAAGACAAAAGTTTGCACACCTAGTTCTAGTAAAAGTACCAGCGGTCTCCGCTGAGATGTTTGTAGCAAGCAAATTAAAGTGTTCTTTACACACTAATAAGTCCTGTAATGACAGGTTTACAAAAAGAAAATAGAAGTTGAACAACAGATAATATCACAATTTTCAATAAGACCAACAGATTTTAAAAACAAACACAAGTGCAAGGAAAAAAGGTGTTAGCACATTACAAGGACATAGCCATTTCCTCCACCTTTCTCTTAGGCCTACTCAGAAATTGGTTCCACCAAGCGGAGCTCTCCAGGCTCCATCAGCTAAATAAATGCAGAGCCTGCCCTGAGTTATCTCTGTAATTGCTGAACATGCTTGCAGGACCAGTGTCCACAACTCAAAGTTCTGCTGCTGGCAGGCGCACTATTCTAATCTGGGGTGGGCTCTGCATTTTTTTCAGCTGGTGGAGCTGGGGGATTACTGCCAGCTAAGCTATGTTTAATTGTAATTTTAGTGAGGATATGAGGAGTAAGGTTCCATTTTTGTGAAGAGAAAAAAAGAGGACACCTGATCGCTAAAATCATCTGTAGTACCTGAAGATTGGAGGGTGGCCAATGTTACACCAATTTTTTTAAAGGACTCCAGGGGAGATCTGGGAAATTACAGCTTCACTTCAGTGCCGGGCAAAATGGTGGAAACCATTATAAAAAATAAAATTGTGGAACACGTAGACAAACATGATTTAATGAGACGATGGCAGATGCAAAGTGATGCACATTGGGAAGAATAACCTGAATCACAGTTACCGGATGCTAGGATCCACCTTGGGGATTAGCGCCCAAGAAAAGGATCAGGGTATCATCGTAGACAATACAATGAAACCTTCCACCCATTGTGCGGCGGCGGTCAAGAAAGCAAACAGGATGCTAGGAATTATTAAAAAAAGGGATGGTTAACAAGACTAAGAATGTTATAATGCCCCTGTATTGCTCCATGGTGCGACCTCACCTGGAGTACTGGGTTCAATTCTGGTCTCCTTATCTCAAGAAAGATTTAGTGGTGCAAGAAAAGGTTCAAAGAAGAGCGACCAAGATGATAAAGGGGATAGAGCTCCTCTCATATTACATTACATTACATTACATTACATTAGTGATTTCTATTCCGCTTGTACCTTGCGGTTCAAAGCGGATTACATAAGAAGAAGCTGGACATTTCCAGGAGGGTACATGACATTTAGGGTAAGACGTAGTAACAGAATGAGTATAGTCTTAGTAACATTGGATGAAAGCAGTTATATTACATTACATATCAAATCTTTTCCAGGCGTTGGTAGGTAATATGATTCGGTAGGATGAATTGGTTTTGATTTTTAATTTAGTTTTGTTTTTTTTTTTTTTTTTTTTTTGGTCGGTTGAGGGTATGGTGCCAGGGAGTGGGTAAACCTGGTCGGTGTACGTGGAAGAGGAGAGTGAGATTAGGTGTTTTGAATATGCTTTTTGAAAAGTAGCGTTTTGATTTCTTTACGGAATGCTTTGAAGTCAGATGTTGAGGTTAACAATCTGGTTATGGAGGGTTCGAGTTGTGCTGCATGTGTTGCTATGAGGTTATCATAAAGCTTTTTGCGATGAGTGCCGTTGAGTGGTGGGTATGAGAATGGTGTCAGTGATCTTCTTATTCTGGGTGGAAGGTTACGGTTTAGACGATCGATTAGATAGGCAGGTGCTGTACCGTTGAGTACTTTGAAGATTAGACAGTATAGTTTGAATTGGATTCTGGCTCTAATCATATGAAGAAAGACTAAAACTGTTAAGGCTCTTCAGCTTGGAAAAGAGACGGCTGAGGAGGGAGATATGATTGAAATCTACAAAATCCTGAGTGGAGTAGAACGGGTACAAGTGGATCGATTTTTCACTCCGTCAAAAATTCCAAAGATTAGGGGGACACTCGATGAAGTTACAGGGAAATCTTTTAAAACCAATAGGATGAATTTTTTTTCACTCAGAGAATAGTTAAGCTCTAGAACGCGTTGCCAGAGTATGTGGTAAGAGCGGATGGCGTAGCTGGTTTTAAGAAAGGTTTGTAAAAGTTACTGGAGGAAAAGTCCATAGTCTGTTATTGACAAAGACATGGGGGAAGCCACTGCTTGCGCTGGATCGGTAGCATGGCATATGGCTACTCCTTGGGTTTTGGCCAGGTGCTAGTGACCTGGATTGTCCACCGTGAGAACGGGCTACTGGGCTTGATGGACCATTGGTCTGACCCATTAAGGCTATTCTTATGATCCTGCCTACACTCCAAAAAGCAAAACAAGAGGCACGAGAGATGTCTATATAACAACCAACAGCTACGTTTATTTCAAAACAGCTTAAATAAATATATAAAAAGTAAAGTCCTTAGTCTTTAAAAAGACCGTTTAAACATCCCAAGAAGTGGAATCCTAGGAAAGTCTCTAAGGATTTTTTATACATTTAAGCTGTTTTGAAATAAACGTAGCTGTTGGTTGTTATATAGACATCTCTCGTGCCTCTTGTTTTGCTTTTTGTTTTGTACTTTATCGAGGCCAGCCCTCTTCTTTCTTTTCTTTCCCTGCCCACAATCCACCCATTTCCCTTTTAGTGCTTCTCTTTCAACCTTCCTCCCTCAGGGTTGCTTCTCTCTTTCTCCTTCCAACTTACCCTCTCCTGTGGGTTCTTCTCTCTCTCTCCTAACACCCCCCCCCCACACACACACACACAGGTGCCCTTCTTTCTCCTTCCAATCTCCTTCCCTGCTGTTTGTCGCTCCCCTCCCCTCCAACACTACCCTACTCCATGCTTTTTTCTCCAGCACTCTCTTTTCTATGCTTCTCCAGCCCTCCCTCCATGCTGTTTCTCCAGCCCCCTCCCTCCCTCCCTTCATGCCGTTTCTCCCCTCTCCTTTGACACTTCTTCATCTCATGACCTCACTAGCTCCTGACTCCCACACCTGCCTCCTCAAGCCCAGCTGCTGTAATTGAATCTTCATGCAGCTGGCAGCAGCAACGAGGTAAGTCTCACCTACAGGGGAATAGGAAGTCTCTGCAGAGAGGTGGCTTCCAGAGCAAGCTGGTGGTAACAGGTTTACTTCACTGCTGCTGGCTGCCTGAAGATTCAATTATAGCATCCAGGTCCATGGAAGAGGTAGGTGGGAGAGTCGAGAGATCGAGCTAAACCCAGACAGAGTCCCCCATTTTAAAAAAAAAAACCATCCTGACATCCAGACAGTCCTCAAAAAAAGGACACGTCTGATTTTTCCCATATGTCTGGTAACCCTACCGAGGAGGGTAGAAAGAGGAAATGGAGTACCTAGTGCCCATCCATATTAAACATTCCCTCTCCCCTTTGATTAACAGCTCATTAACTAATTAATATATACATTCAATTGCCCTGCATGCCCAATTGTGCATTGCATATATCGTGGCTAAACCATACCACACAGCGCCTCCCATGTGAGCAAAAGAAAAAAACCTTCCTAGCTTGAGACAAAACTTAACCTACAGGACCCAGTTTCTTTCTCTCTTCGCTAAAATCTGAGATGGTGCTGGCTGAGAATTGATTCATTATGGCAGTAATTCTCAGTCCAGCCTTCAATGAATAGGCATGAGTGAGTTTGCATACAACACCTCATTATTTGCTAATATGCACGTTGACCTCTGATAACCCTGGTAGCTAGGTATGTCCTGACAACTTGGTTAAGATCCACCATATTAAATGCCTGCCCTTGCCTCCCAGAGATTGCAGTGACATATCTGGAAAGAATTAACAAGAGAGCAGCAGCACTTGTAGGCCACTTGGCATGAAATAGAGCCGATATTATCCCAGTCTGCAGGAACAGTGAGTTGTTTTGGAAAGTTTATTCTTTTTTGAGCTCCTCTTGGCATTTTACTAAGGAAGGTGATGAATGGTTGGGGTTGAGGCTTCAGTGTGGGGGAGGGATGCATGCTCACACACACACGTGTGTGCGTCTCAGTAATCGCTGACTCAGCCCTGTCTGCTTCTACGGCTGGGAAGAGGGGATTTATGATTCTATTTTACAAGGCTGTGATCACCCTTTAGCACAGCCATTTCTATATGTTTTCTTGAGGATTTCTGTAAATCAGCTATTCCCAACCCAGTCCTCGGGGCTCACCTAGTCCAATTGGGTTTTTTGTATTTCCACAATGAATATTCATGAAGCAGATTTGCATACGCTGCCTCAATTGCATGTATGTCTTTATCATGCATATTATAACTGAAACATGGCCCATGTTGGGTTTCCTGTCTGACAAGTTTTGACTTCTATTCCACATTAAAATTCAAAAAAGGCCTTGCTGCTGTCATATTGGTCCATGTGTGTGTGATCATTCCCACTGAGTGTATGTTGGATTTTCTGCTTGTGGATTTTCAGTTTAATACAATTCTCCCTCCATATTCACGGGTTCAGCACGTACAACTTCGATTATTCACAGTTCTCATCTTGCTGGCTCCCCCCACCCCTAAATGACATCATCCCGGAGTGCCAAGAAGTTTGGCGCTTTTTTTAACCACTTGCTTCAACGTGCCGAGAAAAAATATTCTCTTTGTCTCCTCCTCCTGCACCGCATGCAGAACATGGACAGGTTAGATTATTGTAATACACTGTATAAGGGCAGAAAGAATTGAGAAAATTGCAAATAATACAAAATACAGCAATAAAAATTATCACCAATTCAAAAAAATATTATCATGTGACACCACTTCTGAAAAAAGCACATTGGTTACCAATCTCCTATAGAATCACATACAAAATTGCATTAATAACCTTCAAAATCTGACTATCAAATGCACCAATATTTCTTGACCGTCTTCTTATACCATATACTCCATTTACGACATTAAGATCAACAGAGCAGCATCTTTTGACTATTGGTACAAGGAGGTCTACTTTTTTTTCGGTCATAGCTCCTCAGCTTTGGAATACTTTACCAAGCTATTTGTGTGGAGAAACATCATTAGAAAAATTTAAAGGCTCTTTAAAAAGCTTTCTGCATAGATAAGACGATCAGTATATGTTTAAAAAAATGTTTTTATTTTAACATCCAACATATAATCAGGCCTCATCTGCAGGACTTAATTTTTTATCTTTCTCCCTTTTTCATTATTATTCATTTTTTTGTCTGTATCCCCCGATATGTTACCCATATATGTTCTCTTTTTTCTTTAATTATTGTAGTTCCTCCCCCCTTCCTTTTGTACCTGTATTGAATTTTTGTATATTAGTTTGTACTAATCTACTGTCATGTTTTTCCCCCATTTTTAAATTTGTAATACACTTTTAAATATTTGACAATGCTTTCAACACCAAATTTTAATAAAAACTTGAAACACCGCGTGAATAAGAAATATAGGTACATGTTACAGTATTATGTGGGGGGGGGGGGTTTCTGATCTATGTTTATTGAACAATTAGTGAAAGCAATACAACCAAAGAAGCTGAAACATACACCACAAGAACCAAATACAGTATAATCTCGTTATAACATACTTCAAGGGACCTGGAAAAACAGTCCGTTATATCCAGAGTCCATCATATCCAGAGTTGCATTTTTTTTAACTTTATTTAGGTCAACTTAAAACAATGTTAAATCACTAAAAGATGTTCTAAACTAAGCATTATGTCATACTGTACTGGAAAGAAAAATACTCTGTCATTTTCTTCTGGGCTGCATTTTGATACTGTATCACTGGCATGCCACATGCCTTTGTAATGTAATATTTAAAGTGCTGCCTATTCTTGCTGTTTGAATCATAGCATTAGTGCTACTATTATATGACATGTTTGTTACATGTATGTTAGGATTTTATCTGGTTTTGTATTTTGCAATAAGAACCCAACACATTCTGGGACAAAGCACTCAATTCCATCAACCCTAAAGAATTCATAAGCCATTGGAGAACCCTAAGCGAAACAACCTTAAATGAGTTAGCCCCAGCAAAATCAAAACACAGAATCTGCAGACCTTCCGACAAAAGGCACTGTAGACAACTCGAAAGAGTCTGGGAAAAGCAGAACCAGGAACAAACCAAAACAGCATGGAGAAATCTAACCAAACAATATAAGATCAAACTTAAGGAAAAATGAAAAGCCTACTACTCCAAACTAATTGGCACTAAAACACTCTTCAACCTAGTAAGAAAATTAACTGACACCACACCATTCCTAGCCACTCAAGGAAACCACCCACCAACAGCCTCCCAACTAGCAGACCACTTCTAATACAAAATACGCACAATCAGAACCACTTTTAATAACTCACAGTCCAACCTCGACGAGATACTAATAAACCCCACAATGGAAGAAGCCATAACTGCTGACAGAACCTGGACCAACTTCCCAACAGTACAATGGACTGACTTGGACCGACTCTACAAAAAATACAGCCAAGCCTCATGTGATCTGAATAACTGCCCCTCATATCTACTAATGAATGCTACCCCTAATTTCAAAGCCAACCTCATGCAATGGATACAAATCACGCTCAGAGAAGGCCAATTCCCACCAAAACTAGGCGAGATCATAATCGCCCTTCTATTGAAAGATCGTAAAGGCCCAATTGACTCTCCCTCTAACTATAGACCCATTGCCTCAATCCCATTATACGTTAAAATAATAGAAGGTCTTGTTGCACAATATCTCACAAATTACCTGGAAAACCATAACTTACTCCATCCCTCACAATCAGGATTCAGAACAAACCATAGCACAGAGACATTACTAGCAACACTACTGGATACAGCCCGACAATACCTCAGTAAAGGAAGTAGGATACTAATTATCCAACTAGATCTTTCTGCTGCATTTGACCTAGTAGATCACACCATACTACTCCAGATAATAGACGCCATAGGGATCTCAGGTGGGGTATACAACTGGATCCAAGGATTCCTTAAAACAAGAACATATAGAGTAAAGTCTAATGATCTCAAATCAGCCCCATGGTCTAACCCCTGTGGAGTCCCACAAGAGTCACCACTATCGCCCATCCTCTTTAATCTATTCATATCCTCCCTTGGTACCACTCTAGATACCCTAAATGCTCCCCTTCGATAACCAAGACCCCAACTCAACAGGACACCTGGAAACAACTCTGAAAGCAGTGGAAAAATGGATGACAAACCACAAATTGAAGCTTAACTCGGATAAAACAGGTCATTTATGAATATATTGAACAGCAGCGATCCCAGCACTGACCCCTCCGGGACTCCACTTGTGACCCCTTTCCAGTCAATGTACTGTATTTGATAATTGAGAGATTTTATTTTGCTAGTGCTCGGATGGCATGAGAATCAAAATATTTTTTGTATGGTGCCTTGAATGGAAAACTGCCCTATATCTCCCCCTATGCTCCCCTCCCCCATGAAGTCCCTCTTATCTGTACCCATCTCCTCCACTACGAACTTCAGACTCCATCCTTTCTGTCTTGCTGCGCCATATGCCTGGAACAATACGTCAGGCTACATCTCTAGCAGTATTTAAATCCAAGCTAAAAGCCCACTTTTTTGAAGCTGCTTTTAACTTTTAACTCCCAATTACCTATACCCACTGTATTATTATTATTCCTTCTGCCAGAAACTTCCCAACCTTGAAATATCCTGTCTGTCTGTGCAAATTAGATTTTTGAGCAGGGACCAACTTTTGAATGTTAAATGTACAGCACTGCCTATACTTTTCAGCGCTATAGAAATGATTAATAGTAATAGTATCTGATCTGATTGGGGGATGTTAGAAAATGGATTTTTATAGATGCAAATCATGTTAACATTTAACTCATAACTACTTTACTGTGTCAGACAAAAGGTCTACAAGGGTCATGTATGTAGCATGTCATATGTGCGAGCTTCTGCCATCTGCTGTGCTCTGACTGAAACAAAGGTTGAGAACCACTAGGATCAGCGCAGCAAGCCTGCCCTAGGTTTTGGGGACTGCTTTTGTACGTCCCATCTGTCTAGAATGTCTCACCTATTGCACTGGAAAAAGAGATTATGTACTTACCCTGGTAAGCTCTTTTCCAGTAGATAGGTGAGACATTCTAGACTCCCGCCCTGTCCTTCCTGCACCTGTCTACTGTCTCAATCTGTTTATGCTTCTCCAAGTTGTTTCTTGGATGCCTATCAGCCACAGTGGTTAGGGGCAGAGCCGGCCTGCAAATATTAAAAAACCGCAAATAATATTCGGGCCGGTTCTGCCCCTAACCCCCACTAGAGTGTGACCTTGAGTGAGTGTGACCTTGAGTGAATTGCAGTCTGTGTGCCTAGCTTATAAATTCCTGGCGACAAGGACATTAGAATTATGTGAATTGTGTTCTTGAGACTACGACAGGAGCTCAAGGCAGCCATTTCCTGTGAGCGATCTGCACGGGGCAAGAGCATGCCCCTGCCCGAAAACCCGCTAGACCACTAGGTAAGGCTTAATGGGAGGCTCACAGGGCTTAGAATAGCCTGAAAAATAAAAATTGTTTTTTGAAATAAAATCGCGAATAATCAAAGCTGTAGATACAAAAACCGCAAATACGGAGGGGGGAAGTGTATATATGTTACTTTTTTCTGCGGGAATAGTTTCTGAGCACCCTTGAGGCTTTTGTTGGCTGTGTGCAGTTGATGTTCTAATGTTAACTCCTGAGCGGTTGAGAACAGTTGTTGCTGAACTTGCCATGGGTGTATTTACTTCACATTGATTTGGTGGCTCTTCGTTCTTGGGTACTAACTGTAGATGGAGCTAAGGAGCCAAGTGAAGTACAGCTTAGACACAAAGAAAAAAAATCTGTCTAGAACAGGAATGTCAAAGTCCCTCCTCGAGGGCCACAATCCAGTCGGGTTTTCAGGATTTCCCCAATGAATATGTATGAGATCTATTAGCATACAATGAAAGCAGTGCATCAAATAGATCTCATGCATATTCATTAGGGAAATACTGAAAACCTGACTGGATTGTGGCCCACGAGGATGGACTTTGACACCCCTGGTCTAGAATGTCTCACCTATCTACTGGAAAAGAGCTTACCAGGGTAAGTACATAATCTCTTTTTAGCAGGGTGTTTCTTTGTCCCTCTCTTTCTACTGGCCATAAAAAGAGTGTTAGTTGAGGGATCCTACTACAGGAACAGGATATAGAGGGAATTCTTATACTAGCAGGGAAACCCCCTACCAGTAGTCTTTTTTATGTAATATGTAGGGGGCAGCCTGGGAGGAGTGACAGTAGATAGTTTTATGAATATTAAGAAGTAGCAGAAGAAAAGAGCTCTGAGCTTTAGAAATATTATAATAGATGCAGAACCAGTGATCTCTTTTGGATGGAAGATTGGGGGAAAAGGGAATGATCCTTATTGCCCAGGGGCCTAGATCATTGTCAGTTCAACCTTGTTCAGATCTCTTTTAGATAAGAGGCAACTCGGCGGTTGAAAGGTTTGCTCTTAAGAACATAAGAATAGCCTCACTGGGTCAGACCAATGGTCCATCAAGCCCAGTAGCCCGTTCTCATGGTGGCATGGTCACTAGTACCTGGCCAAAACCCAAGGAGTAGCAATATTCCATGCTACTGATCCAGGGCAAGCAGTGGCTTCCCCCATGTCTTTCTCAATAACAGACTATGGACTTTTCCTCCAGAAACTTGTCCAAACCGTTCTTAAAACCAGTTCTTACCACAACCTCTGGCAATGCGTTCCAGAGTTTAACTATTCTCTGAGTGAAAAAATATTTCCTCCTATTGGTTTTGAAAGTATTTCCCTGTAACTTCATCGAGTGTCCCCCTAGTCTTTGTAATTTTTGACGGAGTGAAAAATCGATCCACTTGTACCCGTTCTACTCCACTCAGGATTTTGTAGACTTCAATCATATCTCCCCTCAGCCATCTTTTTATAAGTCTGATGATTTATGGTACATTATGGCACATTTGCATTACTTAGTTGCTGGGTTATAAGATTTATGTACCAATGTAACCTCTTCCAGTGATGTGTGTAATAAATAACTTTTTTAAAATGTTAGGAGAAGATATAATAAGGGGACATATCCTCAGATAGTTAGGATCAAAGACTTGTGGCACCAAATTTCAACTCTATAATCCAGCCCTAGGCCCAAAGGAGCATAAGTAGATTGCTGGGTGAAAGATAATCTGAAAAGTAAACGCCATGGAGATTAAAGGGCTAGTGAGCAGTGGTGCAACGGCTCAGGCCCAGATGCACTAAAGAGGATCAGAAAGACCATGTGGGTCTCTCAGATCTGATTTTTTGGCCAATTCAAAAAGAGCTATTGATGCACTAAAAAGTTTGCATGCAAATGATTCACACGGATATTCCTCGTAATCCCCGACTCAGCCTCCGATTTATTGCTGTGAGAGCAACTCTCACACATGCGCATAGCCGATAAGGAAAGCTCAAACAGCTGAGGCAGGGGAAGCCCCAAAAGCAGCCTCCTGCCACTCGGCTGTTCAAGGCAGGAATTTTTTTTTTTTTTTAATGGGCCCAGATGTTGTGCATGTATAACTGCCTCGTAAAAAAAAAAAAAAAAAAGCATCCCCTTCCCTGCTGATGACGGCCCTCCCCTCGAACTGCCACCACAAAATGTCCCCCCCACCCCCGCAGCATTAGCATTATTTAATAAAGGTACAAGTAGTGTGATCCATCTGGACCAGGGGTAGGCAATTGCAGTCCTCGAGAGCCGGAGCCAGGTCAGGTTTTCAGGATATCCACAATGAATATGTATGAGATGGATTTGCATGTGCTGCCTCCTTGAGATGCAAATCTATCTCATGTATATTTATTGTGGATATCCTGAAAACCTGACCTGGCTCCGGCTCTCGAGGACTGGAATTGCCTACCCTGATCTGGATGCAAAGAGTTGTTAAAGCTTAGGGTTTTCAACTCGGTCCTCAAGACACAGGAATCCAGTCGGGATCCACAATGAATATGCATGAAATAAATTTGCATAGTAGGGCATGCAAATTTACCTCATACCTATTCATTGTGGCTATCAGTTCTCGCACTAAGAGAAAAGGCTTTTTAAATCCTGCTTGTTTTTGTGACTGTGAAAGAGCGATTTGTCTCCCTTCTAGCAAATTTCCCCTGACGCAGCCTGAGGGCAAAATGTGGCCACGTTGGGTTTGGTTGCTCTGATAATTGCAATCCTCTTGATATCATTGGTCTGCTCTGTTTCTATCCTGAAAACCGGACAGGTTACTTGTGTACTGAGGACTGGATTGAGACCCACTGCTAAAGCTGTGGACCTAAGGAAGATAGTGCCAAGTCCCATAAGTTAATCAAGACCTGGATTTTAATTTCAAAGGCAGAGAATTCAAGAAAGCCTTTATTATTTAAAATAAAGCTCAGAGTGTCTGAACATTGTCAGGGATGGTCCAAAGACGGCCCTGCTGTGTATCGAGATTTGTGTTCAATCAAAGGTTCTTTTAATATTTGCAAGGTTGTTCTGGTCTCCAGCTGCAGTAACAAGGTGGTTTTTGCCCCTCACAATGGCTGATTTAAGACCTTTCCTGAAAGCAGTGACCCCAGGTTAGTGCACTGGAGGATTACTGCAGGTGTTTGGTGCACACACAAAGGAATTTTTTTTCTTGGCTGTCGGACTTTTAACAGAGGTCATCTTCAAGTCATTTTCTATACATGGAAAGCTCTTTTGTTTACCTCTGTTTGCAGGCTTCGAATAATAATAACGATATTGGGCACAGAGAGGAGGGCTACCGCATGCAGAGTGAGAGTCTCACATCAGCCTTGAGTGCTGGGCAGCTGACAGCACAAAACCATAAAAGCAGCTTTTGTTTGAAAGTTATAACACAGCTTTATTATAGCTCTGAAGGATCTGTTATGCTTGGTACACTAACTCATACAAAACAATAATACAATACAGTGAATTTATATAGCATCTATACCAGAAGCTCTGGAATGGTTTACAAAAATTTTAGGGTCATATAGTCCTAATGAAATATTGGCCTAAATACAGAATGAGATCACAGGATATACCACTCAAAATCAAAGGTCTAGCTAGACCTGTTTTCAAATAAGAACATAAAAATTGCCATACTGGGACAGACCAGAGATTCATCTGTAAAACAGATTTTATGCTGCTTATTCCTAGGGGAATAAGCAGTGGATTTCCCCAAGCCATCTCAGTAATGGCCTATGGATTTCTCTTTTAGAAAGTTATCCAAACCTTTTTTTAAACCCCGTTAAGCTAACTGATTTCACCACATTTTCCAGCAACGAATTCCAGAGTTTAATTACATGTTGTGTGAAGAAATATTTTTGGCAGTTTGTTTTAAATCTACTATTTAGTAACTTAATTGTATGTCCTCTAGTCCTAGTATTTTTGGAAAGAGTGAACAAGCGATTCACTCATTTATTTTATAGACCTCTATTGTATCACCTCTGAGCCTTCTCTTCTCCAAGCTAAAGAGCCCTAGCCGTTTTAACCTTTTCTCATAGGGAAGTCATCCCATCCCTTTTATCATTTTTGTCACCCTATACCTTTTCTAAAATAGTTAGACTCGCATCTCAGTGCCACTGGTAATGAAATTCATAAAGCAGGAGAGGCTAGATTGAAAAGTTATTTACTAAAAAGAGATGATCAAAGCAGAAGAGAGTAACTGTAATATATTCAGATGAGTTGTTTGAGAAGATACTAAACAAGGGCAAATAAACACCAAATAAGAGATATAAGAAAGGCAATTGCCATACAAATTTTTAAAAATCAAATATAAACTCTTAAACTCTACCCAATTCAACCAATTCAAGTCATAGAGAAGAGGAGAAACCTCATCATACTTAGTCGTATCAAAAATTATCTACACTGCGCTAGTTTATAATAACGAGATTGGACAAAATTGAAAAACATGACAATAATCCAGTCTGGATGAACGAATGAATGCTAAAACTAGTTTCTGCAAACAATGAACAAATTTGGTGTAAAAATGTAATTGTACAAACACCAAACTTATCAGATGATTCACTTGGGAACAACCCTCTGGTCTAACCATAAACCTAGGCCTCATACACTGAATTGCAAAGGGAATATTTTACTCTTTAACACAGAATAAATACTGAAAGGGAACAAGCCTCGGTTCATGGAGTTGCACTCATTCTGGGTTTTCTCAAAGAGACAAACCAGATTGTTCTCTTACTCCTGCTTACATCACCTACTTGAACCCATCCAGGAGTATGCGTTAAGCAAAAAGAAGCGTTGCTAGAGATATTTTCCCTGACACAGCAGGGATGTAGTATATCTCGTGAAATGCAGGCCATGTTGGATGATTAAAAGTAACAAGCAACGGCCTTGGTTATCTAGAGCACAGTTCTTCAATCACCGGCCCGCGGACCGGTGCCGGTCCGCGCAGGACCGGCGAGATCAACTTCTTCAATTTCCTGCCAGTCCGCGCAGGACCAGCAAGATCGAGGAGGGCCGGAGAGATAATAGGGAGCCTCACACTGTGCTTTCTCCCCTCCCAGCGGCTCTCCTTACAAACGCAGCGATTGAAGAAGGAAGCCTTGGAGCTTTTGCTGAGTCGGGCCGCCTCTGATGATGCAACTTCCGCTTTCCTCAGAGGCGGTGCGACCCAACAAAGGACCCGAGGCTGTCTTACTGCTGGGAGGGGAGAAAGCTGCTGGGCATGGTGAAAAAAAAAAAGCGACAGCTGCTACTGGACCTGGATAGGGAGAAGGAGAGATGCTGCTGGGAGGAGGGAGGGAAAGGAGTCTGGGAAGCTGCTGGGTAAGGGGGAAAAAGGGACAGCTGCTACTGGACCTGGAGAGGGAGAAGGAGAGATGTTGCTGGGAGGGGAGGAGGGAAAGGAGTCTGGGAAGCTGCTGGGCAAGGGGGAAAAAGGGACAGCTGCTACTGGACCTGGAGGGAGAAGGAGAGATGCTGCTGGGAGAGGAAGAGGGAAAGGAGTCTGGGAAGCTGCTGGGCATGGTGAAAAAAAAAAGGGACAGCTGCTACTGGACTTGGAGAGGGAGAAGGAGAGATGCTGCTGGGAGGGGAGGAGGGAAAGGAGTCTGGGAAGCTGCTGGGTAAGGGGGAAAAAGGGACAGCTGGAAGGGACCTGGAGGGAGGGATGTTTACTCATAGGTTGAAATTGAATACAGAAAAAACTAGTTCCTTTGAACAGGTGCGAAGAAGTTTCCATGTCTATCTTTGTCCTATGTTGTTGTTAGGTGCCACTGACTTGTGTTTGAGTCCTAGCGACTTGATGAATTGCGGATCTAAAAAGAAATCGGTTTTGTGCTCCAACGATCAGACTTGTCCATGTACTCATTTTCTCATTGGTCAGTTATGGATGTGAAAGCTGGACACTATGGAAACAAGACAGAAAGAAGATCGACTCATTTGAACTTTGGTGCTGGAGAAGGATTTTACTTGGGATCTAGCTAGGTGCTTGGGACCTAGGTTGTCCACTGTTGGAAACAGGATACTGGACTATATGGATCTTCGGTATGTTCTTATGAACTAACAAATCGATTCTGGAAGAGATCAAACTGGCTATATCACTCGAAGCCCAAATGATGAAGTTAAGACTGTCTGATTTTGGTCACACCATCTGAAAAGAGAGATCACTGGAGAAGGACATCAAAGAAACCAGATGAAGAAGGCAACCTGCGATCAGATAGCTGGACACATTGACAACAACCATGGGGATGTTAGAGAGCAAAATAATCCGTGTGCAAGGGATCTCAAAGTCTCTCCTTGAGGGCCGCAATCCAGTCAGGTTTTCAGGATTTCCCCAATGAATATGCATTGAAAGCAGTGCATATTCATTGGGGAAATCCTGAAAACCCGACTGGATTGCAGCCCTCAAGGAGGGACTTTGAGATCCCTGGTCTAGGGCTATGGTTAGACTCTTCTTTGGATGGTCATTCCCAAGTGAATCATCTGCCTTGTGACACGGAGAGACAGCGCCTGCATGAAAATGTGCACTTTGCTATCAGAACCTGATCATACCAGAGCAGTATGAATAAGTTTTCATTTCAATTGAGCCTTAATTTTAAAAGTAAAAGGGTAGGGTGGGATGTCTAGATGTTGCTGGAAGGATTTTGGAAGGAAGTTAGCCATTGTCCCTGTAAATGTCTTTGATAGAGCTCACTTTTGTACAAGGAACTATGGGCTAGATTCACTAAGGGCACGGATCGAATCCAATCCACGTCCGGGGGGCTGATTCACGAAACGCCGTCACGTCCGGATTGCTCTTTAGCGATCCCGATGCATGCGCAGCAGCGATCTTTTTTTTTTTTACTCTTAACTTTTCTAACTTTTGAGAGTCCAGCGAGCCTGTGGTTTTAACCCGCTTTAAACCCGTGGGTTAAAACCACGGGCTCACACTGCGGGGAAGGTGATCATGGCAGAGTGCTGGAAAGTCGAGGGAGGGAGAGAGCAGGAGATCGGGGCAGAAGGCAGGGCAGTCGGAAAGGTCCTGAGCAACTGGTCCCCTCAGCAGTCGCTTATTTTTGGATTGGTCAGCCCTTTTGGTGTCCCTCATTTTGTTTAGTGAATCGAATGCCGTTCCCCCTCATTTGCATGTGCGGATCGGAGGAGGATCAGGACAGAGGTTAGTGAATTGGGTCAGAGGGAAATCGGCTCGCAAATTGGTTTGCTTAGTGAATCTAGCCCCTAGCCCTTTATCTGGTTTGAAATCTCCAAGCAAGGTGATAAAGCAGGAGCTGGATATTGCAGTCCTAACCATACTTGTGCCTCTCTCTCGCTTTCCAGTCCACTTCAGTTTTCTTACATATTGGGTTTTTTTATTAATTATCCATGTATTTACTCATATTTTTTTATTGGGCTGATCCAATGTCACAGTAAAATCAACTTCATACATCAGTTTTCCCTTTCTTGTCACATTACAGCATTTTTCTAAGACCCTATATCAAACAGCAAACTGGATTAGTTCAGGATGTAGAGTAGAGAATGACACGGGACCTATTTTTCCCATCCCGTCCCCATTCCTGTAAGCTCTGCCTTAACTGCACAAGCCTCAAACACTTATGATTTTGAAGTGTTTGAGGCTTCTGCAGATAAGGATAGTTTGCAGGAATGGGGTAGGGACAGGAAAAGAACTCGCCAGGATGGAAAAATGAGTTCCCATGGGGACAGTGAAAAATTAGTCCCCGTGTCATTCTCTAGTCCTAGTCCTCTATGGCTGAACCGTCATAGGAGCCCTAGGTTTCTAAATGCCAGTAGGAACTCCACTTCCAGTGTGATTTATTTTTATTTTTTTGCAAGTCAGATGGAAAGTTAATTTTGTCCTGCTTCCCGTTCTCCTTAGGGAGAGGAGCAGTAATGAAACTGGCAGCCTTCCCACTGGTAACCAGAAGTAGGCCATAACCCAGAAGGGAGGTTGATGCCTGCCCCAGGTGCAGTTGGCCTCCTGCCTCTCTTGGAAGCTCACTGAAATGATCTCGTGCACTCCCTGGAGTGTATGAACATGGGCATAGTTTGGCTTTGATTAGCCAGAAATAGCCAAGAATAAATTACTAATGCAGGTCACATATCAATCTCTCCGAGTCTGCCTTTTAGAGTGTGACCTTGAGTGAATTGTAGTCTGTGTGCCTAGCTTATAAATTCTTGATGACAAGGACATTAGAATCATGTGAATTATGTTGTAGAAGCACAGCTTTACATGTTACCAAAAGTGAATAAAAATAAAAGAGGGAACAAATAAAATCATAACAATAAAAAATAATTACTCTGATAAGAGCTCGGCTGTGTCAGGAAAGGAGCCATTTGACTGGAGACAGGACTGATTGACCTGCAATAATATACCAGAAGAAATCTCTTGGCTTTTTCTGTACAGGAAATTGTTGTCTGAGGTGTAAATCTTCACACAATGAAAAGAGCGGCGGAAAATAATTATTTTAAAGGAAAGGAGGAACTTTGGTTAATGGCATCATTGCTTACACAAAGCTGTGTGAAAGAGTGACAATTTGAAACAAGTGTGTGTGTTTGATCTTGTTCTTTGGAAACTCCGAACCATTAAGAAATAGTTTGATACAGTTTCCTTTCATTTGTTAGTTCAGTCATCAATACGGAGTATCCTTGATTATTGTAATATAACCTATAAGAAAATCTTCAAAAAACTAAGAGTGGTTCCAAATACTGCTGTCCGACTCCTTATTACCAAAAATTACACTGGCTACCGACTGAGGCTAGAGTTTTATTCAAATTCCCATGTATTTGCTTCAAATCAATCTTCGGTATGTCCCTAAGTTACCTCGTTTCCTATTTCTCTTTAAACCACTCCAATAAGCCCGTAGAGTCCAGTTATTCACATATCCTACTGTCAAATTGTGTCATTTGAAGAGATTTCTCGAGAGAACTCTCTCTTTCCAGGCAGCCAAAATGAACACCTCGTTTGGCAAAATCATGCCAGGAGTCTCATCCTATTATTTTTTTAGAAAACTATTAAAGACACAATTATTTGACAAATTAGTAACCCAAGCTTCCTAATTGCTTTTTAAATATAACATGTATTGTGTACATTCTAGAAATTGATGCATCTTTTTGAACTGTATATTCACTGGTTGTTCAGCCTTATCTGCTGTGAACTGCCTAGAACTGGCGGTATATAAGAATAAATTATTATTCTTATATACCCTTTTTTACCTTGCTGCTTTTTCATCTCCCTTTCCTACCAATCTGTTTCTGAGTGGCCGGTTCGGGTTAGTTGTATAATCCTGTGTTTTTATGTGTGCCGGGATGAATCTTAACATTTCCACTGCAGAAAGAGTTTGTGTCGCTTATAGATTAGAAGCGACACAGGGGGTCTCTTTGTTTTCATTATTAGGCAGCATAAACTTCAGATGCCACGACCAGCCTATTAACTACTTTTCATTTAACCCTTTGACCCTCACCCTTGAGGTATGCCCTAGTATTATATAGTTTAGTTTGGATTTTGAATTTATCAGGTCTTTGAAAGAAATAATAAATTCATAACCTACGTTTAAAAAATTCATGTTGTCATTGGTTTAAAAACCTGTTGCTAGCTGTTCTCTAATTACTTTTAAAAAAGTTGTGTAAGTCATCTTACGCTTATTAATTTTCTAAGCTGATTAAGTTTATAAAGGAGCGTTTGTCTTTTTCACCTTCTTAAGAGTGATCAAGTTGCAAATGAGGAATAGATTTGAGACCCTGAAGAAAGAAATGACAAAACATTGGTTGGATGGAGGGAGGGATCCAATTTATCTTCGCCCATGTATTATTCTCCAACAGATGGGAAATATAATGGTTTTGAGGTTGTGTACAGGGAGTTGAAAATAACTACAAAACACTGGGCCCTGCGGTTGTGGACCGTCTGGTGCATGTTTCTCGTGTTTCACAGTGATGCTGGTGCAACCTTGTCCTGAAGGAATGAGAAAGGAATTGCCAGGGAAATTGTCAGCATGCAGTTCTTCTATCCTGTCACCAGAGAAGCGCTGTTCTGTTGCCACCTCACTATCAGGAATATAACTGGAGTCAGGCTTTCCAAGTGTTTACCTGGGACTCTACTGCCAGTCTGGTTTTCAGCATATCCTGAAAGAAGATGCAGGAGAGACCTAAAATATGCAAATTGATTCCCTGCGTCTTCATTGTGGCTATCCTGACAGCCAGATAGGCCTTGGAGAGGTAGGAAGGGTGTCGCAAGGATGGCTTTGGATCTCATCTCTAAACCTGCCAAGTTTCTCTTTTGAGAAATCTGTGCTCTCTCAGACATGGGAGTAGGAGTGTGCAAACACATTGTACAGGTGTTCCTTTTTAGCTCTTCTTGCTGTGACCAGTTTAGCTTCATCTTTTCCTTTTCCTATTCCAGACTGGCAGGCTCCTGCCAAACAGATCACTGTGTGGCAAAAGAATAAGCAGCAGCTGTACCATTGGGCATCCTGAGAACCACATGAGAGAAGTGGGTACTAGTGCTGCCCGATTCATGATTCGAATCGGTTCACCGATTCACTTCGGGTGAATCGATTCGAATAGATTTAAAACACCCAAAAATTAGCTCCCCCCTCGCCCCCTAAAGCAGGAGCGGCAGCGCTGATCTTGCTGGCCGGCTGCTGCCACACCTGCTTTAGAGGGCGAGGAGGGAGGGTCAGTCGGGAAGTGCTGCTGTCGGCTTCCCCCCCCCCTGGTGTCCAGTCCCCCCCACCTGGTGTCTAATTTCCCATCCTGGCATCCAGCTTCCCCTCTGGCCTCCCCGCACCGTTTACCTTATAGGTGAAGCTTGCAGAGCAGATCGCGGTACTAGCGTCTTTGCAAACTGATTCAAGGCTGTTTCCTCTGCTGCGATCCTGCCTCTGACGTCAGAGGAGGGGCGGGACCGCAGCAGAGGAAACAGCTCAAAGCAGTTTGCAAAGACGTTAATACCACGATCTGCTCTGCAGGCTTCACGGTGTGGGGAGGCCAGGGGGAACATGGAGGCCTTCCCCAGGGGGGGGTGCAGGCCTTTAAGATGTGGGAACAGGCCTTTAAGGAGGGGACAGGCAGGCCTTCAGGGGGGACAAGCCTTTTAGGGGGGGCCGACAAACATTTAAGGGGGGGACAAACCTTTAAGGGGGGGAACAGGCCTTCAAAAGGGGGACAGGCCAGGGATGATAGCATAGGCAGGCCTTCAAGGGGGACAAGCCTTCAAGGGGGAGGACAGGCCAGGGATGGTGGCACAGGCATTCAGGGGGGGCAGGCCTTCAGAGGTGGGGTGCAGGCCTTCAGGGGGGACAGATGTTCAGGGGAGGGGGGCCCTAGTGTACAAGTATACAGAGGGAGGGAGGGAAGGGGGGTTTCAAAGAGACGTGCATATGCTGGACTTTGGGGGGGAAGAAATAATGGATCTTAAAATAGAGGAGAGGGAGAGAGATGATGGACAATGGGATTTAGGGAGGGAAGGAACAGAATGGGAGAGAAGTTGGACACAAGGGATGGTATGGAGGGGGGGATAGAGATACTGGATAGGAGGGTAGTTGGGAAAAGAAAGGGAGAGATGGTGGACCCTGGGGTGGTGGGGAAGGAGGGAGAGTTGCTGGATGAAAGGGTAGTTAAGAAAAGGTGGATCTGTGGATGGAGATGAAAAAAAAAGAAAGATGCCAGACCTCCGGGGGAGGGAAGGGAAACAGCAGGGGAGGATAGAGATAGAAGATGTATGGTTAGCATGGAGAAAGAAGAAAGGAGACCCTGGCAAGCAAGTTATCAGAAGACAACCAGAGCCAGGGTCCAACAAGATTTGAATAATGACCAAAAGGTAGAAAAATAATGACCAAAAGGTAGAAAAAATAATTTTATTTTCTGTTTTGTGATTACAATATGTCAGATTTGAAACGTTGACCACAGACGTTAGCTAGGATTTAACAGAGAGAGTAAAAGTTTTTTTGTTTGTTTATTTTGTTTACACCACAGCGCTAGTGTGGTTAGGAGAAGGCAAAGGGGATGAAGAGGCTATAAAATAAACCCACCAGGATGTTTGAAAAAAACACCCAATTGGGCAGGAAAATCGAATAGAAAAAACAATTCATTAGGCTGAATCGAATCGAAATTATTTTTCCTGAATCGGGCAGCACTAGTGGGTTCTGCATGGCTTGCGTGAAGCAGAAGACATCAAAAGAGAAGAGTTAAGTTGGACCAAGGAGATGTGACAATGGGGAAAGGGTAAAGAGAGCAGATAAGACTAGATTCACTAACCTGCCTCTCCATACCCGATCCATGGCCGATCTGCGGCAGGCCGACCAATTCACGAAGGGAGAATATTTAAATGGGGGCGATCGAAGCAACACCCCCCCCCACCGACTACACAGATCCCGACGTATGTGCAGACCATCTCTTTTCCTGTCAATGGTCTCCGCTCAAGGAAGACACTTTTGCAAGGGGGGGGGGAATGGGGTCAATCAGCCAGAACATGTGAGTCCTACTAGGCCTTAACCCGTCCCAACTCTCCTGCTCTCTGCCACTTTCCTTGCTGTGCGAGCCCGCAGGTTTTAAGCAGGGCTGCACTGTGGAGTGTTCTGGAACACGCTGTAGTGCAACCCCACTTTAAACATTTTCCCTATCTGTCCCAATCTATCTAACGTACCTGGGGCAGTGGAGGATTAAGTGACTTATCCAAGGTCTCAAGGAGCAGTTCCAGTTCTGAACCCACAACCTTCTGGATGTGCCAGTGCTGGCTTATGCAGTATTTGATAACAGAATCTTGGTGCCAAGATGCCCTTTAACAATTGACTAGATTGAGGCACCAGTTTATAAGATTGCTACTTAAGTGTTGAATATAAGCTTGTTCAGTTTTACTGTTAGAAAAGTTGACACCCCCCCCTCCCCAATCATATAAATATGATCTATGACCATGCAAGTTTCTGCTGTATGTTGATTGGGCAGAGATACCTATAGCAATGCTTTGGATGACAGGCTACGAAGTGCCCAGCTGTTTCTCATTTCCAGGATTTCAGGCATTGACACGCTCACACGCTGCGTTCATTTCTGTTTAAAAGTCAGCATTGGCTCAAATGGCAAGTGCAGCACAAAAGATCTGGATTTGGTTGAGTCCTGCTTTTTGAGGCCCAGATGCACTAAAGCCAGCGATCGTTGCTAAACCTGTTTTGACGTATGTAGCGATGATTGCATTTGCCGACCCGTTGCACAAAATGGCTCACCGTGTCTTTTTCCCCTTGATTGCGCCTTTTTCCAATCCAGCCATGCAAACTAGCCAAGTGATTGATGCACTAACATTGCTTGGCTATGCAAAAAAAAAAAAAGCAAGGGTTTTAATGATCTGAAAAACCAACAGGTCTGCCTGGTTTTGTTGGGTTTTTTTGGGGGGAGGGTGGGGGCGTTCATTTCTTTTAATAGCACAAATATTTTGTGTGTGTTACACATGCAAAATATCTGTCCCATAATAAAAATGAAAAAAGGTCACCCCCACCCCCTGCCAATGATGGCCCTCCACATCAAACCCCTGATGAATGCGGCACCGGGAATCTCTCCCACCCACGCTAGCAGAAATCGGCACGTGAGAAAAAAAAATGGCAGGAGAGATGTTCACTCCCTCCTGCCATGCTGACTACCCCCTTCCATGGTAGCAAAATGGCAGGAGGGATGTCCACTTGCTCCTGCCACCAAAGGCCCACTCCTGCACCAGGTGCCCCCCAAACATCCTCTACCCTCACCCCAAAAGGCAGGCAGAATGCCCATTCCCTAGGAGTCTGAGCCTTAGGCCCCTCCCCGTGCATCACATGATGCATTGGGGGAGGATTGAGCCCACCATTTTGGATAGGCGGACCTTGGAATAGGAGTGATTGAGCATCCCTCCCAGGGGCGTTCGAAGGATAGGGAGGTTTCAGGGGAGCTCCGGTGGCAGGAGAGAGTGGGCATCTCTCCTGCTTTTTTTGGGGGGGGAGGGAGGAGGGGAGGGGATGTTTGGGGGGTGCCTTTTGCGAGGGTTGGCCTTCGGTGGCAGGAGGGAGTGTGCATCCCTCCTGCCATTTTTTTCTCATGGCATTTCCCAGTGCCGCATTCATCAGTGGTCATCGGGGAGGGCCATCATCGGTGTGGGAAGTGGCTTTTTTTTCTTTAATGGGGCAGATATTGTGTGTGTATAACAAACACATCTGTGCCCATTAAAAAAACAGAAAGAAAAAAAAAGTTTTCCTGCCCTGAACAGTTGAGTGGCAGGAGGCTGCTTTCAAGGCTTCCCCGCCAGCTCTGCACATTTGTGAGAGTCGCTCTCAGTGATCAATCGGATGGCAGAGTCGGGGATTACAACGAACCTCCGCACGAATCATTTGCATGCAAATTTTTTAGTGCATCAATAGCTCTTTTTGAATCGACCAAAAATTAGATCTGAGCAGACCCACACAGTCTTTACCGATCCTCTTTAATAATAATAACTTTATTTTTGTATACCACAAGCAGTTCAGAGCGGTTTACAGAGGAAGAGACTGTACACAGACAGCGATGTTACAAAAAAAAAAAAAAAAAAAAGGACTTTCAGTTTACATTAGCATGCCAAGAGTAGTCAGGATTTATCCGGAAGCATTTCAAAGATACAGCAAGACAGGAAAGGAGTCAGAGAAATTTATCAAAGAGATAGGTTTTAATTGATTTCCTGAAGGTTTGGTAGGAGGGTGCATTTGAAATGAAGTTGGTTAAACAAGTATTCCATTTGCCTGCTTGGAATGATTTTGATCTATCATGGAATCTCTTGTAGATACAGCCCTTCAAGGATGGAAAAGCAAACAGGTAGGCACTGCGTGTGCAAGTGGTGCCTGGAAATTCAAAATGATGCAACAGGTAGACTGGGGATGAACCTGTTAGTGAAAAGGTGAAAAGGGCTGAAGAGGAGATGAAAAGGGGAGTTTTGTAGCAGCTCAGATTTTTAAAACCTGATGGTTTCAACCAAGGTTTTACATATAGAGTTAAGGAACTCATTCTCCTTAATACCCCGTTGTTTATTTCCACCTCTAAAATGAAAAGCAATAACAATTGTGACCTTAGTATTTAATTGGTTCACTTACACTTATTGATTTGTATAATGGGTGCCATCTCCACATGGAAACGTTGACGATTTCACATAGAAGTTGTCGAGTTTGTTCCACTTATTGCAACATAGTAAATGACGGCAGATAAAGACCTGAACAGTCCATCCAGTCTGCCCATTAGTTATTCTCATTAAAAATACATGATTGGGACTATATGAAGAAAATAGATTACTTGTTTAAATGCCTTTAGATCCTCAGACACAATCACTCCAAGGTCCCTCTCTCTGTCTGTGCTTATCAGCCTCTCACCTCCCCCCCCCCCCCCCCAAATGCATCACTCTGCACTTCTTCACCTTGAATTTTAGTTGCCAAACATTAGATCATTCTTCTAACTTTTGCAGATTCTTCCTCATGTTTTCCACTCCTTTCAGCAATGTCACTCACAAACATATTGAATAGAATCGGTCCCAGCACCGATCCTTGAGGCACTCCACTACTTACCATTCCCTCCTCCAAGCAAATTCATTAACCACCACCCTCTGGAGTCTGTTCATCAACCAGTTTCAATCCAGTTCACCACTTTGGGCCCTAACTTCACACCATGGAGTTTATTCAAGAGCCTTCTATGAAGAACCATGTCAAAGACTTTGCTGAAATCTAAGTAAATTACATCTAGCGCATGTCCTTGATCCAATTCACCCAGTCAAAGAATTCAAACAGATTGACCTTTAGTTGCCTCAAATCTTGTAATCCATTAGTTTCTAAGAATTTCACTATCCTTTCCTTCAGCAACTTTTCCAATAACTGAAGTGAGGCTTACCGGCCTGTAGTTTCCCTGCTTCAAATTAGAGTAAATAAAAAAGTAAAGTCAACATACACTTAATGGCTTTAATAGAAGTAACTATGAGAAATTGAACATTTCCACATAGTCCCCCTGCAATACAACGCATTTCTTGTATCATTCAAGTAGCTTCTGCATTCCTGCAGAGAAGTTTTTCGACTGCTCCCGAAGCCAGGTGAGCACCGCTTCCTTTACTTTATCATGCTTTGTCTTTTACTCTACGGGTCGCAGTAATGCACCCATGTCTCGTTGCTGATGGCAATTCTCTCCAGAATACTCGAATCTTCTTTATACCGTCTCAGGAACTGGTTTACAACCTCCACACACTGTTGCTTGTGAAGACTTTCTTGTATCCCAAGTCATCATGCATTATGGCAAATGCAGATCCATAGCTGATATCCAAATTTGCAGCCAATTGAGACACCGTTATCCGGCGGTCATCTGCCCTGTCAATGTGCTCTTGTGTGCCCAATATTGATGGGTGATCAGAACGACCTTCATCAGTTACATCTGTTCCTTCTGCTTTAAACTTTTTTGTCCACTCATAAACGTTTTGTTGATTCATGGTGCTTTGTCCATACTGAGTCAATATCCATGGTGAATTTCTCTCTGCCCAAAGAAAGCACACTACTCTATGTTGCTCTTCGATGATGCAATCTTGCAGTGGAGCGTCCATGTTTCTGACCTCGTGGCTGCCACACAACTAAAGGCCGAGCAATGTGCTTTGTGTGAACAAATTATCCAACAGGCAATGTACGAGTACATATGTTGTCTTTTACTAGCTCTATTCCAGTTACTATGTAATTGCCTTTAATTTTTGATTTGCCCTCATATTTTCAAGATGTACTTGTGCAAAATGGATGCTTTTGCAGCACCTGCAGAAAAATGCACGTGCAGTCTTATTCCTCCTTAAACATATTTTACAAAATGCTCTGGGTCATCAAAATTTTGAAAATAGGAGCCCAACCTGGAGATCATAATTTGAATCTCAGTGTTCTGCGTAAAATGGGTCTTTATGTGACATCACAAGACCCTTGAAATGTAAACCACTTTAATGATTTATAAACAGAAGACAGGTCCTGACTGTAGCTCACCTTGAAATACTCTGAAAGGGCTGAACTAAATCCAAATCTCTAAATCCAAAGTCTTAAACAAGCAAAACTAAACTATGTTAAGTTATATTACAGTAACCTGGTTACAAAGTACCATAAATCTGACATTAATGCACATTGCTACTGTAAATAATTGAAGGGAACTGTGTTTTAAAACTGTGGATGGTCTTGTTTCTTAAAAGTAACAGTGTCTGCTTTCTAGGCCTACAGAGTTTGGGCAATCGCTAAGCTTGAGAACCCCCATGTGCTTCAAGTCATGTCTGATTTATTTGCAGCAAGATTCAACCAGAAACCTAACTGCTTAGCAGTAGCTGTCTGGAGGCCACAGAGCGTTGCACAAATGAGCATTTGTTTAGAGCTATGAAACAACTTTTCTTTTTAAGACTGCATTAAGCTCAGACGAGAAAAGTCTACATCAGTAGCAGACTAGGACCCAGATACTCTAAAATCAACATTAAAATCTTATGGGTCACTGTGGTGCCGGTAAATTATCCGATTTGAAAACAGCGATCGATGTTGAAACAATTTCGCATGCAAATTATTTTCAGAGGTCCACCATAATCCCATCCGATCTAGGAGAACATGACTGATATATGCACAGAATAGCTACGTCATAGGGACACGTGAGTATCAATCATAGGCGTGTCTTTTTGTAGCGCATCATTGGTGCACGTCATTAGAGGATAGGGGCGGACAACTAACAAATCATGCAAAGGTGAAAATGTAAGAGATACTTTTTTCTACACTGCTTCGACGGGTAATACGCAGTCAGCAGCCAGTATACGCCTTTAACGGACACACGAGATGAACCTTTAATGCACACATGAGACATGCTCTTTACACACGCATATATTATATAGTTCACTCTCATAAAAAGTATTTTTATGAATTTTCTCATGCAATCAGCAGCCCAGACCTGCCAGTATACGCTTCTAACACGTGTGTTTCTTTTTAAGTTCAAATGTTTTTTATTAAAGATGAAATGAGATAACAACAGAAGGAAAAGAATAACAATTTTGACAATATGTTCATGAGAGAAACAAGAATGTTGCATATATGAATTATAGGTACATAAGAAATACAATGGTTGGAAAACAAAGTCAAAATAATTATGATCTGAATTCACAAATGATGAGGTAGTAAGAAACGAATCATTGTCATTTAAGGCGAGTTAATAAACTCAGAGCAATATGCAATGAGAGGGGACCAAGTTTTGTCGTAGTTGCAAAGGGAAGCAGATCTTTCTGCCAAAGCTTTTTCATATTTACTAATAAGACAAAGATTATTCCACCAGGTGTGATAATCAATCTGTGAGAGGTCTTTCCAGCAACGAAGAATATTTTGTATAGCTAAAGACATCATTATAGACAGTAATTTACCTTCAAAGGGGTCGAGGGAGGAGGAAATGCCATAAGAGCACAGGATGATAGCGTTAAAATTGAGTGGTTCTTGTATGTGTAACACTGAACAAATAATATGCCAAACCTTCTCCCAATATAATGTGAGATGTGCACAAGAGAATAAGAGGTGTTTCAGCGAGCCAATATGAGTTAAGCATGACCAGCAGCTCGTAGGTTTTGTTGAGTCAATCTTGTGGGCTAGGAGGGGTGTCCAAACTGCTCTGTGTAGAACAAAGTACATCGATTGTAATAATGAGGCTGATTTGATGTTTTTGAACAATTGCTGCCAGATATCCATCCAGTCTATAGCATCCGATGGAAGATTTAAATCTTCATTCCATTTGAGGGCTGAATACTTAGGGATACTGAAACAAGATTTCTGTAGCCATTTGTACCATAGTGAGGCTCTGTAGCGCCATGCAGAAAATTTGGATAAGAGTGACTCCAGGCTTGGGTGAGATGTTAGTGTATGGGGGTCTGGAATCTCTTTCTTGATGCAATGCATCAATTGAATCCATTGAAAATATTGGTTGCTTGGTAAGTTCCATTTTAGAGAGAGACCCTGGAAAGACATCCATTTGTCATCTTGCATCAGATCCTGGATTGTGAGTATGCCTTGGAGTTGCCATTGTCGCCAGGAGATTGGAGAGTCTTGAATTTGAAATCTGGCATTGTTCCAGATAGGAATAAGTTTGGATTTATCCCAGCCAATGTCAAGTTGAGATTCTACCCTGCGCAGAGCAGAGGAGTAGGAGGTAAGTATTGGATCCTTTTTGTCCAGACGGGATAGTTGGGTTCCCATCAAGAATTGCATGCGAGTCTCGCCATATGTAAGGTTTTCCAATAACTGCCAGGACGACGTTTTAGCTGCTAGTGATAACGGATAGTGTTGAGTCCATTGTCGGATTAGATATGCGCAGTGATAATTGTATAAATCAGGGAAGTTGACCCCCCCACAAGATCTGTCCGCCTTAAGTTTAAGTAGAGCTATCCGTGGCTGCTTGTTTTTCCATAGAAAATGCGACAATATGGATTCAATGTTTTTGTAAAATGAGGATGGAAGAAGGAAAGGGATCATACTCAGTACGTAATTCAGTTTTGGTAATATCATCATTCTAATAGTTTCTAGTCGACCCCACCAGGAGAGGAACAAGGGGGACCATTTGCTCGTGTTAGATTTCGCGATGTTAATAAGATAGTCGATATTGAGTTGGGTAGTCTCTTCCAACGAGGGGCCAAACATGACTCCCAGGTATTTCATTTTTGAACTTGACCAAGTGACGCCTAGAGATTTCACTTCTGATTCCATAGAGGGACAATTGAGTGGCATCACCTCAGTCTTGCCAGTGTTGAGTTTGTAGCCAGATTCCTTGGAGTATGCATTGATTATTTGAAAAAGTGGTGTGAGTGATGCGGGTGTCATGTATAGTAGTATGTCATCGGCATAAGCCGAAGTTTTGATTTCCAGTTCACGAAACTTGAATCCCTCTATGTTGGGGGACGAGCGAATAGCCATGAGTAGTGGTTCAAGGGCCAAATCGAAGAGTAGAGGGGATAGAGGACAACCCTGTCTAGTACCTCTTGATGGATGGAAGGACGCAGAAAGCGAACCATTTATGAGGGTTCTGGTTGATGGGGAGGAGTAAAGAATGTGAACTTTATCAATGAAGGACTGTGATATTCCAAACCAACGCATCACTGAGAACATGAAGGGCCACTCCACTCTATCAAAGGCTTTCTCGGCGTCCAGACCCACTGCTATGAGATCTTGATTACAGTGATGAGCCTGGTTGATGACATGTGAGAAGGTGCGAGAGTTATCGTTGGAGTATCTACCGGTGATGAAGCCACACTGATCAGGGGAGATTAATTTTGTAATAACAGACTGCAGACGATTGGCTAGGAGTTTTGCGTATATTTTCGCGTCCACATTTATCAGCGATAAAGGTCTGTAATTAGAAATGTATTTTGGGTCTTTGTCCGGCTTTGGAAGTACGATAATGTTCGCTTCTGTGAAAGTGCCAGTAGCTCTTCCCGAAGTGATGAGGTAGTCGATGAATTGCAGATATGAAGGCAATAGGACATCTTGAAATTCTTTATAAAATTCAACGGTGAGACCGTCAGGTCCTGGTGCTTTTCTGAGTGACATAGAGTTGAGGATCGAGGAGATTTCAGAAATTGAGAAAGGTGAATCCAGTGAAGAGTTATCGTTTACATCCAAGCTTGGATGTGCAAGGTTGTCCAGGAATTCAGGTGAAGCGCTGGGACAAGAGGGAGGTAGATCAGAGGTGTATAAGGATTCGTAGAAATCTTTAAAAGCTTGGGAGATATCTTCTGGGTCTGTTATTGAAGTTCCATCATCTAGTATAATATTTGTGATATTTGATTTGTCAGCACGTTTTTTTAGATAAGTGGCCAGAAGATGTCCACCTTTGTTGTTTTCGGAGTAGTATGTGGTGGATTGTTTGAACACCTCCATGGTGGCTTGTTTACGTAGGACAGAGTTATAAAGAAACCGGAGTTTGTTTAAATGTATTAGATTGTCTATGTTATTAGGATCATGTTGGTGTTTGGTCTCTATGTCTCTGATGTCAGCCTCATAACGGAGTATTTCTTCTTTTTGTATCTTATGTTGATGAGCTGTATAAGATATTATAACGCCTCTTATTGACGCCTTGAATGCATCCCAGCAGATGGGCCAGGATGTGTGCTCCGGTGTGTTAAGTACAAAATATTCTTTAATAGCTTCTCTAATCGTGTCTTTAAACTTAGTATCCTGAAGTAGGGAGGAGTTGAAACGCCATTGCTTTTGATGATATGACCGCATAGGAAAGGTGAGTTTCATCGCTATCGAGGCATGGTCAGAAACTGTTATTGGGGAAATGGTGGATTCAGTGACCAGAGCACATAGAGAATTACTTATTAAAAAGTAGTCAATGCGAGAATATGTAAGATGGGGATTAGAGAAAAAAGTATATGCTTCCTCAGCTTTGTGCATACAACGCCAAATATCTGTAAGGTGTAGTATTTGAATGAGGTCATGTAACGCAAACCAGGATCTGGACTTTTTGTATGAACATTTAGATTTCCTATCTATTGAGGGATTTAGAATCATATTGAAGTCACCGCCCAGTATGAGTTGTGAATCAGGGTCTGAAAGTACAGAAGAGGCCAGGGAGCGGAAAAAATCAGGGCAATCTGAGTTAGGGCCGTATACATTGAGTACTGTGAAGGTTTGACCTGCATAATGCAATATGACTTTTATCCATCTGCCATCTAGATCAGAGGTGTGGGAGGATATCACCAGACCGGGTTTTTTCCTGATCAGAGTCAGTACTCCACCTTTTTTATCTATGGCAGCGGAGAAGTAGGCAGGTAGAGACCATGGAAGACGTATTTTGCTGGAGGCAGACTGGTCCAGATGAGTTTCTTGTATCATTATTATATCTGGGTTATTAGTGTCCAGATGCGTCAGAATCTTTTTCAGCTTGATTTGATTGTTAAGACCCTTTGCATTCAGAGATATGATATTAAGTGACATAATAATATGTGGGAGAAAATACTGTAAACACAATTCTGAAAGAAGTACACCACCTCATCAATGGAAAAGCAAATACATACCTAGAACACTTCAATATTAAGCCAATACATATTAGAAGAGAGAGCAACATGATGATAAAGAAATTTGAAAACTCATGAACATGCGCAGGAATATCTGGCAAGATAGCCAGTAGGAAACCTATGAGTGCAGCAGAGAGGCTAGAACAGCAGGAGAAAAACACAGAGGCCCCTTAATAAACAGGTTGTGAACATAGTTCAAACATGACTATAGCCACCATTCAGAAATAACAATAGTGGAAAAGAAAGCAAACAGCAACTCAGAGCCATATTTGGCTGTAGAACTCAGGTCAGTCAGGCAGATGGGATTTAATCATTACCCACAGTGAGAAGACTGGATAAGCAGGGCAGAGTCAGACTTGATGTATTGGAGTCGGTGACTGTTGTTCAATATACGCCGCAAGCTCCTCTGGTGAGGTGAAATCTTTAGTTTGGTTGTGAAGTGTGACTCTCATGCGGGCAGGATACATCATTCCAAACTTAGCTGACAGTTGTTTGAGTTGAGGCCTGTATGAGAGCAGTTGCTTGCGGCGGAGAGCAGTGGATTTGTTCAGATCAGGAACAAAAAGCAGGGTGGAATCTTCATGCTTCACCGGTGAGCGAATTTTGGCTCGTTGCATTATCTCGAGTACATGTTGGTACCTGAGAGATTTAAAGACAACCGGTCTGGGAAAACGATCATTTGCATTGCGGTATGAAGGGACACGATGTGCCCGCTCGATTTCGAAATCGTGGGTAAAGGTGATATCAAGCAATTTGGGTATGAGATCTTCCAAGTGCTTGATTAAGTCGCGGTCATGTGGCCCTTCCTTCAGGCCTAGAATACGAATATTGCACCTTCGTGAGCGATTCCCACTGTCTTCCAGTTCCTTCTCGAGTGTAGTGATTCTATTCATTTGCTTATGCAGCTCAGAAACCGAAACGGAGGTCGCGGCCATTTTTTCCTCGAGCGTGGTGACACGTGTTTGCAGCACGGAGAAGTCTGCCGATAAATTTGTGAGTTTGTCGTTAATCTCATCGGTGGTGGTTTTAGTGTCTGTAACTATTTCTTTAAGTACCTTTAATTCGGCCAAAATTTCTTTAGTGCTGTTTTCTCCGTCCGATACCGGAAGTGGAACCTTCGAGGGTGATGGCGGGTCGGGTTTGTGTCTTTTTCCCATTTTTTTATCAGCCATGGTGTCCCGATCCGCAAAGTCGCCTGACTAATGAGAGCAGGAGTATTTGATTGATCGATAACGATCACTGAAACGATCACTTGAGTGCTGTTAATATTATGGTGGGAGCGATTCTGTTAAGCGAGGCAGGAGCTCTGTATTCAAGCTGCCATTCGTCGCGGGCTCAGCAGCGCCCCCCCAACACGTGTGTTTCTATGTTACCGACACCTCCTGACCCATCACTAAATTTGGATCATTAAATGTGGCACTTCATTTTGTGCATCATCTGGGCATTGATCGAAGTGTTCATTTTATTTATTTATTTTTTATTATTTAAACAAATTATTAAGAATAAACTTCTTTGTACAGAATATGATTAAGACATCATTGATATAAAGCAAAAGAAGAATAATAGAGATGCAAAATTATTCACTTAATCATTTTAAAGTCCCAAATATAGAGATCTAAGATGCAATCATAAGTGAGAAAACAAAATAAAGAAAAAGGAGAATATCCAATTACCAATTAGGTGGATAGCTGAGAATGATACAAGAATAATCTAATAAATTAAGTTGTTACTATCTCCCCTTCAAGACGTTTCTTGAAGAGAAATCCCGTCAGCTGCGAAGGTTCAAAGAAAATGTAATTACAGGACTTATACTTTACAATACATTTGCATGGGTATCGTAATAAAAATAATGCCCCCATTGCAATGACCCCTGGCTTAAGAAGCAAAAATTCCTTCCTACGTTTCTGAGTTTCTTTTGTCACATCAGGAAATATCTGAACTTTGAGTCCAAGAAATTCTTTATGTCTGTTCTTGAAGTACAACTTTAATATCCAGTTCTTATCCGGTGATAACACCACCATAGCTAATAAGGTAGCTGGACTAGCTACCTCCTTCATTGAGGAGTCCAACATCGTTGTTAAGTCCATCTGTTCACCCTGTTCTTGTTGTTCTGAAGGATGTTGTTCCTCGAGTCTTTTTGTTGGTAGATAATATATTTTTGAAAAAGGGGGGAAAGTATCATGAGGAACATTAAGAACTTCAAGAAAATTGTTTTAAGACTTCTTTTGCTGATAGTGAAGGTACTTTCGGGAAAATCAAGAATCTAAAATTATTTAGCCGAATATTATTTTCCATCATTTCCACCTTTCTCCTTAAATTAAGGTTGTCTCTAATCAAAGTGGTTTGCACATGATTTACTTCTGATATCTTTTTTTCAATTTTTTTTCACTTTAGTTTTTACCAAAATATTATCCTGATTTTAATTCTAAGAATTTCTTTTCTAAGTCCTTAATTTGTGGTGACAAAGTCCGTCCCAGGGTAACTACTAAATCCCATATGGAGTCTAGGGTGACATTAGTAGGTTTAGCAATAGAAAATATACTTGCAGGTATTGAACCAACTTCCTCAGCTTTAGAGATCTTCTCCCCCTGAAAGCCTTTCTACTCTTCTTGTCCCTTCACTGTTTCCACCGCAGAAACGATCTCCTCGAGTGCCTCCCAGGAAATGGAGTCTGCCTCCTCGGACTGACTACTTCCCCGTGGAGAGCTAGCACTCTGCGGTTGAGGGGGCGGGGTCCTGGGGGTGGGGCTTAGTGATGATTCGAGCCAAAGGAAACTCGCTGCTAGCGATTCCCCGGCGGCATTGACTCTTGCCATAGGCGCCTCAAAAAGTCTTCCATGGTCGTCTACAGAGGAGTTTCCAGGTGCCTCGAGGCTCCAGCGGCGCTTTTCCCTCTCCTCTTCGGCATCAGGATAAGTTAAAGGTAATTAATTGCCGAGTTTCTGAGAGCATCTCACACATCCTCAGCAGCTCGCAGCCATCTTGGATCACCCCGCTCATTTTAATATTGATATCTCATAATCCATTTACATACGATTATCAGAGTCCACTATAAACCACGGAAAAGACCGCGATTAGCCATTTTAGGAATCAAAAGCTGAAATACTTTGACGCTGGGTTGATTGTTAAATATATGGGCCTAGAACAGGAGCCATAGTCCAAAAAACTCATAGGCTGTTTTAAGTGCTGAGGGTAGAGTAGAGAAAGCAGAGTAGATCTGAGAAACTATTATGACTGTGTGTGCCGCATTCCCCATTAGAACCATTGATGTTACATGGGAGTAATTTTTGGCAAATGTTAGCTTAGCACTGGTACAGGTGTGAAGTGATTTGCACACCCTGGACTGGTTTCCTGGTGACATCGCTTTTCTCCTGATGTCATACTGACAATGAAAAGAAAAAGCATTTGCACACACTGTTGAGTTTTGTAAAGTGTTCTTTCAATATTTCCTTCTCATTCATGTGAGAAAACAAAAAAAGAAGAGACAAAGCCCAATTGAGCCCATCAGTAGAGGAGCTACACGGGGAAGTGGAGGAGAAGTACTAATCTTCAGCAGTTTTCCCTCTGACAAGAAGGGAGCACATTCTTAGATCCTTAGATGAGTTCTAAGTTCTAGGGAGAGCTGTTCTACCTTGGTGCCATGGGATGACTTCACCTGCTTGAGTGCTTGATGAATCCTGCTGTCAGTAGAGTCAAGTAACATAACTGACAGCAGATAGAGAACTGCATCTAGTCTGCCCAACAGTCACATTCATTATCACATCATTATTAAACCAACATCCAATAGTATTATTACAACATTGTCCTTACTAAGTTCCACTTTACGATATCTTCCCCTCCCCCAGTATAGCATATGATATAATTATGGTATAAAATGCGCAAACTTAATCCTGATTCATGCTTGCCATTTTCAGGGCTCAGATCATAAAAAGCCTGCCCTGCACTGGCTCTACTTCCCAACTACTGGAGTTGCTGTCGAAACCCATTCCAGCCATCCTGATCTGTCTTTCCATATGGAACACCAACTGTAGAAGTCCATCCAGCATTGACCTCATTTCCCCATTGTTGAAGCTGGCATCTAAACACCGCTCCTGTCCATCATAAATGGACGTTTAGTTGTTAATGTGTTAAGCTCTAGTGAGAGCTGTTCTATCCTGGCGCCATGGGATGACTTAATCTGCTTGAATGCCTGGTGAATCCTGCTGTAGACTAACTTTAGACTAATTCTAACATCTGCTTGAGTGCCTGATAAAATCCAGCTCTCAATGGAGACAGGTAAACAACTCTTTGTTGAGCTGTTTTTATTAAATTTGGAATTCAGCCTTTGGTACCTTCATTATAGTTGATCAAATCCTGAACCACTTTGGAACGGGAGGAGAGGCAAGAGGAATTCTTTGCAGAAGCACCCAAGTGAATGCCCTGGAAGAAAATATTAGCATATTTTCTAGAAATGAAGGTGCATAAATTAATGGTGGCCTGGGGCAGGTCTAACTTTGTTTCCATGGTGTTTGACATTGTACTGTTTACTAGACACACAAGCATTCCATGGTAATAAAAGAACCATGACATATATTCTTCCTCTGAAATATAGGGCATACTCTTAAAGGCATACCAACCATAATTTTGGCGTGGCCACCGCCTTCTCCTCCCAGTTGCCTCAATAAAACAATATGGACAGAGTGAAGATTAGTTTGAAAGATTTATTTAAACTAAACTTAGTTTTATAGACCGGGTCATCAACCAAATGGAGCTCGACTTGGTTAACAGTAAATGGTAACGTAATTTAAGAGAACAGAAAATTTAAATTAACAAAAGCAGCTAATTTTCAAAATGTTTAACAAACAGGAAAGTCTTCAGAGCTTTGTAGAAGTGGAAAAAGGATCCTAAGCTTCTTAATACATGCAGTAAGTTATTCCATAGCTCAGTCAATTTGAAAGCGAAAGAGTAACTGAATCTCCTGGTAGATCTATTATTACCCCTGAGGGAAGGAAATAAAAGTTTTAATTTTTGAGAACTTTTTACATGATGAGATCTATGCGCATTCCAATCTAAGAGAACCAAAGTAGTGAAAATGCCAAATAGGATCTTGAAAGCAATGCAGATTCATTTAAAATGAATTCTAAGATGCACAGGAAGCCAATGTAATTCCTTAAGCAAAGAAGTTACATGGTTAAATTTACCTTTACCAAAATAAGCTTAGCAGCAGTATTTTGTATCATCTGAAGTCTCTGCAGACTAACCTTTGAAAGACTCCCCATATACCGTATTTTTTGCTCCATAAGACGCACCTGATCATAAGACGCACCCTAGATTTAGAGGAGGAAAACAAGAAAAAAACATTCTGAAGCAAATTCTCCCTGCCAGGCGCTGCACCCAACCCCACACTCCTTGCCTCCCTGCACCCTGTCCCCCCTCCCTGCCAGGCTCTGTACCCTGTCCCCCCTCTGGTAGTCTAGTGGTAGGCTGGGAGGCAGGCCTAGTGGTTGGCTGGCTGGCAGGTAGGGACAGGGGACAGGGCAGGCAGGCCTAGTAGCAGGCAGGCCTCCCCCTCCCAGGCCTAACTGCCAAGTAGGTAGCCCCCCCCCCCAGGCAAGCAGGCCTCCCCTCTCCAGGCAGCCCCCCAGGCAGTCAGGAAGGCCTCCCCCTCCCAGGCCTAACTCCCAAGTAGGTATCCCCCTCCCAGGCCTACCCCCCTACAGGCAGCCCCCCCAGGTAAGCAGGCCTCCCCTCTCCAGGCAGCCCCCCCAGGCAGTCAGGAAGGCCTACCCCCTCCCAGGTAGCCCCCCAGGCAGGCAGACCTACTCCCTCCCAGGTAGCCCCCCAGGCAGGCAGGCCTCCTTCCTCCCAGGCAGGCAGGCTTCCCCCCTCCCAGGCCTCCCTGCAGGCAGGCAGGCCCGACCTCGCCCTCCTTATTTTTAATTCGACCAACTGGCAGGCAGGCCCCCACCCCCGTGACAGTTCTTAATAGGAGAGTTCTTGTGGGAAGCGGCGTGGGACCAGGCTGGCAGCCTTGTGCGCTGCTCTGCCGCAAGGGAAGAAGACTGGGAGGAAGTCACATCAGCTGTCAGTGCTCCAGGCAGCCGTGTCCAGCGAGGGAGAGCCTCGGAATTTAAAAAAGGTAATGGTGGGGGGGAGGGAGGCCAGGAGCTGCCATGTCTAATTAAAATATGTACCGGGGCGGGGGCCTGCCTCGTCAGCTGTCAATGCACTAGGCAGCCGTGTCCAGCAAGGGAGGGCCTCGGAATGTACAAAAAGGTAATGGGAGGGGTTTAGGAATTCACTCCATAAGACGCACCCTTATTTCCACCCCCTTTTTGGGGGATGGAAAAAGTGCATCTTATGGCACAAAAAATACGGTAGCTTCTAGATAAGAAAGAAGGCGCTGATGGTACTTTTTACCTGTTACATTGGGTTCTTATCTAATTTAATGCATAACTGTATTGTCTGAAAAAAATTGCAGTGTCTCCTCTAATTCCAAAAAAACATTTTCATCCCGTCTCCACTACTTTAGATAATGCGTTCTAATCTCATGTTTGACTCCCCACCAGCTGCTACCATAGCAGACATTAACCTCCAGTGCTTGAACCTCTTTATTTGTTTTCAAAATTTCTAAGTACACGATGTTCTTGCATCCCCTTTTGTTTATTCTGGCTGTAATATCCTCATAGAATTCCAGCTTGTAACTGAGGCATGGTTGTACTTTTGTGAAATAGTGGAGGCTGTCCTTTTGTGATGTTTATTCAAGTGTTCTCTCATTTGAATCTCTAAAATAGCTTCTTAATGCTTATCCAGCACCTGATGTTGGAATTGCTGGCCTGCAGCCTCCCATTATGTTTTTAGCAAAAATGGGCCAAATGAATGCAAACAGCTTGATGGAGCAATGACTTAAGAGTTCTGGTGGGTTGTTTGTTTTTACAAAAGTTGCTATTTGGGAGAAGAGGAAAATAGATTCACAATTTTCAAAGCATGGCCTCACTCCCTGTAAACTTTGCTTGAGACTATTGACTTGAGGCCTTTGATTCAGACCTGGAGAATCCATGATGATGATGATGTGATACTTGAATAGCTGAGGAAAATATTAAGATTACCAACTCTGTAGGATTGTCCTAGAGTCTCTAAGTATTAATGGTTGGAGTGGTGATGCAGGAAACAGAAACAGTCCACTCTGCACAAATCTAAGGAGTCCGTTACATCTTCCGCCATTATATTGTATGGTGTGCCACATTATTCATGAGCATTGAGTAATTCCAATTGACTTATACCTGGACTCCTGATGCAGGCTTAATTGCCAAAACATGGTCCGTGTCGAGTTCCATGTGCGTTTTATAATACACTGGTTGCTATTAAAGTGTGGCTTGTTTGAAGACCAGGCTCACTTTGTTTGGACTTCCTGAAGTGGTGATGCAACATTTGGTAGCTGAGAAGAAAGAATGGACTCCTAACCCTCCATGACTCTCCTGGAATATCCCAGTATTAAAAGCAGGATAATCCATAAAGGTGATCCAACAGTTGGTAGATCAGGGAATGGCTAAGGTTTCAAACCCTCCAGGATAGCCCTGGATTGGAGGCCACCTTGAGCGCACAGAAGCAAACAATCCTGGAGAAAATTCAGGAAATTCTGAATAAAAAAAATATCACTTGATGATAATAATCTGTTTTTCTTTGCTTTCATATAATTTTGGAAGCTGTAAATATTTTATCCCGTTGTTTGTAATACCAAAATTCATTCTTTGCTGACCATAAGAAGGGATTATAACTCTCAAAAGCTAATCACAAATATATTTAGTCCAATAAAAAGGTATCATTTACAATATGATGTTTCTTTGATTCTTCATTTCTACTTATCCAGGTAGAGTAATAGAGCAACTATACCACTTTATTTAAGATTTAAAGAGGAAAACAATGTACGCAAATATAAGCAGTTGCAAAAATCCCAAGTGCTAGAAGATGAATTACTGTCTATCTTTATAGAGCCCCAATTGAGATAGAACATAGAAATCAGAATTGAGATACTCAGGTCTAGGTGTTTCAGTTTCCAGTAATAGAGCTGATGTAAATGCAGGAATGTACATGTTATAAGTGGGAGGAAACAAACATTTTACGAATGTCAGCTTCTAAAATATCAACTAAGTCAACTAGGCCCACTGGTTCTGCAACCTTTTTACACCTATGGACTGGCGGAAATAAAATAATTATTTTGTGGACCACTGGGCTAAGTCGTGGGCCAGACCCCACCCCCATAATAGTACTAATTGTAACACTATTTTTCCATTAATTTTTCATATATACACACGATATAATCACATAACAACACACATGGGACTGTCTGCCAAGTCTCTTCCCTGAAGAAGCCCTTTCTGGAAACGTCAATCGCTCCTCCTAAACTTACTTGCTCCACTTCATCACTGACGCTGAAATCGTGGATTGAAGACAAAGTTTTATTTTATTTTTCTTTCCAGCTTATGATTTATCTTTAATCTTATCTATTGTTTTGCCTTTTGTCTTTGTTTTGTTCTATTTCTATCATTTAAATTTCTCCAGAATTCTACTGTTCAACGTCTCCCCCTTCTGCTTCTATTCCTTTCTCTCCTCTCTTCTACCTTCCAAAGTATTTAGATCAATGCTGTCTTGTTAAAATGTTTATTTTATTTTTATTTTTCCTCTAACTCTACTTTCCACTTCTCTATTACCCTCCAGGTACTTTAGTTAGATTGTGAGCCTTCGGGACAGTAAGGGAATTTTTCAAGTACCTTTCTTATTTCTAATCTTAATGTATATTTTCTGTAAACCGCTTAGAACCTAACGGATGTAGCGGTATATAAGAAATAAATTACATTACATTACATTACATTACATAATGGTTAACCACAAAATTAAATTACACATAGCACACTGTGTGCTTCTCAACATTCATTCCTACCAGAACACAGCAAATATGGGACCAAAAACTAAAAGTACTAAAATATACAAACGAACCCTAAGATGCAAGACTCTGTATGCAGTATAACCACAGAGAAAAAGAAACAAATACATTTCTTCCTGAACAGTGCAAAATATAGACAGCAGATGAAAATTCTCAAAATTGACACAATTCAATCACTAAATTTAAAATAAAATCATTCCCCCTACCTTTGTTGTCTCTCTCCCTCCATGTGCCATCCCTTCATCATGGCAGTTGGGTGAGGCTGGGTGTCCTGCCCTCTCTTATTTACAAACAACGCCTTGAGAAAGCCAGCTGTCTCTCTTGTCTTCCTCCCCCTCTGCAAGAAACATATCAGCACTCCCCACCTGGCTGTTTTATCCTGCCCGTGGTCAGCTCCCTCCCTCTTCCTCACTGCCGGTCCATGGCCAAAACGTGCCTCGGGCCTGAGGAGATCTGTGCACAAAGCCATGTGTGGCGCATCATCCAGAAGCTTTTCCTCTGATGTAGCGACATCAGAGAGAAGGCTGCCGGTTCAGGGGCAGGATGCACGTAGGAGTCGCCGCCCCCCGCAGCTTTGTGCACTGATCTCCTCAGGCACGAGGTACGTTTCGGCCATGGACTGGCAGGAAATTTCCATCCAGTCTGCCCATTCGTTATACCCATTAAAAATACATGATTAAATTAACTTGTCTCTTCATTAATATTTTTGGGTCATAGACTGTAAAGTCCACCTGGGATTGTCCTAGGTTCCAAATGCTGAAGTTGCCATCCAAAGCTCACTCCAGCCTATCCAACCATCCTGTTGTTTGCAGGACATCTACCGTAAAGTCTGTCCAGTGACATCCTCATGTTCCATATTAGTAGAGTTCCCATTGATGCCCTCCCCAGCCCATCCTACACCGAATCACCATAAATGGAACACAGACAGTGCAGGTCTGTCCAATGCCTGCCTTAGTTCTTTAATTTGCATCCTTCCATTTTCTAATTAGAGATCCTCAATTTTTGTCCCATGCTTTTTTTGAATTCCTCTCCACCCTCGGGAGGGCATTCCAGGCATCTACCACCCTCTCCGTGAAGAAGAATTTCCAAACATTGCTCCTAAGTCTTCCTCCCTGTAACCTCAAATTATGCCCTCTAGTTTTACCATTTACCATTTGGTGTTTGGACCCTGACCTCTCTGTTCTTCTTTTTGCTCACTCTTTAGTGCAGCAATCACAACACCGATGTTTACTCTGCATCGGAGCACTCCTGCTTGTGCCAAGTTTTCCCTGAGCGGGGCAGCTCTCCCTCAATGGGCTAGAAGATTTTCAATCCACATCATAAGTGTGTGTATGGCTTGGATCGGTGCAAAGTTTTCTCCCTTTTCTTTATCCTGTTTCTACCTCGTGTCTGCTCCAGTGCTCAAGATCTCTAGGGGTTTTAATTGCTTGCCTTGTTGTTTTGTTGCAAATTAACATACATGGAGTGGAATGTACTAGAGGAGTTACAGATTTGGTTGTTTATACATACATATGGGTTACATTTGGACGACATAGAGTGAGGCAGTTGAGAGGAGTTGCAAACTTGGTTATTAATATAGACTTATGTTTCGGATAGTATTACTGCTTTAAAAAGCATTTGAACTCTTTTATATACGTATGGAAAGGGTTCAGAGTTAAAGTCCTGAGCAAGTAGGTGGGAAGGATGTTTGGGGCTTAGATATGGTATGGTAATCTTTGATGTTTGTTTAGAACAAATAAAAGAAAAAAAGAAATACAAGTGGAAATAAAGAAGTAAATAAGAAAAGAGGTAAATGAATGGGGGGCGGGGCATGGCTAGGGGGCCGAGTGTACTTGTGTGCCTAGGGGCCCTTGAAAAATTAATCCTGCCGAGCACCTTGCCATAAGCATGTTTTGCAGACCTACATGTATAAATCGTAGCTTGCTAAAATTGGGATTTTCAACTATTTTATTATACACATGTGAAAATTTGTATCTACACATGCAAATGGCAAACAAGGCTTCTAAAATAAAGGCCATATTGTATACTGAATACATTTTGAATAAATCAGTTGTTCTAGGGTCATCTACCATTTGTTTTTTGAAAACTGGATGGAATTAACTAAAACACCCTTTAAACATGTATTAAAAAGTAAAGTAAACCCAACACTGTTTTAAAAATAAGATTCATAGCATTATTTGTTTATATAGCACCTTGGAACTTTGTAATAAATGAGTTTCAACAAAGCTCCATCACCTCAAGGAATAGATTCAGCCAAAGCAGACGAGGTGTCGAAGAACTGAGGGGCTGATACAGCTCCGCCCATGCCCCGCCCCCTCTATACACCACACCCACTTTAAGGGGAACGTGCTCATGCGTACATCAGTGTCATTCTCCCAGGGAAGCTCAGAACACTATATGAATTTATTAAGGTACTCAAGCTTTTTTCTGCCTGTTCCGGTGTGCGCCCAATCTATCTAATGTACCTGGGGCAATAGGGGGATTAAGGAGCAGTTTGAACCCACCACTAAACCATTAGCTCTCCATTAAAGAGTTGTCTTCTAGATTTATTTGCTTATTTAATTCGTTTTCTATCTCATTCTCCCCAACGAGCTCAAAATCACCGCTATCGGGGTATTCTATATAACTTTAGACGCTTTTTCTGCTCCAAGTGTTCGGTGCGGAAAAGCACCTTAACGGATGCAAGGCAGATCTGCACAAAAGCACCCGTGCCCGCTTTTAGAATAGCACTTAAATGTTTCTGCGTGGATTTACAAAGGGAGCATCATGGTGGGAGAGACATGGTCAGGTCAAGGCCATGCTCTTAAAATGTGCACAGTGTTATAGTAATGTGACTCCACGCCTAACTTGTGCACCCAAATTTACAGCTGGTTTCAGTTGGTGTAAATATTTGTGCTCAAAGGTGAAGGCAGATCCCATTGCTATGTGCAGTTATGAAAAGGGTGCCCATCCTGGAATGCCCTTTATAGAATGCCTTTTAGTGCTGTATTTAATAATAATAATAACTTTATTCTTATATACCGCCACACCCAGCGAGTTCTAGGCGGTTTACATCAGTTAACAAATGATCTGCATTGACAAGCTTATTTACAACAAATTACAATCAGATTTACGATAGATTACAACAATTTACAGCAGTCAGCGAGGAAGTTACAGCAGTTTACAGTAGTCTGCAATGAAGGGAAAATGTACAGCAATTTAACAGAGATTGCAGCTTTGATCAAACTAGACAAGGGAAGTAGAGAGAGGGACAAGGGAGGATCTGGCGAGAGGGGGAGGGGTGGGGCCGGTGTTATGTGGGGTGAAGGGATTAATTAAGGGTCATGTTTGCTGAATAGGTAAGTTTTTAGTAGTTTTCTGAAGGCAAGGTAAGTGGGGGCCATGTAGGGGCGAAGCGAGGGTGAGAGGGGCAGGAGCGATGGTGCCCCTCCCCCACCCTCTTCTCTGCCCCCCCCCCACCTCCACACGCTTGTTCCCTGCCGTGTGCCATTTCCTTTCCCCCATACCTCTGTAACATTCCTGGCACAAACAGCAACTGCCAAGCTGCTGTGGCGGCGGCGGCTCTTCCTCCGATGTCACTTCCTAGGTGCGAGTCCATGAAGTGACATCAGAGGAAGAGCCAATCCTGGCGCAAAATTAATTTGGGGGTTGCTGCTCGCGTCAGGAGCATTACAAAACACAGAGGTACGTGGGAAGGGAAGTGGCATGCACGCATGGCAGTGGGAGGCGGGGAAGGAGGGGGGCAGACAGGAGGACAGGTGCCTGCGCCCTCGCCAAGGCGGACCGCCCCCCACCTCCGCGTGTGCGGATCGCCAGACTTGATGGACCGAGGGTCTGATCCGGGGATGGCAGTTCTTATGTTCTTATGTAACTGTATAAGCCATTTTGAAAATTGCCTTTTCTTTCCATTGCATGTTTAATTGAGTTTTCTGAAAATACAAAAAAATACATGCTTTGTAGAAAATCGCCTGCAAGCATTCTCGGAATTGCAAAGTTCAGACGCTTGCAGCGTTTCTTTCAAAAACTTGGACGTCTGTGTTCTTTGGATCTTACAACAGTGGGATTTATTTTGCAAAAATCAAGATCATACATATGCATGTGGAGGGGCATAATCAAAAAAATACGTCTAAGTCCATTTGGGGCCCAAGTCGCTAGTCGCCTAAAGTCGGAAATGTCCAAAGTCCATTCTCAAAAAATACGTCCAAAATATTTATTTTTTTTGAGAATCGTGTAAATTTTATAAACAAATAATTTTTTTTTTTAAATGCCTAGAACAAGACCTTTTGGACGTGGGGAGGGGTCAGCCACCCAGACATGGCAACAGAGTAGTGAGGCACCTTATAGGGCACTGCTGCGAACTTCACAAAAAGGGTGCAACATAAACATCTCGCCACAACTCCCTTATAGGTCATGGTGAGCCCCCAAAACACCCCTAAAACCTACTTGCCCTTATGGCTGCAGGTGGCATCTATTTGGCAGTGGGTGGGGTTTTGGTGCGTACACATTTCACCACGAATGCAGTGGTTAGAGTGGCTTATGGGCCTGGGGCCTCCTCTCTATGGTTCACTTACCCACCCCAGACTACTTAAGCCACTTCTGTGCAGCTCTACTAGGCTTTCCTATGCCAGGTGCTAATGTTCTGCAGGCAGGTATGTACATTTCTATTCTGATTTTTATGGCAGTGTGGGGGGGGGAGGTCATTGATCACTGGGGGAGGCGTCCTGTACTTTGTGTCTGCAGTGGTTATCTGGTCACTTTGGATACCTTTGGGGCATTTAAATCTGTTTTTAGATCGCCTAAGGGTGTTTCCCAACCCTGTCCTGGAGGACCACCAGCCAGTCAGGTTTTTGGGATAACCCTAATGAATATGCATGAGAGAGATTTGCATAAAATGAAGGTGAAGGGCTATCCTGAAAACCTGACTGGCTGGTGATCCTCCAGGACAGGTTACATAATAGTTCCATCTAGTCCAATGGTCTCCAACTCAAACCCTTTGCAGGGCCACATTTTAGATGTGTAGGAGGGCCTCAGAAAAAATAGTTAAAGAAATGACAATTATTAAAGAAATGACAATTTTGCATGAGGTAAAACTCTTTATAGTTTATAGATCTTTCCTTTTATATCTTAATAATAATATTGTAATTTATAGCTAAAGAGACATATGATCAAGAAACTGTTTTATTTTACTTTTGTGATTATAATAAGCATACCGAGGGCCTCAAGATTCTAGGTTTGATGAACCATTGGCATGTCTTGTGACTTAGCCTAATGCTCCTAAAGTCGCCAGTGCTGGGGTCTCTCTGGGGTCAGAAAGGGATAAGCAATCTTATGGGTATCATTTTGCAATTTATTTATGTAAAACAGTGTTTAAAGTAGGGGCAAAGCCGCAGGTGGGCTCGGGTACATCCACTTTGGGCTCAGGTCCACCCAGCAATGGTAAACCCTTGTTGAAGCAGGCAGAGATTCTGGTGGTACTAGCTGAAGACATCCTACGAAGACCCCCAGAAATCCCCTCAGCCAAGCGCAGCAGTCAGCATCAGCATTCCTCAGCTGCCAGTGCCAGCACTCTGCTTAGTTCATGGGCATACATGGGTTCCCAGCACTGGCGACTCAGAAATGCTGATGTTGTCTACCGAGTTTGGCTGAGGAGATTTCTGGGGGTCCTCGGAGGATGTCTTCAGCCGGCAGGGCTTGGGAATTCCCATCAGTAAGGTAATGTACATTTTAAGTTGAGTGGGGGGAGGTAGACAGAAATTTTGCTAGTTGGTCCATTCAAAAATTGGAGTCTAGTTCCACCACTGCTTTAATGGTGTTCTTTAGATAATCAAGGCCTTCAGTCTGTTGTGCTCATGCCTCAAAGTAGGTGCTCAAGACTTGAGTGCGGAGGGGAGGAAACAAGCTAGACTGGAGGTTTGTCGAGGCTCATTTTTGGAAATGTGACCTTCTAATCAGGGGGATTTTGAATTTCCCAGCCAGTATAAAAATGTTATATATCCAAATGTTTACTGTAAAACCTATTTCCTATTAATTTTATTTTGAAGATAAATATCTAATTGGCCTGTAAGTTGTTCCAGTTCACAGCCTATTTGCTACACTTGAATGCGAGAGAAAGAGAGAATTAATGTGCAGTAATTTCATTCCAAAACAATATTGAGAGAACTAATCAATATCCATTAAAAAAAACCTGAGCAAGCAGCCTATTAGTGCCAGCTCTTATTATGGACATCCCCACAGAGACTGCTAAACAATGGAGGCTGAAACAAAAGCTTTTCTCAGGGACCACAATAATTGCATTCAGCCCCACTCAGTGGTAGCTCCTCTCTGTTGCTGTCTATCACTGGTGCAATCCATCCTGAACATTCATATAATTAAGTCCTACCCAAACCTTTCACCATCTTCTCCAAACTGCGACCTTATCCCAAACGATAACACTAGTCTTACCCTTGGTTTTCTTTCTCCTTTTGTGTTCAGGGGATTGGTGGGTAAATCAAAAAGTCAAATGAGCTGAATTGGGTCTCCTTGAGTACTGTAATGTTTTAAGCAAAAGTAAGGTTTCAAATGCTACTGTGTTGGTAGAGATGTATGTTCCAGTGCCGAAATATTTAAAGTGCATGCAAATTACACACTTTTTAGGTTCTTGAATGTATGCTTGAAATAAAAAAAAAAATAAATAGGTCAAATGAACCCAAAACAAAATGTCCCAAAATCAGGAAAAATTGTGCTTTAAATGAGCAGATTACTCTTGGCTCAGATTAATTCTGGAGATCCCCTGACATCTGCTGTCTTACTCTTTTTCAAATGTAGGTTAATAGTGTACTAAGCTTGTTTTTTCTTTTGGTCTAGCTGCCGCTATCCTGTTCATTTGATTTCAATCACTCTCTCTTAACCTCAATATTAATGCATGGTCATTAATGCAAAAGCACAGAAAATGAGAGCATCTAAAGGCCATATGGACCATCCAGTCTGCCCATCCATATCATCCGCTATTTTCTCCTCCCCCTGCAATAAAGGTGGCCTTAGTGTATGGGAAAAAAACTGTACAAGGACCTCCAAATTAGCTAAGGGGTACTTCTAAGAAACAAAGCTACTACGGATTATCATTTCTATAGCGCTGAAATGTGTAACAGCCCTGTATATTTAACATCCAATAGACAGTCAGAAGAGCTTACAATCTAATTTGTTCAGAGAGAAAGGACATCTCAGGGTAGAGAAAATGATACCTAAACCCATTGTATCTGACAAGCGAGTGGGAGTTAAGAGTTGATAGCACTTTAAAAAAAGTGGGCTTTTAGCTTGAATTATAAATACTGCTAGAGACAGAGCATGACACATTGATTCAGGCAGCCTGTTCCAGGCATACACCACGGCAAGAAAGAAGGGACAGAGTCTGGAGTTGACAGTGGAGGAGAAGAGTACAGATAAGAGGGACTTCCCCAACGAACGGAATTCACGGGGCAAAGGGAGGTATATTAGGGGGCTACAGCGTGAATGTACTTGTAAGTCAGCTGTGGGAATGACAGTGGTACAAGCAGTTCTAATGAAAAGGAATATGATTTTGCCCAGAATTTGTATGAATACTAGAATTCTAAATGTGTCTGCTGATTATGTCTTTGTAGGTGACACAAATGGACCAGAAACTGAATATCATTACAGATTTATTACATCATCTAGCAGCAAATCAGCAAGGCCAAAGCAACAGATCATCCCACAGAGGCAGTTCAATTAGCTCTGACCTTTTTCTTTCAAGCAATGCTCTACCAACTTATGAACAGCTGACGGTACCAAGAAGATTGCAAGACAACGTCTCCTGATGCCACTGTAGCCTAAGAACAATATCTGCCGATAAAGAGTGTCTACTAAGGAAGTTATTTAATAGATCTAAGAGACGTTATTTAATAATGGACCTTACAACAATAAATATCTACTGTACGGATGTAATTGCGGCCCTTGAAGCAGTGTTTAATAAATAATGTTCTGCGAGAGAAGAGGGGAAGTTACTCTAAAAACATCGCATTGGAAGTGGTGCATTTTTTTGTTGATACAGCACAGATCACCTTATAAAGACCAAAAATCCAAACTTTCTTACTGAAATCTCTGAAATAAGTATGCAAAGTGGAATAACAGGGACAAATTTAGAAATTTACAATTACTTTCTAAAACAAATACTTGAATGCAGAGGGTCTTGTGGGCATTGTTTTCATGAATCTACTGATAGTTCTGATCACTAGTTGGGTTATGCTTGTTAAAAGTAATCTGCTGGGTATTTCTTGACTTGGTCTCTGCGCCCCCTCCAACCTCCTCTCCCTCCCCAGGTGATTATAGTTTTCATTTTAAGCTCACTTGTTTCATGTGACACAACTTCCATGGAGAATCAAGTCTTCAGTCTGACAAGCTTTAGCTCTTTGATTGAGAAGGAGAGAGATTTTGGAGAGCAATTGGCAATCAGAAAAGCAAGGATAATCTACTTTTTTAAAGAACATGTTATTTGCTATCGGAGTTTTAGAAATAAATTTTCTTGGAAAATTACTTTTCAGCAAAATAGGAATTCTGATGCCCAAGAAAGTGATCACGTAGCCAACATTCAAATATTAACAAATCTGTATTTAAAAAAAAAAAGGTTTTTTTTCCCAACTGAGATCGAACTACTTTTGTATTTTATTTTTCTAAGTTACTAACAGCTTACTTTTCAATAAACATTTAAAATTATATGCAAAAGCTTAAGTGGTTTTTGGTAGAGAAAAGACTGCAGCTTTACAAAGTAAATCTATACTTAGGTGAGTGAGTAAGACAAAGGGAAACAGACAGGGGATGGATTTTGCTATATTGCCTTTCAGTGGTTATGAACACATGGAAATTAATGTAGGAGTGGCCTAATGCTTAGCGCTGCTAACTCAACACCCTGAGGTTGCGAGTTCAGTTCCCAGGCAAGTTACTTAACACTTCATAGCCCCAGGTGCAAAATAAGTGCTTGTCTAATACAGTGGTACCTCGGTTTAGGAGTGTTTTGCAAGACGAGCAAAACATTTGCAAAATCGGTGCCTCGGAAACCGAGCATGGCTCGATTTACGAGCACCCCCCAGCAATCCGGCATCCCCCCGACACAATTGGGCACCCCCCCCCCCGCCGCTTCTTTCTGAACATGCTCAGATGCTCAAGGCCCAGCAGACGAGGAGTCCGATCTTCTAGAGTTCCCAGATGAGGGTAAGAAGCGGCGGGGGGTGCCCAATTGTGTCGGGGGGGGGATGTCGGATCGTGTTGGGGGGCTGCCCAATCGTGTCGGGGGGGTCAGATCGTGGCGGGGGGGTGCCCAATCGTGGCGGGGGGGGGTGCCGGATCGCAGGGGGGGTGCCTTCGAGGGGAGCAATGCTGGTTCTTGGGGGGGGGGAACGCATCAAAGCGAGTTTCCTATGGGGAAACTCGCTTTGATAAACGAGCATTTTGTATTACGAGCATGCTCCTGGAACGGATTATACTCGTAATCCAAGATACTACTGTATATGTAAACTACTAAGCAGGGAAGTCACTTAAGCCTCCATTTTGCCAGATATAAAACTCATTGTGAGCCCACTAGGGAGAAAGTACCTGCATATAAAATACTTATGTGAATCACTATGATTGAACCACAGAAATGTGACCCTTAAATACCTAGACAAAGTTCATTAATAAAGGTGGAGGAGGGAAAGGAGGGATTAATGCTAAAGTATTTAAAATATCTATGATTATTTTTTAGCTCTGAGATTGATTTAAGGGATTAGCCCAAAATTAAAACTGTGAATGAAATGAACAGTTCCTCTGACCATCCACTTTCGTGCAGACTTTTGAGTCCAATTCTTTCACAGTGAAAGTATCCAAGTACATCAAACTAGATCCAAGAAATTCTTTCTGAGATGGAATTTGTATATATTTTTCTTCTGTAAAATGTAATCCATTTAATCTCTTATCATTTTTTAACTGTAGCAAAAAGTGCTTGTAATATGGTCAGTGTGGTGGAATTATTCCACCTTCCTGCTTCTCTTGTGATGACAGAGTGTTCTTATGCATCAAACAGTATATTTGGAAGTGATTTTCAGAGATTATTTTTAATAGTATGCACTGTGGACATGAGTCATGTCCACCTATTTTGGCCTCTGCAAGGAGGTGGGTACTGACCGAATATCTGGTTTGTAAAAATCCATACGGTCATAAAAGAAGATATTTGACTATTATTCAATGTGTGTTCAAATTCTTAAAAGGTTAGGTGCAGGGACCCAGATGATGGTGATATGTCAAGTCTAATAAACATAGACATACCATAAATATATTTGGAGCCAATAGAGACCAGCTATAATTTAAATTGTCAGCTCCTTTCCACTTCTGCTTCTTTTCCATCCCACCCCACACACTACATACACACACAGAAGTCGCTAGGCTCTGCTTGCTTCCCTAAGAACTCTGCCCCCCTCCCCCCCCAATACATTTACTGTACCTCAAAGCAGGCATAAGTCCAGTCAACCTTCCCTTTGAAACTCCGATTATCTCCTATAGGAAGAAATGGTACTTTTGAAAATTGTAGGAGTCCAATGATGTCATTTAAATGAACTCTGAAAAGAGTCTCATTTGTAGCCATTTAAACGGTACCACAGTGGCTCTAGAATATTTATTTATTCAGTTTTCTATATGGTTTACATAAATTTATTCAGGCACTCAAGCATTTTTCCCTGTCTGTCCTGGCGGGCTCACAGTCTTTCAGGAACAATAGGGGGATCAAGTAACTTGGCCATGGTCACAAGGAGCAGCGTGGGTGCTGAGGCTGTAGTTTTAACCACAGCACCATGAATAGGACACTGAAACCATTGTGACATCACTGATGAGGTTGGTTGAATGAGGCATTATGATGTCACAATATCAGCTTTGGTTATCAGAGGCTGAAACTTTTCACACTATGTATTCATTCAATTTTCTATACCATTCTCCCAAGGGAGTTCAGAATAGTTTACATGAATTTACTTAAGCATTTTTCCCTGTGGGCTCACAATCTATCTAATGTGGGTTAATGGGGGGGATTAGGTGACTTGCCCCAGATCATAAGGAGCAGCATGGGTTTGTAGCTTTAACTACTGTGCCACACTTCCCCCCTGTGGTACTTGCCTGTTGCAATGTAGTTTACACTGGACCCTGCCCACTTTGCAAGCATTTTATCAAACTATTCAGACAATTTGCATTCACTTTTCTTGGAGCATCTAGTCACACATCGTATCACAGACCCTGTCAGAGATATTTACCTTTTAAATCCATCCTGCTCTCAGACTGGTCTTCATTCGTGGCCTGCCCAAGGGTATCAGATACCCTAGGCAGGGGTTACTCAATGTTGGTCCTTGAGGTCTGCAATCCAGTCAGATATTCAGGATTTTTCCAATTAAAATGCATGAGATCTATTTGCATAAAATGGAGGCAGTGCATGGAAATAGGCCTCATGCATATTCAATTGTGAAATCCTGAAATTCTGACAGTGCATACCTCGAGCACCAACACTAAGAACCCCCTGCCCTAAGTGAACCCTTCAGTCATGCTATCCCCTCCCCATCATAGCCAAGCATCTTCTCCATTTCACAGGTGCTCAGCATTTCCCCTTCTCTTCTCTACCACCACCTAGTGGTCAGCATCTTTCCATTCCCTATAACTGCCCCCAGTTTCTCATCTGCTTTCTCCTCTCACTGCTGAGATTAAAGAAGCATGAGCACTGCGCAGGCTCTCTAAGCAAGACCCACACCAAAACACTGCTTTGTCCAGACTCCATTTGACAGGAAGTTTGCCTCCAGCGAGGGGGAGCAGTGTGACAAAGTAGTGATTCGATGTGGGCTCATGTAACAGTGAAACTTCTTTAATCTTCAAGCTGTCCCATAAGTATAAGGGGGTAGCAGTGGCAGGCCTGGCAGTGAGAAGAGAGGTGGATGATGGATCTTGTAAGTGTCAAAGCTACATCTGTGCTCCCCAAATTCTGTTATCCATCTAGTGCAGGAGTGTCAAGTCCCTCCTCGAGGGCCGCAAGCCCTCAGGTTTTCAGGATTTCCCCAATGAATATGCATGAGATTTATTTGCATGCACTGCTTTCATTGTATGCTAAAAAATCTCATGCATATTCCTGGATTGCGACCCTCAAGGAGGGACTGTGACACCCCTGATCGAGTAGCTGAACCAGCCCTGTTTTCAAGTACGAAGAGACGACAAGGACAAATGACTAAAGACCACCCAAAACGAAGAGTTTTGTTTTTACATTGGAAAAAAGTCATTAATTAATAATTATTTAGTTCTTCGTCCCAGAGCTGGGTGTGGAAAGGGAGTTAAAGTGCCGGGACCTTCTATGCCTCTGCAAATTAAGACTCCCCCCCCCCATTTAGAGGAACACCTTCCTATATTCAGGGGTACAAAGAATGAAGACACTCAGTAAAGTGAGTCCAGCAAACCAAAAAGCAAAGTTAAGGGGAAACCACTGTAGCAACACTTATGGGCCCAAATGCACTAAACTCACGTGAGTCTAATGATCATTGCTAAACCGCAGGGCGGGGATTCAGACGCAGCAGGATAAGTCGCTATTACTATGCACTGACGTCAGAAGAGGGGCGGGACCGTGGCGCAGGGATCGCTGACGCTGACTTCGCGATCCTGCTGCGGCTGCTTTATAGGTGGTGCGGGGAGGCCAGGGGGGCGAGCGGGCAGGCAGGCTTTCAAGGGGGAGGGGGTGACAGGCAGGCAGGCCTTCGGGGGGAAAGGCAGGCAGGCCTTCAAGGGGGGGACAGGCCTACAAGGGGGTGAGACAGGCCTTCAAGGGGGGGACAGGCCTTCGTGGGGGGGTGCAGGCCTTTGGGGGGGTGCAGACCTTCAAGGGGGTGCAGGCCTTCAAGGGGGGGGACAGGCCTTCAAGGGGGAGGGGGTGACAGGCAGACAGGCCTTCAAGGGGGGGCAGGCAGGCCTTCAGGGGGGTGCAGGCCTTTGGGGGGGGTGCAGACCTTCAAGGGGTTGCAGGCCTTCAAGGGGGGAAAGGCAGGCAGGCCTTCAAGGGGGGGACAGGCCTACAAGGGGGTGGGACAGGCCTACAAGGGGGGAACAGGCCTTCGGGGGGGTGCAGACCTTCAAGGGAGTGCAGGCCTTCAAGGGGGTGCAGGCCTTCAAGGGGGGACAGGCCTTCAAGGGGGGGAAAGGCAGGCAGGCAGGCCTTCAAGGGGGGACAGGCCTACAAGGGGGGGGGAGAAGCTAAAAGGGGGTGGGACAGGCCTTCAAGTGGGGGACAGGCCTTCGGGGGGGTGCAGGCCTTCAAGGGGGGACAGGCAGACCTTTAAGGGGGGACAGGCCTTTGGGGGGGACCATGATTTAGAAGTACACGGAGGGAAGGGGGTGTTCAAAGAGACGTGCATATGCCAAACTTTGGGGGGGGAAGAAATAATGGGTCTGAAAATAGAGGAGAGGGAGAGAGATGATGGACCATGGGATTTAGGGAGGGAAGGAACAGAAACGGAGATAAATTGGACACAAGTGATGGTGTGGAGGAGGGATAGAGATACTGGATAGGAGGGTAATTAGGAAAAGAAAGGGAGAGATGGTGGACTCTGGGGTGGTGGGGAAGGAGGGAGAGATGCCGGATGAAAGGGTATTTAAGAAAAGGTGGATCTGTGGAGGGAGATGAAAAAAAGGAAAGATACCAGACTTCCTGGGAAGGGAAGTGAAATGGAAAGGGAGGACAGAGTTGGCAGATGGATGGTTAGCATGCAGAAAGAAGGAGACCCTGGCAAGCAAGTTATCAGAAGAAAACCAGAGCCTTGGACCAACAAGATTTGAAATATAACCAGACAACAAAAGGTAGAAAAATTAATTTTATTTTCTGTTTTGTGATTATAATATGTCAGATTTGAAATGTGTATCCTGCCAGAGCTGGTGTTGGACTGCAAACGTGAGCTAGGATTTAACAGAGAGATGAAAAGTCCTTTTTGTTTCTTTATTTTATTTACACCACAGCGCCAGTGTGGTTAGGAGAAGCCAAAGGGGGTGAAAAAGCTATAAAACCCACCAGGAGTTTTGAAAAAAATCACCCAACTGGGCAGGAAAATCGAATTGAAAAACCAATTCAATAGGGCTGAATCGAATCAAAAATTTTTTTCCTGTATTTGGCAGCATTAGTTTGCACTACTGTCTTAGACTTTAGGACCTGGGATTGGGGAGAAATGGCATCCTCAGTACTTTATAATGCAAGTGAAACGAGGATTTGGTCAGACTTTTGAAGGGTCTGCAGAAAAAAAATATTGTATAGGCCGGGGACATGAGACAGCAGGAAATGGGAACTTTTCTTCCTTCTATTTTTGTGAATGGAAAGGCTGAGGATGTCAGAGAGTTCAGTTAAAATATGTGCTTTATAAGAAAATATAATAATGTGTTTTATAAAGTTTATAGCATAGCTGGCCTACCCAGTGAGGTGTTCCTAGTGGTGGTGGTGGCAGCGTGTCAATGTGTTGAGAGGAAGAGGTGGTCTGGGAAATTCTGCTGAGCAAACTCCGGGCCCATTTCCACCCCCCAGTTAGTCCACTCCACTCAACTGGTTCACACACTGAGTGGGTCTTTGGGTGTTGTTTTGGGATCTCTTCCAGTGGTTTATCTCCTTCTGGTCCAAGGAAGGAAACTTTGTTATCCTTAGCATTGACCTACAGAATATGTTTGTAACAGCGCTGCTTGTGTGGCATTAGGCTATGTAGTGATCGAAAGAAAAAAACAGACCTTTGCACATTTTAGCACTATATGGTGGGTGTATGAGGAGATTCACATTTCCTGCACAGCTAAGTCCATGTGAAGTTACCTTGTGCTGTATTTGACATCTAGCAAGGTCTCTGTTTGAAAGGAAAGATCTAAACTTAAAAATGAAGTGGCCAGAAGTTATGGTAAAAGCAGATAGTGTAGCTGGTTTTAAGAAAGATTTGGACAAATTCCTGGAGGAAAAGTCCATAATCTGTTATTAAGACATGGGGAAAGTGTCTGCTTGCCCTGGATCGGTAGCATGGAATGTTGCTACTCTTTGGGTTTTGACCAGTATTAGTGTCCTGGATTGGCTACCATGAGAATGGGCTACTGGGCATGATGGACCATTGGTCTGACCCAGTTAGGCTATTCTTATGTTATGTTCTCATCTGTAGGGGCCTTTGTTTTCACTTCTTATTTTAATGTATTTTTTTTCTGGGAACTTATCAGTGTTTTTTATAATGGGAACAAAAATGGAAGAGAATTAATGTGTGTGGGATGAGGGGGTAACTAATTTCTTCAGCTAAATAATTCAATCCACTTCAAACAGACATAGGAGAACTCACGCACCATTCACACACCCTCCAACCAAAAACGTCAAAAGAAAAAAACTGTTCGACAACCTCCTAACACTCGACCCCCAACTGTACAACCAATTGACATCGACCACAGACTGCAAAACCTTCAAAAAGAAATAAAAACCCTTCTATTCAAAAAACACATAAAACCGAACTAACACAATCAGAACTGTCCCAAGCATCACCTGCAACTACTCCATATGTACTTCTGATGTCATGACAATTCAGACATAATTTATGTTATGTTATGTTTGGAATATAAGAAAATTTTCACTGCCTGTTTCTATTCTGACCATTTATTCTGTTTCATGGTCATTACAAAAAATATTTTTTTACATGGGGGGGGGGGTGTCAAAAAATGATGGGCCCCGGGTGCCACATACCCTAGGTACGCCACTGTCTGGAATCATTTATACAAATGTGGGATTTTATACAAATGTGGGATTTTTGAAGGGAAGAAGTCTTATTTCAATTCTTATTTTGTGCAAACACTTTATAAATGCACCAAAATACTGCAGGCCAATCCAGACAGAATGAGAAAAAAAGCAATTAGGAGAACAAAATGCGAGTGTGTAAATATTTGTGCTAGAATAATGGAGGAATGCTGAGAAGGTGAGGGGCCGTTATCTAATATGTATGTATTTATTCAAATTTATTCATTGCCTCTACAGAAATGCCTAAAGCGATTTATGAGCATAAAATATATCAGGACAAATCAATCAAGTGAAACATCTCCAGAAAAAAAAAAAAAAGAAATAAAGTTTCAACTAACACACAAATCCTGAACTATAAAATCCCAGACGGAAAATCCTTAAAAAAAACCCCAAAAATACAGGTAAACTTTCTCAGGCAGAATTTTCGTATCCTAATTAGAAAGATTAACAGCATTTATTCTGCAAGTTATGGAAACTCTAAGTACTTTCTCTTCATCTTAATTAATCTTACTTATTGCATTTCTTCTTATTGCATTTCTTTACTTATTGCATTTCTTAGAACCTCACGGTACAGTGGTATATAAGAAATAAAATTATTATTATTATTATTATGGAGACAAAGGGATCAGGGCCTGGCTAGGTGTGGCTCCTTCCCGGATAAGCGCCGTTCACTGGGGCCAGTTGGTAATTTTCACCGACAACTTATCACGATGCAGCTAGTGCAGGAGCGATCTGGGGATGGCGCTAAAGTGGAATCAAGAAATTGGAATGTCCAAGACAACGGCAGCCAGCATGAACTATACCACCGCCCCACCCCCGATTTAATTTTGTTTCATTTCTGTTGTAATAGCTCGTGCTGAAATCATTATTTCATGTTTATGTGGCTGGGTTTCTCTGAATTTCTATTTCTTTTCTCCTGCCTAATATGCCCCTCTAGTGTTTTTAGCGCTGGCCAACGCAGCTTCGTAAAGGAGGGGGATAGTAATTTATATTTATCTTGTTAGATTTACAATTCTATCTTTTTCTCTACAATGTAACCACACGGCTTCACTTTCCCTGGTTCTCTACACCTCTCTGGAGCTCCTTTTTCCTTCTCATCTTTCTATTTTAACTTTGAATATATGAATGATGTTCTTTTTCTCTTAGGTTCTTTAGATTGTGAGTCCTTTTGGGACAAAGAATGCCTAAAGTATATCAAATATAAGAAATACAATACGATACAAAAGGTCTGACATTCAAAAGGAGTTATTCAGTCAGCAACAGATGCCAACCACTTGGATAATGTTTGGCTAAGTCACTGTATAAATGGGGAGTGGGGAGCTAGGGCAGAGAGGGGTGGTGTGCACCTTCAGTTTCTAGAGACAATTTAAGCCTGAACACAGATGAAGCATATTTATCCTTGACACCTGAACTCCTCTGAAAGCATGCACAATTATAATGGAAAACGTACTCCTTGAAATACAGTGGTTGAACTGAATAATTATTATTTATTCATAAACTAATCTTTCTAATGGATGGCCAAAGCAATATAACAACAAAAATGTATTTAATAAAACAGTAGAATATACAGGCCTGCTCAAACAAACCAATGTAACTCATATAACCTTTTACAAAACTGCAAAAGCAGTTTTTAACGCAGGCCGGCACTGAATGCTCTGCGCTGCTCCCAAAACACTATGGGGCTCATAATCGAAAGAGAAAAACGTCCAAAACCTGGCCTAAGTCAGCACTTGGACAAACATTTCTCAAAAATGTCCAAGTGCCGATGATAAAAATGGGTTTTGGATGTATTTCTAAACGACCTAGGCCTTCATAGTGCCGCTCAATGTCCAATGGGGCGTTTCGGGAGGCATCGAGGGCGGGAGTTGGGCGGGACATGGGCCAGCTTAGACTTAGTTGTACAGCATGTAAAACCGAAAGTTTAACAAAAGAGCCTAGACAGAACTTGGACGTTGTGACTTAGACCATGTAAAACATGGTCTAAGTCACAAAAACCCACCTAAACTCACCAGAAAAGCACTGCAAACACATAAAACAGACCCCCACACACTACCCTAGTGATCACCAACCAACCCCCCCCCCACCCCCATAAAAAATATATTCACAACTTTAAATTTCAACCTCCAGACCTTCATCACCTGGCCGCCTGACATAGGAAAGTCTAGTTGTCCAGCCCAGAGGCAGCTTAAGACCAGAGAGGAGGACCCATGCCCATAAGCCCCTGTAATCACTGCATTGATACTTAAACATGTGCATCCCCTATACACCCCCAAAACCCTTTTTGACTGGCATATAAGTGGCTCCGGCAGCCATAAGGGCTATTGGGGTGGTAGATAAGTGGGTCTAGGGGATTCTGGAGGTGGTTTGGGGGGCTCATCATGACCTATGAGGGAGCAGAAGGGAGGAGAAGACATGGCACCCTTTTTGTGAAGTTCACAGCAGTGCCCTGTAAGGTACCCCACTGTTTGGGTGGCATGTCTGGGTGTGCAGTCCAACACTTTGCAGACCCCTCCCACGTCCAACAGGGCTTGTTCTAGGTGTTTTAGACTTGGACGGAAAATTGGGCGGAAATGTGGTATAAAGATGAACGATTTAGCAGCTTGGACGATCAGATCGGCAGGACATATAATTAGACGATTTTCGAGAGTAAAAAAAAGTTGGACGTGTCTTTCGAAAATGTGTCTTTTTAACTTTGGACGTCTTGCGAGATGAACGTAAACGGACTTAGACGTCCATTTTGATTATGCCCCTCCACGAGCATCTGAAGCAGCACAGAGCATTCAGCGCGCTGGCCTGTGTTAAAAACCGCTTTTGCAATTTTGTAAAAAAAGTGGGGGAGGTCAATGAACTTGGCTGACTTATCTCAGGCTTTTTCATTAGTAGCTCAAGGTGAGATTTTTTTTTTTTTTTTTGTAAATCTTTAGTCAAAGTGTAACAGCAAATAATAACATTTTAACTTAGTTACAACACTTAATATTCTCCAATAATCCATTTTAAAATTTATCTCTCCCCCCCCCCCCACCTTGGACATGTACAATTAAAGGGAAACAAGGTATTTACTCATTACAATAATTTGTTAAAGGCTCCCAAACATCTTGAAATTTTCTTAAATACCCCTGCTGTGTAGCTATTACCCTTTCCATTTTATATATATGACATAAAGAATTCCAGCAGAAACTATAATTCAATCTATTCCAATTCTTCCATAATATGTTGTATGGCAACCCCTGTCATAATAAGTAAAAGCTTATTATTGTTATTATCATAGAAGCATGAGGACAGTTTTTTTCCTTTTTGAAAAAGCCTTCTGATGGAAAAAGTTGACTTCTAAGGAGTAAGTTCCAGCCTACCAGATTCATTAACTTCTTTTTGATGTAAAGTTATATGGGAGAGATGGGTGGAGCTGGAAATGTGGCCTAAGGTAAGCAGTGGGTGTCGTTGGAATGCTCCTTTGCTCACCTTCGCTCTGTTTCCTTGGTGGTGACCCCTGCTCATCTGATTGCGGCCCATGTCCGTCTATGGCTTCCTTTTCCTCCTGGTGTTCTGCCTCTTCCTGCTGGCCTGTGTGCAGACAGACGAGTTCTGTAGGTTCTTTTCTCTGCTGCCTCTTCTGTGTTGTGTTTTTTGAATGCTGGCGATGGATTGCGACTAGGAGACAATACTGCTATGGCGTCATTTTCTGCGTGAGAAGTTGAGAGGGAGCTGGTTGACATCGCCCTGGATCCACCTCCCGGCTGCAGTGCTGGCCCTGAGGGAGATAATGTTTGTGGATGGTGGTCGACAGTTCTTGGGCCACCGGACTACAGTCCTGTTGATCCCCTGGTTGGAAGTATTGCCACTCAGTGTGTGAATGGCGGAGCGGATTTGGCTTCTCAGTGGCGAGCGGGCCACAGCAAGGGAGGGTCAGCAAGCAGTATAAATGGGAAACACATGTTCCCACTGAAAACGAATCATAGCTACAGCAGAAGAGGCCATTTCTAGCTTATGTTCTGCATCACAATTGTAAGGTTCCTTACTGTGTTTTCTGGAGCAGATGTGTGCCTAAACGTGGCTCAAGGTGAGTTATATTCAGGAACAGGCTTACAATCAAAGGGGCTGATGCAGGAAGCATGCGTTCGAGCCGTATGTTGATAGCCTTAGTACATAGCGTCTTAGCGTAAGCCTAATGTCAAATATTTGCTCGCTGTATGCAAATAAGATGTGAACACAACTTGTGGGCTGACAGAGAGAGCATGTTGGAATCCTGCATGCGTGGTTCTGTGCTGAGGGTAGCTAGTGCGGTGCACATGTCTGAGCAGAAAAACATGTACTGGCACACATCTGCGCATGTGCTCGACTGCTATTCTGTGTACCAAAGAATGACAGCAGAGAAGATTTCCATGCCAAGCAACTTCTCGCTCCATTTTTCTCTCATAGCTTTTGATAAGACATATATTTTTCTGACCCCTAAGGCAGCCCCTTAAGAGCCGAAACATGGACCGTGTCAGGTCCTTTTGATATGTGACAATAAAGATTGATGTGAAGCGTTCACATTCTGCCTAGACTTCACAATTATCCTCAGCTGGATGCTTACAGACCCAGTGGCCTGTAAGCATCCAGGTGCCTCTCCCCCGTGTGTGTGCCCCCTTCCCTTTTTAGTTTTCCAGGCACGAATTTGCTGCCCGTATTGTCATGGCTCTGATTGTCTCTGACATCACTTCCTAGGTGTAGGGCCCAGAAGTGACATCAGAGAGAAGTGAAACCGATGTGGGCAGCAAGTTCATAACGCTGCTCAGCAGGGAAAATTAAAGAGGTACAAGGGAAGGGATGCATGCAAGTGGCGGGGGGGGGGGTTGGAAAGGAGCAGTAGGCTGAGAGAAGGATGGTTGCCAGTGCCCCTACCAAGACTACACCCGGGGCACACCGCCCCCCCCCAACACCTCCCTTACTACATCACTGTACAGACATTTTCCTATTCCTTTGGTTTTACATTGTTGATTTATGCAAAATAGTCTTAAAAATAATAACAGTTTATATACCGCAAGGCCGTAAAGTTCTATGTGGTTTACAATGGTTAAAAGTAGAACAAAATTTAATAAAACTAAAAAGTTAAAACCCAATAACTAAAAACCCTAAAAACATTTGATTATTGCATGATAAAATTTTAATGTGTTAATAAATTATACGAGGATGCACAACATATAATATGCTCGTATAATGAGTCAAAATGTTGTGTGATCATGGCACCGAGGTACCCCTCCCCCTCTTCAAACCCAGCATGCACCTAAAAAGAGGGAGAGAAAGTCTCAGACTAATGTAGCAGTATAGAACCAAAATGTACAAATCAAAACTGCTTTAAATACTTCACTGGCAAAAAAACTCCCTCACAGAACAGCTCAGGTTTAGAAAAGGGCAAAGTCACCCGGAGGCACGTTCAAGGACTTAGCTGACAAAAGACGACTTGAGCTCCAACGCTGTCACATCTTCTCCAATCTGCCCAACAAGTGACCTTGTTTCACCAATGTTTTGGCTCATCAGGGGAACAAACAATGCAGCCTTGAAAAGTGACACCGACGCAGGCAGCAAGTTTGTAATGCTGCTCACGCAGAAAAAATTAAAAAGGTAGGAGGGAAGTGCAGGGGGAGGTGGGAAGGATGGGTGGCTGCAACCTTTACAAAAACCATGCCTGTGCCCCATACCCCTTACTATGCCAGTGATCGTATAACTGGGGGCAACAAGTTAGGTACCCAGATGCAACATGCTAAGCTCTAATTCTATTATCAATCTAATATAATAAAAGCCTAAGTGCGTATGCGCACTCCCACCTGCGTGTTCCATTTTCTGTGCGCTGTAGGACCCCGCAGGTAGGAGTGCGCATGCGCTCTTCTATTCCCTCCCTCCCTAACTGTAACTTTCTGCCATCGTTTGCCACCGTCGTGGCCCCCTCCCCCCCCCGTGCACCCTTTCCCGGTGCACACGAGAATGCAAAGGAAATGGTGAAAGGTGAGGTGGTGAGACTGGGATCAGTGGGAGGCAGGGTCCGGGCATGATAGAGGCGGGGCATGGGTGGGGTCAGAGTCAGGGTCAGGGTATAGGTAGGGCTATACTAGCACCCGTTACTGTAACGAATGTAATGGGCTAAAACACTAGTTCATTTATATTCCCCAAGTATTCTTACTCTGAAGACACAGCAAGTCAGATGATATTAGGGGGTCTGGGGAGGATCCTTGCAAAAGCATATGCGAAACATGTTGGATCCAGCCCTCCCAGGCTGAACCAAATTAATGAATGGAAGAATTATCTAAGATAAGTGATTCATAAAGAAATATATGGTGACATGAAAAGCTTTTTTAAATAATCGTATCAGAACAGATTTATACAGTATATTTTTGCAAAATCTTAAGTAAATATAAATAAATAAAAAGTTTAAAACAAAATACGTAAATCTTGGGCCAGTGACGATCTGACACATAAGGCTTAGCTGCAATGAGCATTTGTTGAGCGGTGGAGTGGTGTTGCTGAGGCCCAGAAGAGAAGATAAAACAATATAGAATGATGGAGGAATTTACCACTAGGGCCATCTGACTTGGATCCTGATATACATCCAGAATTTCTATACCGTTTATAACTAAACGGTTCACAAAGTTACATACATAATTTTTCTTCCATTCCTATCTGTTTTTACCTTAAGACTTTGTTCCCTATCTGTGTCATGTCTTTCTTAACCTGTCTCTTTTTATGCCTTGTTGTTTGATTGGATTTTTAATTATTTCCCATTGTTTTTATATATTATGTAAACTGCTTTGATTTGACTTTTCTGTCAGTAAAGTGCGGTATATCAAATAGAATAACTGTAACTGTGCTGTAAATGTGCCCACATTCAGCACCAAAGTGCATAACTTATAGTATTCTGTAAGTTCCATGTGCAAATGCTGGTTCCACTCAAGCTCCTCCCCTGTGAGTGACCCCTTGCCTTTGCACACTAAGGGGGAAATTTATCAAAGGGCGCTAACTGATTTTACTAAAGCGTGCTAGCCGTTATAGCACGCGCCTATGGACGTGTTAGCATTTAGCGTGCGTTAAAAGGGCTAGGGCCCCTAAATTAGTTAGCTCCCTTTGATGAATTCCCCCCCCCCCCAAGCAAGTTGCACATGCGTAGCTGCTCCAAGCTATAGAATGAAGGGTAAGTTCATAGCCGAAAATGGAATAAGAAATGGATGGTGAATTGCTCTGGACTGTATTTTGCAATTATCACACTGAGGTCCGGTTGCCATATCTCAAAAAAGATAGAGTGGAATTAGAAAAGGTCCAAAGAAAGGCGACCAGAATGATTAAGGGGACAGAACTCATATGAGAAAAGGCTAAAGAGGTTAGGGCACTTTAGCTTGGAAATGAGACGGCTGAGGGGGGATATAATTGAGGTTTACAAAATCCTGAGTGGTGCAGAACGGGTAAAAGTGGACATGCGGACTCATACACCAGCACTTGGATGTCCAAGCGGGCAGTCTCTAAACAGACTTTCCAGATGTCTTTCTGGTCTATTTCTATCCCGTGCATCTAAATCTTAAAGGGTGGGGGTGTTAGAGGCTTAAGACTTGGATGTGACAAAACAGCAAATTTCTGCTACACAGTGGCCACGGACTTGGAGAATGAGATGTACAGCGTCGGCATCTATGAGACAAACTTGGTTTTTCCTATTATATAAAAGTCATCTTGAAGTAGGGACACTGGACCATTTGTTGTTTTATTGTCCCTTGATACTCAAGTTTTGGAAGTAGGTTACTTGATACAACCTTATACACTGTACAGTAAATGTTTTTTCTTTGCATCAAGTGTAAAGGAGGATGCTGGACATACCTCCAGCAGATGACACAGATATGTTGCCTTCTTTTAGTTTTTGCAGCTTTAGTCTAGTACAAAATGCAATCCAGCAGAAATAAAACCTTATCAGAAAGTTAGCTCATAAAATCTAAATAGTTCACCCTATGGGCCATGGTAGCTAATTTTGATTTTGCTCCCCTCTTTTCTTAAAAAGTGCCTTCAGTCTGAAAGAACAGATGGTGTCCCACTCAGCCTTCTGAAGAGATTTGCAGGATGCATTCCTTTACTCTGTCCTGTCAGATAACTGAGTTATACAGCACGCGACCATCTGGTGTATGACACATCTTGTGTCCCCCGAACAATACCCCATCAAACCTCTTCAGGGGAGAGGTTAGTTTCTACGGTAACAGCAGCATGTGCAGCTCTGGGCCTTATTCACACCGAGGCCTCCTGACTTGTCCCCATTCTTCTCCTTCCTATTGTTGTCACTGGAACTTTTTGCTGCTTGGCTACTCAAGGACTGACAATATCCGTGATCATTTTGTCCTCAGACTCAAAGCCTTTGTCTCTAAATTTTGTTTCATTATTTATGTTTTCAATATCCAATGGTTGACTGAAGCATCTGCTGTAGATTGATAAGGCCAGCGCTTTTCAGAAGAAGCCTTTTTTTTTTCACTGCTGCCCAGTGTCGTTCCTTTGAATTATCTAGGTTGTGGTTGGACAGCTCCTTCTGATAGCGGGAGATTTGATGAAATGTGTTTAGTTTTGTCTTATCAGAAACAATGGCATGAAAATCACAAAGGCAAATTGGCCTACCATGTATGCTTTCGCTTCCCAATCGTACGAGTGCAGGCACTGTCAAGAAAGGTACAGATTTCAAAGCAATTTGTATTTTTGGATTCTTTCTCTTTCCCTCTGTTTTTGACAAGTCCCATTTTCAGAACAGGGAGGGTGTTTATACGAGGAATCTTCAAAACGTTTCTGCACTTTCTTTTTTTAAACATTATTAGATATCTCAAAAACAAATTACATCACTTTTCCACATGATCACCCTGTTTCGCGATATATTTTTCCCAGCATTTTACTCATACCACTTCTCCTGCCCCAACTATTTCTCATGAAAATATGAAAACATTATGAAGAACCCTCGTATTTGGGGAGTTTCTTTTTCTTTTGCTTATACACCTTGGGGGGAATTTTTATAAATGATGCCCAAAAGAATAGTATTGTAAAACTTAGGCACTAAGGCCCGAATCTCTACAGGGCGCCGATATCGGCGGCCACCTAAAAAGCGGCTGCTGATCATGTGCCAATCACACAACGGCGTCCTATAGAGAATCGCGCCTCCACGAAAGATAGGCACCGGAAACGTAGGCCAGGATTATCCTATCTTTATCATGAATCGCACCTATGTAGGCACTTTAGTGATTGGCTGGCCCAGAACTTCCTCTCCGACGTCAGAATTGACGTCTGGTGGTGAAGGTTGGTCGGCCCGGCACTTCAGCGTCCTCTTTACGGGGAAGAGAAGCAGGTTGGGCACCCCTGCTCTAGACGAGCTACGAGCCACACTCAAGTGGCTAAAGAGCTGCATGTGGCTCGCAAGCCGCAGTTTGCCAACCACTGCTCTAGGGTATACATATTCGCCCTGAATATGTATACCCTAGAGCAGTGGTCGGCAAACCGCTCTCCAGTCTTCTGGCACAAACCTCCTATAATTTTTGTCACCCTCCTCTAGACCGCTTCAAGTCTTCTTATGTCCTTCACCAGATACAGTCTCCAAAATTGAACACAAAACTCCAAGTGGGGCCTCACCAACAACCTGTACAGGGGCATCAACACCTTCTTTCTTCTCTTTATACAACCCAGCATCCTTCTGGCAGCAGCCACAACCTTGTCGCACTGTCTTTTTTTGCCTTTAGATCTTCCGACACTATCACCCCAAGGTCCCTCTCCTCCTCCGTGCATATCAACCTCTCACCTCCCAGCATATACAGTTCTAATAGGTGCCTAACTTGATAGAACCCTGGCCTAAACAGGGGGGTGCCTAAGGATCAGGCGTGTACCAGTTCCTGTCATTCTTCAGTTAGGCGCCATGTGCCACGTTCCTTGGCACCTATGTGCCATTGTGGCCAAACAGGTTGAAAAGGTGACGGCAAAAGCTATAAGGATGTTAAGGTACATAGGGAGAGGTATGGCCAGTAGGAAAAAGGAAGAATTGATGCCCCAGTGAGAACTTTGGTGAGAGTTCATTTAGAATATTGTGTACAATTGCGGAGGCTACACCTTCAGAAAGATATAAAAAGGATGGAGTAGGTCCAGAGGAAGGCTACTAAAATGGTGCATGATCTTAAAGATCTCAATCTGTATCCTTTGGAGGAAAGGCGGGAGAGGGAAGATATGATAGAGATGTTTAAATACCTACGTGGCATAAATGTGCAAGAGTTGAGTCTAATTCAATTGAAAGGAAGCTCTGGAATGAGAGGGCATAGGATGAAGTTAAGAGGCGATAGGCTCTGGAGTAATCTTAGGAGATACTTTTTTACAGAAAGGGTGGTAGATGCGTGGAACAGAAAGAAAGGGGGGGACAGAGAAAGACAGACATACAGAAAGAAAGGGGGCATGGAGAGAGAAAGAAAGAAGGGGCAGGGTAAAAGAAAGAAAAAATTGGAGGAGAGGAAGCATACAGGAGGCTGAAAGAAGGGAAGAAATATTGGATGCACAGTCAGAAGAATAAAGTGCAACCAGAGACTCATTAAATTATCAGACAACAAAGGTAGGAAAAATGATTTTATTTTCAATTTAGTGATCAAAATATGTCCGTTTTGAGAATTTATTTCTGCTGTCTATATTTTGCACTATGGCCCCCTTTTACTAAACCGTAATAGCAGTTTTTAGCCTATGAGCATTGAGAGCAGCACAGGACATTCAGCGCAGCTCCCTGTGCTAAAAACCGCTATTGTGGTTTAGTAAAAAGGGAAGGGGTATATTTGTCTATTTTTGTATAGTTGTTACTGAGGTGACATTGCATAAAGTCATCTGCCTTGACCTCTTTGAAAACCCGCGGAATATAAATGATAATTAACATTTTCTTTGCATACAGTGTGCTTTGTTTTATTGTTGGTAGATCATTTTGACTTGGCCACGAAGGTAAGGGGGAGGGAGGGGAGCTGCTGAAAGACATCTAGTAATCTTTGCAGGATTATTTTTGTAAAATCATGTTTTGTTATGTGACTGGCATTATTTAGACTTTAATTTCTATGAATGAATAGAATGAAAATGATATAAAATTGCTTGCTTGTTTTTATGTGCATGCGCTCAAGGGAAGTGGAGAGAGAGTGGGGCTGAGGACGCTGAAGGGAAATGAATGCATGAATGGGAGTATGGACATTGGACATGATAAATGTGGACATTGCTCTGTCTGTGATATTATGGAGGTGTGCACATCCTTTGTGAATCCAGCAGATCGTAAAGTGTATTATCTACATCATTTCTCTGATTGTGCCACTAGTGGAGTTATATATATTATCAAGTGCCCGTGTCAGCAATTGTATGTGGGTCAGACTTCAAGGGCTTTGAAAACACGCCTTATTGAACATCGCTCGTGCCTTGCACGAGAAAGGCTTGAGGCTCCCATGGTACAGCACTGTATGGACTGTAAACATGTTTTTGAAGATTTGCGCTGCTGGGTTTTGGAGAGAGTGTCACCGTCTGCACGGGGTGGTGATTTTAAACAAGTTTTATTGAAAAGGGAACAACGCTGGATATTTTCTTTGCAAACTTTTACCCCTATGGGTTTGAATAGTGGGGTGGATTGGAAAGCCTGGTTTTGATAGTCTGCAATGAGAATAATAAGAATTGCAGTAATATGATGTCACCACGTTTTTTGCATGATTTGCATAAAGATGATGTCATCACATTTTGACATGGTGTCACTGGGAGGTGCCTATTTAAGGAGAACGCTGAGGGGCCATTTTTATGACAGGAGTGGAAGCGGGTGTGTGATCGCTGTGGGTATAGCTATCCTTTTTCTGCTTGTTTTCTCAAGTTCTTTGAAAACTTTCTACAATGTGTCTTATGTTTTACAGCAAATCCCTGACGAAGCATTTTGTTGGATATTTTGGAAGAATGTTTTGACTGATAGCTTTTTTCCATAGAGCAGTTTTTCCTGCTTGCTTTACTCCAGGACTACACCTGAATATCGAAGGGCTCAGATAAGTGACTTCTATTTTTGACAATTGTTGTTTGTGGAAAAGTTTTAAAAAATATATAAAACTATTAGAAAATTAGAATAGAGGTTCACTTACTAATTGGGAGTTTTTCTGACCAAGGATGTGTCTGCTAGGATTAAATTCTGTTTAAAACTAGCCTGTCTATATGGGAAGCTTAAAGAGCCCCTATTAGACACTGAGGTCTTTTCTCCCTTTTTGTAAAGAAAGGTGACTTTTCTGTCCTGTATTTTGGAGGGTGCAATTTTTTGTGAATAATTTATAGTTACCCATATCCTTCTATGCCTCTCGTAAGGAGATATAACACTTAGTAACAGTAAGAAGTGATCCCACTGCTATTACAGCACTTCTTTCATGAATGACTTCGTTATTATGTTTAAGGTCCTCAGAGGGCCACCACACACTCAAATAATTTCATAGTGTGGGGCTTTATGCTCCCATTCGTCACTGGACCAGTTGAAATAACTATAATTTTTATTGAAAAAATTTTTTGCAAATACTAAAAGTACTTAGCTTATGGTTTTGACGCTAGCCGGGAGGGTTCAGAAACATCAGCCACCAACATGTTTCGCCCGTATAACTCAAGGGCTTTATCAAGGCTCCCTCTCCCGTTTGTAATCAGTTTACTCCCACCATCGGATTTTCGTATATGACGCGATGGTGGGAGTAAACTGATTACAAACGGGAGAGGGAGCCTTGATAAAGCCCTTGAGTTATACGGGCGAAACATGTTGGTGGCTGATGTTTCTGAACCCTCCCGGCTAGCGTCAAAACCATAAGCTAAGTACTTTTAGTATTTGCAAAAAATTTTTTCAATAAAAATTATAGTTATTTCAACTGGTCCAGTGACGAATGGGAGCATAAAGCCCCACACTATGAAATTATTTGAGTGTGTGGTGGCCCTCTGAGGACCTTAAACATAATAACGAAGTCATTCATGAAAGAAGTGCTGTAATAGCAGTGGGATCACTTCTTACTGTTACTAAGTGTTATATGTATATATTCTTCTTTCAAAAAAGTGGTGATTTGAGTGCCCAGAGTTTCATCTCGTAAGGAGATATGCATCTAGCTTGCTTTTGAAACCTAGGTCAGTCGATTCTGCAATAACCTCCTCTGGGAGAGCATTCCAGGTGTCAACTACTCTTCCTATTCTCTACTCTATCAAAGCACATGCGCCCAGTTCATCACTACCCATGCAGTCACTCACAGTCACCTTCCAACACCCACCCACAGGAACACAGTAAGCGCTGGCAGATAAAGACCTTTTCTCTTTCTCCCCCTTCCCTCCCCCTATGCCCCAAGACACCCTTTTCCCACTGCAGGTCACCTTGAGCCTGTTTAGGTTTGTGCAATGCACAAATATTAAATTAGATCTAGTCTGCCCAACAAGGTAGCCAGAGTCGCACCTGCCACTCTGTGTAGGTTATAATCATTCACAATGGCAAGTCCATGGTTTGCTAATCTAAAGAGCACTAGCCGTAGTTTTTTTTTTTTAAGTGGTTTACATTCAGGTACTCAAGTATTTTTCCCTATCTGTCCTGGTAGGCTCACACTCTTATCTAATGTACCTGGGGCAATGAGGGATTTGAACCCACAACCTCAGGGTGCTGAGGTGGTGGCTCTAACCACTGCTCCACACGGTGCAGCACAATCTGAATGTTATGTCTTGAATTATTCGTTTCTATGTCTATTCTACGTTAATGGAACAGACTGTCTTGCATATCTGCGGCAACTACAGACATACCTTTTCCCCTTGTAACTACTAAATGCTATCCAAGGACTTCACCCCCATCCCATCTATCGTTACCTCTAAACCTGAGCTAGCAGTATTAAATTTGCTTATCTCTAACCTTGAGCCACTAATGTAAAGCTTTCTTGCTGTGAGCTGCATTGATTTCATGTAGAAAGTTGTAGAATACAAAAAGTTGTTGTTGCTTTCCTAAATATATTTTAGAGTTCCTTTCTTTTACATGATTTTAGGTTGCTAACCGCTTTGATCTGCATCGTTGCAGTTAAAGGTGGTATAGGAAGTACTGAAAATAAAACGAAATGCCAACCACATCCAGGCAGTTAAATGTGATGGAGTCTTGGGATAATATATAACTAGGATTACCCAGATTTTTACTGGGCAAAAAGTGGACGCATGGCCCCACCTCATTCTGCCCACAGCCCTGCCTCGTTCTGTTTCCCAACCCGGCCCCACCAAAAAAAAAAACTCACCTCTGTGGGCCACGTCTGGAGGGCATCAGATGTGATGTGGAGTCACACGCATGCATGTGAAGTCACTGTGTTGCATCCGTGCATGTGCCGATGCCCTCCAGACGTGGCTCCGAGCTCAAAGCTTTTCAAAACCCGGACAAAAAGCCATTTTTGATGCCTGGACAGTTCTCTAAAAAGAGGACATGTTATGGGTAAATATAACCAAACTATTGCTAATAGTATTTTACTTCCTAATGAAGATGTCTTCCCCTCTCCAATGAGTTGCACAGCACCCTCACTTATAGCTTACTCATAGCACACACATTTTCTTGCTCTTCCACAGCTTGCAATAATAACCGCACTTGTAGAAATTCCCAACTCACTGAAATCACAATACTCATTCATTCACTGTACATGCAGTCTTGCACGCGCACACTCAACTTCCTCTCACACCACTGTTAAGTAAGCATAAGAGACGTCAAGTGTATACTTGTAGACCCTTTCTTCCCCTACCCGTCACCCTTGCCTCGAGTTTGTAAGCCTTTGTGAGTACAAATCAGATAACAAATTATTACATAAATTTATACATCCACATGCATACAGTATACGATTCACAGACTCAGTCATTCGCGGAGTTTTCTGACTGCCTCTTCCAGGACCCGGAACCCTGCCGTATATCACTGTCACTCAGGCACTTTCCAAAGTCGAACCAGGGCAGACTGGATTCAGCCAGTGCCAGGTGATGCCACAGAGTTTCCGTGAGCTTAACTGCTCTGCCTACTCTCCTCCTCCCACACCAAATCCAGCCCTGGACCCCCACTTTCCTACGGCAGCATGGGAATTTTTACCAGTAGCTGCTCAGTTCCCATCACCACAAAAAAAAAAAAAAAAATCCAACCTTCCCAGCAGCCTTTCTGATGAAGGTAGCAGAACAGGAATTTGTCTTTACCAGTAACTGCTGTGGATTGAGCGGCATAATCAGTTTCTGGGCCCACATCAGCACTAGCAGCACCCACAGCCCTCTCCCTCCTCCGATCCATGCTCCTAAACTGCATGCAATATTCACAGGTGCTCCGGGAACACAACCCCTGCAAACTTCGGGGAGTACTGTATTTCTAAAATAGAAACATAGAAAAAGCGGCAGAAAAGGGCTATAGCCCACCAAGTCTGCCCATTCCAAGTATCCCCCCCCCCTGAATTTACTCCCTTAAAGATCCCATTTGAGTATCCCATTTTTTCTTAAAATCCATTACGCTACTGGCCTTTATCACCTGGGGTGGGAGTCTGTTCCAATGATCCACCACTCTTTCGGTGAAGAAGTACTTCCTGGGATCGCCATGAAACTTCCCTCCCCTGATTTTCAGCGGATGCCCTCTGGTGGTTGAGGGTCCCATGAGCCAGAAGATATCATCTTCTGACTCGATGCGTCCCGTGATGTACTTATACGTTTCAATCATATCTCCCTGCCACCTGTCCCTGTCATTTGTCACCTGCCACCTGTCCCCTCCCTACATACTGGCAAGGGCACATTTAGAAAACACTGGAACTGAGCAGATCCTGACCTTGGCATCTCAATTTCAACACTATCTCTCACTGAGGAGAGCAATAACTTATTACATATATTGATTCTCATTGCAACTAAAATTATTCTCTCCAATTGGAAGAACTTAGCCGCAGCTGATTACGCTGCCTGGTGGAACACGGTCTGTTTGCTGGCCAAGTATGAACGCATTGCGGAAGAGAACATAAGAATCGCCACTGCTGTGTCAGACCAGTGGTCCATCGAGCCCAGTAGTCAATGACCATTTCCCTAACAGACTAGCCTTACCTGCGTACATTTCGGTTTAGCAGGAACTTGTCCAACTTTGTCTTGAAATCCCTGGAGAGTGTTTTCCCCTATAACAGACTCCAGAAGAGCATTCCAGTTTTCCACCACTCTTTGGGTGAAGAACTTCCTTACGTTTGTTCGGAATCTATCCCCTTTTAACTTTAGAGATTGCACTCTCGTTCTCCCTACCTTGGAGAGGGTGAACTAAGTCTACTCTACCTTGGAGAGGGTGAACTAAGTCTACTCTACCTTGGAGAGGGTGAACTAAGTCTATTCCCTTCATTATCTTGAATGTTTCGATCATGTCCCCTCTCAGTCTCCTCTTTTCAAGGGAGAACAGGCCCAGTTTCTCTAATCTCTCACTGTACGGCAACTCCTCCAGCCCCTTAACCAGCTTAGTCGCTCTTCTCTGGACCCTTTTGGGTAGTACTAAACCATTGACTCTTGGCTACGTTCAGTGAGAAAATTTGAAAAACTCTGGGCCCCTCTTTTGGAATGGGTAGCCAGTGGGCTGATGACAGTGGAAGCTTCACCTCATCAGTCTCCAGATTGACTCCTTGGTCTATCCATTTGGGTTGATTGGAAATCATATACAATGTGAGTATCATATTCTTGAACCGCTATAATATACTGGTATTGAGTACTATTCTTTTTATTTTTGACTGACATCCAGATATTGCCATTTATTTTTATTGGTCATATCAGATTATGTTTTTGTCATCTATTTTACTTTCACCACTGTTATTATTTCATTTTATTTATTTTGTCATTGGAGCTATTTTCTGAAAAGTACATTGAGCGTGTGTATTTGATGGACTGCACCATTTGTTTTGTTTTGCATGTGGTTTTGTACAATTTAATAAAACATTTCTGAACTTTAAAAAAAACCCTCTAGGTTCTATATAAAATCCTTTAAATATCTTTTTTTTTTGGGGGGGAAGACGCATGACTTGTTTTAAGGATGTATGCAGTTCACTTATTCTCTGCATTCTGGGAAAAATGAATGGATCAATAATCAAAAGTATTACCTGGACACAGTGGCATAATAAGGGTAAGAGGCTCCAGGGGCGGTGGTGCCCTCCTCTCCGTGCTCCAACTCCTTCTGCGATACCCCTCTCCCCGCTCAACACCTTTCCCCCCCCCCCCTCTAAATCTTCACCAGTGCGAGTGGCTTCTTCAAGATGCTTCTCGCACCAGCGTTGGATTTCCCTCTGATGTCACTTCCTGTCCCCGTGAACCAGAAGTGATTCAGAGGGGAACCAGGCTCACGTGAGCAACAGGTAGGAGAACTTGCTCGTTCTAGCAAAGATCTACAGAGGGATGGCACAAGCGTGATGTGGTAGGGCAGGGTAGAGAGGTGCCAGTGCCCCCACCGGCACAGCACCTGGAGCAGTACACCCTACCCCCACTGCCTGGACAACAGCCCCTGCTCTCAAGACAAGTGCTGCTGACTGGGACATTCAGAAACAGTATCCGAATAGTGCATCTGAAAATCCGTACAGGCTGCCTCTGCATTACGTGGACTGTACCAGGGCAGTCCCATAGCTTCTCTGGATAGTGGTGATATTCAGTCTGCAATCTGATTCACATAGGACAGATATCCAGATGGCAAACTGAATATCACCACTATCCAGAGAAGCTCTGGCACTGTCTACCTTACGATTTGGATTTAGCTCACACATTTTTTTAGTAGATGTTTTCCTGTCCCAGGAGGGCTTATGATTTAAATTTGTACCTAAGGCAATGGGGGGTTAATTGAGGGTCAACAAGCCAGCTGAAGGCTATTCCTTTTTATTGGACTAATTCAATGCATCTGTGACTAGCTGTTGAAGGTTCTCCTTCTTCAAGAAGATAGTCACAGATGAGTTCAGTCTGTTAAGATAAATGCCATTTCTACATAGCCAACCACTATACTTTCCTTGAAAATTAGTTTGAAAATTTTATTTTTTTTACTATCTTTATTCATTTTTAAGCCACTATACATTCACATTACATTATAAAAACACTTAAAATCAATCCAATCCTAATCTATGACAAATAGATATCACCCCCTATACTCATAGTCACAAATTGCACTCAAATTAAAAAAATTTAAAAAATATTTTCCAACCTTCCCTCCCACCCTGGACGTGCATGACCAAAGGGCAAAATCAAAAGCACCTGAGTCGGATGACAGCGGCAACCTCGGGGGACCCTCGATACAGCTCTTGCGAGCAAAACATGTCTGAATATGAAGCTAATTTCAAGCTAAGCACTACGCACTTTATATTTATGCTGGATATTTATTCCATATTTACTAAATAATATTACAAATTATATAAAAACCACTTTAACTATAATATTATGGACGGCCAATGATGAGGCACCACGTAATGCTTCCCGCGGTTGTGAGATAAAACAGCGGAGGAGTGGTGGGGCTGAGGTTCCTTGAGATATAAAATATAATTGATCCATGACCTAATTATTTGGGAAATTGTAAAGATTTTTTAGAGGCATGCGGGTGGGAAGGGAGGGTACGAGTGTGGTACGGAAGGAGTGAGGAGGTCCGCATGGAAGGTGGGGGTGGGTGAAGAGGAGGACACAGGGGACAAACCTGGGAGCACTAGAAAGAACCTGGGAGTACTAGAAAGGCTTCCTTGAGATATAAAATATAATCGATCCATGACCTAATTGTTTGGGAAATTTTAATGAATAGAGGCTGAATAAAGAAAACGTTTAATTCACTGCCAATGTTGACTATGCTACAAGTCTAAAAAATCTTTGCCAGTGCAAGCAGATTCTCCAGTCTACTGCTTGCGCAGGCTTTCCCTCTGACGTCAATTCCTGGCCCTGCAACCCAGCACTTTGTCTGGATTTTGAAAAGCTTTCCAGCTAGCAGCGACATCGGGACGGCATCTGCGCATGCGTGGGTGTAACACGGTGACATCACATGCATGCACGCATTGATGCATTGGGTCACGCCAGCGCATGCGTAAATGCCCTCCCGACAAGCGACCAGGTTGAGGGGCAGGGCTGGGGTGGAACAGAGCACTACTCGGCAGAATGGGGTGGGCCTAGGGGTGGGGCCAAGGGTCCATATTTTCATTCCCGAAAATCTGGTAACCCTACTCCCGCTCAACTTAGAGGGAACAGTGCTTGCTACCAACATCTTCTCTCTTTGAAGGCTTTTAATCTGGTATACCATGGAGCCAGGCAGCAGCGGTGTGTAGAAATAAGCTTCTGCATCTCCTAGACTTTGCTTTTTGGATCAAGCCATCCAAAAAGGGTTCATGCCACTATGTTGTTACTGCTACTGGTAGCTGCTGGTCAGCAGTGGCCACAATTCAGAGCTTCTGTCAGGCTCTCAGCTTGCCAAATTAAGTGTCTCCCAAACTACAGAGCAAGGGAATAGGGAAAGGCATCTCATCTGCATCACAGCCTATCTGAGTGTTCAATGCTCCCTAACCCCAAAAGCACAGTAACACTGTCCTACATTGTGCTTTTAGTGTGGTATTATTTAAGCATATTTGTCTGCACAGAGTACTTGCCGCCCCCACCTCCTTTCTTCTGGCAAAGTACAGTGCAGCCAACACATGTTGAGATGTTTCCTTCCTCCAAAGAAGAGAAACAGATGTGATAACAGGAGAAAGATAAGTCCTGATGTTCCCTTACTAGACATTATTTCAATGTAACTATTATTTCCAGAGCTCTATTCTATGGGGATATGATTAAACATGTATTGTTCCAGCTGAAATGATGTTAAGCTATATTATTATCGGTCATTATAATTGTGGCGTGGTTGCATCGCTCTACACTGCCATGCAGGAGAATTTGGTCCAATTCCTGGTTCAGTTTTTCTGCACTTGATAGTGGTGGTGGAGGCACAGAGGAGAGGGGTAGAGGGAGTCCCAGTGAACATGCAACAGAAACACCTAGTGATCAAATTAAGCAGTGGGTCAAACGTAAGTAAAAGTAAAAGCATATTTTGATACTTATATGATGAAAAACAAATTAAAAATTTACTCAAGTACAGTAAAACCTTGGTTTGCGAGCATAATTTGTTCTGAAAACATGCTTGTAATCCAAAGCACTCGTATATCAAAGCAAATTTCCCCAAAAGAAATAATGGAAACTCAGACGATTCGTTCCACAACCCAAAAACAAAATACTGTACTGTACTCATTTAAAACAGTCACTACACTCCCGCAGTGTCAGAACCATCGGTTCAGTTGGGATGACACGTGGATACTGTAATTTTAACTTGTTTATCAAGTTAAAATTTAATAAAATGTTTTGCTTGCATACCAAGTTACTTGCAATCCAAGGTTTTACTGGAAAAGTAAAAACCTAAGTGCCTAAAATAATACTTTTTTGAATAAAAAGTTCAACCACAATGTCAGTTCATCAGCTTCCCTTTAAAGTGACCCAAATTATCTAACCAGTTCAAAGACAGGCAACTCCACTGTTCTTAAAGGCTATATTCACTGAGCAGCAAAATTTAAGATGAAATGAAAGTTAAATCTCTTAATCTTCCTTGCTTTCATCTTGATTTGACAAGGTTTGCAATAGCAAAATCCTGTTCCCAGTTTTTCTGTTTCATCTGGTTCTACTTTCACTTTTAACTGCAAGTATCAAATGTAACTAGGTAAAAATAGTAAAAATTGGCAAAATTATTACTTTAGTAAAAGTAACAAATGTTATCCTGTACTTCTATACAAGCAAAGGAAAAATTATGTTCTTACCTGTTAATTTTCTTTCCTTTAGATGCAGCAGATGAATCCAGAGACCAATGGGATAGCACACATCTACCAGCAGGCGGAGATAGAGAAACTCATTAACAGGTGGTCTTATTGGCTGGCACTTCTCCTGTGTCTTCAGTATAGCTCCTTGCCCAAGCATCCGTAACCATCAATAGGCATAGCATGTAAAAAAAACTTATTTCCCATAACAAATCTCAAAAGGCAATAATACAGACTACAACCATCAATAACAACAAACTTTGAAAGTTGCAAAAGAAAAAAAACAACAGACAATATCCAGAAAGGATGGGGCTCTGGATTCATCTGCTGCGTCTAAAGGAAAGAAAATTAAGGTAAGAACATAATTTTTCCTTCCTTAGCAACAGCAGTAGATGAATCCAGAGACCAATGGGATGTAGCAAAGCAATCTTCAATCTGGGTGGGAAGCAAACGCCGCCTCTGCAACAACCGAAGCACTAAACGCATCCACCGCATGCCCCCCCCCCCCCCCCACATCCATCCGGTAATACTAAGATAAAGCACTCTCGGAAGACCAAGTAGCCGCGAGACAAAACTCCTCCAAGGAAAAAACTTCTGGACCGAGTCCAAGAAGTAGCCATCGCTCTGGCGGAATGGTCATGAATTTCTTTCGCAAACCACCTCCCTGCCATCAAGCAAGCGTAAATAATGTCCTCCTGGACCCATCGAGCGATGGAGGCTTTGGACGCCGCCATACATTTGAGGTGTCCCTTGAAGAATACAAAGAGGTGATCTAAACAACTAAAAGTCGTTAGAAACCTAGCTCGCGGAGAATGCTACGCACTTTCAAAAAATGCAGTGAAGAAAAGCACATCTCCCCATTTCTCCTCCCAGGAAGAAGGAAGGAAAAGTGAGTGTCATAGAAGAAAGGATGACCCTCCTTAGAAAGAAATTGTGGTACCGTCCAAACTGAAACCCCAGTTTTTATAAATCAGAAATAGGAATCCCTGCCGAACAAGGCCTTCAACTCAGAAAACTGCCGAGCTGAAGCCATGGCCACAAGAAACCACGTGTTCAACGGCACAGCCCTTTAGAGTCTCAAAATATGAAGCCTTTGGTAAACTGCGAAGTACCTTAAGATAGGGGCTTTCTAAGAGGTGTACGAATATACCGTACTCCGTTTAGGAACTGAACTGAGCTGAGAAGTAAGCAAAGAGCAATATACCTAGCCCTTGTAACAAGCTAAGAATGGCACTTGAAGCTGAAGGGAATTGAACGTTAAGCCCTTGGCAATATACTTGTGCCAAAAAAGAACTCTGGAAGGGTGCAAATGTTGAGAACTACCCAAGAAAGGAAAAACCTCCAAAAGGAAGCAGAAGCCACAGGTGAAGACGTCTGTATCGCCTGGATAAGAGAAGAAACAACCTGCTTCGCATAACCCTTACACGTCAGCCATGACTTTTCAAAAGCTAGGTACGAACATCCATGTTGATCGGACCCTAAGTGAGCAAATCTAGAGATACCAGGAAACTCAACAGTCCAGCTGTCGAAAGACTCGTCAGATCTGCATAACAAGGATGGTGCAGGCAATCCAGAGATTCTACCTGCCCTGAAAGCGAGCTTGAGATGGCAAATCCAAGCCATCATCAGCCAGGGAAAAACACTGATAAAAGAGAAACCAAAGGCAAGAAAGAAGCCACGCTGCTACCCCCTCTGACTCCCACTCCCTGTGCCCGCCGAAGAAGCTGGGAAGCTTAGAACAAGGCCATGAGGTCTAGTTCCAGGAGATCTCACTTCCATAAAAAGAGCTGGAACGCCTGAGCCAAAATTCTCAATATCCAGGATGTAGAAGATTTCACTATTACACTTTCTAGAGTGTACACAGTGCTGTACACTGTAACAAACATCTCCCTTCTACTTTCACTTTAACTGCAAGTATCAAATGTAAAAGAAGTAAAAATTTGCAAAATTATTACTTTAGTAAAAGTAACGAATGTTATCCTGTACTTCTATACTTAAAGTACTTAAAGTACAGTAATTACATAGTTACATTTACTTAGGTCCTGTTTAGCTAAGCCACAATAGATTTCTACCATGACCCAGAGCACTAAATGCTCCAAAACTCATAGGACTTCTATGAGTGTCGGAGCATTTAGCGCTTCAGGCCACGGTAGAAACCTCTACCGCATCTTAATAAAAATGGGGGGGGAGGGTTGTTAGTATACAACACTGAAATTAAGGGTACATGATGGCCAAGTTCTAGTGCCCAATTTATGACTGTATCACTACAGTGACTAGAATTGAGTTTGGAGGAGAAATGAATAACTGTTCATAAACGTTGACAGGTCCATGATCCTGGTCTTAATTGCAGATGATCTGGAAGTTCAAAAGAGCAGAAGGAAACCAAATGGAAGAGCATTTTGTGGGTGGGAAGTTGGAGAGAGGTAGCAGGAAGGAGAAGAATTGGGGAGGGACCCTCCTTAATTTCTGCCCTGGGCCCTGCCCTGAGGCTAGGATTGTCAGATGTCTAGAATTTTTTCAGGATTCCAAAAAGCTGTAAATGACCTGTTTCAAAGCCAGAAGGGCGAACAGAATGCTAGGAATGATTAAGAAGGGGATCACGAACAGATCGGAGAAGGTTATCATGCTGCTGTACCGGGCCATGGTACACCCTCACCTGGAATATTGCGTCCAGCACTGGTCGCCGTACATGAAGAAGGACACTGTACTACTCAAGAGTCCAGAGGAGAGCGACTAAAATGGTTAAGGGGCTGGAGGAGTTGCCGTACAGCGAGAGATTAGAGAAACTGGGCCTCTTCTCCCTTGAAAAGAGGAGACTGAGAGGGGACATGATCAAAACATTCAAGATAATGAAGGGAATAGACTTAGTAGATAAAGACAGGTTGTTCACCCTCTCCAAGGTACGGAGAACAAGAGGGCAATCTCTAAAGTTAAAAGGGGATAGATTCCGTACAAACTTAAGCAAGTTCTTCGTCACCCAGAGAGTGGTGGAAAACTGGAATGTTCTTCCGGAGGCTGTTATAGGGGATTCAAGACAAAGTTAGACAAGTTCCTGCTGAACTGGAACGTGCGCAGGTAAGGCTAATTTCAGTTAGGGCACCGGTCTTTGTCCTAAGGGCCGCCGTGTGAGCGGACTGCTGGGCACGATGGACCACTGGTCTGACCCAGAAGCGGCAGTTCTTAGTTCTTATGAGTGTGTGTATACTTTTCAGAGTTTAGCCCACTACTGCTCTCCATGCTCCTCCCCTTCCACTGCAGAGGCTGTGGTAGGCGCTAGGCAATAGAAAGGCTGCTGTAGTCATAGGAAGGAGGGGCTGAGCTACAAGGGCTATGGGGGAAGCAGATGCCTGCACATGGTATTTGGAGAGAATCAGTGGAACTAGTGAGTGGTGTTGGAATAGGGATTGTTGAAAAGGGGGTGGGGGGTAATTTGAAGGGTTAATTGTCAGCTGAGAAAAATAACTGGCAGCTAATGCCATAATTTAAATGATGGTGGGCAGACCTAGTTGGGGGGGTGGCACTGCATGAAGGAGCATACCTCTGCTGTTAAACTTCTCTACCATGCAAAAAAATACAATCATGTTACGCCCCTTCTCCATAAAGCTCATTGGCTGCCCATCACTCACCGTTTTACCTATAAAATATTACTTCTTGCTCATCATCATCAAGGTGGTTTGGAGGTGTCTTAGGGGAGAGGGGAGGGGGGAGTTCATGATCATGTTACACCACTTCTACAAGCAGCACATTGGTTACCAATTACACATAGAATAACTTAAAATTATACTGTTAACCTTTAAAATTCAACAATCTAATGCTCCGATATTTTGGGATCGTCTCTTGATACGGTATTCTCCACTCAGGGCACTTAGATCAACAGAACAACATTCACTGACCATCCCTTATTTAAAAGTAATAGGGACCAAGAGATCTACTATTTTCTCGGTTATAGCACCCCAGCTCTGGAACAATTTACCACTATATTTATGTAATGAATCCGCTTTAGAAAAATTCAAGCATTCTTTAAAAAGTTTCTTGTATAAGGATGCATTTGAAATATAGCTAGTGTAACCTATCAGTCATTGGGAGCTGGTTCTGTTCTGGAGCCCCACCCGTTTCTTGATTGTACATCATGTAACCTTTATGCCAGTGTTATGTTCTCTGCTGGTGCGGCTGCTTGTTTTGTTATGTATTGTTTTTTGTATTATTCCCAGCCGCTTGTACTTATTTGCCTTTGTATTTCCCGGTTGCATTTGTATTTCTTGTATGCCCTTTGTTACTTTGGTTGACCTCAATAAACATGATATAAAAAAAAAAAGAACTACTATTTTTCTTTCCTTCAATGATTATTTCTGCCTTATATCTCTCTTTTCTTTTGTGTTACTCACCATGTGTTTTCCCCTAAATGTTTCTTCTCTTTCTTTAAAGATTGTAGTTCATCCCCCTCACCTTCTGTACCAGTTACTTATTAGTACGTATATATTTTGTATTTAATTATATAAAACTGTTATGTTTTGTCCTCTATTTTTAAAATGTTCCACGCATTGAAGTATTAGACATTGCGTGTACAACAAATCTTAATAAAACTTGAAACTTTTTTATTCATTAGTTTTAATGCTTGTATTAGTTTCCTAGAATTTTATTATTATATTGTATGCTGAGTACCTACTGTGTAAACCGCTATGAACTGCTGGTTGGGCGGTACATAAAAAGAAATTATTATTACTAGTGTTTAAGCCCGTTAGATTAACAGGTGCTAGAATAGATGTGCAGACTTAACAGTTAAAAAATTTACTGACAACTTACCGTGAGAGCTTTAATATCCATTGTACGGTTGATTTCTTGTAAGTTTTTCTATTTTTCTTATTTAGGGAAAGTGCCACACGCACACCGCCACAGGCTCCTTAGTGAGCTGGAGGAAACAGCCACACACAAACAGCTGTGGATGCTAGAGTAGACGTGTAGACTTAGACATTTCTAAATTTATTTCTTTCTTTCTCTCTCCCTGCCCCCTTTCTTTCTGTATGTCTGGCTCCCTGTCTGTCTGTATTTTTTTTCTGTCTGTCTCCTTGGCCGCTGTCTGTCTGTCTTTTTTTGCTGACTGTCTCCTTGGCCGCTGTATGTCTGTGTGTCTTTTTTTTGCTAACTGTCTCCTTGGCCACTGTATGTCTGTGTGTCTTTTTTTGCTGACTGTCTCCTTGGACGCTGTATGTATCGTTTTGTCTGTCTCTTTTTGCTGACTGTCTCCTTGGCCACTGTATGTCTGTCTGTCTTTTTTTTTGCTGACTGTCTCCTTGGCCGCTGTTTGTCTGTCTTTTTTTCTGTGTATCTCCTTGGCTGCTGTCTGTCTGTCTGTATGTATCGTTTTGTCTGTCTTTTTTTGCTGTCTCCTTGGCCACTGTATGTCTGTCTGTCTCTTTTTTTGCTGAGTGTCTCCTTAGCCTTTGTATTTTTTTTTTTTTTTTGCTGTCTCCTTGGCCACTGTCTGTCTGTCTTTCCTTGTCCGCTGTCTGTTTTTTTTTTCCTTTCAATCTCTCTCCTTGGTTCCCTGTCCTTCTGTGAGTGTCTTTCACTGCCACCTTTTCTGTCAGTCTGTCAGTCCCATCTGTTTGGCCCCGTCTGTGTGTGTGGAGATGTCGGTGGCATGTCGGTGGAGGTCCGGGATGTTGGGGGAATATTGGGGATCTTAGGGAGGATGTAAATTATTGTGCCCCTTTTCCCACCTACCTTTTTTTTTTCTAATCAATCAGCAAATGGCACAGAATAACCGCTGCTGGGAGAAGTAACCCGCCACTCATACCGCCGCGCACGCTTTACCAACTTCTCTGCTACAATTTCTCTGCCGGCCACAGAGCTACGGATGCACAGAGCCACCAGGCCAGAAGTGTGCATGCGCGCTAAGGGAATTATTATAGCTTGGAGGGATGGAGCTGCTGAGCTGTAGCTTTTCCTATGATTTTGTTTGTTGTATATTTCCTGTTATGCTTCTGTGATATAAAAAAAGAATTATAAAAATTAAAAAAAATAAAAATATTACTTCTTGCTTTCAAAACAAAAAACAACACTCTTCATCCATATGCATCTTACAGGACTCTCCGACCTAGTAATCAAAACCTGCTCACCATTCCTCCAATAAGAGAACTCTTTTATGACACTAGACGCAAATCCATCTTCTGTCACAGCTCCCACACTGTGGAAAACTCTTTAGATAAATTCAAATACAAACTTAAAACGTTCCCCTTTAAAGACACCTTTACCCTGTAAACACTATTTCCCTTGAAATTCGAATATCCTTTACAGAAATCTTAAGGCAACCAAAACGCTTTTTTTTAGAAACGACCTCCCTAGCCTAATTGTATCTCCCTCTCCCATTTTCCTTTTTTATTTTTATTTTCACCTCGATGTATTTATTAATCTTTTCTTCCCATCCTCTCCTAATGTATCATGTACGTTCATGCGTACATGTTTCCCCCTTTTTTTTTTTTTAGTTTAGATAAGTTTTTATTCTTTTTATTACTTTTACTACATATTATTGTAAACCGTTTAGATACCTATATGATAAACGGTATATCAAAAATAAAGAAACTTGAAGTGACATCAGAAGGGAGCCATGGCTAGCACGAACAGCAGGTGGAAGATGCTGCTGGCACCAGCACATATTTCAAGGGATGAAGGAGGAGGAGGAGGAGAGGCACCGGCACCCCCGAGGGCCCCGACAGCACCCAGGGCGGTCCACTCCCTGCCCTCCCCTTGCTCTAAATACTGTATGTATTAGTATGTTTTAATGATGTGTTTTATTGTAATCCGCTTTGGAAAAAAAAGTATACTCTGGAGGAGAGGAAGGACAGGGGAGATATGATACAGATGTTTAAATACTTGAAAAGGTATTGAAAAACCAATCTACTCCAGAGAAGAGAAAATGGTAAAACTAGCGGGCATAATTTGAGATTGCGGGGAGGAAGACTCAGGAGCAATGTTAGGAAATTCTTCTTCTTTTTCACAGAGAGGGTGGTAGATGCCTGAAATGCCTTCCCGAGAGAAGTGGAGGAGAGGAAAACGGTGATGGAATTCAAAAAGTGTGGGATAAACATAGAGGTTCTCTAATTAGAAAATGAAGAGCTAAGGCCAGTAGTGGACAGACTTGCACAGTCTGTGTCCCATATGTGATGATTTGGTGTAGGACTAGGCTGGAGAGGGCATCGATGGGAACTCCACTAACTTGGAACATGAGAATGTTACTGGCCAGACTTCATGGTAGATATCCTGCAAACAGGATGGTTGGATTGGGTGGAATGAGCTTGGATGGCAACTTCAGCATTGGGAACCTAGAACAATCCCAGGTGGACTTTACAGTCTATGACCCAGAAATATAAAAGAAGAGACACGTTAATTTAATCATGCATTTATAATGGGTAGACTGGATGGACCATTCAGGTCTTTATCTGCCGTCATTTACTATGTTACTATGTTAAGTGGAATAAAAATACAGTAATAAACTAATGGTAGTAAATCACACAAGCAGCTGACATGGGCAACTCCGGTCCTCGAGGGCCAGAATCCAATCAGGTTTTCAGGATTTTCCCAATGAATATGCATTGAAAGCAGTGCATGCAAATATTCCTTGGGGAAATCCTGAAAGCCCGATTGGATTCCAGCCCTCGAGGACCGGAGTTGCCCATGTCTGAGCTAGGCTCTGCACTTTTCCCTGCTACTTCTGGAGAGGTGAAATAATGGTGGGAGAGAGGGGGACTCGGGGGAGGGGGGTGCTCACAAATATATTTGCCTCGGGCCCAATACAGTGTTAATCCAACTCTGGGTAAATAACTTATGTGCACTGGTTACAGAATAATGTTTGGCTCTTAGGTGTTCCCTCTAAGCCAGTGGTCTCAAACTCAAACCCTTTGCAGGGCCACATTTTGGATTTGTAGGTACTTGGAGGACCTCAGAAAAAAATAGTTAATGTCTTCTTAAAGAAATGACAATTTTGCATGAGGTAAAACTCTTTATAGTTTATAAATCTTTCCTTTCGGCTAAGTCTTAATAATAATATTGTAATTTATAGCTAAAGAGATATATGATCAAGAAACTTTTATTTTACTTTTGTGATTATGATAAACATACCGAGGGCCTCAAAATAGTACCTGGCGGGCCGCATGTGGCCCCCGGGCCTCGAGTTTGAGACCACTGCTCTAAGCAGAGCTTGTGGGCAATTGCTGATACATTTTATATGGTCGTTACACGGTCGCTCACAAAAATATTGACCTGACCCGACTTTCTGACAAAATAAAACTATTAAAAAATTCAACTAAGTCAATTATCATATGTGTAATTTTTTTTTGTGCTATATTCAGAAATGCATTGCTAATACTGGGATCAAAACCTGTTGCTCACACACACACACAAAAGGTTTTGCATGCAGCGGCCTACTCCATAGAAGGAGCGTTGTGCGTAACTTCCAATTACTGGCTCTGATAATGCTGGTATTCTGTTATATAGGCATTCTATTGACACCAGGATATAGAACTGCCTTTACAGGCCTCAGATAAGGTACTGGGGAAGTAACCAAGAAACGAGGGCTTCCACCCACTTTGCAGAGTCAACATTCCAGTTGTGATTTTCCAGAATTATTTTCGTAGTATGTCAAAGTAAATCATGACAGAAAATGTGAACACAATGGTTATGAAGCTGAGGAAAAGCTATGCCCAACAGCAGTAATTCCAAAGTGCTGCTACTGTTTACAGCTAAATTAAACACAGATATGAACTTGCTCGGAGGAAGGCTTTGCCGTCGCCAGTTACTGCCTATAGAGTCATATTTTTCCGCTATCAATGTGGGAACAGAATGACTTACAAAACATCTGGAAGGCCCAAAAGACTGTTGTGCTTTTCCATACACAGAGAAAATGTCCCCGATTGACTCATTCATTTGACATGGTCAAGACCAGATTTTAATGCACTGTATGGCCATTAAACAAAGCCCTTGTCAAGCAGAGATGGATCAGTTTGTCACAGATGGAGCTGCTTAAGCAGTTCACAGTATGTCTGTGGTGGTGAGCTGCTTTGTCCTGTCCTGTCCTTTGTATGTGACATGGTGGGCTGATGCTTGCTAAAGATCGGTATCAAACCTAGCATACCCCTGCATGCAGCAAGACTGTAAGATGAGTGAAAGTCTCACTCCCAATATATAAAATATTGGAAAGAATTATACAACAGGACTTGACATCTATTGGGAGATACAATACGTCTTCAAAAGAAGGGACAACACTTCATCAAATTTGGCACGCAGGAAGAAAATCTGAATATCCTGGATGAGTCTGAGATCAGTATTTTTAGAGCCCCAATAGCTTTCCTATGTGCTCCTTGTCAAAAGTCCGCCTCCTCACCCTGGCTTCTTATCAACAAAGAGCAGAAACAGAAAATACTTGCTCACGTCCCTACATCACACACACAACTCCCACATATACTGTTTGCTTGTTAGGTGCCCTCAACCCATGTTTGAGTCCTATCGACTAGATGCCCCCGGTGTTATCTTGTGTGCACGAGGTTCCTCGCGCCTCATTCCCTCTGACATTGCGACGTCAGAGAGCAGGCGGGCTGCACGCAGCTTCCGGCTCAGGTGCACTACGCCCGAGGAGCCACTGCACTCGACTTCCGGTTCACGCGCAGGACGCGGCTTCGTGCACACTGCGGGCTGGGAGGAGGAGGGAGCCGCATAAATCAGCCAGGTAGGAGCCAGCCAAATGATTTTATTTTCAATTAAGTGGTTGAATTGTGTCAATTGTGAGAATTTTCATCGGCTGTCTATATTTTGTACTGTTGAGGAAGAAATGCATTTGTTTCTTTTTCTCTGGGGTTGTACTGCATGCAGAATCTTGAATGTTAGGGTTTCCTTTATAGATATTAGTACTTTTAGGTTTTGGTCCCGTATTTGCATGAGGTTATCTGTGTTCTGGTAGGAATGAATGTTGAGAAGCATACAGTCTGCTTTGTGTAGTTTAATTTTGTGGTTAACCATTATGTGTTGTTAATAAGATTATATTGTGTGCGTATATATGAAAAATGAATGGGAAAAATGGTTACAATTAGTACTATTATGGGGGTGGGGTCTGGAGTGGAGATTGGGCGGGGTCTGGCCCACAACTTAGCCTGTGTTTTGGATTTCGGCCCCTTAATGTGACTGAGTTTGACACCCCTGGACTAGATGAACAACAGTGGCCAACCCAGGTCGCAAGTACCTGGCAAAAACCCAAAGAGCAGCAACATTCCCGAGCTCATATTATGATGTCATAATGCCTCATTCCACCAGTGCCTAAGAGCCAGCCTCATCAGTGATGTCACAATGGCTTGATTGCCCTATACTTGACTCACATAAGAACTGCCATATTGGGAAAGACCAAAGGTCCATCAAGCGCAGTATCCTGTTTCCAACAGTGGCCAACCCAGGTCCCAAGTACCTAGTTAGATCCCAAATAGTAAAACAGATTCTATGCTGCTTTTCCCCAAAATTTCTTGGTTATTACAGCTATAACTTTTGTTTTCATACTCAACAACGATACATTGATAAAAAGACATTTTATGTAAAAAATAAAAATAAAAAACTAGCAGTATTTTATTAAATGCACTTTATTGTAGGTGGCCAAAGTATATGTCTCACATGCTAGGCTTGTATATTTGTAAACTGTTTATTAGACAGTCTCCTTTTACCACTCACTTAACTTTAACTTCCACTTGATTCTATGCTTAACTTTTCTATGCTTAACTTGATTCTATGCTTAACTTTAACTTCCACTTGAAACCCCTTGCTGTTAAGCTGTACCTTATGTAATGGTACATTGTTTCACTTTGAATGTAAAGCTGTAACTGATTTTTGGGGAGAACGGGATATAAAACCAAATATAATATATAAGTCTAAAAAGAAATTGGTTTTGTGCAAGTCCAGCGTCATCCCCATGGTTGATTTCAACGTGTTCAACGTGTATAACTGTAGGCCACCTACCCATACCCCACACACTCACAAATGCAACTCCAGTGACTCCAGTTCTGACCTTGGGGTTGCCTGCGCTGCTGAATCCAGTGACTCCAGCTCCAGTGCTATTTGCATCCATGATTCAGCTCTATTCACTCCATCTCCTGTGACTCTCTTTCTGGCAGCTTTGGCTCTTGTTTTAAATCTTAAAGAATGGTGGGGGTGCAAGAAGACGTCAAATGGGGTGCAGAGATTGGTCTTGAAATCTAAGGCGATTGATTTGGAACTTTCTAGACAAAGTGAAGGCGATGGTATTACAGTCGTGTTCTACTGTTAGTATTTTGTTTACACCTCTGTTATTGGCTCACTGTGACATCTGTCACTAGTTGATATCTGGTTTAGGAAGAGGGTGTGAGGGTTTCATCGATCAGCTAAAGGGATTTAGGAACCAAAAAAAGTTAAGAACCCCTGCTTCAGAGGCTTTGCTCTGAGCCAGTCCAACGATCCCAGAGGGAAAGGAAATGGAATTTGAAATACTGCCCTTCTGTGATTATAAGTAGTTTAGATATTTTTTTATTCATTTATTCAGATTTATGTCCTGTCCTCCTAGAAGAGGTCAGAACTGGTTACAAGTTTACATACATAATAAAGCATAACAGGGGCTGCATAGGAAAGTCGAATAGGGTAGAGCATGACAGTACATTTTTAGGTCATGACCTGATAGGGGAACATGACTTTAGTCAAAAAGAATAGCAATGCTTAACAGAATATGAAGGACAAGACCTCATACAGCATGGGGTATTGATGTCATGAATTTGGTAGTCAAAACAAAAAAAGTGCACAAAATCTCGTATCAATGAACAAACTTAACTTAAAATGAAAAAATGTGCTGTAATGGCCTACCAAATTCATAACTTAAATTAGCCACCATTCTTATCGCATAAAGTTCTTCAGAATGCCACACGATTTTAGCGTATGGTAGCTGTCCTCATAAGAACCTTTGTGTTATGCGTTTTTTCATTCAATATATGATTTTATGGTTTTCTTTATAATGATAGCAAAAGTACCCTGATGAAATAATGAAACGCGTCGGTGGGGATTGAGCCAGACCCAGTCTATTAAGAAAAAGAAAAAGATAAGTAAAAGCTACTTTTGCTATCATTATAATATTAAGCACAAGCACTTTATAACTTATAAAGAAAACTTATAAAGAAAACCATAAAATCATATATTGAATGAAAAAACGCATAACACAAAGGTTCTTATGAGGACAGCTACCATACGCTAAAATCGTGTGGCATTCTGAAGAACTTTATGCGATAAGAATGGTGGCTAATTTAAGTTATGAATTTGGTAGGCCATTACAGCACATTTTTTCATTTTAGTTAGGAGTGAATAGAAGTCCATTCCATGTTTATAATTATGTTTGTACTTTTATGGAAACCACATAGATCATAGGCAGTATATACATTTTTAAATAAATAAATTATAGCGCCTGACAGTACGAAGCAGGTGAGGCAGTATATAAGAGAGCATGGCATTGTATTAGGATGCTTGGCAGTACATGGTATGGAGTACATACAGGAGCCGTGCTCTGGAGCTGCTGGTAACTGTTGTACCTTTGTTGTGCGTACACAACTCAGGCACATTTTTTAAAATGCAGCCCTACTGGCAGGGAGGCCCAAAACCAGGACCCCCCTCTTCCGATCTCCCCGACCACTCCCACCACCCCAAAACAAAATCCTGGTGGTTTAAGTGGGCTGGGGAGGATCGGGTCATTCTCCCCCCCAGTCTGAAATCCTCCACCAATGACAACACCCTCCGTATCTTTTGTCAAAAATCAAGGAGAAGGGATGCCCACTCCCTCCTGTCTTGAAGATCCGCTTCTTCAAAATGGTGGCCCTTTCCCATCCTGATGCATCCTGGGATGTACTGGAAGTGGCCTAAAACCCCTCCCCTGAATCAATCAAAGTCTTAGGCCCCTCCAGTGCCAATGATGCACCGGAAGGGGAAAGGGCCACCATTTTGAAGAAGCCGGCGGGTGCACTGGGAGGGGTCTAAGGCCCAGTTTGGCTCAGGCACCTAAGGCCAGGCACCTTAAGCACCTGAACCAATCAGGACCTTAGACCCCCCCTCCCAGTACATCCCAGGATGCCCCACCTGACCTAGCCCACTAGACTACCAGGAGTTTGTTTTGAAGTGGTGGGAGGGGGGATCAGGTAGAGGAGGGGCCTAGTGTCTGGAGAGGTGTCGGAGAATCCCGGTTTTGGGCTCATACGACTTCTTTATTTTTTTTAATGGGTGCAGCTGTGTGAGCGCCACAGCTGCGCCCATTAAAAAAATTAAAAAGCAGCCTCTGCCTGCCTGCTAGTTGAGCTGATCAAGGAAGGGGAATCCCCTGATCAGCTGAGCCAGCAGGTCTTCCCCCAGCTCAAATGATGGAAGATTCCCCTGCCCCCATCAGCTGTACCATCAGGCAGGGAGAGCAGGGTCTGCTTTTTCAGACGGGTTAGGCAGGAGGAGGAGCAAGCGCCAGGTATTTGTTACCTCAGTTGGGAGCTTTGTGTATCCCCACAGACTATCTGATCCCATTCATAAAAGTCTTGAATAGCTATTTTACATTGAAATCATTTTATTAAAGTATAAAAAGGAATAATATGCAGTACAACTGTCATTTTATAAATCACAAATACAGAAAAAGGATCAACAAAACCCATCTCCCCTCACATTATCCCCTACACTATCAGGAAACCTGAATGCTACATAGAAAATTCATCCTAACAGAATACCTCGGTCACACACAGAACACAAATGCCAAATACATAATAATTGACCAAAAATGCTAAATATAAATTAAACCAAAATCTCAAGAAGCCACATCTTCCATATAGTATAACACCAAAGAAATAAAAAGATTCATTTCCTCCTATACTTTACCCTGGATCCTACCCATGTCTAACACCAGCACCGGCAGGATAAACATTTTAGTTCATATATATTCTAATCACAAAATAGAAAATAAAATTGGCTGGTCATTATTCAAATCATGTTGGTCCCAGGCTCTGGTTTCTGTTTGCCATTTGATGTTTTCTTTCCCTGGGCTCACCATCCATCTCTGTACTCCCCTTCTCTTTCCCTTCCCTCCCCCCGGAGGTCTGGCAACCTTCCCTTTTTTTTTCCATCTCCATCACCACAGTCCAGCATTTCTCTAATGACCATTGTAAAGTATTCACATACATATCCATAGCAGAAAGACAGTAAGATGAGTGAAAGTGCTCACACCCAAAGTTAGGTGTGAGAAGCATGCCAAACTAGTATTCTGTAAGGCACACTCTGTGCAGAGTGCCATTTATAGAATACTATCTTAGTGCAGATTAGAGAATGACACAGTGGCAGTTACCCGTGGGTAGCCGCAGGTAACCCACCAAAATGGTGGTGGGGGGGGGGGAGAAGTGCTCACTGTGGGCACGGGGACAAGGCCATCCACCGCCCCGTGGAGTGGTGAATGGCCTTGTCCCCTCAGTTAAGGGAGGGAAGACGTGCGGTCACCGATCACCTACCTATGGCCAAATCTATCTCCCTCTCTCCCTCCCCCTTACCTTCGAGGCACTTTAGTAAAGAAACTTACTGAAGCCGGCGAAACCTGCCTGTCTGTGTGTGGGCGGAAGCTTCTCCTCTGACGCAACTTCCGGTTGCCCACTCCCTCCTGCCTTGAAGGGCCGCTTCTTCAAAATGGTGGCCCTTTCCCATCCTGGTGCATCCTGGGATGTACTGGAAGCGGTCTAAAGTCCTGACTGGTTCAGATGCCTAAAACCCCTACCCTTCCTGTTGCGTCAGAGGAGAAGCTTCCGCCCAAACACACGTGACTGCAGGCACAGGCAGGCAGTCTCCGCCGGCTTCAGTAAGATTCTTTACTAAAGCATGCGCATATAACACTCTCTCTCTCCTCCCCCGAGGCGGATGTCGGACGTGGCGGTCTGCCCTGCCCAGAGTACCAATATACAATTCTTTGTAGTCCATTGGTCAAGGTCAGGTGTTTAGCTAGTAAGTTTTTATTGCTTTTCTAAAGTTGAGGAATCCTTGAAGGGATCTGATCTGTGGGAGGCAGTCAATTCCAGTGGCTCGGTTTACAATCGAAGGGCAGAGGGCCCGCTTTGGCACATTTGGGGGAAGTTTAGCCATCCCATAGTCCAGTGCTATGTCGTGCAAGGATTTCAACGCTAGCATCTGGCCCTTGCAGACACAACATTTGGCTAAGGGCAGCCAGTGAGCCGACGTTAGAGCCTGGGAGACAGGGTTGAGGGCACGGAGGATTTTTTAGAAGCCTGATTGCCGCGTGTTGAACATGCTGAAGACGTCTTTCCCCTTATCTGTTCAACTGTCCATCCTGTGTTCATATTTGATATGCTAGTGTCATGCCTGTTGCGGGTAGGGCAGGGAAAGAGAGCTTAGCTGCATCTTGATATATGCAAAGAAAGGGCTGCTGTGGCTCACCGGTTTAACTGCTGCCTCAAATCCCGGTGCTGCTCCTTGTGACCCTGAGCAAGTCACTTAATCCTCCAGTGCCCACCGCTTTGAATGTCAACTTTGAAATGCCAAAGTGACAAACAGGTGGTTTGCAAGTCCCCATTCCCTTTCATCAAGTCCAGTTTACAAGTAACTGGCATAAACCCACAGAGTAGCAACATTCCAGAGCTGAGATTGTGATGTCATAAAGCCTCATCAGTGATGTCACAATGGCTTCACTGTCCTATACTTGACTCGCATAAGAAGAGACAGACTGAAGGTGTGGCTCACTGGTTGAGCTACTGCCTCTGCACCCAGAGCTTGCGAGATCAAATCCCGGTGCTGCTCCTTGTGACCCTGAGCAAGTCACTTAATCCTCCAGTGCCCACCGCTTTGAATGTCAACTTTGAAATGCCAAAGTGACAAACAGGTGGTTTGCAAGTCCCCATTCCCTTTCATCAAGTCCAGTTTACAAGTAACTGGCATAAACCCACAGAGTAGCAACATTCCAGAGCTGAGATTGTGATGTCATAAAGCCTCATCAGTGATGTCACAATGGCTTCACTGTCCTATACTTGACTCGCATAAGAAGAGACAGACTGAAGGTGTGGCTCACTGGTTGAGCTACTGCCTCTGCACCCAGAGCTTGCGAGATCAAATCCCGGTGCTGCTCCTTGTGACCCTGGGCAAGTCACTTAATCCTCCAGTGCCCACCGCTTTGAATGTCAGCTTTGAAATATCAAAGCCACAAAAAGGTGGTATACAAGTCCCAGATCCCTTTCCCCTCCCCAAATTCATAATGTAAGCAGCAGGAGGAGATTTCACTGTTATGCAAATTTGCTTTTTTTTTGCTGATGCTACAGCTTTAAAGAACATTGTAAAATAAACAGAAGCAGTTAAGAAAACAAGTCTCCTTATATATTAACTGAAAATTAAAGCTACCAAGAGAAATCCTATGTTCTGTTTAACATACAGCATTTGGTTTCCTAACTGATGAATTGGCTTGCAAGCAGGCACCTCAGAGGCAGAGATTGTTCAACATTTTTTAATGAAACTTCAGGAAATATTTGTTCACGGAAAGGGTGGTGGACGCTTGGAATGCCCTCCTGGTGGAGGTGGTAGGAATAAAAACAGTGATGGAATTCAAAAAGGCACGGGATAAACACAGAGGAGACTTATTTAGCAAAAGGATGGAATCAACGTATGGAGCATTTCTACTGTAAATGACTTTTCATGCTTCAAATAGCAGAGGAGCAACCTATGTTGAATGGCTGAAACAACCCTTACTGGGCAGACCAGATGGGACATGCTGGTCTCTATCTTCCAAAACATTGTACAAGTGGGGATGGAACTGTATGCATCAACCAGGGATAGATTACATGAGTATTTCTTTATTAAAATATAAGAACATAAGAAATGCCTCCGCTGGGTCAGACCGAGGTCCATCGCGCCCAGCAGTCCGCTCACGCGGCGGCCCCAGAGGTCCAGGACCTGTGCAGTAAACCTCTATCTATATCCCTCTATCCCTTTTTCAGCAGGAATTTGTCCAATCCATTCTTAAACCCCAGGCTTTCGGGGCAGGAGCGATCTTCCTATGCTCCTGCCCCGTGTAGATCGCCAATAGGAAATGGCTCTGGGGAGTTCCCGTAGTCTCTACATATATACTTGTTATTACTCTTTTTATTTATTACAGTTTTGGTTCCTTGTTATATTGATACTTTTAAAATTCATCCCTCAGATACTGATTAGAGAATGACACGGGGAAAAAAATCTGTCCCAGTCACCACCCCGTCCCCGGTCCACCATCCTCTGCACCTCCCCGTCACCGTCACCGCCTCGTCACCGTCACTGCCATCCCATTTACTGCCCTGTCACCGTCCCCGCAGCATCCATAAAAGCCTCAAACAGGTATGATTTTATATACTTATCTTTATTAACGTATAAAGGAAACATTCTTTTCAACTTACTTAACTAAACAAAAACAAAACACAACCTGTACTATCCAGGGAGCAGGGAAGGATACAACAATTTCTCCCAGGATCAGAGATCCACCACGCCATGTGTTGAAACTGGAAAGCAGTGTGTGTATCCATTCCCATGGGTTACTGAACACGTGCTGGATTCCTCCAGTCTTGCAGCACATGTTCAGTATTCAGTAACCCATGGGAATGGATACACTAGTAGATTTTTAAAAAAACCACACAAAAAAAAACCCTGCTCCGTGCTGCAAGAGCAGCTCAACCAGTCTCCGACCGGTCACTGGAGCAAAGAATGACACCCTCCCCCCCCCCCCCCCGGGAACCTTGGGCAGGCAAGCAGTAGGAAAGTGTGCACCTTACCTCTTACAACTAGTTGTAGCGCCGAGCCAATGAAGTTTTCAACTCCAAGTCCGCAGTGACTCCAGTCCAGGCAGCGACTCCAGTCCTCTCAGCTCCCCAATCCCAATGGCTACTGCTGCGCCACTACAACCCATTAAATATCATGTGTGGCAGTAGCGATTGGTCCCCTGCTTGAGCAGTAAGAACTGACTAATCAGGAGCCAGTATATTGAAGGGGGCGGAGTCAATGCGGCAACGTGCAAATCGGCGGTGGAGAGTTGGGGGAGATAGACAGCATGGCCGCCGGAAGAATCAGACACGGTGAAGACACGGTAAATCTCGGTCACATAGAGGGGGGTACATTTGCCTGCAGGGACAAATCTTTTCACCGTTCTTGCGGGCGGTGAAAACTTTTGTTCCCATGTCTGCGGTGATTTGGCTATGGAGTCTCCATAGCCCACGGCCAAACCATAGCACGCCATGGCTTCCCGCGGGGATTGCTCACCATGTCCTTCTCTAATACTGATTACACCCCTGAGGCAGGCTCAAATGCCAAAACATGGACTGTGTTGGATCCATGACACACAGTGAATATATGATGGAGACTATTATATTGTAATAAATATTTACTCATTCAATCTACCCCTGGTTGATGTGTACAGTTTCACCCCACCTGTACGATTTTGTATCATCTTCTCATGGGGTTTATTTCCTTGGTCTTCATCTACCTTCATTTACTATGTTACTGTATCTACCTTGTTTCATTCTCCCATCTAGAGCAGGATATTTATGATTGTGGCAATGGATTCTGGGGTCCGGAATATACTTGATCTTCTGTGCAGAAAACATTTTGCTTCTCTTGCTTATGTTCATAACCTTGCAACAGAATACAGGGCATAGTAAAGTGAAGGTGAAAATGAGTCAATACATCCAGCCGGCATAACCTGGAACAGAGAGATTCCCAGAACGATACCTGCTGGAAATGAAATGGTTTGAGAGCACCTGAGGGCTGAGACTGAGGAAGGAAAAGAGGGGAGAGGCTGCTGGAAGATCCCTCATCCTGACTTACACTTCCAAGCTGCCCTAGTGGAAACCTGTAAAGATTAATGTTTAAAGAAAGGGAGGCGGCACTGTGTCAGCCCCAGATCAAAGGCAAATCTGGAAAGGAAAAGGATCTGTGGGAAACTGAAGATAATGTATAGTCTTCAGTCTCCGAGACGTTGATAGGGCATCCCAAGAGTCAGTATGTTTAATTAACCAAAGATAATTAAAAAAAAAAAAAAGAGACCATGCCTCACCAATTTGTTTCATTTTTTTTAAAGTGTGAATAAACATTTGGATAAAGGTGAGGCAGTTGATGTAGTGCAGTGGGACCAGACTATCCCTAATGAATATGCATGAGAGATTTGCATTCCTTTCTCCTCCATTATATGCAAATCTCTCTCATGCATATTCATTAGGGATATCCTGAAAACCCGACTGGCTGGTGGTCTCCTGGGACAGGGTTGGGAACCACTGATGTAGTGTATGTAGCTTTTCAGAAAGCTTTTGACAAAGTCCCTCATGAGAGATTCCTGAGAATTTTTTTTTTTTAAAGTCACGGGAAAGGAGACAATGTTCTATTGTGAATTGGGAACAGCCTAAAAGAAAACAGAGAGTAGGTTTAAATGGCCAGTTCTTTCAATGGAAGAAGGTGAACAGTGGCATGCCCCAGGGCTTTGTACTAGAAATGGTGCTAATTAACATATTTATAAATAATTTGGGGACAAGTGCCCATAGTACTGCCCGATTCGTCTATTTGTTGTCTGGAAAAAAAAAATAAAAATAATCAGACTCACCAATTCAGTGAAAAACATCCTAACTCCCCCATTCCACTACTCCCCCCCCCCCTCCCCGACATACCTCCGGCCTCCAAAAGCAGCGATGGCCGGTCAGCAACAGCCAAATCGAATCGAAAAAAATTTCCCTGAATCAGGCAGTTCTAGTTTACAGTGTTACACATTCAGAAGAATCCAAATCACAGTTCCCTGATGCTGGGTTCCACATTAGGAATCACCTCTGACCGAAAAAGCAAACAGAATGCTAGGAATTATTAGAAAAAGAATAGTAAATAAGTCAAACAACATTGCCACAATAGTATAGCAGATGAAAATCTGCATAGTCCATCCAGTCTGCCCAATAAGATAAACTCATAGCATATGATGTAATATAACGTGTGTGTAATTGATCTTGCCATAGAAATCTGCCCTGCACTGTCCTGGATTTGCCATCTAAGCACCACTAAGTTTTCTTTAGATTCCATTCTTGTTGTTATATAGGATTCCTTTGTGTTAAGAAGCATAAAAACATGATAGCAGATAAAGGCCAAATGGCCCATCCAGTCTGCCCAACCGCAGCATCAGCTATATCCTCCTCTCCCTATTGGCTAACGCTCTTTACACTTGCATTGTGATGTCATAGAGCATTATTGCTATAGACTAAGACTCTTAACACTTGCATTATGAAGCTATAGAAACATGATGGCAGATAAAGGTCAAATGGCCCATCTATTCTGCCCATCCACAGTAACCATTATCTCTTTCTCTCTCCGAGAGATCCCACGTGCCTATCCCCAGGCCCTCTTGAATTTAGACACAGTCTCCGTCTCCACCACCTCTTCCGGGAGACTGTTCCACGCATCTACCACCCTTTCTGTGAAAAAATATTTCCTCGGATTACTCCGGAGCCTATCACCTCAACTCATGCACATTTACACCGTGCAGGTATTTAAAAATCTCTCAAGAATACTAATAATAATATCAAAACATAAATTCAAAAGTTATAAAGAAATGTTATTATCCAAGTGGTTTGGATACCCCCTGAAAAATCATTTAAATTAAGTGGAGAAACAGCCTCAACTTTATGCAGACGGCAACCCAATTAGCTGTTCTAATTCTGTATCATGGGCAAAAAACTCCACAGACTTTCAAAATGTAATGTTTTAAAATAGGAAATCATCCGACCGCTGTGCACAGGGAACAAGGAAAAACAACCAGAGGCACAATCCACTTATCTTCATAGATGTCAGCAATCAGCACATAGTGCTCAATACAGTGTATCGATCTTCATGCTATAGCAAACTAAACGCTGGAATGAAGATAAGGAACTAGCCAACCAGTGGCTGCGTCAGGGAAGCTCCCATTCTCTCCTACTCACAAGGAGCAGTGTTGGATTTGAATCCACACCCCCAGGGTGCTGGGGCCACTGCACCACACAATCCCCTGGCCTGATCCTCTGCTCCGCTGCCTTGGTTTTGTTTTTTCTTCACAGTAAAGCTGGATCTGGAGTTCTTCTCTGGATCCAACTTTGTTAAGAATCAGTCTAGCTGGGATTATTCAGAGGCAGGCCAAGAAAAGATCAGGAGGACACGTCCAGATCCAGCTTTTACTGTATATGAAGAAAAAAAAAAATCCCAACATTTTAAAATAAACAGAAAGTAGAGGAATAAATAAATGGAGGAGGGCAGGGATGAGCAGGGCAAGGGGTGGGGCCACTGACGAATTAATCCTGCCCTGGGTAAAAGCATTTCATGGAGATGCTGCAGCTGTAGGAGTGAACCTGTTGTCTCAAGTGACTGGTTCAGTCCTAGAAGACACTTCTCTCCAGTTCTTCAGGAAGAATCATCCCTGTGGGCATTTGATAAAGTACGAGGGGCCACTGAAAAGTTCCCAGCCCAACCAACAAAGCTGGGGCAGCCTCCATGGATGGCTATATATTTACCCCCTCTTCTATTAAACTGTGCTAGCAGTTTGTAGCGCAGAGGGCCGCGTTGAATGGCCCTCGCTGCTCCTGACGCTCATAGAACATAAGAATCACTGCTGCTGGGTCAGACCAATGGTCCATCGTGCGGCGGCCCTTAGGTCAAAGACAAGGGCTCTAAATGAGTCCAGCCTCATCTGCGTTCATTCCAGTTTACCATGAACTTTGTCTTGAATCCCTGGAGGGTGTTTTCACCTGTAAGAGACTCTGGAAGAGCATTCCAGTTTTCCACCACTCTCTGCGTGAAGAACTTCCTTACATTTGTACAGAATCAACTTTAGAGAGTGCCCTCTCGTTCTCCCTACCTTGGAGAGGGTGAACAACCTGTCTTTATCTACTAAGTCTATTCCCTTCAGTATCTTGAATGTTTCGATCATGTCCCCTCTCAGTCTCCTCTTTTCAAGGGAGAAGAGGCCCAGTTTTTCTAATCTCTCGCTGTACGGCAACTCCTCCAGCCCCTTAACCATTTTAGTCACTCTTCTCTGGACCCTTTTGAGTAGCACCGTGTCCTTCTTCATGTACGGCGACCAGTGCTGGATGCAATACTCCAGGTGAGGGCGCACCTTGGCCCAGTACAGCAGCATGATAACCTTCTCCAATCTGTTTGTGATCCCCTTCTTTATAATTCCTAGCATTTTGTTCATCCTTTTTGCCGCCGTCGCACATTGCGTGGACGGCTTCATCGACTTGTCAATCAGAACTCCCAAGTGTCTTTCCTGTATTCGTGCATGAGACTTTTGTTGCCGACATGCATCACTTTACACTTATCCACGCTGAACCTCATCTGTCATGTCAATGCCCATTCCTCGAGCCTGATTATGTCACGTTGCAGATCTTCGCAATCCCCCTGTGTCTTCACTACTCTGAATAACTTTGTATCATCTGCAAATTTAATTGCCTCACTCGTCGAACCAATGTCCAGATGGTTTATAAAGATGTTGAAGAGCACGGGTCCAAACACTGAGCCCTGCGGCACCCCACTGGTGACGCCCTTCCAGTCCAAGTATTGTCCATTTACTCCCATTCTCTGTTTCCTATGCTCCAGCCAGTTTTTAATCCACGTGAGTATTTCACCCTCGATTCCATGGCTTGCAATTTTCCGAAGTATCTATGAGCGTCGGGAGCTGCGCAGGCCATTCAGAGCGGCTCACTGCGTTAAAAACTGCTAGCGCAATGTAATAGAAGAGGCCCTTAGTCCAGTGATTTTCTGGGGTTTTTTTCATTCTGTCAGAAAAATACAGAACAAAAAAGTGGAAAATTGCTGGACTATATAGCCCTCGAAGGAGACTGGGCTGAGAACTTTCCAGTGGCCCCTCCTTGTGCTCAAACACCTGTTAACATAAATACCCAGTGGCGCTTGGGGGGAGCCCCTCCCCCACCCCCCCTGCTGCATACCTTTTTAACTTCTCCAACATGAGCAGTATGCTCGCCTCAGTGTTGGCACACCCTCTGATGTTACTTCCTAGGTGCGGGTCCCGGAAGTGATATCAGAGAGAGCGCCAATGCCAACGTGAGCAGCAATCTCGTGCCGGAGAAGTATAAAGGTATGAGGAAGGCAATGGCCCACGCACGTGGCAAGGAGAGGAGCGGGAGGTGGGCAGAGGGAAGGGGTGCCACGCCCTTAGGAAGACCACGCCCAAGGTTGGCCACCCCTTCCCCCTTACTACACCACTGTAGTAAGCCTTGAGGAACAGTTGTCAAAAACCGTTTCTTTCTCTTGCAAGATAAGAACGACAGACTAGTATTTGGTAAATACGAAAGAATTGTTCTTTAGGACAGGCCTGCACAACTCCGGTCCTCGAGGGCCGGATCCAGTCGGGTTTTCAGGATTTCCCCAATGAATATGCATTGAAAGCAGTGCATGCAAATAAATCTCATGCAAATTCATTGGGGAAATCCTGAAAACCTGGCCTGGCGAAGGCCGAAGTTGTGCAGGCCTGCTTTATGAGAAGGCCGATATAGCTGTCCTAATGACCAGGTGCTAAACAAGACCTTGAATTTTATTTGCAACAAGTCATGTGTTTTGCAACACATGATAATTTGCCTTGTACAGTATAATAAGGATTCTGCCCCTCTGCCAGGACATTAAACACCCTCCCCCCCTTTATAAAACCATAGCACGGTTTTTTGCACCGGCCGCGGCACTGACAGCTCTGACACTCATGGAAATTCTACAAGCGTCAAAGGTGCTAAAAACCATGCTACAGTTTTGTAAAAAAAGGAGGGGGGCAATTTTGGTAGCTGAGCACCTGATAACCACTACAGTATATGAGCATCTGTCTCTTTTCCTTGTCCTTGAGCTGAATGCAACAGCAAGCATCGAACTGGGAAGGGGTAAAACGCGGACCTGACGGACCTCGCAGCTCTAAACCCGCACGTCCTTAAAAATCCGAGGTCCGTACAACTTGTGTTAGTTTCTGGCTCTGACAGACCTCGGTGACATTTTAGCACAGACGGATCCTAATACTTTTCCCTCCCTAAGCTAAGACGGATCCGTCAGCGCTAAATTGTCATCGAGGTCTGTCAGAGCCAGAAACTAACTACAAGTGGCACGGACCTCAGATTTTTAAGAACGTGTGGGTTTAGATCCGCGAGGCCCGTCAGGCATTTTACCCCTTCCCCATCAAACTCATGCTTCACAGAAAAGTCTGTGCCCCAGTAGTTAAGACTGTGGCGCTCCACTGGATTGTTCTGCAGAGAAATATGGAAAAGACCACTCAACCTTCAACTCCCCTCCCCCCTTCTTAATGGATCCATTTTAGATAATGATGGTCCTATTATTCATGCCCACCAGATTTTAGAGTAGCCATATTCCCTTCTGCCCAGTATCGATGTCATTTAGGCAGCCAAGAAATTATGAAGGTTTCGTTTTGGAATATGAAGATGTATTTTCTGTGCTCAGGCTAATTATGCATTAGAAATAAAGACTGCAGCTGGACCATTTGTGACAAACAGATGTTTCTTCAATCCTGAAAGTTATTTTTAGCAAGGAGGCAAAATCACACTTAAAAGAAAATATATTAAAAAGCAGCAACTACGTATGTGCAAATATATAGACATACAGTGGTGCCTCACACAACGAACTTAATTCGTTCCAGGAGCAAGTTTGTTATGCGAAAAGTTCGTTATGTGAAACACGTTTTCCCATAACAATACATGTAAAAAAAAATAATTCGTTCTGTAGCATAAAATATGCTAAGATGACATAAAAAAAGATAAATTTACCTTGTTAGAGCTGTTAGCATGATATAGAGGGGATATATGTGAAGGGGAGGGGAGACAGGGGTTTTGTTGATCCTTGCTGTGTATTATAATCACCCCCCACATACTCCCCAGTACCTTTTTTAATTCCTCCCATCTTTCCCAGCCAGTGGCGTACAAGCCAGAAGCGCAGAGATCAGGAGCAATTCCTCTGCACGCCTGTGTGGGCCCATGCCGATCTCCGAATGGCTGCAGTTAGTTCTTGTGAGTCCCGCGAGAGCTGACTGCAGCCATTCAGAGATCAGCGCAGGCCCAGGCGGCGGGGGGGAGGTTTAAACATATGCGGTGGCGGCGGGGGGAGGTTTAAACATATGCGGTGGCGGCGGGGGGAGGTTTAAACATATGCGGTGGCGGCGGGGGGAGGTTTAAAATATGTAGCGCCAGTTAAGCGATGCAGCTCGGGCGACTTCGTTGTGTGAAACGAAGTCCGTTGTACGGATCAAGACAAGAAGTTCGTTGTGCGCAGCGTTCGCTGTGCGAGGCGGCCGTTATGCGAGGCACCACTGTATATAATTTCCCAAGCAACTTGAAATAAAATGTTTTCCTAAAAGAAGGACATGCGGCGTCTCCTACTGAAAGTGGCAGTCTTTTACTGAGAATTAAGTCAGACCTCTGGGGTTTTCTTCTCCTTCTGATAAAAGGCTTTGAAACTTTAAATCTTCAAAACTATAGGGGAAAAGAGGCCCCCAGACTAGTGTTTCTTAATCAGCATCTGAAATTGGGAGGGGGGGGAGAGAGAGAGAGGAAAAAAAAGCCCCTTGAAAAGGCCTTGCCACGAGTATGCTGTCACTCAGCCTTCTGCCCGGCTAATCACAAAGAAAGGTTGTGGAGGTGGGGGTCCCCCTGTTACAGAAACCCATGAATATGAATGAAAACCGTAGAAGTGAAAACACCTGGGAGCCAGAACACAGGCTTGGGGCCCAAGACAAGAAAAGGAGAAGAGGGGAGGGGCTGCAGGAAAACCCTTCATCCTGAGCAGCGCTTCCCATCTGCGCTATAGCCCCAGAGAAAAGGAAACCTGTACAGATTAATCTTTAAAGACAGGGAGGAGGCCCAAAGGCGGATCCGAAGAAGGAAACAGCAGTGTATATCTAAAAGAACACAAAGCACACAGTGCATGTACAGTAACTGTTTTGGAAGTAGACATATTTCACTTTCCATTGTCTTAAACATTTTTCTTAGCTTGCATTTGTTGGGGGCAGTCAGGGCCCAAGTGTGTGTGTGTGGGGGGGGGGGGGAGGATATGCAGGACATGGAAAGCTAGAGGATCAGGATTATTTAGGAAAATATGTTACCCTTTTCACAAAACTCGCTCTCATTGTCTGTGCACACTCCAGAGTTCAAGAAAGGGCTGGAAATGGCAGAAGTGTCTGGAAACAGCCGTGACCCAGGGAGTCCAGCTGAAAAAGGATTTCGAAATCTTTTAAACATGTATTTTCTGCTCCAGAAATAATAATAATAAAAAAAGTAGATTGGACAAGGGTGGATACTAATGGTTTTGCTTCTCCTGCTGTCAGAGATGCGATCATGCAGCTTTCACATGAACAATCGACAGAAATAAAGCTTAACCGTACTTTTCAGGCATTTTCAAAAACCCAACGTTGACGTCTATATTGACAATTATTCTGTATCTTTTTTTTTTGTCTTATGTGTTAAAATTATCTTTGCTAGCATCTCAGCAGAATGCATTTTGTACATGGCTTATACTTGGTCATCTAAGCAAAATGTGTCTGAGCTTGCATTTTCTTATGAACGATTCTGTCTTCTCTACATAATGGATTAGAGGCACTGATGACGGCCGCAGCCTATATGGAGAGAATGAAACCGTGAGCTCTCACTTAAATTGTTTTTGCGACTGCGGCTACTTTAATTAAAGTGACTGTGAGTGATTGATGATTTCTATGGACGATCTTGATTGTTTCTCTTTGAATTGATGCAGTAGTAAATTTTCTTTCCCCCTCCTTCTTGGATCAGCCCCCTCCCAGTATCCACCAAATCCCCCCTTGTCCTGCCTACTTTATGAGAGTAAAATACCCTCCTTCCTTACTTTAAGATATTTTCCTCTCTACTTTTTTGGGTCTTTATGGATTTCAGTTGCATCACCTTTAAATGCTGGGATAAATGCTCGAGTGCCTGAGTACATTCATGCAAACCGTTCTGAGCTCCCCCTGGGAGAACGGTATAAAAAAAAGGAATAAATAAATAAATATGAAATCTTATCTTTTTTTTGCAGCCCTCGGGTCTCTCTTTCTCTCTGTATAAATTGGATTGAAGAACAAAGCATAGGCCAAACAGTGTATGAAGCATCCTTAGAAAAGGAGAGAAAGAATATTAAATCGAGGATTATTTTCTTTTCAGCCCTTGTAGTTTAAAAAGAATCTTTTACTATTATTTTTACCATAAGCTTAAGCCTTGGCCTTTTAAGTATCACCCTTCCTCGTTCTCAGTTTAAAACTATCTTTTGGGGGTTTGAAGATACTGTTATGTGCCCAGTTGAGAGAAGAAATCGTCCTTGGACTTCAGAATGTAGCTAAACCCTCCAATCTTGAAACACGAGGAAAATACAGGTAAAAAATTAGCAGGCCTGGGAGAATTTGGGTACTTCCCCCCCCCCCCTGAAAACAAAGAGGAGCAGAAAAGATATCCACAAAATTCAAAACAAAGCAAAAAAGTATACGTGGAAAGAAGATAATCTGGCTTCAGCGAGCTTTGGAAAAAAAAGAAGATAAGAGGTAGTTCAGAGATGCAGTCAAAAATCTAGCAGGATCTATGGTGGGACATATTTCTCTGGAAAGCGAACAGTATTTTGCCAGCCCAGTGTGCCGGTAGTTTTTGTGCGTATTTAAGTTTTGGTTTTCCTAGCAGACAGTTTTGATTAGTGGCTTTTTGTTCAGCTGCTTTTAATGGTGCAGGTTTTGGGGGGTCCCGGGGGGTCGGGGAAGCTTTAATTTGCTGACAAAGGCCCCTTTGCAGGTCAATGCGATGGCACACTCGTCTCTCTCCTTATCCAAAGTCGCTTTTGTTACCCATCGCCTGCTACTCATGCCAGATGGCCACGGAAAATGCTAATTTCTCTCTCTCTCTTTTTTTTTTTTTTGCATTTAATTGTGGTCTTTGCAGATGGAGCCGGGGGGTGTGCGCTTCATTCAAATGCTTTTTAGTTTCTAGGCACGTTTCTAAAGTCCAGTTCAAACCGTGCAGGGATTATTTTGACAGGGAAGTGATCAGATTAAAATCTGCTCCCGGATTTGCCTGAAAGACGCACGTAGACAACCTCGGGACGCCTATTATTTTCAGATACACCCACAAATTATAAATAGAAACATGATGATCAAATGTACTAGGAAGTTTGAAGTAGACTAAACCAATCGTGTGTTTCCGTTTATTGCAGAAGTTCCTTTTATCAAGTTCTACTGAAACATGAGTTTGTTTACTTGGTAGAGATGGGATCAGGCACTTTCACTTATAGAATTTTTTTCTAGCTGTAAACAAATTTACCCCATATACTGTGTGTAGTTTATATATATATATATGTAATAGTATAAACTTTTTGGAGGGTTTGGGGGGACGCCCAAAGATAGATGTGTTTGGAGAAGTTAGAACATAAGAATGGCCATTTTGGGTCAGACCAATATCCTGTTTCCACAGTGGCCAAACACAAGTACCTGAAAGAAACTCAAATAGTAGCAACATTCCAGATACACTTTCTCTGGCATAAAAAGTTCCAAAATGTAACTATTCATTAATACTCCACCCCACCCTTTTTTTTACAAAACCGTAGCATGGTTTTTAGTGCTAGCTGTGGCAGTAACAGTGCATTGGAGCTAATACCCCTGTGGCTAGTTCTAAAAACTGTGCTACGATTTTGTAAAAGGGGGAGTGACCAAGTACCAAAAAAAAATCATCCTGTTTTAAAAGTCTTTATACTTTTTTGAAAGAGTAAAACATTGATTCATTGATTTTGTAGACCTCAATCCTATCTCCCCTCAGCCGTCTCTTTTCCAAGCTGAAGAGCCTTTCCTCGGATTTGAGGAGTTCCATTACCTTATCATTTTGGTTGCTCTTTTTTGATCCTTTTCTAATCCCACTGTATCTTTAAGATACAGTGACCGGAACTGAACGCAACAAGGTGAGCTAGTGCAGTGGAGTGATACAGAGACATTGTATTATTCGTAGTGTTATTTGCCATCCTTTTCCTAATAATGCCTAGCATCCTATTTGCTTTTTCCGCCTCTGCTGCACACTGGGCAGACGATTTCAAAATATTGTCTACAATGACATCTGGATCTTTTTCTTGGGGGCTTACTCCCAAGATGGACTCTTATGAGAGACCCCCTAAAGTCATGGGCTAGAAGGCAAGAAGACAAAGTAGGACAAAATGTTTAATTTTTTTAACGGAGAACAGTAGATAGTGGATCTGTTCTGGGACCAGCGCTTTTAACATATTTATAAATAAAATGGAATTGCGTGAGGTGAACAAAATTGCAAAACACACAAACATTTCTGGAGTTATTAAATCTCAAATACATTTTGAAACATTTCAAAAATGCCTTACAACAGTGGAAAGTGATGTATATAGGGAAAGAATAACCCAAATTATAGCTACACAATGCCAGATTCCTCGTTAGAGTTGCCACCCAGGAAAAAGATCTGGACGTCATCAAGGAAAATGTGCCAAAATCTTCTGCTCAATGGGTGGAAGTAGCTCATAGCAAGAGCATCGGAACAGCGTCAGAGCATTTGGCGCTCCAGGCCATGGTAGAAACCTTTACCGAGGCTTAATAAAGGCGAGGCTTAGTAAAGGGGGAGGGGTGGGGAAGCAAACACAATATTAGGAATTATTAGGAAATGAATAGAAAATAAAACAGACTATATAATGCCTGTATAGATTGTAAGCTCTTTCGAGCAGGGACCGTTTTCTTCTTCTTTCTGACTCTGTACAGCGCTACATGCGTCTGGTAGTGTTATAGAAATAATTAATAGTAGTAGTATTGCTCTAGGATGTAAGCAATGGCCAAACCATAGGCAAAAGAATGCTTTTTTGTTTGGGGGGAGGTTGCAATATCCGCCCCAGACCCCGCCTCCATAATAGTACTAATTGTAATAGCATTTTTTCCATTCATTTTTCATATATACATTAATACATAATGGTTAATCACAAAATTAAACTACACAAAGCACACTGTACGTATGCTTCTCAACATTCATTCCTACCAGAACACAGATAACCCCCATGACAAAGTGTCAAAACTTATCTGTACAACCTGAGTCGTTTAACAATTTTATGTCAAAACACAAGCAAGGCTCTTGTTAATAAATCTGCTCAATCGTGAGGCGTATTGAACATTCAGAAGTGGGTCTCCTGAAGCAGGTTTCGAAACGGGGCCACATCAGGACTCAAGATAAGTAACTTGAGGTTACTCTACTTGTTAATGTATTGCCATACTTTAAGTTTGAGTTAAGCTATAAAATATTAAAAAATTAAACATATAAGGAAAACAAAAAAAAAAGTAACATTGCAACAAGATTCACAATAATGAAAATTTGAAAAGCAGAGATTAATTGACATTCAGTACCAACTATGCAATGACTGGACGGACAAGTTCCACAAGGGGGCAAACACTCCCCATTAGAGCTTCATATTTCTGAGCATATGGAAAACATATCAATTAATGGCTGGTTTTCAGTTTTTTCAAAATAAAAGAGGAGATATGCTGAGAGATTTTCATACATCCATCTTTAGCATTAACTTTCTTCCATTTTTCTGCTTTCTTCTCAAAATCTACTTTTCCATGCCTTCCCTTCCCATCTATCCATGTGTACCATCTCCTCCCTTTTTCTTCTCCCCTACTCCCATCTATCCATAAGAAGCATTTCTTCTTAACTCTTCCCTGCCGCACCCATTGCTGTGCACCATCTCCTCCCTCTGTCTCCCCTTCCCCTCCATCCCTATGCACCATCTCATCCCTCTCCCATGGTCAGACATATCTGTTTTCCCCCCTTCCCCCCTCATATGGTCTGGCATCTCTCTCTCTCCCCTTCCCATTCCAGTAGTCTGACATCTCTCCCACCTTTGAGTCATCTCTCCTCCCTCCCAGTGTAACATTTCTCCCTCCCTCCTCTCTACCACTATCATGTCCAACAATTCTTTTTTCTTCCTTTCCCCATATACATCATCTTTCTTTCCCTCTCATGCCACCCACCTACGTCCAACAATTCTCCATTCCTTTGCCAGATATGGTCTCCAAAATTGAACACAATACTCCCCTTCACTTTTAAGTCTCACAATGACATTCTTGCACTTCTTCTTATCATCGATATATCTAAAAATGTCTTGCCACCCCATTTTACCATGTCAGCTATTTTTTCTTCCATTTGTATCTTTGCTTTCCTGACTAGAATGGATTAATGTAATTCATTTACTAAAATATGTAAACATTGCATGAATATAGAGCTTCATGTTATATAAGTAAAACCTAATTCTTATTTCATGATGAATAACTTTTGGAATATAATGTACCTTAAATAGAAAACTATCTTTAAATAGATTTTCTGCCCCAAGCCAATTTAAATAATAAAAAAGTCACTGAATTTTTATCCACCATGATATAGTTATTAGAGAATGACACGGTGACATAATTCATCACCGTTCCCGGGAAACAATCCTGTGTCATTCTTACGTGTCTATCTCAACCTCAGTCCTTCTACACCAACATTCTTCAATGCAAGGCTTAAGGGTCTGTGGTTGAGCCCATTCATACTCTTGATTCTTCCCTCTCTCTTTGAATAATGACATCGAGATGGTTTCCCACGGTTATCCACGGGGACGGTGATAAATTTTGTCACCGTGTCATTCTCTAATAGTCATCAAAAAGGTAAGTTTTCAACATTTTATTAAAGAAATAGTGAGTCACGCTGACTTAATTCATAAGATGTTATTCCAGATCAAAAGCAAACAGAAATAACAGTTCCTCTAAACCAGTGTGTTCAACCTTGGCACTCATCAGGTCTATGACTATGCATGAGATCTATTTGTAGGTAAATAGATCTTACACATATTTATGAAAGTCATGCAAATAGATCTCATGAAAATCGGACTGGATACTTCTGCTCTAAACTCCTGATGGTCATCAGAGGCCCCTGGTCTTGAGAGATGATAACAGGACAGGAGCTCAGGAAGACCCAGATGCCATCCAGCGGAGGGATACAGCCCCGAAAGCTTCATCACTGGTCCATTGCAAGCTCGAGCATGAATCCCAATTCAGTTTTCAGTTACATCAGCCCTTCGTTTGAGCCCAAATTTTTATCTCGCCCACGCTACATACCACGATCAAAGACTAAGACCAGTTAAATCAGCAAGGAATCCCCATTTCTGCCAAACACAACCACCCCCGCGCCCTCCTCACCTGTTATTCTTGATATATACTGTGTTTTAGGTGGTATAGAGCCTATATTTCTGGTGCCTGTGGCTCAGGGTGACTAAAGTAGGGAAAATCCTGTTATAAATCCTGTGTTTTAGGGTAGCACTGATAGAACCTGCAGTTTTGTTTAAAATACTGTGTTTTAGGTGGTATAGAGCCTATATTTCTGGTGCCTGTGGCTCAGGGTGACTAAAGTAGGGAAAATCCTGTTATAAATCCTGTGTTTTAGGGTAGCACTGATAGAACCTGCATTTTTGTTTAAAATACTGTGTTTTAGGTGGTATAGAGCCTATATTTCTGGTGCCTGTGGCTCAGGGTGATTAAAGTAGGGAAAATCTGTTATAAATCCTGTGTTTTAGGGTAGCACTGATAGAACCTGCAGTTTTGTTTAAAATACTGTGTTTTAGGTGGTATAGAGCCTATATTTCTGGTGCCTGTGGCTCAGGGTGACTAAAGTAGGGAAAATCCTGTTATAAATCCTGTGTTTTAGGGTAGCACTGATAGAACCTGCAGTTTTGTTTAAAATACTGTGTTTTAGGTGGTATAGAGCCTATATTTCTGGTGCCTGTGGCTCAGAGTGACTAAAGTAGGGAAAATCTGTTATAAATCCTGTGTTTTAGGGTAGCACTGATAGAACCTGCATTTTTGTTTAAAATACTGTGTTTTAGGTGGTATAGAGCCTATATTTCTGGTGCCTGTGGCTCAGGGTGACTAAAGTAGGGAAAATCCTGTTATAAATCCTGTGTTTTAGGGTAGCACTGATAGAACCTGCAGTTTTGTTTAAAATACTGTGTTTTAGGTGGTATAGAGCCTATATTTCTGGTGCCTGTGGCTCAGAGTGACTAAAGTAGGGAAAATCTGTTATAAATCCTGTGTTTTAGGGTAGCACTGATAGAACCTGCATTTTTGTTTAAAATACTGTGTTTTAGGTGGTATAGAGCCTATATTTCTGGTGCCTGTGGCTCAGGGTGACTAAAGTAGGGAAAATCCTGTTATAAATCCTGTGTTTTAGGGTAGCACTGATAGAACCTGCATTTTTGTTTAAAATACTGTGTTTTAGGTGGTATAGAGCCTATATTTCTGGTGCCTGTGGCTCAGGGTGACTAAAGTAGGGAAAATCTGTTATAAATCCTGTGTTTTAGGGTAGCACTGATAGAACCTGCAGTTTTGTTTAAAATACTGTGTTTTAGGTGGTATAGAGCCTATATTTCTGGTGCCTGTGGCTCAGGGTGACTAAAGTAGGGAAAATCTGTTATAAATCCTGTGTTTTAGGGTAGCACTGATAGAACCTGCAGTTTTGTTTAAAATACTGTGTTTTAGGTGGTATAGAGCCTATATTTCTGGTGCCTGTGGCTCAGGGTGACTAAAGTAGGGAAAATCCTGTTATAAATCCTGTGTTTTAGGGTAGCACTGATAGAACCTGCAGTTTTGTTTAAAATACTGTGTTTTAGGTGGTATAGAGCCTATATTTCTGGTGCCTGTGGCTCAGGGTGACTAAAGTAGGGAAAATCTGTTATAAATCCTGTGTTTTAGGGTAGCACTGATAGAACCTGCAGTTTTGTTTAAAATACTGTGTTTTAGGTGGTATAGAGCCTATATTTCTGGTGCCTGTGGCTCAGGGTGACTAAAGTAGGGAAAATCCTGTTATAAATCCTGTGTTTTAGGGTAGCACTGATAGAACCTGCAGTTTTGTTTAAAATACTGTGTTTTAGGTGGTATAGAGCCTATATTTCTGATGCCTGTGGCTCAGGGTGACTAAAGTAGGGAAAATCCTGTTATAAATCCTGTGTTTTAGGGTAGCACTGATAGAACCTGCAGTTTTGTTTAAAATACTGTGTTTTAGGTGGTATAGAGCCTATATTTCTGGTGCCTGTGGCTCAGGGTGACTAAAGTAGGGAAAATCTGTTATAAATCCTGTGTTTTAGGGTAGCACTGATAGAACCTGCAGTTTTGTTTAAAATACTGTGTTTTAGGTGGTATAGAGCCTATATTTCTGGTGCCTGTGGCTCAGGGTGACTAAAGTAGGGAAAATCCTGTTATAAATCCTGTGTTTTAGGGTAGCACTGATAGAACCTGCATTTTTGTTTAAAATACTGTGTTTTAGGTGGTATAGAGCCTATATTTCTGGTGCCTGTGGCTCAGGGTGACTAAAGTAGGGAAAATCCTGTTATAAATCCTGTGTTTTAGGGTAGCACTGATAGAACCTGCAGTTTTGTTTAAAATACTGTGTTTTAGGTGGTATAGAGCCTATATTTCTGACTCACTAGTTTTAGCCATTGTGTCTGATTTTACGTGGGGTTTCTGTTCTGTGATAGCTGGAGGGACATGTGGGGGGGTCTAATGAGGGTGCCTATTAAGATGCTATAAGATTAAGAAGGGGATCATGAACAGATCGGAGAAGGTTATCATGCGGCTGTACCGGGCCATGATACGCCCTCACCTGGAATACTGCATCCAGCACTGGTCATCGTACACAAAGAAGGACATGGTACTACTCGAAAGGGTCCACAGAAGAGCGAGAGGGGTCCAGAGAAGAGGGGCTGGAGGAGTTGCCGTACAGTGAGAGATTAGAAAAACTGGGCCTCTTCTCCCTTGAAAAGAGGAGACTGAGTGAGGACATGATCAAAACATTCAAGATAATGAAGGGAATAGACTTAGTAGATAAAGACTGGTTGTTCACACTCTCCAAGGTAGAGAGAACGAGAGGGCACACTCTAAAGTTAAAAGGGGATAGATTCCGTACAAATGTAAGGAAGTTCTTCTTCACCCAGAGAGTGGTAGAGAACTGGAACGCTCTTATAGGGGAAAACACCCTCCAGGGATTCAAGACAGGGTTGGACATGTTCCCGCTGAACCAGAACGAATGCAGGTAGGGCTGGTCTCGGTTAGGGCACTGGTCCTTGACCTGGAGGCCTCTGCGTGAGCGGACTGCGGGGCACAATGGACCACTGGTCTGACCCAGCAGTGGCAAATTCTTATGTTCTTATGTTATTTGAATGTTCTAATGTCTGGCTATTAAGGTGTTTCATTTGTATTGTGCCGACCTTGTGAATATCATATCTATGTTATGTGAATGTGTTTTCTAGGCTGCATTTGTACTCTGCTATCACTTATCCTAGTTTGATATATGATTGTTCTACTGTGTTACTTGATTGTGTGTATTTCTAATACTATATCATGCTACTCCCGTTTCTGGAATTCAATTTGTAATCTCCTCACTGATTGTTTTATGTTTATTTTTATTCATTTGACTAATGGTCTTGTTACTATGTTACCTGCTGTTTGATGCTGTTCACAAAAATGTCAATTTTATGTCGAGTTGCACCTGTTGTGCATCACTTTGGGGGAATCCCTTCATAAAGATGATTAATACATTTCAATAATGGAATGAATGTTGTTATTGTCTTTTGACCTTTATTTCCCACAAGTCAGAGAGCTAAACCAACCTGAAAACAGTCTACACATTGGGCTAGATTCACTAACATCCTTTCTGTGTCCAATCCGTGCCCAATTGCATGCAGACTGACCAGTTCACTAAAGACCTGCATGCAAATGGGGACAATTGTTGGCACGCCTCCCAGCCACTGCATGGATTGCTAAAGGCATCTTCCTTGCCTGTAGATGGTCTGTGCATGCTCTCAGTAGGAAACTTTTTTTTTTTTTTTGCAAGCCTGTGGTTTTAGCCTGCTTTAAGTCTGCGGGGATGGGCAGCAGGAGAGATTCGGGGCTGAGAGCAGGAGATTGTGGCATGCAAGCAGATCGGAGCTGAGAGCAGAGAAGCAGGGCAGAGAGCACGGTGGCAGGCAGGAGAATCTGGAGTTCTCACCAGTCACTAGTTTTTTATCAGCCAGCCAGTCAATAAGTTTAGTGAATTGCTTCTTTCCTGCTTTGCATGCCAATTCCCCTCATTTGCATGCATGGATCAGGATTGGATCAGAGGAGATGTTAGTGAATCGGATTGGAGGGAAATCGGGCCACAAAGGGCTCGCAAACCGATCGGTACACAATCGCTTTGCTTAGTGAATCTAGCCCATTGTCCTTTTGTCTCTCGGTTCCAATGGAATTACACTTAAGTTGTGTTTTTATATCATCAGGGAGTAGAAAAGTCAGCCTACAGTTGATCTCAGCTACAAAACAAGACACTCCACATTGTGCAGGAAGGCAAAAAGGCAAATATTAACAAAAATAAAAATTAGTTGCCCAAAGTGTGACATTATAATTTCTATATGACGTAGTTATCTTATTCTTTGCTTGTGGTTAGGCTACATGGGGCTGTGTAGTATAGAGTTTAGGGACTCTTATCTGTGTTTCATTCAGAACAATGAGTGAATTAGTCCAGTTAGTGTGTTAAACTCACTAAAATATGTAGTAATAATGCTCAACAAAAAAGTTGCAGATGGTTTCTTTCTATGGGATTGCATTGGTCCACGTCCAACTTTGTGTTGGTCTTCTGCTCCTAGAAGATCAAGAGTAAGCTGGAACGATTTGACCGTATTTACGTTAACCACCATACTGGGTTATAGTTGTTTTTGGGTTTGGTCACATTGTTCTTGTTTCTAGTCCACTATTTTCGCAACTTTGCGCGTATCTTCAGTAATGTGGTGTGATGCACATTCATATAATATTTCACCTGCCAGTACATAATATACCCATGGGATTAGGTGTAAATTACTGAATAGCATATTCCATATCATACTCGTTATTTTAAATTAAAAAGTATCGCCTTTAGGTAACAATGTCATACTAAAGCTTTTCTCAAAAAAAAACCAAAAACCATTGTGAAGAGAGTATTTTGTCAAATTAAATTTTATATACAGGCTAAGAAAATACACATTTAACAAAGAAATATCTACAGCTGCTTGAATTTAATTGGGTTAGTATTAAATTAATCAAAATTGTTAGGTCGCTTTCCCTTCCAAATATCCTGTCGGAGTTTTACCCCTTCTCTTCAAGTTGATGGCTAAAGAAACCGAATTGCTGTGGCAAATAACATAGCTTTCGATCTCTTCATAGTTGCCCTTTTATCCTCCGAGCCTGCAAAACGGAATATTTCCAGAACTTCATTAAAGAAATGTCTTTCCTGTACGGTCTATTGGGACATCTGTCTTCTGTATTGAATAAAGTAGCCTGGATTTGAAATGAACTTCATCGGATCGCTTGGAAACTAAAAGCACATATGGCTCATAATTAGCTGGATATCTTTTATAGTTAAATGATTTTTTTTTTTCCACCTCCCATTCGCACCAATAATAGAAGCAAACAAAGTTTCAATTGTTCCCTGTTGCGGGACATTATGTGCCTGAATAAATGGATGTTGGCTGTGTCTACATGGATTTGCCATATGGCTACAAAGACCAGAAGAATGGGGGCTGTGTGCTTTGTGATGGGAATGTGAAGAAGGCAGTGCCAAGAAGGGGTTAAAAAAGGATCAAATGCGAAACCATCTTATAGGTGGGAAAAGAATGAAACGTATTCTTGCAGGGAAATGGACTTTGGATGCCCCTCCAGTGCTTTCTCTCAACGGAGACCTTGCAGGACTTGACAGCAAAGAATTATAACGGCAGATTTCAAACATGGGCTGTGGAAATGGTTTCCCCCATTCTTGTTTGTGCTACAAATGGGGGTTACCTTGCTGTATTTTAAGCAACGTTCACAAAATGGGGAAAAGTGACATACGGATTTGTCACCATTTGTCACGTTGGAATGGTGTCTTGTCACTGGGAAGCCTGAAGTCATTTAGGAATTTGGGCTAAAAATGCAGCTCTTTTTTACTTCTCGTTGATGAAGACTATTTTTACAGGCGTTTTTTCTAAACGTGGAAAAGTAGAGAGTTAATTATGCAAACACAGACCTTTTGAAAACCTGCAGCTCTTCGAATGTCCTAAGCTTTGTCAGAGCCCAGACAATGGAAGTCCCAAAGGCACCTGCTACCATGAAAAAGCAGAAACCCCAGAGGATCCAGCTGCCTCCCTGAATCTATTGTGAGCTTTTAATCAACAAGCCAAGAACAGCCAATTCTTTTACAAGGAAAAGTGATTTGAACCAGTGAACTGATGTAGGCATATGAAATAATCAAGTTCTGATGAAGTGACCTCCCAAAACCCTTAGAAGGACTCTCCTTAGACCAGAAAATGGTGCTTTTCATCATATTGCTCTAACGACTCCAAAGGAAAATCAAAATTTTTTCTGTGCAGGGATTGACGGAAACTTTGTTTTGTCACTGCAGCTGCTATAATCAAAAAGTACTAATACATATTTCATGTTTGAGTTATTTTGGGGTTTGTAGAAGGCATTTTTTGAGTGTGCAACAAATCAGTAGCAGCTGAGACTCTGTACTAGGCTTTTCACAGTTTGGGCTGACAACAGAATTCGTCGAGGCCCAGTTCACCAAAAGATGATGCCATGAACACTCCAAATCCGGTTTAAGGACACTTGGAGAATTTTGAGATCCATTCTTGCTGTCCTGATGCTTATTATGTCTCCAATCCACTGGTATTGCTATAACCCAAATGTAAACTCCATTCAAAGATACTAATCTTTTTTTCTAAGTTCAACATTTTTATTGAAATTAAAGAATACAAAAGCAGAAAGCAAGGTATCTTATATCCATTTTACACAAGCATACAAAACTGTATACAAATGTGATCTACAACAGTCCTATTCCCTAAAACCCTCCCACCCACCCCATGCTCTCACATAGGCATAAGAGGAGAGTGTAGCACAGTGGTTGTGGGTTCAAATCCACCCTGGGCAAGTCACCTGATCTCCCCATTGCCCCAGGTACATTAGACAGGACAGACAGGAAAAAATGCTTGAGTACATGAATACATTCGTGTAAATCGTTCTGAGCTCCCCTGGAAGAATGGTATAGAAAATTGAATGAATGAATGAATGAATGAGAGAATAGCATTCAGTAAATTGAGCAATCAGGCAGTTACATAGTGTTTGATGGGTTCCCAGATTTTACCAAAGCCAGACTTACTTTGAGTTAATATTGTCTTCATATTTATAAATGGTACAAACTGATTGTTACCAAAATTGGAAGTTGAGCATTTAAAAGTTTTTCCAGTGTTGTAAGGCAATAAGAGTAAGTATTGAGATCAGGTCTCTCAAGTACTTCTGTATCAAACCTGTTCAAAATAATGGTGGAATATATCAGGTTTGTTTTTTTAATGCACCCTTCTCTCGGACAGGTTGGAATCGGCCCCTGTGTATCTAGAAATGGGCTTGTTTTTGGAATCTTTACTAGATACATATCTGCAGAGTTCCAATTCCAATAGTGTGGCAAATTGACTCTTTTCTTAAAGGTGCTTATGTTTACCATATCTTTAAAGAATGAAATTGTTTCACTATGGCATATTAAAGCTACTGTTTATGCCACTAGTTTGTAGCAGGTATCTTTGAATGTGGAGCAGGCATTTCCAAATGTTTCCCTTAAACTGGGGGAGGGGGGGGGCGAGGGTGCTTTGTACAAAATGTCCAAACTCATCCTGGTTTTAGGACGAAAGTACATTAAAATGTCTCTGAAGACTGTTTGAACTTCAGGAGAGCAGCAGTCAGATCTACAAAGGATCATCAAAGACTGGCTTTAAAGTGGACTTTTCTGAGAGACTGTGATTAACCAGGGATCAAAGGAAGGCGTGCTCAATGGAGCAGTTGTGACTGAACCAACAGCTCTAAAGGCTAGAATGGACATACACATTCTAGTGTCTGTACTGTATATAATATGCTCCTCTAACACACTAACTGCATGTCATCGACTGGGGGGGGCTCTTGGGATTCTCTTCTTAATTTTTGTATAAACCAGAGGAAATAATTTAGCACTTGGAAAGAGAGGTCGACGGAGCCTCTTGTTAAGAAACCAGCAGCTGTAAAATTACGAGTTTGGCAAATAGAAATGTCTCCCATGGTGCATCATATGAGCTGCTTGTGGCAGTGACTGGCACAGGCTTCTTTCATTACTGCAAAGACTGCTTTCAAAGAGAAAGAACAAAGACCGGCTCATCAGACCGCAGTCAGCTTTGCTTTTTGCATGTTGAATGGATAGTAAAAGTCGAATCGTTCAAATGTAACAAATCACTAGAAGTGCAGCGATATGATTTCTCTGTTTTCCTTATTTTTTGTTATTAATTAAATTGTGCACCAAAAGAAATCAAGGCTTCGTTTCCATGCTGAGTTCTTAAGAGCAACCACAAAAGTAGTCTATAAAAATAAAAGACAAAGGCCTGACCGTTTCTTGAACCATTTGGATCCCAAGTCCTTTGACAAACTGAACAACGGTACCAGGGACACTACAGAAGCAGCATTTATAGCTCTTGGGGAGGGAGAGTGTCTCTCTATGGGCCAAACTAAGGGCCAGATTCACTAACCTTGTGGCCGATCAATCTCCCACCCGATCCGATCCACCTATGCAAATGAGGGGAAATGACTTGCATAAATAGGAAGGCAGCGATTCACTGAGCAGAAGAAACATCGATTGGGGTTGCCGATCCGAAACTAAGCGACTGCTGAGGACCAGTTGCTTTATTGTCCTTGCCGACTCTCCTGCTCTCTGCCTCCAAATTTCTGCAAAAAGCACACACTCACAGAAATATGGAAAAGCATCAATGAACAAATTAATCATAAAGTAACAAATTCAACAAGCTCCTCCCAAGCTACCAGGTGTACATTGCAAGATATTGCCCTTGACCCCGCAACATACAGCAAGAGTCTGAGGGGTGGCATGACCACTTGCCCCTTTAACTGTGTCACCTGAACCCAAGGCATGGCGCCCAGCCGGCCCACTGCTCATCGCCGGAAGAGCCCCAGCACCCAGTAGCTCGGGAGACCTGCCCTCCCGAGCTACCGCCACAAGCCCAAAACACGGGCGGGCGGGTGGGGGAAAAGCCGCCTTGCAGGACCCTGGAAGGAGCCGAGTCCTCCAAGGTTCCGGCTTTATAAACTCGCCCCCACGCCATCTATCACTCTCCTGCACCAATCACCTTGCAGCTTCTTGGTGTGAAGATTCCCCTGTCCTATCCTACCTACTACTCCCCCCAACTTGTCCCAATGGGTGGCACACGGGCCTCCCAGCCCCGTGTTACCCTACGCCAGGGATGTCCAACCTTTTGGCTTCCCTGGGCCGCATTGGCCGAAAAAAATGTTTCTGGGGCCGCACAAATGCGCAAACCTTGCAGCAAGACAGAGGAGGGAGCCGGCAAGATGGTAAACACCCAGGAGCAGCAGAGGAAAACACCGCATCGCCCTCGACCGGGGCCACACAAAATACTTCACAGGGCCGCAGGTTGAACACCCCTGCCCTACGCCCATCAAGACAAGCTCTCGGGCTCTCATGCATATTATTAAAATACAGAAAGCGATGAGCAAAGCTGTTAGAAAAGGCATCAGCACAACAGGTCAACTTTTGCCAATAACTTGATCAGGTGACTTTGTTAGTTCATTACGGGTCTCATTTTTTGCAAACTTAAAAAACATAAAGTTTTCCATAAAGGGCATTATATTTTTGAGTCCATTATATTTATAAATCTGTTATTCATTGAAGCTTGATATTCATACTGCATTGTGATTCCTGCAAATATCTGTTGTAGTAACAAAACCTAACCTCTCCCTTTTATGAAGGTGTGTTAGTGTTTTTTATCGCCGGCTGTGGTGAAAAAAGCTCTGATTAGCATAGAATTAGCATAGCATCAGAACTTTTACCACCGTGGTCAGTGTTAAAAATGCTAAGGCAGGTGAGGTAAGATAAGTAAATTTGTTTTTAATGAGCAGACCATTGCTTCTTAAATAATGATCTGCTTAAGATGGTACTTTTAAAAAATTATAGCAGAGTTATACTATATGGATTTGACACAATGTAAATGGCACAAAATATATCTGTTCTAAACTAGTATTCTGCAGAAAATGAGCGAAGCACGGATCGTGACTAACGCTGAGCAATGGATTTATGCCTATTGAAAGCTGCTGTAAAGCTGGAGTCCAACTTAGGTCTGGAACATTGGGCCTAGTTTCTGGGAACTCCTCCTGATCTGCTCATGCTCCTCCCCTTTTAATTTTCACACCATGAAATTTAGGCACGATAGTTAAAGAATAGTGAGTAGGTCGCTAAGGTCCTTCCAATGTAAGAGTGTGGTAGGTAGAGATGTGGATAAGATATTAGTAAACAAAGCCCTAGCATTTTTAGAAAGATTTTTAATTCCATACACTCCTGTAAGATCTCTTAGATCAGAAGAAAAATCCCTGCTGGTAACTCCCTCACTAAAAATTATTTATTCAAAGAGGGATTCGATCTTTTCTGTTACAGCTCCCCAAATTTGGAACTCTCTTCCTCTCAATATAAGAGAAGAAAAATTACTTACTAATTTCAAAGGCCTACTAAAAAGCTGGCTGTTTAAGGACGCCTTTAACTGACCCTTTTCAGAATCACATTATCTCATTCCCTGGAACTTATCTGGACAAGAAACACTGTTAAGTAGAAATTAAGTGGGTACCTTTCCCCAACCTTTTGTTTCCTTACCCATCCTTTTTATTTATTTTCAAATTGTATTTAATCCATTTTTCCCCTCCTCTTCATCAGTGTTTTTACGTCATAATTGTTTTAATGTCCTGTTTGTTTGAAATTTTTTATTTTTTCTATTTTTAATTTTGTAAATCGCATTGGATTTGGATACTGCGATTATATCAAATATTTTAAATAAACTTGAAACTTATGCATTCTGGAATAATGATAAAGACCATATCTATTCACTGACCAAGTTCTAGCCCACTGTATGTACACTGATAAACTGTAAAAACACATGTAACTTAACTTTTCTTTTACAAAATCATGAAAGTGTTTTTTAGTGCAGGTCAGCGTGCTGAATTCTTTGCGCTGTTCCTGATGCTCATAGAACTCTATGAGCGTTGGGAGGACCCAAGCCTATAAGCCACTCTAACCACTACATTTACGGTGGAACATGTGCCTTCACTCTACTGCCATATAGGTGCCACCTGCACCATCAGGGCTATTGGGGTTGTAGATAAGTGGGTATAGTGGTTTTGGGGGGGCTCACTATAACCTTTAAGGGAATTCTGGTGAGATGTTTATCTGGATACTTTTACTGAAGTTCGCAACAGTGCCCTGTGAGGTGCCCCACTGCTCTGTTACCATGTCTGGGTGGCCAGTTCATTATAAGACTGGCCCCTCCCACTTCCAAATGGTCTTCTTCTGGGCGTTTGGGACTTGGATGAACAATAGCCTGGACATTCAAATAGATGATTTTTTGGGGGAAAAAATATTCTAGACGTATTTTTCAAAAAGGACATTTTCCCACCGCTGACTTTGGCCGACTAACACCCAAATCGGACTTAGATGTATGCTTTGATTATGCCCCTCCATGGATATACACAGTAAACAGTATCAAACCAAAATACATCTAAAAACCCGCCCAAGTTGGCACTTGGGCAACCTAAAGTGCCGATAATTGAAACGGGTTTTTACACATATTCAGAGACTTTTTAGGCCTCTGGATCCTGCTGTGCGCCCAGAGCTCAAAGGGGTGTTTTTAGAGCAGTGGTGGGGGCGGGATGAGAGCTGACCTACACTTAGTCATACTGCAGGGATAATCAAAAGTTTTACCAGGCTGTTCTGACTTAGGTGATCTAAAAACAGGTCTAAGGGCCGGATTTTGTATAGGACACCCGGCCTTAGACGCCGCCTAAGTGGCTTTTGAGATTCTCACACGGGCGTCCTATATAGAATTGCCGAACACTACAATTCTCTAACCGACGTCTGTGTCATAAAGGCTGGTTAGAGAATCGGGCTTCCGCTGAGCTGATCTCCCTGCCGTAATCAGTTTAGGGGTAGTGGCTGCAACAGGGAACCCGGCACCCCCCTTCCGCGAAGACTACTGGCAGGAAGGATGCCCAGTCTCTTCTGCCAGAACCCCAAAGCCACCCCACCCCCACCCCTGAATGTCAACGGCAGGATATCCCCCAGAAAGATCATTGGCAGGAGGGATGCCCAGTCCCTCCTGCTGGATCCCGCACACAAAGATTGTCAGAAGGAGAAATATCTTGGGAGTGGTGGCAGGAGGAATTGGGAACTTCTGCCGTGGACATTTGGGGGTTCCAGCACGAAGAACTGGCCCCTCCCATGTCTAAAAAGTCTCGTTCTGGGCGTTTGTGACTTGAACAAATTTTTGGTTGGGAATGTGGCAGTCTGAGCGATTAAACGCCTGGATATACAATTTTCAAAAAGAAATTCATTTTGAATGTACTTTTCTAGAATAGTCATTTTCCTGCTGCCGACTTATATATCTACTGTATTTGCATGAATGATTGCAGCCAAGGATAGATATTTCGTGAGGCATGCGTATTTTTGGTTTTCAAAACATAAAGAAACATTTCCAATCTATAGTCTTTTTTCTCCTTACGAGAGTGACAGTCTTTCATGTCCCATTTACCAGCACTAGAAACCCAAAAACCTTTCCTACATTAACATCGTAGTAGAAAGATAGAAATAACAGGAGGTCCAGCTTGTCTCCAGCTATCCTGGAGGACTTTGCACACAGCACCTCCAGGGAAAATGCTGCTGTTAGCAAACCATCGTATAGTTGTGCATCATATCAAGTTTATTTAAAATGTGATACAAATTTCTAAGGGGTGTACATATTAAAATAGGGGAAAACAAGAATGTTTAAAATACAAACAAGGACAATATATGAACCTGAGACAAGGGGAGAGGCAGTAGAACTACATTGTTTTATGAAAAGAAAATAATCTATCCAAAGTACCTGGGCAATAGGGAGATTAAGTGATTTGCCAAGGTTCACAAGGAGCAGTGTGGCCTTGAGCCCACAACCTAAGGGTACTGAGGCTGCACCACTCTAGAAATCAAAATGTAGTAGAAGTGAGCTAAGTACAGGACAGTGAAGCCATTGTGACATCACTGATGCGGTCGGCTCTTAGGCATTGGTGGAATGAGGCCTTATGATGTCACAATATCAGCTCTGGTGATCAGAGGCTGAAACATTTTACACTATTTATTGATTCATTCAGTTTTCTATATACTATTCTCCCAGGAGAGCTCAGAACAGGTTTTCTGAATGTATTCTGGTACTCGAGCATTTTTCTCTATCGGTCCTGAGACTGCAGCCACTGGTTGTTTGACGGGTTGAGCTGGGATGGTGCTTTAACCACTGCATCACACTCTCATTTTTCAGTGTCCAGCGTAGCATATAGAAGGCATACTGCACAGTCAAATGTTGTAGTAAGGATAGGAGGCGCTCCTAACCCCTCCTTCCCACCCCACACTTGTGCTCATCCCCCCCCCCATACCTCTAAATCTTCATCAGCACAAGTGGCTTTTCTCCAGCATGCTCCTCGCGCCAGCGTTGGATTTCCCTCTGACATCACTTCCTGGCCCCATGGCCCAGAAGTGATTCAGAAGGGAATCAGGCTGGCATAAGCAACAGGCAGGAGAAGTTACTCATGCTAGTGAAGATTTACAGAGGGGCGGGCCGGAGGGTTGATGTGAGCGTAGTGGGGTATGGTGGGACACAGTGGAGAGGTGCCAGCGTCCCAACTGACACAGCACCCAGGGCGGTCCACCCCCCACACTATGCCACTGCATACAGCATATGGTTAGGCCACACCTCCAGGAGACACAATGATACTTTGGTTTAAAGCAGTGGAAATATTTCCCTCAGTGGGATGCTTGTAATCTCTTTCCTGACAGTTCTTTCATGGACCAGGTGCACTGGGATTTGAGCAAGTGAAAGGAAAGAAAACAGCATGGCTCTGCTCCCATGGTTTTCCATAAGAGGAAAAATGAAGAAATATTCACATTTTCCCACACAGAGGATAATGGGAGTATACAGAAAAAAAAAGAGAGGGAAACCCCAAAATGTAACTCCTGCCTGTGGGTGATGCAGAGATCCTTAAGAAGCTCTGGGGTGACCTCATGCTCATAAGCCTGTGAAAACTGAAAAGTGCACTATGAGTGGAAAAAAAAAGCACTTGCTCATTGGCTGAGTCCGTCCTGCAGCTGAGCACATCAGTAGCTGGTGGAGAGTATTACACAAGCGTAAGCCGATCAATATTCTGGGCAACCTCAAAATGGCATTTGAACTGGCTGGAGGGTGGCATCAGGGCACGGGTGATGTAGGAACTGCAGGAGACGGTTTTAGACATAAGGTGCAATGCATGGAATGAGACGATAGAGAAGAAATGCTGGGTAAGGTGAGGGAAAAAAAGAATACCTACTACAGTGGCCATTGCTAATGTTTAAGCGAGGGCTGTTTTGGGTCCAATAGCGCTTCTCACTATTCATTCTTACTAGAACACCTGGCCTTGGTCACACAAATAGAGGGCCACAAATTAAGTCCTAATTTATACAACTGAGACCCATGATGACAAACTCTGCATGCAGTACACTACCAGAGAAATCGAGAGAAATGCATTTCTTCCTGAACAGTGCAAAATAGACAACAGATGTAAATTCTCAAAACTTGCATATTTCAATCACTGCATTGAAAATGAAAACATTTTTCCTTGCTTTGTTGTCTGGTGATTTTGTCTAATCATCTTTTCCCAGGCTCTGGCTGCACTTCCTTCTGTCTGTGTTTCCAAGACCTTCTTATCCATTTGCTGTTTTTCTCTCCTTCACTTTCTGCCCTACATCCATCTTTGGTATTAACCTTTAACATAGTAACATAGTAGATGACGGCAGATAAAGACCCGAATGGTCCATCCAGTCTGCCCAACCTGATTCAATTTAAATTTTTTTTTTTTTTTTTCTTCTTAGCTATTTCTGGGCGAGAATCCAAAGCTTTACCCGGTACTGTGCTTGGGTTCCAACTGCCGAAATCTCTGCTAAGACTTACTCCAGCCCATCTACACCCTCCCAGCCATTGAAGCCCTCCCCTGCCCATCCTCCTCCAAACGGCCATACACAGACGCAGACTGTACAAGTCTGCCCAGTAACTGGCCTAGTTCAATCTTTAATATTATTTTCTGATTCTAAATCTTCTGTGTTCATCCCACGCTTCTTTGAACTCAGTCACCGTTTTACTCTCCACCACCTCTCTCGGGAGCGCATTCCAGGCATCCACCACCCTCTCCGTAAAGTAGAATTTCCTAACATTGCCCCTGAATCTACCACCCCTCAACCTCAAATTATGTCCTCTGGTTTTACCATTTTCCTTTCTCTGGAAAAGATTTTGTTCTACGTTAATACCCTTTAAGTATTTGAACGTCTGAATCATATCTCCCCTGTCTCTCCTTTCCGCTAGGGTATACATATTCAGGGCTTCCAGTCTCTCCTCATACGTCTTCTGGCGCAAGCCTCCTATCATTTTCGTCGCCCTCCTCTGGACCACCTCAAGTCTTCTTACATCTTTCGCCAGATACGGTCTCCAAAACTGAACACAATACTCCAAGTGGGGCCTCACCAATGACCTGTACAGGGGCATCAACACCTTCTTCCTTCTACTGACTACGCCTCTCTTTATACAGCCCAGAATCCTTCTGGCAGCAGCCACTGCCTTGTCACACTGTTTTTTCGCCTTTAGATCTTCGGACACTATCACCCCAAGGTCCCTCTCCCCGTCCGTGCATATCAGCTTCTCTCCTCCCAGCATATACAGTTCCTTCCTATTATTAATCCCCAAATGCATTACTCTGCATTTCTTTGCATTGAATTTTAGTTGCCAGGCATTAGACCATTCCTCTAACTTTTGCAGATCCTTTTTCATATTTTCCACTCCCTCTTCAGTGTCTACTCTGTTACAAATCTTGGTATCATCTGCAAAAAGGCACACTTTTCCTTCTAACCCTTCAGCAATGTCACTTACATACATATTGAACAGGATTGGCCCCAGCACCGAACCCTAAGGGACTCCACTAGTCACCTTTCCTTCCTTCGAGCGACTTCCATTAACCACCACCCTCTGGCGTCTGTCCGAAAGCCAGTTTCTGACCCAGTTCACCACTTTGGGTCCTAACTTCAGCCCTTCAAGTTTGTTCAACAGCCTCCTATGAGGAACTGTTTCAAAGGGTTTGCTGAAATCCAAGTAAATTACATCTAGCATATGTCCTCGATCCAGCTCTCTGGTCACCCAATCAAAAAATTCAATCAGGTTCGTTTGGCACGATTTACCTTTTGTAAAGCCATGTTGCCTCGGATCCTGTAACTCATTAGATTCAAGGAAATACACTATCCTTTCTTTCAGCAACACTTCCATTATTTTTCCAACAACTGAAGTGAGGCTCACCGGACTGTAGTTCTCTTTTCAGAGCAATCCATATCGCTTCTTCCTCTCCCCAGGTCCCTTGCATTTCGGTCGCTTGGATATTGATCTTTACATAGAGAGCTACTCCTCCACCTTTATGACCATCTCTGTCCTTCCTAAAAAGATTATATCCCGGTATGTTTGCATCCCATCCATGTGATTCACTGAACCATGTCTCTGTGATAGCAACAATATCTAGATCTGCCTCTAATATCAGGGCTTGCAGATCATGAACTTTGTTGCTTAGACTGCGAGCATTTGTGGTCATCGCTTTCCAGCTCTTTTTCAGCGATAATCTCCTTTTTCGTATGGATTTTTGTGTCGTTTCACTTTCCGTTGCAATACTAAGAAATGAGTTGCTGATATTGCTTATGTTGCAGCCTTTACTACTATCACATCTTTTCTTTTGCCGGGGGTGGTCTCTATAATTGTCCTTCGTACATACACCACCCCCACCTTCTAGTTTAAATGCCTAGAAAAATATTGTCTAAATTTCTCTGCAAGGTTTCTTTTTCCTGCTGTAGTAATATGTAGCCCATCAGTGCAATATAGCTTCTTGTCCTTCCATGTATTTCCCCATCCTCCTATGTACCTGAAGCCTTCTTGATGACACCAGGCTCTGAGCCATCTATTAAAGTCCTCTGTGTTTTTCACTCTTTGCTCTCCCTTTCCATATGCAGGCAGTATTTCAGAAAAAGCTAAAGTCTTTACAAAAGGTTTCACATCCTCACCAAGCTCCTGAAAAACTTTCTGTGCTGCAAGTGTGGAGTTGTTGGCCAGGTCATTTGTTCCCAGATGGATAACAACATCAATGTTAAAATCCTTAGTTTCTTCCTTAATTATAGTCAGTATTTGCCTGGAACTCCTGGTAGCTGAGGATCCTGGAAGACATTTCACTATTTTGGTCTCCTCGCCCTGTGTTCCAAGGTTAATGCCTCTGATGATGGAATCCCCCAACAGTAATAGTTTTCTGTTTTTGGCTTTTTTATTTGTGCTTAGGGTGTGCTTGCTCTCTTGAGTATCGCAGTGCACTAGTGGAGCGAAGGAATTCTGTAGAGGTAATATTAGTGAAGGTGGATGTTTCTGTGTTACATGTCGCAGTCTTCCTGAGCCTACTGTGACCCATTTATTCCTGGGCTGTTTTATTCTTTGAGGTAGAGGTGGTAAGTTGGTATGATTTTGTGGAGTGATGGAAGCTGCTTTAATTGTATTCAATTCCTGTTTAAGTTTGCAGAGCTCCTCCTTAATACTGGCAAGTTGAAGACAGATAGGGCAAGCCTTAAACCTCCAAATATTGTGTCTTGGAATTAAAGCACCACAGTGATTGCATAGAATAAACATTCCACTTTCTTCTATTTTTCTGCTTCCTTCTCAATCTGTCTACTTTTCCATGTCTTCTTCTGCTCCTCCCTCTGTCTGCCCTTCCCACAGAGGTCTGATATATTATCTCCCCCCCCTCCCTATTAGGATCTGGCACTTGTTTCCAGTACTGCAATCCTGTACTCTTTGGGCCATGGGCAGCATGAATGAAGTAAAATACACTACCTTCAGCGTCCCTGAAAGCTATACTTTCCTGTCCCCGCAGTAGGAAGCTATAGCAGGCAGAAGGCTTCATTCATACAACCCATGGTCATTGGCTCACAGGCCTTGAAGTGAAGAACACTGAAATTATATATAATGTATGTGTGCATATATACATACTGTATATGTATGTGTGTGTATGTATATATACACACACACAGTCATGTGAAAAAATTAGGACACCCCGTGAAATATTCAGTTCTTTCTTAAGAAATGTTCACATATCAATGTCAAATCTTTTTTTATCTTTGGAAAAGGAAGTGATGTAATTACAGGCAAACAAAAGTTTTGCTTGATTTACTCATGAAACAAGATATCCAAAAAAATGTGTATTCTAACTGAGAAATAAAATTAGGACACCCCCACATAGCCTCCCACTTAAAGTGGCTCAAATCACTCACAGGTGTATCACATCAGGTGTACATGATTAGAACATTGTTACTCAGCATTTTTAAGGTTTGCCCTACTTAAACCTCAGACATTTAGTTTGGTGTGCTCATGACTGCTGCGATTATAATTTACACCATGGTGAGATCAAAAGAGCTGTCTGAGGCCTTCAGAAAGAAGACTGTAGCAGCTTATAAGTCTGGTAAGGGATTTATAGAGATCTCAAAAAGAATTTGACATTAGCCATTCCATGATTCCTGAAATAGTGCACAAGTGGAGGACTTTCTAAACAACTGCCAACATGCCCAGCTCTGGCCAACCAAGCAAGTTGCTAAAAGAAGTCTCCAAAAACCCTAAAATGGAATCTACAGCAGGCTCTTGCTACTGTTGATGTGAAAGTGCATACCTTTACAATCAGAAAGAGACTGCACAAGAAAGAAACATTTGCTCTCTAAGACACATCAAGGCCAGACTGAAGTTTGCCAGAGAGAACTTAGACAAACACCAGGACTTCTGGAATAGTGTTCTATGAACAGATGAGTCTAAAATTGAATGACATGTTTGGTGTACACCAAATATAGCATTCCAGGAAAAGAACCTCATACCAACTGTGAAGCATGGAGGTGAAGTGTCATGGTTTAGGGACGCTTTGATGCAGCTGGACCTGGCCAGTTCACCATCATAGAATCCATCATGAATTCTACTGTGTATCAGGGTGCTTGAGGAACATGCGAGACCATCTGTAAGAAAATTAAAACTGAAGCAGAACTGGACCCTGCAACACAATGACCCAAAACATACCAGTAAATCCACCAAGGACTGGCTAAAAACTAAGAAATGGAGAGTCCTGGAGTGGCCAAGTCAAAGCCCCGATCTTAATACCATTGAGATGCTATGGGGGTGATTACATAGCAAGAAACTCAAAACCCCTCAAACATCTCACAGCTCAAAGAATTCTGCATTGAGGAGTGGGCCGAACTTTCTTCAGACCAATGTCAGAGACTGGTAAATGGCTATAAGAAGCATCTCACTGCAATTATTTCAGCCAAAGACACTAGCTATTAATAGTGTAGGGTGTCTTAATTTATTCCTCAGTTAGAATACACATTTTTGTGGATATCTTTGGTTTCATGAGTAAATCACAGAAAAGTTTTGTTGTTTACCTGCAATTACATCACTTTCTTTTCCAGAGATAAGAACATAAGAAGTTGCCTCCGCTGAGGCAGACCATAGGTCCATCCTGCTCAGCGGTCCGCTCCCGCAGCGGCCCATCAGGCCCATTGCCTGAGCAATGGTCTATACCTATCTGTACCCCCCAATCCCTTTTTCTTCTAGGAATCTATCCAAACCTTCTTTGAATCCATTTAGTGTTTTCTTGTCCACAACAGCCTCTGGAAGCGCGTTCCATGTATCTACCACCCTCTGAGTGAAAAAGTACTTCCTAGCGTTTGTTCTAAACCTGTCCCCTTTCAATTTCCCCCAATGCCCCCTTGTACTTGTGGTGCCCCTTAATTTGAAAAATCTGTCTCTGTCTACTTTTTCTATGCCCTTCAGGATCTTGAAGGTTTCTATCATGTCTCCTCTAAGTCTTCGCTTCTCCAGATAAATTTAAAAAAAAGATATGTGAACATTTCTTAAGAAAGAACTGAATATTTCATGAGGTGTCCTAATTTTTTCACATTTGTATATGCCCTCAAAGGAATTTTATGAGCACTTAGCACTCCGGGCCACAGTAGAAAACTCTACCATGGCTTAGTAAAAGGGGTAGGGAAGGGCGAGAATAATGAATTGTAAGAAATTGGAGATAACTTATTACAATTGGTGACTTTTTCTTAGAACATAGATATATCAGTTTAGACCAAAAGTCCACGGAATCCAGCTTTCTGTCCCAGACTATGGACAAGATAAATGATAAGTAACCAGTATGCTCCCAAAGGAGACCAATTCCTTTATACCCTCATGGCCAATCAGTAGCTTGTATCAAATTTGCCTGGTTTAAAGAGTCTCTTTTCTTCAGATCTTGTTTGCTTACTTCTATGTTTGAAAAGCATAACTGAATGATTTTAGAACATGCTGCAGCAAAAAACAAAACAAAACAACCCAAGAACTCAAAGGGTACAATAGTTTTTTTTATTTCAAAATTGGTGACAGTATTGTAATGGCAGTGGTAACAAAAAAGGCTCAAACCATTGAATCAAAATTTGTTTTCAAGTAAACTAACACAATACTTGTAACTACCCCTTGTGATCAAGAATACTTCCACAAGCTATAAAAATAAAAATGTACAAAATTTGTAAAAACAGAAGCAAAAATATAGTGCCCTTTGGCTTAACCAAAAAAAACCAAAACAAAACACAACAACTATTGGATTTCACCAAAGTTATCAACATTTCTCACATAAATATAAAATATAAGTTAGTATACTCTGAAAAAAATACCCTTTTGTACAAAATTTACACTTTTTGCACAGAGAGCTCAGCAGAGATTAAGCATTTATTTTAATATATAAAAAGAACTTTAAAGCTTTTACACATTTTAACCAGTGTACTCCTAAGGCATATACATTTCTATATGTATAAAATAAAACATTGTACATTGCACATTTGTAAATTAACACTGCTCCATGGCTGTATTCAGAGCCACTGGTTTGCTACATTGATGTAAAGACAGTTCAGGGTTTTTTTTTCCTCGTTGTCGCTTCTCTTGCGTGCAGATGTTGCTGTATTTGGAGAGCACGCCTCTGTGCCTCTGTCAGTCACGTGTTAGTGCAAATCTGCAAATACAAAGACAAAGAATACGGGGGAGTGATTATGCCCCAGGCAGCCAAGAAAGTGAAAGGACGCCTCCACCCCAGAATCTGTCTGGCTGAGACATCACTTGCAGTTTCTCCCACCTCCCATTAAAAACGGCACTAGGCTTCCACGCCCTTCCCCTACACAAAAGCCAGTGCATGAACTTAACCCTTTATTTGCCATTGTTGCTCAGAAGCAATACGTGCTGCTTTGGCTCTTACGGGAGATCTGCATCTCCAAATGCCTGTGACCTGGCACCGTTGCTCTCGTTCAAAATCAAGACACGTAAAGCCGCCATTTCACCATCTGCCAATTAAAGGGTTAAAATGGAAAACTGTGGTTTGTAAGCTTCCCTGAGGCTTTTCGAATTAGGACACATGGTATTAAAAAAAACACAAAAAAAAAACTGTCCACTCATGACAAAACAGTTCAAATTAAATTTTGAGCGCTTGCACACAGCCCTCGCCTAATAGCCCATCCACCCTGCAATCTCAGGAAACAGGGAGTATATGGGGTAAACACGTTGGACGAGGGTTACAGCAGAGATCATTACCCCTCCCCCCCAAGATCTAAGCAACCTCTTCAAAAGATGAACCCCTGTTGGTACTGAATATGAACTGCCACGGTAGATCTTATTTCGGACTGGTCTATGTCCCCCATCTCTGCGCCCACTCTGTTCTTTAGCAATGCGGTGAAACCAAAGCTTCTGAATAGCTTAAGCCAGTACAGGTCTGGTCACTCGTGCGTTCATTAGCAAACCTCATCCCTTTTCATCTGGGGACACCCCACCCCCCACCTTCCAGCTCAGAAAAAAGCGAGCAAGAGATGCAAGCCAGGGGTTTCCTATGCCACACCTCCAATAATACCGCTCTTACCTGTTATCGCAGTCTCTTGCGGGGGGTCCTTTCAGGGGAAATGGGAGACACAGAAGGCAGTCCTGTACCACAAGTCAATTTTGACTCCGTTGTCCTTTTTCGCTTTGCAAATAAATCTAAAAAGCAAAAAAAAAAAAAAAAAGTGAGACAGTAAAGAAAGGGGTCTCAGACTAATTCAAAACTACATCACTCCCTACGGATACATTTTTTTTTTTTTTAAATACATGTTAAACAATGTGCCTTACTTGTCCCTCACCTTTACTATCAATTCTTATTTCCCATGCTCCAGCAAATGACTAGTTTATACTAAAGTTTGTTGGGGGGGGGGGGGGGGTTGCATTGCAGAGTCAGATTAGGTGCAAGACTGCTCATCTGCGACTTCCAATAGTCCCTAGCATAATGCAAACTGCAAAGCACTTTTTTTTTGTATATTCCTTTACAACAGAGAAAAATAAAAAAAAGACTGGGATCCTGCCACTTATCAGCCAATCAGCCCACATCAGCTTATTGTCTGATGACAAGGGCTGCAGAAAGAACGCACCCCTTTCTGGACCTTTAGCTCTGTGCATTTAAAGTGAGAACTAAGCCCATCTGAAGTTGTAGTTTAGACATAGCACCAGAGGTTGGAGAAGGGGGTTTGTTACAAGCCAAGCTCTTGTCTGTCCAGCCAAACTATGGATATAGCATTTCTTCTGCTGCAGGAGGGGAGGGTTTTTTGTTAAGATTAAACATAAGGATTGCCAGACTGAAGGTCCATCAACCCAGGTCCTAAGTAGTAAATCAGATTTTATGCTGCTTATCCTAGGAATAAGCAGCGATTTCCCTTACAGGAAATTAGCCAAACCTTTTTAAACCCTGCTAAGCTAACCGATTAAAAACCGCACAACAAACAAACGTGTCAGCAGAATTAAAAATAAAAATGAGTGGCGGAACAAGAACTTAAATTCCCTTCTGTCCTATTGGTCTTGAAAACAAAAAGAAATAAAGTAGCCGCGGATAACGAAACGTCCAGGTTTAAAAGCCAATCCGATTTCGGAGCCAGCTTTCGTGTCAAGTTTGTTTACGTTGAAACCTGAGCAGCCCGAGCTGAAATGTGCTGTGTAAGCACTTGCATTGTACCGCAGCCAGAAAGAGCCCCTCCCCCCAACAAAGCAAAAGCAGCTCTTCCCCCCCCCCCCCCCTCCTAGGATTTGACGATCAGTTGCAAGCTTTTCCCGCTCCCCCTTTAAGAGCCTTCGTGCAACTTGTTCTGAATTACGATGAATTTCCTTCCATTAAAAAAAGCCAACAATCCGGCTGCCAAGCGCCCATTACCTGTAATCTGGGCCGCCCCTTTGGGAGCCGTTTTGGTTGTAAGTCCTGAGTTGGGCTGATGCCGGCAGTTCTCCTGCCCGCCCTCCTCGCCCGCTCTGTCCCGGTGCCAGGGTTCCCCGGGGCGCAGGGTCTCCCGGTAAAAAGCGGGCACCGCCTCCCCGGGCACCGCCTCCCACTGCAGCCTCCCCCCGGCCAACGGGCTGTCCGTCTCGAAGTCGTAGTCCCAGCGCTCGCGATCCGCCTCGCTCATCTCCCGCAATTTGCTCTTTAACTCCCGCCGGAGCTCTTCGTGGTCCACCCGGCCGAAGAGGTTCTTGCAGACGCCGGGGCGGGGGTGGAGGGGGCCGGTCCTGCGGGCCGGCTGCCGCTCCCAGGCGGCGGCGTCGGGCAGCTGCACGTGAGCCATGGGTGAGTCGCGGGCTCCGGCCGCCTCCCTCCTGCCGTTTAAAGCCCAGCAACGCGCGCGCAGCGAAATCCCGCTGCAGGACCAGCGGCGCGCTCGGAAGCGCCGCATTCATAGTCTTTAGCCCGGGCTGGGGCCCGCCTCCGCCTCGGTGCCATTGGCTCTTCGAACAGCGTGGGACTCGTCCGATTGGCGCCCGCCGCTGTCCGTCCTCCCTGCCCTCCTCGCTGTAACCTGACACCCCGCTCGCCTTTTAACAGCGACAGCGGCGAAAGTGCTAAAGCGAAGAAGCAGAAGCACGCCTCGCTTTGTGAGCGCACACTTTTGGGTGACCCCTTTTGAACCCCGTTTTCTCTCCTTGGCTGGACCCTCAGAAATAGCAAAGAAGAGACAAGTTGGTTGGATCATGTATTTTTGGGATGGACCGGGCGGACCTCGCACGTCCTTAAAAATCTGAGCTCCGTCTCGATGACATTTTAGCGCTGACAACAGCAAGAGCGATATTCGTAAATGACGTACAAGCGGCACGGAGCTCGGATTTTTAAGGACGACCGTCATTTACGAATTTCGTTCTTCGAGTCACAAACCGAACAGATTTCACCTTCTTTAGAAATGCCACAAAGCAGTGGGGGCTGGGCATCACCGAGTCCGGGAAGGAATGATGTCTGATGGTTTTTAGCACGCCCAGTTATTTTGGAAAAAAAGTTGGCATCCTTGCTCTTTGAGCTGCTGCCTGAAGTAACCCTTCTTGGGATATAAATGGAATAAATAAATACATCCATACACACATGCAATATCAAAAGCAGCCACAAGTCAGCCTTTTATTCTAGGACAAACATCCGATGCAAGAATGTTGTTAACCCTCTGAGTTGAATCTGCGGCCTCCTTTAGTCGTGTCATCCTGCTGTGATATGATCACAAGGTATTATGTCTGAAGAAATGTGCATAAAATGCAGTAAAGCCTTTGACCTTCCAAACATTAAAAAGCAGCAGAGAGGTGAAATTGCTAAGACCGATCTACTACTACATCTGAGATACCACATTTTAATGAGCCTCAGTGCATTTCTTATGTTCTTATGTCAGTGCGTGGCAAAAGTAATAATAATAATAATAATTTTATTTCTTATATACCGCTGTACCCTGAGGTTCTAAGCGGTTTACAGTATAAACAGAAGAAATGCAATAAGTAAGATTAATTAAGATGAAGAGAGAGTACTTAGAGTTCCCTGACTGTCCCAAAGGCTCACATTCTTGCTAAAGTACTTGAGAAAAATAAATTAGTTAGGTTATAAACATAGAGTAGAAGAAGGTAGGAAAACAGTTCATAGGAAAATTAATTTTGAATACATTATATATTGTTCAAGGCGGAATACAAATAATAGGAGATTTGGACATTACCAAAAGAATTGCGTAATAAAGATTATCTAGATAAATTACATAACAGTGATTCGTGTACATTACATGGTGTGGTAGAGGATTCAATTATGAAAATTACATATCAGGGAATCAAGTGATAAGAGAATATAGTGGAGAATATCAGTATATACGGTTTACAGATTGGAAGTTACCTAATAATGACATAAGAAGTTTATTGGATAGTGTGGAAAATGTTTATATAGGAATCAGAGTATGTATGATAGGAAAGGTTCTAAGAATTGATTAATGTGTTATTCTATAGAGGGAGAGCTTGTGCATAAAGGGAGGATATTAGTTGGTAATAACATGTTTTCTGAATAGAAATGTTTTGATTTCTTTTCGAAACACTTTGATGTCTGTTGTATTGATCATTAGTTTGGTGATTGTGGGGTCAATTTTTGCTGCCTGTGTCGCTAGAAGGCTGTCGTATAGTTTCTTAAGACGGGTTCCATTATTAGGTGGGAAGGTGAATAGGTTTTGAGTTCTTCTTGATCTGGATGAGTGGTAGTGGTATAGGCGGTTGTTTAGGTAACAGGGGGCAGTTCCATGGGTTATCTTAAACAGCAGACAATAGAACTTGAATTGAGTTCTTGCTTTTATCGGAAGCCAGTGAGAGTGATGTGGTCAAATTTGCTGAGACAGTAGATGAGTCTGATGGCCGTGTTCTGAACTGTCTGTAGTTGTTTTATCATATTGTTAGGACATGTTAGGTAGAGGCTGTTGCAGTAATCCAAGTTACTGAGTGTGAGGGATTGTACAATGATCTTGTAGTGTTCTTTGGTAAAGAAATTTCTTATTTTTCTTAGGTTTCGCATGGTGAAGAATGCCTTCTGTATGACTTTGTGTATCTGTGTCTGCATAGTGCAGCGTCTATCTAATTGTATTCCTAGAATTTTTAGAGTGCTCTGTATGGGATATTTGATTGTATTTACTTCCAGTTCTGTTATAGATTGCTTTTGTTCCTTCTCTAGTAGTAGGAATTTGATTTTCTCTGCATTCAGTTTCAATTTATGGTTCTTCATCCATTTTTCTACAGTATCTAGTGTTGTTATCAGGTGTTCATTGGAGCTGGGGTCTTGTATGTCAAATGGGAGAATGATGGTTATGTCATCTGCGTAACTGAAAGAAGTTATATTTAGGGCGTCTAGGGCAGTGCCTAAGGAAGCTATGAAGAGTATGAATAGTATGGGCGATAGTGGGGATCCTTGTGGTACTCCGCAGGGGTTTGTCCAGGGTTCAGATAAAATATCTTTTGACTTAACTCTATATGATCTTGTTTGAAGGAAGCCTTGGAACCAGTTGTGAACTTTACCAGTTATTCCTATGGCATCTAGTGTCTGAAGAAGTATTAGATGATCTACTAAGTCAAAAGTAGGAGGTGCCCCCCGTGCTCTCCTCTCTGCCCTCCTCTCCACTCTCTCCCACTCCTTCTCTGCCCTCCCTTCCTATCCCTGTACCTCTTTAAATCTTCATCAGCACGAGCAGCTTCTCCAGCCTGCTGCTCACACTGGTATTGGCTGTTCCTGTGACATCACTTCCTGGCCCCATGACCCAGAAGTGAATTCAGAGGGAGCCAGGCCTGCATGAACAGCAGGCTAGAGTAGTTGCTCTCGCTGGCGAAGATTTTAAAGAGGTACAGGGGGTGGGGAAGGGAAGGCGCGAGCGTGGTGGGTGTGGGTGTGTGGGGGGGGGCAGAGGGGTGCCAGTACCCCCACCAAGATGGCGCCCGGGAAGGTCCGCTTTCCCACCCTCCCCTTACTACACCACTGGTTGTAGTAGCACCAAAGAAACGTCTAATTCCTTTTAAGAGAAAGAAAAGGCAAAAGGAAAAGAGAAAACTAATCAGAGAAACAGTTTTAAAGAAAAACACCATTAATTGGTTTCTTTTCTTTTATAAACTGAAGCTATTTTGCACATGCTGATCAAGACTTAGGGCAGGAAAGTAAAAGGGAAAACATTTAGGAAAAGCTTTCTCCTGGATTTTGTGTCAAGTGTGTTTACATTGAAACCTGAGCAGCCCCAGTTGAAATTTGCTGTGTAAGCACTTTCATTGTACCACGGCCAAGTCCCAGCTTTGGTCAAGAAACCCTTCCCCCAGCCCAGCTTGGATTTTATCAGGCTCGTTTTTATTTTCTGGCAAAAATTCAGATGTAAACTAAAATATTTGGTTTGGAGCATGCAGTTATTATACCCGCCTTGCCTCTTAAGAGAACCAGAGTTCCTGAGAATGGGGCTGTGGGTTTTTCTGCACCATTACGATGATAAAGAGGGTTGTTTTTTAAAAGCGCAGTTCCTTTTCATGCTTTCTACCCCTACAGAAGTTGGAATTATAAAAAAGAGATCCAGAATGTCTGACCATCTGGGAGCTAAATAAATCCCCCCCAAATGTAAAACAATAGAACAGTTTGACACAAGAGAAAACAAAACAACCAGTAAAAAGGCATCAATTCAAAATGGACAAAATCGGACCACTTTCTCCCCCCCCCCCCCAAAAAAAAAAAATAAATAAAAATTGCCCAATGCATTTCTATGGGATGAAAACCTGAGGCAGCAGATTTGTGAAACGCTGGACACCGTTGGTGTACCGATCAGCTGAAGATAAGCGGAAACGTTTTCCTTCTATCGTGTTTTTCGCTAGCAAAGCACAGCATAAAGCTTTTACTTTATTGAAGGTTTTTTGCCAATGAGGTGACCGCTCTACCACTTTTTTCCTTCAGGCTTAATCATTTAATAGCTTATGCTGTTCTCATACTTTACCATTGGACATTTCAGCATCAATTGCAATTGAAAGTGTTTACTATTATATTATGGGTTGAATTCCAGCTTCTGTAGCATAGAAATTAGCATACAATTAAACATAGCAGTTAGGGAAAGCCTCCTTTCAAAATGCCTCTCCCAATCTCTCACCCTCACCACAAAAAATAGTTACTTTACAAACTTCCCATCTCTTTAAATTACCTCCCATAACTCCCCTAATCCTCACAACCTGCCCCATCCCCAAGAATTATCTGTCCCAACTGCATCAGCAATCTACAACACCCCAAAATACCTCCTGCAACTTTCTCACCTACAAACTGTCTCATCTCCCCAAAATAGCGAAGCCCAAAACCCTGTAAACTTCTCCTTTAAACTTCACAACTTTCCTGCAGATGGTTCCCACTCCGAGAAACTACCTCACTAATACTGAATCGTTTCACAACCTGCCCCACATACAAGGGCCTCAAAATAGTACCTGGCGGGCCACATATGGCCCCGGGCCGTGAGTTTGAGACCACTGAGCTTAGAGAATCCAGCCCTCAGTTCTCAAAGCTAAGCTCCAGATTCCCTCCAGTGGCAAAGACAGAAAGTGCAGGGCCATGTACAAACAATATTAGGGATCACTCCTGTCCCAATTTCTGTGTTGAAAAGTTTTTAATGATAAGTATCTGTGTCAGGTGTGCATCTGCACAGTTCACTTTTGGCAAAGGGCAAACGCTGACAGTACTCTGTTGCAGATCCTTGGTTTTGTTTCAGCTGGATGATTCTACTTGATTTATTACATCATTGACTGACCCCTGACGCAGGCGAGTACGCTGAAACACGGGCCCGTGTCATGTCCATCAATAAACTAAGGTCGGCCTGCCTGGAACCTGAAGGCCCTTTGCGCTTTTTTGCTTTGCTCAGTGCATGGAATATATCGTCGATGTTTCCTGTTGCAAATGACACCCCGTCCCTACTGTAATGAAATGTTTGCTTACTGGATGAAAGTGCTCAGGTTTTACTCGAGCATTCTCAAGTTGTTGTAGTGGAATATCTGGAGATCAGGTTTAACCATTAGACACATAAATCTGTAGGCAGGGAGGGAATAAAAACAATAAACTGTTCTGCAATACGTCTTCAGTAGACTGACAGTAAGGAGAAAATCTTGGAAATGGACCATAAAAACCAGGCATATATTCGTAGAAAGGAAACATGGATTAAGGTTGTCTTGTTATGGTTGTTAGACAGAACCGTGAGACAAAATGTTCTTTGGTTTCATGAGAAACGCAGTAAAATTACTGTGTCCCTACCGAATAATTAAGAATTAATTTCCACAAGTCAGAAATACCAGACAAATGAAAAGCACTGCAGGAACTGACCAGAGAAAATGACCAACTTAAACAATATTCAAAGAGTTAGGGTGGATTCTTGTCTTCACACCCCGATGCAGCTGGAATTGCCAAACGCTGGCCACCATCAGTGCGACGGAATTCCCTGCAACAGATAAGCACTAAGGGCTAGATTCACAAACCAATCCGGGCAGGTCCGATGAATTCACGAAGCCCCAATATGCAGATGGGGGCAATCGGAGGAATGCCCCCATCTGTCCTATTGAGGACATGTGCGGGGATCATCTGGGTTTTGAAAAGCCTCCTCCAATTGCGTCGGGCAGGGAGGAAGTCCAAGCATGCGTGGATTTCCTCCTTGCCCAACAAGAGCAGGCAGTGGGGGGCGGGGCTAGGACGGGACTGGGGTGGGATTAGAGCGCTACAGGACAGGGATGGGTGGGCCTGGGGGCGGGTCTAGGGAGGGCCCGGATTTTCCAATTGGAAAATCTGGCAACCCTAAGTTGGAAATGATAGATGCTGACAATATTCAGTACTACTGAAGTACGCAAGGTTGCCACTAGAGGTCGCAGCAGCCATTTAGCCACACAAGGGGCAGAAGTAGAAGGGGCTTACTTGTCCTTCATCACCCTGCTGGACCTGTTAGTATCCAACCTGCATCTGATAACACCCACAGTGTTCTAAAGAGAAAGGCAAGAAAACCAAAGCATCAGTCTCAAAGCCGGTACTGATTGGATGCAGACTCTGCTCTTTGATATCTTTTGACCTATTGCATCCACCCAAGTATTGGTAACCCCTGAAGCAAGCAGTTATCTGCTGAAACACGGCCCTGTGTCGATTCTTGTTATTTGTTGGCACTTTGCTAATAAAAGAATCCTGTGCATTTTACCCTCATGTGCAGGAAAGAGGTGCAAGAGGTCCACCCTACTTCTGTGCATGCTTCGGTTCTTTACAGAGGAGTGGCCTCATGGAAAAGCTACTGCCTCAGCAACCTGAGGTTGTGGGTTCTGTCCCATCACTGCTCCTTGTGACCCTGGGCAAGTCATTTACCCCCCTTTTACAAACCAGTAGCGCAGTTCTTAGCGCCAGCCATGGCGGTAAACAGCTCCAACGCTCCAACGTTTTCCTGAAAATAAGAGCTATCCCAAAAATAAGCCCTAGTTAACATTGATCCCCTGAATGTCCCTGAAACTCCCTGACTCCATCCCTGACACTAGTGCTGCCTGATTTCCTGAAAATCTCAGACTCGTCAATTCAGCAACCCCCACCCCCGCTGCTTTAGGAGGCCTCGGAGCGTCAGTCTCACGGTGAGAGGGTCGGTGGGGTTCTGCTACACAGGGGGATGTGAGGAAGGGATAGAAATATGTTGCACAAGGGGATGGGTGAGAGGGGAGGAATGATGCTGTACATGGGGGGTGGGGTGTGGAGGAGAAGAAGGGAGAGATGATGATTGTACATGAAATATCCCCCAAATAAGCCCTAGTGTGTTTTTTGGACACTGTCTTATTTTCGGGGAAACATGGTAGGAATTCTATGAGCGTTGGAGCTGTTACCGCCATGGCTGGCGCTAAAAATCACGCTATGGTTTTGTAAAAGGGGGGAGGGAGGTTAACCCTGCATTGCCTCAGGTACAAAATAAATACCCAAATATATGTAAACTTCTTTGAATGTGTAACCACTAAAAAGGCAGTATATAAGTCCCTTTCCTTTTTTCTCTTTCCTTCGTTTTTTTCATTTTTTGTGTGTGTTATTTAAATACAGACTTCTGCCATATTCTGAAAATGCTATGAAATAAATGTTTTCTGTAAATTCTGGGACAAGGCATATACCCCCCCCCCCTTTTTTTTTTTTAACAAAACTGTAGTGCGGTTTTAGCACCAGCTATGGAGGTAACATGATTAATTTGTTGAGGTACTCAAGTACCAAAGAACATTTTGTCTCTCATTTTAATCACCTTGTATCGCCTGACTCCCTGCCCATTCTGTCTGAGCAGCAAGAAGCTTTGTATATGCTCGGCTCAGTGGCTGATCTGAGCATGTGTGGAAGTACCAGTGTCGGTGCTGCTGGCTTCTGCATTGCTCAGGCAGGATGGGCAGGGAGTTGGGCAGCAGACCTCTTGAGCTGGGCATTCCCATCAGCAAAAGTACAATTGAAATACAGCAGAGGGTGGGGGGAAGAGCTGAGAGGAAATGCACGCCCTAATTGGACTTTAGGCTATGCCCCTGGGGCAAATTTTGGGATGTGCCACCCTCTAGCAATGCCTATACCCCACCTCACCCCTTTCTGGTCATTAAATCTGCCATTAAATACCATATTAGGCCTTTAATCCAGAATTTAGGGTGCATTCCCCATGCCTTCTAACCTCATTTTTCCTTTGTTCTGTGGTTTTTAAGGAGTTCCTTTTCCTTCATTGGATTTGATTATAAACCACTTTGATTGTTTTAAAAGGTGTATATCAAATACCAAATAAATGAAATTAAATAAACTAAACTTTGTTTTTAATGCACCTTAAAACCCACATTAAACATCCTGCATTGAGAAAAGAAGGTACTAAAGCATTCTGACCTCATGGAATCTAAGAGGTTGTTCTATGTAGTCTACTGTGAAGGGTATAGGGTCATATAGGCAGGGACTTTCATAAGAACATAACAATTGCCGCTGCTGGGTCAGACCAGTGGTCCATCGTGCCTAGCAGTCCACTTGCGCGGCGGCGCTATTTGAGTCTAGCCTTACCTGCGTACGTTCTGATTCAGCAGGAACTTGTCTAACTTTGTCTTGAATCCCTGGAGGGTGTTTTCTCCTATAATAGCCTCCGGAAGAGTGTTCCAGTTTTCTACCATTCTATGGGTGAAGAAGAACTTTCTTACATTTGTACGGAATCTATCCCCTTTTAACTTTAGAGATTGCCCTCTCGTTCTCTCTATCTTGGAGAGGGTGAACAACCTGTCCTTATCTACTAAGTCTATTCCTTTCATTATCTTGAATGTTTCGATCATGTCTCCTCTCAGTCTCCTGTGTTTGAGGGAGAAAAGGCCCAGTTTCTCTAATCTCTCACTGTACGGCAACTCCTCCAGCCCCTTAACCATTTTAGTCGCTCTCCTCTGGACCCTTTTGAGTAGTACCGTGTCCTTCTTCATGTATGGTGATCAGTGCTGAACGCAGTATTCCAGGTGAGGGCGTACCATGTCCCGGTACAGCGGCATGATAACCTTCTCCAATCTGTTCGTGATCCCCTTCTTAATCATTCCTAACATTCTGTTTGCCCTTTTCGCCACCGCCATGCATTGTGCGGACAGCTTCATCGACTTGTCAACCAGTACTCCCAAGTCTCTTTCTCAGTCCCAAACGGGCTCCAAATCTAAATTTTGTACCTGGGACAATGGAGGGTTACGTGACTTGCTAAGGGTCACTGAGCAGCTGCAGTCTCTCCTCTGCACTGACCATTAAGTTACTCTTTAAGTCTTTGCTGTGTTTTGCTCTGGCAGCTTCATGGTTTATGGTTTATTAATCTTGTTATACCGCTCGTTCATTTCACTGGTTGAAGCGGTTTACAGAATACAATCACTAATAATCTTAAAACAAATCGAACTATGGATGGCCAATTTCAAATTGAAACTCAATGCAGAAAAAACCAAATTCTTCCTGGCGAGTCCGAACGACAAAATCTAAGATTCATCAATTTCCTTGAATGGTCAAGTCTTTCCTATCACAGATTCCATAAAAATTCTGGGAGTGACACTAGACCGCAGCCTTACCCTCGAAGCACACACCGACCTACTGGTCAGAAAAGGCTTCTCCGCATTATGGAAACTAAGAACCATCAGAAAGTACTTTGATACTTCCTCATTCTGCTTACTGGTGCAATCCTCCATTCTAAGCTTACTCGACTACTGTAACATCATTTACCTGGGGTCTTTCAGAAAAACCATTCAAAGACTCCGAATCATCCAAAATTTGCCAATCCGACTGATCTTTGGGCTAAAAAAAATGGGAACACATAATTCCCTATTACCAAAAACTCCACTGGCTGCCCATGGAAGCAAGAGTGCAGTTCAAGTTTGCCTGTCTCTGTTTCAAATCCATTCTTGGCTTGGCCCCCATATACTTGGTTCCCCATTTTATCTTAGTTTGTTCATCCAGACCCACACGCAGAGTTCATCTGTTTAACCATCCGACACTAAAGGCCTGAACAGGCCAACTAAATGATTGGCTGGGCAATATTATCTTGCGCTCCTCATCCTACCTAAATTTCAGGATATTGTTAAAAACAAACCTGTTTAACCGATTTGTATCCTAAGACCTCTTGTTTCCCAAGATCTCTTATGCCTTTCTCTGTTATCCTGCTTACCTATATAAATTGTATCTATATTCACTGATTGTACCTATTTGCTGATTGTCCAGCCCTTCTTTGTTGTAAACCGCCTCGAACTACTACAGCTTTGGCGGTATATAAGAATAAAATTATTATTATTACTAGTTTTTTAGCCCGTTACATTAATGGGTGCTAGAATAGATGTGTAGACTTAGGCATTTCTTTCTTTCTTTCGGTCTCTCTCCCTGCCCCCTTTCTTTCTTTCGGTCTCTCTCCCTGGCCCCTTTCTTTCTTTCGGTCTCTCTCCCTGCCCCCTTTCTTTCTTTCGGTCTCTCTCCCTGCCTCCTTTCTTTCTTTCTGTCTCTTTCCCTGGCCCCCTGTCTGTCTTTCTTTCTGTCGCTCTCCCTTCACCCTGTCTGTCTTTCTTTAAGAAGTGCTGTGTTGGCGGGAACTTGCTGTTAGGAACAGGATGTCACTCTTACCTCGTGCGCCACACTCATCTGCGTCCTCGCCTTCCTGGCCATTGCTCGAGCAGCCCCTTTGCATGCGCACAACTGCCACGGCATACGTTCCCGCCGTCATAAGAACATAAGAAGTTGCCTCCGCTGAGGCAGACCAAGGTCTATCTTGCCCAGCGGTCCGCTCCTGCGACGGCCCATCAGGCCTAATTGCCTGAACAGTGTCCCTGACTAATTTTGTAATTGCCTCTAATCCTCTCCCTATAACCTACCTCTACTCCTATTTGTACCCCTCTACTCCTATCTGTACCCCGTCACCCCGTCTGTCCTTCGGAACCGCGCTCTGGGGCGGATGCCAGGGGTCGCTGGTGCGGGCGGCGGTTTTGATGTGTTTCCCGCCTGATTTTGGGCGCACCGACAGGGCTGTGGCCAGAGGGGAGGGGGGTCCTGAGCGCGCGCGTCAAAGAATGCCCGTTAAAGCGCGCTTCAGAAGCCAGGCAAGGCCGTTAAGGTCCAACTCCGGTGGGAACTAACAGCCGCACTCGCTTTCTCTGCGCCGTCTTTCCACACCAAAGGCGCTTCCCCCCATCTCCAGGCTTCACAGTCCTCGGCCCAGAAGCGCCAACAATCAAAGAACAGCCTGACTGGGTCAGACCATCCAGCCTAGTAGCCCAATCTAACGGTGGCCAAGCCAGGAAGGGGTAGCCCTTCCTGCCCCATGGGGCCAGCATTTCCTCTCTTTTTTTCCTCACCTCCCCCCCCTCTCAGTTCCAGCATTTCTCCTTCTCTCCCCTCCCTTACCCCCCCCCCCCCCACATTGTCGTTGTTGCTGCTGCTGCAGGAGTTCTCCTCTTTCCTTCTGGAGGTACAATGTTTCTCCCTTCTGTGTCTCTTTGCCTCCTCCCCCCCTCTAAGTCCAGCTTTTTCCCTTCTGCATCATCTTCAAAAAACAAAAAACAAAACTCCATTGTTGGGTATCATTGTAGACAATGCGATGAAACCTTCTGCCCAATGTGTGGCGGTGGTGGCAAAAAAAGCAAACAGGATGCTGGGAATTATTTAAAAAGGGATGGTTAACAAGACTAAGAATGACATTATGCCCTGCCATAATGCTACAGAGGCCAATGGCAGCCTGCTACGTTTGCTCTGCAGGCTGCCGTAATTAACTTTCAACTGTGATCGGTCCAGAGGGAAGAACAGAGGACGCTGATGGGGAAGCGTGTCATCTCAGTGCAGAGCGCCCAGCTAAAAGATGCTAAAGACACTATGTAGCTTGAAACGTATTAGATATGGGAGGGAGAGGTTATATACCCATAACTGATTATTTTCTCTTTCTCTATACTCGACAGGGAGACCCTTGATAAAACACATTCGTGTGAAACATGTCGGGTCTGACTCCCTGGGTGGACACGGAGATGAGTATAAAGTTCACACTATGAGCTTAAAGATGAGTATATAAATAACTCTTAAAGTTCACACTATGAGCTTAAACTGAAGGTTTAAAACACTGATTCTTTATAAACGTATAGTAAAATAAACGAACAGCAAAAAACAAAAATAGCAAGTAAAACTATAGCAAACCAGACAGCCGATGATGAAGCTCCCACATTAAAACTTCCCGCTTTTTTGAATCAAACAACGCGGAGGAGTGGTGGGGCTGAGGCGTCAGGTTTTTAGGAAACTTAACATTCTAACACATCTGGACATATTCTGGCGACAAAGACACTATGTAGAACACTGGCTCAGCGATCTACCAGCTTTGCCTTTGCGATCGACCGGTAGATCGTGATTGACATTTTGGGCACCAACAGTCCATTAAGCCCAGTAGCCTGTTCTCACAGTGGCCAAGCCAGGTCACTAGTACCTGGCCAAAACCCAAGGAGTAGCAATATTCCATGCTACCAATACAGGGCAAGCAGTGGCTTCCCCCAGGTCCTGCCCCTGACCTTAGAGGAGGTGCGGGACCGCAGCAGAGAGAAAGTGCTACAGAGGCTGACGGCAGCCTGCTACGTTTGCTCTGCAGTCTGCCGTAATTAACTTTCAACTGTGATAGGCCCAGAGGGAAGAATGGAGATGAGGACAGTTGCAATCAAGAGGTCTGAGGTCCTGACAGTGTGTGGGGAAGCAGCGGAGGTAAGGCTGTGCCCATTGCGAGGGTCCCGGTGGGATGGGGGTTGCTTTAGAGATGCTGGATTGGGGGGGTAGACAAAAGGACAAAAGGGAGGGGGGAAAGCAGCCTTGAACCAAAAGGGAGGGGGGAAGACAGGGCAGATCCTGGACTACTAGAGGGGTTAGAGAGGGGAAACATCCTGAACCGAGGAAAGAGAGATGACAGACCCTGGGGAGGGGGAAGACAGAGTGAGAGAGACAAAGACCTGAAACAAAGGTGGGAGGACTCAAAATGTTAGCAGAAGAAAGAGAGAGAGAGGGAGAAACCTGAAACAAAGGGGAGGCAGAAAAGAGGGGGGCAGATGTTGGACTATGGAAGGTGCAGACAGAGGGGGAAAGACCTTGAGGAAGAACAGAGAGATGCACAATCATAACAGAGGAGGGAGACATGTTGCCAATAGAGGTGAAGGAGACAGAAAGAAAAGTTGGACTCCTGGATGTCAGAGAGAGATGTTGGTTGGGGAATGGAACAAGGTCTGGAGGACAGAAGAGGTACACACAGTATATATAATAAATAAATATGGGGGGTCTTTTACTAAGGCGTGCTAAATGCTAATGAGTCCATAGAATATAATGGGCGCATTAGCACTTAGCGAGCGCTAAATCGGCTAGCGCACCGTCGTAAAAGAGGGGGTATATGTTTAGTAATTTTATTGTTGGTAGATCATTTTGACTTGGTCATTTTAAAAGTAGCTCGCAAGCCCAAAAAGTGTGGGCATCCCTGCAGTAAGGCTATTCTTATGTTCTTAGGATAAATCTAACCATACAAACAATAACCATCCCCAAAAGCTTTCACTCCTAAATAAAATCATTAAAATACCATTGAGCTTTAAAATTTCACCTGGAACCTGAGACAGGCTGTGATAAATATTGTTGTACCAAATGATGCTTTACAAGAGGGTTGGAGAATGCAGAGGTTGCCTAAGTTATAAAACACCTGAAACGAGACATATGTGCTCTCAAGAGCTTCTGCAGGGAAAATTGCTATGCTGGTTTAATAAGAATGATTTAATCTCTGATCTGAAGAAGAGAATTGAAAACTAATCTAACCATGTAGTTAGTCCAATAAAAAAGGTGTCACTTGGATTCTTTTTGTTTTCTTTTATTTCTACATATTATCTATAAGAATGATCAAATTCCACACAAAAAAAGCACTGTAATTCTGAAGTTTGTGCTGAGTCATCAGATGCACTAATGCTATAAATACAAGCTCTCTCCTGACCAGAGGCCAAAGAATTAGACTCATTTCCAGGCTTTTTCTAGTTCTGCCATTGCTGCCTGCGTCCCATTTTGTCCATGAGTGGGGAGCGCCATCTACTGTTATAAATTGCTCATGAAAAATCAATCCCCTCGGCATAAAATGCGAGGGAGTGCTAAGAAGTCCTTGGCTTTGTAAAGAAAACAAGTTATGGGATTGGAAAAAAAAATTATTCACTCTGCATATTCACCGCTGAACTCCACCACTTATGACTTCATTGCTTTGGTTGTTTTGCAAACCACTCGTGGCATCCTCAGTGCTTGAAAATGTTCTTCCCTTGGAGTGCCTCTTGAGGTTAGGAAAGAGATAGTCCAAAGGGGTCAAATCAGGTGAGTAGGCCAGAGATTTAAGGAGTTGAAAGTATTAGTATGTTCCAGCTTGAGTTGGGGGAAGGGAAAAGCAGAATTAGGGAGAAGCTATGGGAGTTTCAAGTACCTGGCGGTCTGATAGCATTCTCCTCAGCCTGCACATACACACTGTTAAGGAAAACATGGTCTTTCTATGTCAAATTTTTGGTGACACACTGGTTGAGATCCACTGCCTTAGATATCATAAAGCAGTGACCCCCGACTCACAAAGTAGTCATTTCCATCTGGGCCGGATGCACAAAACTCTCTGACCATCTAACAATCGTCACTAAACCAGTTTGACTGGTCAAGCGACGGACCAAATTTGTCAACCCGATGTACATAATGACCCACCGCGTGCTTTTCTGTGCGCTTATTCATTCTCCGATTCTACCATGCAAATGACCTCATTAGTATTTAAATGAAGTCATTAATATTAAAATAAGCTCTCTGATCGATGCGGCATCTAGTGATGGCTGCTAAGGGCTCAAAATTACTGATAAGGAGGTGCATTATGTATTTGGGCCAATCAGGGCCTTAGGCTCCTTCCAGTGCATCCCAGGATGCACCAGGAAGGGGAAGGCCTGCCAGTACAAATCGTAACTTGTAACCTATAACCCATTCTGAGCTCTTTGGGACAATGGGATAGAAAATGAATTTAAAAAATAAATAAATTTTGCACAGTTGGGGCCTTCCGGCAGGAAGGAGTACACATCCCTTCCGCTGGATTGCAATGATAACGATGCCTACAAGGTACGGGATGTGGGGGGGGGGGGTATCCTTGAGCTGGGGGGATCTGATCTGACCCACCCTCCAGCCCATTAGGGCCTTCTTTTGAGCACTTTGGTGGGGTGGTGAGACCTTTGTTTTAGCAGTGTGTGGTGGTAGGAGCTGGATGAACTAAAATGTGTTGAGGCAGGAGGGAGTGGGCATCCCTTTTTCCAAGGATCCTTGTAGGGGGACCACAGTCTTTGGGGGGAGGGTGAGGAATGTGGGGGAGGGTCCAGAGGGGGAGCCAGCACAGGTTGTTGTTTTATTTTTTTAAAGGGGACAGGTATTGTGCGTGTGTAACACGCACATCTGTGCTATTAAAAAGAAAAAAAATCACCGAACAGCTGAGTGGCAGGTGGCTGATTTGAGGCTTCCCCTGCTGCTCAGCTGCTCCAGCTTCATTGGCTCTTCGCATGTGTGAAAGTCACTTTCAAAATGAGCGAGCAATCAGATGGGATTATAGCTGCTCTCCACAATACTTATTTGCAAGGGAAGTTGTTTGAACATCGATCGCTGTTTTGAGATTGACAAAAAAATCGGCCCACAGCCACCTGCACGGTCTTAATGACAGTTTTCAGTGTATCCAGCCCTCAGTCGACTGATTTGTAAGTTCCACAAGATAGGACTGTCTCTTATGCATCTCATGCAGGGTAGTGTTACATTAAAACTTAAGAGTAATAACTTCCTGGAAGGGAGGCTAAAAGCTTAGGGCTTTTTATAAACATAAAATGGAAGGTTATGTCTTCTGAAGCGTTGTAAGGAGGGGGGGGGGGGGGCTGTACACCTCGGGCTCCATGTTGGTGGGGGTGCCGGCACCCCACCTCTTCTCTGCCCATACCTCTTCCCACTCCTTCCTTCTCCATGCACACACCCCGCCTTCTCTTACCCCATACCTCGAGTTGTTCACCTTGCTATCTGACATTTAAAGTTAAACAAAATGGTTCCTCAGGATCTATAGATCGATTACTCATCCCATACATTCCTACTAGGACACTTCGTTCCAATCGACAAAATCTATTAACTATTCCGTCTCCAACACATATAAGGGAAGGGGTAAAACGCGGACCTTGCAGATCTAAAACCACACGTCCTTAAAAATCTGAGGTCCGTGCCACTTATAGCTCTATGCCAATTTAGCTCTGATGGATCCTAACCTATGCTGAGACTAAAAGTGGCACGGACCTTAGATTTTTATGGATGTGCAGTTCAGATTTGTGAGGTCCGCAAGGTCAGATGCACTGCAGACCTTTGCACACATTTTTAACCCCATCTCCAAACCCAGCTGTTTGCCATCCAGTGTCATATCGCGGGGGCTCTCTGAATCAGCGTGGAGGGAGAGATCTGGAGGAAGAGACGATCGGGCTAATTAGCAAAAGCCATAGTGCGCCTCCTCCCTTCTTAGCCATTAGGGAAGGCAGAGCTGGGGGCCTGAGCTGAACGTGCAGGGAAAGCAGTGGAATAAGCTAAAAGGCGGACTTGTCAATGCACGGACCTCAGATTTTTAAGGACGTGCGGTTTTAGATCCGTGAGGTCTGCGTTTTACTGCTGATTCGCTCAGGCACTGACTGGAAAGTAAGGCTTGACAGCTCAGAACCCGCCCCCCACCATGCAAATTAAATTTTTTTTAAAAACCCAAATCGAAGATCAACAGGAGAGATGCCCACTCTCTCCTGCCGCATCGCACAATTATCCGACACTGCTAACTCCCCCCCCCCATGGCAGCAGGAGAGATGCTCACTCCCTTCCACCCCTAAGCAACCCCCTCCCCCACCCTGACACCCCTGTGCCTCTGACAACCCCCTGCTCCCTCCCCCTTACGCTGGCCAGAGGGATGCTTACTTCCTCTGGCTAGCGGATCCACCTCTTCAAAATGGCGAGCCCTCCCCTACCTGGTGCATCCTGGGATGTGCCAAGGAGGGGCCTAAGGCTCTGATTGGCCCAGGTTGTTTAAGGCACCTCCTAAAGATTAGCGCATACTAAATGCTAAGATGCCCATAAGATTTAATGGATACCTTAGCATATAGCACACCTTAATAAAACAACCCCTAAATGCCTTCATTTCAGTCCTGTTTCAAATGTCTCAAAGATGGATAGAATTTAAGCAGTGTTCGAATAGATCAGTCCGAAATATGACCTTGCATGCGGTTCACAGGTGTCTGGAGCTATTTCACATGTGAGGGGGATACACATGCAGTTGTAACAAGTAATTTTCCAGAAGTTTTGTCCTCCTCCAAGTTACAATTCCTTTACAGCTCTCTGACAAGACCCAGTGGAAACTCAGCATCTCAAGTGCAGGAGGACCATAAGGTAGACAAATTATTCTTTTTTTTTTCCAGTGGAGGCTAATAAAGCACAACAATTATGTTGATATGCCAGTGGTTGATTGTTCATAACAGTCAAACTATGCTCCTAGTTACATATCACCTGTGTACACCCTACTGAATGAAAGAGCAGAATAGACATTGTTTTGTTTTAAAATAAAATTGAAATTGCTATTAGCCATACACAGCTCGGCTATGGAATTGTAAAAAAAAAAAAAAAAAGTCACATATGGACATGGTTGGACTCCTGTCAAACCAGCTCAGTCAATATTTTCAAGCCACTGGGAAAGAATTCCCAGTGGTAAATGTTTTGCAAAACCAACAAATAAGGGTCATTGATAGCTTGTTCACCAACCTTTTTTTTTCTATAGCATAGCTTCTCAAGCTTTTGGCTACGCTCCAAGCACAGGGTTTGACCCACAAGCTGAGAGCTGTCCCTTGGGAAAGGAAAGGGCTCTTGGATTAGGTATTGTAAGCATCCTTGAATAAGAAGGTTTTGGGTTTTGTCCTGAATAATGTGAGAAAGGACTCGTGTTTTATATGTAGGGGAAGAGTGTTCCAGAGTAAGGGCACTATGACTGAGAAGATGGACTTTCTGGTGGTATCATAAAAATTTTCTCAGATGGAAGGTCTTCTAGGTTGGGCTGAGAACTTTTCAGCGGCCCCTTGAATTGTGACGTCATAATGCCTCATTCCATCAATGCCTAAGAGCCAACCTCATCGGTGAGGTCACAATGGCTTGGTTTCCCTATGCTAAGTTGTGTCCATTTACGACGTGCATTTGCCACATTGAAACAAAAAGTGTCAAGAAAAGTGTGGAAATAAGCTGTGAGTTTCACGGCTGCACATCATTCTCTTCTTGGTTGGGCTGAGAACTTTTCAGCGGCACCTTATCATCTCTATTTCTGTGCAACTAAGAGGATTAACATGAAACCTGAGTATTTAGGAAGTAGAGAGGTAATCTCACAGTGCTGCATAATTCTACCGGGAAATCAGAGTCTACGGTGGTTTTCGGATGGTATCATCGTTGTGTAAGTATACAGCAAGCGTTGTGTAGGGACAGCAAACCTATCCGTATTAAAAATAAAGCTTCTCACCTGTATTTTGCTCCAGAGAGTAGCTACCGTAATTTTCCTACAGAGCCTACCTGGGCAGTGTCCAGGACTCTGCTCAAACAATGCAGGATGAGAAATGACCTTTTCTTTGCTGCGATTTTGAGACGATGGGGAAAGTTTAACCTTTAATGTTAGTGAGCATATTTTCTGTGAGTACAAACTGATTTCTTACAGTAATGGGATGGTTTCATGTATGCACGGTGCATGAGTACTCACATTGTTTTTATAGGTGTTGGATTCAGATCCTCTGGAGACCTCAGGCACCATCATATTGGAGAGTCTGTGTCTGTCTAGGCCAGACATGGGCATCTCTGGTCCTCGAGGGCCGGAATCCAGTCGGGTTTCAGGATTTCCTCAATGAATATGCATGAGGTCTATTAGCATGCACTGCTTTCAATGTATATTCATTGGGGAAATCCTGAAAACCCGATTGGATTCTGGCCCTCGAGGACCGGAGTTGCCCATGTCTTTTCTAGGCTGAAAACCCTATAGTTCATGCTACAGTACAGCTAAGTGGAGGGTTTTGTTTTGTTTTTTTAAGACCTTTGAAGCTGTAACAGGTCTTTTTTTCTCCACAGCAATGCGTTTTCAGTATTTCCTGGATTAGCTGCTCCTGCAGTGGTTTCCAACCCTGTCCTGGAGGACCATCAGGCCAATCGGGTTTTCAGGCTAGCCCTAATGAATATGCATGAGAGAGATTTGCATATAATGGAAGTGACAGGCATGCAAATTGGCTCCATGCATATTCATTAGGGCTAGCCTGAAAACCCGATTGGCCTGGTGGTCCTCCAGGACAGGGTTGGGAACCACTGGTATAGAGTTCTGGTTTGTTTAGGGCTGGTGGCTTCTCTTTATCAGTGTCCAGCATAATTTTTCTTTACTTTTTGATGGTTTGTATTATGCTGCTCATTTGAATATAGTAGAATTACAGTAATTGAAATCACCCATTATTATACTGTTGCCCAATTCTCCAGCTTTCTTCATCTGTCTGTTCTTTTTGCCCTGGGGGACAGTAGTATAACCCTATCTTTATATTCCTTCCCTTCACACATGGAATTTCTATCCATATGGATTCCACATCTCAAATGTTTATTTGATTTGATTTGATTCAATTCCCTCTTTAACATATAGTGCAACCCCCACCCCTCCAATGTGATCTACTCTATCCTTGCGATATAATTTGTACCCAGGTAATACAGTGTCCCATTGATTGTTCTCCTTCCACCAGGTCTCTGAGATGTCGCATCATTCAGTGCTATATACTCTAACTCTCCTATTTTATTTTTTAGGATTCTAGCATTTGTATACAGACATTGCAAATTGTGTTTTTTCCTTATAACTATAGGCTGCTGAGAAAATGACAGGGATAATTTGAGTCTTTTACTCTGTCTTCCTCTTAAACCCTCCTGACTTTCTTTCACTATTATTGAAACCTCTCTACTGGGACTCCCTAAATATCCTGTTTCAATAGTATCCTTCAAGGATACCTCAATCCTGGGTGACTATCAGCTCACGGTTATTACAGAGGAAAGGGTGTTGAAAAGTTCTCAGTCCAACCAACCAACTTCTTAAATTCTGAGCATTATTTTGCCACTGTAGCTGAAGAGAGTGTTATCTTATTTAGTTAAGTGCCAGTTTGCAGAAATGAAATTCTATGTTTTTGACATTGTTTCAGATCATTGATTGGACCATATCCACCTCATTCTCTTCTTGGTTGGGCTGAGAACTTTTCAGCACCCCCCTCGTAGTGTGAAGAGTTTCAGTCTGTGGTAACTAGAGCTGAGATTGTGATGTCATAATGCCTCATTCCACCAATAAGAGCCAACCTCATCCGTGATGTCACAAGGGCTTGAATGAAAAGTTCTCAGTCCAACCAACCAACTTCCTAAATTCTGAGCATTATTTTGCCACTGTAGCTGAAAAGAGTGTTATCTTATTTTGTTAAGTGCCAATTTGCAGAAATGAAATTCTGTGTTTTTTGACATTGTTTCAGATCATTGATTGAACCATATCCACCTCATTCTTTTCTTGGTTGGGCTGAGAACTTTTCAGTACCTCTTGTAAGTGCCAGCCATCTGCATATTTATTTATTTTAGTATTTATACACCACTTATAACCAAAGTTCTGGACTTGAACCTACAACCTTAGGGTGCAGAGGCTGCAGGTTCAATACTGGCAGTAGTCAAAAAATCACTGGCCACAGCTTGCTAAATATATTAGTAACCCCATTGATTTTAAGTTCAGTGGGAACCTTAATGCCTGACTGTTATTTAAGACTTGTTTTCTATAGGCTTTTATATTTGAGATTCAATAAACAAAATTGAACAGCTAAAAAATAAAAAAATCCTGAACAGGCAACATGACTAAGCAATAACTAGCAGACCATAAAAATGACTTTTGCTCTTTTTCAAGACAAAACGTTCTTGGGAACTAGTTAAAAATTATCTCTCTCACACATTTTAGTGCATCCAGATAACTAAAGAAGGCAAGGCAACATGGATGAACAGATTATAGAAGACAGTACTGATGATTCAAAAAGGACGAGGAGTTTTGTAATCCGTATTACCTACCTGCTCTTAGCTATTGATGTTTCTTGTTTGTTCACGTTGTTTGCAACGTTTCCTGTAAGTATATTCTTTCTGGAGAAAATAAGAATTATTTTTAGTTGCAAACAGAAAGAAAACTGGTCAGATTTTCACTGCCTAGTGTAAACAAAACCCAGCGATCGAGTTTCACTCTGTAAATTCTGTTCCTGCATGTTACAAAAGTGAAATTTCTTGCAGGATGCGAGATAGTAAATCTGAGTTTTTCCAGGCTCGGCTTTCCTGTCCTGGAACGACGAAGGTACTGTGGGGGGCAGCGTTCTCAGTGGGGAAGGAAGAGAGCATCATAAATCGTGGCACAGAGGTGACAGCTGCTGAGTGAAATGAGTGTGCTTGCTTGGATTGCAGAAGGAATTACACTCTGTGGCTCTTGGCCAAGGACCATCAGGAAAATGGCAAAAATGAAAAACTGAAGAGTGAGAAATCACCAAGACTTTATGATACTTCCTCTAGAACAGGGGTGTCAAACTCAAATACACAGTGGGCCGAAATTAAAAACTTGGACAAAGTTGCGGGCCATCCTTGATATTTATTGAAAAAAATGTGTACAACTCCAAAAGGAAACTGTAGACAATGTGTTTAAGAAACAATATATTTTTAAAAAATTGATACGTTTAAAAAACAATGATGCCCATTATTGATGCAAAATAGCTGAGCCAAACTTAAAATGGAAAAACTACAAAGGGATTAAAACCAAAAAGGGACGAAATAAAATGCCATGTGAATTAGCAACATATGTTTGAAAAAGCGTAAAAATATAATCATAATAGAAACCATTATGTGAAGCAGAGGAAACGAATAGGAATTTGGAAAAACACTAGCACCGGAAAAGAATGAGTACCAAAACGCCAAAATTAGAACATGATCATAAGAACATAAGAAGTGCCTCTGCTGGGTCAGACCTGAGGTCCATCATGCCCAGCAGTCTGCTCACGCGGCGGCCCATCAGGTCCAAGACCTGTATAGTAATCCTCTATCTATACCCTTCTATCCCCTTTTCCTTCAGGAAATCATCTAATCCCTTCTTGAACCCCAAAACTGTACTCTGTCCTATCACACCTTCTGGAAGCGCATTCAAGGTGTCCACCACCCTTTGGGTGAAGAAGAACGTCCTAGCATTGGTTCTGAATCTGTCACCTTTTAATTTTTCCAAACGCCCTCTTGTTCTTGTAGTTTTCAAAAGTTTGAAGAATCTGTCCCTCTCCACTTTCTCCATGCCCTTCATAATCATGTCTCCGCTTTTCTAGGGAAAAGAGCCCCAGTTTCTTTAACCTTCAGCATATGTAAGGTTTTCCATACCTTTTATCAATCGTGTCGCTCTTTTCTGAACCCTCTCGCGTATCGCCATATCCTTCTTAAGGTACAGCAACCAATATTGGATGCAGTACTCCAGATGCGGGCGCACCATCGCCCGATACAACGGCAGGATAACTTCTTTTGTTCTGGTTGTAATACCTTCTTAGAGGCCGCTGCGCACTGTGCCGACAGCTTCATTGTCTTGTCCATTTCTTGGGTACTTTCACCCATTACCAGCCCTCCCATCATAACTTCGGGTTTCTGTTTTCTACATGCAAAACTTCATCTACCATCTCGTCGCCCACTCTTTTAGTTTGTTCAGGTCCCTTTGTAAGTCTTCACAGTCCTTTTTTGTCCCAACTCCACTAAATAGTTTGGTGTTGTCTGCGGATTTTATTACTTCGCCCTTCGTCCCTGTTTCAAGATCGTTTATAAATACATTGAACAGCAGCTTACCAAAAAAAGCAATTGCAGAAAAGTTCAGGGCTACTGCGACGCAGTGTGAGACTGTGAAGAGAGCCGGAAAACGCCACGGGAACTTGTAAAAATGGTCAAATGTGATGATTTGCCTAATGGGGATGTGAGCTGATTGGGTCCAAAAACTGTCTACCGGTGGGCCAACTCTAATCGACATTTGGTATTTTCTTGCAGGCCAAATACGTATAATTACACTGCGGGCCAGATTTGGCCCATGAGCCTGAGTTTGACACCCCTGCTCTGAAAGAACTCGAAATATGAAATAACTCACCAGTTACTATGATTTAAAACAGCCATAGGATTGGAGGGTGATCATTATTACTGTACTGTGTTCAGGCTTAATATACCACCTTTTGAGCTAAGCAGATCAAAGTGAGTTACTATAATAAATGAAAGTGAAGGAATGGAACTCCAGCAGTGCAATGGGACAGGAAGACAGCAAATAAGAGAGAGCAGGACCAATTTGAGGCCACCACTGTGCATGAGATCTAAGGAACCGCAAATGCTCGTTTTCAAGGCAACTTTAATAAATGTACTGTAAAATGTATACAACTGAAGAGGGAAGATACAGAAAATAGTGTCTGTTCAAATCCAAATGAGTGTGTGCAGTGGCATACCTAAGGTATGTGACACTCGGGGCTGATCATTTTTTTAACAAACCCTCCCCCCAATGTAAAAAGGGATTGGAGAAGCACCACTGCCTGAGGAAGGGGATTTTGGTCTTCAAATGTTAGTAAAAAATGTTTTAAAATTAGTCCAATATAAAGATGACCTTATTTCCATTTTCTATTTATAAATGTTTATCAATTCAGCTACAATACTACTTTATTCTAAAGCAACAAAAGTTAAAAATCATTTTTCTAACTTTTTTCATCTCTGGTTTCTGCTTTCCTCATCTCTTCACTCTCCATTCCACTCATCCAGGGCCCAGCCTCTTTCTGTCCCTTCCATTTTTCTCTTTCTGTCCCCACTGCCACACCCATGCTCTGGCATCTCTCCCTTCTCCTTTCTTTCCCTCCTTCTCACCCCAACTCACCCCATGGTCTGATATCTGCTTCCCTTCCCTCCCCCCTTGCCCTGAGAACTTTCTCTTCTCTCCTACTTCCATCTCTCCCTCTTCCTCCGTGTTCTGGCATTTCCTTTCCTTCTTTTTCCTCCCTTCCTTCCTTCCTGATGGTCTGGCATCTCAGTCTCCTTCTCTTCCCTCCCTCCCCCAATGCCCTGGCATCTCTCTCCTCTCCTTCCCTTCCATCTCTCCCTCCCCTCCATGCTCTGGCTTCTCCTCTCCTTTCTTTCAGCACTTTCAGTGATTAGTAGTAGTAATCTATCCCTGTAGAAATTTGAAGGTTGACCAGGCTGGGATTTTGGTGCCCTTTATTACCGGTTCCCTGAGCCAGGGCCTCACCTGGTCCCTAGGTTGAGCCGGCCCTGGATAAAAGTTTATAAAATCAGAAGTGGAGTGAAACAGTTGAATAGTGGACAGCTGTTTAATCTTTCAAAGAACACAAAGACAATGAAACCAACAACAAGCAAACTGACAACAAATCATAGACATTTGTTTTTAAACATACTACTACTACTATTAATTATTTCTGCAGCGCTGCACAGAGTCACATAGAAGAAGAAAACAGTCCCTGCTCAAAAGAGCTTACAATCTAAACAGCCAAGACTGACAAACAAGATGTCATGGATACAGTTAAGGGGAACGGTTAATCAGCTGGCTGGGTTGGAGGGCAGAGGAATAGGGTTAAGAGTTGAATAAATTAGCTGTGGAATCTGTTGCCAAATGATGTGGTCAAAATGTCTAACAACGTGGGATTCAAAAGAGGTTTAAAAAAGTTCCTGTAAAAAATGACCATAAAAAATCATTAGCCTTTACTCATCCCTGGAAACGAGCTGTGAGAAATAGATGTACTTTATAGGATCTACCAGTTCCTCAAGAGCCAGACTGGCTGCTGTCAGAATCAGGATACTGGGCTTAATGGATCTTTGTCTTACTTGCAGTGGTATAGTAAGAAGGGGGCGATGGGGGGGTGATGGACCACCCTGGGCGCTGACGCCTCTTCTACACTCTGCCCCCCACGTATCTCTTTAAATGTCCGCCAGCATGAGTAGCATCTTCCACTTGCTGCTCACGCCGGGCTCGGCACCCTTCTGACATCACTTCCTGGTCGCGGGACCAGGACATGACATCAGAAGGGAAATGAAGCTGATGCTGCTCGCACTGGCGAATGTTTCAAGAGGGAAACAGGGGGCAGGGTGGGTGCTCAAGTGGCGTGTGCGAGCAGGGAGTCGCACGGCACAGTGATGCAGGGCACCACTGCCCCCGAGCGCCCACCTCCCTAGCTACCCCATTGCTTATTTGGCATGGTTTTTGCTATGTTCTATCTAGAAATTTGTGTTTTTAGATATACAGTGATGCTGCATTTTAATATTACATTTCTATACATAACGGACATGGTCTTACTTCATTATATATACTCATCAGTTCACTTATTATGACAAGGATAGGTATGCTGTATGAACATTGGATGTGGGTTTAGTTCATTCATGTTGTATGATTTATTACATAATTTTATACAATTCATAATACTTGCAATATTTCTTTGCACAAAAAGGGTCTTTATGGCATATAGATATCATTCTTACTTACTTTTAAGTCCAGTTTTTTTACCCTTTTTTTCACATTTAAACTATTTCAGACATTGTTTTATTGTTTACACCATTTTAGATGTTTTTATTGATTTTTTTAAATATTTATGAGAGTATTAATAATTTTTCTTCATTGTTTTATTATCATACTAGTATTTAAGCCCTAGAGTAGATGTCTGTCTGTCTGGGTTTTTTTTTCTTTGTCTCTCTCTCTCCTTGGATGCTGTCTGTCTGTCATTCTTTCTGTCTGTGTCTCTCCCTGGCCCCCGTCTGTCTGTCTTTCTTTCTGTCTCTGTCTCCCTGGCCCCCTGCCTGCCTGTATTTCTCTGTTGCACCATGCCTGCCTGTCTCTCCGTGGCCCCCTTTCTATGTCCATAGTGTCCCATCCTATGTCCTTAGTGCCCTCAGTGCTTCCTTCCTATGTCCATAGTGCCCCTTCCTATGTCCTTAGTGCCCCCAGTGCCTCCTTCCCATGTCCTTAGTATCCCTTCCTACGCCCTTAGTGCCCCCAGTGCCTCTTTCCCATGTCCTTAGTGCCCCTAGTGCCTCCATCCTGTGTCCATAGTACCCCAGAGCCTCATTGCCGTGTCCTTAGTGCCCCCAGTGCCTCTGTCCTGTGTCCTTAGTGCCCTCAGTGCCTCCTATGTCCTTAGTGCCCTCAGTGCCCCTTCCTATGTCCTTAGTGCCCCCAGTGCCTCCTTCCTATGTCCCCCTCACTGCCTTCCAGAGTTTGTTCCACCCCCAGCCCACCCCGAAGCCAGCCTGCCTGCCTCCCTCCCATCCCCCGTTGAGCAGCATGTTTCCATCTCCCCCCACCACTACTGCCACCGTGCAGCCAACCCCACTGACCCTCCCATCTGACCCTTCCACCGCGAGATGACTTACAAACCTCCCAGCTCCAGCAGCGTCTGCAGCACTCTAAACATGCTGCTTTGCGGCCTTCTACTGCTCTGATTTCCTCTGCCGCATCCCTGATGACATCATCAGAGACGCGGCAGAGGAAATCAGGGCAGTAGAAGGCCACAAAGCAGCGTGTTTAGAGTGCTGCGGATACTGCTGGAGCCGGGAGGTTTGTGGTCATCTCGTGGTGGGAGGGTCGGATGGGAGGGTCAACGGGGGTTCGGGTGCACTGAAGGGGGGGGCGACGACGATGAACTGCCTTACAGTGAGTGAGGGGGGGAGTCGAAGCGCGCATGCGCACTCCTACCTGCCATGGACATATGGATCACGGAACACGCAGATAGGAGTGCGCATGCGCACTTACTGTTTTATTATAGGAGATGTTTATATGTATTTTCTCTCTATGTTTTTTAGATGTATTATTTTTATTTGTATCTGTTCAGACTCCTGAGGCAGGCCCATTTGGGACCGAAACACGATCGTGTCGAGTCATGACATATTAATAAAAGACATTTGAGCACCAGGGTCTTCCTTCGCTGTTTGTTCGTCAATGTATTGATTGCCATTTTCACCCCTCCCTAAAGTATTTTCACCCACACCTATAGTATTGTTTCTTATGGAGTGTATGTAAGGGTTTCCCCCCAAAAACTGTGCTTGCATTTTTCTCTTTCAGTATTTGGTAAGGAAACTGGGCTTGGATACCGTTGGGTTTGGTTACCTGCAGACAATTTTTGGTATTCTTCAGCTTCTGGGAAGTCCCATCTTTGGCAGGTAATTGGTGAAATTATCCATAATATTAAGCAAATTAGCAGCTAAAATCAAAGCCGCCTGGGGAAGAGAGGAGGAATCGGGGCATGAAGATATTGATTTGGATCCTAGATAGGGAGGAACCCCAAGAAGAACCATGAGTTCCCAACTCATACTGGGTTGGGGCTCCCATGGACCTGCATGAGTTGAGCTAGGTAGAGGTAATTCCTGAAATCACTGGATCCAATATTCACAATAGTATTTTGCATCTAATTAATAGCGGTAGTAGTGTATCCAGTGGCGCAGTAAGGTGGAGGTGGGGGGTGGTCTGCCCTGGGAACTGTCTTGTTTTAGATGCCAGCATCCCCCCCTCTCTTCCCACTCCTTCCCCCACCGCGTGTATGCCCCTTCCTGTTCTCCATACCTCTAGTGGTTCAGCGCTGTGAGCAACTTCAACGTGCTCCTCGTGACTGCACGATTCTATAGAATCACGCTGCACACCAGTGCACATCACAACTTTTAAGTGCATTCATTTAGGCCAAGGGAAACCTGCGCCTAATTTGTGCTTGCATCGGGCTATTCTATAACAGGCCATAGAATTTCTAGGAATGCCCATGATCTGGCCATGCTCCACCCCTGACCACGCCCCCTTTTCAGATTCATGCACTAGAACAGGCATGCAGCACGTTATAGAATATGCCTACCAAGTTGCATGCGTTACTTTTAGTTAGTGTCAATTAGCTTCAATTACGAGGTATTAATTCCCAATTATTGGTACCAATTAGGCTTATTAAACAATTAACGATGTGCACGCACAATGTAAAGTGCCATTCAGAGAATTTGAAAGTCAGTGAGCTTATTCTATAAGTACGCTCATGTGTCTAACTGTTCTTTGTAGAATCTTCCACACAGTTATACCAGGTCTGTGTAAATGTTGGCCCCGCCTATGCCTCTCCCCTGTGAATGTCCCCTAACAATTAGGCACTAAGCCATTTTATCACATTATTATAGAATTGAAGATTTTTGCCTCATTGTGCGGTGGCGCAGCGAGGGTGAGGGATGCCGGGCAGGTGGTGCCTCTCCCCTCCCCTCCACCCCTGCCGCTCCTTCCCCACCCTCCTTGCTGTGCATGCATGCCCCTTTCCTTCCTCCGTGCCTCTTTAACTTTCCCAATGTGAGCAGCATATCCAACTTGCTGCCTGCGTTGACGTTGGCTCTCCCTCTGATGTCACTTTCTAGGTGTGGGACCCGGAAGTGATGTCAGAGGGAGAGCCGCGGCTGGCGCGAGCAGCAGGTTGGAGTTTCTGCTTGTACTGACGAAGAGCTAGTGGCACAGTGGGAGTGAAGGTGAGTGTGTGGCGGAAAGCAGAGTGGGGGGGGGGGGCTGTAGAAGAGGACAGGTGCCAGCATTCCCACCAAGATGGCGCCTGGGGCTTTCTGCTCCCCCACTTACTAAGCCACTGTCATTGTGTATTACACATCCAAACTAGCTCCTGACATCTGTGGCGCAGCGGTTAAAGCTACAGCCTTAGCACCCTGGGGTTGTGGGTTCAAACCCATGCTGCTCCTTGTGACCCTGGGCAAGTCACTTAATTTCCCCATTGCCCCAGGTACAGTAGATAGATTGTGAGCCCGCTAGGACAGACAGGGAAACCCTTCTGAGCTTTCCTGGGAGAACGGTATAGAAAGTTGAATAAATAAGTAGTGTGAAAAGTTTCAGCCTCTGATCACCAGAGCTGGTATTGTGACATCATAATGCCTCATTCCACCAATTCCACCAAGAGCCAACCTCATCAGTGATGTCACAATGGCTTCATTGTCCTATACTTGGCTCACTTCTGCTACATTTTGATTTCTAGAGTGGCGCAATGGTTAAAGCTACAGCCTCAGCACCCTGAGGTGGTGGGCTCAAACCCACACTACTCCTTGTGACCCTAGACAAGTCACTTGGGGCCAGATTCGCTAAACGTACCGATTATGTCCTGACCAGTTTGCGATCGTTCTCCGACCCAATTCACTAACCTTGTGCCCGATCAGTCTCCCACCCAATTCGATCCACCCATGAAAAGTAGGAAGCCAAAATCCATAAACAGGAAGCCAAAATGAAGCAAATGCTGAGGACCAGTCACTTACTGTCCTTTCCGACTCTCCTGCTCTCTGCCGCCCTGAAATCCCAGTATCGAGGTTACAAAACAACCATCAAAATAAAAAATAAAACTGTATATTACTCCCTTTTTATATATATTCTTCAAAAAGCGCAGTGTGAGCCGGTGGTTTTAACCCGCAGGTTTAAAGCATGTTCTGTTCCACAATCTGGATGCACAAAAAGTGTGTTCTGGCTTCCGTGTCCCTGCAGTAGATGGCGCACAGCTCTGAAGTGCTGCGGGGTACTTAATAGCTCTGTTTTCTACATTTTAATGTGCTGTGTGCTAATGCCACATAGGTATAATATCAGTGCAAAACCCCTTTTTGCCTATAGCGGCCATTAACAATCAGGTATGTGCTTCAGCCTATGGTAGTGTAGGGCTGGCAAGTAAACTGCAGCCCCCCCCCCCCCCTCTTTATTTTGAGCTCATGTGTGCGAAGAGCAAGTGCTTACACAAATGGCATCTACAACCCATAAGGATAATCTGTGCATGTGTCTCGATCACTCTACAGCAATCCATGGGGTCGCTGTAGAGCGTGCGTCCGATGAGATCATTTGCATGCTGAATCTGTAGTGAATCGGTCACTCGACAGAACTCATCCACGAATCACCCAACGATCCAGATTGGTGGGTTTAGTGAATCTGGGCCTTAATTCCCCCATTGCCCCAGGACAGACAGGGAAAAATGTTTGAGTACCTGAATAAATTCATGTAACCTATTCTAAGCTCCCTTGGGAGAATGGTATAGAAAATGGAATAAATAAATCTGCACTGAATGAGGGGAAGAAGGGAGAGTAAATTGTTTTGAAAGGCTTTTCTTTTTCTAACCCAGGTTTTCTGACCGGTTTGGTGCCCGGGCTGCTTTAACCCTCTCTTTCCTTTCCGGATCTTTGTTCTATCTGCTGCTGTCCATCTCCACCAGTGTCCCGCTTCTTTTCTTGTCCAGGATCCCATCTGTATTCATGCATGGCCTGCCAGGTATGGTAGTGAGCATGGTTATTAATTTATTTCTAGGGACCAGTGGTGTGGTAACGGTTGCGGTCCTCCTAAGGTCTTCCTAAGGGCACAGCAGCACCCCTCCACCTCTCTGCCCCCCCCCCCCCGCTCAACTGCTCGCTCCCCCCCACCCGCTCACTTGCTTGCCTGCCCGATCCCCACCCGTTTGCTCGTTCCCCGCTCCTCTCCTTGCCACGCGCTCCTTGCCTTCCCCGTACCTTTTTGGCGCTCTCTCTGACATCACTTCTGGGACCTATACCTAGGAAGTGACATCAAAGGGAGGGGGGTATGGAGAAAGTGAAGGGGGTGTGTACAGTGTGGAAGAGGTGCCACCACCTCAGGTGCCTCTCACCCTTTCTATGCCATTGCTAGGAATGAAAGGCATTAGATCAGCTCTTCATTTCCTCTCTTTGGTGGACTGGTGTTGCCTAAAAGTTGCATAGTATTATGGCACTTAGACACTTGTTCCAAAATCCATGGGTTGTTTTCACCTGTGACTTTTGCAGCATCTTTCAAAGTGAAGCTATGCCTGTGCTTTCATTTGGAAAATTGCCACAGGAAAAAGTACTCAACACACAAAAGAGTCGCATACTTTATTTGACCAGGTTTGAAAATCCAAAAATATGTACTTTGGCCCTGTTTCTATAGATAGCGTCTAAAACAAGGGTGTCAAAGTTCCTCTTCGAAGGCCACAATCCAGTTGGGTTTTCAGGATTTCCCCCAATGAATATGCATGAGATCTATTAACATACAATGAAAGCAGTCAATGCAAATAGATCTCTTACATATTCATTGGGGAAATCCTGAAAACCCGACTGGATTGCGGCTCTCGAGGAGGGACTTTGACACCCCTGGTCTAAAACATAAACACAGAGGAACACGGCACATAGCGCTTGTCAATCTTAAGTTAAGTGCCGTTTATAGAATCGCCTAATGCGCAATTAGGTGCTGGTAGGTGTCCGAACTTTAGACACACCCTATTTATGCCAGGATCTTCTTGATCTCAATACCAGCGCCTAAGCCCAAATTAGGCGCCTATATGAAAAACATGCCTACGATCCACCTCCTTTCTGGTAGGTGCCTTGGACTAAGCGCCTACCGATCTAGGCACCCACCATCTAATTAATTTAAGCCGATTAAGGTGTGTTAATTGCTTGTTATCAGCACTGACTAAGCTTTTTAAATAATTAAACCCTCCCCCCTTTTACATAACTGTAGCGCATTTTTTAACTCCGGCTGCGATGGTTACAACTCTGATGCTCATAGGAATTCTATGAGCGTTGGAGCTGTTACCGCTGGGGCCGGTGCTAAAAACCACACTACAGTAAGGTAAAAGGTGGGGTAGGGAGGGGGGTAAGTTAGGCGCCTAGATCAGCTAGGAGTGCCAATCTTGGGCCTTTCTTTCAGTCCTTTCCTTAGCTCCACCTAGCAACACCTCTGCTACATGAGAATAAAATAGGCACATAGTCATACCCATATATGGAATGTATTCGTGTGGTTTGTGCAAAGCTATCAGAATAGAACTGTGCAATCAGGTTTGAAATGTGCTCTGTGTTAAATGAATGTAACACTTCAGAATCCAATCCAGTTCAAATGAAGAGAGCCATGATTGTTACCTTGTGATGTCATCAATGATATCCCCTCCTCCCAGTTATGACATGTATTCACTGTTCTGCTTATGTAGCACAAAACAGCAAAATAAAGGGGACACTTTTCTAACAAGACGCCTCCATTTAGGTGTACCAATGCCACCAGGACAATGCCCGCTCTATAATAACAACAGAACAGCCCAGTTCTGATGCAGGATATTACTGTGTTTTCCTGAAAATAAGACAGGTCCATAAAACGCACTAGGTCTTATTTCCGGGTTATGTACATGATCATCTCTCCTGTCCTCTCCTTCACCCCAATTCTTCCTCTTTCCTTTCTCTCCCCTACATGTGCAGCATCTTTCCTCCCTTCCCTCCCTCCTTCTAAACAAGCTGCATCGGCCTTGTCCACCCATGATTTTACTCTGCCACGTTACTGATCCAGTAACGCGGCTGAGTGAATTCTCAAGCGGAAGGCCGAAGCAGCCTGTTTAGAGTGCTGCTGGCCCGACGCTTCTTAGGGAGTTATGTAGGGCTCGTAGTGGGGTTCCGATGGGAGGGAGGGAAGGGTGGAGATTTGGCTACGTGGCGGGTGCAGGGGCTTGGGAGGGAGGGGATGCTCACCCAAGGGGTCATATTTTTGGGGAAATATGGTAGTATAAGTAGAAAGTCTAAATTTAGTCAACAACATTTATGCCAGGACAATGGCATATGTAAATCAGCACACTTAAACGTGCCATGCCATGCACATAACCTGTGGAGAGGCTTTTTTTATATGACGCTCAAATCTGAGTGGACTTTTGCAGAAAACACACAAAAATCCTATAACGAAACAGAAAAACATCTATCTTTATGTTTTGGAAATGGCCATTTCTCAGATATGCTTTGTCCTTAGTGTGTATATCTTTCTGAACCATTTTCGAAAAAACAAACAAACAACACGTCCAAAAGAAAACCACACAAAACAAACCATTGGGCTGTAGGAGGGGCCAACATTTTTAGTAGACCGCCCAAGCAGACATCCTAACAAAGCAGTGGGGCACCCTAGGGGGCACTGCAGTGAATTTCACATAAAAAGGACAAGTACACATCTTATCATAACCCCTTATACTGTATGGTGAGCCCTCCAAAACCTACTGGATCCAACTGTACAACACACCATTATTATTTCACTGTATTGTTCACTATCTCGAGTGGCAAGAAGAAGATATATAAAGCTTTTTAAACAAATTCTGAAAGTTGTGGAATGTTAATATTTGCAATTGCAGAGATATGAATTTTCAGAATGTGCATTGATGTTGTCACCGGCAGCCTCAGGGCAATGGGTCCTAGGGCACTAGTGACAAGAGAAAACTCTTGTGAGTCGCTGCAGGCTGCACAAGGAAAAGAAAAGGCAACTGAAGAAAAACACCACAGCACCATTGCCAGAATGTTCCAAGCACATAAAGTCCGAGCTCCACTAAATAGTTTGGTGTCCGCAAATTTTATTATCTCACACTTCGTCCCTGTTTCTAGATCATTTATAAATATATTAAATAGCAGCGGCCCGAGCACCGAGCCCTGTGGGACACCACTCATGACCCTCCTCCAGTCCGAGTAGTGGCCCTTCACTCCTACCCTCTGTTTCCTACCCGCCAACCAGTTTCTGATCCATCTATATACGTCTCCTTCCACCCCATGGTTCTTCAGTTTCCGAAGTAGGCGTTCATGGGGCTTTTTGGAAATCTAGATATATGATGTCTATGGGGTCTCCTTTGTCCATCCGTTTGTTAATTCCTTCGAAGAAGTGCAATGAGTTCATTAGGCATGATCTCCCCTTGCAGAAACCATGTTGGCTGGTTATCAGAATTTTGTTTCTTTCAAAATGTTCATCGATGTTGTCTTTTATCAGTGCTTCTGCCATTTTTCCCAGCTCCATGGCTAGAAAATCCTAGTGCACTAGATTTGGTTGCTCTGATCCAGCCTCTACCAGCTCCATACATTCTGGCTGCTCACTGCCATCCAGAACTCTCAGCCCTGAGCATTCTTGTCTTCCTTGCTGCTCTTTGTTTTTCCTCTGCCTCTCTAGCTGTTCTGCTCTCTGGAGTCTCTGGGCCTGTAGCCATGCCCCAAACCCTCAGGTGCAAAGATTTTCCTATTAGTTCTAGTTTCAAACTGCACATGACTGCTGGGAACCAACCTAGAGCTATGTGTGTGTTGTGGAACAGGCAAATCTACTTTCCTGCTCCCTCTAGAAGCCACAGAAGAAAACTCAAAATTATCGCACTTTGAAGGAATTAACAAACGGATGGACAAAGGAGACCCCATAAACATCATATATCTAGATTTCCAAAAAGCCTCATGAACGCCTACTCCAGAAACTGAAGAACCATGGAGTGGAAGGAGACGTACATAGATGGATCAGAAACTGGTTGGCGGGTAGGAAACAGAGGGTAGGAGTGAAGGGCCACTACTCGGACTGGAGGAGGGTCACAAGTGGTGTCCCGCAGGGCTCGGTGCTCAGGCCGCTGCTATTTAATATATTTATAAATGATCTAGAAACAGGGATGAAGTGTGAGATAATAAAATTTGCGGACGACACCATTGTATTGGGCGATGGTGCGTCCGCATCTGGAGTACTGCATCCAATATTGGTCGCCGTACCTTAAGAAGGACTGGAGAGGGTTCAGAGGAGAGCGACGCATCTGATAAAGGGGATGGAAAACCTTTCATACGCTGAGAGACTGGAGAAACTGGGTCTCTTTTCCCTGGAGAAGAGGAGACTTAGAGGGGATATGATAGAGACTTACAAGATCATGAAGGGCTTAGAGAGAGTAGAGAGGGACAGATTCTTCACACTTTCAAAAAATAAAAGAACAAGAGGGCATTCAGAAAAGTTGAAATTCAAAACGAATGCTAGGAAGTTCTTCTTTACCCAACGTGTGGTGGACACCTGGAATGCGCTTCCAGAGAGCGTAATAGGGCAGAGTACGGTACTGGGGTTCAAGAAAGGATTGAACAATTTCCTGCTGGAAAAGGGGATAGAGGGTTATAGATAGAGGATTACTGCACAGGTCCTGGACCTGTTGGGCCGCCGCGTGAGCGGACTACTGGGCACGATGGACCTTAGGTCTGACCCAGCAGAGGCATTGCTTATGTTCTTATGTTCTTATCAGTTTAAGGTTTAAAGTGTACTGTTTCTAGTGCATCTGATTTTGATTTATGCACTGCTCTGGGGACAGACCTAGCAGGCATAGGCTGAATACCACAAAGTACATCTGAAGTCCCGATTTCAAAGTAGCTTCTCCAAACACTAAAAGATGTATTTTCTGCTCCTCTGCAGGAGCTCAAATGGTGATAACAGACTTAACAACACCAACAGAACGTGGGGAAGCTTTGGGGAAGCTTGGACTTTGCTTTGGGTTAGGAATGATTGCTGGACCTTTCTTCGGCGGCATCCTTGCCACAAAATTTGGGTGAGTACATTACTGGATTGCTATTTCTCAGTTGTATGCTACATTATACAGTAAGATGATAAAGATTATTATCATTATTATTAGCTTGGACCTGGCAGTTTCCATCTGCTCTGTTTTACTTCCAGCTTAATTAGAACCAGGGCTCGAATCAGGAACATGAAAGTTAATTTGCAACTACTGGGGGGATTTTAATCCTATGTATTCTCTTTCTTCTGTTCCCAACATACCTGATCCAATCCTTGCGTTGACAAACTTGGACCAGGAAGCCATGCATCAGGGCTCCCTCTGAATACTTGCAATCCTGAGCTGAAAGCTCTGTATCTGGTTACCTCATGGGTCTGTGAAAGTGGAAGACATGACTTGGAGGTCAAACTAGGGTCAGTGGGGAAAATTCTATAACCTGGTTTCTTAATTCAAGCGCAGGGAAAACATGAAAAGATGCCTACAAATCATTCAGAATATTGCGAAAAAACTTATCTCAAAAGGGAGGAAATTCGATCATTTAATGCCGTTTCTGATTAATGCTCACTGGCTTCCGATATCTCAGAGTTACCTATACAATATTACTTCTAACTTTCAAAGTACAAGCCACCAACTCCCTAGAATTTATAGATAAGACTTCTAATTCTTCAAGATCCCTCTGATCCAACACTCAACATCTGCTATCGATTCCCTCACTATACCACATCAGCTGTTGAACTATTTTTTCATTAGCTCCTCCCCTGCTTTGGAATTCTAATCTGATCCATTTCTGTGAAGAAATATCACTTGACAGGTTTAAATCAAAATTAAAAACCTTCCAAATTAAGAATGCTTTTCCTTTTTTTCTCTCTTTTCTTCTTCCGAACCTCCTTACAGATGGGACCTTCCCTCATGTATTAACCCTATTTGTTTTTTTATTGTTTGTCTGACTTATTTTATGTCTAATCCCGATTTTAAATTTATGTACTCCGCTTAGAAATTTGATAAGTGGATAAACTTGGAAACTCTAACAGCGTCTCAATGCGTCTAAACCATGTGCTAAGCTGCATTAGTGTATTGAACTTAAGGTACAATTCCTTATGCTAGGTCAATGGGTGGCATAAGTTGGGGTCCCTAAGTATCCCATGCAACACGCTTAACTAATAGTATTCTGTAAGTTGCAATGCACACATCACTTGGTGACACACCCATGGCCTGCCCTTGCTCCACTGCAGAGCATAGCTACCATTGAGTGAACCCAGAAAATGCCCAGGGCTTCCCAATTGTAGGGGCCACCTGCAACTGAACCCTGTTGACTCTCCTCCATTGAGAAAAAAGACCATTTAACCCCACCCTCTGTTTTCTATCTGATAACCAATTCGTAATCCACAATTGAACTTTGCCACCTATCCATGACTCTTTAATTTTCTCAGGAGCCTCTCGTGAAGAACTTTGTCAAAAGTTTTCTGAAAATCTAGATACACTATATCAACCTGTTCACCTTTATCCACATGTTTATACACACCTTCAAAGAAGTCAAGCAAATTGGTGAGGCAAGATCTCCCTCGACTGAACTCACGCTGACTCTCAATAAATCATGTTAATCTATGTGTTCCACAATTTTATTTTTTTATAATTGTTTCCACCATTTTGCCTGGCACTGAAGTCAGGCTTACCAGTCTGTAATTTCCCAGATCTCCCCTGGAACTCTTTTTAAAAATCAGCGTAACATTGGCCACCCTCCAATCTTTAGGTACTACAGACAATTTTAGCGACAGGTTACAGGTCACTAACAACAGGTCAGCAATTTAATATTTGAGTTCTTTAAGTCCCATGGATACTAGGGCTTGATGGACCTTTGGTCTGTCCCAGTATGGCAATTCTTATGTTCTTAGTACCGCTATAGAAATGATAAGTAGTAGAATGTATTTTTAGTTTTATTTACTTTGGTTTTTATTTGGACTGGTTAGTTATGACAACGTATGTTTATGTCACAGCCATTAGAGGGCAGCATTGGGCAAGCAATTCCCCTCTGGAAATGATCTTATTTCCTACAGAATCTGGCATTCCCTGTTCAGTAGTATTTGTCACAGAGTTCTTCCTGTCACTCTTAAAGCACAAAAGAGTGAATTTTCACCCAGCCCATATCTACATGAAGATATACAGATAAGTTATCTGCATGTTCTTGTGGGGACATTCTAAAAGTTGTTTAGAGAATGACACGGGGACAAATTTGTCCCTGTCCCCACGGGATTTGTCTCTGTGAGGTTTGTCCCTGTCCCTGCCCCATCGCTGCAAGCTCTGTCCTCATCTGCGTAAGCCTCAAACCCTTTAAAATCCTAAGTAGCAACATTTTAGAGCTCAGATTGTGATGTCATAATGCCTCATTCCACCAATGCCTAAGCTCTGTCCTCATCTGCACAAGCCTCAAACACTTTAGAATCCTAAGTAGCAACATTCTAGAGCTCAGATTGTGATGTCATAATGCCTCATTCCACTAATGCCTAAGCTCCGTCCTCATCTGCATAAGCCTCAAACCCTTTAAAATCCTAAGTAGCAACATTTTAGAGCTCAGATTGTGATGTCATAATGCCTCATTCCACCAATGCCTAAGCTCTGTCCTCATCTGCACAAGCCTCAAACACTTTAGAATCCTAAGTAGCAACATTCTAGAGCTCAGATTGTGATGTCATAATGCCTCATTCCACTAATGCCTAAGCTCCGTCCTCATCTGCATAAGCCTCAAACCCTTTAAAATCCTAAGTAGCAACATTCTAGAGCTCAGATTGTGATGTCATAATGCCTCATTCCACCAATGCCTAAGCTGCGTCCTCATCTGCACAAGCCTCAAACACTTATGATTTTAAAGAGTTTGAGGCTTGTGCAGATAATGATGTTTATATTTACTCATTTAGATGTTTATCTTTCTTTTTCTTTTCTTTTTTTAAATGTGACTCATATAATTACCTTTCTATCGATGTACACTGCTTAGAAGTCTGATTAGGCAGTATAATAAATTTGAAATAAACTTGATGAGGACAGCACTTGCAAGGATGGGGCAGGAACAGAGACAGAACTCACGGGGATGGAGATAGATCCTGTGGGGAGGGGGGACAAATTTGTCCCCCTGTCATTCTCTAGTTCTGTATATCTCTATCTAAGAGCAGTGATTAAAGCTACAGCTTCGGCACCCTGAGGTTGTGGGTTCGAATCCCGCACTTCTCTTTGTGACTCTGGGCAAGTCACTTAATCCCCAGTGCCCCAGGTACATTAGATAGAGTGGGAGCCCACCGGGACAGTTAGGGAAAAATGCTTGAGTACCTGAATAATTTGTAATCTGCATAGAATTGTAGGATATGTGGAATATAAATTATAACCCCCCCCCCCCCCCCCAACTTTGGGTTATTCATATACAGCAGTGATTCCCAACCCTGCCCTGGAGGAACACCAGGCCAATCGGGTTTTCAGGCTAGCCCTAATGAATATGCATGAGAGAGATTTGCATATGATGGAAGTGATAGGCATGCAAATTTGCTTCATGCATATTCATTAGGGCTAGCCTGAAAACCCAATTGGCCTGGTGTTCCTCCAGGACAGGGTTGGGAACCACTGCTATACAGTACTTGAATTTTACCTGTTTATTTTTATGTGTAGTTTTATCTGTTTGTATGTGTTGGAGGTATACAAAGATCTCTTTGCTCGTCCACTGAAAGATACCTGCATACCTTAGCCATAGGTCTTTATGTGGATACAGGCTTGCTTAATATTCACCCCAAAGTACTTATGAAAAGTCCTTATTTTTTTAAAGAAATTTTGCCCGTCCCACTTTAAAGCCAATTGGGTTCTATTAGTTGACAAAGCAAAGTTGCCAGAGTATGTGGTAAGAGCGGATAGAGTAGCTGGTTTAAGAAAGGTTTGGACAAGTTCCTGGAGGAAAAGTCCATAGTTTGTTATTGACAAAGACAGGGGGGAAGCCACTGCTTGCCCTGGATCGGTAGCATGCAATGTTGCTACTCCTTGGAGTTCCGGAATCTTTTGTTACTCTTTGGGATTCCAGAATCTTGCTATTCTTTAGGATTCTAAATGGAATGTTGCCACCCCTTGAGTTTTGGCCTGGATTGGCCACTGTGAGAACGGGCTATTCTTATGTACTTGTACATAATATATGCCTACATGTTTACAGGGGCAGAGAATAGGTGGAATTTGACATTTATTCCTACTACAACGTTACTTCTGCCTGTGAGCAGAGACTAGAAGGAATGGGAATGCAGTTGACCCTTCCTCCTACCAGGACATACAGATATTCAATTAGACCTGTCTGGGAGCAGATGTAATTGTGTCTGCACAATTTGCATTAGGGCAGGGACAGCCACATGCAGCTCTCCAGGCCCTGACAAGTTTCAAGTTTGTTTGTATTTTGATATACCGCCAGTCTAATTATCGAGGGGCAGCATAAATACAGACTTTGGGCAGAGACTAGGTCCAAGAGGTGGGAAGGAGATACTAGTTACAATAGTTGCCTAATAAAATGAAACCAAAAAAAGGAGGTAGTGATACGATAGGATGGGAGAATGAATTCGAATAGTCAGTGACTGGGGTTCAAGAAGAGTGACAACAGAACGTATCATCTTTAACGCCAAGAAGTTTGATCTTGCGACATTTCCTGTAGTACCGCGAAGGCTTTGCAGTCACAGCGGCCATTTTGGAAGGCAGCCGCGAGGAGGCAGGAGCGAAAGGGCCCCGCTCCTGCCATAAAGACCACCAGGTACCTCGATAGGCCCTGGGTGGGGGATTAAAGGGTCGGAGCCCGGAGAGAGAACCTTGGCTACAGATTGGGGGGAAGGGAGGGATGAAAGGTGCAGAGACCTGTGGGGGGCTGGAAGGGAGAGAAGCTACACCTTGCAGGGTTTGTAAATATCGGGTCACATATTTTTGATCAATTGACGTTATACTGCTCTAGGGTAATGTTTAAAAGGCACAAAAACTCATCTGTTGCCTTTCTAAAATAGGTGGGATATAGGCACCCATGATCTTTTAAAGTTCACCTGAAAGTGAACCCAGAAGCACTTTTTCTTATAGCTAGAAAAGTAATATTATGTAAGAAGATCATTTCCTGGGCATGTTAGCCAGTGCTTTCTCCAGGTCCAGTTGCTACAAGGATCATTCTTAACGTTCTCTGTAATAGAAGGCTTCTTTTGTGATGTCATTTAAGAAGAATGCAAATAGTGTTTTCCACCCCACTGCATTTTTCCCAGGAAACTCAAGTGCTCATTCATTTTCTGAGATTGCTATTCAGATTTCTATGATGTTATGGCTTATGCATTTTTTTGTCTATGAAATAAGAGTGAGAGAGAGGGAGGTAGGACTAACAACATTGAGACAATTTTCATAGAGAGAAAAGAAACAGAAGTTGATTTATTTCTGAAAAGCTCTATTGTGACAAAAATGTAAAAAAGTGAAGAAAGAAATATGTTTTGCTAACATGTTTTAGTTATGCCTGGTCCCTTCCCTCTTACTAACTCCAGTTTCAACTCTTTCTATTTCTCCTTCAATCCCAGATGCTGATCTCTTATTTCTCTAACTAGTCTTATAGCCCGTTAAATTAACGGGTGTTAGAATATATATATATATATAGAATATATATATGTGTGTGTGTATATATATATATATGACAGTACTTGAGGGAGTCCAGAGAAGAGCAACAAAGCTAATAAAGGGTATGGAAAACCTCTCATATACTGACAGGCTGAAAGAGCTGGGGCTGTTCTCCCTGGAGAAGCGGAGACTTAGAGGAGACATGATAGAAACCTTCAAGATCATGAAGGGCATAGAAAACGTAGACAGGGACAGATTTTTCAAATTATGGGGAACCACAAGTACAAGGGGGCACTCGGAGAAGTTGAAAGGGGACAGGTTTAGAACAAACGCTAGGAAGTTCTTTTTCACTCAGAGAGTGGTGGATACATGGAACGCGCTTCCGGAGGCTGTGATAGGCAGGAACACGCTACAGAGCTTCAAAGAAGGTTTGGATAGGTTCCTAGAGGACAAAGGGATTGAGAGTATAGGTAGGTACAGGGATAGGAGTGAAAGGCAAGTTATAGGAATAGCCAGGGACCACTGATCAGGCAATGGGCCTGATGGGCCGCCGCAGGAGCGGACCGCTGGCCGAGATGGACCTCTGGTCTGCCTCAGCGGAGGCAACTTCTTATGTTCTTATGTGTCTGTCTTTATTTCTTTCTCTCTCTCCTTAGCCGCTTTCTGTATTTCTGTCTTTCTTTTTCCTCGGCTGTCCACCACCACCCCTTGCCTGCTCCCCTTATCCAGCAGCAGCCCTTCTCCCTTTGTTTTACCTCCCCCCTGTCCATCAGCACCTCTTTCCTGCTCCCCCTGTCCAGCAGTAGGCCTCCCTTCCTTTTTCTGCCCCCCCCTGTCCATCAGCACCTCTTCCCCTGTCCAGCAGCACCCCTTACCTCCGTTCGCGTCCGCCTTCCACCACAGCCGCCTCAAGTTGTGGCGGCCTGCAGATGCTGACAGCTGCCGTGGCCTGCAGGCGCCGACAGCTGCCACGGCCTGTAGGCACCGACAACTGTCACGCGTGCCTGAAGCCGACAGCTGCCTCGGTAATGTTACCGCCATCCCTGCCACCGCCGCTACATGAGAGGCTCGCGGGACCGAAGGCGGTCAGTGTGTCTGGGGCTCAGGAGGAGGAGTCCTGGTGTCGCGCATGCGCACTCCTGCCGACCACTGACCTACAGATCAGGGATCAGGGAACACGCGGTAAGAGTGCGCATGTGCGCTTAGCATTTTATTATTATAGATATAAATGAATCTAAATTGTGCATCAGTGTGTGTGATAAGGGATATCTATTTTCATGGTTGATTTCAGCAGCTCTAATGCACCAATCCTCTCTGTTCATTTTACTCATGTTTCCAGATCATGAATGCATTTTAATGTCGTCAGGCCCTTTGTATCTTATATTTATTTACAGTAAAATCTTGGATTGTGAGTAACTTGGTGTGCAAGTGTTTTGCAAGATGAGCAAAATGTTTTATTAAATTTTAACTTGATAAATGAGTGAGGTCTTGCAATACGTGCGTCACGTCATAGTGAAAGTCGTCCTACACAATAACTCTCATCCTCTCCCCTCTCTCGACTCCCTCACACCATAAAATTGCCACTGCTGGGTCAGACCCGGGGTCCATCATGCCCAGCAGTCTGCTCACGCGGCGGCCCTCTTGTCAAAGACCAGCGCCCTAACCGAGACCAGCCACGATTCTTTTCAAAAGTAAAGTGCAAGTTAATATATTTTTCCTTTATACAGTACAGTATTTGTATGAAAGTTTTTGGGTTGTTTCCATTATTTCTTATGGGGAAATTCGCTTTGATATACAAGTGTTTTGCATGTTTCCAGAACAAATTATGCTTGCTAACCAAGGTTTTACTGTATTTGTTTTTATATCCCATCCTTCCCATAGAGCTCACAACAAGTTACAATTTTACAGACATAGGGTTACAATATACCGTTACATAAAAGTACTCTTAGAACATTGCATGGCGTTACAGCTTTTCCTGCATGGGTATACGATTTTACAAAGTTACATAAAGATACTGTTTAAGTGATGCACAGAGTACAGATTCTCCTGTATGGGGCTGACTTTACAATCAAGTGGATGAAGTGCAAAGCAAGGGAAGTCTGTATAACAATACATGCTCCGTCGAAGATACTTGAGCCTAGCATATAAATGACATATAATTTGGTTGTCCTGTTCGGTGTATGAGCATCGTTTGTACATGAGTGATCAAACATCTAGTATCAAGTAAGAACATAAGAATAGTCTTACTGGGTCAAGCTCAATAGCCCGTTCTCATGGGTGGCAGGGCAGGATTAATTCTTCAAGGGACCCTAGGCACACAAGTACACTGGGCCCCCTGGCCCTGCCCCATCCCCATTTATTTACCTGTTTTCTTATTTGCTTTTATGCTTTTTATTAAATGATTATATATCCCCTTTTCCTCATTTTCTTCCTTCCATCTACTATCTGCCCCTTCCAGAAACTCTGTCTCCCCTTGCCATCTCTCTTCCTGCCCCCCTCCTCTTGGTCTGGCATCTATCATCTTCCCTCTGTTCCCCTCATGGTCTGGCATCTCTCTCCTTCCATCTTTACTTTCCTCCCCCCTGTGGTTTTTAGCATCTCTTTCTTCTCATTTCCTCCACTCAGATCTGATATCTCTGTCTCCTTCCCCGTTCTTTGGCATCTCTCTCTTCCCTTCCCTTCTCTTGTCTTCCTTCTCTGTTTTCTGCCTCTGTCTAAATACATTTATTTCTTACTGTTCAGTCCTCAGTTTCCCTCTTTTCACTGTGTCTACTCACCCCTCCACTATCTCATTAACTCTGTCTTCTTCCTCCCCATCCAGCATGTGGGAAAACAGCAGCAGTGGTGAGGAGGTGAGGGCCCCTCACTGCTGCTGCTTTCCAATATGTGCCTGATGCTGATGGCACAAGTTCTCCCCATTTCCATCATCTGCCCCTTCTCCCCACTTCAATCATCATAACCAAACCCCCTGCCCCCCTATAGCAAAGAAATATAGCAGGAAAAATCACAACCCACACAGTCATTCAAACTACACCCTTACAGACATCCACACGCACACTCTGGCCAGCATAAATCCCTACAATAGTATGATGTCAGAGTTACCCAATTATCAGGTGCACAGACTATCAAAGTCTGCTTTCCTGGTGACTCTCCACACTCTTCCCCCAGCATACCCTGAAAAACAGCATAACACAAAAAGAGAACTGTCTATATATTTTCAAGGCGAAAGGAGTCCCAAAAATCAAAGTAGTGTGTCCATTCTGATAATGTTCGTCCAGAGTATGTGCAAAGTTCTAATTTAGCATAATACTGTATCTGTTGGAGCCAGCAACCAAACTGAGGGGAGTGAGATGATGTCCAGCTCAGCAGAAAAGTATGTAGCACTCACCTTTCTTTCTGATTTTTTTTTTTTTTTTTCAAACCGTAACAGGCCCCGGCATTGACAGCAAGTAAGAAGATTGGCAACGGGCCTCCCAGCATCAATAACAAATAAGATCGTCAACGCGGTGCTCAGCCCCAAAGCTTCTCTCTGATGCAGCTTCCTGTTTCCGCCCTGGCAGTTTGTGTCAGAGGAGAAGCATTACCGATCTTACATGTTGATGCCAGTGGGCCTGTTGCCGATCTTTTAAGTGCCGTTGATGCTGGGAGGGGAGGGGCCATAGCTGGTCTTAGCTGCCTGGGGGGCCCATAGCCGTATATAAAAAAAAAAAGGTGAGGTGAAGGGAGATGGTAGGACAGCTGCTCTCTGTTTGTCCTCCATCAGAGGGCCCCCCCTGAAATTTCGGGCCCTAGGCACGTGCCTCCTGGGCTATTCATTAATCCGGCCCTGCATGGTTCTTTTCCAGCTGAAGAGCCCTAACCATTTTAGTTTTTCCGCATACGAGAGGCATTTCATCCCCTTTATTATCTTGGTCGCTCTTCTTTGAACCTTTTCTAGTGCCACTTCTTGAGATAAGGAGACCAAAATTGAATGCAATACTCCAGATGAGGTCGTACCATGGAGTGATACAGGGGCATTATAACATTCTTAGTCTTGTTAATCATCCTTTTTTTAATAATTCTTAGCATCCTGTTTGCTTTTTTGGCTGCCATTGCACATTGGGCAGAAGGTTTCATCGTATTGTCTACGATGATACCCAGATACTTCAGTGGCGGTCCATGGAGTATTCCGTAGAAGCAAATGCAGGGGGATGTGGTAGGCGTAGCTTGAGGTTGAGAGGATGGGGTTAGACAAAGATGTAGGTTTTTATGGCTTTCCTGAAGCTTTTAAGTCCCACATGGGATCTGATGTGTGGAGGTAGGTTGTTCCATAGGTTTAACCATTTTAGTTTTTCCGCATACGAGAGGCATTTCATCCCCTTTATTATCTTGGTCGCTCTTCTTTGAACCTTTTCTAGTGCCACTTCTTGAGATAAGGAGACCAAAATTGAATGCAATACTCCAGATGAGGTCGTACCATGGAGTGATACAGGGGCATTATAACATTCTTAGTCTTGTTAATCATCCCTTTTTTTAATAATTCTTAGCATCCTGTTTGCTTTTTTGGCTGCCATTGCACATTGGGCAGAAGGTTTCATCGTATTGTCTACAATGATACCCAGATACTTCAGTGGCGGTCCATGGAGTATTCCGTAGAAGCAAATGCAGGGGGATGTGGTAGGCGTAGCTTGAGGTTGAGAGGATGGGGTTAGACAAAGATGTAGGTTTTTATGGCTTTCCTGAAGCTTTTAAGTCCCACATGGGATCTGATGTGTGGAGGTAGGTTGTTCCATAGGTTTAACCATTTTAGTTTTTCCGCATACGAGAGGCATTTCATCCCCTTTATTATCTTGGTCGCTCTTCTTTGAACCTTTTCTAGTGCCACTTCTTGAGATAAGGAGACCAAAATTGAATGCAATACTCCAGATGAGGTCGTACCATGGAGTGATACAGGGGCATTATAACATTCTTAGTCTTGTTAATCATCCCTTTTTTTAATAATTCTTAGCATCCTGTTTGCTTTTTTGGCTGCCATTGCACATTGGGCAGAAGGTTTCATCGTATTGTCTACGATGATACCCAGATACTTCAGTGGCGGTCCATGGAGTATTCCGTAGAAGCAAATGCAGGGGGATGTGGTAGGCGTAGCTTGAGGTTGAGAGGATGGGGTTAGACAAAGATGTAGGTTTTTATGGCTTTCCTGAAGCTTTTAAGTCCCACATGGGATCTGATGTGTGGAGGTAGGTTGTTCCATAGGTTTAACCATTTTAGTTTTTCCGCATACGAGAGGCATTTCATCCCCTTTATTATCTTGGTCGCTCTTCTTTGAACCTTTTCTAGTGCCACTTCTTGAGATAAGGAGACCAAAATTGAATGCAATACTCCAGATGAGGTCGTACCATGGAGTGATACAGGGGCATTATAACATTCTTAGTCTTGTTAATCATCCCTTTTTTAATAATTCTTAGCATCCTGTTTGCTTTTTTGGCTGCCATTGCACATTGGGCAGAAGGTTTCATCGTATTGTCTACAATGATACCCAGATACTTCAGTGGCGGTCCATGGAGTATTCCGTAGAAGCAAATGCAGGGGGATGTGGTAGGCGTAGCTTGAGGTTGAGAGGATGGGGTTAGACAAAGATGTAGGTTTTTATGGCTTTCCTGAAGCTTTTAAGTCCCACATGGGATCTGATGTGTGGAGGTAGGTTGTTCCATAGGTTTAACCATTTTAGTTTTTCCGCATACGAGAGGCATTTCATCCCCTTTATTATCTTGGTCGCTCTTCTTTGAACCTTTTCTAGTGCCACTTCTTGAGATAAGGAGACCAAAATTGAATGCAATACTCCAGATGAGGTCGTACCATGGAGTGATACAGGGGCATTATAACATTCTTAGTCTTGTTAATCATCCCTTTTTTAATAATTCTTAGCATCCTGTTTGCTTTTTTGGCTGCCATTGCACATTGGGCAGAAGGTTTCATCGTATTGTCTACAATGATACCCAGATACTTCAGTGGCGGTCCATGGAGTATTCCGTAGAAGCAAATGCAGGGGGATGTGGTAGGCGTAGCTTGAGGTTGAGAGGATGGGGTTAGACAAAGATGTAGGTTTTTATGGCTTTCCTGAAGCTTTTAAGTCCCACATGGGATCTGATGTGTGGAGGTAGGTTGTTCCATAGGTTTAACCATTTTAGTTTTTCCGCATACGAGAGGCATTTCATCCCCTTTATTATCTTGGTCGCTCTTCTTTGAACCTTTTCTAGTTCCACTTCTTGAGATAAGGAGACCAAAATTGAATGCAATACTCCAGATGAGGTCGTACCATGGAGTGATACAGGGGCATTATAACATTCTTAGTCTTGTTAATCATCCCTTTTTTAATAATTCTTAGCATCCTGTTTGCTTTTTTGGCTGCCATTGCACATTGGGCAGAAGGTTTCATCGTATTGTCTACAATGATACCCAGATACTTCAGTGGCGGTCCATGGAGTATTCCGTAGAAGCAAATGCAGGGGGATGTGGTAGGCGTAGCTTGAGGTTGAGAGGATGGGGTTAGACAAAGATGTAGGTTTTTATGGCTTTCCTGAAGCTTTTAAGTCCCACATGGGATCTGATGTGTGGAGGTAGGTTGTTCCATAGGTTTAACCATTTTAGTTTTTCCGCATACGAGAGGCATTTCATCCCCTTTATTATCTTGGTCGCTCTTCTTTGAACCTTTTCTAGTGCCACTTCTTGAGATAAGGAGACCAAAATTGAATGCAATACTCCAGATGAGGTCGTACCATGGAGTGATACAGGGGCATTATAACATTCTTAGTCTTGTTAATCATCCCTTTTTTTAATAATTCTTAGCATCCTGTTTGCTTTTTTGGCTGCCATTGCACATTGGGCAGAAGGTTTCATCGTATTGTCTACAATGATACCCAGATACTTCAGTGGCGGTCCATGGAGTATTCCGTAGAAGCAAATGCAGGGGGATGTGGTAGGCGTAGCTTGAGGTTGAGAGGATGGGGTTAGACAAAGATGTAGGTTTTTATGGCTTTCCTGAAGCTTTTAAGTCCCACATGGGATCTGATGTGTGGAGGTAGGTTGTTCCATAGGTTTAACCATTTTAGTTTTTCCGCATACGAGAGGCATTTCATCCCCTTTATTATCTTGGTCGCTCTTCTTTGAACCTTTTCTAGTGCCACTTCTTGAGATAAGGAGACCAAAATTGAATGCAATACTCCAGATGAGGTCGTACCATGGAGTGATACAGGGGCATTATAACATTCTTAGTCTTGTTAATCATCCCTTTTTTTAATAATTCTTAGCATCCTGTTTGCTTTTTTGGCTGCCATTGCACATTGGGCAGAAGGTTTCATCGTATTGTCTACGATGATACCCAGATACTTCAGTGGCGGTCCATGGAGTATTCCGTAGAAGCAAATGCAGGGGGATGTGGTAGGCGTAGCTTGAGGTTGAGAGGATGGGGTTAGACAAAGATGTAGGTTTTTATGGCTTTCCTGAAGCTTTTAAGTCCCACATGGGATCTGATGTGTGGAGGTAGGTTGTTCCATAGGTTTAACCATTTTAGTTTTTCCGCATACGAGAGGCATTTCATCCCCTTTATTATCTTGGTCGCTCTTCTTTGAACCTTTTCTAGTGCCACTTCTTGAGATAAGGAGACCAAAATTGAATGCAATACTCCAGATGAGGTCGTACCATGGAGTGATACAGGGGCATTATAACATTCTTAGTCTTGTTAATCATCCCTTTTTTAATAATTCTTAGCATCCTGTTTGCTTTTTTGGCTGCCATTGCACATTGGGCAGAAGGTTTCATCGTATTGTCTACAATGATACCCAGATACTTCAGTGGCGGTCCATGGAGTATTCCGTAGAAGCAAATGCAGGGGGATGTGGTAGGCGTAGCTTGAGGTTGAGAGGATGGGGTTAGACAAAGATGTAGGTTTTTATGGCTTTCCTGAAGCTTTTAAGTCCCACATGGGATCTGATGTGTGGAGGTAGGTTGTTCCATAGGTTTAACCATTTTAGTTTTTCCGCATACGAGAGGCATTTCATCCCCTTTATTATCTTGGTCGCTCTTCTTTGAACCTTTTCTAGTGCCACTTCTTGAGATAAGGAGACCAAAATTGAATGCAATACTCCAGATGAGGTCGTACCATGGAGTGATACAGGGGCATTATAACATTCTTAGTCTTGTTAATCATCCCTTTTTTTAATAATTCTTAGCATCCTGTTTGCTTTTTTGGCTGCCATTGCACATTGGGCAGAAGGTTTCATCGTATTGTCTACGATGATACCCAGATACTTCAGTGGCGGTCCATGGAGTATTCCGTAGAAGCAAATGCAGGGGGATGTGGTAGGCGTAGCTTGAGGTTGAGAGGATGGGGTTAGACAAAGATGTAGGTTTTTATGGCTTTCCTGAAGCTTTTAAGTCCCACATGGGATCTGATGTGTGGAGGTAGGTTGTTCCATAGGTTTAACCATTTTAGTTTTTCCGCATACGAGAGGCATTTCATCCCCTTTATTATCTTGGTCGCTCTTCTTTGAACCTTTTCTAGTGCCACTTCTTGAGATAAGGAGACCAAAATTGAATGCAATACTCCAGATGAGGTCGTACCATGGAGTGATACAGGGGCATTATAACATTCTTAGTCTTGTTAATCATCCCTTTTTTAATAATTCTTAGCATCCTGTTTGCTTTTTTGGCTGCCATTGCACATTGGGCAGAAGGTTTCATCGTATTGTCTACAATGATACCCAGATACTTCAGTGGCGGTCCATGGAGTATTCCGTAGAAGCAAATGCAGGGGGATGTGGTAGGCGTAGCTTGAGGTTGAGAGGATGGGGTTAGACAAAGATGTAGGTTTTTATGGCTTTCCTGAAGCTTTTAAGTCCCACATGGGATCTGATGTGTGGAGGTAGGTTGTTCCATAGGTTTGGTAGGAAATAGGAGTACCCTACCTCATGCTCTGTGGGACTGCATTAGTTCATTTCTACAGTTCTGTTAATCTTAATATATTTCCAAACTGCTAGAGCAAATGTAGTGTTTTACAATCACAAATATAAAATTATCAAAATCAAAAAAGAACTCAATTTCTTCAATAAGACAAACTCCAAAACACCCCCTCCCCACCCCTACCCAATTAGCTAATTGTTAGGATCACTTGGCAACAATGATCATAACATGATCAAATTTGATTTAATAACTGGAGTGAGTACATACAGGAAATCTTCTACGTTAGCATTTAACTTTTTTAAAAATAGACTGACAGAATGAAGAAAATGGTCAAAAGAAAGCTAAAAGAAGCAGCTGCAAAGGTTAGAAAGTTTACTTCAGACATGGATGTTGTTTGAAAATCTTATCTTGGAAGCCCAGACCAGATATATTCCACATATTAATATAAGTCGAAAGAAAGCCAAACAACAGCCTGCATGGTGAAAAAGTGAGATGAAGGAGCCTATTATAGCTAAAAGAACATCCTTTGGAAAATAGAAAAAGGATCGAAAGGAAGATAATAGGAAAAAGGATAAGGAATAGCAAGTCAGATGCAAAGCACTAATAAAAAAGGCAAAAAGATAATTTGAAAAGAAGCTTGCCTTAGATGCAAAAACATAATAGAAAACATTTTTAGTTGCATTTGAAGCATGAATCCAGTATAAAAACACAAAACAAAACAGGGTCATTAGATGATCCAAGGATAAAAAGGACACCCAGAGAGGACAAGTCATTGCAGAGAGACTGAATGAATTCCTTGCTTTGGTCAAAGAGGAAAATATGGAAGAGATACTCATACTAGAAATGGTATTTAACAGTGATGAATTTGAAGAACTAAAACAAAACTCTGTTTACCTGGAAGGCACAATAGGGCAGTTTGACAAACTAAAGAGTATTAAGGAAGAAATTCATCAAGGTGCAGTAAAGGTTTGCCCCTTTTCGCACCTTGATGCCCCTCACCCCCACCCCCCGGATTCAGCAACCTGTGAGTCACCTCATAAACAGCATTATTTCCGTGGCCCAGAAGCATCGGGACACATAAAGCTCCTGGTCTACAGCACTGGGTTCCCCACCCCCACACACACACACAGACCTAATCCCCCCTGATGTTAGCCCCCCCCTCCCACCCCAGCCCAACCACCCTCATGTTTACCTGACATCATTAGCGATCTGGGGGGCTCCACTGAAGTGGCATATAGACAACTGGGTGGCATATAGGTGCCAATGTTGGTTTTGAAAATAAGTGCAACATATGCACTTATATACTTTCCCATCCTAGGCACCTATTTTTAAATCAACCTTAAATGTGGTATTTCAAATTAATTAAACAAAAACTAAATTAAACAAAGTAACTAGCAAAAAGTAGCTGACTATCTTGTTTGAACTCCTGTGAAATATTGCACAAACTCTCCATTGTTCTCTATGCAAAAACTATATGGGGTGAGATTCTTGTGGGTGATGCATACCCTGCCAAGAAATGTTATTGGAATCTCAATTCAGCCCTTGCACACGAAGGCATGCAAGAATGAGCTCCTTGTTTTTGCAGTTATGCGGGATGATGTAAGCTTTCTTCAGCAGCAGGATGAGACACATCCAAGAGAAAGCAAGGATCATATCGTTCTGATGAACTTACATTGTGCATCAATCAGATAACATGTTGAATTTAAGCAGTCCCTGCCACTCAGCTGATGGGGGAGGGGGGAATTCAACTGCTGCGATCGACTGCTGTGGTCTAGCAGCAAAAACAAGTGGCTGAAATGTAGGCCAGGGTTTTCCGGCTCTGTGATTTGCGGCTGGGTAGCCCACTTCCAGTGTTGGCATTCCGTGGCCTACAGCGGCTACCTAGCTGCGATTCCAGAGGCCATTTCAGCCGCCTTTTATTTAGGCGTTGGTAGGTGCTTCAACCCTGCCGTTTCTGACTGAATTTTACAATTGCTTAGGTATCGGCAGGGCACCTACTGACACGTAAATTCAGGCATCGGTTATAGAATTTTTCCCTAAATGCTCCAACGCTTAGAATTCCTATGAGTATCGGAGAATTGAATGCTTTGGACCACAGTAGAAACCTCTACCGCAGCTTACTAAAAGATGGCCTTTAGGATTGTACTTTTCTTCACAAATTTTGGTTTTCTATATGGCCTACTATTAAAGTTATTTGTGATATATTGGATGCGTTACATATAAATTCCTTTTTTTGAAATCCATCTAAACTTTCTGAAGCCAATTGCTTACTATTGGACACGTCATTAGCTCTTAAAGTGATATTGACTTCTTGGAAGACCTTAAACCAAGTCAGCCATAATACTTGGTGGAATATGGTCTGTACTAGCTACAGATAGGAGACATAGAAACCAAATATGTCTTATAAAGTGTCCTTAATAGAATACTTGAACACTTCTTCCATAGCAAAGCAGCAGATGAATCCAGACTAGTGGGTATAGCTCACATCGACCAGCAGGTGGAGATAGAGAACTGATTAACAGTTGGCCTTAAAGCCTGGTGTTCTTTCTGTTGATTCAGTTTTGCTCTATCTCCCAGCAGGGACTGAGCTAGCCCACTAGCTCTTGGATTCTAGCTGCTATCGGAGATTTTGGTGTTCGATTGGACTGCCTCTGTTGAGACTCAGTCTCTTCAGTAGGACAGGGGTGCCTGGCTGATTGGTGCCGGCTTTAGGAGTTACACCTGGGCCCTCCCAGGTCCCTGCTCCACCCTCCCCTCCGGGTGATTGAGGGGTTGATTGGTCCTGCAGGGGTCGTAGGTCTTCATTCCAGTAAAAAAAAAAAAAAAAAAAAAAACCCAGTCGACTTCCTGTGTAGTGCTGAGCTTTTGCAATCTTTGCATTTTTTGCCTTCAGTACACTTACCAGCCGTGTCCTGGCGTCTAAGATCGTGGGAGCGAAGTGGTGAGTGTTTCCCTGCCTCGTTGCTTGGGTTTCGCGTGCCGGCGTGTAGGAGTGGTTGGGGGGCGGAGTCGGCAGTCGGCGGCGTTCGCCGCGTGTAAAAAAAAAAAAAAAAAAAAAACGCCGTGCTGGAACGCAGGATGTCTAAGGAGGCAGGTCGCCGGTGTTCGCGCTGTGGGGCGCGCAGAACACGGTCAGGCCTGTGCTCGGCCGAGTGTGAGGCTCCACCGGCAGAAGATGCCTTTATGCAGGCTTGCGAGCTTGCTATTGCCCGGGTTGGTGAGGCAAGGGAGATGTCCCCGGAGCACGAGGGTGAGTCGGAGCTGCGGGGCGCTTCCGTGGCAGTGGGGAGTCCAGCGGCGGCGGGGGAGTCGGGAGCACCAGCGGCAGTCGCGGCCCCGCTCCCCGGTGCGGCTCAGGGCGCGTCAGCGGCGCTTCCGTTTGGTTCATTTTCTCCAGAATTTGTTATGCTGCTACACCGGGCATTTTTGTTGCAGGGTGCGCAGCCCGTCCCGCCGGGGCCGGGGGTCGATGTGTCCCTTCCAGTGCCCTCGACGTCGGCGGTGGTGCCTGGTGGGACAGGCAGGCCGGCTGAGGGCACGGTGGGCTCGCCGGGGCGGTCGCTGCTACCAAAGAAGCGCAGGATTGCGACCGCGGAAGCAGAGGAGATTCTGCCTAGATCCCCTTTTTCTCTTCCGGAATCCTTGGAGGAGGGGGAGGTCCTGGACTGGGATACAGGGGATCCCCCGGGTCAAGATGTGGATGACCCGTCCGCTCTACGTTTGTTTCATAGAGAAGAACTTTCTTCCTTGATTTCGAAAGCTTTACAGGGGCTGAATATTTCTCAGGCAGATACTGCGGTATCAGGTAATCCCCTGATGGCCGGTACACGGAGACCCCCCAAGTCTTTTCCGGTGCATGAAGCCATGCATGAGCTGATCTCGGCGCAATGGGATACGCCAGAGGCCAGTTTACGAGTAACAAAAGCCATGCGGCTCTTGTATCCGGTTGACCCGACTGAACTAGATAAGTTTAGATTACCCAGGGTGGATGCTTTGGTGGCAGCCGTAACTAAAAAGACTACCTTACCGGTGGAAGGGGGTGTGACATTGAAGGATGCGCAGGATAGGAAGATTGAATCTTCCTTAAAAATGTCCTTTGAAGTAGCGGCAGTTACCTTGCAGGCCGCAATCTGCAGCTCTTATGCGGCGCGAGCATGTCTGCAGTGGTCGCAGGTCATGTCAGATACGTTAATGGAGTCTGGGGGTTCTGTTCCCTCGGAGCTGGCAGATTTGGAGTCGGGCTTGGCTTATTTAGCCGACTCCTTGTATGATATTATTAGGGCATCTGCTAAGCAGATGTCTCTGTCAGTGGTATCTCGCAGATCCTTATGGCTACGGCATTGGGCGGCCGATGCAGCTTCTAAGCTTCGGCTGGTGAGACTCCCTTTTAAAGGGGGTTTATTGTTTGGAGAAGATTTAAATAAGCTGGTGAAGGATTTTGGGGATACCAAAACTCAACGTTTACCGGAGGATAGGGCTAGGCCCCCGGTGAGGCCCTCATCGTCTAGACCACGCTTCAGGGATGTTCGGAGATCCAGGGCGGGTAAGCCTTTCTTCAGATCAGCATCTGGTGCGTCCTCTGCTTCGAGACCAAGGTTTCGTACGACGAGACCCTCTTCGGGACAGTCAACACGTACCCCAGCCACTCGCACTCCACAATGACGGGGGCTTGGCTCCCTCCGCCTTGCCCTTAGGGGGCCGGCTTTCGGAGTTCCGGGCGGAGTGGGCCACGATCACGTCAGATCAGTGGGTGTTGGACATTATACAAGAAGGGTACAAGTTAGAGTTTGCCTCTCCCGTCGTAGATTCTTTCTTGGTGTCCCCGTGCAATGGGGCGGCCAAGGGAGACGCGGTCAGATTGACTCTTCAGGGGCTGCTCGAGCTAGGGGCAGTGATACCGGTGCCCCCGGAAGAGGTGGGCACCGGTATATATTCCCTTTACTTCATTGTGCCAAAGAAGGGGGGGTCCTTCAGGCCGGTGCTGGATCTCAAAAGAGTCAACAGATTTCTCAGTGTTCGCCATTTCCGGATGGAGACAGTGCGCTCGGTTATTGCGGCTGTGCGACCGGGAGAGTTCCTCACGTCCCTCGACCTCAAGGAGGCATACCTCCACATTCCAATCTGGCCTCCGCATCAGCGGTATCTGCGGTTTGCGATTCTGGGCCAGCATTATCAGTTTCGGGCAATGCCCTTTGGCTTGGCAACGGCACCCCGCACCTTTTCCAAGGTCATGGTGGTGGTAGCCGCCTTCCTCCGCAGGGAAGGGATTCGGGTACACCCTTACCTAGACGACTGGTTAATCCGCGCCTCGTCCAGACAGGAGAGTGCGGCGGTTACTCAGCGAGTGATTTCTCTCCTACAGTCGTTGGGGTGGATTGTCAACTTTCCCAAAAGTTTTCTGTCCCCATCGCAGTCGTTGGTGCATCTGGGGGTGCAGTTCGACACGGCTCTGGGGAAGGTGTTTCTACCCCGAGACCGGGGGGAGAAATTACAGGCTCAAATTCGCCTACTTCTCGGGACGGCCAGACCGCGAGCGTGGGATTATGTACAGGTGCTGGGTTCCATGGTGGCGACTCTGGAGGTGGTCCCCTGGGCGCGGCACCACATGAGGCCCTTGCAACAGTCTCTGCTCTCCCGCTGGTCTCCAGCTTCTCTGAACTACAATGTGCGTCTCCCATGGAGTCGTCGAGCAGCTCACAGCATGCAGTGGTGGCTCCACGAGTTGCATCTGTGGAAGGGCATGCCGTTGGCCACGCCGGACTGGATAGTGGTCACCACGGATGCCAGTTTGCAGGGTTGGGGGGGCCCAATGCCTGCAGGCGTCAGTGCAGGGGAGGTGGTCCGTCCAGGAGGCCCAGTGGCCCATCAATTTGTTGGAGTTAAAGGCGGTCAGGCTGGCGCTGCTAGCTTTTCAGTCACTACTTCAGGACAAGCCGACCAGAGTCTTTTCGGACAGTGTCACGGCGGTCGCCTATGTCAATCGCCAAGGGGGCACCCGGAGTCCGCAGTTAGCAGAAGAGGCAAGAGAGTTGTTTCGTTGGGCGGAGAGGCATGTGCCGCTTCTGTCGGCGGCTTACATTGCAGGTCGCGAAAACGTGCAAGCGGACTTTCTCAGCAGAAATCTTCTGGATCCGGGAGAGTGGGAGTTGTCTCCTCGAGCGTTCAGCCAGCTAGTCCGTCGGTGGGGCTTGCCGGAGATGGATCTCATGGCCTCGTCCCGCAATGCGAAGGTGCCTCGGTTCTTCAGCAGACGCAAGACAGAGGGTTCGGAAGGGGTAGACGCGTTAGCTCTCCCATGGCCTCCGAATTCCCTTCTGTATGTATTCCCGCCGTGGCCCATGATAGGGCGAGTGTTACAACGCATCTCTCGCTTCCGCGGCAGAGTCATCCTGGTGGCTCCGGATTGGCCACGTCGGCCGTGGTACGCAGATCTGATTCAGCTTGCGGTAGGCGAGCGGGTGACGTTCCAGGTAACGCCGGACTTACTGTCTCAGGGGCCCATATGGATAGAAGATCCGGCCCGCTTTGGTCTTACGGCCTGGCTATTGAGCGGTCGAGGCTAAAAAAGAAGGGCTATTCAGAGAGGGTGATCGCCACTCTGCTTAAAGCCAAGAAACTTTCGACGTCAGCCTCCTATGCGAGAGTCTGGAAGATTTTTGAGGCATGGTGCGGTCACCAGGGAGTGGCGCCCTTTAAGGCTTCTCTGCCGGCTATTCTTGCTTTCCTGCAGGAAGGCGTGGAGAAAGGGTTAGCCTACAACTCTTTAAAGGTTCAGGTGGCGGCCATTGCCTGTTACAGGGGCCGGGTGGATCGCTCGGCTCTCGCGTCGCAGCCGGACGTGGTCCGTTTCCTCAAGGGGGTGAACCATATCCGCCCGCCGGTAAAGCGTATTTGTCCAGCGTGGGATCTGAAACTTGTCCTTGGGAAGTTGCAGGGGGCACCTTTTGAGCCCCTATCAGCGGCCACGTTGAAAGATGTCACACTGAAAACAGTTTTTTTGGTGGCAATGGCTTCAGCAAGGCGAGTCTCGGAGTTGCAAGCGCTTTCGTGCAGGGAACCCTTTTTGCGTTTCTCGGAGACTGGGGTGACGGTGCGTACGGTGCCGTCCTTCCTGCCTAAGGTTATTTCGTCCTTTCATGTGAACCAGAGTCTGTTTCTGCCATCCTTCAGGAAGGAGGATTGGGGGAAGCGTTTTTTGTCGGTACGGCTTCTGGATGTCCGCCGTATGCTTCTCCATTATTTGGAGGTGACGAATGCTTTTCGCCGGTCGGACCATCTCTTTGTCGCGTTCGCGGGTAAAAACAAAGGGATGGCGGCATCTAAAGCGTCCATTGCGCGTTGGGTCAAGGAAGCTATTGCTTCGGCTTATGTGTTATCAGGGAAGAAGGTACCGGAGCACCTGCAGGCTCATTCCACTCGGGCTTTAGCTACATCTTGGGCGGAGTCCGGGGGGATGTCATTAGAGGAGATTTGCCGGGCGGCCACTTGGTCGTCAGGGAATACTTTTTCAAAGCATTATCGGTTAGATGTAGCAGCCCGTTCAGAGGCGAGTTTTGGCGCGGCAGTGCTGGCAGAGGCGGCATTGGCGTCCCACCCAGTTTGAGTTTGCTTTGCTACATCCCACTAGTCTGGATTCATCTGCTGCTTTGCTATGGAAGGTAAAATTATGGTCATACCTGTTAATTTTCTTTCCTTTAGAAGCAGCAGATGAATCCAGAGCCCCTCCCCATGGGCACGGACTGTGTGTAGGGAATTTAGGGCGTTAGGTTAGCCGGGGCTATGGTTGGTAAGTGTATGATTTCATGACTGAAAAAAAAAAAAAATAAAATAAAAAACGCAAGATGCGAAAATCGAGAAAATATCAATGGGATTCAAATGAGAAGGGCACGTTTGTTACTGGAATGGAGTTTGTGGCTGCTCATTCTCCTTCGGGATGCTTGGGCAAAGTGCATAACTGAATCAACAGAAAGAACACCAGGCTTTAAGGCCAACTGTTAATCAGTTCTCTATCTCCACCTGCTGGTCGATGTGAGCTATACCCACTAGTCTGGATTCATCTGCTGCTTCTAAAGGAAAGAAAATTAACAGGTATGACCATAATTTTACCTTCTGTACCATCACTTTGTATGATTTCTATATTAATCCTAATAGGGATCCATTACACTGCTAGTTTATTTTAATTTTTGTATGAATAACTCAATTGATATGTTATTAATTATGGCCCCCTTTTATCAAGCCGCGTTATGGTTTTTTATCGCCCGCTGCTGCAGTAAAAGCTCCGACACTCATAGGAATTCTATGAGCGTTGGAGCTTTCGCCGCATTTAATAAATAAATTTAATAAACATACCAAGACTAAAAAACCCCAACAAATTTATTTTCCCTTTCCCTTCAATAATGAATATAACACGATAGCAATATTCAATAAAATTTTAAAGAGAGTTTAATGCTCTCTCATGACTAATATGTACAGTATGTTCCTTTATCTGAACACATAACCAGGAAGTTACGTTAAACCAAAGGATTGAATAGCATTGTAGAGTGGTTAAAACCCTGAAACACATGCCAAGAGAAATATTGGGACTGCCTATCCCAATCTGTATGATCTGGAAAGAGATGCTACAGAAACTTCCTCTGCTAATCTTTAATTATCTAGCAATAAGGATAGCCTTGTTCCTCTTCCCATTTCACACTGTTATGCAATTGATACACTGGAAATGTGCTTCTAGGAATTCAATCCCAAAACTGACTGTGTAGAGTAGACTCTTCTGAGTTATTGTATTACACATCATTTTGGGGGTCCTGCTCAAGTGTTTTTCCCTTTCTGTCTTAGAATCTTTAGAGAATGACAGAATTTGTCCCTGTCCCCATGGATAACCGAAGGAAACCATTCCCATGTCATTCTTTAAGGAAAGAAGGAAGAATCAGAGTATGAATGGGCCCAGCCACTGACCCTCAAGTCTTGCAGGAGGACTGAGGTTGAGATAGACACTAAAGAATAACAGAAGATGGTTTCCCACAGTTATCCGTGGGAATGGGGACAATGACAAGTTCTGCCACCATGTCATTCTCTTCAAAGCAATTTATGTGGCCAGAAATGGTTCCTGGTTAGTTAAATCACTGATATTCAGTGGCACCTAACTGGTTAATGCCACTGAATATCACCATAGACCACTAAACTGAGAGATGGCTATTTTGTGGGCAGAAAGCTAGCCCGGTCCTTGAGTTTGTTAGGCACTTTGATGCAAGATTCTTTCCTGCGGATCCCCTGATGAAGTGGACAGTGAAATGGGTCCCTGTAGAAAAAGGGACCATGGAAAACAAAAGTTAAAAAGTGCCCATCTGTAAATGTATGCCATAATAATTGGGAACATATTTTTCAGGGATTTTTATGCCCTATGATTACATCAACCCTATATAAATGGTACCCTAAAATTGTTAAGGGGTGTCTGAGATCTGTTTCACTGTAGTTAAATGATGAATCTATTTATTTATTTAAAAAATTTATATACCGTTTGAACCTAAACGGTTTACATATTGTTACATACATAATTCAGTAAGACAAATAAAAACAAATAAACATTAGCATATAATCATCAGAAAATCACTTGAAGTGCCCTTCAAAAGAACAGTTGCAAAGATCAGTTCCTAAAAAAATGCATTAACCAACAAATGCGTTTTTAATAGTTTTCTGAAATTACCCTTGTCATAACCCTTGTTTCTACGTGTTGTGATGTCATTGAGCATTTTGAATGCTGCCCTGTCACTGGCTAGTAATCAACACCATATGCAAATTGTATGCATCTTTTTCTTCTATCCACGTTTGCAAGGCACAACCAATCAGAAGGTAGAATTCACCCCAAATTCTGTTTTCCTTGTGTCTTTCAATGGGTTCTCTTTGAATCTGAAACTTAAGTTTGTTCTCTCAAAGTGTGTGCCACAGCACAGTGGTGTACCCCAAAGAGATTCTGGGTGTGCCACATGAGATGCCAGAATTTTATGTTATTTTTAAAAATTCCCTTCATAAGTATACACTAGAACAGTGTTCTTCAACCACTGGTCCATGGACCAGTGCCGGTCCACAGAAATTTCCTGCCAGTCCACAGGGCCAGCACATGCATCACACCCAAAACAATGTTCTTGAACTGCCGGTCCACGGTGTGATCGATGCGGCATTATCTTCGAGCCACCTCCCTCTTCCTAACTGATTCAGTGCACAAAGCCACGGACAGTGGCTCCTATGGGCATCCTGCGTCTAAACTGGAAGCAAGGTGCAATTAGTACTATTATGGGGGCGGGGTCTGGGGTGGAGATTGGGTAGAGATGGGCGGGGTCTGGCACACAACTTAGCCCCGTGTCCCTCAACCGCCGGTCCACGGACCGATGCCGTTCCACAGAATAATTTTATTTCTGCCGGTCCATAGGTGTAAAAAGGTTGAAAAACACTACACTAGAATAGAAGACATGTATGTCGCATACGCCAAGTGTTTGTCAATGTTATGAGCGTCAGTGTGTGTAAGGTTACAACCGCCCAGACAAGCATCATTTTTTAACACGATTGGTCCTTGAAAACTAAAGGCAAATAAGGTTAGTTTCATTTTTTTATGCAGTAGTGGGAAGGGGTAAAATGCGGACCTGACGGACCTCGCGGATCTAAGCCCGTACGTCCTTAAAAATCTGAGGTCCGTGCCACTTGTAGTTAGTTTCTGGCTCTGACAGACCTCAATGACAGTTTAGTGCTGATGGATCCGTCTCAGCATAGGGAGGGAAAAGTATTAGGATCCGTCAGCGCTAAAATGTCACCGAGGTCTGTCGGAGCCAGAGACTAGTGCTGGAGCGGCTCTAAAACAAATCCTTTAAACTGGTTTCCTGCAGCCCCAGTAAATCGGCTCTGACAGACCTCGATGACATTGTAGCGCTGACGGATCCTAATACTTTTCCCTCCCTATGCTGAGACGGATCCGTCAGTGCTAAATTGTCACTGAGGTCTGTCAGAGCCAGAAACTAACTACAAGCGGCATGGACCTCAGATTTTTAAGGACGTGCGGGTTTAGATCCGCGAGGTCCGTGAGGTCCACGTTTTACCCCTTCCCTGCAGTAGTTATCCTAACTTGAGCAACAAAACAATTAAGGCTTTGTTACCGTTTGTATCTACGGTATAGCGGTATATAAGAAATAAATTATTATTATTATTATCTTTGCGAACTTGGATTTTCAGCTGTGACAGAAATTAATTTGAGAAAACGAGAACGACTGCAGATGGTGGATGATGAAATGCATGTTTGCTTGCCACGTTTTGAGTTAATTTTGCACTCAAAAACAAGCACATCCATCGCATTGATTAACGATTCTATTCTATCTACTTTATTTTCACCATTGTTACATAGCTTAAAGAATTTTAAATAAATAAGTCTCAATTTTAATTTTTTGTTGGTTTTGCAATTTTATCATTTCACTTATAATGTGCCGTGAAAAACATTTGCTCCATTTAGTGTGCCGGAGCTTCTGTTTTTGACTACAGAATGAAATCTTTTCAGCCTGGATGCTCTGATAATAGTGTTTTGTCCAGGGGAATTTCCAGCTTTGTGCTTCGGGGCTAAAATATGTAACCTGCTCACAGCACACGCCCAGTGAATAGCGAGTAGCAGACACACACGAGAACTTTGGCATTTCAGTTACCAGTTTCCTCTTTCATGGGTGGAGTCTAAGAATGAATGAAAAGAAAAAAGAGAGACCTTCATTCATAAAAAGAACAACCTATATAATTGATTGTTAACTTAAACATAAAGATAAAAGTAAATTGCAAATTTATCTTTAACAAAGATTTAATCCGCTATATTTCCTTTTTTAAAGACAGAATCATTGCTCAGCATGTCTTTGTCTTTAAAGAGACAGTTTCGAAGAGATTCTCCGTGAGGAAATGGGTCTTTAGTTGCAAAGAAACTGCCTTTTGAAATTGCCCCCCTCTTCCCCGTTGCAAGGAAGAGGAAAAGGAAAGGATGGGGTTGGGGGTAATTCTGGGTTGCCCTAGCAAAGCAAGTGTAGGGAGTTTGATTTTTAACACCCTCTTTAGTGCTTCCTGTGAACTCTGGAGTAGAGAGTTGCACGGGGACAGAAATCCCACCCATCCCCGCCAGGATCCTCTCCGTCCCCACCCGTCCCCATCAGGATTCTCTCCGTCCCCACCCGTCCCCGTCACGATCCTCTCCGTCCCCACCCATCCCCGCAAGGAATTACCTCCATCCCCTCCTGTCCCCATAAAAAACAGCAATTACTTCTGACAGGATCATCAATTCCACAGTTTCTTTTGCTGTTTTCCTTGTGAAATCTCTTTGGTGGAACCCTTTTTTTGTTTTCTGTTCAGATAATTAACTTATAAACCCCCTTTTTTCTAAGACTGACATGTCCATTATATTATATGGATGAACCCTGCTTCCAAAGCCTTCCATCCCCATGGGAGTCCCGTTGGCTAGAGGGGGGTCCCTGTGGGAGTCCCTTGGGTCATAGGGGGATTCCCGTGGGACCCACAGGATTCCCGTGATCCCCGTTCCCGTGCAGACCTCTACTCTGGAGTGTGTAAGCGTGTGCAAACCCTACCAGGCACAGATTTTCTAAGAGCTTGCATGTCTGCTGAAAGAAAATATGTGCCTGCAAACCTCAGAGATGAGATTCTTGGTGGGGGAGGGGGGGCAGATTTTGTCCTCAAAAAAAGAGGACGTATGGCCCTGTTCCCTCCCCCCCCCCAGCCTTCCCCATTCTGCCCTTAGCCCTGCTCTCTTCCGCTCTGCAACCCCGGCCCCACACAAGCCCTGTCTTTTTGGAGCCGCATCTGCACATGCGCGGATGTGCAGGCATGCATGTGACATAGCCCCGAGTTTAATGGTTTTCAAAACCCAGGTAAAGTGCCAGGTTTTGAAAACCCATTCGAACGCCTGGACAGTCCTGTAAAAAGAGGATTTGTCCGAGCCAATCAGGAGGGGTTTCTGGCAGAAAACTATACTATATATAGGCTAATAGACAAAGTTGAGAAGCCAGTTTGATTCCAAACACAGCACATGTTAGAAACTCCATATTTCCCTGTAAGTTTTATAGTAAATAATATGGGCATGGAGAAACAGACTCAGATAAAGCTTTGCTGAATCTGACAAAGGGTTGGGCAAAGGGTTCCCCCTCTTCTTTCTCTTTTTCAGTGTGCTAATCCTGTCAGCCAACTTGTCATGCTTTGTTTGCATTTGCACTACCATTTGACAAATATTTATTTTTACGAGACATTAAGATACAGGAATTATAGCCCACACCTTTCTGCTGCATGTATTTCTCTATCGCATTGTAGCAGTTTACTTTACTGAGTCTTCCAGGATGCTTCTTCATCTGTATAAAAACCATCTTAGTTTCTGAAGGTTGGATGGCTATAGGTCTGTCCGTGCTAGGATGACCAGATTTTTTTTCGTGCGAAAAAGAGGATATATGGCTAGCCCCCACCCCCCACATAAACCGCATCTCTTCTTTCCAAAGTCCGGGCCACATCTCGAGGACCTCTGAGCAAGAACAGAGAGTACAGCCTCAGCACTCTGAGGTTGTGGGTTCAAACCCTATACTACTCCTTGTGAAACTGACCAAGTCATGTAATACTCCACTGCCCCAGCTCAGCAATAAAAGATACGAAGGCAAAAAAAAGAATTGATCTGGGCAGAAGCATAGCCAGTTTTTGATATCAGGGGAGCAGACCTTTTGCAAAATAGGTTTTAAATGTCGGCTGAAGGGGCTGATCCACACAGGTGCTAGGGTGTTCATAATCTGTTTGGGGGAGCAGCCACTCTCTTGCACCCTACTTAGCTACACCTCTTATATGACCAAGGCTTGGTATCCTGCTAGCGTGTAATGTCTGTGTTTATTAGTCTTGATATGTTGCCGTTCTGTGGGTCAATCAAAGTGGCATAGAAATGATAAGTTTAGAAATTAAATACAGGTACTTTTTCTCTGTCCCTAGTGGCCTCATAATCTAAATTTCTGTGCCTGGGGCAACGGAGGGTTTAATGACTTGCCCAAGACCATAAGAAACCACAGTGAGCACTGAACCCAGTTCACCTGATTCTCAGCCCACTATACCAACCTCTGGTCCGCTCTGTAGCTGTCTCATCTGTTCTGCTCACTAGTGTAATAGTTACAGTGTGCTTTTCACGAATAAGGCTGGAAGTTAGTGATAATTGTGCAAGGTCAGTGACGTAGCGAGAGTGAGAGGCGCCCCTCCCCCGCCCTTGGCTCCATCCCTCGCTTTTTCCCTGACCCCCCTACCATGCACATGTGTGCGTCACGACCAACTAATTCAACATGCTCCTCATGACCGCGTCCTCTCCCTCTGACATCATTTCCTATGCATGGCGCCCGGAAGTGACGTCTGCAGGAGCTGACGTGGTCACGAAGAGCACTTTGAAGTTGTTGCTTGTGGTGGTGAACAACTAGAGGTACAGGTGATGGGAAGGGGGGCACGTGTGTGGCGGGGAGCGAAGTGGGAAGAGGCGGGGAATAGAGAGGAGGAAGTGTGCTGCAACTTCGACCACGGAAGTGACATCAGCGGGAGCCGACGCAGTTGCGAGAAGCACGTTGAAGCCTTTACTTGCGGCAATGAACAACTACACATACAGGAGAAGGGAAGGGGTGCGTATGTGGCGGGGGAGGAGTGGGAAGAGGTGTGGGGGCAGAGAGGCGAGGAGGAGGGTGCTGGCGCCCCAAGATGATTTATTTAAAGACGCCTTTGATTTATAATACAACTAAAGGACGCCCTTAAATAATTTTAATGCATAAATTTTTTACGCATAAAATTTTATTCATAAATTTTACCCTACCTTTCGTTCTTCCCTGGTTTTTTGTTTTTTTTCTTCTCCCACATTGTAACTTTACCCTCCTTCCCTATCTTTCATGTGAGTCTTAATTGATTTTGTAATTTGGTTAAAGTTTCTATATTATATTATTATGTACATCGCCTAGAATTTCGAAATAGGCGATCCATCAAATGTGAAATAAAACTTGATGATGGCGCCTGGGGTGAACTGCCCCTCTGCCCCTCCTCTTACTATGCCACTGTGCATAGTGTTTTCCAGTGAGGGATTGCATGTTGGTCTTATTGAGATTTATAATAAGACAAACTCAACAGAAGAGACTATACAGGGGGGGGGGGGCAGAGAGACCATTTTCCAAACGTACCTCTCCTTGATCGCTGGATTTTCTGTACAAGTAAGCAGCGTTAGTAACAATAGTCGGCCATTTTGAGCATACAGCTTTTGGACTTCAACTTCCCTTTATTGGGAGAAGATGAGTTTCATAGCATTGTTTTTCCAGCTTTTTGGCCTGGATGGACTTTGGTCGCTGTGTACCCTTGGGTCGAGAGGCAGAGCCAGCTTAAAATGATGAACAATTATTGATAGTTTGCTTTCTTGAATCTGTCTCAGCCTGTCCGTCGTATTTTGGATGCCTCCAGGAAACCGGCCACCCTCCAATGTTACCATCAGAAGTGGACCCGGTTCTCCTCTTGGTGCCTACTTCATCATCACGATCCCACCTCATTGGCGGTGGAAACTGTACTGGACTATTTGCTTTCTCTCTCCGACGCTGGCCTCAAGTCGACCTCGATCAGAGTCCACCTCAGTGCCATCACTGCGTTTCATGAGCCTATCCTCGGAAAACCTCTTACGGCTCATCCCCTGGTTTCCCGGTTCATGAGAGGCCTCTTCAACGTCAAACCACCTCTGAAGCCTCCTCCAATCGTCTGGGACCTGAATGTGGTTCTATCAGCCCTCATGAAACCTCCGTTTGAGCCTCTTGCCACAACTTCACTCAAATTTCTTACATGGAAGGTGCTTTTCCTCATTGCCATCACCTCTGCCTTAGTGAGCTGCATGCAATGGTTGCCGACCCACCTTTCACTGTTTTTCACCATGACAAGGTGGTTCTGCGTACCCATCCTAAATTCCTTCCCAAGGTGATCTCAGAATTTCACCTCAACCAGTCCATTGTGTTGCCTGTCTTTTTCCCAAAACCCCATTCTCATCCGGGGGAACAGGCGTTGCACACGCTGGACTGTAAGCGTGCCATTGCATACTACCTTGACCGTTCCAGGGCTCACCGCTCGTCCCCTCAGCTCTTTTTGTCCTTCGACCCTAACCGCTTAGGTCGTCCTGTCTCTAAACAGACGCTTTCCAACTGGCTTGCTGCCTGCATTGCATTCTGTTATGCTCGGGCCGGTCTCTCACTGGAAGGTGCTGTCACGGCCCACAGGGTCAGAGCTATGGCTGCTTCTGTGGCTTTCCTCCGTTCCACGCCCATCGAGGAAATCTGCAAGGCTGCCACTTGGTCCTCAGTTCACACGTTCACTACTCACTACTGTCTGGATACCTTCTCCAGACGGGATGGGCACTTCGGCCAATCTGTGTTACACAATTTATTTTCCTAATGGCCAACCATCCCTCCTCCCTGTCTGTTAGCTTGGAGGTCACCCTTACGTTAAGAATATGCTGCCTGCTTGTCCTGGGATAAAGCACAGTTACTTACCGTAACAGGTGTTATCCAGGGACAGCAGGCAGATATTCTTACGTCCCAGTTGGCTTCTTAACTGGCTTATCTTAACTGGGGACCACGCACTCCTCCGTCGGGCGGGAAGGCACTCGCGCATGCGCGGTGCAGCCAACTAGAACTTTCTAGTAAAAAGTGTCCGTACCGGGGCTCCGTCGGTGACGTCACCCATACGATAAGAATATCTGCCTGCTGTCCCTGGATAACACCTGTTACGGTAAGTAACTGTGCTTTACAGCAGCGGTTCGCTGCTAGGTTATATGATTTTATTTTAAATATAGTAATTGAAATGTGTCAGTTTTGAGAATTTATATCTGCTGTGTATATGAAAAATGAATGGAAAAAAATTGCATTACAATTGGTAAAGGGGATGCGATCTAGGGCAGAGCTTGGGTGGGCCTAGGGAGGTCTGTGGTTGGGGTACTCAGTGGATATTTGTTAGACATAGGGGGTACTTAGCTTAAAGTAGTTGAGAAACACTGCTGTAAGCAATCAGCTGGCGCCAGTGCCTCTCCTCTCCGGCCCTCTTCCCTGCTGGCACCCTGCTGGTGTCATAGGGCCCATCTGGACGGCCTCTGCACATGCGCGGATGTCAACGTGATGATGTCAAGCATATGCGTGAAGCAACCTCTTCTGGGTGCTTCAAGCCATGGCCACTACCTTTAGTGTGCCCCGGCTCGAGAAAGTTTTAGAGACACTGCTCTACATCTTGTGATTTTATCCAGGCTCCTTCTAATTTTCTACTTTGTATTTTAGTAACTATAGCTCTTTAAAATACCAAGGGTCCATCCTTGTTCTCTTTCTTCTCACAGTTCTAATTAAAGTGATTTTATCCATTTATTCCAGCTTTCTAATAAGACAACTGTAGATAACTCTTCTTGTAATGGAAACTGTGAAATTTACCTCAGTCCATAATAGTTCTGGCTTTATTCTTCTAGAGAGTAATTTGTCTGTGAAATCCTGGCCTGCATCCTGTTATTAATTTTAGAGTAAGTCTCAACAAAGCATGATGTGACTGCCCAACTATCAGTTCATTACTTCGCTTTCATAATTATTAGATGCTTGATACACCTCTTTTCTGTGGTACAACCAAAGCAGATACTTTCTCTGTCCCTGAAATAATAGCATCTGTTAAGTTGGAATTGTGGAGTCGGAGTTGTTGTGAGAGTTGGTAAAAGAGTACTGATTCCCCTCATAGCTTAAAACCATAATATATGGTAAAACATATAATTTTATTCTTCTATATACATATCTTTATCCTGAATCTATTGTTTACTGGCATTTATTAAATTTTCTTTACTGTTTTCCCAGAGGAACTCAGAATGGTTTACATGAATTTATTCAAGTATGCAAGCATTTTCCCCTATCTGTCCCTGTGGGCTCACAATCTATCTAATATACCTGGAGCAATGGAGTGACTTGCCCAGGGTCACAGGGAGCAGCACGGGTTTGAACCCATAACTTTAGGGTGCTAAGGCAGTAGCTATAACCACTGCATCACACTCTTTCCCTTGAGTTCCAGAACAAAAAATTAAAAACCTAATATGAGTAGGAATGGGATTCGGACAGTAGAAATATAGAGACCAGTGGCGTACCAAGGGGGCGGGGGAGATCCGCCCCGGGTGCAGCTTTAGGGGGAGTGCACAGTCAGCCCGGTCCCTATCGCTCTCCCACCCTCCCAGTGAGAGCAGCAAACCTCCCTCCAGTAGCGTCGGCTGCTTTGCAGCTTTCTCCTCCCTCTGCCGTGTCACTGATGATGTCATCAGTGACGCTTCACCGGCAGGAGAAAGCCGCAAAGCAGCCGACGCTACTAAAAGCAGGTTTGCTGCTCTCACTGGGAGGGTCGGAAAGGTTCACTGGGGGGGGAGAGATAGGAGGGTCAGCGGGGGTTCAGCTTGGAGGGGGAGAAGCGGTCTGCCTCGGTGCTCCATTACCTTCTTCGGGCAGCAGCAGCTTTTACAATTCGCTGCTGTTGCCGGCTTCAGGCCTTCCTCTCTGCCGGGTCCTGCCTAATTCCTGTTTTCATGAAGACAGGACCCGACAGAGAGGAAGGCCTGAAGCAGGCAACAGCAGTGAATTGTGAATGCTGCTGCTGCCCGATGAAGTTCAGGACATCAGGCCTTGGGTGACAGAAGGAGAAAAGGGAACAGAGGGGGAGAGAATTGGGGAGAGTGTGGTTGTACCCAATTAGAGGGAATGAAAGGAGATGCTAGGGCTTGGAGGGAAGAAGAGACGCCACGGCATGGAGGGAAGGAGGAAGGTATGCCAGATCAAGGGAAAAGGAAGGGGGAAAGGAGAGAGATGCCGGGAATCAGGGAAGGGATGATGCCAGACCGTGAGGTGGGAAGGAAAGAAAGAAGAAGAGAGAGATGCCAGAGCATAGGGGAGGGGGTGGTGACAGAGAGAGAAAAACAAAGAGGTGACAGAGTTGAAATCAATCATGTACAAAGGAGAGAAGGGGCACGGGATAGATAGTTTATGGAAGGAGCATAGAAAGAGGGAAGATGCCATATGGAAGAGAGAGAGAGAGAGGGTGCACACTGGATAGAAAGAGCACAGAGGGCAGTGAATGGAAGGGGTGAGATAGAGGGTGAACAGTAGATGGAAGGGGTAGAGAGAGAGAAACAGACACTGAATGGAGTTGTGGGGGAGAGGACAGACAGCTGCTGAATGGAAGTGTGAGGGAAAGGGGAAGCAGATGCTGGAAGGAAGTGGGGAGGAGAAAGAAAAAAAGGGCACATGCAGGATTGAGGGAAGAGGATAGAGTTAGTTACTGGAAGGGGTGAGGGAAAGAGGTGGCAAGCTGGGGGTGAAAGGAGAGATGGAAGGGGGAGGCAAACTGTTTCTGGAAGGGGCATAGAAGGAGAGATGGCAGACAGTGGATGGAAGGAAGAGAGTAAAAAGAAGATGAGGAAAACAGAAACCAGAGAAGACAAAGGTAGAACAAAAATTTTCTATTTATTTATTGCTTTAGGAGACGTGTCACTGTTTCTGTGGTATTGCATTGTATGCAGAGTCCAGCTTCTTGCTGGTTCAATTTAACCTTTGTCTATGTATTTCTATTTTTTCCCCCCTTTTACAAAACTGTGGAGCATTTTTTAGCACCAGCCGTGGTGGTAGCAGCTCTGATGCTCAGAATTCTATGAACATCAGAGCTGTTACCACTGTAGCTAAAATCCACACTACAGTTTTGTAAAAGGGGAGGGGTAAGTTTGTGATGACATTCCATACTAGGCGAAGGTGTTTTCTGTGTTCTTCTGTGTGTTCGAAAGACATGTTTTTTTGTTAGGATTGATTACAGGATTGATCTGTACTAGTCTGGCTTGTTTAGTTTTACAATGGGTGTATTGATGTTGTACTTCTCACTGCATTATGTAAGATGCTTCCTTTGCCTAGGTACTCATGTGTGACGTGTGGCTTGTTACTAAAAATCATGTTTTTCGTACAAATGGGGAGGGGGGTGCCAAAAAATGATGGACCCCGGGTGTCACACAAGCCAGGTACGCCACTGATAGAGACTCTGGTTCTCAGCTCTGGTTACCACAGACTGAAACTCTTCATACTACCAAAGACTGCTGAAAGTTCTCAGCCCAACCAAGACGAGAATGACGTGAATATGGTTCAATCAATGACTTGAAACAGTGCCAAAATATAGAATTTGTTTCTGCAAATTGTATCTTAATGAAATAAGGTAACTTAGCGCTCAGAATTTAGGAAGTTGGTTGGTTGGGCTGAGAACTTTTCAGCACCCCCTCGTATGTAATAACAATGAGCCAAGTATAGGACATCACTGTGACATCACTGATGTGGTTGGCTCTTATTGGTGGAATGAGGCATTATCCAAAATAAAAACTGTGGAGACTGATGTTACTGATGTCGACTTTATTTTTATGAAAGAGTCAATAAAACCATCCACAACTTGAAATAGTGGATGGTTTTATTGACTCTTTTAAACATATAAAATCAACATCGGTCTCCACAGTTTTTGTTTTGGATAATGCCTCATTCCACCAATAAGAGCCAACCTCATCAATGATGTCACAAGGGCCTGGGGATGGGTCTAGGGGTCCAGATTTTCCAGACATGGGGAGGGGATCCTGGAAGGACCAAGATGAATGAAATGAGCCAATTTATATACCATATGGAGCACTGTCATGATGGTTCTTCCAGTAATTGCCCTCCCTCCACCCACTCCACTCTCCCATTTCACCCCTTGTTTTGAAAGAATCTCTTCTCTAGAAGTCAGACATTAACTGTTCCTGATGAAATTAAATTTGATATTCCCGTGGGTGCTGCTAGAAGTCAGTGGATTCCTCCCAGCATTGGAATTTATTTTTTGTTGCTTCCGGTGAGGTCCAAATGATGAATGTACTGTAGACGACCACCAACAATCAGATTTCTGAGTCTGTTGGTGATATGAAATTAGCTAAGCTTCATTCCCTGCTGTTCATAGCCTTTGACCCTAGAAATATGGATAGCACCATCCTCCTGCTGATTGATTTTCAATTACTGTTTCCATTAACGTAAACTAACAAGCATCTTTGATCCTTCCTTTGCAAGGTTTAGTAGAATTTGCATCGTCATTCTCTTCAGTTTTGCCTGGAGCCTAAAAGCTCAACAATAGCTTCCTTCTAAAGATCCTGTGACAGAGAAAGGGAAACTTTGCTGACTCAAAAATTTGGCTCTGTTCAAATGCTGTAAAAAAAGAAAAAAAAGAGAGAGAATATTAACACACTTACCTCACATAGGGCCTCTTTTACAAAGCCGCAGTAGTGAAGCAAGTGTGGAGAATGTGACAGCGTGTTACAAATACGTGATTGCGGACGTCATTTGTTTATATCGCCAAATATCTTCCAGGAAACACAAACTCTATTGTAGCACCTTTACAGAAGCTCATGTATTGTAACACCATTACAAAGCTCATATAAACCACTCTGAATTGACTCCACCAGCCATTGGCCGCAGTATAGAAGCTCTCAATAAACAATCTTTTTTGATATGTTATTGTAGTTTATACATATTTTGGGGTCAATTCAATAAATGGCACCAAAATTTCAGTGCTGGGATGATGTGCTAAGCACAAATTCTAGAACAGCAATTCTGCGCAAAACTGCCATTATAGAATACTAGTGTAAGTCTGTGCCTAACTTTGGTTGCGAGCCCTTATGCCATGTCAAAGGCAGTTAGGCACCTAGGATATGATTCTATAAATGGTGCCTATAGCTTAGGTGCCGAGCAATGGCGCATAGCAGTTGTCAATCATGAGAATCGCGCCTAGTGGTGTCCAAATTGGACTTACCGTATGTACTCGAATATAGGATGAGATTCTTGGGCCAAAAAAATGGGGGTCTCGTCCTATATTTGGGTCAACACCCAAAGACCACCAACCCCCCCTCCCGGACTTGTTGCAGGCCTCAACCGGCATGCAATATGACCTGACAGGCCGGGACAGGAGGGATCCCTCTTGTCTCCCATTCTGGCCAACTATCAATTTTTTTACCACCCCACCCCGTGTGTACCTTTTTTTATGTTTTTAATCTCTGGGGTCTAGTGGTGTATGAAGTACGAGTGATCTTTCCGTGCTCCTGCCCTGTGCTGAGCCTTTCCCTCCTGGCAGGGCATAGCACTTGAATATTAAGCCCCCATCTTAATTTGAGTCAACCATATTTCCTTCTTTTTGGGGTGAAAAATGGGGGTCTCGACTTATCTTCGGATCAACTTATATTCAAATATATACAGTAGGTGCCTGTAGGCATCAAAACCTTAAGCGGTCCATATTTATTCCAGGGTTTTATTGGCCTAAATACTGGCCCTAAGTCCAATTTAAGTGCCTACATGCAAATCGTGCCCAAGATCTGCCTTTCTCTTTCTGACAATATGGAGATTTGCTTCTCTATAGCAGTGGCTTGCTAGACCCAGAAGGTTTTGCTGTATAAAGAGAAAATCTATGAAATGCTAGAGAAGATACAAATTCTAAAGGCTATTTTCATTTTCCATTAGCATTATTTATTTCCCCCAAGCCATCTAGACGGAAATGTTTCATTAAATAAGAAACAGAAGATTCCCTGCTGATTATGGCTCTGGAAAAGGCATGTTTACTTCCCCAAGGAAGTCCTTACTCACTGGATATGATGTCAGGAATATTGCAGCAAGAATTGCCAATTTACTCTTGACGCATGAGCCGTTGCTTGAAGTCTAAACTGTGGTGTCTGCAATTGTCTGCTCATGAGAAACATGTTGAAACCAGAGAAACCTATTTGCTTATGTAATAGTGGTCTGAAAATGCTTCTAGCCCAAATATTTGCTAGGATTGTCACTTCCGACCCTCATATAAATTCTCTTCCCAGTTCCCACAGGAACTAATAAACACTCAGCTTCTATGGAAGGAGAAGGATTAGATTACTTTTGATTGCAAGACGTGACAGGGTCAAGGTGCTCAGAGACCACACAGACTTTCTGCTTATAGCTGTTTCTCATCCTTTAGTTACACAACAATTTAACCACCATTAATTGCTTCATGGGAGGAGTACAAGTAGCTGGGCATAATAAACAAGCCTTTCCCCTGGTGAATTCTGTTCTTACATGTCAGAGAAATGATGCTGAGGTTAATATTAAGCTGCATGGAGATCATATAATTTGAAGATTTCAAATCAGCAATGCTTTCCCTTTAGATAGCACTGCTGGACCTCCACATAAAAGCTGAAATGCCTCTCACTTGGGTGGTCTGCTTGGTTGTCTATTTTTATCCATTTAGCAGCTGAATATCAGTGCTTGGATCAGAGATTCCCAAACTGGGCTTCTTTCGCAAGCTCTTTTCAGAGGTTCTGCAAGTGAGGAAATCGATGGCATACTTCAGCTGCTGACACTGGCACTCCCTCACGTGCTCAGTTCAGCAACATGAACTGAGCATGTATGGGAGTGCTGGTATCGGTGGCTGAAACAAGCTGCCGACGTCCTCGCTGCTCAAGCAGCGTGGACACGAACCTGTTCAGCTAAACTAAAGCAAAAGTAGACCCCCCTCCAAAGCAGCACAAGGTAGTTGGGGCGAGAGGGAAAATGCTGGCTTGAGAATGCAACGAGCGGGGGAGGGGGGAAGAAGAGATGCTGAATTGAAGGTGGGGTGGTGGGAGGGAGGGAAGAGAAAGGGCAAGACATTAGACCCAGGGGTGGAGGGAGAAGAGAAAGACTCAAGATACTGGATTACGGAGGAGGGCAGGAGAAAAAACAGATGGGACTTGGAAAGGTGGCAAGGGGACGAGGACTTGATGGGGAGATTCTTCAATGTATGAAAAAATATTTTAGAGGTTCCGCCATAGTAAAAAGATTGGGAATCACTGACTTAGATGAATGTTAGCTGTCTAAATAACGCTAACTCCCCCCCTTCCCCAGGGCACCTCAGATCCAGTTTTCTTGTAAGAGAGATACTTTTGGTCATATTGGGGGCAATTGTATAAGTGGGAACATCCTTTATGGTGCCCCAATATTGCGCAGTGAAAGTCTAGTCTATAATAGTACAGTAGTACCTCTGGTCACGATCATAATTCATTCCAAAACTTTGGTCACGACCCGATTTGGTCATGAACCTGAACCTAATTTCCCCATTGGATTGTATGTAAATACGATTAGTCCGTTCCAGACCCTAATTATATCATAGAATGCAGTGTAATAGTAAACCAAATGTAAAATCCTTGAATAACACTGAGAAAACCTTGAATAACAGAGAAAACTAACATTGCATGAGTCCGTACTAGACCCCCTAAGAACCATTCACTGTAAACGTTTTTAAAAAATGCATTTTAAGCACAAAAACCCCCCCCAAATGTACCAGAACCCGAAGAGATCATAAGTGGAGATCAAGAAGAAAACCTGTCAAAATTAGAGGTAAGCCATGAGGATGTCCTCAAACAGATTGAAGAGCGACAAATCACCAGGCCCGGACGAAATCCACCCAAGGGTACTAAAGGAACTAAGAAACGAGATAGCGGAAACACTCCGACAAATTTGTAACCTATCCTTGAAAACTGGGGAGATCCTGGAGGACTGGAAAATTGCAAACATCACACCTATCTTCAAAAAGGGATCGAGGGGTGACCCGGGGAACTACAGGCCGGTAAGCTTGACTTCAGTTCCAGGCAAGATGGTAGAAGCACTGATAAAAGACAGCATCTGTGAGCACATAGAAAAAAATGGACAACTGAAAGCGAGCCAGCACGGCTTCTGCAAGGGAAGATCGTGCCAAACAAACTTACTGCACTTCTTTGAAGGGATAAACAGCCAGATGGACAAAGGTGAACCCATAGACATCATCTATCTGGACTTCCAAAAAGCCTTTGACAAGATACCCCTTTAGCGGCTACTTAGGAAGCTGTGGAACCACGGGGTGGAAGGGGACGTATACAGATGGGTTAAACACTGGTTGGCAGGCAGAAAGCAAAGGGTTGGAGTGAAGGGCCACTACTCGGACTGGAGGAGGGTCACGAGCGGTGTTCCGCAGGGGGGCGGTGCTCGGACCGCTGTTGTTCAATGTATTTATAAACGACCTAAAACGGGGATGAAGTGTGAAGTTATAAAATTTGTGGATGACACGAAACTCTGTAGCAGGGTTAGAACCGCGGAAGATTGTGAAGACCTACAAAGGGACCTAAACAAACAGGAAGAGTGGGCAAATAAATGGCAAATGAGCTTCAATATAGAGAAATGCAAGGTCATGCATATAGGGAAAAAGAACCCGATGTTCAACTACAAAATGGGGGGATCAGTGCTAGGGGAAAGTACCCTTGAAAAAGACTTGGGTGTGCTGGTGGACACAACAATGAAATCAACAGCACAATGTGCGGCAGCCTCAAAGAAAGCAAACTGAATGTTGGGTATTATTAAGAAGGGTATTACAACAAGGACGAAGGAAGTCATCCTGCCGCTGTATCGCACGATGCTGCGCCCGCATCTGGAGTACTGTGTCCAATATTGGTCACCATACCTCAAGAAAGACATGGCGATACTTGAGAGGGTCCAAAGAAGAGCGACAAAAATGATAAAAGGTATGGAAAACCTTTCATATGCAGACAGGTTAGAAAGGCTAGGGCTCTGTGTCTGTATATGGCCGTTTGGTGGAGGATGGGCTGGGAAGGGCTTCAATGGCTGGGAGGGTGTAGATGGGCTGGAGTAGGTTTTAACGGAGATTTTGGCAGTTGGAACCCAAGCACAGTACCGGGTAGAGCTTTGGATTCTTGCCCAGAAATAGCTAAGAAGAAAAAAAAAAAAATTAAATTGAATCAGGTTGGGCAGACTGGATGGAACATTCGGGTCTTTATCTGCCGTCATCTACTATGTTACAGTGGGCTCCCTATTTCCACTGCTTCCAAAACAATTCAGAGCTTAAGCAACTGCTGTTCACTATAAGATTTCTCCTGATTAGTTGTTCTAGCTAGGATAGCCAGAAATTTCTTATGAGCTTTTCCTTTAGGCAGATTGCTTCCTGCTCAACCAAAGCAAGCAGCGGGGGCCAGAGCTAGGGCGGGACTGGAGCACAGATGGGCGGGTCTGGGGTGTCTGGATTTTGCAATTGTAAAATCTAGCAACCCTACTCTGGACCAGCTTCCTCTGTTTATATCTTTTTGAAGGTGTGGTCTCTAGAATTGTACACAATATTCTAAATGAGGTCTTCCCAGAATCTGGCCACTTTAAGATGATCACATATGATCACACCCAAGTATGTCGAGCTCCATCTCTGGTAGTATTCAAATCTAGGCTCAAGGCCCACTTCTTTGAAGCTGCTTTCAACTCCAAACTCCAACCCTTCTGCTAGCACCCATCTGTCTTGCGTTCCCTCTATAATTCCCCATCTGATCACTGTGTATAAATTTACCTTTTTGTCCAGTTTGTCTATCATAACTAGATTGTAAATTCAGAGCTGTCATAAGAGCATAAGAATAGCCTTATTGGGTCAGACCAATGGTCCATCTAGCCCAGTATCCCATCTTCATGCCACCGATCCAGGGCAAGCAGTGGTTTCTCCCATGTCTTTCTCAACAGCAGACTTTACCTCCAAGAACTTGTCTAAACTTTGTTTTTAAACGCATTCCAGTGCTTAACTATTCTCTGGTGGTCCCCCAGGACAGATTTGAGAACCACTGTCCATTTGTCATGTTCTAGGGATGATACAAATTCTCGTAAATGTTCTCACCACGAAATGGAATGTCCCTTCAGGATTTTATAGTGTAATATTGGTTCTCCTGCATCTTGATTCTCTCAAATAGCCGATGAGTCACTGTGACAGTTTATGTCAAAGTTATTAATTATAGTTAATTCAAAGAAAGAATGTTGGGAACATCTATTTTAAGAAACTGCTGGGGTTCTGATGTAATATTTTCAAAGAAAATTATTATTATCCTCTGTTCTGTCAGTTTACATTACGCACTACCCATGTTTGGTTTATACATAGCTGACTTCAGTGGTGATTATCTGTTGTATTTAATCCTGATCCACTGGATCATAACTTTGTTTCTAGATTTCAAGGAAACTAATGACAAGATGATGGAAAATAGCTCAAGAAGTTGTTAGTTGGGGAAGAACATCTGGGAGAAAATAGAAAAACTGAAAGGAGATGTAAGAGCAATCCTCATTACACTAAAAACCAGCCAAACCTCAGGGCATAAGATACTTTAAGGAGAAGGGAGAAGGGGCTCCTCAGGGAGATTTAATCCTTCAGTTCCACATCAAGTTGGGGAAAGGATTGGAACCCAGAAGCTGTGTGACTACATCCTGGAAGCCTGTGTGATAGGAGGTGGAACCCAAGTCCTGGGTGCATCCTGCTTAGTGCTGCCCGATATAGGGAAAAAAGTTTCCATTCGATTCAGCCTATTGAATCGATTTTTCGATTCGATTCACTTTTCATGCCCAATTGGGCATTGTTTTTTGTTTGTTTGTTTTTTTTCAAATGTCCTGGCGGGTTTATTTTGTAGCCTTTCCATCCACCCCCACCCCCCTTTTCCCTCTCCAACCCCACGCCAGCGCTGTGGTGTAAACAAAATAAACAAAAAAGACTTTTCCTCTCTCTGTTAGGTCCAAGCTCACACTCGCTGTCTAACACCAGCTCTGGCAGGATCCACATTTCAAATCTGACATATTGTAATCACAAAATGGAAAATAAAATGATTTTTTCTACCTTCCACTGCCATAGCCAACATTTGTTTCTTTCCTGCTGTCTACCACCTATCTTCTCTTTTTCTCTCTCTCCCTGCCTTGTGCCCCTCCATGCTGCATCTCTCTCTTCCTCCCCTCCATTATCATGTGCAACATTTTTTTCTCTCTCCCCATGCACCAGCTGTCCCTGCCCTCCACCCTATGTCCAACATTTCTCCCTCTCTGTTCTCCATGCATGTCTCCCTCCCTTCTACCATATGCAGGATTTCTCACTCTCACCCCTTTCTATCTTATCTCTTCCTTCCTCTCCTCCATCCCAACAATTCTTCCTATCTCCTCTCACCCCCATGTGCAGCATCTTTCCTTCCCTCCCATCCCCCTGAGCAGTAGCTTTCCTCCCTTCCCACCCAATCCCTGTGTAGCAGCTTTCCATCCCTCCCACCTTCCCATCTCCCTGTGCAGTAGTTTTCCATGCAGCAGCATCCCACCGACTCTCCCACAGTGAGACCTGACATAGCTTTGAGGCCTTCTAAAGCAGCATCTATGGCGGCGGTGGATGGTTAGCAGTGCATCGCTCTGAACGTGCTACTCGCGACCTGCCCCACTAGGGCTTCCCTCTGTACATCATTAGTGATGTGGCAGAGGAAAGGCCCCGGAGGGGAAGGCCAAGTTCTGAACAATGCCACTGCTGACCATCCACCACCGCCGCTGCTTTAGGAGGCCTCGGAGGTATGTCGGGTCTCACTAGGGGGTGGGGGGTGTTAGTTGCTGAATCGTTGAGTCCGATTTTCTCAGACAACGAATTGATTTGAATCGATTTGCCGAAGTGAATCGGTGAATCAATTTGAATTGGTGAATCAGGCAGCACTAGTCCAGAGAGGTTAAGTATGGGGAATACATGGTATGGAGTGAGGAAATGAAGTCACACCCCCTTGGTACGCCACGCTAAAGAGTACTTTCTGGTGCTTTCCTGATCTGTCAGAACCCCAGAGCAGTCGGCAACATGCTTCCAGCTGATGATGCTGAGAGGCCCCCCCACCCTTGCATGCTCCGTTTGTACATGAACTGAGAATACATGGGGGTAGTGGGGGCTCTCAGTGTTAGAGGCTGAATGTGTGCTGCTGACTGCTCTAGGGTTAACACAGACTCCAGAGAGGATTGTAGCTGGTGGAACTTGGAGAACCCCTGCTGATGTGTGCTGCCTCTGGTTGGGTGAACTGAAACTGGGGGGGCCCCTGCCCGCCCATGGCTATGCCACTGCTTTGTGTCCTGATACAGCCACCACATTATTGTATTCACAAATAGGAATGGGAAGGATTCAGCTTTTTGACATAAAAGTTCTAGAAATGTCTCATGGGTTAGCATGTTGAGTCACTCCATACCTGCATGCCCACAGACATGCATGTCTCTGATGTGCATACCCAAATGAAATCCTCATTTCCTTTGATTAGGGCAGGGGTGTCCAATGTCGGTCCTCGAGGGCCGCTATCCAGTCGGGTTTTCAGGATTTCCCCAATGAATATGCATGAGATCTATTTGCATGCACTGCTTTCATTGTATGCTAATAGATCTCATACATATTCATTGGGGAAATCCTGAAAACCCGACTGGATTGCGGCCCTCGAGGACCGACATTGGACACCCCTGGATTAGGGGTTTGTGCAGAAGGCTTTTTACTAATACACCTGAAGCTTGATGAATCCTCTTAATCTTGGTTTTCACATTTTTCAGAGCACTCAAGAGAGCAGGTGTGGTTGACACACTCATCTTTGATTGAAATCACCAGGAGAACAGTAAATCTTTGCTAGTTTTCTTGGTCTTGCCCCATCTTGAACAAGGTGTAACATTATCACATCATTCCCTACAGCCTGAGTCTGTAGCCATCCACCCAAAGAGTGGCCAGTGTTTACACACATAAACCAACCTAGGGAAGATTCTAGGAGCAGCTCAACGCTGCTTAGTTGCAAAAATGGAAAGCAAATTATCCACACCTCTGCAATGAGATTAAGACCAATTTTATAAAACCAGACCACTGAGAATACCTGAGACTCCTATGGGAAATAGCATTGGTGTTTTTATAACCTTGCCCTCAAAATGTACTTCAGCTTTTCAAAGATATTGTACAATAAATGATATATTACATTATATTCTATTTATCCCACATCTTTAGTCCACAAATACTCAGTATGGTATGGCCTAAAAACACTCCAATACAATTAATATCATAAAAACAATTTAAAAATGCATAAACATATGTAAATTAAGGTACAGTACATTAACTACGCTATCGAAAGTTATCTTAGCTGGAATGGTATGAGACCAAATGAAGTCGATGTTGCTGTCATTAAGAGAAAGGGAGGGAAGACGATTGCACGGCGCTTTTAAATATGGTGCTCAAAACTGTGTCTGCAAATTTGGGTATGTGCCCAATTTGCGCATGGAATTTAATTGATAATTGAGCCCATTGGTGCCAATAACTGGGTGCCAACAATGAATCATCGATGGTAGTTGGCATCCATTTCCATCTACATGTTATGAGAGGGTGCTGAAAAGTTCTCGGCCCAACCAAGACGAGAATGACATGGATATGGTTCAATCAATGATCTGAAACAATGTCCAAAACATAGAATTTTGTTTCTGCAAATTGGCACTTAACGAAATACGATAACAACACTCTTTTCAACTATAGTGACAAAATAATTCTCAGAATTTAGGAAGTTGGTTGGTTGGTTGGGCTAAGAACTTTTCAGCATCCCCTCGTATGTAATACCAGTAAGCCAAGTATAGGACAATCAAGCCCTTGTGACATCACTGATGAGGTTGGCTCTTATTGGTGGAATGAGGCATTATGACATCACAATCTCAGCTCTAGTTACTAATCTGATCGACAACACACAATTTGAGTAAAGGCTGAAAAGGAGAGGGAGGAGGGTCTTCTAGAATGAGCTAAAGAGGAGAAATAGCAGTACATTACATAGAAGAAATTGAAGTGTCAGTCCATGCAGGCTACGGATTGTCAATGGAGTGTGTTGTCCCAAACATGAGATGGCTGGGTTCGGTTTTGATGGCTATCGGGAGGTAGGTGATAAGTGTGCTGAATATGCATTTGTATTTTATTCTTTTGGGGGATGGAGGTAAGAAGGCGTTTCTTGATATTTCTGGTTGAGACTGAAACTCTTCACACTACCAGGGGGTGCTGAAAAGTTCTCGGCTCAGGTACTTCTGGAACTTAGCAGTATCATTAGTGTCAGCATTGGATAATAGTCACTAGGCTTGATGAGTCTCAGCCGATATTTAGCTCAAGATCTTTAAGTGGATGTTCAATCATTTAATCTCTGTAAATCAGACTAATTTATATGAAATGTTATCTTTGCAATATCTTTTTATGTGTGAATTAATCTGGATAAAATAATAATAATACATTTTAATTTATAACCTGCAATACCTTAATAGTTCAGAGCGGTTTACATCAAGAGAATCTGCCAGACGCAGATGCAATACAAACAGAATTATATTATTCGCATGACTGAAGTTTCTTAAACCAACTTATCATACAGGTGAATATCACTACTACTGTATATACACTTCTCTCTCCGTATTCGTGGGGGATGTGGGCAGAACATAGCTGTGAATACTGAAAAACTACAAATAACTTTTTGCATGTTATTTGCGGTTTTTCAGTAAAATAGACCTATAAAAGATTACATTGCATTAGAGATTTCTATTCCACCATTGCCTTGCGGTTCAAGGCGGATTACAAAAGAATTTCAAAAAATTTTTTACAGGAAGATATCTGGTAATTTCTAGAGGAGATAAACAGTAGATGAGGTTGCTTTGGGGAATCAGGAAGGTATTGGGAAGTGGGAAGGAGCATCTTTATTTCTTTTCTGAATGTTTTATAGTCTGGGGTCATAATTAGCAGATTGGAGATTTGGTTGTCGAGTTTTGCTGCTTGTGTGGCTAGGAGGCCATCAAATAGTTTTTTTCTGTTTGACTTCTTTGATTGGAGAGTGCGTGAATGGAGTGTAGGTTTTCCTATGTCTAGTTGATGTACTTTAGATGAGGCGGTTGTTCAGGTAGGTTGAGCTGTCGCCGTTTATGGTTTTCAATAGTAGACAGTAGAATTTGAATAGTATTCTTGCTGGAAATGGAAGCCAGTGTGAGTCGAGGTAGGCCTCTGTGATGTGGTCGTGTTTCCTCAATGAATAGATAAGTGAATAACCCGACCTGCGATTTGCTCCGTACAATGCCAGGAGCAGCGATTTCCTCCATGAACCACCGGGAGCAATGATTTCCAATGTGAAACGCCGGGTTCAGTGATGAAAATTAGGGGGCGGAGTCAGCAGCTGAAAAATTGCGAATAAGCAAATCCGCAGATACGGAAACCGCGGGTATGGAGGGAGACGTGTAGATAAATGTAGTCATTGCCTCTGAAACATCCCTGGATTCTTCTAGATAGATGTCTATATTTTGGCCATATGTCAACTTAAAACAGTCAAAATTTATCCTAAGTCCTTTGAATATGTATATTCTACTATTTGTATAGTAGAGAACCTAAAAACTTCTGCTTAACGCTGGGCTGGTTTCTGTGAGAACCTTCGTAAGTACCATTTTTAATTCTATTTGGGAGTGGCTCATGAGAGGTTCTGCCCTGTCCTCCTCGAGTCTGCTCTAACTAGTCATACTGGCTGTGCACAGTGCAAGGCTCCCTGGTCCATAACTTTCCCACGGTATAAGCATAAACCAGCCCTAGAGAGTTCTCGACAAGGCCGTGGTAGCTTTACTTGGAATCCTTCTTGTCTAAGCATTCTCATAGACCTTATACAGGGTGTGGTATGCATTCCAAATGGCAAGCCTCCTTTGTCATGCACTATGGTATGACTTCTTGGCTTATAAAATGGAAGGTGGGGCCAAGAGGTGAAGCAGGGCTTTGTATACTGCGTTTGTACAACTACCTGTAATTAATTTCTACTGTATATATATGTCCTCCAGGACAGGGTTGGGAATCACTGCTCTAGGGTATATATAGATATATTTAGAGTCTTACATCTCAAATGTCTTGGAGCAGATGTTGCACCATTTGATAGCTTTTCTCTGAACCATCTTCCTTATATCCTTTTAGAGTTGTGGCCTTCAGAGCTATGAGATTTAAAAAGAAAAAAAAAAAGGTTTTCCTCATGTAAAGTATGTTTACAGGCGGAAAAGGCCTTTTGTAATATAAAAACGGATACATTCCATCCATATAAACCGTGAAACTTGTTGTGGGTTCGGGGCCCGGTTCTGTGGCATGCCTTGTCAGTTTAGAAAATAGGTACAAACTGTATTATTTCCACGTGCTTTTGGCATAAGCAGTGGAGACGTATGAGAGTCTATCTTTTAGTGTTAGGCTGTGGTTTGTTTGTTTTTTTGAAGATGTAAAGATGCTCAGATGTTTTATGTAAAGATTATGTAAAGATGCTCAGATGTTTTATGTTTTTTATGTGTATTGCCATTGCATTTTGCTGTTTGTTATTTGCTGATTGTTTAAGTTTACATTGGTCCCTGCCTAGATTTGTAGATAGGCGGGCTACAAATAATTTTAAATAAAATAAATAAAAAACAGGAAGGGGCTGTTTCAGGAAGCAGCGTCTGCCAAGGCGGGCGCTTACAAAATGAGCACCTGCCGCGTGTCAATGACCAACAGGCGCTGCTTCCAGAATCGCGGCACAATGGGACTCTAGGCGCCGGAGATATAGGCCAGGGTTTCACAGACCTACATTTTCTTTGTGAAGAGTGTGCAGTTGATAAAAAGTGTGTAAGCTTCCCTTTTGAACCGCGCCTACTATTAGGGCCCCTTTTACAAAGCTGCTGTGGTTAGGGTTACCAGATTTCCCATCTGGTAAAAGAGGACGCCCCGTTACACCCCCAGCCCCGCCCCACACAAACCACGTCTCTTTGGGCCAGGGCCAGGGCTGGCGTGCATCTGTGCTGCGCAGGTGCAACACTATCATGCCAACTCCGGCCCCAGCCCCGATCTCACCATACCAAGTGCTGGGTTTTGTAAAGCGGTCTGGATGCTCGGACATATACACACTAGGACATGTCGGGGGAAATCCGGACATCTAGTAACCCTAGCGAGTCCTGGCGCAACAAATGCAATGCAGCCCATAGGGATTAAATGGGCTGTGTCGCATTTGCTGTGTGGAAATTACTACCGCGGATTTGTGAAAGGGGTCCTTAATGAGGAAAATGCCATGTAAAAAAAAAAAAAAGTGTTCCTGTTTGTTTCAGGCTCAGAACGAAATGAAACAGCGTGGCAAAAGTCCTTGACACTTCCCATGTTGTTCCAAATCAACACGCATCCTTACTGCTATTCTAAATTTTGTGGTACATGTATCAGGTACTTTTCTTGCACAGTTTTGAAGCATTACATATTTTTGTCCAAAGATTAATGTTTCTGAAATGTGTGGAAGGGAAAAATTGTGCATGAAAAAATTGTTGAAGAAGTAACAAAGTCAGGTTCTTACCCCTGAGAGTTAAACCTAAGAATTGAACAAAACTCTACATCATTTTGCAAAACTGGTACCGTAAATGTGAGGAGCAAAATCTATGGGGCCATGGGCTTCAGAAATTTTGATTTGCCTTAGTAGCCAACTGGGTCACTCTATCGGCTTTCCTAGGCAGAGCTGAAATTAATGGTGGACTGGGCTGTACAGTAAACCCTTGATTTAACGGACTGCTTGGGTTGGGCAGGGGTGTCTGTTAAACGCGATGGTCCGGAAAATCCAGCGAGGAGTGGGAGGCAGAACAAAAACAGGAGATCCCTCCCTCCGTGAATAACTCCCTCCCGCCTCCAAAAATACTGAGTGGTCAGCTGAAGTCTTCTGATAGCTGGAGCAGCCAATCTATTCCTGGAAGCTGGACTCGCTTCTGGTTGCATGCAAACCAGAGTCCCCTCCTCCTCTGGGGGTGGGGGGTGAGTGGGTATGTGGTTGCAAGCTACAAACAGAAGCTGAAAGAGTCTCTTTATGCCGAGGAGTGTGTGGCGCAGTGGTTGGATCTACAGCCTCAGCACCCTGGGGTTGTGGGTTCAAACCCCGCGCTGCTCCTTGTGACCCTGGGCAAGTCACTTAATCCTCCATAGCCCCAGGTACGTTAGAGAGATTGTGAGCCCACCGGGACAGAGAGGGAAAATCCTTGAGTACCTGATTGTAAAAAAAACAAACGCTTAGATAACCTTGATAGGCGGTATATAAAATCCGAATAAAACTTGAAACTTGAACTTGAGAAAAGCCCTTCTTATCCTCTGGGAGCTGTGGACATCATTGGCGTCGCTGAAGAGTGTGATGCATTGCAAACTGTAGTTGCCGGGACGCGGTCCGTTAAATCTGAAGTCCGGATAAATGAGGTCCGGATAATCGAGGGTTTACTGTATTATATAAGTCATCCCATATAAGGGTACGAGTATAAATCCTGACGTTAATAAATAATGGTGAGGCAATGTTCTCAAAATTTCAAAGCTGCAATCATCTATTTCGGACGTGCAGAGGCAGCTCCCCGTTACCATGGAATCTAAAACCAAACTCAAACAAGACGGTCTTTGTTTCTGTAAATACAGTAATGGGGAAAAAGCAAAAAGCACCATCCAGGGCCTGTCCAAACAGGTAGGCCGACACTAATTAGTGGTTACACTTTCGTCTCATCCAGCTACTCCCTTGTTTCATGAAAATTGTCGGCTACAAAGACCCAGATTCAGGTCTGTAGTCTGTGATTGTTAATGGAGCCAGTGACTCATTTGCTTAAAAATCCGGCAGTGCGGGCTAAGGTAAACATATACTGTACTGAGATTCAAGTCACAGGAAGGAACTGACAATACCCAGATCTGAGAAGCCTTTATTCCATGTTTGCCTAACATTGGGGCATATTTTTACCTTCATCCATAAGAAACAGCCTATCTGGCCCTGATTCAATAAAAGACACCTAAAGTGAGATAGGCATGCCTAACGTGACCATACGTTCCATTTTGAATGGGACCATCCTGTTTTTAGGTAGCCTGTCCCGTTGTCCCTAAGCACAGCTTCGGGATGCCAAAATGTCCCGTTTTCAGGGGCCGCTGAAGAAACAAGTACCATAGAGAATACAGCACTCCCCACCCGGCGGCTGCCTCCTGTTCTGATTTCTTCCGGCAGCAGCAGAGCGGCACAGAAGGCAGGCGTGAGCTTTTCACATGCCTGCCTAGTCTTGCGCCGCTCACTGAATGGCTGCCGTCAGCTCTCGCAAGTTCCATGAGAACTGACGTCAGCCATTCAGTGAGCAGTGCGGGCCAGGCAGGCATGCAAAAAGCTCGCGTCTGCCACGTGTGCCATTCTGCTGCTGCCGGAAGACATCAGGACAGGAGGCAGCTGCCGGGATTAAAAAAGGTACCGGGGGGGGGGAATTTTCCAGGGTTGGGAGGGGGGGTCCTGTCCCATTTTGAGTAAAAAAATAAATGGTCACGTTAGGCATGCCTAACTTAATTTTCTTAATTTGCTTAATCTGTGCTTATAATTACATTACATTACATTAGTGATTTCTATTCCGTTACCAAGAATTACATTAAAGTATGAAGGAATAGCATAAGCGAAGTCAGATATTTACTTAAGAAGTACCAAATGGAATAGCTAATTTAACTATAGGCGTCAGAGATTTATCAAATTTAAATAAACTTGAAATTTAATAAAGCCCTAAGCGCGCATGCGCACTCCCACCTGCGTGCTCCCGTTTTCCGTGAGCTGTAGGGACCTGCAGGTAGGAGTGCGCATGCGCATGGTGGCGTGGAGCTTGTTGGCCACGGCGGCTCTTGCCATCTGAAGGATAAAGCCAAGTAAGTTGCCGTCACCTCCGCCCGGAGAAGACGCAGTCAACCCATCCAGCTGATATCCGCGACAAATCAACTCACGCTGCTGTTCTGAAAGGGCCACCGTTCCCCCTACTTGCTCCCATTGCGATTCAAGTAGCGTCTGCAGCACTCTACACATGCTGCTTCGGGGCCTTCTACTGCCCTGATTTGCTGGGCAGTAGAAGTCCCCAAAGCAGCAGTGTGTAGAGTGCTGCCGATGCTGCTGGAATCGGAAGGTTAGTCGGGACCGCGGGAAGGGAAGGGGGGGCGGTAAGGGACTAAGGGAGCCGGCCAGACTGCGGGAAGGGAAAAGGGGGGGGTAGGGGAAAAACTGCTGCTGCACAGGGAAGTGGTGTGGGGGGAGGGAAATGAGGGGGAGGGAATACTGCTGTGGCTGCTGCACAGGGAAGTGGTGGGAGAGAAATGGTGCTGCATAGGAGGCAGGGAGAGAGACAGATAGGTAGAAAGAAAAGAAGAAAGACACAGGGGCATAGAAAGACAGACAGACAAAGGGGGCCAGGGAGAGAGACAGACAGCGGGAGGGAGAGAGAAACAGAAATAAAGACACACAGACAAATATTCTAGCACCCGTTAAAATACTAGTGTCATAATATTTACTTAAGAAGTTGTTTAGATCTTAGGTGATAGATGTTGGGTAATAAGAATTACCAAAGAGAAGTTGAGATCTTAAGGTGATAAGTGTTGGGTATAATTAGCAGCATTTTAGACTTTGTTGGGTAGTTAGATGCGCATTGGGGTGTATTAAGTGTATTGAGAGGGTTGGAGGGGATTGGGTAGGGGTTGGTCATGCTAGATGGGTTTTATGTATTTTTTGAAGGCTATGTAGTTTTGTAGTCTGTGGTTGATGATAACAGAATGGTGATTTGTCTGTCCAGTTTAGCTGCTTTGGAGGCTATTAGGTTGTCATAAAGTTTTTTTCGTTTGATACTCTTGGATGATGGGCGCGTGAATAGTGAGTGGGTTCTCCTGTGTCTGGTTGAAGAGATTGAGTTAGTCGGTTATTCCAGTAGGTTGGACTTTCTCTGTTAATAGCCTTGAAAATTGAAAGTGCCATTAAAAATGAATTTTATAAAATTTTCAAAATATCCCCCCCCCCCTTTTTACTAAGCTGTAGTAGACGTTTCTACCATGATCCAGAGTGCTAAATACTCCGACACTGCTCCAGTGCTCATAGAATTTCTGTGAGCGTTGGAACATTTACTGCCCTGGGCCATGGTAGAAACCTTTATGGAATCGGAACCTTTCTGCTGTTATGCAGGAGAGCAGCCACAGCCTGGGCCTCTCGGACCCAGCACCATTTGTGCAGCTGGCAGGATCCCAAGCCCCACCAGCTGGAGAAAGTTTGGAGCTACCCACAGTCAGAAAAACGTGGCGATCAGCAGCAACACTTTGAGCCATTGATGCTGGCGCATGAGCATGCCCAGTTCTTGCAGAAACAAGTGAAAATGGCACATAAATATATTGCCAATGCAAAATTGAAAATACTTGCATGCTTGCTAGCCCACCCGAAAAACACATGCAAAATATCCAAATTGCATACGTTGTGGGTCTAAGTCTGCAAATAACAGCTTTGCTAAAAATCGCTATTTACATATTTATTTAAAAATTCCTATCCCACTCTATCTTCAAATCTAGGCAGGTTCTAGTTTCTGCACTAGTAGTTTATGAAATCTGGACTGCTTGGACCTCCGGACATTGTCAGCTGATGGCTCTTTTGGCCCTGGGACCAAAAGATTGAGAGGGAGATTGTATTTCTCTCTCTGGTCATTTCAATGCAAGAAAAAATCCCTCATCAGATGCGATGATGACAGTAGGTGCCTATGCATTTTATTGTTTGTATTTTTACTCTGTTTTGTGGGTGTATTTATTGTTGATCTTGTATGTATTTTTGCATGTTAGTTTGTAACCCGCCCTGGGTAAGGGCAGGATATAAATAAATAAACCAAACCCTCCTCCAGGATGTCCAATTGTGTAAAATCTCACCACACATAGAAGCTGTATCTTGCTAAGGCTATAAAAACACTTGAAGCAATAAAAATGGTTTGGGGTTTGCACCACAAGATGTATGAGGAGAGACTCGATGACCTGAAGAGGAAAGGAGAAACAGGGGTGATATGATACAGACAATCAAATACAGTAAAACCTTGGTTTGCGAGCATAATTCGTTCCAGAAGCATGCTCGTAATCCAAAGCAAATTTCCCCATAGGAAATAATGGAAACTCAGACGATTCGTTCCACAACCCAAAAACTTTAATACTTTAGACAGTCACTACACTCCTGCAGTGTCAGAGAGAGAAGAACCATCGGCTCAGTTGTGATGATGTGACGCATGTATACTCTATGGGGCTCATAATCGAAAGAGAAAAACGTCCAAAAACCGGCCTATGTCGGCACTTGGACGAACATTTCTCAAAAATGTCCAAGTGCCGATAATAAAAACGGATTTTGGATGTATTTCTAAATGACCTAGGCCTTCATAGTGCCGCTGAACAACCACAGTTAAACGGGGCATTTCGGGAGGCATGTCGAGGGCGGAAGTTGGGCGGGATGTGAGCCGGCTTAGACTTAGTCGAAAATTTTACAAGAGTCTAGACGGAACTTGGACGTTGTGACTTAGACTATGTTTTACATGGTCTAAGTCACAAAAACCAACCTAAAGTCACCAGATAAGCACTGAAAACACATAACACAGACCCCCACACACTACCCCAGTGATTACCAACCCCCCCTCCCACCCCTATAAAAACTTTAATCATAACTTAAAAATTCAGCCTCCAGACCATCATCACCTGGCCGCCTGGCATAGGAAAGCCTAGTCGTCTAGCACGGAGGTGGCTTAAGCCATCTTGGGGTTGGGTTAGGGACCCATAGAGAGGAGGACCCATGCCCATAAGCCCCTGTAATCACTGCATTGATACTTAAACATGTGCACTGCCCTATACACTCCCAAAACCCTTTTGCACTGGCATATAAGTGGCTCCTGCAGCCATAAGGGCTATTGGGGTGGTAGGGGATTCTGGAGGTGGTTTGGGGGGCTCATCATGACCTATAAGTGAGCTGTAGGGAGGAGAAGACATGGCACCTTTTTTGTGAAGTTCACAGCAGTGCCTTGTAAGGTACCCCACTATTTAGGGCTTGTTCTAGGCGTTTTGAACTTGGATGGAAATGTGGTATAAAGATAGACGATTTAGTGGCTTGGACGATCAGATCGGCAGGACTTATAATTAGACGATTTTTGAAACAAAAAAAAGTTGGACATGTCTTTCGAAAATGTGTCTTATGCTGTTTCTTTACTTTGAACGACTTGCAAGATGGACTTAGACGTCCCTTTCAATTATGCCCCTCCACGTACTCATATTATAAGACCTCGCTCGTTTAGAACAGTCACTACACTCCTGCAGCGTCAGAGATAGAAGAATCATCGGCTCAGTTGTGATGTGTCTATACTGTATGTACTTGTATTGCAAGACATTGCTTGTATATCAAGTTAAAATTTAATAAAATATTTTGCTTGTCTTGCAAAACACTTGCAAACCAAGTTACTTGCAATCCAAGGTTTTACTGTAGAAACAAACCTTTTTCAGAGGAGGTAGATGGTAGAATTAGAGGACGTGACTTTAAATTGCAATGGGGCCGACACAGGTAAGAGAAGAAAAGAACCTCGAAAAATTTAAACCAAAACTAAAAAGTTTCTTGTATAGAGATGCTTTTAATTAATTAGTCTTTTAAACCGAGTTACTATTCCCAATTGAAGTAGGCAAGTACTGATCTAATATAACATAACCCCTATTGTTTTATCCTTATTTGTTCTCTTTCCTATATCAAATTGTAGTTCTTTCCTGATTTCCCTATATTGTATGTCCCCCTTATTTGAAAATGATTTATTGTCCATCGCTTTGTAATCTTTGAAAAAAGCGATTTTATCAAATACGAAATAAACTTGAAACTTGAAACATCAGGAAGTACTTTTCCATGGAGAGGGTCATAGTTGCCTTGAATGCCATGGGAGGTGGTAGAGATGATAACATTAATGGAATTAAAAATGCATGGGATAAAGATAAAGGAATCCCGTATGGAAGGCAGGGAACCAAACAAGCTTAGCAGTGATTAGATGGCAACACTAGTAATTGAGAAGCAAAACCAGTGCTGGGCAGACTTCTAGGTTCTGTGCCCTGATCATGGCTAGACAGATTTGGATGGGCTGAAGCAAGGCTTCGATGATAACTTCAGTAATTGGAGGCCAATGTCGGGTAGACTTCTACGGTCTGCGCCCTGAAAGTGGCAAGGGCAAATCAAGATCGAATATACATATGTACTATTACCTTATACCCTATGCCAGGGGTGGGGGCAGCAGACTGCCCATGTGCTGTCTTGGTGGGGGCACTGGATCCTCTCCTCCCCCCCTGCTTTTTCACAAGTTTTCCAGTTTATCATTTCTTTGATATACCGGCTATCAAAAAAAGTATCTAGATGGTTTACAATCAATAAAAAGCGGTTCAAACAAAAATATAGTATATGCAATTAAAAATAGAGCAATTAAAAATTTATTTAAAAAAAAAAAAAAAAAAAGGATTACAAGACCAAGAGGGACTAACATGACAAAAAAGAACATCGCCTTGAATTTTGAATTGGCGATCAATCAAAATACCTAATAAACTTGGAAACTTGGAAACTTGGACAAGAGGTAATAAAAAGATACATCGAGATTAAAAAAAAGATAAAATAATGGAAGGGGGAGGGAGGAGACATTTGGGAGGATTTTGCTTTTAGAAAAGTGTTTTGGGGCAATGGGGAGACCAGGTGGCCCACTCAGGGTCAAAGGAGACAACATGGGCTTGAACTTGAACCCACAACTACGGGGTATTGAGGCTGTAGTTATAACCCCTGCACCACACTCTCAGACATTGTATGGTGGAAAATAGCAAGGTGGCCATTGTTTGAGAGAGATGGCAAACATACCCACCTCCTTTACAAAGCCGCACTGGCATTTTTAGCGCCGGCCTCCACGGTAACAACTCAGACGCTCATAGAATTCCTATGAGCATCGTAGCTGTTAACACCATGGATAGTGCTAAAAACACTAGTGTGGCTTTGTAAAGGCGGGGAATAGTTAACAAATTGTGGTAAAACCATAAAATGGCAAAACATGGCGAGTGTAGAATAGCAGAGCATAGCATGGCAGTCATAATATTACAAACATGGCTGACAAAGTGAGACACGACTTGGCAAAAACGGTAAGGCAAATGTGTATAGCCTAGAACAGTATTCGTCAACCACTGGTCCGCAGACCAGTGTTGGTCTGCAGAAATTTCCTCCCGGTCGGTCCTGAGGAGATCAGTGCACAAAACTGTGGGCAGCGGTGGCTCCTACGCATGTCCTGTGCCTGAACTGGCAGCCTTCTCTCTGACATCGCAATGTCAGAGGAAAAGCTTCCTTATGATGCGCGAGGATATGCCGCACGTGGCTTTGTGCACTGATCTCCTGAGGCCCGAGGCATGATCCGGCCGCGGACGGGCAGAGAGGAAGAGGGGAAGTGAGGAAGAGGGAGCCAGTCGCAGGCAGTGAGGAAGAGGGAGCCGGCTGCGGGCAGCATTAAACGGCCAGGAGGGAGCGCTGGTATGTTTCTTGCAGAGGGGGAGGAAGACAAGAGAGACAGCTGGCTTTCTCAAGGCGTTGTTTGTAAACAAGAGAGGGCAGGACACCCAGCCTCACCCAACTGCCATGATGAAGGGATGGCACATGGAGGGAGGGAGACAACAAAGGGAGGGGGAATGATTTTATTTTCAATTTAGTGATTGAATTGTGTCAATTTTGAGAATTTTCATCTGCTGTCTATATTTTGCACTGTTCAGGAAGAAATGTATTTGTTTCTTTTTCTCTGGAGTTATACTGCATGCACAGGCTTGAATCTTAGGGTTTCGTTTGAATATATTTGTAATTTTAGTTTGTGGTCCCGTATTTGCATAGGGGTTATTTATGTTCTGGTAGGAATGAATGTTGAGAAGCATACAGTCTGCTTTGTGTAGTTTAATTTTGTGGTTAACCATTATGTGTTGTTAATAAGATTATATTGTGTGTGTATATATGAAAAATGAATGGAAAAAATAGTGATACAATTAGTACTATTATGGGGGCGGGGTCTAGAGCAGAGATGGGCAGGGTCTGGCCCATGACTTAGCCCAGTGCTCTTCAACCGGTGGTCCGCGGACCGATGCACAGTAACCATTATATAGCAGGACTTCCCAAACCTGTCCTGGACACCCCACAGCTGGTCAGATTTTGAGGATACACTCAAAGAATATGCATAGGATTCATTTTCATGTGTTAAAAGGTAGTACATGCAAAATTTACCTCATGCACATTCATTTGACGATCTTGAAAACCCAACCTATAGAAAAAAAACCTGAACAAAGTTACTACAAATAAATCACTAGCCTGAGTACAAAAAAAAGGTGGGAATAAAATATGGGAATCCTTAGTTCTTCAAAGGAATATTTATTGCAGTACATCGATTGGACCCGACAAGGTCTGTGTTTCGACTCTCACAAGCCTGCCTCAGGGGTCAAAAACTATATATCTACAAAAGACATGCATGTAAACAAACCAACAGTGGTCAATCATATTTTAACACTCCCCTCCTCTATATACTGTAAAAATAGTATTTTTAGAAATAATCCACGAGTCACACAACAAGGAAAAGGCAGAAACTTAAACACTGCAGTGAGCGCTAGAATATCAATACACCTATTGTAAAACTAAACAAGCCAGATTAATCCTGCACAGTCAATGCTAACAGAAAACCATGTCCTTTTCATACACACAGAACACAGATACACCTCACCCAGTATGAAATAAGTAATCAGAAATTAAAAATAGAAATATGCAACACCATACCACAGAAACAGTGACACATGTCCCCTAATATTGAGCAAAATGTAATGCTAGCAGATGTAAATGTGAAAAAAAACTGACAAACAACAATCACCATTTTACAAATTAACATATAGAAATAGCACAAAAATTGGAACATAAGAACATTAGTCCATTTGATTGGACTAATACATTTTTCAATTAGCTTTCAGAGGCCAAAACTTACTTCCTCAGGTCAGTACAATATACTGCTGTTACGGTATTCTGTCCTGACCTGAGAAAGGGGATTTTGGTTAGTAAAAAATGTATAAAAATTAGTTCAATAAAAAAATACCTTATTTCCATGTTCTATTTATAAACGTTTATTAATACAACTATAATACTACTTTATTCTAAAGCAAAAACATAAAAAATCGTTCTACCTTTTGTTGCTTCTGCTTTACCGTAATCATTTTCTCTTCACTTTCTTCTTTCCATCCTACGCCTGTCCTCTCTCTCTCTTCCCAGGAGCATCTTCTCCTTCTACGCACTGTCCGTCTTCTCTTTCTCTGCCTCTTCCATCCACTGTCCACCCTTTCTCTCTCTTCCATCCACTGTCCATCCTCTCTCTTCCATCTGGTGTCCACCCTCTCCTCTTTCGAAATGGTATCTTCCCTTTTCATGCTCCTTCCATAAACTGTCTATCCTATGCCCTTTATACAGAGAGGAAAGCTTGATGCTTCTGCCAGAAGGGGAAGAAGTTCTTGACCATGATGCCAGCCTTCGGAGCACCCCCCTTATAGGCTGCACTCAGCGTGGACTGCCCCCCGCCCCTCCCTAGGCACACCACTGGAAGCCAATCAATTAGCATAAAAATAAATTAGAATAGAATAAAGTGAATTAAAATGATATGAATTAGTATGTAAATAAAAAAACTGAGAGAACAACAAGCAAAACTTAAAATACAATCCAATAAAGCTAAAATATAAACGGTGATGTGCACAATTATAAACAAAATCTTAACCATTAAAACTCCTGTAGTGCAAATTAAAAATATTTGTCTCGTAAAATGTAAATATCAGAATAGAGGAGCCTACTGTAAATAAATCTAATGAACCAAAAAGATTAAAATCTGGCTTGAAAACCCATCAGCGGAGGGGGCACTGGGACCAGGTTCGGAAAGTCCTGATGTAAAGAAAGGTGCCAATTATAGATAAATAACCACCCTCCTTTTACTAAACCGCAATAGCTGTTATTAGTGCAGGGAGCATTCAGCGCGGTTCGGTTAAGGGGGGGGGGTTAGTGGGCAGTTTTAAAAAGTCTGCACTCAGCTTTGTTACTATAACCACATTGTCAAAGGGAAAATTTCTATATGTTAAGCATAGCCCTTGCTGCTCTTAGGAACACCCTCTAATGTCTAAATTTGGCACCTAAGTGCGGGTTTATTCTAACATTCTATAATGGTGTTCTGGATGTCCTTAGATTTATTATTGTTGTGTTATTGGAGTGTTGAGAATGTTTGTTTTAATTATGAATGTATATTTGCAATCCACTTAGAAGGGTTGATAGGAGGACTATAAATGTTTTAAATAAATAAATAACAATAGAAATGGCACACCTTTGGGGTTCCTAAATAGTGGGGAGCGTGTGGTGCAGTGGTTAGAGCTTCAGCTTCAGCACCCTAAGGTTGTGGCCCTGGGCAAGTAACCCAATCTCACTTTGCTCCAGGTACATTAGAGAGAAAAAAATGCTTCAGTATCTGAATAAATTCTCGTAAACTGTTCTGAGCTCCCCTGGGAGAACAGTCTAGAAAATTGAATAAATAGTGTGAAAAGTTTCAGCCTCTGATCACCAGAGCTGATATTGTGACATCATAATGCCTCATTCCACCAACCTCAGCAGTGATGTCACAATGGCTTCCTTCTACTACATTTTGATTTCTAGAGTGGCGCAGTGGTTGAAGCTAGAGCCTCAGCACCCTGAGGTTGTGGGTTCAAACCACACACTGCTCCTTGTAACCCTGGGCAAGTCACTTAATCCACCCATTACCCCACTGGAACTGATAGGGGAAAATACTTGAGTACCTGAATGTAAACCACTTAGGTCAAAAGTACAATATAAATGCTAAAAAAAATAAATAAATATGATTACACATACTTTTACATACCTAATTGGCTATGCAAAAACTACCCACTCTCCCTGATTGTTGAGTTTAAAAACTTAAAACTAAGGCCCATATTCTATAAATGGTGCATTAACTTAGGCACTGATAGGCACCTTCCTAATGCTTAAGTTAAATGCAAAATGCCGTTTAAAAGAACTTTAAAAATGAATATCAGGCTCCTACCAATGCCTAAAAACAGCACTGGAATCAGTTTACAATGCCTAATGCCACTGTACATGTGGAAGTAAGGAAGAAATAGGGAATTACAGGCTGGTAAGTCTGACTTCTGTGGTAAGCAAATTAATGGAAACACTTTTAAAACAGAGAATGGTCAAGTTTCTGGAATCCTGTGGATTACAGGACCGGAGGCAACATGGATTCACTAGAGGTAGGTCTTGTCAGACAAATCTGATCAATTTCTTTGACTGGGTGACCAGAGAATTGGATAGAGGGAGTGCATTAGATGTGGTGTATTTAGATTTTAGCAAAGCCTTTGACAGTGTTCCACACAGATGTCTAATAAATAAACTGAGTGCCCTTGGGATGGGTCCCAAAGTGATGGGCTGGGTCAGGAACTGGTTGAGTGGAGCGCAACAGAGGGTAGTGATCAATGGAGATCAGTCTGAGGAAAGGGATGTTACCAGTGCTGTGCCTCAAGATTCTGTTCTTTTTAACATTTTTATAAACGATATTGTTGAAGAGTTGTCGAGTAAGATTTGCCTCTTTGTGAATGATACCAAAATCTGCAATAGAGTAGACACCCCGGATGGTGTGAATAACATGAAGAAAGACCTGGAGAAGCTTGAAGAATGGTCTGAAATTTGGCAGCTAAAATTTAATGCTAAGAAATGCAAGGTCATGCATTTGGGCTGCAAAAACCCGAGGGAACAGTACAGATTAGGAAGTGAAGAGCTTATGTGCATGACAGATGAGCGGGACTTGGGTGTGATTGTATGAGATGATCTGAAGGTGGCCAAACAAGTTGAAAAGGTGACGGCGAAAGCTAGAAGGATGCTAGGGTGCATAGGGAGAGGTATGGCCAGTAGGAAAAATGAGGTATTGACCTCATTTAGAACATTGTGTACAATTCTGGAGGCTGCACTTTCAAAAAGATATAAAAAGGATGGAGTCAGTCCAGAAGAAGCCTACTAAAAGGATGCATGGTCTTCGTCATAAGGCGTATAGGGACAGACTTAAAGATCTCAATCTGTATACTTTGGAAGAAAGGCGGGAGAGGAGAGATATGATAGAGACATTGAAATACCTACGTAATGTAAATGCGCATGAGTCAAGTCTCTTTAAGTTGAAAGGAAACTCTGCAATGAGAGGGCATAGGATGAAGTTAAGAGGGGATAAGCTCCGGAGTAATCTAAGAAAGGGTGAAAAAAAAAAAAAAAAGAAAGGGTGGTAGATGCGTGGAAGAGTCTCCCAGAAGAGGTGGTAGAAACAGAGACTGTGTCTGAATTCAAAAGGGCCTGGGATAGGCACATGGGATCTCTTAGAGAGAGGAAGAGATAACGGTTACTGCGGATGAGCAGACTAGATGGGCCATTTGGCCTTTATCTGCCATCATGTTTCTATGTTTCTAGGTGCTGTAAAAAGCGCCTCCGTAGGTGCGATTCATGTCAAAGGTAAGCATCGGAAACATAGGCCTTGAAAACCCTGGCCTACCTTTCCTGAAGGCGTGATTCTAAAAACAGTGCCGTCACTTGATTGGTGGCTGCTTTTAAGGACGATGCCGGCAACAACGCCGTTTATAGTACCAGCCCTCAGGCCCACCCAGTTCCACCTATCCCCACCCCGCTATGCCCCAGCTCTGCCCTCAGCTCCTCCCCCTGCCTGTTTGTTGGGCAGGAAGGCATCCGCACATGCGCGAATGCCCTCTCCCAACGCAATTTCTTTTCAAAACCTGGACAAAGTGCCGGATTTTGAAATGCCTGAAAAGGAGGACATGTCCGGGGAAATCTGGACATCTGGTAACCCTTCCAACCCAATATCCTGATTCCAACAGTGATCAGTCCAGTTCACAAGAACCTGGCAGAGTCCTCATAAGGTGCTACCAAAATACAGGCCTCAGAATGACATCATATTAGGGTTACCAGATGTCCGATTTCCCCGGACATGTCCAGAGGTCCAGACGGCTTTTCAAAACCCGGCACTTAGTCCGGGTTTTGAAAAACTGTGTCGGGCAGGGAGGAAGTCCGTGCATCCGCGGCCGTCACGCGAACGTGCATGTGCGCGTGACATCATCACATAGCGTCCATACATGTGTGGACTTCCTCCCTGCCCGACATGAGCAGGCAGCGGGGAGCAGGGCTAGGGCGGGCTTGGGGGTGGGCTTAAGGAGGGGATTGGCGGAACTAGGCAGGCCTGGGGGTGTGGCTAGAGGTCCAGCTTTTCCGAAAGGAAAATCTGGCAGCCCTACATCCTACCCATATGAAAAACTGAATAGAGAAGGTGGGAAATCTTTATTTCTAAACCAATTTGTTAAATACGTATAATCACTCAAACCTGTTGGTTAAAATTAATACTCCATTAATTTGAAAACTATGATAAACTTTAAGAGACTAAAATGAACATGGGAGGTGAGCATATCATAATGTGATAGAAGGTCAGTTCATAGGACCTCTTATGCTTACATATCATTTCAAGTCCACATCCTGTGTCCTTCTCCCCCCTCCCCCTCTACCCTACTTTTTAATCATAAATAATGCCTAAATACTAATTCCTTCCATGGAAAAGCATTATTTAACAGAAAGGCAACACTTATCTCCAAACGGCTATTGCCACAACCAGAGTCAAGGAGCAGATTCATTGCTACCTACCTGTATGGATAAGAAGTGATTTACCTAAGCCTGCCTCAGCCCTTCCCGACCCAGCACACCTAGTTCCATCAGGTTTTCAGGATAACCACAATGAAGGCAACTGAGGCAGTGCATGCAAATCTATCTCGTGGATATTCAGAAAATCTGATGGGAACAGGTATGCCCCACAGATTGGGTTGGAAATGGCTGGTTTTACACACTTTTCTTCCAGGGATTTACTATGTCTTCCAGCAGTGAAACCAAACGTCAAACCAAATGTCTTCTCAAAAGCAGTTGGGAAATGGCCCACCATAAATTATTCATATCTCAGACAATTAAGTCAATGATGAATTTTTTTGTATATAATTTGTATGTAATTCAGTATTTGGGTCTCAGCCAAAACAGGGAGGTATTTGTCCCCACGGTGTTTTTGGGTGGTTCGCTGAAACCAGCAAAAACGGCTAGACTGCTTTTTACGTCATCTTACACTCTGTGCTGTGAATAAATCGTGCTTGAGTCAATTTGTTATACTGTGACCACTTCCCGCACATTCAAATAGGAATATTGTCACAAATCTGTCAGAAAATATACAGAACCAAATTCAGTTTCCACAAGTTTGATAAAACCAGCAGTGAGTTCCAGAGTTTAATTTTATTTATTTATTTAATTTATTTGGATTTCTATCCTATTCTCCCCGAAGCTTAGAATGGGTTACTATTGACATTCACAGTAAAATACAGGACAAAATTTACAGACATTTGTAGAGAGACAGGTGAGAAGAGGGGGAACAAGGGGAGCATGGGAAGGGAGGAGGAGGGTTGAGAGAGTGGGAGATTAAGGAAAGGGAGCAAGGGGGGGCTGTTCAAATGTTTTCTTTGGTTTGATTTAAGTGTACAACTTAGTTACATCATGGTTTGTCCCCCTACTCTTTGTAAAAAAATCCCCAAAAACCCTGTTCCACTCCATATATAGATCTCTCAAATAACTCCCCTAAGCTATCTCTTCTCCAGGCTGAAGAGCCTAAGCTTCCTATCTTATTCTCATAAGAAAGTTATTCCATCCTCTTAATCAATTCCCAAAGCCCTTTAAATCACTGTTGGCTTTGAGATAGTTATCGCAATGGTCTGCGTTATTGGGCTTTGTAAAAGAGGAGGTTTGTTTGCCAGTCTTTTTTTTTTTTAACCTCACCCCCTGTTTTACAAAACCATAGCGTGGTTTTTAGCGCCGTGGCTGGCTAATGTCGCTCAATGGAACAATTCTCTATGCCGTTCATAACATAACATAACATAAAACTCACTTGTATACCGCAAATACCATTAAGCTCTATGCGGTTCACAAAGACTAGTAATACAAATGAATCCGAAGTATTCCCTGAAAAGATACGTTTTTAAGGCATGTCGAAATTGTTGGTATGAAGTTGGGAGTGTGAATATATGAGTTAAATCCCTAATAATTCCTGACATTATCCGCCCCCCCCCCCCCTTCTTTACTAAGCCGTGGTAAAGGTTTCTATTGCGGCCCTGATGCTGCTCCGGCTTAGTAAAAGGAGGGGATTACGGTCTTTTTTTTCCTGGTTACCACTGCACACTAAGCAGAAGATTTCAAGACTGAGAAATTATATTCAGCATCAGATTAGAGCTTTTTTTCTCTCTTATTATGTGAAAACAATGTTGGCAGTCCTGTTTGTTTAGTCTTTTCTGGAATACGGTGTTATTTCCTTATGTTGATTAAACTGGGGACTTCAGTACTGTGTATTTCACTTCTCTTTTTCTCTCTCTCTCTGCCTTTTGTTTGTTCTTGCTAAATATTTTAAAAAAGAAAAGCATACAATGAACGTAAAGAAGACAAATTGTGGATCCCTGTCCCTGCACACTGGACTGTCATGGTATTAGTTGTTAAAATATATTCTTCATCCACAGAAATCCCTCTCAACCAGCAGACAAATGGGGATAAGCATGAATTTGAAATGTGTAGAAGCTGCATGGGAATATTGTGGGCTGAGAGGCCTCATAAAGGTTGACTGAGATGCTGAACAGCTGATAGATTTTTCTTTATACGTCCATTGTGTTATTTGGATCTAATATGTGATTTCTCTTCGCTGATCCATCTCTTCCTGCAATTACAGCCGCAGTGACAACCAGTTATTCAGTCAGTGAAGAGACTGGCAGCGGGAATTGGAATGAATGTTAGTCTGAAGCAGGCTCTGCCCATTTAGCCCAGTGGAAGGGGAACGGTTGCTGCCAGCAGGTTCCAAATGGCAACTTTCTCTCCCTTGCTCTGATGGTCTGATTTTTTCATTGCTTTTTTTTTTTTGAGGGGGGCGGCCAATATAATTGCTACATACATTTTACAAGTAAGCAATTTTCTGTCCACTTTCCCTCCTCTCCCCTCCTTTGATTAAAACCTTTCCTTTTCTGAGGTGTCTCTTTTTTTTCTCTTCATTCCTTACCAAGCTTGTGACGTGTCCTGTGCTCAATACCACGCTCTGTTTGTGACTGAAGCCATTTTGTTTGACTAGTATGAATTGCCTCAAATAGCCAAACACTTATTTGTCTCAAATGGCGTTCAGATCAGAAAAATATTGGAACATTTAACATTCTGATAACTAAAACATCATTGTGTATAAATAAATTCAGCTATCCTATTCAATCTACCATTAAGGTTTTGGGAATAATACTGGGCCAGGACTTGACTATGAAGAACCAGGTGGACTCTTTGATCAGAAAAGGTTTCTTTACTCTTTGGTCGGCCTGTTAGGGCATATTTTGATGTCTCATCATTTAGAGTTTTGGTACAGTCTCTTATACTAAGCCAGCTTGATTACTGCAATATTGCCTATTTTTCCAGAAGAATATGCAACAATTGCAAATAATACAAAATGCGGCGGTCAGGCTGATTTTTAGGTTGAAGAAATATGATCGCGTACTGCATTGGCTGCCAATGGAGGGGCGGGTGAAGTTTAAGTTTGATTGCTTCGGTTTTAATGCTTTGTTTGGTTTATCTCCCAAATATAAAATTGAGCTTTTCTGAATTTTGTTTTCCCGCCTTTTAGAGGATGTCAACTTAAAAAACATCATCAAAATCTTTTTTTCATATCGAGCAGCGTTATGGGGTAAGGATTTAGAACAATTGCTTTTGTTTACTGACACTTATGGGAAATTTAGGAGACATCTAAAAATGCATCTGGTTTTGAAGTATTTAGGCAGCTAATTCGTAAAAATTTTATTATGCACTATTTTGATCATTTTAGTTTTTCTAATTATTGGCTTTTATCTTTTGTAGTTCTATTCAACTTCTTTTTTTGAGGTTTTTTTTTAAAACTACTGTAAACCGCATAGAACTTTACGGCCTTGCGATATATAAATTTATTATTATTATTATTATTATTAACCTCCCCCCCCCGCCCTTTTTCTACTGTGGCCTGGAGCGCTAAATGCTCTGATGCTCATAGAATTCCTAGGAGCTTTGGAGCATTTAGCGCCCTGGGTCATGGTAGAAACCTCTACTGTGGCTTAGTAAAAGGGGGGATTTTTTTTCTAAGCTACACATTTAGGCAAAAGTAAAACAAACAAGTTCAGATCGACGTGCCTAGCCAATCTAGGCACCTAATGTAATTTTTTAATTGGTTCAATCAGTGCAGTTAATTGAACAGTGCCATTAAAAACCAATTTAAGAAAATATAAATTTTGGGATAGGTACCTGACTCGGTAGACTCCATGTAGGCATCGACACTGAGCCTACCCGAAAAGTAGGCACGGTTAGGGGCAGAGTTTGAACGTGGATTATGTTAGGCTAAAATAAAAACCTGGCCTAATATACTGGCACCTAAGTTTTTACAATTCTCTATCAAATTCATACAATTGCTTGCTTTAGATTTGATATGATCTAGGGATAAGAACCGTGATATCGTCTGCATATATCAAAGAAATAAGTTTAGGCTTTTCCATTGTATAGCCTAATGAGTGCAGAAAACCCTTGAGGGACTTTGTAAGGGAGTGGCCATTCTTTTTATATCTTAGAAGACATTTTTACTTTGTAGGCTCGTTTAAAAATGTTCCCTGATATACCAATTTTGTCCAATATTCTTAGCAATAGAACATGATCTACGAAATCATAGGCACTAGATAGGTCAAATTGTAGTATCAAAACTCTATAACCCTTTGAGATATTAGTTCTAACCATGGCTCCTAGAATAGTTTCCGTGCTGTGACTAGGGTTACCAGATGTCTGAATTTCCCCGGACATGTCCTCCGTTTGAGGACATGTCTGGGTGTCTGGACGGCTTTTCAAAACCCGCCACTTTGTCCGGGATTTGAAAAGCTTCCAACAAATTGCCATTGGGCAGGAGAGCATCCGCGCATGCACAGATCCCTTCCTGCCCGATGAGATCAGGCAGCAGGGGGTGGGGCTATGCAGGATTGGGGGTGAGACTGAGGCGTGACGGGGATGGGTGGAACTGGGCAGGCCTGGGGGCGGGTCTAGGGGGGTCTGGATTTTCCGTTTGGAAAATCTGGTAACCATAGCTGTGACCCTTATGGACATCTGATGAGTAGAATGAAGAATGTGTAAAATTTTTCTAAATAGGAATTCAGGCCTTCTAATATCTTAACCAAAAATAGTATTGATGCCACAGGTCTATAATTGGATACCTGGCTGATATAACTGTCCTGATTCCTAACACTTAAATATTGCAATGGGTATTGGACTGGAAAGCATTCAAAAAAATGACTGGAAGTCCTCAGAAAGGCCTCCAAGGAGTCTGGCTTCCTAATGAATGCAGGCTTTATGTAGCTACTGGTTGGAAGTTGAGGGTGAGTCACAGAATAGCAATTCTGCACTTACTAGATGCTCAACTTTGACTTTCTGGAAAGGAACAGAGAAGAAGCCCAGATCATTCAGTCGAGGCAGGCTGCCACCTTTTAACACCGAACAAGGCTCAGCGAACAGCGCTCATTCAGTAGCAGATTTGCACAGGTAGCAGATGAATGGCTCAGAGCACAAAGCTCGGTGAGAACACACATTAACAGTAAAGCTTGGCAAAGCGAATGGAATAAGGCACAAATATACAGAAACAAAACAACTCTATCAAGTGAAGGCTGCAGTTGTTTCCATAAATACTTTCAAGTACAGTTTATACAGTTAAGAAATCGGGATCTTTGGAGGCTGCTTGGTTGGGTAGGACTCAGTTGTTTAATCTCTTATGGGTAATCCTTTAAACTTTTGTGAATCACACTAATCTAATATAAATGAAGCTAAGTACTTCATAAATTTTATTCTAAAATGGAAAAGTACTATTAAACAAATAAATTAATGAAGACCAGTATACAAGTTAAAATAAGACTTACAAAGTATTTAAATATTCAAAACATTGAAAAAGAGAACATATAGGATCAACGATAGCTCACCCTGTGGTTATTAGCTTGAAACATATATCAGGATTATAGCTGTGAGCGCTTGAGTTGAGATCTTTTGTAGTTCTCCATTATATTCATTTGGATATACCAACTTGTGCTTTAGCCAAGAATTTATATTAGATTAGTGTGAATCTCTTATCCTTTAATTGAGGGGAAGGCGAAGAATGATTGAGGTCGAGTAGATCATCCGGGTCTGGTGATGTGAACTGACTGGTGAGGTAGTTGAGTAGTAGACCATTGGACGCCATTGGTGAGCAGTTGACCTACAGAGCTTTGTAGAAGAGACATCTGAATTTAAAAAATACTCGGCTCTCAATTTTCAGCCAATGAAGTTTTTGGTAGAAAGGTGTGATGTGATTGGATTTTTTCAGGTTGAATATGAGCCTCTCTGCAGTGCTTTGGATGATGCGATAATGGTTACTGCGGATGGGCAGACTAGATGGGCCATTTGGCTTTTATCTGCCATCATGTTTCTATGTAAATCACTGTTTGAATGAGCAAAATTCTAAAAGTGCTGATATTTGGAGGGATTACGTTCACATCCATGTATTCCTTGGCATAGCAGGGAATATTTAAACAGCACATAATACAGTAGTAAATAATCAATGCAATAATCAAAGCAAAGTAGTCAGATAGGTTTGCTTTGATTATTTTTGTTTAAAATATTTATATTCCACCAATCATATACACTGGGTTTTACTAAGCAACGTAAGAGCATTTTACCATGAGCAGGCGAGGTAAAATGCTCCGATGCTCATTCAAAGGAATTACAAAGAAAGAAATAAGCTTGTATTTGCCACTATTGAATTGGTTGGGGAGGAAATCGCTGGCAAATTAAGAGGGTGACCTCCCCTTATCCCTCCCTTAGAGCGCTCGCTACCTAAAATGAGCACATTTACCAAGTCTATATGTACCTGGGAGCAGCTAATAAGAGATATGAATCCTATCATTGACCTTGGAGGTCGTAGATTTCTGTTCCCATTGTGAAATGAGAACCACACATGTATTTTATGCCTTACGTTATTTCCACCCAAACACCATCCAAACTGCACCCTCTTACCTTATGCACCAGGAGAGATATGAAGGTGGAGCAACAGGAATGTTTTATAGGATAAAAATATTAGTGTGATTCCCCAGCAAGAGTCTGAGGGCAAAAAAATCAAGAATTTAAGTATATTATACCTTTCCTGCCCCTTCCCCCCTCCAGCTCCATGACATATTGAAAATTATGAAGTTTTATCTGTTAGATATTATCATTGCTGTTCCTTGTGACCTTGGTCAAGTCACTTAACCTTCCATTGCCACTACTGTAGAGACATAAGCTGTATCTAAATAGAAAAACAGAGCTTTGTATATCTCCTCAAAAGCAGCAAATGCACTAAGTTACAAAAAAAAGAGTGCAGTTTTATTTTATTCTGGGACGTACTTTCTAGCTTATTAGATGTAAATAAGCAGGTTTGTTAAATTACTTTATAGCTTTGCCAAATTAGGCTAGCAAGCACGGAAAAAGATGGCTGCTGTTTCCTGACTCAGTAGCTGAGAAAGACGCAGTCTTTCTGAACTTCCACCTACATAAGTTTCACTTAAGAACGAAGGGAAATGATTCAGAATCCCTCCTTTTCCCTGGCATTGATCAGGCCATATGAGAGAAACAGTTTCATCCTTTCACTGCAATATGAGTCACACTGTGAGCGAAACGAAAAGAATTTGACTTTGTATTCAAATGGTTGCATTTCTTTACCAGAACACATTTCCCATCAGTTGGGACTAATCTCATCTTACAGTGATAGAACAGCTGTGCAGTGCCTGTCTTCACTGAACTGAGAGCATGGCGGAAGAGTGGACCAAACCTGTGGAAGGACTGCAAAAAAGAGAGATACAGCCAAGGATTTCAAAGTCCCTCCTTGAGAGCCGCAATCTAGTCGGGTTATCAGGATTTCCCCAATGAATATGCATTGAAAGCACTGCATGCACATAGATCTCATGCATATTCATTGGGGAAATCCTGAAAACACGACTGGATTGCGGCCCTCAAGGAGGGACTTTGAGTCCTCCAACTGCATTGCTGCCAGCAGGGGGAGTGGTGCTAGGGATTGGAATCTTGTAGAGCTTGAAGAACTAAGGCCAGTATTGAGCAGACTTGCACAGTCTGTGTCTGTATATGGCCTTTTGGTTGAGGATGGGCTGGGGATGGTGTAGATGGGCTGAAGTGACCTTTGACGGAGTCTTCAGTAGTTAGAACCTAAGCACAGTACCAGGCAGAACTTTGGATTCTTGCCCAGAAATAGCTAAGAATAAAAAAAATTTAAATTGAATCAGGTTGGGCAGACTGGATGGACCATTCGGGTCTTTATCTGCCATCATCTACTATGTAACCCATTCTGGGCTCTTGGGGAGGACAGGCTATAAAACTAAATAACTAACTAAATTAGATTTACTAAAGGCCAGATTCTTTAAAGGATCGTCCCGTCCTCCTCTCTGCCTCTCCGCTCCTTCCCGAATCCCCCTTCTGCCTGCCTCCATCCTACCCATTCCACTGAGCAGCATGTTTCCATTTAACACCCCCGCCACTACCGCCGCCATGCAGCCGACCCCGATGACCCTCCCACTGCTAGACGGCTGACAACCCTCCTGGCTCCAGCAGCGTCCGAGACACAGTAAACACGCTGCTTCGCGGCCTTCTACTGCTCTAATTTCCTCTGCTGCGTCTCTGATGATGTCATCAGGGATGCGGCAGAGAAAATCAGGCCAGTAGAAGGACGCGAAGCAGCGTGTTTACTGTGTCTCAGATGCTGCTGGAGCTGGGAGGTTTGTGTTCATCTCGTGGTGGGAGGTTCGTCTGGGAGGGTCAACTGGGGTTTCGGGTGTGCCGGGTAGGGTCAGCGCCGGGGGGGAGGGGGAGAGAGTTGCAGCATGCTACCTGCCGGCGGTCCTATGTCCTAGAATAGAACCCTAAGCGTGCATGCGCACACTGCCGACCAGGGAACACGGCGGTAAGAGTGCGCATGCGTGCTTAGCGTTTTATTATAGTAGATGCACACATCACAACTGAGCCGATGGTTCTTCTCTCTCTGACGCTGCAAGAGTGTAGTGATTGTTCTAAATGAGCGAGGTCTTGAAATATAAGTACGTAGAGTATTTTGTATTAAAGGTTTTGGGTTGTGGAACAAATCATCTGAATTTCTATTATTTCCTATGGGGAAATTCGCTTTGATATACAAGTGCTTTGGATTACAAGCATGCTTCTGGAACGAATTATGCTCGCAAACCAAGGTTTTACTGTAATTGCAAATTTTCTAGGTTCAAAGTGAGATCGCTTTTCTTTTTGCCTTTATCGAAAGTTAACTGCTCTGTGTCGTGCTTTGCCAGTCTTTCAGCAACAAATACCACAACACAGCAAGATCTAATTGTAATACATGAATGTGCATTTTTAAAGCACTAAAGTCAATATAGCATCTTCCTTTTGGGTTTTATAGATTCCTCCTGTGCTAAAGGCAGGTACCCTTATAGGGTTCCTGTTCTCAGAGCTGTTTCATTTATTTATTTATTTAAAACATTTCTAATCCGCCTTTATCCAAGGTGGCTCACAGTATCACATACACTCTTCAGGTTTTAAAAATCACATACATCAGAAAAAATCATAAGATTATACCATCTCTAATGAGTCTAATCTAATATATTTGTGTGTCGCTCATACCTGTGTAGGCTCTAGGCCAGACATGGGCAACTCCAGTCCTTGAGGGCCGGAATCCGGTTGGGTTTTCAGGATTTCCCTAATGAAAGCAGTGCATGCAAATAGATCTCATGCATATTCATTGGGGAAATCTTGAAAACCCATGTCTGCTCTAGGTGACTTAGAGAGAGAAAGAAGAGAGCAAGGAGGGTGGAGTCTTGAATGGGGAAGAGGGACAACTCTCAGCCATTGATTTACTACCATTACTTCATAATAAAGCAGCACAGATCTGATAACGTGCAGAAGAACCTGCAGATAACCCAGGGAATCTCAAAGTCCCTCCTTGAGGGCCGCATCCAGTCGGGTTTTCAAGATTTCCCCAATGAATATGGATTGAAAGCAGTGCATGCACATAGATCTCATGCATATTCATTGAGGAAATCCTGAAAACCCGACTGGATTGCAGCCCTCAAGGAGGGACTTTGAGACCCCTGAGATAACCTGTTTTGAATCAGTGATGTACTATAGAACCATAGGGCAAATTGATGACTCATTAAAACTATCTAGCTATATTAATCGTCACACAATATAACTATATAGCTAGATAGTTTTAATGAATCATCAGTTTGCCCTATGGTTCTATAGTGTGTTTGCTTGCATGGTGGGCATGATGCTTTTAGAGACTCTTTCCTGATTTCTAGGTATAGTTTATCGAGAGTGGGTTTGTTACTGTATTTTTGAATCGGTGACGTGCCTTTCTGTGATTCTTTCCTCTCACAGGATATACTCGCCGATGTATGCTGCGTTAATGGGAAATCTCCTTGGCTGTGTGCTCACCAGGGCTTGCATACCCTCACACATTAAGCCAAAGTCAGGAAGCCTCAGCCCTGCAAATGGTGAGTGGCTCCGGCACATTTCTGCCACCATGGGAAGCGTCTTTCATATCTAGAACTGCTGAATTGCTACCACACTGATTGAAAGGATCTTCTGGGAAAACAGGCTAGTTCCCTCAAAAAGCTGTTCAAATAGATAATGGCTGAACAATCCCAGATGGTAGGACAGTGAGTATTAAAATAAGCATGAGGGCTATCAAGCTTTTTAAATCACCATTAAAAAGATTAATACATTCCATTTAGTCTCAATAATAATAATAAAAGAAGCACATACCCAAAGGCAGGTTTTAATTACCTATTCTTCAATAAAACAATTTGGTATTCACATTACTTAGTGTGTCTGGTCTTCTCCTTGTCTGCACAATCAAGGGCATGGATGGATCAGGGGCATACCTATGAGTTGTATATGCTTGTTATACTAAGGGTCACATGCGTACTTGCCAATAGCTAGGCACAAACACTTGTACTAGCCTTAGACATGGCATCAATGGCATAGCGAGAGTAGGAGGCACTTGGGACGCTGGCACCCACCTGAACCTTCCTCTCTGCCCCCCTCCTCCCCCCCCCCCCCCGCTTCTTCAAGTTTATTAAAAGATTTTTAATACCACTTATTCAAGTTTATTTCATGCCACCTGCCCCCACCCCGCTTATTCCACATCCCCCATGCCACACTTGCACCCTCCCTTCCCACCCCTGTACCTCTCTAAATCTTCGCCAGTGCGAGCAGCTTCTCTGGCCTTTCCCTCTGATGTCACTTCCTGACCCTGTGATCCGGAAGTGATTTCAGAGGGAGCCAGGCGAGCGCGAGCAGCAGGCTAGAGTAGTTCCTCGCGCTGGCGAAGATTTTAAATAGGTATGGGAGGCGGGGAAAGGAGGGTGCGAGTGTGGAATTGGGGGGTGGAGAGGTGCCGGAGCCCCCACCAATACGGCGCCCGGAGTGGTCCGCACCTCCTGCCCCCCTGACTATGCTCTTGCACCTAATGTTAGCCATTAAACTACGATTTTACGCTAGTATTCTATAAAGGCAGTTCCATATTGCACTGCCTTTATAGAATTTGTGCTCAATTCATATCATCCCAGTGCTTAAATTTTGGTTCCATTTATACAGTAAAATGTACCCCAATATGTTCTGTTATTTGAATATTTTTTTCTATTGATATCGTCTATTGCCTATTCCAGATTGATCTTGTTGTACTTGATCTTGGTCGAATTTCTTCAAGAAGGCAATAGATCAATCAAATTGTACTCCGCGTGGAAGTGTACGATACAGCGGAATAGAAATATTGAAATAAATAAATAAAGATAATAATCCCATTCCCACGTCACCTGTTCTTCACCCTGGGAATGTGTATGTTCTGTAAGATCAGACGCTGTCTTTCACTGTTCCTGCCCCATAAACATGTTTGCCTCCAAGGCAATTTTATGAGTCCATTAGAGTATGTAAAACTTGAAAAGCCCCTTAAAAAATGACTTGCTAAGTATCACAGGAATGTGCTGACTTTAATCTGTAGTCATGGAATGTAAACAGACTTAAATGAGAACCTTTCCATCCTCCAGGCACATCAAAGTCCAACAGTGTTTTTAACGTCAACGAAATTGTGCGTCTGATGAAGTTCCCAGATGTGAGGCCGATTTTCACAATCAAAGTCATTTCTGTACTTCCTACAGGTACCTCTCTCTTACAGATGATTCAAAACACAGCTATCAGGCTAATATTCAAACTAAAAAAATTTGACTCCATCTCACCTTACTGGCTACCTGTGAAAACTTGTATCACCTTCAAACTATCGTGTATAATGTTCCAAATTCTATATGCAAAACCCACTGAACCACTCATAAACTTAATCATCAATTCCTAGTCAACGCCAGCCAGTAAACTGGAATCGCTTCAACTACTCCTCCCATCTCCCACAGGGGTTAAATACAAATGCACATTTGACTCGCTCTTCACTTACCTTGGCACCAAGACCTGGAACAACCTTCCAACTGACATCAGGATGGAAACATTCTACAACAGATTCTGAAAAAAATTAAAAACTCTCTTACACACTATAGACAACTAACTCGAAATATCTAATGTCACTAAATCCCATACTCAACTCATATGTTATACCAGTGAAGTTATAGAACCTCTACTCTTCCTCTCAATTACTCCATTCATAACTTGGACCTCCTCGAACTGCTATAATGTAGTATATTCATTCTGCAATTCCTTATATTGTTAGTTACCTTGAACCTGTTTAGGCATAGCATGACTCAGAAATACTAGAGTAGATTAGATTAGATTATGTTTCTAGCAGAGTTCAGTGCAGCCACGTCTGACCTAGCCAGCCAAGCTGATATTCATCGGATGGCTGGCTAAGGCCTAGCGGCCAAACTTGGACCTCTTTTTAGGCATGTGTTTCTGGCTGCTAGACTTAGCTGGCTACCCGATGGCCAATCTGGTACTGGCCAATCTGCTGACTGAGATATTCAGTGGGAGATCGCCAGCTATCTTAGGGTTACCAGGTGTCCAGGAAAACCCAGACATGTCCTCTTTTTAGAGGACTGATTGGGCACCTGGAGGGATTTCCAAAACCCAGTAGTTTGTCCAGGTTTTGGAAGGTCCTCTAGTTGTGGCCCCGAGCCCAGGGAAGGAGACACAAGATTTATGTGGGGGCAGGGCTGGGGTGGAATGGGGCAAATGTGGTAACCCTAGGGCCTAGGCTATCTCCCACTGAATATTGGCGCTTAGCAGGCTTAGGGGTATTTAGCTGGCCAGGAGCCATTCATAGCTTGCTAAATACTGGTGAATATCCAATGGTAGATAAATAAAAGGGCACCATAAACTCCTATGTGTTTCTATAATATAGACTAAAATTAGATGCCTTCATGTCCGACTAACCTAGGTATCCTGTCATAAAATTATCCTCACCTTGCATTAATTTATTGGGCTCCAAATGTGCATCCCTGTCTCTCATATATAGCACTGAATACTCACTTTGTACTGACAGTTCTAATAGGGATGTGAGTGAAAGGGCTTCAGTTGGCGCTGCAGGTCTGGTGACTCTATTTCTTTTCTTTAAATTCTGGGAGAAGTACAGCTCTAAGGACATTCATCCCCCTCAAAGACCTGCCAAACTACACTAACTGCAGCTGCGCAGTATTCACTCAGCCCTTCCCCAGATGAAATGCGATTGCCCTCCAGCTGTTTCTAATCAGTTCCCACCTCCAAATGAATGTTTTCATGTTCTCATTAGATACCCTCACACATAAGCTGTGCAGTATTATTTTTCTAAATGATATGTTGATAGTAACCACATATTTACTCCTGTTCACATGGTAAAATGTAGACTGGAGCTATACACAGAGTCACACCTATAATTTCCTCACTCACACACTTATTTGGAAAATAATTTTATGAAATAATTGAAAGTCTGGTGACATATTTCAGAGTACAACCAAGGCTGGTGTTAGACTTGCAGTGGCTCAGGACAAGAACCCTTTTGAAAGCCAGACCTGGAGGTATAAATGAAGCTACTTTCTTCGCAGCTCCATTAACGTGAAATGTAGGTGCCAAGATTCAAATTTTAGATACCATGGCAGGCTGGTGCCTAGTATGTTTTTAGTCCTGGCATGCAGAATTTTCTAAACCTCTGTTCAAGGGAGCCCTCATCAGAATGGTTTTAAATTCTTATAGTAAAAATTATATATCTTAGAAAGAACAGGAGAACTAGTGTCATAGTAAGAGGGGGGTGAATCACCCTACTCCTTCCCCCCCCACGCGTTCCTTTTTAAATATTTGCCGGCTTGAGCATGCTGCTCACGCTGGTGAACATTTCAAGAGGTACGCAGGGGGCTGGGGCACTCAAGTGGCGGGGAAGAGTTGGGGGAGCTCCCAAGCAGTGGGGAAGAGTGTGGGGGCACACTGCACAGCGATGCTGGGCACCAACCTCCCTCGCTAAGCCACTGAGGAGAACCCATACAGAAATGAAGGTTAATGCCAGGCCTACGGAAATCTGGTGAGCAAGCTTTCAGATAGACCAACCATTAGGCAAGACTAGGGTTACCAGACATCCGGGAAAACCTGGAAATGTCCTCTTTTTAGGACTTTCCAAAACCCGGCATTTGTCTGGGTTTTGGAAAGCCCGGATGAATTCTGGCCGCATCTGGAGGGCCTCTGAGCATGTGTGGATGACGTCACACACACCAACGCATGTTCTAGGCCCTCCAGACGTGGCTGGAGCTCGTCCGGAAGAAGAGAAGAGGCTTTGTGAGGGTGGGTCTGGGGCAGAATGGGGTGGGGTCATGTGTCCGGGATTTCCCTGAGAAAAATATGGTAACCCTAGGCAGTCACCTGGGGCAGCGGGCCAGAAGCAGCAAAATCAAAATGTCATCAGCATGTGCTTTAACCTATATTTTTAAATGTCTTTTGTGTGATGGTTATCATTGCTGAGTTTAATTAGCAAAGTCTTAGGGGGGGGGAGCTGCAGACTAGGGCCTGAAAGTTAATTGAGGAGGTGTAAGTTTAAAGGTTCAACTAGGGCAGTGGTCTCAAACTCAAACCCTTTGCAGGGCCACATTTTGGATTTGTAGGGACTTGGAGGGCCTCAGAAAAAATAGTTAATGTCTTATTAAAGAAATGACAATTTTACATGAGATAAAACTCTTTATAGTTTATAAATCTTTTTCCTTTTGGCTAAATCTTAATAATAATAATATTGTCATTTATAGCTAAAGAGAAATATGATCAAGAAACTGTTTTATTTACCTTTTGTGATTATGATAAACATACCAAGGGCCTCAAAATAATACCTGGTGGGCCACAAGTTTGAGACCACTGACCTAGGGCATCCGCTATCCTTGCACCAGTTCTGGTTCTCAAGGAGAGCAAAGTTATAGTCCTATAAGAAAACTGAGCAGGTGTTTGTTTGCGTTGGAGGCATTTCGTATTGTTGGGAGTTGTCCATTGAGGACTGGGGATTAATTGGATCTTCTGTTCATGCATCTCTCTGCCTCTTGCTAGGATTCTTCATGGTTATGTTTCCTGTTATTTCCATCAACTCCTTTGACCAGGGAGCTGCAGAGGCCGGATACGTAATGTCTTATTTTGGTGTCCTGCAAATGGTAAGAAGAGAGAAGAAATGCTGGTAGGTTTGGTCAAATCCAGTGACGTAGTAAGGGGGGGATCGCCCTGGGTGCTGTCTTGGTGGGGGCACTGACACTTCTCTTCCTCTCTGCCCCCTCACCACCTCCTTTGCTAAGCATATGTCTTCACCCCCCCCTACCACCACCACCACCACACTATACATCTAGCTCTTTGCCGGTACAAGCAGCAGCTCCAACCTGCTGCTTGTGCCGGCTGCAGAACTCATCTCTGACGTTACTTGTCTTCCTCTTGTGTCTTGTAGTGTCATAGTTTTAAAATATGTGTGGGATTTTTTTTACCCTGTTTTTATTATTATTTGTAAATCACATTGGAATATGATATTACGATCCAATCAAATTTTTAAATAAACTTGAATCGGAGGAAGAGCCAAGTTGGAGCTGCAGCTCATACTGGGGAAGCTAAACAGGTACGGGGGAAGGGAGGGGACATGTGCAGCGGAGGAATGGGGAAGGAGCGGGGGGTCAAGAAGAGGGCAAGGCGGGTGCCATTGCCACGGGCACCTCCCATTCTTGCTAAGCTAGTGTATGGATCACCAACATAAATATAATACTTAGAGATGGGTGAATGACATCAAATCACATTCATTGAACAATTCCACAAACCTGAAAACAATTAGAAGGTTTGAGCAGATTTAAATTTTGATTTTTTTCAGGTCCTGGTTTACAATATTGTCAAATTTCTTTTGAACGTCCACTGACAATATTCCAATAGATTTTGCTAATAGATCTGAGGGACCCCCCCCCCCCCAAGAAAGCTCATTAAGTTCAAATCATTATTACTACTAATTATCATTTCTATAGCGCTTCTGGATGTACGCAGTGCTGTACATTAAAACATCCAAGAGAGAGTCCCTTCTCAGTAGGGCTTACAGTCTAACCAAATCATGCTGAAATGTGCCTGGTTTGAGTTCTTCACACATCTTTGGTTGTTGATAGAACAAATATAAGTGTTTTATTTGTATTCAATTGCTAGGGTTATCAAACAGATCCATTTCCAGGAAGATATGCCGAGTCAGTCCTTCATTGCATGCTGGGAAACATAGTCCTGATTTGCCTAAGAAAAGTAGTATCTACATCTCTTTGCATGCAAATGGGATACAATCATGATGACTCAGCATATCCGCCTTAACACAGATTGCAATTTGTTCAGAATACAGCTGCTAGGATCATGTTTTAAAAAAATCAAAATTTGATAGTGCCACCCCTGTTTTTGAAGACCTTACGTTGGTTGCCGGTGGAAGCATGTGCGAAATTCAAGATCTTATGTTTTGTTTTAAATCTATTGTACAGTTTGGCCCAAATTCTGTAAATGACGCGCCGCAGTTAGGTGGCAGTAGGTGCCCTATCGCCGCCTAACTCATCAATCTGGGGGCACGTTTTTTTGAAAAATTGAAGGCCCTATTCTAAGGTGCTTGTCTCATTCCTATGAGAGTGCATAGGGATGCCTACAGATGCCTAAGGCCGGTGTGGGTGAAGTTTGCACTGGAAGTGGCCTTAGGCATACGTAGGTGTCCCTATCCGCCTCCGTAAGCGCGAGACCAGCGCCTTGAATAAAGGCCTTTAAAATTCTGGCCTAAATTTAAGGCGCCTGTTTTAAAAAAACCAGCCGCTATTCTATGAATGGCACCTATGAGTCAATGACACACAATCAGCACCAATACAGGTGCTGTTTATAGAATCCAACCTTTTATGTCCACTCTACTTGGAGAGTTTAATTTGATTTACTAAGAAGAGCATTTAATCAAAATAAGTTTGAACTTCTATCAATTGCTAGACCTGTTGGTGAGGCATGAACATAATTAAAGGGCAGGGCCATAGCGAGCTATGCGAGGGCAATGCAGCCACACAGGGTGCAAGGCAGGTGGGGTCTCCAAAACTGTCCTATCCAATGTCTTCTCTGCATGGCTGCAATGCAGTGGATGGGATAAGAGCTCTAGAGGTATGTCGCATGGAGTGTGTTTCTGGCTCAGGACAAGCCTGTTTATAGGGCTTTATTTTTTATTCCAAAAATGTGGGGGGGATAGGCAAAAATATTAGGACGACAAAACCAAAAGGCACACAGGGGAATCAATAAAGCCTAGAAGTTGAAAAATGGAACTAATTTAGCCTTCGCTTCTGCTGTAACCTTAGGCCCGTATGCTCTAAAATCCTGTGAGTAACTGTGGGGACCATTAAATGTCTGATTTGAAAATGGAAATTTATGTTCACACAGTTTTGCACACAAATGACTTTTCGTGGCAGTCTGCCGTGATCCCATCCAATCAATCATTGGAAAAGCAACTGACACATGCGCAGCGCTGGCAGGGGAGGCCCCGAAGTAGCCTCCTACCACTCAGCTCTTTGGGGCAGGCAGACTTTCTGTTTTTGTGCGTGTGTTACCCATTCACAATATCTGTCCCTATTTTTAAAAAAAAGTTGTGCCAGCCCCACCCACCTCCAATGATGGCTCCTGAACCCCCCCCCCCCCACACACACACCGACACACACTCCTCTGGACCCAACACTCCCCCCTCACCCCATAGTTTATTCAAATGACAGCAGGAGGAATGCCCACTCCCTCAGCTAATCAGACCCCCCCCCACACACACACACACAGACACACACTCCTCATGACCCAACACTCCCCCCTCACCCCATAGTTTATTCAAATGACAGCAGGAGGAATGCCCACTCCCTCAGCTAATCAGACCCCCCCACACACACACACACACAGACACACACTCCTCATGACCCAACACTCCCCCCTCACCCCATAGTTTATTCAAATGACAGCAGGAGGAATGCCCACTCCCTCAGCTAATCAGACCCCCCCCCCCACACACACACACACAGACACACTCCTCTGGACCCAACACTCCCCCCTCACCCCATAGTTTATTCAAATGACAGCAGGAGGAATGCCCACTCCCTCAGCTAATCAGACCCCCCCCCCACACACACACACAGACACACACTCCTCGTGACCCAACACTCCCCCCTCACCCCATAGTTTATTCAAATGACAGCAGGAGGAATGCCCACTCCCTCAGCTAATCAGACCCCCCCCACACACACACACAGACACACACTCCTCATGACCCAACACTCCCCCCTCACCCCATAGTTTATTAAAATGACAGCAGGAAGAATGCCCACTCCCTCAGCTAATCAGACCCCCCCCCCACACACACACACAGACACACACTCCTCATGACCCAACACTCCCCCCTCACCCCATAGTTTATTCAAATGACAGCAGGAGGAATGCCCACTCCCTCAGCTAATCAGACCCCCCCCCCCACACACACACACAGACACACACTCCTCATGACCAAACACTCCCCCCTCACCCCATAGTTTATTAAAATGACAGCAGGAAGAATGCCCACTCCCTCAGCTAATCAGACCCCCCCCCACACACACACACACAGACACACACTCCTCATGACCAAACACTCCCCCCTCACCCCATAGTTTATTAAAATGACAGCAGGAAGAATGCCCACTCCCTCAGCTAATCAGACCCCCCCCACACACACACACACAGACACACACTCCTCATGACCCAACACTCCCCCCTCACCCCATAGTTTATTCAAATGACAGCAGGAGGAATGCCCACTCCCTCAGCTAATCAGACCCCCCCCCACACACACACACACAGACACACACTCCTCATGACCAAACACTCCCCCCTCACCCCATAGTTTATTCAAATGACAGCAGGAGGAATGCCCTCTCCCTCAGCTAATCAGACCCCCCCCCACACACACAGACACACACTCCTCATGACCCAACACTCCCCCCTCACCCCATAGTTTATTCAAATGACAGCAGGAGGAATGCCCACTCCCTCAGCTAATCAGACCCCCCCCACACACACACACACACAGACACACACTCCTCATGACCCAACACTCCCCCCTCACCCCATAGTTTATTCAAATGACAGCAGGAGGAATGCCCACTCCCTCAGCTAATCAGACCCCCCCCCACACACACACACACAGACACACACTCCTCATGACCCAACACTCCCCCCTCACCCCATAGTTTATTCAAATGACAGCAGGAGGAATGCCCACTCCCTCCTGCCTCAGCCACCATGAAAATCAGCAGGAGAGATGCCCTCTCCCTCAGCTAATCAGACCCCCCCCACACACACACACACAGACACACACTCCTCATGACCCAACACTCCCCCCTCACCCCATAGTTTATTCAAATGACAGCAGGAGGAATGCCCACTCCCTCAGCTAATCAGACCCCCCCACACACACACACAGACACACACTCCTCATGACCCAACACTCCCCCCTCACCCCATAGTTTATTCAAATGACAGCAGGAGGGATGCCCACTCCCTCCTGCCAGCAGGTCCACCTCTTCAAAATGCTGGACCTTCCTCTTCTATGGGCCTAATGCTTTGATTGGCCTAGGCGTCTAAGGCCTTTCCCTGCTTGTTTTTTTTTTTTATTTCAGGGAATGTCATCAGGAAGGGGGCTGTCATCAGTGGGGGGCAGCATGACTTTTTTTTTTAATGGGTCAGATACTGTGCGTGTGGAAGGGGACGTATACAGATGGATTAAACACTGGTTGGCAGGCAGAAAGCAAAGGGTTGGTGTGGACTGGAGGAGGGTCACAAGTGGTGTCCCGCAGGGGTCGGTGCTCGGACCGCTGCTGTTCAATGTATTTATAAACGATCTAGAAACGTGGACAAAGTGTGAAGTCATAAAATTTGCTGATGACACGAAACTCTGTAGCAGGGTTAGAAGCACGGAAGATTGTGAAGACCTACAAAGGGACCTAAACAAACTGGAAGAGTGGGCAAAAAAATGGCAAATGAGCTTCAATATAGAGAAATGCAAGGTCATGCATATAGGGAAAAAGAACCCGATGTTCAACTACAAAATGGGGGGGATCAGTGCTAGGGGAAAAGACCTGGGTGTGCTGGTGGACACAACAATGAAATCAACAGCACAATGTGCAGTAGCCTCAAAGAAAGCAAACCGAATGTTGGGTATTATTAAGAAGGGTATTACAACAAGGACGAAGGAAGTCATCCTGCCGGTGTATCGCAGCAGTACCTTGAATGTTTTGATCATGTCCCCTCTCAATTTCCTCTGTTCGAGGGAGAAAAGGCCCAGTTTCTCTAATCTTTCACTGTACGGCAACTCCTCCAGCCCCGTAACCATCTTAGTCGCTCTTCTCTGGACCCTTTCGAGTAGTATCATGTCCTTCTTCATTCCTAGCATTCTGTTCGCCCTTTTCGCCACTGCCGCACATTGCGTGAATGGCTTCATCGACTTGTTGATCATAACTCCCAAGTCGCTTTCCTCGGAGGTCTCTCCAAGTACCGCCTCGGACATTCTGATCAAGAAACTGTTTTATTTTACTTTTGTGATTATGATAAACATACCAAGGGCCTCAAAATAGTACCTGGCGGGCTGCGAGTTTGAGACCACTGATCTAAATGGTCCATAATAAAAATTTTTACTAATTAACTGCCTAAATATTTTGTAAACAGATATGTCTTTAAATGTCTCCTACATTCCCCATAAGTGTCAGTAAGCATAAGCAGTTTTAAATCCTTACCCCATAATGCTGCTTGGGTGGATGGTGCAGACGTTATTAATGGAAGAAAAGGACAAGAGGTGCTCTGTTTGCTTTAACGAGACTGTGCACACTACAAACACAAAGGCTCTCAGATAAAAGATCTAGGAGCACAAAGAAGGTATTAGAAACAGCAGTCAAACATCCGGATCCCATCAGGCAAAGAAAAACATCCATAGTGTACCTGAGCACAAAGGAAAGCTGAACAGCAAATAAAGCAGAGCGCAGAGAAATCCAGAGCAATTCATATTTGCAAGAGACAAAGGACGCACGGCATGGGATCCTAAACTCTTTCCCCTTCAGCAGTGGCATACCTAGGGTATGTGACACCCGGGCAGTGGCGTACCTAGCATATGTGATACTCGGGGGCCCATCATTTTTTGACACCCCCCCCCCCATCTGTATGAAAAACAGATTTTTAGTAACAATCCACATGTCACACATGAGTACCTAGGAAAAGGCAGCATCTTACATACTGCAGTGAGCAGTACAACATCAATACACCCATTGTAAAACTAAACAAGCCAGACTAGTACAGATCAATCCTACACCGTCAATCCTAAGAGAAAACCATGTCATTTCGAACACACAGAAACAGAAAACACCTTCACTTAGTATGGAATATGTCATCACAAACTAACCCCTCCCCCTTTTACAAAACTGTAGTGTGGTTTTTAGCCATGGTGTTGCTCAGATGCCAACGCTAAAAAAACGCTCTACAGTTTTGTAAATGGGGAGATAGAATAAAAATAGACAAAGGTTAAACTGAAGCATCAAGGAGCTGGACTCCTCATACAATGCAACACCACAGAAACAGCGATGCATCTCCCCTACAGCAAAAAATAAATAAATAAATATAATTTTTTTTTTTTACCTTGTCTTCTCTGGTTTCTGCTTTCCTCATCTTCTTGTCACTCTCTTCCTTTCATCCACTGTCTACCCTCTCTCTGCCCCTTCTATATGGCATTTTCTCTCCTTCTATTCCCCTTCCAGAAACTTTATGCCTCCCCCATCCATCTCTCCCTTTACCCCCATTGGTCTGGCATCCATCTTCTTCCCTTCCCTCCTCCATTGGTCTGGCATCTCTCTCCTCTCCTTCCCTCTCCCATGGTTTGGCATTTTACTCTCTCCTCTCCCTTCCCCCCACTTCCATCAGCATCTGCCCCCTTTCTCTCCCTTTACCCAATTCCATGCAGTATCCTTCCCCCTTATGTCTCTTTCCCCATTCCCTGCAATTCCATCAGCATCTGCCCCCTTTCTCTCCCTCCACCATGCTTCCATACCACCCTGACCCCCTTTCTCACCCTCCACACCCTTCCTTACCACCCTGACCCCCTTTTTCTCCTTCCACCATCCTGCTATGCTCCTTTCTCTCTCCATCCAAGTCAGCAAGGTCCCGCGATGACTACTTCTGCTGCCTCTGCTCCGGAAGAGGTAAGTGACATCGGAGGGGGGCTGGGCTGGCAGATGCAGGGAGTTGCGACAAGTTCCCACGATGACTGCGGCTGCCGGTTCACACACCCCCTGACGTCACTTACCTCTTCCAGAGCAGAGGCAGCAGAAGTAGTCATCACAGGACCTTCCTGCACTTCAGCGCGGCTGCTGACTCTGCTCTGGAATAAGTATGGTAGCCGCGCTGAGGTGCCGTTTTGAGCAGCATGGGAGGTTCCGGATCCAGCCGGCTGTGCACCCCCTTGAAGCGTGCACCCAGGGCGGACCGCCCCCCTGCTCTCCCACTTGGTACACCATTGCACCCAGGGCCCATCATTTTTTACACACACCCCGGCCCATCATTTTTTTACACGCCCCCAGCTCATCATTTTTTTGGCACACACCCCCACCCTTGGTACGCCACTGCTACGGTTCGAAAAAGTAAAAGTGCACATTCACGCCTATTCTTCTGCACAAAAATTCCATGTGCTAATAAAAAGTGCTGACATCCGTTTTTGTCGAGTATGCACACAAGAGCTGCAAAACGTTTGTGCATGTGCACCAGATACATTCCCACCACATCCACCCACCCCACTTTCAGTTTAATAGCATGATTTAGCTGCACATAAAATTTTGATATGATTGGCTTTGAGCATCAAATTGGTTTCTTTTTTTTTTTTTTTTTGCATTACTGTTGTGTTGTTGATCTATCTGCATGCAACTTTGAGCATTGGCCAAAATGTGAGGCAACAGAAGAAGGATAAGCAGCAAAAAATCTGTTTTACTACTTGGGATCTAGCTAGGTACTTGTGACCTGGGTTGTCCACTGTTGGAAACAGGATACTGCACTTGATGAACCTTTGGTCTTTCCCAGTATGGCAGTTCTTATGTGAGTCAAGTCTAGGGCAATCAAGCCATTGTGACATCACTGATGAGGCTGGCTCTTAGGCATTGGTGGAATGAGGCATTGTGACATCATAATATGAGCTCGGGAATGTTGCTGCTCTTTGGGTTTTTGCCAGGTACTTGGAATTTGGGTTGGCCACTGTTGGAATCAGGATACTGAGCTTGATGGACCTTCGATCTGTCCCAGTATGGCATTTCTTATGTTCTTCTCAGTGGAAGAAGCAAGATTTGAGCCTTGGTTTCCCTTGTTCTTCACTGTTGTTTAAACCACTAGGTTCATCCTGCAGATGGCTTTATTTCTCATTTTCTGACAAGTATATTTACAGATTTTTTTTTCTGCATAAAATAAATAAGGTGGTAACTTGGGCAGGGACAAATGTTAAAGACAAGAATCAATTTGCACAGACATAATGTCAGATGCCAGTAACAAACCAAAGTGACAGCTTTGTGGGGCAGCAGTTTTGGGGACCAGAGCACTGCATCAATATTGCTGTATCACTCTATGGTGCAACCTTTCCTCGAGTATAGCAGAATTAGAAAAGGTTCACAGAACAGCGACCAAGATAATAAAGGGGATGGACCTCCTCTCGTATGAGGAAAGACTAAAGAAGTTGGGGGCTGTTCATCTTGGAAAAGAGACGGCTGAGGGGAGATATGATCGAAGTCTACAAAATCCTGGGTAGCGTAGAACAGGTATGAGTGAATCAATTTTTTCAAAAATTACACTCAATGAAGTTACATGGAAATACTTTTAAAACAAAATAGAAGGAAATATTTTTTTCACTCAATGACTAGTTAAGCTCTGGAACTCATTGCCAGAGGATTTAATAACAACAGTTAGTGTAGCTGGGTTTAAAATGTTTTAGACAAGTTCCTGGAGAAAAAGCCTATAGTCTGCTATAGAGACTGCTTGCCCTGGGATTGCTATTATGGAACTTTGGTACTTGTGATCCAGATTGGCCACTGTGGAAGCAAGATAGTGGACTAGATGTACCATTGGTCTCACCTAGTGTGGCTGTTCTTATGTTATGTTCTTATCAATGACTTTGTGGTCAGACTTGCACGGTCTGTGTCTGTGTATGGCCGTTTGGTGGAGGATGGGCTGGGGAGGGCTTCAATGGCTGGGAGGGTAAAGCTTTGGATTCTCGCCCAGAAATAGCTAAGAAGAAAAAAAAAAAAAAAATTGAATCAGGTTGGGCAGACTGGATGGACCATCCGGGTCTTTATCTGCCGTCATCTACTATGTTACTATGAAATGTTAAAATCAATACAAGTACTATAAGACAATTAAAGTTAAATTATAAGATACTTTGCAACTAACACAGATCTATGTTTCCTATCACTTTATAAACTTTAAAATTCTACTGCTTTAATAATAATAATAATAACTTTATTCTTCTATACCGCCACAATCTTGCGACTTCTAGGCGGTTTACAGTCAAGAGAGCTGGACATTCAGCGAGTTACAATATGCAGATAGTCAGAGGAAATACAGAGTACAGAAACTTTAAGAGAGCGAAAAATAAAATAAACAGTTTGTTAAGAAAATTCCCGAGAGGACCTGTTTGAGAGAGGTTGCGAATTACAAAGAATACAGCAAATGTTACAAAAATGCAGCGAATTACAAAAAATACTGCGAATATTACAATATACAGTTTGTTAAGAATTTTCAGAGGGGACTTTTTAGATGAAAGGTCCAGAAATTACAAAATATAGTTTGATTAGGATTTCAGAGGGGGCATATTGGGAAGATGAGAAAGAAAAAAGAGTTCGGTGCAGCTTCTGTTTAGGTGATAAATCTATCGAATAAGGCAGTTTTTATGAGTTTTCTGAAAGCGTTGTAGGTCAGTCTAGCTTTATTAATGTAGTTGTCTAGCCAATGTTGTTGTTTGTTTGCTTGGTACGCGAAGGTTCTATCCAGAAAGGTTTTGTATTTACAATTGGTAATGCTTGGGTTTGCAAAAAGATAGCAATTTCTGGTTTGTCTTATAGGGTTGTAGAATATGAAGTGAGATTGCAAGTACGTAGGAGTTAGTCCCCAAACTAGTTTGAAACATATGCAGGAGAACTTGAAAATTATTTGTGCCTCGACTGACAGCCAGTGCAGTAGTTTGTAGTAGGGGGTGACATTGTCGCTCTTTTTTAATCCAAATATCAAGCGGACCGCTGTGTTCTGAATAATTCTAAGTTTCCTCACTGTTTTTTTGGGTATACCCATATAGACGATGTTGCAATAGTCCAGAGTAGAAAGCACTAGTGATTGCACTAGTAATCTGAACGATAATGGGTCAAAGTATTTTTTGATGGTCTTTAATTTCCATAATATCAGGAAACATTTTTTTACCACTATGTTTGTGTGTTCAACCATTGTCAGGTGTGTGTCCAATGTGACTCCCAGTATTTTTATTGTATTAGTAATCGGGTAATCGTGGTCTTTTATGTGTAGTGTTGTGTTGGTAATTTTATCCATTGGGCTAGCAAGGAAGATTTTTGTTTTTTCTGTGTTAAGTTTCAGTTTGAAGTTGACTGTCCAATGTTCTATTTTGGTCATAATATGAGAAATGTATTTGGAGGTTTCATTTGTAATGCTGTTCACTGGGATTAAAATGGAAATGTCATCTGCATATATGTAGTAGATCAAGTTTAGTTTTTGCAGTAAGTGCCCTAGGGATGATAAGTAAATGTTGAATAGTGTGGGTGAGAGTGGTGAACCCTGTGGCACTCCCGAGGGGTTTCTCCAGGAGTTTGAATATGTCCCACCGCTAACTCGATATGATCTCTTTGTTAGGAAACCCTGTATCCAGTTCCTTGTTTTTCCCATGATTCCTATTGCATCTAGGCAATGTATCATTATTTCATGGTCAACTAGATCAAAAGCACTATTGAAGTCTAGTGGTAGAATTAGAGCACTTGTTCCTTTGTTGAAAAGGCCGTATAGGTGATTTAGGATCGAAGCTAGGACTGTCTCGGTGCTAAAGCCCTTCCTGAATCCTGATTGGTGTTCGTTTAGTATGCTGAATTTGTCTAGATAGTTTCCTAGTTCCACGTTGACCAATCCTTCAAGAATCTTGGTAAATACGGGGATGCTCGCTATGGGTCTGTAGTTGGTTTTCAAAGCTAGAGAGATTTTTTGATCTTTTGGGATGGGTGTGATTAATATATGTCCCATTTCCTCATGAAATGTTCCTTCCGTGAGAGTGGTTGTTATCCAATTGAATAGGTCCTTCTTGAAATCTGGTGTGGCTGTTTTCAGGGTACGGGAGGGACATACGTCTAGGAGGCAATTTGATTTAGTATATTTATTGAACAGGGTGAGAAATTGGTGCCAATCAGGAGGATCGAAATGGCTCCAGATCATGTCTACTCTGGGCTCTTTTTCAAGGGGTTTGATTTGGAATTTGAAGTTAGGTGTGGGTGAGGGTATGGTCGCTCTTACTTCTAAGATTTTGTTGTTGAAAAAAGTGGCCAGAGTTTCTGCTAAGGGTATACATTCATTTTCCTGTAGTAAGATTTGGGTAGTGTCCGTTAGACTGTTTACCAGCTTGAAAAGTTTTTTGCTCTTTGTTTTGGATGTCCCTATTTCTTGTGCGCAATGTTTTCTTCGTTTTCTCTAATCCGGTTTTTATAGTTTTTCATTTTTTGTTTCCAGTGTACTTTGTCTTCTTCTTTGTTTGTTTTTTGCCAGGTTCTTTCTAGTTTTCTCAGTTCCTGTTTTAGAGTTAGTAATTCAGAGTCGAACCATTTATTTAGTTTCCTTTCTTTCTTTTTATACGTTTGGAATGGTGCTATTTGGTCTAACACTTCTTTGCTAAACTCTGTCCATCTAGTTGGGAAGTCCTGCATTTCCTCAATTTTGGGTTGAAGTTCGTAGTGGGCCCAGAATTCTGTAGGATTTATGGTTCCTCTTCTGGTGATTGTGTTTGGTTTTGGGTTTTTTCTTTTATATTTTTGTTGGGGTGACTTTTTTTCCCAATCTATATCAAAATTACATGTGTAGTGATCTGACCAGATGCATTTTTCCCAGTTCCTTGTGTTATGATGGATCTTTGGGTCAGGGATTTCTTTTTGCGAGAAAGTAACTATGTCTAACTGGTGGCCTTTTTCATGCGTTTTCTCTGGTTTTGGTATTGAGAAACCGAGAGTTTTTAAGAAGGTATTAAGTTCTATCACGTCTGGTTTATCCACTTGTTCAAGGTGAACATTTACGTCTCCCAGGAGTAGGTTGTACATTCCTTTAATGGTGTTAATAGTGAGGTATTCGAAGAACTCTTCTCTAGAGTTAGTCCGCTGGTTTTGGGGGTGGGGCAGAAAACACAGCCCTCGCGCTCGCAGGATCGGGCTCCCTCCCTTCTCTCCTGCCTGCCCGCTGGTCTAGGTGCGGGAAAAACAGGCAGCTCCCCGGCGTTTGTCCTTTGAAGAGGCCCCCGCTGGTTTCGGGGGTGGGGGCGGAAAAAAACGGCTCGGGCTCCCTCCCTTCTCTCCTGCCTGCCCGCTGGTTTAGGTGCGGGAAAACAGGCAATCTCCCCGGTGCTTGTCCTTCAAAGAAGCCCCCGCCGGTTTCGGGGGTGGGGCGGAAAAAACGGCCCATGTGCTCGCAGGCTCGGGCTCCCTCCCTTCTCTCCTGCCTGCCCGCTGGTTTAGGTGCGGGAAAAACAGGCAGCTCCCCGGCGTTTGTCCTCTGAAGAGGCACTGCTGCAGGTCTCCCGTGGTGGCCTCGGCCCCGATCCTGGCTCTCTGTTGCTCCCCTGCCTCGGCTCTATGCTGCGGAGTGCGGCTCTCCACTGCGGCACGTGGGCGATTCTTCCCCACCAGGACACGCGGGCCAGGTGGGCCGAAGGTCAGGTGGATGCCGGGCGGGCCGATGCTAGGCGGGGTTCGACAGTGGTGGTTTCCGTGGTGTCCTGGCCTTGGCTATCCGCCGCCTCACTTCCCCAGCTCCTGGTCGCAGTGTGCGGCCCTCCACCCCAGTGCCCGAAGGCTCTTTGACACCTTCTGATCACCCATCCGTCTCATCCTCTGTTCTCCCTCGCACTCCCCTACCTTTTCTCACTGAGACTGTCATTGGAATGCAGTTTTTGTCTCCACCACCTCTACTGGGAGACCGTTCCACGCATCTATCATCCTTTCTGTAAAAAAGTATTTCCTTAGATTACTCCGGAGCCCATCACCTCTTAACTTCATCCTATACCCTCTCATTCCAGAGCTTCCTTTCAATTGAAAGAGACTCGACTCATGCGCATTTATGCCACATAGGTATTTAAACGTCTCTCTCTATCATATCGCCCCTCTCCCACCTTTCCTCCAAAGTATGCAGATTGAGATCTCTGAGTCTGTCCTTATGTTGGCAGTGCATGCAGATTTGTCTCATGCATATTCATTGGATAACTCAAATTCTTGCCTATTGGATAACTCAAATTCATATTCATTGTGGATATCTTCACCCACTCCTCATCTTTGTTCTGTATCTTCTCTTTTTCCCTCTCCCCATGCCTTTTTCTTAACCTTAATTGCAAACACATGGCCAACTCCTACTCCATCTAATTAAAGAATCCCATTCCCTTTTCCAAAGCTATACAGTATTTTGATGGCCTTCTTCAGACGTGTCTCCACCTTCCCAATGATATTGCCTTCAGCATGATGGCCAGACCTGTCAGTTTCTACCTAGCAATACCCACCTGACAAAGTGTCCTACATTCTTCTAAACATCACTGGACCTGAGCAGTAGCATCCAATTGCTGTTAACCCGAATGGTGGCATTTAGAGCAATGTGAAACCCCTGCACCTTGAAGGGCTCAGGTGTGGCAAAACATTGTTGATCAGGCTGATCAAGGCTTGACAGAGGGCCTAAAACAAGAAGGTTCACTTTTCACCATGGCTTTTCCTCTGAAAGTGATAAAGGACTCCTCTTCCCACAGAAACTACATCATTGGCAGAAGAAGTCTCCACCTCACCCCAGGCAGACAACTTCTCATCTAGTGGAGGTAGATTACCCCATAATATACCAGTTATGTTATAACTTGAAAAGCCTTATTTACCAAAGAGTTTCCTTTGTGTTTGTGTCTATTGGGGGGGAGGGGGGGGCGGCAGCTTAGTGAAGAAATCTTGTAATGGTTAAAAAATAACAACTAAAATATATTGGGGTCAATATTAAAAGCAATTTAATCAGCCAGAAATGATTGACATATGGCGGGCACCTCTTTTTGTAGGCGGTTGCCGATTTAGGCACTGTTTACCGAATCTGGCCCAGATTTTTTTTTTGATGACATAGTGAAGTCCCTCCTAGTCTGTGCAGTTTATTTAATTCATTCTCTGAATGTTTGCTGGCCTCTCTCCCTCTTGGCCAGTTGAAAGTTATCCACTGTTCTGGCTGCAGGTGGAATGCCCTGTTCAGAAGGTGACATTTCTTCACAAGATAAGCCGTGAAGGCATTTTTCCAAAGACTGCATTGTGACTGATTTCCTGCATGTGATATAATGGAAAAGCTCCAGAGACAGTAAACAAAGGTATTGAAGGCAGATTTTTCAGTGATACTGGCTTCCTACTTGCCCTCTGGTTTTCAGAAGTCACCTTGATTATAGAAAGCTAAACAGTACAAGAATTTTTTGAAAACACTGTTTTGCCATTTTTGCCATGGAAATCACAAAGAGTACGTGCAGCTCACTCCTTACAGTAAAATCATGTGTCGTGACTCTCGCTTCCTCTTCTGGACTGACCTCTGTGCTTTTACTTTCAAAATTGCCACAGTCCATGTTTTGTAGATTTAGCATATATAGAGACAGTTAGAAGATTGCCCTGGAAGTATACAGTGCCACCTTTTAGGGAGCGTATTGTAAGACATGACACAGACTTCCAAAGCTCAATCTCCAAGGAATAATGTGGCCTTTGTATTTCCACCCACGTGAATCTCAAAGCATGACCAAGACCCAGCTTTAAAAGCCTCCTTATCTGCAAACCTTGGCACGGGAACACTAAAAAAATATGTGAAAAAATAAAAAATAAAGACCCAGACAAAACGAACTTTGTAAAGACAAACATAAGCAAGGATTGTACTTAAATTTTCAAAAGAATGAGCATGGGAAAGGAAAGATAATAATTTAAAAAAAATTAAAAAAAATCTCATCTCCTTAATCTTTTTTTTTTTTTTATTATTTTCAACTTAAATTTCAAGTATTACACTTGTACAGAAAGCAAGAATAGAATAGATATCAAATACAATAGTAATATAATTCCTAAGTTAACAAATATACTATTTATGCTCAAGTCCACAAATTGAGATCCAAGAATTAAAGAAGCTTGGCGAAATTATATAGAAACAGTAATAATAACAAGAAACTGAGAGCTATAGCATTGAGATGGGGTCACAATATCCAAATTATAGGGCTCAAGGATTGTTAACATTCAGACGAGACATAGCCACGAAGTTGGTCAGTTGTGATGGTTCAAAAAACACATATTTAAAAGTACGGTAATATACAATACACTTACACGGGTGTCTCAAATAAAAAGTTGCCCCCAGAGTTAAAACCCCAGGTTTCAAAAGAAGAAATTCACGGCGGCGCCTTTGCGTCTCCCGTGCCAAATCTGGGAACATTTGTATTTTATATCCAAGAAAGCTTTTTTGTCTATTTTTAAAGTAAAGTTTTAACAACCATGTTTTATCAATTGGCAAAGCTAAAGTAATAATCATAGTGGCTGGTGATGCTAAATCCTTCTCAGATGTTTCTAAAATCTGTGAAATGTTTAAGGGTTCTTGATCTGAAGATTTTACTTTTGGTTGTTGATTTTGTTCTTTATCAGGCAAATAATAAACCCTTGAAAATGGTGGTAATGAATCCTCGGGTATCTCTAAATTCTCCATTAGATATCTCTTAAGCATATCTCTAGGTGTTACTAACTCGAGTCTTGGAAAGTTAATTAACCTTAAATTATTGCTACGTGAGTTGTTCTCAAGCATTTCAATCTTCTTCCTTAGGTTAATATTGTCTTTAACTAAGGTCTCTTGAATTTGTTTCGATGATTCAATTTCTTTCTCTATTTTTTGAATAGATGAGTTAGAAGTTTTTGTTTCTTCTCTTAAGTTCTTCAGTTCCTTATTGTGTTCCTTAATTTTCCCTTCAATTTGTTGAAATGTGGGAGTAATATTTTTAACAAAACTAGCCATTAAGTCCCAAATAGATTCTAAAGTAACTTCTGCAGGTTTAATCAGTACAATTGGAGTTTGTGTAAGTGTAAATTGCTCACCGTCCTGAAGTCCTTCGAGGGGGGGGGGGGTGTCTTCTGTCCTTCCCCCTCATATTGAGATGGTGTTCCCCCAGACATCTCCATGGGGGCCCTGGAAAGGTGGGCCCCAACCTCCGAGCTCTCCAGTGAATCCTTCCTTGCCTCTGGAGAGGAGAAAGCCAGTGAATCCTGGGTTTCCCCGCCCCTGGGAGAGCTGGTCGTCTGGGGCTGCGGGGGCGGTGCCCTAACGTCGGGGCTCAGTGTAGTATCGGGCCCAGGAGCATCCACAACGGGTTCGCCTCCCTGTGTCCTCTGCGGGCCGCCATCCGACGTTGCTGTGACCTCCTGCATGCGCCGCAGGAGTTCGTGTATGTTCCCGAGACCCGGGGCTCCAGGACGCCGCGAGGCAGAAGCAGCACTCCGGCCCCGTCTCTTCGGCATCGCGGTAAGTAAAAACCGCTAGAAAAGTTCCAACGAATGCGATCCTGGGACACGCAGCTCAGCGCGTCCTGCTCTCAGATCGCCATCTTGGATCAGACCTTAGACTTAGTGGGGATGGGCGGACCCGCTTTGCCTAAGGCCTGATTGGTTCAGGCTTCTAGAGCCTGGGCCAATCAGGCCTTAGGCTTCGGCGGGATGGGCCGGGAAGGGGCGGGCCCGCTTCATTTCGACGAGGCGTGCCTGCCGGCTCAAGACGTGCAAGACCCATCTAAGAACAGGTTTGGTGGAGTGGGGGTTAGCGCCGGGGGGGGTGCGTCTTCGGGCAGGAGGGATTGGGCACCCTCCTGCCAGCTATCGATATTGTCGGGGGGGAGGGGGGATCGGTAATGTCGGGGGGGGGGGGGGGGCGGTCGGTAGTGTCGGGGGGGTGCGTCTCCGGGCAGAGGGTTTGGCCACCCTCCTGGTCAGGGGGCCGCGGCCCGCTATACTTATAGCGGCAGAGAGATCCCTTGCCGCGATAAGTGTAGCGGGCTGTTTCTAATCTAACCCGTTTCTCTAACCCGCGTCTGTAACATGGACGCTGGTTACAGAATCGGGGTTTAGTTTAGGGCGATTCTGAATAGGACGCCTCTCCCGGGCGTCCTATTCAGAATCAGGGCCTAGGTGTCTTGCGGGCCTTGCCTTCAATATAGGCGGCCTGCCTGGGGAGCATTTTTTTAAAAAAACGTGCATCCCGATTGGCTGATTAGACAGCTGTAGGACGCCTACAGCTGCCTAAAATCGGGATGCACTTTTAGAGAATCAGGCCCCAAATTCCTAGACGCCTATAGATGCCTTTTATAGAATTGGGCCCTTAAAGCGGATTCGTGCACCGAACTTTAGGTGCCATTTCTGAATGGAAGCCTTTGTGGCTGGTTGTCATCATTATACTATTTTTTTTATTGTTTATGTTTATTAAAATTTGACATCCCGCCAAATCTTACAAGTTCTCAGTGGTTTTACGTAACAAAAAATTCAATAAAAATGAGAGAAAGGAACGCCATCAAAAAAACTAGGACAGTCCTAAAAGAAGATACAATCATAGAAAAAAAAAATAAGAATATGTAAATAAGTATGTCCTGGCATCTAAGCGATGTCTGATAACCTTTCAATTCATGAATGTGGTCAGCCAGAAAGAAGTCTGTTCCAAAAGCTAGCTGAAAAAAAAAATAGGTTTTTAACAACGTTTTGAAGGCCGTAAAATTTGCATCAGAACGAATATTATTTGGAAGTTGGTTCCAGAGACTTGGCACTAAATAAAAGAAAGCCTTGTGGTGCGTAAACTCCCATCTTGTTAGTGAAACTGCTGGCAGGCCCAATCTATTGTCTTGCAATGATCTTAATGTACGTTCTGGAGTATAAGGAATAGTCGGTGAGTTCAAATAACTAGGCTCCATCGTATGAAGTGCTTTATGAGCAAGTAATATTTGTAATTGAATCCTAAGACTAACCAGTAATCTTATGGCTCCAGAAAAAGGAGGACGGATTGGGTCATCCGGGTTTTTCTTCCATTGCTTTCACTAGAAGAAAAACCCAGATGTCATAATCCATCCTTTTTCTGGAGCCATATGGTAACTCTACACATGTCTGCCTGAGGCAGAGAGAAGGCTTATCTGTATCAGAAATCTACCTTCTCTTGGCATTTGTACACAAATATGGGTGGCTGAGTTATTTCAATGACAAACTGTTTCCTTCCTCTTTTGTTTACCACTCACAGAGCAAATTCCTTTACACCTGGGAGTCGCTCTTCAAAGAGGGGGAGATTACAAAGAGCTAAAGTCCAGTTCAGGGCATTCAAAACTGAAAAGCCCAAGACAAAAAAGCTTAATCCAGGCATGGAGAAAGCTAAGCTTTGTTTCTTAATGTTTTGTGACAGTGATCAGTTGCTTAATATATTTATTAACTGCTTTTTTTCATGAAGAAATTCACCCAAAGCAGTTTACAGTACATTGAATAGTAATCAGGAACTCTTAAGTGTTTTCCCTGTCTGTTCTGGCAGGCTCACAATCTGACTGTGGTGCTTGGGACAAAGGAGATTTAAATGACTTGTCCAGAGACACAAGACTGGGTCAAACTCACAACCTCAGGGTGCTGAGTCAGCAGTTCTAACCACTAGGCCACTCCTCCCTTCCTTTGGTGTTTTGGTATTTCAAAATGGGATAATATTTTAACTAGTAGAGTTTTTAGGATACTCCCTAATGAATAAACATAAAATGGATTTGCATTTATTTATTTATTGGGATTTAACTGCCTGTAGGAAGAGATTCGTCCAAGGCAGTGTACCTCTTTTCTATGCAAATCTATTTCATGCATATTCATTATGGATAGGCTGAACATTCAGTGGCTTAGTAAGGGGGGCGAGGGATTGGTCCGCCCTGGGCGCCGACTTGGTGGGGGCACCGGCACGTCTTCCCTGCCCTCCGACACCTCAGACACCAAACGTTCCCCCCAACTTCCGATCTCCCAGACCCCTCCCACAAAATCCTGGTGTAGTGGGCTGGGGAGCATGGATCAGACTCTGCCAGCTCAAGAACCCTCCACCCCCCACCTTTCATCAAAAATCAGGCAAGAAGGATGCCCACTTCCTCCTGCTGTGAAGGGCCAATTCTTCATAATGACAGCCCTTCCCCCTCCCAGTGCATCCTGATGGTCTAGTGGGCTGGGGGGGTTCGGATCAGACCCCACCCAGCTGGAGAACCCTCCTCCCCAACAGATGAGCCAATTAGGATATTAGCCCCCCCCCTCCCAGTGCATGCCGGTGATGCACAGGGAGGAGCCTAAGAACCCAATTGGCTCAGGCTCAGGATGCACCAGGAGGGGGACGGGCCACCATTTTGAAGAGGCGGCCCTTCAAGATAGGAGGGAGTGGACATCTCTCTTTCCTGATTTTCAACAAAAGGTATGGGGGGGGCGTTGTTGTGGATGGAGGGTTCTTGAGTTTGGGGGGTCTGATCTGAACTCCCTCCCCCCAGCCCACTAGACCACCAGGAGGGGAGGGGTGATCGGAAGGCGCTTGGTGTCAGAGGGGATGTCAGGGGGTCCACAACCAATACCCCTCTTTTATCAATTCAGATCTGTAAATCAGCTTTGAAATGTGCTAAATCTTCTTTTACTCTTTATTGTCTCAAAATCAGTCTAATCTTGATTAAAGGAGGAAAAGAGCTGCGAGTGCAAGGCTAAGCAGACACGCTGGAAAGGGTAACCACCTGACTGGCTCAAAAACCTCCTGTCCCAACCTAATGACTGAAGTGTGTAATCACAACAGTCACTTTTTACTCTTTATATTTGCTGTGCGTGTTACATTCAGAAGTTATCTGGGTCGGGACTTTGCCTGGTTCCTTCTTGACGATGAGAGCTAGTTGGCGTTTCGCTATACAGCTGCGTCAGGGCAATGGACTCCTTCATTCGGCAGTACTATTACTCGCTCACAACGGCAAAGTATATATAATAATAATAATAACTTTATTTTTCTATACCGCCATAGGCAGGCGACTTCTAGGCGGTTAACATTGTAAGAAGGCTGGACATTCAGCGAGTAACAAGAGGTCTTAATGCAATACAATAATTCTGCATACAATACAATACAATGAGTCTGAATACAGTACAATACAATATATATATATTGTTGGAAGACTGAATTTGGTATATATTGTTGGGATATCAGGGGGTCCCAGTTTTGGCAGCGGGGGAAGGAGCAGGGGGGAGGGGGGGGGCGCTAATATTCAGCCCTTAACTGAAAAAGTGAAACCAGATAAAGATAGGACTGTGTTTTATGCAGTCCAATTTAAGAACTGGGACTTGTATACCACCTTTTTGTAGTTACATAACCTTACGTACAGGTACTTCAAGCATGTCCTGGTGGGCTCCTAATCTATCTAATGTATCTGGGGCAGAGGAGGATTAAGTGAGATGCCCAAGGTCACAACCTGAAGGTGCTGAGGCTGGAGCTCTAACCAATACACTACACTCTCCTCCCAAGTCATTTATCCGGTTAGGTGCTGAATATTGACACTTATGGCAGAATTTATTAAGGGACGCTAAATGCTAAAGATGCCTATTATATTCTTATAGGCCTCGTAGCGTTTAGCATGTGCTAAGTCCATTAGCACCTCTTGATCAATTCTCCCCTTAGCCGCATAAGAGCCAACTCCATCCCTGGACTAGCCACAACATATCTGGTTTTGACTTAGGCGGTGAAGTAATGCTGAATATCCCAAGGTAGCCACGCACAGGTGATTTAACAGGGCATCATTGGTTACCTCACATTGAATATCAACCCCTTGAATAATCTCATAGTTTCAGAGTATATTGGAGACTGAGACTTTATTGGACCAACTAACAGGCCTTGTACTGAAATGATATTCCGTATGAGTCAAAAAGTTATGGTGTCTGGACCCGCTCCTGTTTTGGCACCCAGACCCACTTCTGTTTTGGTCCCTCCCATGCCCTGCTCCCCCAGACCAGTTCCCTTCTCTTATGCTGATGCTGGCTGTGGCAGCTGGCCTATGAAGCCACATCCTGTTGGGACCAGGCAGCAGTGTCGGAGAAGGGAGGAGAGTGTTCATGCCGTATCCTATACCTTACTAATGGGCCAGTTTAGTTAAGCCAGCCCTGATGACACTGAAGGCTTCATGAGACATCTGATGAAGGGACCCATAAAGCCTCAGATTCTCATCTGAACCTGTAATTTTTATTGTTCAGTTGTACAGCTAAAAACATCCCAGTCTCCAAATGTCCTATCCATAGGATTTTGTATCTTGTTATGGCTCTTCTGGTAAGTGAGTATGGAACTATCTGCTCAACAGAAGGCAGCGGCTGAAAAGACAAAGGATGGCAAATGTAACCTGGCTGAAATTGATATACTGGCTTGCTTTCCACTTTTCTTGCTTTACAAACCTTCACTCAGGTGTGGTCCCATCCTTTTTAGAGTGCTCTGTAAAGTTTACAAGGATCCTGTGTTGATTAAGAACATTGGAAGTGTAAATTATAACATAACATAAGTATTTATTTGTATACCGCACAATGCCTTGCAGTTCTAGGCGGTGCACAGAAAGAATACATCAGATAAAAGATAGATAAAAACATAATAATAAGGCTCAAATATATTCCCTGTCTGTGCCAGACGGGATCACAATCTATGTTATGAACTCATATAATGAACACATGTAAATTAACTCATAAATCCCATGCTTGCTTTCCAGGTTGTCCAGGGTGTACTGGTTGGGTGGTTAACGAGACATTATACGGATGGCACCTTGCTGCTGTGGAGTGTAATGGTGGCCAGTGCTACAGGCATAGCTATGGTAAGAAGAGGTCCTTTGCTTGTAGGGTATGTGAGCTTGCATTGTACAGTAAGTCTTCATTCTGCTTCTTTTTATGCTCTTTGCCAAGGTACCACTTGTAGAGGGCTTGGGATCACCTTCTGTTTTGATATAAGGTGGTTCAGATGGTTCTGGTGTCTCTATTCTGCTCCTTGTTAGGCTCCTTGCCAAGATACCACTTGTATAGGGCTTGAGATCACCTTCTGTGTTGGTATCAGGTGGTTGAGATGGTTCTGGTGTCTGTATTCTGGTGGTGTCTTTTGCGAACCAACGTTCCAAAGTGGTTTGATGATGATGAACTTTATGAACTTTTCTAAAATGTTCAATAATATTATTGAATAAGTTAACACACCTGTTAACAAGAGCTATATCGGGGTACCACTTCTCTACGACTGCCTGTGTTTTTCACCACATGCTGAGCAGATCCTTGATTTCAGCTGTGGGTATGGTACCTGCATCTCCCTCTTCCTCCCCTGAAGAAATTTATTGGGCTATTTCTTTCTGCTGCTGCTGGTTGAGGTGCTGAAGCTCTTCTATTGTCAGCTCTGTCTTGTGATCATCCACTAACTCGTTGACATCCTCTTCGCTGACTTCCAAACCCATGGACTTGCCCAGAGATACGATGTCAGGAACAACAGGTGGTTCTTCAAAGCCTTCAATGTTCCTTTCAGCAACACATTCTGGCCAGAGGTTTTTCCAGGCAGAGACCAATGTTCTCAAAGACACTTCCCTCCATGCTTTCTCAGTGATTCTTAGGCAATGAAGGATATTGTAGTGATCCTTCCAGAACTCTCGCAGAGTCAGTTCCATTTCATTTGTAACATCAAAACATCTCTGGAACATAGCCTTGGTGTACAATTATTTGAAGTTTGAGATCACCTGCTGATCCATTGGCTGTATAAGAGGAGTGGTATTAGGGGGCAAAAATTTGATCTTGATGAAGCTATATTCACCTATCAAATTATCCTGCAGCCCTGGTGGATGTGCAGGAGCATTGTCGAGGGCAAGGAGAGCCTTGATCGGGAGGTTTTTCTCCTGCAGATAAGCCTTTACATGAGGAGCAAACTCCTCATGTATCCACTCAGTGAAGAACTGCCTGGTAACCCATGCTTTCACATTCGATCTCCACATAACATTAAGTTTGCTTTTCATGATGTTATTCTTCATAAAGACCCGTGGGTTTTCTGAATGGTATACAAGGAGAGGTTTGATCTTTTAGTCCCCACTAGCATTACAACACACCAAAAGAGTAAGGCGTTCTTTCATTGGCTTATGGCCGGGTACAGACTTTTCTTCCTTTGAGATGTATGTTCACCTGGGCATCTTTTTCCAAAAGAGGCCAGTTTCGTCACAATTGAACACTTGGTTCGAAACACAGCCCTCACTGATCACAAACTCCTTAAACTCCTTTACAAACTCTTCAGCTGCTTCATGATTAGAACTGCTGCCTCCCCATGCATAACAATGCTATGGATCCCAGCCCTTTTCTTAAAGTTTTCGAACCACCTTCTACTGGCTTTAAACTCCTCCTTTTCCTCAGTAGTATGAGGCAGGCCTTTCACTAAATCTTCATGAAGAACTTTGGCTTTCTCACAAATGATTGTCTCTGAAATCACATCACCAGCAAGCCGTCTTTCATTAATCCAAATAGAGAGCAGTTTTTCCATCTCTTCCATGCTTTTTGATCTCCTAGAGGTCAATGTAGTAACCCCTTTGGCCACATTAGCTGCTTTGATAGCTTCTTTATTTTTCAAAATTGTACACACAGTCGATTTAGGCATCCCAAACATAGCAGCAAGATCAACCACACGTGTACCGCTTTCATGCTTAGCAATAAGCTGTTTCTTAACTTCAATTGTAGCTCTAACAGCTTTCCTCTTGCTTTTATTTTCCGCTGGACACATGGCTAATATAGGTGGCCTGAGGGCTGTGCAGGAACAAGATCGGACCCACGTGGCAGAAACAGCAAGACCAGGTCCCCCTGGCAGAGGCAGCAAAATTGGCTCAGTGGCAGAAACAGCAAGACCAGGTCCCCCTGGCAGAGGCTGCAAGATTGGGTCCTCTTGGCAGAGGCAGCAAGATTGGGTCCCCCTGGCAGAGGCAGCAAGATTGGCTCAGTAGCAGAAACAGCAAGACCAGGTACCCCTGGCAAAGGCAGCAAGATTGGGTCCCCCTGGCTGAGGCTGCAAGATTGGGTCCTCTTGGCAGAAGCAGCAAGATTGGGTCCCCCTGGCAGAGGCAGCAAGATCGGGTCCCCCTGGCTGAGACTGCAAGATCGAATCCCCCGTGGCTGAATTAGCAAGATCGGGCCCACCTGTCTGACACAGCAAGATCGGATTCCCCTGGAAAAAGCAGCAAGATCGGTCCCACGTGGCAGAGGCAGCAAGATCCGAACAAACAGGAACTGCAGCCATTGCTCAGCCCAAAGCTTTCCTCCCAGGCGGAAACAGGAAGCTGTGTTAGAGGGGAAGCTTTGGGCTGAGCAACGCGGGTTCGGATTCCAAAGCAACGTTCGGATTCCGAGACAAAATTTACTACCAAAAAAAGTTCGGATTCCAAAACGTTCGAGTTCTGGGGCGTTCGGATTCTGAGGTATCTAAAAAAAGGAAGTTTTACTAATAGGTTATTTTTAACATGCCAGATGTTGATTAGTGCATTGCAGGGAGGATCCTGGATTCTCTACAAGGAGAACTGTTCCTTCAGTTGGTAATGGAACCCATGAGGGAAGGGGTCATACTGGACTGCTTACAAATGGGGAAAGTGTTTCTGATGTTCTGGGTGATCATCTGGCATCCATGATCACTGCATGGTACAGTTTAATATTGAAACGGGTATAGAGAGTGCTTATTCAAAAGTAAAGGTTCTAGACTTTTAAAAGAACTAACTTTGTTCAGATGGTGGATTAGGTCAAGGAATTGGTATCTGGATGGGAACGTCTGGAAGGAATAGAAATCAGTGGGCAAAACTGAAAGGAGTTATTGTAAAGGCAACAAACCTTTTTGTGAGGCAAATAAGTAAAAGTAAGAGGAAAAGAAGACTGTAGTAGTAGTTGAGAAGTAGTAGTTGAGAAGATAAAGAATAAGAGGTTAGTGTTCAAAAAACTGCAAAAGATTGCAGAAAGAAGACAGGCAAAAATATCTGGAAAAGTTAAGAGAGGCTGGTCAAGTAGTCAGGAAAGCAAAGATAAAACTGGAAGAAAAAATAGAGACAAGATGTTTTTTAGATACATGTACAGTATATCAGTGATAGGAAGAAGTGCAAATGTGGTATTTTGAGACTCAAAAGTGAAGTAATATGTAGAAACTAATAAAGAAAAGGCTGAATTGCTTAACAAATATTTCTGTTCTGTGTTCACAGCTCAAGCGCTGGGAATGGGACCGCAGAAGACAAACGCGAATAGGGATAGAGTGGTAGACCCTGATCAATTTTCAGAGGGTTGTGTTCATGATGAGCTAACTTAAAGATAGACAAAGCGATGGGGCTAGATGGTGAACATCTGAGGGTGCTGAAGGAACTTAGGGAAGTTCTGGTGGCTCCGCTGACTGACCTATTCAATGCTTCTTTAGAATTGGGAGGACTGGAGAAGGGCGGATGTAGTCCCTCTACACAAAAGTGCAAGTTAGGAAGAAGTAGAGAATTACAGGCCAGTAAGTCTGACTTCTGTGGTAAGAAAATTAATGGAAACACTTTTAAAACAGAGAATGGTGAAGTTTCTGGAATCTGGTGGATTACAGGACCAGAGGCAACATGGATTCATTAGAGGTAGGTCTTGTCAGACAAATATGATCAATTTCTTTGACTGGGTGACCAGAGAATTGGATAGAGGGAGTGCATTAGATGTGGTGTATTTAGATTTTAGCAAAGCCTTTGACAGTGTTCCACACAGACGTCTAATAAATAAGCTGAGTGCTCCAAAAGTGACGGGCTGGGTCAAGAATTGGTTGAGTGAAGACAATAGAGGGTAGTTGTTAATGGACATTGCTCTGAGGAAAGGGATGTTACCAATGGTGTGCAAGGTTCTGTTCTTGGGCCTGTCATAAGCGATATTGCTGAAGGGCTGTCAGGTAAGATTCGCCTCTTTGCAGATGATACCAAAATCTGCAATACAGTAGACACCCCAGGCAAAGCTTGAAGAATGGTCTGAAATTTGGCAGCTAAAATTTAATGCTAAGAAATGGAAGGTCATGCATTTGGGCTGCAAAAACCTGAAGAAACGGTTCAGTTTAGGGGGTGAAGAACTTATGTGCATGACAGAAGAATGGGACTTGAGTATGACTGTAAGTGATGAACTTCAGTTGGCCAAACAGGTTAAAAAGGTGACAGTGAAAGGTAGAAGGATGCTAGGGTGCATAGAAAGAAGTTTGGCCAGTAGGAAAAAGGGATTTATTGATGCCCCTGTATAAGACTCTGCTGAGACCTCATTTAGAATATTGTGTACAATTCTGGAGAACGCACCTTCAAAAAAATATAAAAAGGATGGAGTCTGTCCAGAGAAAGGCTACTAAAACATTGCATGGTCTTCGTCATAAGGTATATGGGGATAGACTTAAAGATCTCAATATGTATACTTTAGAGGAAAGGCGGGAGAGGAGAGATATGCTTTTCCAGTCCAAGTATTGTCCATTTACCCCCACCCTCTGCTTCCTATCCGCCAACCAGTTTTTAATCCACATGAGTATTTCACGCTCAATTCTATGGCTCGCAATTTTTCGAAGTATTCGAACGCCTTCTGAAAATCCAGATATACAATGTCAACCGGGCCACCCTTGTCTATCTGCCTGTTTCCTCCCTCAAAGAAGTGCAGCAAGTTCGTCAAGCAAGATCTTCCTTTGCTGAAGCCATGCTGGCTGATCCTCATCAGATTGTGTCCGTCTAGGTCAGGGGAAGGCAATTTCTGTCCTCGAGAGTCACAGGCAGGTCAGGTTTTCAGAATATCCACTATGAATATGTATGAGATGGATTTGCATGCACTGCCTCATCGAGATGCAAATCTATCTCATGCATATTTATTGTGGATATCCTGAAAACCTGACCTGCCTTTGGCTCTCAAGAACCGGATTTGCCTACCCCTGGTCTAGGTGATCAATGAAGCGGTCCTTTATCAGCGCCTCTACCATCTTTCCCAGTCAGACTCACTGGTCTGTAGTTTCCCAGATCTCCCCTCGAACCTTTCATGAAGATCGGTGTAACATTTGCCACTTTCCAGTCTTCCGGAATCCTTCCCGATTTGATCGACAGATTGGCTATTAGTTGAAGCAATTCAGCTATAACCCCTTTAAGTTCCTTGATTACCCTCGGATGGATGCCGTCCGGTCCAGGGGATTTATCATTTTTAAGTCTATCAATCTGCCTGCATACCTCTTTTAGACTGACCGTCAACCCAGTCAGTTTCCTGTCTTCATTTCCTACGTATAGCCTGTCAGTTTCCGGTATGTTGTGTATATCCTCTTCGGATTTAATTTTGTCAGACAGACGAGTTAAGGTTTCCAGAATAGCTGAAGAAATGGGCATCTCAGCAGGTACAGTTTGGAAAATAATTCATGAAATGGGCTTGTCCAAGGTTAGTGCAAGATGGGTTCCAAAAATGCTAACGCTGTGTCAGAAGGCCAAAATGTTCCAGTGCTGTTAGGAGAACTTGGAGATACCCCATTAAGACCTAGTGTATTTTTTTCATCATTTGGTGACTGGAGATGAGATTTGAGTTTATCACAGAGATGCTGAGTCCAAATTGGAGTCAATGCAGTGGATGCACAGGTCATTCCCCACCCTATAAAAGTTCAGAAAAATCTGTAGGCAAAGTCATGGCAACTGTCATCTGGAATGATAAAGGACTTTTGTTCTGGATTTCATGTCACACAAGACAACCATATCCAGGAAGGGTTCGCCAACAGGGAGTCAATCAAGAAGAAAAGATGAGGAAAACTCACAGCAGGCTGCCATCCGAGAGTGTGGGTTTCAGCAACTGAACCATCCACCCTACAGTACTGACCTGGCTCTCTCATATTATTTCCTGTTCTGAGTTTTGAAGAAACCTCTCTGTGGACAGCGGTTTTTAAGTGATGAAGACTTCAAGGAAGGTGTTTCATCCTGGTTTGAAGGTCAAATAGAAGAATTCTTTTCAGGGGTTAAAGTTATTGCAGGAAAAGTGGATGAAGTCTATGGAGCTCTACTGAAAAATAAAACAAAATTTTTTTGAAACCTCTTTTATTTCCTATTGAGGTAGATAAATTATTGAACGCTTCTCATAGCTTTGTATTACCAGAAAAGATAAGCGGAGTGACTTTATTGCTGTGCATATTCTAATGTTAATAGAGCAATGTTGGATTACCCATACCTCTCACCAGCCAGCACAGCATATCAGCTCGGGGTTCTGACTCATGCTGATTTTTTTTTCCCATGGATACAGCATTAGAAAAAGTCTTTTAGAATAAGGTCCTTTATGTTTACTTAGTTAATAATTTAAAAGGAAGTAGATCTAAAAAAGTTCATCGTGGCAATTAAAGTGATGGCTATGCAGGCTGTCTAGGAACTGCTAATGAGGCTGCACCCAAGCTCTCAGTATCGGCCTACAAGAACTCAGAGTCCAAGGGTCAGAGAAGATTTCCTATGGCATTTACTCATAGAGAAATTTCACCTGTGGTGCGCTGAGTTCAAGTTCTCTTTTAATGCTGAGAGAATGTATGCTACAATTGTTTCTCAGAAGAATATTAGCAATGGGAATTTCGCAATTGAAAAGATTTCCATTGATCCTTCTACATTTATCTGGGAATTTAAATTTTGTAATGTGGGAGAATGTGGCACAGTGGTTAAAGCTACAGTCTCAGCACCCTGAGGTTGTGTGTTCAAACCCACCCTGCTCCTTGTGACCCTGGGCAAGTCATTAATCCCCCCATTAATCCAGGTTGATTAGATAGACTGTGAGCCCACTGGGACAGACAGGGAAAAATGGTCAAGTACCTGAATAAATTTATGTAAACTGTTCTGAGATCCCTTGGGAGAACAGGGGGAGGCAATTCCGGTCCTCGAGAGCCGGAGCCAGGTCAGGTTTTCAGGATATCCACAATAAATATGCATGAGACAGATTTGCATCTCAAGGAGGCAGTGCATGCAAATCCATCTCATACAACATATTCATTGTGGATATCCTGAAAACCTGACCTGCCTGTGGCTCTTGAGGACCGGAATTGTCTACCTCTGGTATAGAAAACTAAATAAAAAAATAAAATAAATTAGTGGTGTCTACTACTACTATTTATCACTGAAAGGTGTACGCAGCACTGTACATTTTGACTTTTAATTGCTCAGAAGAGCTTACAATATAACCACCAGTCCAAACAGTGAGGACACAGTAACTTAAAAACAAATAATTCTTTGTTAGACTTTTTTTATTGGCACTGATAAATTAGTTAATAAATTGACAAATATTGTTAAATTATATCCAACAGATACAGAAATACAGAAGTAGCTGGGGAGGCCCAAGAAGGGGCGAATCAAGGGGGGGGAGGCCCAAAATGACATTTACTTCCATGATACCTCTCCCTTCCGTCACATTTAAATTAGATACAAAAATAATGAACAAAAGCTCCAGCATGCGGAGCTAAGCATCCTCTAAATAAAACCCTAAGCGCGCATGCACACTTATGATGCCGTGATCCCTGATGCCGTGATGTGTGCTTCCGTGCCGCACATGCGCACTGCCTGCCTTCTGCCCCAATCTCTGACGCCGGCTAACTTCCTGTGCTGCCACTGCCGGGACGCCTCTTCTCACCCCCAGACCAGCAAATGCAGCAGCCGCGGTTTCATCTTGCAGCCGTGGGGCATTCACTAAGCCGGCCCACTTCGATAATGCGAGGTGGGCCGGCCTAGCAAAAGCCCCGAGGCTGCCCAGGCTAGCAAATGCTGGACAGGGGGAGCAGGGAAAGGAGAAGGGGTACTACTGGACAGGGGGAGCAGGGAAGCGGTGCTGCTGGACAGGGGGGGAGGTAAGAGGATGGGGGAAGGGCTGCTGCTGGACAGGGAGAGCAGTGAATGGGTACTGCTGGACAGGAGGAAGGTAGAAGGCTGTTGCTGGACAGGGGGAGCAGGCAAGGGGGGGGGGGTGGACATCTGAGGAAAGAGAGAGACAGAAAGAAAGAAAGACAGACAGCAGCCAAGGAGAGAGAGAGAAAGACAGACACAAACACACATCTATTCTAGCACCCGTTAATGTAATGGGCTTAAAGATTGGTGATTCTATAATGGGCACCTAATTTTTAGAGAATCGCACTTAGTGCCACACTAGTCTGTGCTGATTTTTTTAGGCGACATGTATAGAATCAGGCCCTGTCTATGCAGATTCAAAGAGTCTCTTATGCTGTTGAACGAGTCTCTTTCTGGATCCTAGTTTCAGCTCCCTCAGTATAGAAAACCATATTTTCTGAGAAATCTCATAATTGAGACACTGGGTTTTTTCCTTTTTAAAAAATTCTTTATTTAATTCTTTGAAAATAATTACAAGTAGTACAACACTTGCATTGGTAAAATGAAAGAAATACAAAACAAATAGGCAAAAATATCTTTAAACAAAATACATTTACATTCTCCTTAGAACTCAATTAGAATCATTAGGGGGAGCAGCCCATATTTGTGACTTTAACTATCTTATAGAAGAAAAAAGTAAACAAATTAGACAGGCATTGACGAGTATAACTCCTTTCTATAAATCTTAAACCCTGGCTAGGCAACTTCATCAAACTCTCCTCATCCAACTTAACTTCAGAAAACTAATAAAAACAAACCTGTTCAACCGATTTGTAACCAAGAACCCTTAAACCCTCTACTGTACCCCTTTTCACATCTTCTTGTTTCCCCACATTGTGTATTTATGTAACCAAAATCCTCACTGTTATTTTTTTCTTCTCGCTGTATCCAAAATCTCCATTGTTATTTCATTCATTCGCTGACTGTCCAGCTCTTCTTGTTGTAAACCGCCTCAAACTACTATGGCTTTGGCGGTATATAAAAAATAAAATTATTATTATTTACTAGCTGATGCCCCGGCGTTGCACGGGTATTTAATTATAGCAATAACACTGTAAAATGATTCAAATAAAGATACTTTATAGTGGTGAATTAAAGTATTTTTTTACAGCTTAATAAAAAGTACAATATTCAAATTATAATGTGAAATATTTGACAAAATGAATACAATACAACTAACACAAAACGTGATTATAAACAACAATTTTAGTTTCACCTCCTGGAGCAAGAACATATAAATTCTTGGGTGAACCCACCCTTGAGCAAGCAACATAGAGTTGTGGGCCGCGAGACCCCCAGAACATATCACCCCAGGTAGTGAGGGATCTGCATACCAAGTTTCGTTCAAATCGACATGAATGGGTGAAATCTGAACAGTTTTGAACTTTGTTCCCTGAATGTGCTGCTCATGCCTATATTAAAACTGGTGTGCATGAACAATTTTGTTTTGCAGCTTGATACCCCCCTTTTATGTACACAATAAATAGATTTGATGTGGGGTGTCAGTTCTGAGACCTTTTTTTACCTAGGCGAATCTTTTCATAAGGATACATTACTAAATCTCAATAAAAAAAATAAATACGCAAAAATAAATAAATGTACGAGATATGAGGTGCAAAATCCAGAAATAATTGAATAACATACCTCCAGGAGGTACTGTAAACTTCCTAAAAGAAGCCTCGTTTGTAAAGTTTCATAACACCTGTATTCATTACCTTTCATTTGCATTATTTATTTATTTGATTCGATTTCTATCCTGTCCTCCCAGGAGCTCAGAACAGGTTACAAGCCAACATTCACAAATGTTACATTGAACAGTACATTTCGAGATACAATACAATATTATACAATACCATATACAATACACAATGTACAATATACAATACAATACTGTCATTCTGTAGATGGAAATGTCAAAACCTGCCTTTCAAAAGAAATCCAGATCACACCCAGTCAGTGGAATATAAGTTTATGGGGTCTAAACTGGAAGATCCACCTCTCTGATATCATAAAACACTACCATTGACTTTGTGGGAATTTAGCAATGAGATGCTGGACTGTATAAAGAGAGGCGTAGCCAGTAGAAGGAAGAAGGTGTTGATGCCCCTGTGCAAGTTGTTGGTGAGGCCCCACTTGGAGTATTGTGTTCAGTTTTGGAGACTGTATCTAGCGAAAGACGTAAGAAGACTTGAAGCGGTCCAGAGGAGGGCGACAAAATGATTGGAGACGTATGAGGAGAGACTGGAAGCCCTGAATATGTATACCCTAGAGGAAAGGAGGGACAGGGGAGATATGATTCAGATGTTCAAATACTTGAAGGGTATTAACATAGAACAAAATCTTTTCCAGAGAAAGGAAAATGGTAAAACCAGAGGACGTAATTTGAGGTTGAGGGATGGTAGATTCAAGAGCAATCTTAGGAAATTCTACTTTATGGAGAGGGTGGTGGATGCCTGGAATGCCCTCCCGAGAGAGGTGGTGGAGAGGAAAACGGTGATGAAGTTCATAGAAGCGTGGGATGAACACAGGGATCTAGAATCAGAAAATAATAGTAAATATTGAAGAACTAAGGCCAGTACTGGGCAGACTTGCACGGTCTGTGTCTGTATATGGCCGTATGGGGGAGGATGGGCTTCAATGGCTGGGAGGGTATAGATGGGCTGGAGTAGGTTTTGACGGTTGGAACCCAAACACAGTACCAGGTAGAGCTTTGGATTCTTGGCCAGAAATAGCTAAGAAAAATTTTTTAAAAAATTTAAATTGAATCAGGTTGGGCAGACTGGATGGACCATTCGGGTCTTTATCTGCTGTCATCTACTATGTTACTATGCTTTTCTCATGGATTGTGTCTAATTTGTTTCTGATTATTCAGGCTCTGATGACCACTGTATTTCATTTCTGCATTATTGCTCTTCCACTTGTATTTGCCCTTGCCACCTTGGGGATCATCACTGACAGCATTCTAACCAAGGCTGTTCCTCCATCTGATACAGGTACGATTGTAGAACAGCTGTTCTTTGTCCAGCATCGTTTTATTCAGATTTATTAACTGCCTTTAGGAAAAGATTACTCAGGTATAGCTTGACAAAGACAAGTTGATCTTGGGAGGCATCAAATTAGACCTTGCTATACCATTGTTATGCGAATTCCACTCATTACCTGTCTGTGCAAGAACTGAATTTAAATTGCTGGGCTTGCATTTGTTGTAAGATTTTATATGGTATATACCTGGATTATTTGGTATCATTGATATCAGCTTGTGTGTTGTTTACAACCATCAAGAAACTGCTGTTGGCATCTCCATCTTATCTACGGTGTCATTTGGTCAGCACTAAAAATTGTATGAAAAAGCTCCCAAACTTTGAAATAGCTTGCCATCTGAGATTTTCATTATAACCCACTTTGAGCCTGATGGTTAAACGGATATAAATGTTATAATCAAAATTAAACTTAAGGTATATTGTGGTATCAGTGTATGAATGGTAAAATGATCAAATGTCAGCATAATACACAATTAGGCCCTCTTTTACTAAGCTGTGGTAGTGGTTTCTACTGTGGCCTGGGGCGCTAAATGCTCTGATGCTCACAGGAATTCTATAAGCATAGGAGCAGCGTCAGAGCATTTAGCGCTCTACCACAATCTATTAAAACAGGGGTGTCGAGGGCCGCAATCCAGTCGGGTTTTCAGGATTCCCCCAATGAATATGCATGAGATTCATTAGCATACAATGAAAGCAGTGCATGTAAATAGATCTCATGTATATTAATTGGGGAAATCCTGAAAACCCGACTGGATTGCGGCCCTCGAGGAGGGACTTTGACACCCCTGTATTAAAAGGTTTAATTAGTGAGGTAAACTTGGACATAGATGAATTAAATCATGGTAATAGCAATAATATAATGCAGTGTCGATAACATACATGTAAGAACAGCTATCTACAACATTCATATAAGAGCAATATGACAGAGCAGTGGTTCCCAAACTCAATAGGCGCCTACCATTTTCAGGTAGGCATCTAGTCCAAAACGCCCATCACAAAATGGGCATGGTTAAGGGCAGATCGTGGGCTTGTAGGCACCTAAATTGAACTTAGGAACCGGTATTTAGGCCTAGCCACAATTCTAAAACGGCGCCTAACTTAAGATTGACATGTACTATGCGCCACGTTCCTCAGTGCATACATTTTAGGCACCTTTTACAGAATCAAGGCCAAAATTCACATTAAGCTAGTATTCTATGATGAGTGCTGTGCACTGAGCACCCTTTATAGAATGCCAGGTTAGCGCAGATCATCCTGGTTCCTAATTTTGGGCATCCTTGGTATGGATAGAATTTTAGCTTCAAAACACAGTTGTATCATTCATTACACATCAGAGTCATGTCCCCTATCAGAAATAAATTAATTATAAAATGCTATCATGATTAATAACTTCTGTGCCAACCATGGCACTAGTCAATGTCTGTAGCAAGTATGCAAAATCCTCCACAGTGAAGCAAATGGAAGAGCCTGACTCCATTTCATGAAACGATAATCCATGTACTATATTTACTTGTTAAAAAAAGGAGAGTTGTTGCCATTTTTGACACATGTGGAGGGGCATTTTCATTAGGATGCCTTAAATCTGAGTTTGGCCATCTTGGGAAAGGCATCCAGAAATCCTGTAGAGAAAAAGGTTCATTTTCAAAACTGCAATTCGTCTGTCTTTTTTGTTTGAAAATGTGTTATTTAGACGTTTGGGCCCTTAGTACATTTATCTTTTTTGGCCATTCTCGAATATAAAGATGTTCACATGAAAAAGGCATAATCTTTCCAATATCCAAGCAGCCAGCATTCTTAGCAAACTGTTCACAGACAGCAGAAGGGCACTCTAAGGATTACTGCAGAGAATGTCATTAAAAGTCCCATGTACAGATGTCACTATAACTTTTATTGTATGGTGAGCCCTCCAAAACTCACCCAAAACTTACTGTACACTCCTGTACACTACAACAATAGCTCTTATGCCTGCAGGTGGCATCTTTATGTGGGTACAGTAGGTTTTGGAGGGCTCACCATACAATATAAACACATTATAGTGACATCTGTACTTGGGACTTTTAATATGACATTCTCTGCAGTAATCCTTAGAGTAACCTTCTGCTCGGCTGTGCCAATATATGAAAGCTATGTGAATCTGTCATACACGCTGGACAGTAGTTTTTTTCACATCTTTGGGTGGTAGGAGGAGGGTCAGTGACCACTGGGGAGTCATATCTTAATCCTTCCAGTGGTCATTTGGTCACTTTGAACACCTTTTTAGCATTTATACACTTTTAAAACAGGTCTAGCTCCAAACGTCTAAAAAAAAGCCCTGGATGTTTTTTTAAGGTTTGATTATCCCTGCTGAGCATCCAAGTCCTAAGCCTGCCCTAAGCCCTCCATAAACTGACTTAGCGCTGCACTTCGATTCAAAAATTAAAAACCTTAGAAACCACTACTCAACAAACGACCCTAATGATCATCAAATAGCTAACACCCAAGGAAATGACATACCAGCAGACATGATCTGGAACTCCTTTCAAGACCTAAAATGGAGTGATTACACCAAACTATACAACAAATACTCTAAAACCTATTGCGTTCTGGACTCATGCCCCCCAGATATTATGAAAGCGGCACCATTACAATTCAAACTATCGCTGCTACAATACCTAGCCCACAACCTAATAAATGGGAAGTTCCTCTCTAATAACGGTCACATAATAATCACCCCAATTCTAAAAAATCACAAAGAACCCTCAGCCCTAATAACCAACTACAGACCGGTAGCATCCATTCCGTTTATTGTAAAAATCATGGAGGGACTAGTACACACCCAACTGATGGACTATCTTAATCAGTTCTCTCTTCTATACGAAACCCAATCCGGTTTCAGACCTTTATTCAGTATGGAGACAGTAATTGCAGCTATTTTAGACAACCTGCGCCTTCTGTTTAGCAGGGGCCTCAATGCATTGGTTATGCAATTTGATATGAGTTCAGCCTTTGACCTGGTAGACCACAGGAAAATGCTACAATGCCTAGACACCATTGGTATCAAAGACGAGGTGCTGAACTGGTTTCATGGCTTTCTTACATCCCGCACCTATCAGGTACGCTTCAATTATGAGCTTTCCGATACCTGGAGCAATCCATCCGGTGTGCCACAAGGGTCACCATTGTCTCCACTGCTATTTAATGTCTACATGCTGAGTTAATTGTAAGCTACTGAGCTTACAATTAACTCAGCTGGGGATAAAACTATTCAGTTATGCAGATGACTTCACGATTATAATCCCATTTGCTGACTCTATCTCGGAGACTTTTCCCAAGACTTCAGAAGTCATAAACATGATGGAGCAATGGATGACAAACTTCAAGCTCAAACTTAATTCAGAAAAAACAAAATTCTTCATTGCTTCACCACATCCGTTTGACACCAAAACACTTCTATGCATCAATGAACTTAATCACCCCATCCAGCCCACCATAAAGATACTAGGCGTAACTGTAGACCAATGCCCAGCCATGAAAGACCAGGTGGACTCCTTAATCAGAAAGGGTTTCTTCACTCTCTGGAAACTCAGATCCATTAAGGCTTATTTCGATACGTCAGCATTCAGAACCCTGGTCCAATCCCTCGTACTAAGTCAACTTGACTACTGTAACATTGCCTTCTTAGCTATTTCCCCAAAAAATATGCGACGTGTACAACTAATGCAAAATGCAGCGGTCAGATTAATCTTCGGACTAAAGAAATTCGATCATGTATCACCCTACTACCGATGGAAGCACGCATAAAGTTTAAATTCGCCTGCTTCTGTTTTAAAGCGCTAAACGGACTTGCCCCTAAATACATAACTGACCTTTTCTCCTTCTCTGCCAACAGACACAAGAGAAGCTCTCATTCCTACTTCGTTCCCCCCCCAGTTAGAGGTTGTAAACTGAAAAAACACCACGAACACCTTCTTTCACATCAAGCAGCATCATGGGGTAAAGACCTAGATCAACTGCTTTCGCCCACTACATATGAGGAATTCAGAAAACGTCTAAAAACTCAACTGTTCCTAAAGTATCTAGACAACTGACCCACTCATCTTCTTTCTCCTCCATAGTGTTTCCTCTATCCTGTTAATCTCTTTCTCCTCAACAAGGCATTTCCGGTCCTATTAACTCTCCTCTTCCCCCCTCTTAAATTCAATCAATTTGTACCTCACTTAATCTATTGTAAATCGCATAAAACTTAACGGTATTGCGGTATATAAACTGTTATTATTATTATAAACACGCCTCCTTTAGACACACTGGAGTCAAAATGACCAGAAATACATCTAGAAAGTCTGTTTTGAGAATGCCCACTTTGATGTTTTGACTAGTAAGATGTCCAAGTGCTGGTTTATGCTGTCTTTTGGACGTCTATCTTTTTTGAAAATGAGCCCCATAATATTCTGACTTCCCCCCCAATAAAAAGCCAAGCCCTGATGCCAACATCCGATTTGATTCAAATTCAAAGAGGCCTCTGTGTTTCTAGCAGCCAGTGATGGAACATTTTAGCTTCCTCCTGTAAGCACGCTCAATCTGTCAAGTATAGCTCTTGCTCCTAGGTTTAAAAATAAGCCATTTTCATTTTCTCTACTTCCAAAGTCTATTTTTACACAAACATTTCTAAAAACAGATTGTGATCTTGAGCCTGAGAAAATGAAGAAGAAGCCAGGTCTGTCTTGGGCTGCACAAATGAGTCAATATATAAATTTTATTTTTGGATGTCTTCTGATGCTGGAAGTTTTTGACAGGACCTGGTTTGGGTAACATTATCCAGAACAATTGTAAAAGATTTTTGTTTTTTTTTCCCACTAACTCAGGGGCCCTTTTATTAAGCTGTGGTAAAATTTGCAGTTACTATGGCTTAACATGGGACTTAAGAACATAAGAATCGCCACTGCTGGGTCAGACCAGTGGTCCATCGTGTCCAGCAGTCCGCTCCCGCGGCGGCCCTTAAGTCAACTAACTCAGTTAAGCCCTAACTGAGTCTATCCTTACCTGCATACATTCTGGTTCAGCAGGAACTTGTCTAACTTTGTCTTGAATCCCTGGAGGGTGTTTTCTCCTATAATAGCCTCCAGAAGAGTGTTCCAGTTTTCTACCACTCTATGGGTGAAGAAGAACTTTCTTACATTTGTACGGAATCTATTCCCTTTAACTTTAGAGATTGCCCTCTCGTTCTCTCTATCTTGGAGAGGGTGAACAACCTGTCCTTATCTACTAAGTCTATTCCTTTCATTATCTTGAATGTTTCAATCATGTCCCCTCTCAATCTCCTGTTTTCAAGGGAGAAGAGGCCCAGTTTCTCTAACCTCTCACTGTACGGAAATTCCTCCATAAGAACATAAGAATTGCCGCTGCTGGGTCAGACAAGTGGTCCATCGTGCCCAGCAGTCCACTTGCGCGGCGGCGCTATTTGAGTCTAGCCTTACCTGCATACATTCTGATTCAGCAGGAACTTGTCTAACTTTGTCTTGAATCCCTGGAGGGTATTTTCCCCTATAACAGCCTCTGGAAGTGCGTTCCAGTTTTCTACTACTGTCTGGCTAAAGAACTTCCTTACGTTCGTACGGTATCTATCCTCTTTCAATTTTAAAGAGTGCCCTCTCATTCTCTCTACCTTGGAGAAGGTGAACAACCTGTCCTTATCTACTAAGTCTATTCCCTTCATTATCTTGAATGTTTCGATCATGTCCCCACTCAGTCTCCTCTTTTCAAGGGAGAAGAGGCTCAGTTTCTCTAATCTCTCACTGTACAGCAACTCCTCCAGCCCCTTAACCATTTTAGTCGCTCTTCTCTGGACCCTTTCGAGTAGTACTGTGTCCTTCTTCATGTACCTGCAAGTTTAATACAGCCCTTAGTGGGGACTCCTATTTAGGTCCTGCATTAATGTTCCGGTTAGCAGACCATACTTGCTGGCATTTAATACAGAAGCACTTATCCCCAGATGCTATATACAACTACAATTGAGCACATAATAATAATAATAATAATTTATTCTTATATACCGCCATACCCAGCGAGTTCTAGGCGGTTTACATTAAATTAGATTAGGATCCGCATACACTTGTAGATTTACAACAAATTTATAGGATTTACAACAACTGTAGCCAAAACTTGGCAGATGAAAAGGGAAATTTACAACAAGTTTAGCCAACTTCGTAGATGAAGAGGGCAGAATTACAACAAATTTATCGGATTTACAACGGATTTTGGTCAGATTTGGTGGATGAGGAGGGAAGTGGGTAGGAGAAGCAGGGGGAGATAGGAGCTATCGTGAAGGAGAAGAGTCGGATAGGGGGCCCTGAGATTATCTGAAGGGTCAGTTAAGGGTCTTGTTTGCTGAAAAGGTAGGTTTTGAGTGATTTTCTGAAGTCGAGGTAGGTGGGGGCCTCGAGTATCATTAGGGCTAGCCATGGGTTCATCTTGGCTGCTTGGAAGGCGAGGGTTTTATCTAGGAATCTTTTGAGTTGACAAAGCTTTGGCGAAGGGAATGCGAACAGCTGAATTCTGTGGGATTTCTTGTTGGTACAGTGAAGATTTAAGTGGGGAGTGATGTATCTTGGCGAAAGACCATTTATCGATTTGTAGCATATGCATGCGAATTTGAAAAGAACTCTGGATTCGAATTGCAGCCAGTGAAGTTGGTTGTAGTATGGGGTGATGTGTTCCCATTTCTTCAGGCCATAGATGAGGCGAATGGCGGTGTTTTGTGCATATTCCAATTAGTGCGCACAACTTAATTAGTTAACAAGCTGGTCAGTGCCAATAATTGCCAAATAAAAAGTAATTATTGGCACTAATTAAAATTTATGCACACAACTTTCTAAGTATATTTTATAAAATGGTGCACATAAATTCTAATGTGTGGATCTCAAAGGAGGCGTGGCCAGGGGAGGGGCATGGCATAGGCATTCCTAAAAGTTAGATGCCTTGCTATAGAATATGCCCTATCCACGCACAATTAGGCGCAGACATTTATGCCAGGTTTTCAGTGGCCGCGCTTAGATGTTAATCCCAAGGACCGGCGCTATATATATATTCTATAAACCGTGCCTAACCCTGGATGCGATTTATAAGATACTGCTAAGTGTTTAATTTTTCAGCACCAATTTTGTAGGAGGCAGTAATTGGTGCTGTGTTAGCTCTACATTAACCAATCAGCAAGCAGTAAGTTCAGCACGCTACCTGGATAGCGCTTATGTGCCCATTCTCTGCTCATCCCTCATTTCCTTGAAGAAAAAAATACCACCTAGGGCTGAAGCAATAACTACATATTAAAGCACATGTTAAGTGCTTAATGCACCTTATTATAAAGGTCCCTAAATAAATATATTTATAGTTGCATAGCTATTTACATACATGCTCGCCTGTGCAATAAGCACTATAGTTCAATTTTTTGGCCCCACATCAAAACCCCAAAGGCTCAAAATATTCCACAAAAATCCAGGTCTTCAACCGTCAACAAACAAGCATAGAATATAATCAGACAAGCTTTTCATCTCTACAGGAAGCTTATTTCAAAGGACAGGAAATGAAATGGCGAACATCATTGCCATCTCCCATTTTGCTTCAAACAAATCCACATGTGTGGGTCTCTGTGATGAGGATGTTCCAACTTATGATTTGGATATAGCCAGTCCTTACAGCAGACTCTCTTTCTGTCCTTATCACCAGGTGCTATGCTGGGAATATGTGCATCTGTTCAACCGTTGATCCGCACGGTGGGACCAACCATCGGAGGCTTTTTGTACCAAAATTATGGACTCTCGGCCTTTGGCTACTTAAATTTTGTGGTCAATCTAGTTTTATTTTGTTATATCTTAAAAAGCAATATCCCTCTTAAAGTCAAGAAAGAAAGATGATGTAGATGGGGAATTTCTACTTTTTGAAGATATGCTTTCATACCTTTGTCTTGAGAATTCATTTAGTTATGGAGTGCAAAGAATAAATAAATTTTTGTTTGAAAACACAAAGGAATGTGCCAGTTGACCTGGGTGTTTTCATAAGAATTTGATTTGTTATTCTCAATTTATTGTTATAGGGTTCTCTGTGTTTGCCCAGCACCAGGCATCATTTGCAGTACAGAAAACAAATACATATCATAAAACTATGAAAAAATGAAACAATGCATTGATGCACTGCAAAAGGCTAATATGACCAAAGAAGGATCATATCTGTGGAAGCTGAACTCAAGGAAAGTAGGAAAATGCCAGGATGTCCATAATAAATGCACATGAAATTGATTTGCATACACTGCCTCCATTATATTCAGATCCATCTTGTGCACATTTGTTGTGGATATCCTGATATACCTGACTGTCAGGGTGTGTCAACGACAGCCATCAGGCGTGCGGTCAGGGCCTTCAGGGTATTCACCCCACACCCTAAAGGCCCTGAGGGTACAGCTCTGAATTTGATTGGTTGAGCAGGCAACAGGCAGATGATGCTCAGCCAATTAAATTCAGACCGGTACTGTCAGGGCCTTCAGAGAATCCCCAGTCCGAAAGCCCTGTGTTTTTTTGGGGTGGTTACTTTTTGTTTGATGCAATTTGACTGGTTGAGCAGGCTGCCTACTTCACAAATCAAGGTGCGAGCAAAAAGTAAACAAAAATATAAATTAAAAAACGCAAGTGTAGAGCTGAGGATTCACTTAATCCGCTGAAAACCCTCACTGCACACCACTGTATCATACCTTCTCCATTCCCCTACTCCTCTGGGTTTCTGTGTCTCAAATCTATGACTCTACAGGGTTTGGAAGTTGTATATTGCAGTTTAAGGATAAAATTCTTCATTTGCTGGTGATTATAACCAGCCTCAGACATAGTTGTGCTTTACAGTCCTAGATATAAGCTGACTTCATACAACAGACCTTCTATTAATCCACTCATCCGTCATTAGTTCAACAGCTTTCCACTTTGAACATAGAATGTGTTTTCTTCTGCTGGAATAAAATAACTGATGAGACTTTCCCTTAAAGAAAATGTTTCTAGAAATACTACTAGGAACTGAACAAGCTGTGACCAGCATTTCAAATAATAGGTCACTCTTCAAACGGATCTGCTGACTGACTAAGGGGGTGGGGAGGTCTGTTTAGCACAATGAAAGTTTTGAGACAAGCGCTAGCAATAAATTTGAGAGACTGAGATCATGTCCAACATGCCCTAACTTACAGGTGAGGTTCATTCTTGTCATGGTATGTACAAAACTTGGAGACATTAACCCATGAGTTACCCATAAAAATCCCTGAAGTAAAAATTACATCCCTCAGATATGGAAGATCAAAGCAACTAAATCTAACTGCTTAGTTTAATGAGTTTAATGCTGATAGATATGGGTCAAGAGGGGAGAATGAACATATCCATTTTCAACCATGCTGGTGAAGGCACTTTATCTTTGAAAATGAACTTTCAGGTCAGAGGTACTGAAAGTGCCCATTGACCTTGCACCTCTGTGGGTTATTCACAATTACCTTTGTCTTCAGAACATACTCCAGCACAGAAGAGCACTGTAACACAAAAAAGGCTAATTTCATCTTTTTTCCATGTATTATGAAGATTTCAAGTTCTAGGCCCTCTTTTACAAAGGTGCACTAAGCGTTTTAGTGTGGATTTAGCGCGCACTGAAAAGCATAGAAGCATAGAATATGACGGCATGAAAGGGCCACGGCCCATCAAGTCTGCCCACTCTAATGACCTTCCCCCCTAAGTTCTTCCTTGAAGTGACCCCACATGCTTATCCCATTTTTTCTTAAAATCTAGCAAGCTGCTGGCCTCAATTACCTGCAGTGGAAGATCAACCACTCTTTCGGTGAAAAAATACTTCCTGGTGTCGCTATGAAATCTCCCACCCCTGACTTTCAATGGGTGCCCTTTTGTTGCCGTAGGTCCTTTAAGGAAAAAAGATATCTTCTTTTACCTCAATCTTAGTAAAAGAGGGGGCAAGTTTCAAGTTTTATTTTAAAATTTGATATACACGCACTGTCCAATATTTCAAAGCGATTACAATTCTAAAATGGGAGGACAATAATGTACATGGACAAATTTCAGACAGACGTACAAAACTGGACTGGTACAGGATGGAAGGTTATAGCACAGAAAGAACATGTAGAGTTAACACAACCAGGAGGGGAAAAGGTAAAAATAGAAATGCATAGAACGGAGGTCAGAGAGTATAATGAAAAATTCAGCAGGAAAATAGAATGTATTTATTTAAAAATTGATATACCGTATATTACCTATACGGTTTACATAATAACAAACATACATAGTTCAATTATTGCAGAACAACATTGCTTTAAATATAGTCGATAAGCATCCTTACTAATTCTAGAAAGTTGCATGCCCATATTTACAATTAGCACACAGTGTATGCACAAATTATAGAATAATGCCAGTTTTTGAATTTTGTTGCAAAATTTAGGCCTCCTTTTACGAAACTGCGATAGCAGTTTCTAGCGCTGGGGAGCCGAAGTGAATGGCCCGCGCTGCTCCCGACGTTCAGCCACTCAGTGTGGCTATCGCAGTTTCGTAAAAGAGGGGGTTAATTTAGGGCCTGTTATACAAAGATGCGTTAGCGGCTGCCGTGTGGCAACAGCCCCGAAGCCCTTTAAATCTCTATGGGCTTCCGGGCCGTTATCGTGCTGCAGCCGCTAGCGCGGCTTTGTAAAACAGGCCCTTAGTAATGAACTGATAATTAGTGTTAACAATATGCCTTAATTAATTATTTTTATTTTATTCATTTATTTAGCCCATCCTCTCAAAGGAGCCCAGAATGGGTCACAAGAGTACATTCACAGTATAAGCAGGACAGACTTTGGTGGGAACCAATTAGCAGTTACACATATAACTGCCCTTAGTAGTATTCTATAAGTTGCATGCTCAAATTCCAAAGTGTGCAACTTCAAGAGGGGTGTGGACCTGGGAGGGGCGTGTCAGGCAGTTACATGCACCGGTTATAGAATACTAGCATTTATGCAACTAAATGCATACAGTCAAATGTGAGCATTTATGCCATTGTGCTAGTGTATGTGCTCACTCCTAAAGTTGTACTTAAGTTAGTATTCTATAATGCCTGCACAACTGCAATTACAGAATTTGCACATAGTGTACATCCTCATGTAGGGTTCCAGACTTCTGGATTTCCCCAGACATGTCCTCCTTTTTGAGGACATGTCTGGGGGTCCTGATGGATTTTCAAAACCCGGCACTTTTTCCAGATTTTGAAAAGCTTCCTGGCAAAATTGCGTTGGGAAAGGGCATGTGCGGATGCAACGCGGTGATGTCACGAGCTTTCGAAGGTAACCCTTCTTCTTCAGATCAGAAATAAGCACATGTTGACACATGTGGAAAACATGAAAGCATTTCAAGGATAGTTTCACAGGAAGAGGGAAGAGTGGGTGGGAGAGACAGAGAGGTGACAAAAGGGAAAGAAAGGCCAAATCTGTCCTGTCTGGTGGGTGTCAAAATATTTCATCACTTTTATTTCAAAGCTCTTGTGTTCTTGGATTGTCTTAAAAGTTCCCTTTTAGTATTCTTACCACAAAATCATTGGCGCAGTGCTGAGGTACTTGTGATCCACTTGAAATTTTACTAAAAGAAGTGGAATATAAGCTTACTGATAGTATTGTATAAAGAATAAATAAACCACATCTCCTGAACATTCATTAAGGTTATCCTGAAAACCTAAATGGTTTGTGGCCCTCCAGGGTTACAGTCTAACACCTCTGGGATAAATCACCAGCCTTTTGAATTGCTCGGAAATAACCTCCTGCTGCTTTCACTTGAAAATCTGCTGAATGAGAGGTGCTCAATTGTTGATGACTTGTTTAGTTGCTTTTTTTAAATACTGTATATGGCAAGGAAGAACAGCCAACTGGAAAGCGTCCAACACTGGAACTGTCTGGTTTCTTAGGTTGCCAGTTTCGAGTATTCAGATTTGAGACAGACATGGGAGAAGCCACTGCTTGCCCTGGAACGATGACATGGAATGCTGCTACTATTTGGGTTTTTGCCAGGTATGTGTGACTTGGATTGGCCTCTGTGAAGACAGGATACTGGGATATTGGTCTGATCCAGTCAAGGCTATTCTTATGTGAGCCAAGCATAGGACAATCAAGCCATTGTGACATCATTGATGAGTTGGCTCTTAAGCATTGGTGGAATGAGGCATTATGACATCACAATCTGAGCTCTGGAATGTTGCTACTATTGGGGTTTTTGCCTGGTACCTGTGACTTGGACTGGCCTCCATGAAGATGGGATACTGGGCTAGATGGACCATTGGTCTGATCCAGTAAGGTTATTCCTATGTTCTTATGAGGATTTGACAAGAATGCTACATAGTGGGACAAGACCTGCATGAAGCATTCTCATAGAAACATGATGGCAGATAAAGACCAAATAGCCCATCTAGTCTGCCCATCTGCAGTAACCATTATCTCTTTCTCTCTCCCATACCTTCTTGAATTCAGACACAGTCTCATGCACTGACACATTTATCAGTAATTTGCCAAACAGGGAAGCCATGAGTGGGTCTTGGCACAGGCCCATCTACTTTGCATGCAGGTCCACCCAACAGCTGCACAGCTGAAGACTCTCGCATCCTCCCCATCAACCATAGAAGACTCCTAGCATCTCTCATAGAAACATAGAAAAAAGCAGCAGAAAAGGGCTATAGCCCACCAAGTCTGCCCATTCCAAGTATCCCCTCCCCTGAATTTACTCCCTTAAAGATCCCACGTGAGTATCCCATTTTCTCTTAAAATCCGTCACGCTGCTGGCCTTTATCACCTGGAGTGGGAGTCTGTTCCAATGATCCACTACTCTTTCGGTGAAGAAGTACTTCCTGGAGTCGCCATGAAACTTCCCTCCCCTGATTTTCAGCGGATGCCCTCTGGTGGTCTTCTGACTCGATGCGTCCCGTGATGTACTTATATGTTTCAATCATATCTCCCCGTTCTCTTCTTTCCTCAAGTGAGTACAGCCGCAATTTTTTAAATCTTTCTTCATACGTGAGATCCTTGAGCCCCAAGACCATCCTGGTGGCCGTTCGCTGAACCGACTCGATCCTCAGCACGTCCTTTCGGTAGTGTGGTCTCCAAAACTGAACACAGTACTCCAAGTGAGGCCCTCTCCTCCCCTCCCCCCAGGCAATCAGAGGTCTTTTAACTTCTCTCCCCAACCCCACTCCTTAGTAACTTTTAAATCATCAGTTCTTTGCAGGCCTTCTCACAGGACCAAGTTCTCACAGTTCTTTGTGGGCCTGTTCACAGGAGCAAGAAGTTGCATCAGACGGAAGGCTTGGGGCCAGCATGGGCAGCAGGTATGAATCATTTCTCACTTCCAGCTAAAAAAACTAAGGACTTACAAGTAGGAGAGTAGTTAAGAGAACCCAATCGCTTGGGGGGAGGGAGAGATGGCAGATGGGGTGGGGTTCTTGTGCTATACCCCAGCCATGCAGGAAGTAAGCTACACAGGCCTCTCAGCCTGCACTGGGTACCAAAACGGGAGTCCCAGCCCATGAAGCCCATCTTTCCTGACTTTTGATATAATGCTTCTTGTTTTCTAAATATAATTTTTGAATCATTTTTCTGCATTGCTGATAATTCTGACTGATGCTTCCTGGCGTCTTTCCTTGCATTTGCTCCTTTTGTTTTTATTTTACAAAAAACACTAGAATGACATCACTAGCTCATCATTAAAAAATGCCACTTTATTTATATTAATATTTATTTCCTTTTCCAGAGTGACATATATCATTACAGAGCATGACAAATGCATCACTCTATTAAAGTTATGCAGCAATACAATTCCATCAATATCAGTCACTTGTGGCACTTTAATGTTTATTTAATTGATGTATTAACACATAATGGAGCTCCATGTTCAAAGGCACAAAAGCAGTAGATTACATGAAGGCGTGTTTTAAAAACTTTCTAAATACCCTTTCTGACTTTTTTGTTTTATAGTGCTTCAGGGTTGTTGTAACCATCTAGTTAAGCCCTACCCCCTTTTTTTTCCTCCACATTATAGCACTAGCGGCTGCCACAAGGCAAAAGCCCCGAAGCCCTTTAAATCTCTAGGGGCTTTGGGGTAGTTACCGCATCGGCAGCTGCCAACACAGCTTTGTAAAAAGGAGGTGTACGTTCTCAGTCTTCCAGGCTTCTCCACTTTCCCCCCAATTTTAAACTTTAATTTTTTTCTACTAATCCTCCAACACACATTACATCTCTTCCCAATTTAAATCTCTAGATTCCACCTCCCTTCTGCCACTTAACTAGCAAAAACTCACTACACACAGGATAAAAGAAATTGAGGGGTCCTTTTACGTGCCTTAGTAAAAAAGGGGGCAAATCTTCTACAATTGTTTAGAAATATGGGGGAGGGGGGAAACTAATGGATTAATTCAAAAGCGGATACTTCACCAGAATTCTACACCTCAGTCAGACTTGTTCAGACTTGTCCAAGAGGCATTTCTTGTTTATGACAATTCAGAACTTGCCTTCTAAGACTACTGTCTGATCATCTTTCTTACTATCCCCCAAGGTAGTAACTGGCAAGATGAAAGGCTCCTTATGTTTTCAATGCTATAGGATAAATTCAATCTAGGTCGGTATTTGTTGTTTGTAATGCAACACTCTTTGGGGAGAAATTATCAAGGTAGGCTGCTATTATGATGGGATATTTCCCTGTTAACCATATGAGGGAGCGCTGCAAAGTTCTCAGCCGAACCAACAAAACTGGGGCAGTCTACAGCGAGGGCTATACACGCAGTCCAGAGACTTTCCACTTTTTTTCATTTTGTGTTTTTCCAATGGAACACAAAATGTGGAAAAATCACTGTAGAGCCCTCGATGGAGACTGCCCCAACTTTATTGGTCAGGCTGAGAACTTTGCAGCGGCCCCTTGTAATAACCAGGCCTCGTTGCATAAAATGGAACCTATGCATGTTTTTGAATTATATAGTTTAAATCACACTGCGCCCTGGTTTTGGTTTATGTACAATCTTTAAACCAAATTCTCATTAACTGCAAAAAAAAAAAAAAAAAAAAGTAGTGTCTATTGACGTACGGAAGGAATGGTTCTAATTAGTGTTGAATGTTTCCTTTATGGAATATTTTTTAAATAGAAAATCTGCTTAGCAAAATAAAAGTCCAGTTGGTTTCTGGCATGGATTAATTTTTCCTGCTTTGGCACTTCTTTACCTTTAATTTCACGTTTTAAAACTTTCTATTACGGTTCGCAACACTGATCTTGGATTTCAACAAACCAGTTGGGTTCTCAGGAGGTCGTCCATGAATATGCAGATGTTCAGCCCGTGCAAAACCATGCATATTCATTTTGAATGCGTTTAAAACCGGAGCAGCTTGTGGCTCTCATGGACTGGAGCAGCCAATTCGCTGAATGATTTTCTGTTTGGAAAAAAAAAAAGGGAGAGGCTTGGAAACTCCCAGCCTGTTTTATCAAAGGTTATTCTTGTAGATGGAGAACGGAAAAGATGATTAGTCAGAGGCAGGGTTTAAGGTAAACACTGACTTATTTGCTTTTAAATCACTCAAGCACTTTAAAGTTCTATTGCCCACTTTTCCCCCTTCTTCCCTGAATCCTTGATTTATGAGCTGATACAATTCTGCCTTCTTGAGCCTGCTAAGCAAGTTTTCATTTGTTCTAATCATAGGTTTACAGTGTTTATCTTCCAGTCTGTGTGGAATTTCTGCCGCATCACTTTTGTTCTTAATGTTTTCTCTCTCTCTTATCATTTTGGACTTCCTGTTGCATGCAGATTGCAGTTTTGGACTTTGCTCACAAGTATGAGCCAACATAACAACAGGATAGATCAAGTTCTTTCCCTATAGGGTGTATTACAAACTGCATCATATACTTGGAAAATTAGATTTGTCTCACGAATGAGCCTGGGGCAAGTTACAGAAAATATTCAACATACCTTATACATATATAATAAAACTGAGAAGCCTGCCAACAATTCCTCCCTTTAGTATAACATTAAATTAAAAGTTAATGAAAAATAACATTTAAAACTTCTGATAAAGCCAAGTCCTCACAAAAAAATTATGTAACAGAATAAGGCTTGGGTTTGCTTATCCCCAAGAGAGATGGCTTTTCCATCATATTTAGCATAGAACTTGATATCAAGTCTAACATATAGCAGAACTGATTCAAAGGTCAACAATGAGCAGCTGAGAGGTGAACAAAACATTCCATATTATATAGAGTTCTTAATTTGCTGTGTAGATTTCTATATACAAAAAAAAAAAAAGAAGTCTACAATTACTTGGCAACTTTAAAAAGCATGGTTATATAGCTCCTTGACCAGTATTGTGTTCTGCAGTTGCATCTGGATGGGTGGGGTATAAGTGTCCTTCTCTTGCTCACATTATGTATCATAACAGTTTAAAACTATTGAAGTATGGGGATCTAGCTAGGTACTTGGGACCTAGGATGGCCACTGGGATGGCTTAATAGACCTTTGGTCTATCCCAGTATGGCAATTTATATGTTCTTATGATAACCAAGCATAGGGAAATCAAGACATTGTGACATCACTGATGAGTTTGGCTCTTAGGCACTGGTGGAATGAGGCATTATGACATCACAATATGAGCTCTGGAATAATATAACATAGTAAATGGCGGCGGATAAAGACCCGAATGATCCATCCAGTCTGCCCAACCTAATTCAATTTAAATTTTTTCTTCTTAAGCTATTTCTGGGCAAGAATCCGAAGCTTTACCCAGTAATGTGCTTGGGTTCCAACTGCCAAAATCTCCACTAAAACCTACTCCAGAACGTTGCTGCTCTTTGGTTTCTGTCAGGTACTTGGGACCTGGGTTGGCCACTGTTAGAAACAGGATACTGGGCTTGATGGACCTTCAAACTGTCCCAGTACGGAAAAATTCTTATGTTCTATTCTTTTGTGCTTTCACAAGATAAATGGTCCATTAAAAGGAGAATTAGTATCTCTTTCAGGAATGGACTACCTTAATCAAACTTTCCTGCCCTTTATCACGTCCCACACTCCTTCAACAAACCTGCACTGTTCCTTCCTTCCTTCATGACTTAAGTTTAGAAAAAAATACTTACCAATCTACAGACAAAAACTCTAGACCAGTTGTGATCCATGGAGGAACTGAAATAGGCATGTTATCTAACCCCATACTCAGTGATGCAATTTTGGCACAAGATTGTTATACACATGAGAGCATGGACAACACAAATTGAAATGCAATGTGAAAAATTACATCAGACTATGGCTTATGCCAGCATTCTTCCTACTTAAGACTCCAGGAACTAATGCCATGCCCTGTATAATTATGTGCTAAACACTCAGAGCTTCACTGTGTACGGTACCCCACCCCAAAGTCATTTTTAGGACCCTTGCCTCCCAGAATCATGATCACCCCAAACACAACCGCTCCCCAAATAATCTGGGTAAATGGAGTATTTGAAAACTGTTCTTCCTCCCTGCTGTTTTGAGTTTGTGGTTTTCAGGACCTGCTTTGCAACCCTTTGGCACCTCCAGAAACTACTTGCCAAGGTGACTACCTAGTCTTGTCTAATGGTTGAGCTAGCCCTGGCTGCACTTAACCTAAAATGTTAGCTACGTACATTGGAAAGACTGAACATGAGATAGTCAACCATATTTTCATTCTGCAAAATGATTTCTCTAATGCTATACACAAGAAAATATACCCTTACTACCAAATCTATTTTGTTCCTACTTCTTCCACCTTCAGGCTCTCATCATGAAACAGTAAGAGGGTTCTGTTTTCCAGTTTTATCAGTGCTGTGCCCATAACTCAGAAAGGTTATGTAAGAGATAAAGGGTTTAGAAAGAGTTTTCTAGAAGCTCCCCTGAGAAGTTGGGGGGCAGGGACCTGATCAGATTCTGAAGTGTATTACAGTAGTTGCCTGTTTTGAATGTCACATTAATGGATCTGCAGTAGATTTATTCAAGTTTAAACCATCACAAAAAGCAGTTGCTATAAAACCGGATAAGCTTTGTGCAGATTTTGTACATCCACTTATTTCACAGCCAAACATCCCACAAAGGCAGCATCTCACAATTAAACATCTTGCCAATTTAAGGCTTTGATAATATTGATCTAAAATGGGCCTATTCATCCATCCTTTTGGAGAAATATTGTCCCAGAGAAAACTATTGCTGTAATGAAATAAAGGTGGGAAATTCCCCAAGCTAGTGAAACAGTCTCAGCTCCAAACCTTGCTGAAAACTTAAGAGTGCTTCCAGTAAACACACGAACACTTCATGGAGTTCTAGCAAATGCTTTTCAGTTCACATTTATTTAAAACTTGACATTTAGACTTAAAATATTAAGACAGAACTTGAAGATATTCAAATAAATACAAATATAGACATATTCATATAGATATCAAAATAATTTAAGTGTTTTTCCACAGCTCCTATATAAATAGCAAATAAAAAGTTGCTTTGTGAAGCTGTGCCAGATCACGTCCATTGCAGCTTTCCTACAAGTCCTGGAAGGAGCCTTTGCTTTGGGTTCCAGACTGCCCAAACCCTCCTCCGCTTGCTTCTTTCCTTCACTTGGTCCATAACACGGGTCCCCATAGCTGGATTATCACCAGTGGAAAACTGAGAAAGCAAAAACAAGTGTGAGTACATGCACCATAATCATACCAACTCCTTCCCAAGAACACATTTTTCAAAAATCCTTTAGCATTTGCATAAGAACATAAGTATCGCCATACGGGGACAGACCGAAGGTCCTTCAAGCCCAATAGCCTGTTTCCAACAGTACCTGGCAAGATCCCAAAGAGCAGATTTTATGCTGCTTATCCTAGAAATAAGCAGCAGATTTTCTCAAGTCATGTCTTATGAGCTTTACTTTTAGGAATTTACCCAAACCTTTCTTAAACCCTGCTAAGCTAACTGCTTTCACCACATTCTCTGGCAACAAATTCCAGAATTTAATTACACCTTGAGTGAAAAAATATTTTCTCTGGTTTATTTTAAATCTACTATTTAATAGTTTCATTGAATGCCCCCTAGTTCTAGTATTTTTGAAATGAACAGAAAGAATGGGAGGACAGAAGCTATTTGTTCAGAACAATAAGGAGCTGTACTGTTAAGTTGTCTTTTGGGGAAAACCCAGATTTCTTTACCAGTTCATGTAGAATGCATCCTTTAAGAACAGACCTATATTGAGTCTTTTCATTTCTAAAAGAATCTGTTTCCTATGCTGGCTTTACTCCTGATGCCAGAGCAAAACCTGAAGAAACAGGATTTTACTTAAGACTGCCTCTCTCTTTTTACAGTCCAAACAAATTTGCAGTTGAACTCTAAATCGTGTATTCCTACTTAAGTCTTGCATTTGTATTCATTTAAAATGGGCCAGAAAAGTGCTCACGATAAATATATAGAATGGATACTTCTAGTGGGTCGCATTTAAGCCAGCTCTGTGGGTGCCAAGCACTCCCTCCCAATATTAAGCAGAGATTTGTCCCGATAATATGTTGGCTCCGTTTTAACAATTCTTTATTCCTCTGGAATACTAGTACTGGGCCGATTATACAAGCTTTCAGCCTGGGCCTTCACCCCAGGGGCGTTTGGGGGGTACCTAACCCTACATCCGGAGGGTTAATTGGCATCTTCAGATGTACTATTAAAAGCCCTTTTCTCTGCATCCCCCCACTAAAATCCTTATTAGGAGAAAGCATCAGGACAAGGTCACAAGGCAATCGGAAGAGAGAACCCCCAAAAGAGGAGCCAGGGCTGGTCCCATAGGGGCTGCTTTGTGAGAGCCAAGCCACGTGCCCCAGCGGACCACGTGCTTTCTTTCTTTCCCAGGCCATCTCCCGGTGCACCTAGAAGAGCAGAAGGAGGGTCACCTTGCAGACGCTCAGGGGCAGCGCTGGCTCTCGGGCCCCCCCTGGCGGGACCTGACGCGCTGGACGGCCTTCTTGTTCTGGAAGTCGATGAGGGCCATGGTGATGGCGGCGTTCCAGCAGCTCTCGTCCGGGCACCGAAAGTCCATCTCCTTGTCTTCCGTGGTGACGATGGTGAAGTAGACGTACTTGCCGGTGCGCTCCACGCAGTCCAGCTTCTTGATGCTCTGCAGCTTCAGCTCCTTGGCCTTGGAGCGCTTCTGGCCGTCGGCGAACATGCTCAGGCAGTCGGGGGTCAGCACGCACAGCTTCTTCTTCCAGAACTGCAGCAGGTTGTCGCTGCGCTTCTCCAGCTCCCCTTCCATGATCACCCGGGCGTCGGCTGCCGGCGTCCTCATGGTCCCCGCCGGGCTCCTGCGGGCGCTGCTGCGAGGGCGATCGGCGGGCGGGAGGCGCTGGGGCAGGCTGGAGCTGCGGCGGCGGGCCGGGTGGGCAGCCAGCGGGGCGGCGGGGCGGGCCGGGTGGGCAGACGGAGAAGCGCGATGAATGAGCGGCGGCCGGCGCAGACCGGGCGATTTAAAGCATGTGCCGCGGTGGGCGGGGCTCAGGAAGGCGGTGCCCCGGCCGCCCCCGCTGAGTCAGAGGCCGCGGGCACTTCCGCCTTCCAGGGCGCTTGACGAGGCTGCAGTGTCCGAAGGGAGCGGACACCCAGGGGCAGCAGTGGGATCGCTCCGCTAAACTTCTCCCGCGGGCCAGCCGTGAGCTACTGATTACTCATTGAAACTTTCATGTGCTCTTGTCATTCTCTCTTTCATTTCAATTGGGATCCTACAAGTGTTACAAAATTTGAAATCTGCTTCACCTTTTGGTGGAACTCAGTTGGTCTATATAAGAAATAGGAACAACTTGCCATGGAAAAACTTTACCCTCTTTCATTTAATTCAAAGAATCGCATGTGGCTGCCCATAAACTAAACTGAAACTTAGGCCAGTTTTAGCAGGCACTAGACACTAATACCAGCATTGAGCTGGCGTTAGTTCTTGGCGCGTAGTACGGGGTTAGTACGCATGGCAATGCAGCACGCGCTAATAACGCTAGCGCACCTTAATAAAAGGACCCCATATTGTTCTCAACCATTTTATTATTTTAATACTATTGGTAGTTTTTACGAGGGGTCACTGAAACGTTCTCAGCCCAACCAAGAAGAGAATGATGTGGAGCCATGAAGCCTACGAGTTATTCCTCACTTTTATTTCTTTATTTAGATTTATAGTGGTACCTCGGTTTACGAGTGCACCAGTTTGCAAGTGTTTTGCAAGACGAGCAAAACAATCGCAAATTTGGTGCCTCGTAAACCGAGCTTGCCTCGCTGTACGAGCGCCTCCCCCCCCTCTGCGATCTGGCATCCCCCCCACTCGTGTTGCCCCCCTCCACCGCGATCCTACTTCCTCCCCCCCCCCCCCCGAGCAGTCAATTACACCCTTTACCCGACTTGGCACCAGTGCCGGTGCCCGAAGATCACCCCTCTTCTGGCGCGGCCTGGGCTGGGCGGTGCATCGGAGATCCTCCTCCTTCTGGTCTGGGCTGGCTTTGAGCATTTGCGCATGCTCAAAGCCTTCTGGTCTCACTCTCAAACTCGGAGAGAGTGAGACCAGAAGGCTTTGAGCATGCGCAAATGCTCAAAGCCAGTCCAGCCCAGCCCAGACCAGAAGAAGGAAGATCTCTGACACACCGCCCAGCCGCGCCAGAAGAGGGAGGATCTTCCGGCACCGGCACTGGTGCCAAGTCGGGTAAAGGGTGTCATTGACTACTCGGGAGGGGGGAAAGTAGGATCGCGGTGGAGAGGGGGCAACGTGAGCGGGGAGGGGGATGCTGGTTCGCAGGGGGGGGGAAGCTGGATCGCGGGGATGGGGTTTGGAACAGTGTCGGATTCCTCAAGGGGGGGGGGGAATGGAGCAGCGCCGGTAGCCTCGTGGGGGGGGGAGGAGGTGGAACCAATCAAAGCAGTTTCCCTTACTTCCTATGGGGAAACTTGCTTTGATATACGAGCAATTTAGTTTACGAGCATGCTTCTGTATATCCCGTCCTCCCCAAAGAGCTCAGAACAGGTTACAGTTTACATTCACAGTGTTACAATATATGGTTTACATACAGTGTGTTGCACTATATCTTCATATAGGGTTATTCCATGTCAAGTGATCAAGGGCTCCCTGCATGACCATCACGGATTTTGATAAAACTTTATGCACAAAGTCCCACATGTATCAAACGAACTTAAAGTCTGGGATGCTGTTGGCCTCGATCACCTGCACTGGAAGCTTGTTCCAATGATCAATCACTCTTTCCGTGAAGAAGTACTTCCTGGCGCCTCCATGAAATTTCCCTCCCCTGAGTTTGAGCGGATGCCCTCTTAACACTTACAAAGATATTTATCACTACAAACTGGAAATGAAAGTAAATTATTATTAGCATAAACAGCCCCTGTTTCTGCCTCTATCTTCTGAAGGCTCATAGACGAAACCGCGCGAGACAATCACGCGGAGGATGTCAGCGTGCTGGATTTCAACACTATTTTAAAGCACTGTGTGTGTGGAACCCTGCCACTTTAGTTAGAAATGTTGGCACTCCCGTTAGGGGTGGGTGGGGGAAACCCCCCATTACAGAAGAAACAGCCTTTTCCCCTGATTTTTAGTGAAAAATTACTGTTTGCTCTGTAATGGAGGGGTCCCCCCACCCCCAATGGGAGCGGCAACATTTCTAAGTAAAGAGGGAGGTTCCCTCCCTCATCCCCCTCAGAGCACTTTAAAATAGGGTTGAAATCCAGCACGCCGATGTCCTGCGCATGATTGTCTGGGCGGGGTTTGTATGTGCGCAATTGTCTCATGCGCTTTTAATTGGAAGCCTCTCTGATGTCATGTCAGAGAGATGGCTTCTGACGCAGGCATGGATCGTGAGAGGAGCCGCCGTGGCAGCTTTAAACTCAAAAATAACTTTGGCAAGGGTAAGGGAGACGGCCAGAAATGCTGCTGCTCAGGGAAGTGGGGTGGGGGGAGGGAAATGCTGCTGCTGCACAGGGAAATGGAGGGGGAGGGAATGCTGCTCCTGCAGCACAGGGAAGTGGGATGGGGGAGGGAAATGCTGCTGCTGCTGCACAGGAAAGTGTGGGGGGGATAAATGCTGCTGCACAGGGAAGTGGGGTGGGGGAAGGAAATGCTGCTGCTGCTGCACAGGGAAATGGAGAGGCGGGAATGCTGCTGCACAGGGAAGTGGGGGGAATGCTGCTGCTGCACAGGGAAGGGTGGGAGGGAAATGCTGCTGCTGCACAGGGAAATGGAAGGGGAGGGAATGCTGCTGCTGCACAGGGAAGTGGGGTATGGGGAGGGAATGCTGCTGCTGCTGCACAGGGTATGGAACCGGGGCTTCCATTCTGAGGTCTACCTAATTTTCAAGATGATACCTGTCTGGCGCCGCCGCGGGAATAGCCATTCTGAGCAATGAGCTCAGCACATAGACGCTCAGTGTGCCTACGTGCTGAGCTCACTGCATTGCTGCTGATTGGTTGGGCGGTGGCACGTGCAAGGCTAGAGCAGGAAGTCAGCCTGTATGAAGTCCACCCTCCCCACCAATGCATTTACATAGCATCCACCCTCAACTCAGCTGTGGCCAATTGGAAACAAAGACACGTGACAGGGATCCACCTCCCCTACCTCAGCCTCCTCCCCTTTTGGAGGAAGGCTGAGAAAGTTGAATCGGGGCTCTCCAGTGCGCAGGGAGTGTGTGAGGTTGGCCGGGAGAGGAAGTTCTGTTATTCTTAGAATGCCTTCATTTTCAGCATTTACAGATCTCCCTTTCGTGCAATCGGGTATCGAGTTAACCTGCGAGGCTGGTGCAGTCAGATTGCAGAGATCTTTATTCGCCTTGATTATGTGTATAATTGGTGGTGGCAAATACTATGTCTGACACACGTCGAGCTTCTTGCATTTCTCAAAGTTATCCTTTGTGCAGTTGTGCAAACAAAACTATGTCTTCACGGTGTAGAAATTATTTCAGAGGGCTAAGGCAGGGGGAAGAGGAGAACTGGATGGAAGAAGGGTCGATGGACAGCTGAGAATGGCATGCATGGTGATGGTGTAAAGGGAGACAGACTGCAGGAAAGGAATTCCCTCTCGTTTAACTTTTTTTTTTTTTTAATGACAGCAAAGAGCTATAGCGAAGAAAAGCTGGCCAGAAGCACTGCATACTAATGGAAAGAGATGAATGAATGATGGAGTGGAGGGAGTGATGATATGATAGACAGATTCAGGCTTCTTAGTCAACTTCTTTAAGAGCTTAAACAATATGGCCAAATTGTGTCAGACAGGTTAAAGAGTAGCCTAATAGTGCAGAGGCCTGAGATCCAAGGGAACTAGGTTTGATTCCCACTCTGGGAAAGTCACTTAACTCTCCACTGTCCCAAATACAAATAAGTAATAATAATAACAATAACAACTTTATTTTTGTATACCGCCATACCCAGGGAGTTCTAGGTGGTTCACATCAATTAAACAGATTTACAAGAATTACAATGAATCAGATTTACAAGCAATGAAGTCGTTGAGGTAAGCATGAAGGGGTTGTACAAGTCATTGGAGTTAGCAGGTTGGGAGAGAACAATAAGAAGGAGTAAAGGGAGAGTTCAGATCGTTGGTGGGAGGGGTGAGAGAAGTGGAAGAAGGGGGGATTAGGGATTCTGTCCGTGGAATAAATGAGTTTTGAGTAGTTTTCTGAAATCGAGGTAGGTGGGGGCCTCGAGCATAATTTGGGCTAGCCATGGGTTCTGTTTGGCTGCCTGGAAGGCGAAGGTTTTGTCTAAGAACCTTTTGAGGTGACATAGTTTTGGGGAGGGGAAGCACTAAGGGGACAGGTAACTTTTATGGGGGATGGCGGGAATTCCTCATGGGGATGGGCGGGGATAAAGGGGATGGGTGGGGACGGAGGAGATTCTGACGGGGACGGGTGGGGGCAGGTGGGATTTTTGTCCCCGCGCAACTCTTTAATTCAAACCAAAACTATTCCTTAGCTCAACAGTTGATCCTACGGCTGTTGAGCTAAGGAATAGTTTTGAATTGAATGCCCCATTTGATGCTGTCGTTGTAAATGTTTTGAAGATTACTGAGGTTGATGACAACGGAGCCTTTGCCATTTCAAGCTCCTGAAGACGCCTATCTGGCGAAACACAGAACTGTGTCGAGCGTTGATAACTGCCACATTTGTGTGCTGATAATTTCCATATTTGGATGGAAAAGCAATAAGGATCATCTGATATTTGAACAACAATTGATTTCAAGATAAGGACAGATGTTGTTCGTTTTATACCCCGCTTGAACGGGTGATGCACATGAACTTTTTGCACTGATATAGCTATTGTGGAGGGTTTCTGTAATTTGTATTGTATGAATGAGTTGTTAGGTTATGTGTTTATTTACTGAGCATGGTTATATTTATGCGACTGATATATATTATTATGAATAGTATAATATAATAAAAGATATGTAACTGAATGGACTAGATAGTTCCTTAGTTTGATGGTATGCATATTCATTAGGGATATCTTGAAAACCTGACTGGCTGGGTGTGCCCCAAAGGTTAGTTAGAGAAGCCCCCGAGTCTATCCTCTTTCACCTTCATCCTATGCCCCCTTGATCCAGAAAGAAGCCCACTTTCTATGAACAGGGAGCAGAAATATTTGTTACCCTCATCACTTTCTACATACAATATTCCTCTCCCTTGAATCTGACACATATCTTCAAAGGTCTTTTTCTCCAATTTCTTTACACTGGCTATTTTTTTCTTCCGTTTGTATCTTTGCTTTCCTGATTGCCAGATTTCCTTAACTTTTCTGGGAAATATAGTAGAGTGCAAACCAACCAAGCCCACAATCTGGCAGGATTAACAAAGTTGTGCTTCTGAAAAAGTCACAAACATATTGTTACCATGCATTGGCGTCGGAACGGGATGGGGTAGAGGGGGGGCACAGGGGCCGGGGCCTCCCCCCCACATTCGCATTGGCTCTGTAGGCGCTTGCGCACTCCCCTCTCCGCGTGGCAAGGTGGTAGGTTCCTGCCGGGACAGACTCGGCAGAGGAGCCCCGCCCCCGCCTTGTCGTCGATGATTTTGTCGCGGGACCTTGCGCTCTGGCCCACGCTGCGTGGCGTCCGCGCCTCGATTTCGTTCGCGCAGGAGCTGCCGATTTGTAAGCGCAGTGACGCGGAACCCGAGGCGGATGATGCGCAGTTCCCTGGAGCAAGTGTTGTGTGTGCTGAGCAGCATCAAGAATAACAGGTGAGGAGGGCGCGGGGGTGGTTGTGTTTGGGAGAAATGGGGATTCCTTGCTGATTTAACTGGTCTTAGTCTTTGATCGTGGTATGTAGCGTGGGCGAGATAAAAATTTGGGCTCAAACGAAGGGCTGATGTAACTGAAAACTGAATTGGGATTCATGCTCGAGCTTGCAATGGACCAGTGATGAAGCTTTCGGGGCTGTATCCCTCCGCTGGATGGAATCTGGGTCTTCCTGAGCTCCTGTCCTGTTATCATCTCTCAAGACCAGGGGCCTCTGATGACCATCAGGAGTTTAGAGCAGAAGTATCCAGTCCGATTTTCATGAGATCTATTTGCATGACTTTCATAAATATGTGTAAGATCTATTTACCTACAAATAGATCTCATGCATAGTCATAGATATCCTGAAAACCTGACCTGATGAATGCCAAGGTTGAACACACTGGTTTAGAGGAACTGTTATTTCTGTTTGCTTTTGATCTGGAATAACATCTTATGAATTAAGGCAGCGTGACTCACTATTTCTTTAATAAAATGTTGAAAACTTACCTTTTTGATGAGTATAACTATTAGAGAATGACACGGTGACAAAATTCATCACCGTCCCCGTGGATAACCGTGGGAAACCATCTCGATGTCATTATTCAAGGAGAGAGGGAAGAATCAAGAGTATGAATGGGCTCAACCACAGACCCTTAAGCCTTGCATTGAAGAATGTTGGTGTAGAACAGTGGTCTCAAACTCAAACCCTTTGGAGGGCCACAATTTGGATTTGTAGGTACTTGGAGGGCCTCAGAAAAAATAGTTAATGTCTTATTAAAGAAATGACAATTTTGCATGAAGTAAAACTCTTTATAGTTTATAAATCTTTCCTTTTGGCTAAGCCTTAATAATAATATTGTAATTTATAGCTAAAGAGACATATGATCAAGAAACTGTTTTATTTTACTTTTATGATTATGATAAACATACCGAGGGCCTCAAAATAGTACTGGCGGGCCGCATGTGGCCCCCGGGGCGCGAGTTTGAGACCACTGGTGTAGAAGGACTGAGGTTGAGATAGACATGTAAGAATGACACAGGATTGTTTCCCGGGAACGGTGATGAATTATGTCACCATGTCATTCTCTAATAACTATATATAGGATTACTTACTGATGCTGGTGAAGGGTTGAGTGACTAGGCAAAAAGGTAGGTTTTTACAGCTTTTCTAAAGTTAAGAAGTCCTTCAAGGGCTCTGATATCAGGAGGTAGTCTGTTCCAGAGGTTTGATAAGAAATGGGAATAGGATCATTTCCAAGTTGTCAGGAATTGGAGAGGGTGTCCTGATGGTGCATGTAAGCGTGTTTCATCTTGGGAGCGTAGCGTTCTCTTTGGGATGTAGAGAGGAAGTTTTTTCTGAGAAGTATTTGGGTGGCCTTTGAACGTTTCTTGACACTTTTCGTTTCAATGATATGAAATAACTTGTAAGTTTCATGGCTCCACATCATTCTCTTCTTGGTTGGTTGTGATGTCATAATGCCTCATTCCACCAATGCCTAAGAGCCAACCTCATCGGTGATGTCACAATGGCTTGGTTTCCCTATACTTGTGCCCATCTGCTAGAAGCATTTGCTCATTGAAACGAAAAGTGTCAAGAAAAGTGTGGAATAACTTGTAAGTCTCATGGCTGGGCTGAGAACTCTTCAGCGGCCCCTCGTATTGATTTTGATGTTATTATTGCATTTCTTGCAATATTTTTGTAACATGTACACCACTCAGATTCCCTTTTGAGATATGTTTATAAAAGTCAAATTTAATTAGGGTGTTGGGGGAGAGACATGGTGTGCACCTGCTGAACCCTTAGCATAGCAATTCCAAGTGATGAAGTTAGCCATGTAACCTTGGTGGATTTAAGTTCCGGACATGTCCGCTGCTACAAACCATCATATAATATGTGTTTGAGTACAGCAAGATCATTTTCCACTGAAGCAGCCATAAGTTAAGGCAAAATAAGGTTCCTTGTCAGGAGATTTTGGATGCCAGTGAGAAAGAGTTTGAAAGAAGTGAAGAGTTTCTGGCAGTCTGCTTGTGCACATGGGTGGCTGTCTGGTTTTGCATAGAAAAATAATGGAATAAAACCCCAGACAGACCTGTCGGTAACACAGTTACCACCTGTCAGCTTTTCAGGATCGGCTTTTCAATCCAATTCTAGCATGGCATGGCTGGTTATAGTATTAATGCCCTCATTTGCATGCCAAAATCGGAGAATGAGTGATCATATGGAAAACCACACAGCGAGCCGATGTGTGCATCAGGTCAGCAAATACGATCGGTCGCTAAACCAGTCAAACCAATTTAACGACAATCGTTAGACGATCGGAGATTTTAGTGCATCTAGTCCCCACTCTCTTCCCCTGACACACCCCCTGTAAAAAAAACCCCATTTTTTGAAAAGAATTCATGCACAGTTCGCATACACAACTGGTACAATACTACTAAGCACTTTAACATCTTTTGCTGTTCCCTTGCTAATCGCAAGTTAGGGCTTAACACCCTTTAGTAAAAGGGCTCCTAAGTTATGCTTGAAACATGCTGATGCTGCTCTGCCCATGTCATATAGGGAGGCTAGGCTCGCAGATTCTTCACTCATGCATGCCCTTGCATCTCACTGCAAAAACAAAGCTGAATAATATTGCTAGAGAGTACCGTAACTAGAGAGCTCTTCCTATTCAGACATTTTAAAGCTTACATTCAGAACTCAATATTAAAATAAAACATCTACTACCTCCCTAGGTGTATCTTCTTGCTCGCAAATGTATCTTACAATCTTTAGCTGAACCTCCATTCTTTTGGGGATGGAGATCTTTGGTACATAATTTGGCCTTGTGGGAGGCCCGGGAGGCGGTGGGCACCCTTAAAGACGTAGTCTTTTTTTAATTTTTTTTTATTGCTTGTTTGGGGTGCTTAGTTGGCTTCCTTTTCCCCTCTAGGTCGTAGCCTCCTTTTGAATAATCTCTCTTAGGGAGTCTGCTGGGCACTGAGCTCTTGCTCGGGATCACATACTGCAATCTCTCTTCCTTTATATAACTTTTCTTGTTGAGAAAAGCCTATTGAGGTAGCCCAGGAGCTACAAGAGTAAGGCCTCTGGAGCATTTGAGACCTTTTGGTCGCCTTCTCTACTGTTCTCTTAAGGGGGGGGGGCCTAGTTTTTGGTTGGTTGGGACAGGTTTGGGTGGGGTGCATATTACAAGTATTTGAAAAGTTGTGAACTGTTGGCTGTTGTTTGTTATGGACTGTGTTGGCTGCATCTTTTGCCTTCCTTTACAATAAAAACAGATTTGAACATAAAATAAAGCATCTACTTGTATACAGTTACAGTAATGGTGCAACAGAATCAGAGCAAGCACATTTCATTTCTACAATCTCATTTCCAAACATTCACAAGCATCTATGTCTCAGCAGCTCCAAATGCTAATTAATGTGTTTTATTCTAAAAATATCACAGCTCTAAGTGAATAAGGTGATCCTGAAAGGTGTCTTTTCCAGTTACATATCTGGCTGTTGACTATCAACCAGTCTTGCTTAATCTCAATGTGAGGAAATGGCATGCATGGTTGGGATGTGACTCACGTCTTACTCTTAAAAGACTCTTTCATTCTCCTTTGAATAAGAACTGATCCTGACATTTCAAAGACTTTCCTGTGGATAATTTTTCTTTTTTTATAATATTACTGTGGGATCTAATGTCTGAGTCCTGCTCACATCAATGAGATTGAAAAGAATGTTCCACTCCACCACTGATTCCTGAAAATTCCCTCTGGAAAGGGTCTTCTAAAAAATAAAACATAGGTGCTATCTGTTTATTGGACTAACTCAAAGCATTTTATAATGAGCTTTCAAAGGTAACCCTTTTTCTTCAGATCAGAAAAAAGCAAATGTAGACAAATACTGTATAAGGAAAATTTGAAAGCATTTTAGAGATAGGAAGAGGGAGGGGTGTGTGGGTGGGCAGGAGACAGAAAGGTGGCAGAGCAGTTTTAAATGTCTTTTTAATGAGAAAGACCAGATTTGTTGCAGAGAATGGCCTCCCAGAAAAAGAGGTGGCGACCTCAAGAAAGCACGAGACCAACATAAAAGATCTCTTGGTGTGATTGAGGAGATTGGACAGCCAGATGGTGTTTGCCTGCCATTGTTTTCTCTTTCTGGTACACAGTTTAGTTTAAACAACTCAAATTCAAATTTCCTTTACCAAAAATACTATATCAGACTGGAACACTTTCCTTTCAAGATTTAACGTCTCATGCCAGCTTTAGGGGTTGCAGCATGCTTAATACCTGGAGAAGGTATCATATATTCTGGGGTAATACTGCTTCTGTATGAGCTCCTGGTGATATCTCATTCAAAGGATTGTATACAGTTCTGGAGACCTCACTTTCAAACAGCTATATAAATGAGCTTGAGTTGATCCAGAGGGCAACTACTGAAATGGTTCTGCCCGATTCAGGGAAAACATTTTTTGATTAGTTTCAATTTGGCCTATTGAATTGATTATTCAATTTGATTCGATTCCCTGTGTCCTGCCCATTTTTTTTTTTAAACGGCCTGGCAGATTTATTTCTGTAGCCTCTTCACCCACCACACTCCCCCTTTGCCCTCTCCAACCACATGCCAGTTCTGTGGTGTAAACAAAAAAAAAAAGACGTTTCCTCTCTCTGTTAAATCCTAGCTCATGCTCGCTGTCTAACACCAGCTCTGGCATATTGTAATCACAAAACAGAAAATAAAATTAATTTTCTATCTTTTGTTCTCTGGTCATCTTTTTATTCAAATCATGTTGCTCCCAGGCTCTGGTTTCTGTTTGTCTTCTTTTAAGTCACTCACCCAGGGTCTCCTGCCCATTTGACGTTTTCTTTTTTCTCCTTGCTGATGGTGATGCTGATGGTGATCCATCTTCCATCTCTGTACCTTCCCTTCCACTGCCATATCCAACATTTCTGTTTCTTTCCCACTGTCTACCATCTCTCTCTCCCTGCCTTGTGCCTTGGGTCAAATATCTCTATTCTCCATGCACCATCTCTCCCTACCCTCCTCTCTTTATCCAACATTTCTCTCTCTCTTCTCCATGCATGTCTTTCTCCCCTCCACCATATGCAAGATATTTCCCTCTCACCTCTTTCTACCTCTTTATTGCATCTCTCCTTTCATCTCCTCCATCCCATGTCTAAGAATTTTTCCTCTCTCCTCTCTTCTCCCAGGTGCAACAGGTTTCCATCCCTCCTATGTCCCTGTATAGTAGCTTTCCATCCCTCCATCCCATCCCCCTGAGTAGCACTTGCCAATTGACAATCCCCCTACCATGAGATCTCAACTTTCAGGTTTTCCAAAGCAGCAGTAGAGGTGAACAGGCTGTTTCCTCTGCTGCGTTACCAGTAATGTCATCAGTGACATGGCAAAGCCCCGGCAGGGCAAGCCAGGAGTAGCTTGTTCAGAATGCTACCTCTGCCAGCTAGGCACTGGCGTTGCTGTTGCCACTTTAGGAGGCCCAGAAATATTGTCAGGACTCACTGAATTGGTGAGTGATTTTTCCAGCAAACAAATCGATTCGAATCAATTCACCAAAGTGAATCGGTGAATCGGGCAGCACTGATCTAGAGGCAGAGTTTAAAACATATACTGGGGTTGTCCAAACCTGTTCTTGGGACCTCACAGCCAGCTGGGATTTTAGGATATCTATAGCGAATATACTGTATATAACCCTTTGGTGGACTCTAGGCAAACACATTGAGCTCTTCATCATAAGGACAGTTTTATACCACAACAAATATGTGAACATCATTATTTAATGGGCTCAGATCCCAGCAAGTGCTTCCTCTCCACCCACAACCACTTCATGCATCCCCCCATTCCCTGCACCCAGGTTGGATCGCCTTCACCATCCTGCCATGGCATGCTAGATTGCGGGAGCTCTTAGTCCTTCCTAAATAGGAGGCAGTAATGAGTGGTGTAGTAAGGGAGGGGGGGTTCGCCCTGGGCAATGTCTTGGTGAGGGCACAGGTACCTGTTCTCCTCTCCATCCCCCCCACTCCTTCCTCCGCACCCCCCTCCCCCCCACTACTGCATATGTACACTGCTTCCCTTCCCCGTACCTCTATAATGTTCCTGGCACGAGCAGTAATCCCCAACCTGCTGTCGTGTCAGCATCGGCTCTTCCTCTGATGCCACTTCCTGGACCTGCACCTAGGAAGTGACATCAGAGGAAGAGCCGACGCTGGCCCGACAGCAAGCTGGGGGTTGCTGCTCGCGCCAGGAACGTTGCAGAGGGACGGGGAAGGGAAGCAGCAAGCACGTGGCAGGAGGGGACAGGGAAGGATTGTGTGGAGGTGCGGGGCGGAGAAGAGGGTGGGGGAGGGGAGCCACAGCCCCGGACACCTCTTGTCCTCGCTATGCCACTGGCAGTAAGTGCTCCCACGTTAATTATTTTCAGTGGTCGTGCACTAATAACATTAGTTCACAATCTACAAATAAAAAAAAAAATGAAAAAGCCCTATTTTACTGCCTTGGTAAAAAAAAAAAAGCTTAGTGTGCAGGAAACACTAAGCCCAGACTTTGGCATGGCTTAGTAAAAGGGCCCCCACTTTAGGCATGCAAGAACTTATAATGCATGTTCATTTGTAGGTAAATATATGTGTAAGTTAGGGTTACCAGATGTCCAGTGTGGGGGTGGAACAGGGCGGGACTAAGTGCCTCTTTTTTTAAAGAGGAAATCTGGTAACCCTATTAAAATTGTTCATATGCATTGCAAATATGTAGGTGCTCATTCACATATTCATTTCCCTTAACAAAAACACTTTACATAACCAATTTACCTGCATTTTTAAACTACATTTGATCCATAAAACTAAACTAAACCTTAAGTTTATATACCACATCTTCTCCATAATTATAGAACTCGGCACGGTTTACAAGAGCTTAATGTAAGGAAGGAACAGCATAATGGGGTTGGAGGTTGAGTATAGGGGGAGGAGAGCATTTCATTTTTGTGAAAAGCTAGTTTTCAGACGCTTTCAGAATAGTTGGAAGGAGTCCAGATTCTGTAGTGGGGTGGTAAGGTTATTCCAAAGCTCGGTGATTCTGAAGAGAGATTTCCCTAATTTTTCCGCATAGAGGATGCCTTTTAGCGAGGGGAAGGATAGTTTAAATTTTTGGGTGAATCTGGTGGAATCAGGACTCAAAGAATTCCAAGATAGTGGAATTAGGGGAGGGAGGATGCCGTGTAGGATCTTAAAAGCTAGGCAGGCACATTTAAAGTGGAAATTACTGGAAGCCAGTGAAGTTGTCCAAACTGACTGGTTAGTAGCTCAGTGTCAGCGCTGTGTACTGCTCTCCGCAGAACCCGACTTTCACTGTTCAAGGCAGCTGAGGATGCTCTGGGGGTGGGAAGAGTTCCAGACTTTGCTCAGTGGTGACGCTAGCTACCTAGAACTGGTTTGTACTTCTACTGGGTTCTGGCTCTGGAGGGAATGGTGGTCTGTAGACCCTGGCTAAGGGAGCATTACTGGACAACAAGAAGTCATAGAGGAAGTTTTCTGAGCGTGAAAAAAAGCTCATGGCTTTTTTGCCCAAAACATGTTAATTCTGACTCGGCTGGAATCTCAGTTTGATTCAAGAGAAAAAGGCTGGGCCTTAATGCATTTAAACAAAAATAATAAAATAAAGTAGCACATTTTTCCAGTAACAATTCCAGCCAGTGGAGTAGCGAGGGTGAGTGGTGCCTGGGGCAGTGGTATCCCCCCCCCACTGCCCACATGCCCCCTTCCCTCATGAATTTGCTGTCCTCATCGTGTCAGCTGTCCCTCTGACATCACTTCCTAGGCGCAGGACCAGGAAGTGACATCAGAGAGAGGTGACACCGACACCGGCAGCAAGTTCGTAATGCTGCTCACGCAGGGAAAATTAAAGAGGTACGATAAAAGGGAAGGGGGCGCGCGATGGGGTGGGGGGCAGAAAGGAGCAGGGGAGTGGAGAGGAGGATGGGTGCCGGTGCCCCTACTAAGACCACACCCTCCTTACAACACCACTGATTCTAGCTGCCTGGTAACTGAGATCAGAGCAGAAAACCAGACTTCTTTAATAGGAAGTACTAGCAAAAATGTGATACTGCCAAGTTACCCAGCTCTAGGAGGGAGATTTTTGACCCTATCCTGGGTTATTGACAGTTCTATCCTGATGCATTATGGGACTTACAGCAGTAGGGGACTACATTTACCACACTGCTTTGACAGATAAGCTCAAAACTAGGACTGGCCAAAAAGCCTCTCTCCTGGAGCCTTCACAACTCTGAAAATGTAAATAATTCAGTTGGCAGTTAAATAAAATTCCTAACAAGTTCCATATCCTGTTCTGGTTGAAGTCTGTTCCTGAAGTGTTCAAAGCCTGCCTCCATGTCATCATGACATATTGGCCCAGTCTTTGTTATATAACTAATATAATCTGCTGAAAACTAAGGAGAAGACTGAGCAGGAATATAAAATAGGAGAGTAGGACATGTTGCACAAACGTAGGAGTTGAACTGGGAATTGACTCTAAAAATATAAACTGGGACTTGACTAAAAATATCTGATCTGAATTCACTTAGTTAACTCTGTACATTATTTCAGTTCTTCAGTGTAAGATCTGGGGCCAGTGGCAGCCCCTGGAAATCGAGGCTACCAACTGGATCCAGATTTACAGGGCAGGGTTGATCCAGGCTTGGGTTTATCCCAGTGCATGCTGGGATTTGTAGTCTTGCTGCTTTCCTTCAGCTCATCTGGATACAAAGTGTCTCCCAGCTTAAATTCTAATGAAGACTGCTGCTATATTTGATAATTATGGAAGTTTACAACAGCACAAACCATCTTGGGGGAAGCAAACTGCTACTACTATTTATCACATATATAGCGCTGAAAGGTGTATGCAGTGCTATATATTTTTACATTTAATAGACGGTCCCTGATTGGAAGAGCTTACAATCTAACTTGGATAGACAGACAGACATGAAATATAGGGTTGGAGATGCAAACAGCGCTAATGTTAGAAAATACCATAGGCCAGAGACAGGCAACCTCAGTCCTCAAGTGCCACAGTAGTATAACCAGAGGTGGCCCTGGGTAGGCACAGGCCCATCCAGCAGCAGTGCACTTGTGATGTGGCTGATAGGAATCCACAAACTCCTATGCACCTTTTAAACACTTCAGTTCTTCACTGGCATTGTATGAAAATCCCTCTCGTTCTCGTGGATATCCTGAAAACCTGACCTACCTATAGCACTCGAGGACCGGAATTGCCTATCCCTGCCCTAGGCCATTGATCTTCACTCCCAGCCTTCAAAGATCAGCAGATGGGGGTTTTCAGGATATTCCTAATGAATATGCATGAGAGAGATTTGCGTGTATACTACAATAACGCTATTGTATACAAATCTCTAGGGTTACCAGGGTCCAGATGTACCCGGACATATTATCATTTGAGAGGACTATCCAGATGTTCGCATGGATTTAGGAAAACCCGGCACTTTGTCCAGGTTTTGGACGGTTCTGGCTCTGCCAGAGCTCAGGGTTATGATGTCACATCTGCACATGCTTGGAAGCCTTTCAGACATGGAGATGAAGTTGTGTGGGGGCAGGGTGGGGCAGAAAGGGGTGTGGCTAGGGTGGAATGAGACAGTGCCACATGTCCTCTTTTAGGTGACCTGTCAAATGCGTGCAGGACAAATGTGCACCAACAATTGTGCCCCGACATTTGTGCGCATGACAAATGCGTGCACGGAATGGGAGGTCTGCCCCGACAGGATACTATTTTGTCTTTTTGAGGGTTACAAAGTAACCCTCATTTTTGAGGGGGGTGGGGGGACCTCCCCCACTACGTTTAAAATATTCACTTCCTATCTAGTGTTAGGGTTACAGCATGATTATGGGAACCCCGGGCCTGAGGAGTCTCAGCATATCAGGGCCTTCCAGATTTTCTTCACGGGCCGCAATTGTCCTGCACACTTGTCCATGAGCGCAATTGTCGGGGCACACATGTCGGAGCGGAATTGTCTTGTGCGGATTTGTCAGTGTACTCCTCTTTTATCCCATAGAAATATGGTAACCCTACAAATCTCTCTCGTGCATATTCAAGTAAGGATATCCTGAACACCTGACCTGTTGGCAGTCCTTGAGGCCTGGGAGAGAAGACCAGATTAACCATTCACATCCTGGGGTTTTTTTTTTGCCTGTTTAGATTGTAAGCTCTTTGGAGCATGGACTGTCTTCTTCATGACTCTGTACAGTGCTATGTACATCTGGTAGTGCTATAGAAATAATTAATAGTAGTAGTAGTAGTAGTAAGACCAAAATTTTAGGGCATCCTTGCCCTACAGAAACCTAATTTGACTAAAAAATGTATTGTCCACAATCTTGGTCATAATAGAATAAAACAGTTCTACATAGGCCACTAGTTTGCATAACAGTTTGCAGTTTCCAGTAAAGTAGGATGCTTCTGACAAATGTGACTCATGACTTATGAAAAATTCTTCCCTCAAATCTCTTGCTTCAGGCAAAAGGAAATGTGGCAGTGAGAAAGGAAGCAGGTTCTGGCAGGCGTCCCCTTTGCTGGAGAGAATTAGCGGATAGAAAGTTGGGCCTGCCCCAAAACTGACACAGACACTTTCTCTATGGCATTCTGACACAAACACCAGATTTTGGAGCTGCACACACATCCACACACCGCTGCAAGGAGGCAGATTCTGTGAAGCTGGGACAGTTTGCCGCATTAGGTGTGAGCACTTTCGAATTTACAATAATAATTCTTTGTTAAGAGAGTAACATTGCTTAGAACATAGAGCTTTGAGCTTGGTTGCATTCACCTCCCTATTCCATATAAAGCTTTCGGAAAATCCCTTAACCTCCCTGCCTCCCTGGTGTCCTAAGCTCGCCCTCCCCCAGATTCTATATATGGCAACTAAAGTTGCACACGCAACCTTATCTTTTAACAAGGCAATCGATAATTGGCCACTAACAAGCAATTGTCAGCATTAATTGGTGCTAATTAGAATTTACATGCGCAATTATATAAAGTGGTGTGCGTCAATTCTACTGCACAGATCTGAAAAGGGGATATGGATGGATCATGGGCATTCTTAAAATTGCTCACGCCTGATCTGCACAGAATTTTGGCACAGCATTTGCACCAGGATTTAGTCGGTGTAAATGGTCTATAAACCGAACTACGCATATTTTTTTCTACGCCAGTTTTTTCCAGCTCCATTATATAAAATTTAACCCTATATGGGAAAATGCCTTTAATACATCTCACCCTTAGTTTATCAAGCCTGCGAAGTAGGATTATTATAAACGATGAATATTTCATTCATGAAATAATATAACAAATGTAATATTATTTTAATCACACAAATCTAGAAGAAAAAATGTTTGCACTGAAACTTTTTCAACACATGGTTTAGAAGGTAAACATTCTATGACAAAGTGTACAGTCATAGTTCCAAAGGAAAGCAGGACACATTTGATCCGGATATGGGCAACTCTTTCTCACAAATGTCTTGTGAATTGTGTCATATTGAGGGCTGGGATGCTTTCATTTGGTTTAGACTGACTTCATCGAGAGTCACTTTTGCTCTCTTATTTCAGTTATCGTACAGAGGCCCTGCTCTCGCCTACTTAGTAAATATTGCAAAAAGTGGCTCCAAATGAAACTCAAGGCCACACTGCCCTGTGCACCAAGTGATGAAATCATCTCCTGGCACTCAAAGATTTACCATTTGTGCCGCCCTCTAAGCTAAGGGTGAGAATGCAGGAAATGTCATAAAAGGTGATGGTTTTATAGCTACGAATGATGGTAGAGGGTACCAGAGGTAATATTTAAGCTGAAATTTCCGTGCTACATTTACCAATGTAAAGCAGATTATAAAAGAAGCTAAATTAATTGAAGAAAATTACCAGTGCTACAGAATCAGTGAAAAACCTACCTTCCAGTGCCTCGGGTATGAACTTAGACTGGGCACCGGAAATATTCATTGCCAGTGCCCACAGGGCAAGTAGAACCACATAACGTATTTCCCCATGTATAGGCCGCAGGAAATGCCGATGTACGTTTTAAACCTGTTAGATAGGCCGCCCCATTAGATAAGCCGCGGCATTACTGTGCCGGTAGTAGCTGAACTTTTTTGAAATCATCCCCCCCATACCTTTTTTAATCCCCCTTTAAATACCTCCCTTACTGGACGGCTGCCCGCTGCCTCCTCCAATCTCACTGTGCAGGGTAGGAGCGATGTTTTCAATCTCAAGCCTGGTCCCGCGCTGCTTCCTGAATGACTCCCATCGCGTGAACTGACGGTGGCCTATATATGGGGAAATACAGTAAATATAGCACTGGCTTTGCCCAGTTAGCTATGTAGGTACGGCATTGACTATTAGTGTTTCTGCATAACAGAATTGTCATACTGGAACAGACTGAAGGTTCTAAGTACCTGGCAGAAACCCAAAGAGCAGCAACATTCCAGAGCTGAGATTGTGATGTCATAATGCCTCATTCCACCAGTGCCTAAGAGCCAAACTCATCAGTGATGTCACAATGGTTTGATTATCCTATACTTGGCTTACAAAGGAACATAAGAATTGCCCTACTGGGACAGACCAAATGTCCAATATCCTGTTTTCAGCAGTGGCCAACCCAGATCCCAAGTAATAAAACAGATTTTATACTGCTTATCCTAGGAATAAGCAGTGGTTTCCCAAAGCCATCTCAATAATGGCCTATAAACTCCTCTTCTGAGTATTGCCACTGGCCTGCATATTCAGTGTTGTGCTCGGATTAGACCCAGCATTGAATACTGATGTTCGTCAATCTTTGTCGTTTTTTTTTAAGTGATTTTTGTAAACTAAATGTATGTCTGTCTATTAATTGATTATTAGAAACTAAATGTATTACCACACTCTGATGGTTTTTAATTGTACATCGCTTAGGTACTGTGATAAGCGATTCATCAAATAAAGGTAAACTTGAAACTTGACATAAAGGTAACTTGATGTCTAATTTAACCAGTAGCAGTCAGCATATAAAAATAGGCTATACAGTTCGTTCGTTTGTATTCATTTTTGCAAAAATTTGGAATAATCTTCCATTCTTCACATCAAAGTCGTCATAAATCTTTAAAAACGATACTGTTCCAGAAATCATTAATAGATTATCCCTATCTACATTGGAAAATCATAAATAATGACGCTCTCCACTCTATATTCTTTCATTGTAATGATCTATTTCTATGTGATTAATTAATTCTTGTAATTAATTCAGCTTTCCCCTTTTTCTCAGTTTAAAGCCATCTCTATTTCTTTCTTGATGTTGTTTGCCAGCAGTCTTGTTCCCGCCGTGCTCAGGTGTAGTCTGTCCCTCCTGTAGAGCTTGTTCTTCCTGTATTATTCAACTTCATTATTTGACCTGCAGTGCTTAGATAGTTTTAGTTTTATTTTCTGACTCCCGGTAACTGTGATGGTACTCCCATTGGGCAAAATTCAATATGCACCTTTTCAAAGTTAAAGTTTTTAAAGTCTCACTAATGTTTGGCTCACAGCTTATAAGGCCTTTAGCGTTATTATATCGGCACATATTGTGGTTAACTTTTTCAAATTCTGTTCACCACCAAAGGGAATTTTTAATCTTGTATTTTAAGTTCTTGTCACAGTGACAGTCTCATGAATGGAGCTTTTTGTATACTTTTCTCATTTGCGTTTCAATTCAATTCACCTCCAAGCTTTTTACTCTCACGTCTTCTTCTTTTTAAGCTCTTGTCGCAGCTCCATGCATGAAGGTCTTTCATATGCTATTAAATCATTTTTATGTCCATATTCATTATTATTTTTTGTTTCATTATATTTAATAATTTTAACTTCCCATATATTTTTAGCTTTTAGTTATTAATCCACGTGATTTCTTATCAGGACCTTTGAGGTTTGTACATTTTTGTTTATGATTACATCCTATACCTTTTTTTCACCGATTTTTGATTCTCACTATAGAGTTTTCCATTTTTGACATCTCTGGCACTTTAGTTGGTCCAGTATTTTTCTACATTCACATGTCACATAGCACTCGTTAATATTAATATTTCTACACATTGCGTGTCATAACTATACCTTCTTGCACCAGTCACCTTACATACTAAGTATATCCACTTGTAATACAGGAATGAGCTCATTACACATCATAGGATTACATTCATTAAATTGTCAATGAAAACCTGAACCTAAGTTGTGCATGGATCAGGCGTACCTAAATTTTAGGAATGTCCACTATCCCCCATGCTCCTCCCCTTGCCACACCCCCTTTTGAGATTTGTACACAAGAAGTGATACATACCACTTTATAGACAGCGCTTAGAAAGTTGTACACGTGGAGCGGCTAATCAAAACAAACATCTAAGTCCATTTTGAGCCTTAGAGCGCTAGTCACGTCAAAAGTCCAAAGTTCATTCTCAAAAAATTTGTCCAAAATTTTTATTTTTCGAAAATCATGTACTTCTACGTCCAGCCGCTTGATTGTCCAGACTGCCAGTACGTCTATCTTTATACTACATTCTCATCCAAAAAATCATCCAAGTCCCAAATGCCTAGAACCAGACCTTTTGGACATGGGAGGGGCCAGCAATGTAATGACTGGCAAACCCAGATATGGCATCAGAGTCGTGAGGCACCTTACAGGGCACTGCTGTGAACTTCACAAAAAGGGTTCCACATAAACATTTCACCACAACTCCTTTGTAAGTCATGGTGAGCCCCCCAAAACCTACTATACCCATCTGTCTACAACCCAAATAGCCCTTATGGCAGTACAGTAGGTTTTGGGGGGTTTGGAGGTGCTAACATTTCCACCATTGATGTGGTTAGAATGGCTTATGGGCCTGGGTACTCCTGTTTATGGTTCACTAGCCCATCCCCCAGACTACTTAAGCCATCTCTCTGCAGCTCTACTAGGCTTTGCTATGCCAGGTGCTGATGCTCTGGAGGCAGATATGTACGTTTTTATTCTGATTTTTTTATGGCGGTGAGGGGGAGGGGGGTCAGGGATCACTGGGGGAATATGTGGGGGTTTGTACTTTGTGACTATAGTGGTTATCTGGTCACTTTGGATACCTTCTGGGCACTTAGACCTGGTTTTAGGTTGCTTAATTCACAACGTCAAACTTTTGATTATCCCTGCAGTACAACTAAGTCTAGGTCAGCCCATATCCCGCCCTAACCATGCCTTCAAAAATGCCCCTTTCAGCTCTGGGCATACAGCGGGATTCAGAGGCCTAAAATATCTCTGGATGAGTCTAAAAACCCGTTTCCATTATCTGCACTTGGACGACCTGTCTTTTAGGTCATCCAGGTGTCAATTTGGGCAGCTTTTCAGATGTATTTCTGTTTCGATTGAGCCCCATAACTTCAAATTAGTGGTAATTAGCATCAGTTACTAGCTAATTGCCAATAATCAGCACTTATTGGCTTGTTAAATAATTAAGTTGTGCATGCAAATTGGCTAAATGTACTGATTTGCACACACAATTCAAGGCACTACAGACAGAATTTGGAGGTCAGTTTACAAAACTGGGGCATATGTCAGTCACACACTCAGTGTCGTAAGGGTGAGCGTCCTGGTGGCGCCCTCTCCCCTTTCCTTTCCCGTACCTTTTTAACTTCTCTGGCGAGAGCAGCATGGCCACTTCAATATTGGCTCACCCTTTGACGTCACTTCCTAGGTGCGGGTCCCAGAAGTGATATCAGAGAGAGCACCAGGGAAGTACGGGGGAAAGCAAGGGATGCAGCGCCCTTAGGAAGATCGCGCCCCCACCTTACTACGCCACTGTACACATGCAGCTGCTAATCACTACTAATTACTTCCAATTAGTGTTTGATAAGGCCAATAATTGATACTTATCTCCAATGTAGTGCCAATTTAGCGCCAGTTCACTAATTATCTTACGAGTATGCATAACTGACCCTATTCTATAACTTAGTATGCATTTGCACATCCAACTTTAGAATTGGAGAAAGGGGGTTAGATTTCATGAGGGGACAATACAAGCAAGAGGGAGATGGTACTACACAAGTGATGTTTTTCCAATGTGTATCCCATTTTTTTGTCCATGTGGAGTGTTTTTTTTCCAGTGTTTATCGATTAAAACCTAAAATCAGAAGATCAAATAATAGCCTGAGGATCTGCACCTTGAATATCCTGTTGATTTAGAAAATACAGTGATTACAGCTGTGCTTGAGCAGCAACTGCAAACAACCTAGGGAATAATTGACAAAGGTCACGAGGTATGTTGCAAGAGCACGAAAAAGATTGCTTAATGGCTGATTTAACAGATGTAAGTGTTAATGGCCTGCTTGCTTTTCATTCCAGAATATCTTATAGAATCTTTTATCATTACCAATTCCAAACATTCTGGGAGATCTCACGCTTTATTCTCTTTTCCCTCTGCTAAGGGGTTGTAAATTTTAAAAAAATTTCAAGAGCGTCTGTTGTCTTTTCAAGCGGATTTACGGGCTAAGGATCTGAATTACTTATTTACATCCTCTAAATTCTTACCAACAGTTTCAACGTGCTTTAAAAACGCATCTCTTTTTATTGAATCTTTTGAAAATTAGATATCTTCTTGACATATTAATCTGTATTCTCTTATCTTTTGTGAACCGCATAGAACTTAGCGGTATTTGTGGTATGGAAGTAAGTTTTATGTTATGTTAATGAGGGGGCACAACTCTCAGACAGAGTTATCCCTATGGGAGTGTGTGGCACAGTGGTTAGATCTACAGCCTTAGCATCCTGAGGTGGTGGGTTCAAATCCCTCGCTGCTACTTGTGACCCAGGGTAAGTCACTTAATCCTCTCATTGCCCCAAATACACTAAATAGAGTTTGAGCCCACTGGGAGAGATAGGGAAATATGATAAAGTACCTGAATGTAAACCACGTAGGATATAAGTGATATATAAACTTAAAAAAATACTTGCTATTTGGATTTTGTTCAACCCTTTTTCAGTAGTTGCTCAAGTTGAGTTACATCTCTGTTGGAGTGTTGAAGAATTTTTTGGATATCTGAAGTTTGGAGACTGAATTCAGCTTAAAGAATGGCGACTAGTGAATGACATAAGTGATAATGTATTTTGATTAAATGATTCATTTTCATCCCTGGTGTGTTATGTCTGTCTTATAACTCCCCTTTTCGTTTTTTTTAAATCTAATTATACAATGCTTTTAATTTCATGTTTATTTTAAGTTATATATTATGAACCTTATTGTAAACTGTTTAGCCAATCTTATATAAACGGTATATCAAAAACCGATAAACCTTTTGAGTATGGTCTGTTTCTGTGCCTGGAAGCTGCAGTTTGTGGTAAGTGGAATATTTTTCTGACTGATGATGGGGTTCAATTCCTGCCTTTGAATGGTTGAATAGCAGGAGAGGGCCTATATGTCTGAGGTCTTTTTTTTTCTACTTACCGTATATACTCAAATATAAACTTGGATTTTTGGGCTTGCGAAGGAGAGAAGGGGGCTGGGTGCACAGCCTGACAGAGAAGGGAGGGAAGGGTGCAGTGCATGGCAAGAAATGGTGGGAAGAGGGCTGGGTGTAGAGCCTGACAGGGGAGGGCACTTGAATATTAAGCTGCCCAACTTATATTCGAGTCAATCATTTTTCTTCCTTTTGGGAGGGGGGGATGGGAGTCTCGACTTACATTCAGATCGACTTATATTCGAGTATATACAGTATTATGAGTTCAGCGTTTCCAGTCTCAGAAAGACCATTTTTTCTCAAGTTTTTGTGACAGTGGTTTTTGTGATTATTGGGACTTATAATTTAATGTTTCTTTCTTCAAAACAGTAAATCTTCAAAAAAAGTAGCCCATCATGGTCATTTCAACAACAGAGCCTCTATGCAGGAAAAGCATGTTAATGCACATATTGTATCTAATTTATAAAGGCACCAAATCTAAAAAATCGAACAGTAAATGATGCTCAAAAATCAGTACTCAATGCACATCTACAATGGGCCCTCAAAGACAAAACTGGAACAGCCTCAGCCTATCCCTGAGCAGCTAGCGCCTAATGCTATAAGAGGTAGGGTTATTAGATGTCCAGGAAAACCCAGACATGTCCTCTTTTTAGAGGACTGTCCAGGACAAGCTCCAGCCACATCTGAAGGGCCTCGGACATGCTCCAGGCCCTCCAGACGTGGCTGGAGCTAGATGGGAAGAAGAGAGGAGGCTTTCAAGTTTATTATAAGTTTTGTAAGTTTCAAGTTTATTATAAATTTGATTAATCGCTTATTCAAAATGCTAAGCGATGTACAAAACAATAAAATTACAAATTTCTGGGGGAAACAAAACAAACGAATAGAACTAACCTGACAAAACATATTAAACAAAAGGAAAAGTGGGGAAAGAAATACAAGTTGTTGATAGTAAATAAGACAAGCAAGGGGAAAAAAACAATAGGAGGGATGAGGAAATAAGTTGGGAAATAGGATTCAATTGAGGCTCCTAATCAAGCTTTCTAGCTGTCAAATGCATCTTTAAAAAGAAAGTATTTTAACTTACTCTTGAATCTGTCTAGATTGTGTTCTTCCCTTAAATAAATAGGGAGGGAATTCCATATTTGGGGGGCCTGTGACAGAAAAGATGAATTGCCGCCGTGTGTTAATATTTTTGAGAGAGGGAACAATTAATAGATGTTGGCCGTTTGACCTAAGTAATCTTGTTGGAGTGTGAGGAATCAATAATCTATGAATGAAGGCGGGAGGAGTGGCTCCTATCTGTTTCTTTAAAGGAATATAGTATACCCGATTAACTGGAGGAATTAAATCAGATGAATATTTCAAAACTTCAATGAGGTATTTTCTTAGCATTTCTATAGGAGGCTCTCCAGTGGCTTGAGGAAAATTGAGAATCCGCACATTTAATCTTCTATTGTAATTTTCCAGTTGTTCTATTTTCCTATTCAAATTTAGTTTATCTTTAACCAAATCTGAAGACAGGTTCTGTAAATCAGAAACTTGAGATTTAACCTGAGAAATTTCCTTATTAAATTGCTCTGTAGTACCTTGCAGTTTTTTCCCCCAAGGCATTAACTGTACTCACAAGCACTGCAGTTTCTCTTGAAGAGTCGGATACTGTAGTATTGATCTTCATGAGAGCCTCCCAAATGCTCTCCAATAACACCGCAGCAGATTTTCTTTCTTGAGGAGCTATCTCTATGATTTCTCCTCCCTCCAACAGTTTTCACGTGGCTACAACCCCTGCTGCCGGGGTCTCCCTCAAGAAAGTCACGTCAGGAGACACACTTGGCTCAGCCGCGGTGAACGCCGGGGGTGGTGGTGGCTCAGACATCAGGGGGGAGAGAGAAACCTCCCAGTCCAAAGCCCCAGCCTCTCTTCCAGCCGGGGAACCGCTAGATTCTCCTCCAATGGTCAAGGGATGAACTCAAACATGGAGCGTTGTAAGGGAGTAGAAGTTCGTGCTGCATGGGGCTCCCTTTCGCTTTGAATGTGGCATATTCACCAGAATGAGGAAACGCTAGAGAACAGGAAAAATTGCTCCTGCTTAGATTGACCTCAGAGATGCCGGAGGTAAGCTGCCGCCATCTTGGAACTCTCCTCCACTGTGTCCTTCTTCATGTACAGCGAGCAGTGCTGTACGCAGTACTCCAGGTGAGGGTGCACCATGGCCCGGTACAGCGGCATGATAACCTTCTCCGATCTGTGATCCCCTTCTTTATCATTCCTAGCATTCTGTTCACCCTTTTCGTCGCCGCCACACATTGCACAGACGGCTTCATCGACTTGTCGATCAGAACTCCCAAGTCCTTTCCTGGGAGGTCTCTCCAAGTACTGCCCCGGGCATCTTGTATTTGTGCATGAGATTTTTGTTACTGACATGCATCACTTTACACTTGTCCACCTTGAATCTCATCTGTCATGTCACGTTGTAGATCTTCGCAATTGCTTGTCGTACCTATGTCCAGATCGTTTATGAAGATATTGAAGAGTTTCAAGTTTATTATGTTTAATATACCGACCATCAACATGTACCTGGCTGGTTTACAATGCTAAAAAAAAGATAAAAAGCACGGGTCCAAGCACCAAGCCCTGCAACACCCCGCTGGTGACGCTCTTCCAGTCTTGCCTGGACTGGGTCTTGAGCATCTGCGCATGCTCAAGGCCTTCTGACTCTTGTTCTCTCTGAGAATCATTCTCGGAGAGAACGAGAGCCAGAAGGCCTTGAGCATGCGCAGATGCTCAAGGTCCAGTCCAGGAAGAGGCAGGATCTTCGGGCACCAGCACCGGCTGTGAGTTGGTGCTGCGTGCCGGAGCCAGATTGGGGGTAAGCCTTCAGTTTGGGCAGGCAGCAGGGCCGCCATCAGAAATTTCTGGGCCCCTTACTGAGCAATCCTATTGGGCCCCCCACGCACCCCTTCCCCCCCCCAACCCCCCTTCTTCCATGGGCCGAATACACACATACTTTTCTCTGTCGCCGCACTCTTTGACCAAAAGATTTGTAAGCCTGCAACCACGTCAAGGTAGACTCTTTCAGCAGGGCCCTAACCTAACCTAAACTAATCTATACCTATCTATTCTAAACTAACATATGTCTAATACTGAACTAATAACAAACTAACAAACATCTGCATAATAAATAACTAATAAATAATAGTGCTAGTAGCTATAATTCACTTTTGAATGTAAAATCTCAGTTAAGGATTTCTTTTGACCTTTGTAGGCCAGAAGTAGATCACAATTGCACAATATTTTTTGTAACAAGTATTAAATGTGTTTTTATAAATACTGTAAGCTTAATAAATATATCAGAAAAAACTGCACATCTGAGTGCATATCTGAACATACACATCTGTATGATCCCATCCTCCTCTGCTTGCCTATAGCTGCATCATGCATGTTAAAAATTTACGATATGTTGATATGTGCACCTTCCTTCCTTTCCATCCATCCTCCTCAGCCTGTCCTTACACATCCACAGCTGCATGTTAATGATGATGTATATGTTATGATGATAAATAAGTGCATATGAGCACATCATTAACATGCAGCTATGGATGAATATAAAAAAGAAACAATATTCTGTACAATTGTCAATTTATAAATCAGCGTCTTCTCCCCATTCTCTCTTCTCCATTTCCCTTCAGCGTCCTCAGCCCACTCTCTCTCCACTTTCCTTCAGCACACGCACATAAAAACAAGCAAGTAATTTATATCATTTTCATTCTATTCATTCATAGAAATTAAAGTCTAAATAATGCCAGTCACATAACAAAACATGATTAAATTCCCTGCACAGTCAAGCCTTTAAAGATTACTAGATGTCTTTCAGCAGTTCCCCTCCCTCCCTCCCCCTTATCTTTGTGGCCAAGTCAAAATGATCTACCAACAATAAAATTTTAAAAACACAAAGCACGCTGTACGCAGAGAAAATGTTAATTATCATTTATATTCCGCGGGTTTTCAAAGAGGTCAAGGCAGATGACTTTATGCAATGTCACCTCAGTAACAACTATACAAAAATAGACAAATATTCCCCCTCCCTTTTTACTAAAACGCGATAGCGGTTTTTAGCGCAGGGAGCTGCGTTGAATGCCCCACGCTGCTCTCAACGCTCATAGGCTCCCTGCGCTAAAAAACGCTATTGCGGTTTAGTAAAAGGGGGCCATAGTGCAAAATATAGACAGCATATATAAATTCTCAAAGTAGACACATTTTGATCACTAAATTGAAAATAAAACCATTTTTCCTACCTTTGGTAATTTCATCAGTTTCTGGTTGCACTTTATTCTTCTGATTGTGCATCCAATATTTCTTCCCTTCTTTCAGCCTCCTGTATGCTTCCTCTCTTCCAGACCTCATTCCCTCCCCAAACTTTTTCTTTGTTTCACCCTGCCCCTTCTTTCTTTTTCTCTCTCTCCATACCCCCTTTCTTTCTGTATGTCTGTTTTTCTCTCTCTCACCCTGCCTCCTTCTTTCTCTCTCCACACCCTCTTTCGTTCTGTATGTCTGTCTTTCTCTCTCTCTCTTTCCGTGCCCCATTTTTCTTTATTTCACCCTGCCACCTTTCTTTCTTTCTGGCTTCCTGTCCCCCCTTTCTTTCTTTCTCCCTGCCCTCCCCTATGCCACCACCATTGGGAAAATGCTGCCACCGCCACTGGGGAATAGGCTGCCACTGCCGCCATCGGGAACAGGCCAGTGCCGAGTTCGCCCTGCTTCTCTTCCCCATGGGGCCGACCAACTCTCGACACCCGACGTCAATTCTAACATCGGAGAGGACGTTCTAGGCCAGCCAGGCAGCGATTGGCTGGCCCAGAACGTCCTCTCCGACGTCAGAATTGACGCGAGTGGCGAGAGTTGGCCGGCCCCACAGGGAGAACTTGGCGCCGGCCTGTTCCCGATGGCGGCGGTGGCACTCAAGTGACTAAAGAGCCGCAGTTTGCCGGCCTAGGGAGAACACTGAAGGGTGGCCAGCTGTGCACCCCCTTGGAACGTAAACCCGGGGCGGGGCGGACCGCCCCCCCCACCCTGGTATGCCACTTTCTGTACCTCACTCCCTCCCTATGACCAAAAATTCTCCTTTCTTCTATTCCCCGTGTACACAACCATCTCTTTCCCTCCCTTCCTCTCTCCCAAGTCCATGCCTTCTGTGTCCAAAAACTCATGCCCTCCCCCACCTCAGTATCTCTTTCCCTCCCTTCCTCTCTCCCAAGTCCATGCCTTCTGTGTCCAAAAACCCATTCCCTCCCCCACCTCAGCATCTCTTTCCCTCCCTTTCTCTCTCCCAAGTCCATGCCTTCTGTGTCCAAAAACCCATTCTCTCCCCCACCTCAGCATCTCTTTCCCTCCCTTCCTCTCTCTCAAATTCATGCCTTGTGTCCAAAACGCACTCCCTCCCCCTTTTGTGTTCCGCGTTTGCCTCCCAGCCCATCTTTGCAACTTTCTCAGCAAAACGAAGCTCAAGCCGCGAGGCTTGTCTTCTGTTTCCTGCCCGGAGCTGACAGGGGGCCCGGGCTCCCCCAGGGTCCTAGGCCACAGTCTAGGGGGAGGGGCGGTCTGCCCCACGTGGACAGGAGAGAGCTGGACGGGGGACCCCGCGGAGTTCAACACATCTCGAGCCGCGAGGCTCGTCTTCTGTTCCTGCCTGCCCTGCCGCGCACAAATAGCCGACCGGAAGTATTCTCCGACGTCAGCGCTGACATCGGGGAACACTTGCGATCGGCTATATGTGAGCGGCAGGGCAGGCAGGAACAGAAGACGAGCCTCGCGGCTCGAGATGTATTGAACTCCGCGGGTCCCCCGTCTAGCTCTCCCCTGTCCACGTGGGGCGGACCGCCCCTCCCCCTAGACTGTGGCCTAGGACCCTGGGGGAGCCCGGGCCCCCTGTCAGCTCCGGGCCCCTGAATGCAGGACTGGTGGTACTGCCCTGATGGCGGCCCTGGCGGGCAGAGAATGCTGGTTTAAGCAGGGGGGGAGTGTTCATAAGGGTGGGGGGGGCGATGAGGGTTTGTGGGGGGGCTGTGTTTGTATAGCTAAGTAAGTTTATAATTTTGTATTTCTTTGATCATCTATGTATATTTGATGTATTGAAATGATAAACAATCAAATTAAAAAAGGAAAGATTTATAAACTATAAGGAGCTTTGCCTCATGCCAATTTCGCAAAGCCTAAAAACTTTGTTGTTCACACAATATCTTAATGGTTTACCTACTGGAGTGACAAATTTTCCACATTCTCTTTCTCAGGTTCGTATTCTGGTCTTAATTATTTGTGAACCGAGTGGCGCTCTATTAGGAGATGACCCGGTATATAAACCGAAGAAATATCTTTTCTGAGGCCCTCCAAGTACCTACAAATCCAAAATGTGGCCCTGCAAAGGGGTTTGAGTTGGAGACCACTGATATAAGGTCTTTCAATTATGATTTACTTAAGGTGCATATTAATACAGACGATATCCAGCCGATTTTTTTTAAGGGAATTTAGTAACAAAAGATAAAACTACAAACCTAGTCATATAATAGTGTAAAACCAGGGCCGGATTCAATTGTGTATTTGATCTCACTCTTCCGTAATTAAACTAGGCTAATTACTTCCATCTTATGCAGCGAGCGCGCCAGGAAATAGAGTCAGTACCCTGGAGAGCGCATGCTCCAAGCTGCGAGCAACTCCTCTAGCCCAGCATTGTGCGCGAGGATAATAAACAAAACGACGTTCGGCGCGTCGCCGAAGTGCTACGTTCTGGTTGCCTGGTTACGAGCCGTACCGGAAATTTCGTTGGAAGGCGTTTCCGGACACGTTGTGTTGATTGGTTGCATCAAAAGCCGAGTCTTGCGGAGGAATGGCAGCTGCTGGGGAGCAGGGTTAGTACTGCTGGGATACGGGTTCTTTTTGGGGTGATTGCGTGAATAAGGGAGTACGTAGAGTTGACTTTGCAGTCATGGAAAGGTTGCATCTTTCTAAGCAGATGTTTAACTTGTCTAGTTTCGTTTACTTTTCTTTTCCACTCCAACTTAATCGAACAATGTATGGCGGGAACTAAACGATCTAAGGCAGGGGTGTCAAAGTCCCTCCTTGAGGGCCGTAATCCAGTCGGGTTTTCAGGATTTCCCCAATGAATATGCATTGAAAGCAGTGCATGCACATAGATCTCATGCATATTCATTGGGGAAATCCTGAAAACCCGACTGGATTCCGGCCCTCGAGGACCGACTTTGACACCTGTGATCTAAGGGAACATGGGGAGAGCTGCGGGCATCTTTAATTGTGAAGTACTTAACATTTAGAGCATAGTTGGGAAGACTAGATGGGCCTTAAGTCCTTCTGTGCTACCCAGTTTTATGTTTCCTTGTAATTTGTACAGATTCTTAATTTAGGAGCAGTAGTTTCAATCCGTAGCTACCAATTTATCAGGATGATTAAAGATGATACACTCAATGCAACTTACTTCTTCCTTGAAGGTGAAGTTTAAACACCCAGGCCTAGAGTCTTAAAAAAAAAAAAGCACTAGAAAATGACGGGCTGCTATCACAGCTATTTTGGTAGCAAATTTAAAAAAGCGAGTCATTCTACAAAAAATGTAAATGAGGTTGGCAGAGAGTTGCAAAGACTTGCTAAATTTGCAAATGCCTATCGCTGGTGATTAGCGTTGGGCACATGCATAGAAACCCCCCCCCCCCCCCCCTGAAAACACAACAGTGGAACAGATACCCCTCATCACTGTACCTTTAATTAGATGGCTGACCGGAGGGATGCCTACCTCTTCCAAAATGGGCCTGCACCGGGAGAGGGGCCTGGGGCTCTGATTGGTTTAAGTAGTTTAAGGCCCCTCCCATTGGGGGTGTCTGGGCCCAGTAGAGCCCCAGGCTCCTCCCCGGTGCATCCCAGGATGCACTGGGAAGGGGAATGCCCATTTTGAAAGAGGCGGGCCAGCTGGCCAGAAGGAGTAGATATCCCTCTGGTCAGCCATCTAATTAAAGGTATGGGGAGAGGGGTTGGAGGCAAGTGGGGGTGTTGTGATGCAACAGAAGAGAATGGGCATCTCTCCCGCTGCAGGGGGCAGTTCGCTTGGCAGCGGGAGAGAGAGATGGCATCTCTCCCGCTCTTGGGTTGGGGGAGGGGTCACAAACGGCTTTTCTAGCAGTCTCCAACACTCCCATGCCAGGGTTTAAAACAGTGCTGTCACTGTACTGGCACCCCTTGACCAGTCGCTGATTTTTGTCGCCAAAAGCCAAGGCCGCTGTTAGAAAATGGCTCGGCAATTTTTAAGAATCCACTGGAGTGCTAATCAGAAGCCACACTAAATTAATTTTTTCCTTCTGTCTATTCCTCGTGTAATATGTTGTATCTTCACCATTTGCTTTCTGTAATTTGCTGATTGTCCAGCCCTTTTCGATGTGAACCGCCTAGAAGTCATCTGACTATGGCGGTATAGAAGAATAAAGATATTATTATTATTTTAATGTTGAGAAGCCCATTTGCATGGCAGTGTCAGAGACTGCTATAAACCTCTCTAAAAACAGAGATAAGCCATTTTGATAATCCGCTGCTAAAATGTGTGCAGATTAAACCATTGAAAAACGGATTAGTGGTGGATCCAAGATGGCTGCTGCTTGCTGACTGTTGAGAGGACACTTTAGTTTGTCTCTCTTACCTTCTGTGATGCCGAAGAGAAGAGGCAGAAGCATTGGTGGAGCCTCCCGATGCTCAGAAGCCCCATTGCCTGCTGTAGATGACATCTTTAGGTGTCTCTTGAGTGAGCAGGTATCGTCGGGGATTCGCCCGCAGGGAACGCCGACAAGAGAGTGGTGCTGCGGCTAACACCCATGGGCTCGATGTTACACTGAGCCCCGACGTAAGGATGCTGCCCCTTCAGCCGCCGACGCTGGGAACAAGCTCTCTGCGAGTGGAGAGCACACCAGAGGAGGGCATGTTCTCTCGAGAGGCCAGTGTGTCGGAGGGCTTGTTATCTGAAACAATTAAGAGTGATTTATTCCTCCTGAAAGAACCAACGATGGGGACAACTTCAGCTAAAGGGGACCAAAACTTCAGAGCGGTAAACCAGCCTATTGAACAATCCTTAAAGGCACAAATAAATTTTGTTCCTCCTACTAAACCCTCTGAAGTCACTTTAGACTCTCTTTGGGACTTAGTGTCCAATTTGGGGAATTCCCTTAATCCTTAAATAAAATATTTGGATAAAGAAATAAAAATCCAGAAAGAAGAAATTAAGATCTTAAAGCAAGACATTGTATCATTGAAATCAGATATTCAGGAAGAAAATAAGGACTTAAAAAAAATTAAGAATAATGAAGATTTACTTGTTAAAGATAACTTAATTTTGAGGAAAAAATTGGAAGCTCTAGAAAACAATACTCAGGCTAATAATTTACATTTAATTAACTTTCCAAAAATTTTATCAATCTCTCCATGAGATATGATAAAGCGCTACTTCCTGGAAATCCTTAAAATACCTGAGAGCTCTTTACCACCTATTACAAGGTTATATTATTAACCTATAAAAAAATCAGGATTTTCAAAGAAAGAAGATGTTGGAAAACCACAAGAAGAACCCTTAGATGTTTCAACTTTATTGGAACAATCAGGTAGAGAATTGGCTATTTCAGCAACTGAAGCTGATAGAACATTGTCTCAATTCCCCAACATACAATGGTCTGAATTCAATAAACTCTACAAAAAGTGCAGCCTGTGACCTTAACCACTGCCCATCATATCTCCTTACAACCTCCAGCACAAAATTCCGTACTCTACTTCTGCGATGGATACAAACCATGCTCACTGACGGCCTTTTCCCAACTGACCTCAGTGAAATCATCATCACCCCAATCCAAAAAGATCCAAAAGGACCAACAGACCAACCATCCAACTACAGACCCATTGCCGCAATACCTCTATATGTCAAACTGACAGAAGGACTAGTAGCCAAACACCTCACCAACTATCTAGATGACCATAATATACTTCACTTCACGCAATCTGGCTTCAGATCCAACTTCAGCACAGAGACATTACTAGGTTCCATCATTGACACAGCCAGACAACACCTCAGCACAGGAAAAAAAATGCTTCTCGTACAACTAGACCTTACCGCAGCATTTGACCTGGTAGACCATAACATCCTATTGCAAATCTTGGATGCAGTAGGCATCTCAGATAAAGTATACTCTTGGTTTGAAGGCTTCCTAAAATCCAGAACATATAGAGTAAAATCAGATAAAGAAAAATCTGAACCTTGGTCCAGCCCTTGCGGCATACCACAAGGATCCCCACTATCCCCTACTCTCTTCAACATATACACTGCATCTCTCGGAACATACCTAGATAATCTAGGCATCACCACCTAAAGTTATGCAGATGACATTACCATTCTCATACCTTTTGATCAACCAAAGACTGCCATGACAAACATACTACACTGAACACTAGAAACAGTAGCAACCTGGATGAAAGATCACAAACTGAAACTCAACACAGACAAAACTAAATTCATCCTCCTCGAAAATGACAAAGTCCCAACCATAAAACTACTAGGAATGACTATAGACCGATGCTGGGCAGGAAGGCACTTGCGCAGTGCGGTGGACTCGAAACTTCTAGTTTCTTCAAGCAAGTCTGCTTGCGAGCTTCCGCATCCGGGCTCTGCTGATGATGTCGCCCATATGTGAGAATAGCTGCCTGCTGTCCTTAAAATATGTGTTTGTAGAACCAGCTCATTTGACTGCTTTCCTCTCTTTGAAACGTCTTGAATGTGAAGAACCAGTTGCATCCATGTAATAATTAGCTCTCTTCCAGCAGCAGATTAAGGGATTTCTTTGTAAAGATTTATTTTAATTTAATCACTCTTATTGTTAATCTTGGATCCTGAATTGAGGACTAGTGTGTGATTAAGTAAAGATATTTCTTATTTTGTTATACTTTGATTTATTTTCAGAATTGAAAGTAAATTTAAATATTATGTTTGCTTGATCACACTTTCTGTACAAGATAATATGCTTGATAATAATGTGAAAATCTTATAAAGAAAAAAAAGAAAAACGGTTTAGTGATAGCATTAAAGTAAGTTTTGAGAATCTGGGCCCTAGTGCTTCCACAGAACTGGCATCAGACCTTGTTACAGACTACTTGCACATTGTTTGTACAATATCGATACATAGAATTTGTATGCACTTAAAATCAATGACATTTATGCAGTCAGGGCAAGCGTTGTAATATGTATTTATTGTGAGTAAAATTATGTAAATGTGACTGCTAGTATCCTGGAAATGCTGTGGGCGACACTGACTGCTCTGTGAACCAAAGAAACAAAGTATAATTAGCATTCTTGTAATTTATTATAATTCAGTGTAGGAAATCAGGAAAAATAATATTTCTTAATTTCTTCTTACCTAGAGAGATTCTCCATCCTCTATCCCTACCAATATGGCTTCAGACCCAGCTTCAACACCGAATCTCTCCTAGTTTCCTTAATTTCTAAGGTGCAACAACTACATTCTCGTAACAAATTCGATCTCTCTGCAGCTTTCGATGTTCTCCACCATGACATACTACTTTATCAACTTTCTGAGATAGGAATTGAATCCACCGTCCTAAAGTGGTTCTCAAACTTCCTACGCTCTCGCTCCTACACTGTCAACACAAATGGCACCATGTCCGTTCCTTGGATACCATCTTGCGGTGTCCCTCAGGGATCACCCCTATCCCCTATTCTCTTTAACATCTATGTGTCCTCCCTGAAACTCCTCCAATTATCCCTCCTTGAAACAATCTACACATATGCTGATGACATCCTTGTCCTCCTTGAGACAGACCAGAACCTCACCAACCTCCACGAGAACATTACAGCTTGCATAATGAGACTCCATTCCTGGTCCTTGGTACAGATGAAATTGAATGAATCAAAAACAAAATTACTCTGGCTCGGCCCAAAATTAGAACACCTTCCCACCCTCTTCGTACTACCCTCAGGCGCTGCACTGCAGCTTGAGTTCTCAAGCAAAGTCCTTGGCATCATTATCGATTCTTCTCTCTCCCTCAGTGATCACCTCAACTCCTTGGCTAAATCATGCTTTTTCAGCCTCCACATGCTGAGGAAAGTAAGATCCTATTTTTGCCAACAACATTTTGCCGTCCTTGTCCAATCCATCATCCTCTCCAAATTAGACTACTGCAATGCCATCTACTTAAGCCTATCAAAAAAAAGTCTTCAAAGACTCCAGCTAATCCAGAATACTGCAGCCAAGTTGATCTTTGCAAAACGCAAGTCTGACCATGTCTCCCCACTCCTAGCCAAACTTCACTGGCTCCCAGTGATTTCCAGAATCCATTTCAAATGCTCCTGCCTGGCTTTTAAGATCATTCATGGCATCCTTCCTCCCTTAATCCCACTATCTTATAACTCCTCGAGTCCTGAATCTACCAGACCCACCCAAAGGTATAAATTATCTTTCCCTTCTGGGTTATTCCATGTCAAGTGATCAAGGGCTCCCCTCATGACCATCACGGATTTTGATAAAGTTTTAGTTTCGCCTGTGGAATATTCGTGGAAATATAGCCATTTGTTTGACCCCATACTGCAATGACATACAGTACGACAGTGACATTCTGACAACTTTGAGACACAATATCTTACGAGCTATGTTTCCAAAAAAACTGAAACTTAGCTACCCTGCACAACTTTTGGAGCTCTATTCAGTGCTACCAATAATAATTTTTGTCGAGCACTGAGTGAATGGCTGAATTACAGTAAACTTGGCCGAAAAAATTAGTGCTCCAAAAAAAGTCAAAGTTTGACATTATTTAGCTCCCACAATAATTGAGTAATAAATGCGAAATTTGGCGCATAATGTCTCAGTACAACGTTGTTTTCAAAAGTACAATTTCAACCTCCAAGCTCTTTCCATTAGTTTACAAATTAAGTGTAAAGTTGCTAATTTGTGTAAAAAGGCCAAAAATAGGGTATTTTCAGCCTGCTTTTACAGAAAAATACCTTTCAGAAACTCTTTCAAATCAGTCTCATTAGAAAGAGCATATTTCAAACCCCCTAGAAAAGTGGGCTTCATTTTCAACGCAGGTTAACAATGGCTGAAAAAGGGGGACAAAGTTGGGAGACGTTGCCACGGCAACAACCTCTATTTCAACATAGTTCTGTCATTTTTAAAGTTACAGTTTTGTATTGACGTAGTATTACTACTACTCTATTGCGTTGGTCCATGGTGACATTGTCACTACCAGTTCAAGAGTTTGAACTGGCAACCCCATCGCCATAGGGGTCACGCCCGATAGCCGTGCAATACCACATTGTTATGTATAAATTTATCCACATAAATAGAGAGTGTTTCAAGCAGGGAACAACTTTGCTAGCTGCATTGATGGGAATTCAGTGGCATGATCAGCTGAGCAGACAATGAGGAGGCCGATGTGATTTGAAACTTTAGCTCTAAGTGTGTTCAGATAAGTTTCTGCCGTTGGACAAATGAATCATCTGCTTCTTTTACTGTAGATAAATCAACTATGAGAACTTTTTTTGTGTCATAAACATTGATAGTTATTGATATACTACTGGCTCCCCAGGACTATGTGACACAATGTACTAATGAATTGAGAGATTTATATAGAATAGTTAATAACTATTTTGATGAGACCTTATGTACAGTTTTTGGAGAAAGCACAGAACTGAAAGACACAGAAATAGGAGAAAATATAGAATTAAAAGAAATATGTATGTATGTATGTACGTATCCTCTACAATAAAACCCTTCCCACACATGTGCAGTAGAAAATCCGTGAGATCTGCCTCCGTGCAGAATTTGATTTCTGGTGCGAGGGGCAGCTTGTGGCGCATGGGGCGGATTCAGCGGTGGTGGCGGTTTGACTCCTGCGCTGCTGCTGCCGGGACGCCTCTTCTCACCCCCGGACCAGCAAATGCAGCAGCCACGGGGCATTTGCTAGGCCGGCCCTCTTCAAAGAGGCTAGATAATGCTGGATAGGGGGATCAGGGAAAGGAGAAGGCCTACCGCTGGACAGGGGGATCAGGTAAGAGGTGTTGCTGGACAGGGGGGGAAGGTAAAAGGAAGGGAGAAGGCCTACTGCTGGACAGGGGGAGCAGGGAAGAGGTGCTGCTGAACAGGAGGGAGATAAAATAAAGGGAGAAGGGCTGCTGCTGGACAGGGGGGGAGGTAAAAGAAAGGGAGAAGGCCTATTGCTGGACATGGGAAGCAGAGAAGAGGTGCTGTTGGACAGGGGGGAGGTAAAAGGAAGGGAGAAGGCCTACTGCTGGACAGGGGTAGCAGGGAAGAGGTGCTGCTGGACAGGGGGGGAGGTAAAAGGAAGGGAGAAGGCCTACTGCTGGACAGGGGGAGCAGGAAAGAGGTGCTGCTGGACAGGGGGGAGGTAAAACGAATGGAGAAGGGCTGCTGCTGGACGGGGAGCAGGCAAGGGGTTGTGGTGGACAGCCGAGGAAAGAGAGAGAAAGAAAGATAGACAGACAACGGCCAAGGAGAGAGAAAGAAAGACAGACACACACACACATCTATTCTAGCACCCATTAATGTAACGGGCTTAAAGACTAGTATGTATATATATACCAACTCCAGAGCCCTGTTTAAAACCAGACTTTTGAGTAAAGGAGTATTGAAACAAAGTATAAATATTAGCTCAAAATAGCAAGTGTGTGATGTGCCCAACAATGTGATGGATCAAGGTTCAGATTATGGGACATGTTCCTGGTTTAGCTAAAAATGCTGAGGCGGTAACATTCAGTCCTAGGTATTATTCAAGGGCAATACCTACTGGTTAGATTTAGGTACCATATTGGGTTCCAGGGACAATTGTTTGTGGCCCCTGCCTCAAGGGTATTGCTGTACTGAGTGGGTGGAGTTGGGGGAGGATATAAAAGTAGGATCAAAATCCCTGAATAGTTGTAATTGAAAGCCTGTGTGCTAGCTGTTTCTCATTGAGGCCAGTTCCATTTGAGCTGGAGATTCAAAGGAACAGGAAGACAACTAGTTAGCAAAAATACAAGTAGACTAACTTTCAGTACTAGTATTAATGTGCTGTTTTAATTAAAATGTAGTAACTTTTTTTTTTGAGAGGGGAAGGTGGTGAGAATTCCCTAGTTTCCATTTGCTGCCCAACCTGCATCTTATTCACTTTCATGTAATTGGTCACCTTTGGTTGTTAGAAGATGTGGTGGTAGGTTTTTGTTATTTTTTTTTTGTACTGTTGACTGAATATGCTGTTTCTTCTTTTATTTGTTTGCAGCTTTCAACTGCAGTTTTTTAGTGAGCTTTAGTGACGAGGTGGCCAGGGTGAAAATCTTGGACGAGTACCTCAGCACTCGTAGCTATATCCAGGGGTTCACGTTTTCTCAGTCCGATGTGGAAGTACTCAGACAGTTTTCGGGGCCACCTCCTGACCAGTACTTCCATGTGGTTCGGTGGTACAGGCACATAGAAGCAGTTTATGATGACAGCAATGGGAAAAGTGACACTAATAAATTCCCGACAAGTGAGTAATGACTTTTAAGTGGGTGAACATGCTATCTGAGTTGTAGTTGTTACTAATCTACAAGGTGAGAGCTTGTCTGCTTGTCATAGCACACACAGTGATGTAGTAAGGGAGGGGTGTGTGTGTGGGCGCGTAACCACTCCTCCTCTCATTGCCACGCGCTTCTTCTCTTCTTTACTTCCCTGGCATGAGGTTGCTGCCCATGTCTGCTCTCTCTGATGTAACTTCCGAGACACACGCCTAGGAAGTGATGTCAAAGGGCGATCCGACACCGTTGGAGAAGTTATAAAGGTACAGGGAAAGGGGAGGTGGGGGAGGGGGGTGCCACTCACCCTTACTATGCCACTGATTATTAACCCCCTCCTTTACAAAGCCATGCTAGTGTTTTTAGTGCCAGCTGCGGTAGTGACGGCTCAGATGCTCATAGGAATTCTATAAGTGTTGGTGCTGTTACTGCAATGACTGACACTAAAAATGCTAATGTAGCTTTGTAAAGGAGGGGGTAAATGTGATGGTATTTGAAACTGTTTCTCCCAGTGCATTGTAATTGCAAAATTTTCCACCCTACTAAATTCTTCAAGATATATAATACTATGGAGTAGGTGCTTATTTAATTTTTTTTTTTTTTTTTTAAGTCTCAAGAACTTGTGCTTTGAGGAAGTTGCTGTAAAACAACTTATCTAGTTTGCAGCTAAAGTTTGTCATAGAAATCCAACAAATTAGAAATCCCAGAATTTTCCACTTTTGCAACTGCTTCTGGTTAGCTGACATCTTTTGCTTATTAAAGAGTGAGGAGTAGGAGGAGGATTAAAAATGTAGTAGTTTCTTTTCCTTTTGTCTTGCTTAGTTCCTACATTTTGCGTTCTTTTTCAAAGGCCTGATAGTTGTAACAGCAGATGTATACCGCATGTATTGCTTGTGATCAATTGCACCAATACTTAAGCCCCAAAGTCCAGCTGGAAACAAATAGAAGTTCATTGATGCGTTTGGCACTCTTTAAAACCCTGCCCAGAGACCACTTGGTAGCTCCATGCATATTTCTTTAGAGCGGGAGTGTCATATAAGAACATAAGAATTGCCTCTGCCGGGTCAAACCAGGGGTCCATCGTGCCCGGCAGTCCGCTCCCGCAGCGGCCCCCCAGGTCCATGACCTATAAGTGTTCCCTACCTAACCTAAAACGTCCATACCCTGTTCGCTTAATGTACTGTAAGGTAAACCTCTATCTGTACCCTGTTATCCCCTTCGCTTCCAGGAAGTCATCCAGTCCCTTTTTGAACCCCAGAATTGTACTCTGTCTTATCACCTCTCCGGGAAGCGCGTTCCAGATGTCTACCACCCGTTGAGTGAAGAAGAACTTCCTTGCATTCGTTATGAATCTGTCTCCTCTCAGTTTTTCTGAATGACCTCTTGTTTTTGTTGTCCCTTCTAGTCTAAAGAATCTGTCCCGCTCCACCTTCTCTATGCCTTTCATGATTTTATAAGTCTCTATCATGTCCCCTCTGTCTCCGTTTTTCCAGGGTAAAGAGCCCCAGCTTGTCCAACCGTTCAGCATATGAAAGGTTCTCCATGCCCTTTATCATCCTCGTTGCTCTCCTCTGGACCCTCTCGAGTATTGCCATATCCTTCTTGAGATATGGCGACCAGTATTGGACGCAGTATTCCAGATGTGGGCGCACCATTGCTCGATACAGTGGCAGGATAACTTCCTTCGTTCTGTTAGTGATACCTTTTTTGATAATGCCCAACAACAACCAAATACAGAGAGAGACTGAGAGCTGTTGACGATTCCAGCCAGAATATCAGCTTTGTGTTCAGCCAAACAGGCCCAGGTTTCGCAATGAATAAAGTATTTTATAATTTTTCACTATTCTGTTTACTTAATATTTCATAATAAAGTAATTATAAAATACTTTCTTTGTGTTTATTTGATTCCTATTCAAGAGAATTATTTTATATATAGTCAATATAGGCACAGAGTTAAATTTTTTAACATTTTCTAATGGTGGTGTGCCTCGTGATTTTTTTCATGAAACAAGTGTGCCTTTGCCCAAAAAAGGTTGAAAAACACTGTCTTAGTGTATAAAAGGAGAACGTACAAATCAGAATTGAGACTCCAGGTTGGGATGTTTATAATTATAGTAATTCTTTCAAGGTTCAATTTATTTGATATGCTGCATATTGTAGTTTAAACTCTTAGTAGCTTTGGAAAAGGATCTGGCGATGCAAAAGCATTTCTAAAATAAATGCAAGAATGAATGTGTATATTTCAGATGTGTGGAGACAGCACCCATTTTGCAACTGTCAACGTTTGTGATGTCAACGTACACATCTTAAGGATGGGCAGGCACTTAAACATGTATACTTGTGTAACTCTAATACTTAGGCTTGTGTGTTTGCCATTTAGAAACCTACAAGTCTGTTTTCACAGTTTAGTTGTGGAACTGCAATTGTTTGACAATATTGATTGGGAGAGGGGAAGGAGGACACTGGAGAATTGAGAAAGCAATCTCACCTAATCCCTCCTAAAGAGCACTGCCTGGAATGAACACCTTTATAAAACCTAGATGTTCCTGAGAGCCTTAATATTGGTCTTGGGGTTGGGGAGTCCTAGACATTAATTTCATAGTAACATAGTAACATAGTAGATGATGGCAGATAAAGACCCAAATGGTCCATCCAGTCTGCCCAACCTGATTCAATTTAAATTTTTTTTTTTTTCTTCTTAGCTATTTCTGGGCGAGAATCCAAAGCTTTACCCGGTACTGTGCTTGGGTTCCAACTGCCGAAATCTCTGTTAAGACTTACTCCAGCCCATCTACATCCTCCCAGCCATTGAAGCCCTCCCCTGCCCATCATCCTCCAAACGGCCATACACAGACACAGACCGTACAAGTCTGCCCATCTGAAATTGTAAATGCATGTTTATTTTTGGCCTCTCCCTAGTCCCGCATGGAACATGTCCAGCCCTCGCCACCATGCTTGATAGACATCTTTTGAAATCATGTGTACAAATCTCAGCTTTCTAAAATACATTTTTCCACTTAAGGTCATGTATTTGCCAATATTTGTATGTGTAAATTTGCAAATAAAGGTGAACATCTTTAGGAGGTTACCACTTGCATAGCGGTTTCTTGGGTGGGATGGGGATGGCGGTTGGCCAGGTTCTCATTTTCTAACATAAATCTGGCTGAATTGGCTGGTGTGTGGCTATCTAACAGAAATTCAGCTTCTTACCCTCCATTTGTATTTTCCTTGTATGTATTCTTTACTATACTTATTGTAGTTCTCCCTTCTTCCCTTATGGATTGGTACGTCAGGTCCGTTTGTGTTGGTTGTAGTTAATAATTAAGACCCTGTTTTTAATTGTAAATCGCTTTGAATTAATGATATTGCGATACATCAAAATTTTAATAAAACTTGAAACTTGAAACATGCACATAGATCTCATGCATATTCATTGGGAAAATCCTGAAAACCCGAATGGATTGCGGCCCTCAAGGAGGGACTTTGAGATCCCTGGTTTAAGTGAAATTATGGTTTATTAATCTTGTTATACCATCTAGATCAGGGGTGCCCAAAAGGTCGATCGTGATGGCAACGCATGTCGATTGCATTGCCTTCGCATTCTACTTGCATCCCAAAAACCAGATGGACCCGAAACATCCTGGCGGTCCTTGCGCGCCCGGCAGCTCTACTCACTACCTGCATGGAACGGCGCCAGTCACTCAGTCAGCCTCCTTCCCCCCCCTACCTCTCAGGGATTCCCAGGCCAGCCCTGGAACTTTCTCCTCTGCCACGGGCCGCCCCACCAGAAGAAGGAAGTTGCGTCAAGTGGGGGAGGGACTGAGGAGCAGGAAGCGGCAGAGAGCGTGAGCACCCTCGGAGACGGCGGTGTGGAGGGTAAAAGCGGGAGGAAGGAAGGATTCGGGGGGGGGGGAGAGAACTGATCGAACGCCTCTTTGCTTCATTGATGTCTCTGGGGGAGACCGTCCTTGGAAATACATGCAGGAAACTCCCATTCTGTGCAGCAGCTTGTGAAAGGTAGTGTTTGTGGCTCCTAGGGGAAGGAGGGGAGATGGTGGTTTGGAGGCCTGTGCCCTGATGGTGGCGGCAGTGGCTTGGGAGCAGGCAGGGAGACAGAAAGAAGGGGGAGCAGGGAGACAGAAAGAAAGGGGGAAAGGAGAGAGAAAGACAGACAGAAAGAAAGAGGGGCAAGGAGATAAAGAAAGAAAGGGGAGGGGGGCAGGGAGAGTGGAAGAAAATGTTGGTGGAGGGAATGAGGTCTGGAAGCATAAAGCAGGCTGAAAGAAGGGAAGAAATATTGGATGCACAGTCAGAAGAATAAAGTGCAACCAGAGACTCATGAAATCACCAGACAACAAAGGTAGGAAAAATGATTTTATTTTCAATTTAGTGATCAAAATGTGTCCATTTTGAGAGTTTATATCTGCTGTCTATATTTTGTACTATGGCCCCCTTTTACTAAACCGCAATAGCGTTTTTTAGCAAGGGGAGCCTATGAGCGTTGAGAGCAGCGTGGTGCATTCAGCGCAGCTCCCTACGCTAAAAACCGCTATCGCAGTTTAGTAAAAAGGGATGGGGTATATTTATCTATTTTTGTATAACTGTTACTGAGGTGACATTGCATAAAGTCATCTGCCTTGACTTTTTTGAAAAAACCTCAGAATATAAATGATAATTAATATTTTCTCTGCGTACATTGTGCTTTGTGTTTTTTTTTAATTTTATTGTTGGTAGATCATTTTGACTTGGTCATTTTAAAAGTAGCTCGCAAGCCCAAAAAGTCTGGGCACCCCTGATCTAGATACTTGGGATAGACGCTATATATCAAGAAACTATTAAACTTGGAAACTTAGATTGTTGATTTGCAGGCTACAAGGAAGTCCTGTGGGCTTTTAAATAGCTCTAACACAGATGGTTTCCCGATGCAGTCAGTATAGGGATACATATGGCTCCAGAAAAAGGAGGATGGATTGAAACAACCGGGTTTTACTTCCATTGCTTTTAATGTAAGTAAAGCCCAGATGTCTCAATATGTCCTTTTTCTGGAGCAATAAGGTAACCCTAAGTCAGTAGACTGTTTAACAACTTATTGACTTTTAGAAAACAAGCTCTTATTAATGTTAATCTATATCAAGATTATTATTTATTTGATATACCACCTATTATTACGTCTAGGCGGTTTACATTAAGTTTAAATACTTATATGATAAAACGGGATTAAAAGAAGATATCATTACTGGAATATACAGACAAAAATGAAACAATGGTAGGGGGAAAAGTAAGTATTCAAACATAAAAATAAAAATGTACAAATATATTTTATTGAAAATTGCTAAGGTTTTATTACAATTTTAGTGGCTTATTGTATTGTATGACTTTATAGTTACCATAGCATATTTTACTTTGCTTTGGGTATAGAAAGTGATGTATAAATGGCATAAATATATAAATAAGAATAGTGTGACAAATGCATAGAATATCTTTCCAGCAGTGGAAACAGATATGGTTGCAGAATTTGAGATGATGGGATGGGCACATTAGATCTTTAATTGGGAAACGTGTGAAGGGAAATGTCGACCATTTGGGGTTTGTGGGGCACCGGACCATAAGACACACCCACTTGTAGAGGAGGAAAACCCAAGAAAAAAAAAATTCCCATTGCCCTGCCCTGTATCCCTTCTGGTGGTCTAGTGGTAGGCCGGGACAGGGTCTTATAGAGCAAAAATTCTGTAAGCAGCGTAGGCACGCACCCCCCATAGGCAGCACAGGCACCCCTCCCCTGTAGGCAGCACAGGCACTCCCCCATAGGCAGCAGAGGCACAACCACACCCACTATAGGCAGCAGCAGCACCTCCCCTCCCCCTACCCCTGGTACCTTTTTTTAAAGTCCCCTTTTTGTGAGAACTGACTGCAGCCAATCGGGAAGCAGAGCCGGACTAGGCAGGAATGCGAACAGCACGCGCCTGCCTTCTGCGCTGTTCTGCCCGAACAAGAAGAAGAGCTGTCCGATGAGGGAGACAGGCAGGAGTGCGGAAAGGGGACTTTAAAAAAAAAAAAAGGGGGGGGGGAGTATTTGCTCCATAAGACACACCCTTATTTCCACTCCCTTTTTGGGAGTGGAAAAAGTGTGTCTTATGGAGTGAAAAATACGGTAAATGGGTGGACTACATGGGTCTTAATTATTATCTGTTATCAGATTCTCTGTTTTTGGTGATCAAACTTAGCCTTGTGGTGTTAAATCAGGAATGAGCAAACTACAGTAGGTGGATCTTGCTGTTTTTATTTACCATCATATTCTGTGTTTATTTACAATCATATTCTGCCCATGGCTGGGCAGAAACCTGAGAGTGGTCATAGAACCTGCATGTAGGTTGTACCTCTGCCACTGGGAAGTGTTTTGGCCCCCTGGGAACCCAGGACATTGTGGTGGTTGCCTTGTTCATTCTCCATAGATTTGTATAGGGTGTAGAGGTTCTGAACAGTTGGGTAGTCATCCTCAATCTGCGTGTTTTTGCAGAAGACATCAGTCATTTTCTTTGGCTCCTTTTCCTTCCTCAGTGGGCTGTGCTGTAATCCCTCAGATTTCCCCTTCTGTAAGCCTGTTCAGAAGGCATCTGATCTGCTCTGACTTTTTGTTTTGTTTTTCAGGTTTTGTTCCCAAATTTTGAGACTTTAATGCTGCATATGTTTCCCAGTTGTGCAAGGGGATGCAGACTCTCGGCGGAAAAGTCTGTAACTAGCAGACTTTTCTGTTCTCAGGGTACCTGCCTAGCCAGCCTGCTCTAATGGTTAAGAACACTCGGGGACATAAATTGAGGTTGAGTAATGGTAGACTTAGGAGTAATGTTAGGAAATTCTTTTTCACAGAGAGGGTGGTGGATACCTGGAATGCCCTCATGAGGGAGGTAGTGGAGGTGACAAAATTCAAAAAAGTGTAGGATGAACACAGAGGATCTCTAACTAGAATATGAGTGGGCAAACTTTCACGGTCTGAATTCCCCAAAGGAGATGGTTTGGGTAGGCTGGCATGAGCTTCAACGACAGCTCTAGTAGTTAGAACATAAGGACAGTGCCGAGTAGACTTCTAAGGGTTGTGGTCTAGAAGAAACAAAGAAAAAAAGACAATTTAATCATGAAATTGTAATGCATGTAATTGTAGGGCAGACTGGATGGACCATTCAGGTCTTTATCTGCTGTCATTTACTATGTATCTGGACAATTGGCTGAGGGGAGATTGCAGTAGATTGGGTTGTGCAGATGCTGCAACACTTAGGCTAGTTAATCAATTTCCAGAAAAGCCACTTAGAGCCAACGCAATCTGTGGAGACCTGGGAGTCCAATTCAACACATCCTAAGTTCTTGCCTAAGGTGGTTTCGAATTTCCACCTCAACCAGTCCATTGTTCTTCCGGTGTTTTTTCCGAAGCCCCACTCACATCCTGGTGAGGTGACGCTTCCTACACTTGACTTTAAACGGGCGTTGGCCTTTTACCTGTGAAGCACTGAGTCTCATTGGACTGCACCTCAACTTTTCATCTCTTTTGATCCTAATCGGTTGGGCTGTCCTGTTTCCAAGCGCACCTTATCCAACTGGTTGGCTTCTTGTATTTCCTTTTGCTACACTCAGGCTGGTCTCTCGCTGCAAGGTCGGGTCACGGGACATAGAGTACGAGCAATGGCGGCGTCTGTTGCTTTCCTCAGGTCCACGCCGATTGAGGAGATCTGCAAGGCTGCCACTCAGTCTTCGGTTCATACCTTCACCTCTCACTACTGTCTGGACGCCTTTTCCAGGCGCGACGGCCAGTTTGGCCAGTCGGTTTTGCGTAATCTGTTTTCATAAATTGCCAACTTTCCTTCCGTCCCTTTTTGGTTAGCTTGGAGGTCATCCACATGTAGAGAATATGCTGCCTGTTTGTCCTGGGATAAAGCACAGTTACTTACCGTAATATTCTCGCAACCCTCCCACCTCCCCGAGGTTGGCTTCTTTGCTAGCTATCTGAACTGAAGACCACAAGGAGGGGATGCGCCCTCTAGTGGAGCAGGAAGGCACACGCAAGCGTGGGCAGCACTAGCAAACTTTGAGATCTTCAATCAAGTTTGCTTGAAAAGCTGTCCTTGATGGGGCTCCGTGGATGACATCACCCACATGTAGAGAATATCTGCCTGCTGTCCCTGGATAACACCTGTTACGGTAAGTAACTGTGCTTTACGGCATGGCTGTTGAGCTTGCAACTAAAGAATAGAGACTACTGCAACTCTCCTCAGGTCTAAGAAACTGGCAACAGTAACTGCCTATGCAAAGGCTTGGAAAATGTTTCAGTCATGGTGCAGTAGTAGAAATGTGGAGCCTTTTCTAAGTGCCAGCTGCTATTATCCTAGTATTTCTCCAGGGTGTTCTGGAGAAGGACCTAGCTGTTGGGTAACTTAAGATACTGATAGTGAATCTCTTGTGCTTTCTAGAGCAAGTTGATAAGTTCCTTCTAGCTGCTTACACGGATGTTTCAAGATTTTTGAAGGGAACGCTGGAAAGAAAGATTAGGTTCTTACTATGATTAATTTTCTTTCCTTTAGATGGGTGTAGAGGTCCTCAAGCCTGCATGTCTGTTGGTTTGTTTACCTGCTTGAAGTGTCAAGAAGAGTAATATAATAGAGTTGACTGTCTGCCTTGGTCAGGTATAGTTTAACAGATGTTTTCATTTTCCTATCGAGCAGGGTCGCAGAGCGAGGAGGCTTCATCAGTTCAGAAGCCTAACAAGTATGGGTAACAAATCCTTAACTGTTGGTGCAGGTTGCACTTAGGTAGGTGGCTTGTTTGGTCCATTTTGTTTTAAGTTTGAATGTTTTTAAATTCATATGGTTTATGTATGTTATTTACAAAGAAGAACAGAATAATGGTGGTGGTTTGGTGAGTTTCCCCATACCCCCCTCCTTTATGTGCATTTTGTTATCTAGTGCTATTTGATTTGCTTTGGTATAAACTGAGGGATTACAGCACAGTCTACTGAGAAAGGAGGAGGAGCTGAAGAAAATGATTGCCTTCCCCAAAAACATGTGTTTTGAGGCGACTACCCAGCTGCTCAGGACAACTACACCTGTCTATAGGAAAGAAGATGGATGTTTTTTTCAAAACCATTCATTTTGCACATAGTTCTGTCATAAAAGAGTTAAGAACATAAGCAATGCCTCTGCTGGGTCAGACCTGAGGTCCATCGTGGCCAGCAGTCTGCTCATGCGGTGGCCCAATAGATCCAGGACCTGTGCAGTAATCCTCTATCTATACCCCTGTACTCCTTTTCCAGCAGGAAATTGGCCATTCCTTTCTTGAACACCAATACCGTACTCTGCCCTATTGGACGCAGTACTCCAGATGCGGACGCACCATCGCCCGATACAATGACAGGATAACTTCTTTTGTTCTGGTTGTAATACCCTTCTTGATTATGCCTAGCATTCTGTTTGCCTTCTTAGCGGCCGCTGCGCACTGTGCCATCGGCTTCATTGTCATGTCCACCATTACCCCCAAGTCCCTTTCTTGGGTACTCTCATTTAATAACATCCCTCCCATCGTATAGTTGTACCTCGGGTTTTTGTTTCCCACATGTAATACTTTACATTTCTCAACGTTGAACTTCATCTGCCATCTTGTCACCCATTCCCCTAGTTTGTTCAAGTCCCTTTGCAATTCTTTGCAGTCCTCTTTAGTCCGAGCTCCACTAAATAGTTTGGTGTCGTCCGCAAATTTTATTATTTCGCACTTCGTCCCTGTTTCTAGATCATTTATGAATATATTAAATAGCAGCGGCCCAAGCACCGAGCCCTGCAGGACCCCCACTCGTGACCCTCCTCCACTCCGAGTAGTGGCCCTTCACTCCTACCTTCTGTTTCCTATCCGCCAACCAGTTTCTGATCCATCTATGTACGTCTCCTTCCACCCCATGGTTCTTCAGTTTCCAGAGTAGGCGTTCATGGGGCACCTTGTCAAAGGCTTTTTGGAAATCTAGATATATGATGTCTATGGGATCTCCTTTGTCCATCCGTTTGTTAATTCCTTCGAAGAAGTGCAATAAGTTCGTTAGGCACGATCTCCCCTTGCAGAAACCATGTTGGCTGGTTATCAGAAGTTCGTTTCTTTCAAAATGTTCATCGATGTTTTTTTTTTTTATCGGTGCTTCCGCCATTTTCCCCGGAACTGAGGTCAGACTCACCGGTCTGTAGTTTCCTGGGTCACCTCTTGATCCCTTTTTAAAGATGGGCATAACGTTGGCTATCTTCCAGTCCTCTGGGATCATGCCTGTTTTCAAGGATAGATTGCAAATTTGCTACAGTAGTTCCGCTATCTCCTCTTTTAATTCCTTAAGAACCCTTGGATGGATTCCGTCTGGACCCGAGGATTTGTCAGTTTTTAGTTTTTCTATCTGCCTGCGTACATCTTGAAGGCTCACTTCCATGTTTGTTAATTTTTCTGCTTGATTTCCATTGAAGAATTGTTCAGGTTCCGGTATGTTGGATGTGTCTTCGTTTGTGAATACAGACGAAAAGAACATGTTAAGACTTTCTGCAACTTCTTTCTCCTCCTTCAACACTCCCTTCCTGTCTCCGTCGTCCAGCGGTCCCACTTCCTCCCTAGCCGGTTACTTCCCTTTAACATATCTAAAATACGGTTTGAAATTTCGTGCTTCCCTGGCTAGCCTCTCTTCATAGTCTCATTTGGCTTTTCGAACCACTAGGTGACATTCTTTTTGACACTTCCTGTGCTCTTTCCAGTTCCCCTCAGTTTTGTCCTTTTTCCATTTCCTGAATGAATTTTTCTTATTGCCTATCGCTTCCTTCACTATTTTAGTTATCCACGCCGGTTCTTTTGTTCGACTCTTTTTGCACCCCTTTCTGAATCTGGGGATATATAGATTTTGCGCCTTGCTCACCGTGTTCTTGAGAAAAGACCAGCCATGTTCTACCGTTTGCCATTTTTTGGAAGTGTTCCTAAGTTTCTTCCTTACCATTTCCCTCATTGCTTCGTAGTTTCCTTTCCTGAAGTTGAAAGTTGTCGCTATGGTTCTCTTTCCTTTTGGTATTCCTACCTCAACCTTGAACTTGATCATGTTATGATCGCTTTTTCCCAATAGTCCCACTACCTCTACTTCCTTTGCAGGTCCCCTTAACCCATTTAGGATTATCGATTATGAAAGCATGAACTGAACCTTTTTTGCTTGCATTTTCTTAGGTAAAGGCAGACGAGTGCAGCCACAGTGGTCTCCACCTGAAGCAAAGGAACCACCTAAACTCCGTCTGTACAACAGTCTCACTCGCAATAAGGTAAGCAAACTGCACTTTACAGAGGATACTGTTACGTGTTGTACGTAGGCATTCCTGGAGTTGAGTTGTTTATGCATATTTTATCAAAGTCTCACATATATATGCACATAATTATATTAGGAGTGCATTTTAATGTGTTTTTTACATGATCAATGTGTTTAAATTTTTTACGCACATTAATAACTTTAAAGCATTAATGACGTTAAAACCTCGCTCATGACTTGCCCCTCCCCCTCCCCATCGCAGGTCCAGCATCTGTCCGTTCCCTTTCCTGTCCTCAATCCTTGCCACGATGCTTTAAACATTACCTTGCCAGCAATGATTCCTATAGGCCTGTGGTGGTGACTTCCCTCTGCCACCTGCTAATTCAACTTCCTGTCTACTCAGTACTTGTTTTGGAGGTAGCTCCAGGTCTGATCCCACTGGTCAGCACCACTGCCCTGCTGGCTGCCCCCATGGCCCGCTGCTGGAACTCTAGCCTGCCCCAGTACTTCTCACCTACCAATCGCTTTTGCAGTAGCACCAGGAGAAACCTGACAGGGGCTATGAGGGTGCTGACATTTGAGGCTTGGCCGAGCAGGGGAAGCGCAGTCATAACTTGCCTCTGTTCTGGAAGAAGATGTGCGTACCGACCCTGACAGACTGAGCATGTTCGCTGACAGAAGCGCTCCAAGTGCTAAGGACTCAAGTTCCAGAGCATTAAGTATGTGTACTTCCAGAGCATCAAGTATGTGTACTTCACTATCATCACCACAGACAACAAGGAGATTGATTCAGTGCTCTCAGCTAGGTAATGTTTAAAGCGCCATGGTGGGGGTTAAGGGAGCACACAGATGCTGGATCTGTGGTGGTACGTGGAGGGGGGGGAAAGAGAGGTGCTGATGTGTGGGGGTAGGGAGGAGGTTGGAGAGAAGTGAGGGCTGGCCCTGAGAGGGATAGCTGGAGGTTGAAGGGAGATAAGTGCTGTAGAGGAGGGGGCTGGAGGGAAAGGAGAGAGGTGCCATATTTTCTTTTAAAATATTACATATTAATTGCAACTAAAATTTATAATCTTCCTGCAGTCCTAATTTATATTTAAGGTATACCTTTGTGTGTGAAAATTTGTTCATGATTAGGGTATAGTTCTGAAAATCTAATTTATAAAGAAACGTAGGCACTTGTTTGGGTGATTCACTTAAGGGGTAATTTCATAACAATGTGCCTTTTTGTAAATTGAGGACATGTGCTAAGCCTCATTGTTGGCTTAGATTGGATTACCTGGAACTACGATGCTATGAGAGCAATGGTGAGAAAGAAACTCAGAAACAGCTCAAGACAAACGAAGACCTTAGAGAAAGCCTGGTCCCTATTCAGGGACACGGTGCAAGAAGCAGAAAATCTGTACATCCCCAGGTTTAGGAAAGGGTGCAATAAAAAATCTCCGTGCAAATCATTTGCATAAAAACTTGTTGGATTATCAATCGCTGTTCCAAAATTGGCCAACAGCGACTCGCGCAGTCTTAGCAACTGTGTTTAGTACATCTGGCCCTCAGTCTCTCAGAAGCCAAGTCAGAAATATATTTTATTTCAAGCAGTAATTTTATGATTCTACATTTGCCAAATCCAGCAATAAATCAACCTCTTGGGTCAGGCAATCCATATGAACGTGCATGCAAATTTAAACATGATTCTGGTTTTAATAAGTAGCCAATTTAATTTTTGATAGTTACTCAGTTGCATGGTCATATTTTTTTAAAAGAACAAATCAAACAAATTGCCGTGTTCTGTGCAGTTTGTAACCATTTAAATAAATATTATGGACAACCCAAGTAAATGAGATTACAATAATCAAGAGTTTCCTTAGCAACAGCAGCAGATGAATCAAGAGACCAATGGGATAACACACATTTACCAGCAGATGGAGATAGAGAAATTGATTAACAGGTGGTCCTATTGGCTGGTACACCTCCTGCATCTTCAGTATGCTCTATCTCCCAGCAGGTGATGGTCACTATTCAACTAGCTCCTGTATTCTGGCTGTTAGTGCTGCCCGATTCAGGAAAAAAAATTTCGATTTGATTCGATTCAGCCTACTGAATTGGTTTTTCGATTCGATTTTCCTGCCCAATTGGGTGTTTTTTCAAACATCCTGGTTTATAGCCTCTTCACCCCTTTTATAGCCTCTTCACCCCCTTTGCCTTCTCCTAACCACACTGTCGCTATGGTGTAAACAAAATAAACAAACAAAAAAGACTTTTCCTCTCTCTTAAATCCTAGCTCACATTTGCGGTCTAACACCAGCTCTGGCAGGATACACATTTCAAATCTGACAAATTGTAATCATAAAAGGGAAAATAAAATTAGTTTTTCTACCTTTTGTTGTCTGGTAATTCAAATCTTGTTGGTCCCAGGCTCTGGTTGTCTTCTGATAACTTGCTTGCCAGGGTCTCCTTCTTTCTCAGTTCTAACCATCCATCTGCCATCTATGTCCTCCCCTTCCGTTTCCCTTCCCTCCCCCAGAGGTCTGGCATCTTTCTTTTTTTTTGTCTCCATCCAACCTTTCTTAACTAATTTTCAAGTTTATTAAATTTTGATTTTACGCAATATCAAATATTTCAATGCGTATTACATAATTGTAATGTACAATAGAAACCAGGGATGACAACCCTATTCAGACGTCTAGAGACAATTCCCCTTAGAAAGAAAGAATACGCAGACAGTGTCCTAAAGGGATTGCCTATAATTTATTAGTACATCCATCTTTTATATCTTTCAGTGGTAACCAACACAGAAAAAAGGGGTTGGACAAGAAAGACAGGGGGGGACGGACGGTTGAACAGGATATGTGCTTCTTTGTCTGAATCTAAAGGTGTTAAAGCTTCCTTTATCTATCTCAACCGGTACATGGTAGTGGGGGGTTGAGCCTTCATTGTCTCAGACAGCTAACTTCGTTAACATGATTAAATGACCTCTTCCCAAACATCAAGTTTTTGATTACCTCCAGCATAGACAGAGACAGAAAACTTATCCTTTCAAATGTGTCCTTTCATTAGTCTCGCACTGAGCCGCAACTGCATGAGTAACCTTGAACATGTCACAACGTGCACACGCTTGTTTCAACACACTTGCTACTTTCTTTCATACTTAAGTAGGTAAATTATTGAACGCTTCTCGTATGTGTAATCCTCCTGTTTTTAAGCTGATTTTCTTTAAAGGTTTCTTACACAGGTATCTTTTCTCTTAATATCACTGATTGCACTTACACATGAAACAAATTAATTGATTTGTATTATTGATTACTTTCATTGTTGTCTACAGATTGATACTTTGTGCTGGGTGTTTTATATTATAATTTCCTTCAACTCTTGTCTCTACTTTTGCAATGCAGGAAATATTTGTGCCCCAGAATGGAAGGAAAGTCTTGTGGTATTGCTGTGGACCAACGGTGTATGATGCTTCTCATATGGGTCATGCTAGGTAAATTATATTACAATATATCCTTGAAGAGAACACCATTTAAATAGGCAGTATTAGTCTGGCAAAGAGAACACTTTCTATTCCTTTATTTTGTTTGTATGCAAATGATTGGGGGACCTTAAAGACATTATTTAAGGCAGGGCTGCCCAAGTCCAGTCCTCGAGATCTACTGGCAGGCCAGGTTTTCAGGATATCCACAATGAATATTGAGGTCGGCCAGCTGTCTAGGCCTACCCCGAGATAGAGACCTCACACTCTATATACTGGTATCAATCAATAAGTATATTTATTAACAAATCAGTAACAGCTTACAAGAATAAATCATTCAGCATATAGAGTAACAGAATGTGATCTTCAGGCCTGAGGATCCTCTGATGTCTGTTCTACCTACTTCCTCTTACATTTCTTGGTGGCCAGCACCATGTTGGTCTAAATCACATGATAAATCTTTATTGGTTATTTCTTACACGTCATTACATTTGTTAATTCATTAATTGGTTCATAATATGTGTCATACCATATGCATGTCCTGTTTACCAGAAAACCTATCCTTTTCCTGCATATGTCCTTTTTATCCTACCACATCAGCAATTCCAAGCCCTGCCTTTATCACAAGATACTCTTGCTAAATAATTTTCTTTAGAATTCCATTCTTGACCAGGATGTGGTCATCCTTTCATAATATCCTGGCAGGTGTGAGGCCCTATTGCCATGCAACTGAGTTAAGTCTTGCTTGCTTGTTTGTTCCTTCTCATAAGTTTCGCTTAGCCCCGCAGTTAGCTAAGTAGGGTATTCCCCAATCAGTATATGCCAGCTGGCAAATGTAGTAAGAAATGTCTTTTAAATTGTTAATATACTGATTTATTAGTGCAGGAGGGAGAAAAAGGGGATTTTCCTTCTTTGAGGTCCGGTTTCTTCACCTTTAGAGTATCCAAAGGACTTAATGTGCTTCACCTGTATCATACAAGGACTTTTATAAGTGTATTTTCCTTTATGCCAGAGTTTTCCATGATTTTCTCCTTCCTCTCAATATGCATGAGAGAAATATGCATACCAAGAAGGCAGTGCAGGCAAATCTCTCTCATGCATATTCATTGTGGATATCCTGAAAACCTGGCCTGCCAGTAAATCTCGAGGACCAGACTTAGGCAGCCCTGATTTAAGGAGTAGAAAAATAGTTTCCATTTGCATCTTCATCTCTTTTTTTTGTGAGCTTTAAAAAGCTACATTACATCTTTTTTATATTTGCTTTCACAAGCTCTCTAAATAAATATATGTAGCTACATAATGAAACGGCCATTTACGTACTGGTAATTTAAGTACAATGTTATGCTGCTGTGTATGAATTCTCTTCACAATGCTCTTGTGCTTAGCTATGACTGCAATAATATTCTTGTTTGTATAATCGCTCCTGTCTTCTTTAACATTCAATACCTACATGGCGTAAATGTGCATGAGTCGAGTCTCTTTCTTTTGAAAGGAAGCTCTGTAATGAGAGGGCATAGGATGAAGTTAAGAGGTAATAGGCTCCGGAGTAACCTGAGGAAATACTTTTTTATAGAAAGGGTGATAGATGCATGGAACAGTCTCCCTGTAGAGGTGGTGGAGACAGAGACATTGTCTGATGTCAAGAAAGCCTGGGATAGGCATATGGGATCTCTTAGGGCAGGGGTCAGGAACCTATGGCTTGCGAGCCAGATGTAGCTCTTTTGATGCTGCATCTGGCTCGTTGCTAACGTGACACTCTGACTTCCGGGGGCGGAGCCAAGGAGAGCGGCCGCGCACACTATGAGCTCCTCTGCTGCAACAGAGAAAAATCTTCTCCAAGACATGCACTGCAGCAGAGGACACCCGAGCAGACCTACCCAGACCATTGGGGACATTCTGCCGATCACCCGGAAGCAGGAGCCGCCGACACAGAGCCGGATCGGATCTGAGCCAGGACGGGGACAGCAGCGGCCATCTTCCAATGCTCTGCACAATGTGGCACCTCCCCCAGCTGCAGATTCTAGCCTGGACCGCAGCAAGCTATACCAGTGAAGGGGACAAGTTGTGAGTGTTCCTACTTCATTTGTTATTGCTCCAGAACCCCCCCTAATCTCCCCAGTATCCCTCTGTGACTTTATCCCAGGTCAAGCAGGCAGCATATTCTCAACATGTGGGTGATGTTACGGACGGAGCTCCCTAACGGACGTTTTCGCAAGCAGACTTGCTTGAAGACCTTCAAGCTTGCAATTGGCCCACGCATGCGCACGTGCCCCTCCCGCCCGACCTAGGGCATGCGTCTCCTCAGCGTGGCCTCAGTTCTATGTTTTCCGTGGAGCCAGAAGCACTGCTCCCTTGCTTCGCGCAATCTCGTTGTCCCTCTTGCACCGTGGCTTATTTGGTTACTTTCAGTTAAGTCGCTGTGCCCGCGTCTTTATTTTTCTTTTTTTCCATTCATATATTTTTGACCGGGTTCACCGGTCTTGTTCTGGCCGCTTGACCCCAATCGCCCTAAAACCAAAAATAAAAGCCCCTTTTCTACTCACCATGTTAGCGGTTGATGTATCCGGGGTCCGGTGTAACATCCATAAAAACCAGAACGCTTGCTGGTCTTGTCACAGCTTATTTGTATACACTTACAACCCTCTATAGAAGTTATCCATTCACAAAGGCTTTATTGTATGTCTAAGGCCTCTGCTAGAGCTTGCTTGTCTTGGTTAATCATTTTAAATATCAAAATGACCCCTACGTGTCTAGAGCATAGTTCCTTATAACCTGTCACACCTTCTATTGTTTTAGTTTGGGCTGATAATTCACGTGGCTAGCCATTCCTAAAACACACCACACATTTTGTAATTAAAAAAAAAAAAATCTTTATTTTACAACAATAAAATGTTTAAACTTTTATACAAACAAACATGCTGTTACACACTGTATTTCCCACAATCCCAAGAATAAAAAAACATGTTTTAAAAAGCATTTATTTTGAAGAATGATTTAAAATCGGTGTCACGGATTAAATCATTTACAATCTCTACATATTCACCATCTCTCATGAAATTGACCAATCTATTGAGCAGTCGTGGCCCGTTTATAGAGGTCTTAATATCTCTGATTAAATCAATGATTATATTAATGCTTTCATTACAAAGCATCAGTATTTTCATTTTATAGCCTACAAAAGTGACTACATTTACCACACGTTCTAGGCACAGCATGTCACAAGTTTTCCTGAGTTTCTCTCGTATTTCCTTTTGTTCCCATATCAAGCAATCGTGGTGTTTTTGCCCCCCAGCATGTATTAAGCAGGCTTCACAATCTTCATCCTTCACACCTTGCAGACATTTATTTAGAATGCAGTATATAGCTACCTTTATAACTGATTTAAGTTCTGTTGGTGTTTTGGAAAGGCCTTTGCCGGTCCACAGACCATAATCACAAGAATCTTCAGGTTTACGTTCATTCACCGCTGGTTTGGGCCACAGGGCTCAGTCTTGGGCCCAATCCTATTCAACATCTTTATAAGGGACTTGGCAGAAGGGCTTCGAGGTAAAATAACATTATTCGCCGATGACGCCAAACTAAGTAATGTAGTGTGCAAATGCACAACGGACGAAGATTCAATGCCCGACAACATGATGCACGACCTACTCCTACTGGAGCGATGGTCTAGGACATGGCAACTCAACTTCAATGCCAAAAAATGCAAAGTTATGCACCTGGGCAGCCAAAATCCATGCAAGTTTTATATCCTTAATGGCGAGATCCTAGCAAAAACAGTAGCAGAACGAGACTTGGGGGTAATCGTCAGTGAGGACATGAAGTCTGCCAATCAAGTGGAGCAGGCTTCGTCCAAGGCAAGACAAATCATGGGCTGCATACGAAGGGGTTTCGTCAGTCGTAAGGCGGAAGTCATTATGCCATTGTATAGATCCATGGTGAGGCCCCACCTGGAATACTGTGTGCAATTCTGGAGGCCGCATTATCGCAAGGATGTGCTGAGACTGGAGTCGGTGCAGAGAATGGCCACCCGGATGGTCTCGGGACTCAAGGATCTTCCATACGAAGAACGGCTTGACAAATTACTGCTATACTTGCTCGAGGAGCGCAGAGAGAGGGGAGACATGATCGAGACGTTCAAGTATCTTACGGGCCGCATCGAGGCGGAGGAAGATATCTTCTTTTTCAAGGGTCCCACGACAACAAGAGGGCATCAGTGGAAAATCAGGGGCGGGAAACTACGAGGTGACACCAGGAAATTCTTTTTCACTGAAAGAGTGGTTGATCGCTGGAATAGTCTTCCACTACAGGTGATTGAGGCCAGCAGCGTGCCTGATTTTAAGACCAAATGGGATCGGCACATGGGATCTATTCACAGGGCAAAAGTAGGGGAGGGACATTAGGGTGGGCAGACTAGATGGGCCGTGGCCCTTATCTGCCGCCTATTTCTATGTTTCTATGTTTTCTTTGAAGTGAGCAGAAAAAACACAAACAGGTTTCTGTGATCGTGAAGATCCGCCACTTCCCTACAAAAAAAACAACATACAGAAATAAATTTTCCTTTTTAAAACACACGAACACATTCAGCTTCATAAACCCTTCAATGACCCCTGGTAATAAAAAGTGTGTGTGTGTCTCTCTCTCTTACCGTGGAAGATCCTGGCTTTTCCAACATGTCTGTTGCTTTGGCGTCAGCGGCGGCTTCATAAAATTCAATATCTGAAGTATTATCCTCTGGTAGTTCATAGCCTACATCTTCATTTTCTGTGTCCAAATCATATAGCTTTTGAGCATTTGGAAACTGTTGTATTTCAGAATCGTGCGTATGGCAGCGTGTCAATGTGTTGAGAGGAAGAGGTGATCTGCGAAAATCTGCTGAGCAATCTCCGGGCCCATTTCCACCCCCCAGTTAGTCTACTCCACTCAACTGGTTCGCACACTGAGTGGGTCTTTGGGTGTTGTTCCTGGGTAGTTGTTTTGGGATCTCTTCCAGTGGTTTGTCAGTATCTCCTTCTGGTCCAAGGAAGGAAACTTTGTTAACCTTAGCACTGACCTACAGAATATGTTTGTAACAGCGCTGCTTGTGTGGCATTAGTCTATGTAGTGATCGAAAGAAAAAACCAGACCTTTGCACATTTTTGTACTATATGGTGGGTATATGAGGAGATTCACATTTCCTGCACAGCTAAGTCCTTGTGAAGTTACCTTGTGCTGTATTTGACATCTAGCAAAGTCTCTGTTTGGAAGAAAAGATCTCAGCTTAAAAATGAAGTGGCCAGAAGTTATGGTAAAAGCAGATAGCGTAGCTGGTTTTAAGAAAGGTTTGGACAAATTCCTAGAAGAAAAGTCCATAGTCTGTTGTTAAGACATGGAGGAAGTGTCTGCTTGTCCTGGATCGGTAGCATGGAATGTTGCTACTCTTTGGGTTTTGACCAGGTACTAGTGATCTGGATTGGCTTTCATGAGAATGGGTTACTGGGCATGATGGACCATTAGTCTGACCCGGTTAGGCTATTTTTATGTTATGTTCTCATCTGTAGGGGCCTTTGTTTTCACTTCTTATTTTAATGTATTTTTTTTTTCTGAGAACTTATCAGTGTTTTTTATAATGGGAACAAAAATGGAAGAGAATTAATGTGTGTGGAATGGGGGGTAACTAATTTCTTCAGCTAAATAATTCAATCCACCTCAACTAGACATAGGAGAACTCACGCACCATTCACACACCCTCCAACCAAAAACGTCAAAAGAAAAAAACAGTTCGACAACCTCCTAGCCATTCGAGCTGCAACACTCGACCCCCAACTCTACAACCTATTGACCTCGACAACAAACTACAAAACCTTCAAAAAAGAAATAAAAACCTTTCTATTCAAAAAACACATAAAACCGAACTAACACAATCAGAACTGTCCCAAGCATCACCTGCAACTACTCCATATGTACTTCTGATGTCATGACAATTCAGACAAAATTTATGTTATGTTTGGATTAATGGTTACATATATGAGGTTCAATAAAATAAAATTTTCACTGCCTGTTTCTATTATGACCATTTATTCAGTTTCATGGTTATTACAAAAAATATTTTTTTACATGGGGGGGTGTCAAAAAATTATGGGCCCCGGGTGCCACATACCCTAGGTACGCCACTGGTCTGATATTCCTTTTGTTTTCCCTTTCAAGGGAGAGGGAGGGGGACAGCAACCATTGGGGGGTCATGCCTTAATCCTTCCATCAGAGCACCTTTTTGTACCCTGGACATGATTTGAATCAGGTCTAAATAAAAACACCCTTCTTTTTAGACTTGGGTTTTTCTTCCTCTTTGATTATTGTTTATGGATGTCCTAATTTTGGGCCCTCCCCAATCCTGCTCACAACACACCTCCTTGATTATGCTTGGAAAGTGAGCCCTATTATTTGCCTCTTAACTTGCAATAATGTAATGCACATAAGGTTACTGTGGGAAACATAATACAGTGGAACCTTGGTTTACGAGCATAGTTTGTTCCAGAAGCATGCTCGTAAACCAAATTGCTCATATATCAAAGCGAGTTTCCCCATAGGAAGTAAGGGAAACTCGCTTGATACATACCACCTCCTCCTTCCCCCCCAAGGCTACCGGCGCTGCTCAATTACCCCCCCCGCTCAATTACCCCCCCCCCCGAAATCTCAGAGAGAACAAGAGTCAGAAGGCCTTGAGCATGCGCAGATGCTCAAAGCCAGCCTAGACAAGAGGCTGGATCTTTCCTTAACTCGCACCGGCAAGCAGCAGATGGGGTAAGGAGCTTGTTTGGGAGGGTGGGCGGGTGGATGCCGCTTCCAGCACAAGGGTTCTTGGGGGGGGGCGGTTCTTGGGGGGGGCGTTCACGGGAGGGGGGTGCAATGCCGGTTAGAACGGGGGGAGGTGCTCGTTTATCAGGACATGCTCATTTTGCGAGTTAAGGTTTGTGGAAGTGTTTTGCTAGTCTTGCAAAACACTCGTAAACCACTTTACTCTGTAATAAGATGCAAATACATGCAGAACACCTCATTATTATGTAAATTGAATAACTCAGTGTGTGGTGACCATGAGCTGCACTATTCCAGGAAAACTAATACCATCACAGTTTGCGTTTTTTTACTGCCCAATGAGTATCGGGCCACTAACCCACAGCTCAATGCTTCCAGGTAGCATCTTAAAGGGGCCAAAGTAGAAACTTGCTTCCTCCTCTTACTGTGGATCATTACCTTCGCATATCCCCTAGCATCTCCTCCCCCCTTCCATGGTAGTCTAAGTTGTTCCAGGTTAAAAAGTCCTTGGATGGCAGTTTGACTCTTAGTTGTAGTACTAGAAGACTACCATTAGGGGTCACCAGTGCCATTTTTATCCTTTTTCCAGTAGGGGTAGGAGCAAGTGGGGATTGCTCTTACTCCCAGAGAGCCCCTTAACTACCAGGAATGGCAGGAGGTAGGCTGAGGGGGAGGTGTTCTTCAGGGGGGATACATTTTGGGGATGACAAATTCCTAAAGATGAAACATCTCTGTGGTTTTATTTACTTTTAGGTCATACATCTCCTTTGATATTCTGAGAAGAGTGCTAATGGACTATTTCAAGTATGATGTCTTCTACTGTATGAATATTACAGATATAGATGACAAAGTAAGGACTTTTTAAAATGACTGCATGCAAACAATTATAGTGTGAATTGAAGATCTACAACAGTGTCTTACAAACTTTGTGAAGCCACAGCACATCTGAGATTATAAACCATTTATATTCCATTTTAAACCATATTGGACAGTGGATGATGAATTTTAAATTAAAACTTAATTCCGATAAAACTAAGATTTTTCTGGCAAGTCCCAATGACAAAATTAAGGAAGCATCGATATACTTGAATAGTCAAGATTTCTCTATAGTCGATGCAATAAAAATTTTGGGTGTGACGTTGGACATCTTACTTTAGAAGAACATACTGATCAATTAGTTAAAAAATGTTTTTTAGTTTTATGGAAACTTCGAACCATAAAAAATATTTTGATGCATTTTCATTCCATTTGTTGGTTCAGTCTTCCATACTAAGTATGTTGGACTATTGTAATATTATTTATTCCTCAGCAACAGCAGCAGATGAATCCAGAGACAAGTGGGATAGCACACATCTACCAGCAGGCGGAGATCGAGAACTGATTAACAGGTGGTTCTATTGGATGTCACTCTCCCTGTGTCTTCAGTATTCTCTATCTCCAAGCAGGTGGTGGTCGCTTTTCCACTAGATCCTGGATTCTGGCTGGCATATTTTTATTCTTAGAAACATAGAACATGACGGCAGAAAAGGTCCATGGCCCATCCAGTCTGCCCACACTAATGGCCCACCCCCTAACTACCTCCATGAAGAGATCCCACATGCCAATCCCATCTTTTCTTAAAATCTGGCACGTTGCTGGCCTCAATTACCTGTTGTGGAAGATTATTCCAGCGATCAACCACCCTTTCGGGGAAGAAATATTTTCTGGTGTCACCATGAAATTTCCCACCCCTGATTTTCACCGGATGCCCTCTTGTTGCCGTGGGTCCTTTAAGGAAAAAGAAATCCTCTTCCACTCGATACAGCCTGTGACATATTTGAACGTCTCGATCATGTCTCTCCTCTCTCTGCGTTCCTCGAGTGAGTACAGCTACAACTTACCCAGTCGTTCCTCATACGGGAGATCCTTGAGTCCTGAGACCATCCTGGTGGCCATTCGCTGAACCGACTCAACTCTCCGCACATCTTTTTGATAATGCGGCCTCCAGAATTGTACACAGTATTATGACCTCGGGCTTACGGCTGACGAAACTTCTACGGATACAGCCCATGATTTGTCTAGCCTTGGATGAAGCTTTCTCCATTTGATTGGCAGTCTTTATGTCTTCGCTAATGATCACCCCAAAGTCACGTTTTGCTACAGTCCTTGCTAGAATCTCACCATTTAGGGTGTAAGTCATGCATGGATTTTTGCCGCCAAGGTGCATGACCTTGCATTTTTTGGCATTGAAACTTAGTTGCCAAGTCTTTGACCAATGCTCCAGCAGGAGTAGGTCCTGCGTCATACTGTCGGGCATTGAGCTTTTGTCGGGCACTGTGCTTTCATCTGTTGTGTGGTTGCCTACTATGTTGCATAGTTTGGCGTCATCGGCGAATAATGTAATTTTACCTCGAAGCCCCTCAGCCAAGTCTCTTACGAAGATGTTAAATAGGATCGGGCCCTGCAGCACTCCACTGATCACCTCCATCGTATCGGAGGGTACCGTTTACCACTACCCTCTGAAGTCTACCTCTAAGCCAGTCCCTAACCCATGCGGTTAATGTTTCACCCAGTCCCAGCGAACCCATCTTGCTCAATAACCTGCGGTGTGGGACGCTATCAAATGCTTTGCTGAAGTCCAAATACACGACGTCCAGGGACTCCCCTATATCCAGCTTTCTTGTTACCCAGTCAAAGAAGCTGATCAGATTTGATTGGCAGGACCTTCCCTTCATAAAACCATGTTGATGGGGATCTCGTAGATTCTCCTCGTTCAGGATCGTATCCAGTTGGCGTTTGATTAGTGTTTTCATAAGTTTACTCACTATCGATGTGAGACTCACTGGTCTATAATTCTCAGCCTCCGTCCTGCATCCCTTTTTGTGGAGTGGAATGATGTTAGCCATTTTCCAATCCAACGGGACTCTTCCTGTACTTAGGGAAAGATTGAAGAGCGCAGATAATGGTTCTGCCAGGACGTCACTCAACTCCCTGAGCACCCTGGAGTGTAGTTTGTCCGTCCCATAGCTTTGTTCACCTTGAGTCTTGATAGCTCTTCGTAAACACTGCTGGGCGTAAACTCGAAATTTCGAAATGGGTCTTTCGAGTTTTCCCTCGTTGGCAGCTGAGGGCTGGATCCCGGCGCCCCGCAAGTGAAGACCGAGCAGAAGTATTCATTTAAAAGTTTGGCTTTGTTGGAGTCCGATTCTACATAGTTCCTGTCGAGTTTCCTAAGACGTACTATCCCATCTGTGTTTCTTTTTCTGTCATTAATATACTGGAAGAAGGATTTATCACCCTTCTTGATATTCTTCGCAAGGTTCTCCTCCATTCGGAGTTTAGCCTCCCTGACTACTGTTTTGACCGCTTTTGACTTGGCTAGATAGTCTTCCTTGGATTCTCGCTTCCCTGATTGTTTGTAGAGGATGAACGCTCTTTTCTTCTTTTTTATGAGGTCTTCTGTTGAGATTATTCTCGTCAGGTTTAGGGGTGTTTGGCTGAGCGGTGCCAACTTTGGGAAGTACACCTGGGCCCCCCCAGGTCCCTACTCCACCCTCCTCCTTTGGGATTGAGGTTATTCCTGGTTCTTTATTTTTCTTCTTTCCCTTACAAAAAAAAAAACCCCCTTTAAAACCAGTGTGCTGCAGCTGGATGGCTTTTCTGGCTGCAACTACCAGCCTTAAAAAAGGTGAACTCGGGTAAGAAAAGGTTTTATTTTCTAGCTCTCATTCTGCTTGCTGGTTTGGTTGCTGCAGTGTCTAAGAAAAGGGTTTTGTTGGCTGCTGGTTTTGATTTGCTCTGCAGTTCATTTTTATTGTAATGGCGGCAGAGGCAGCTAAATGGTGTTCCCGCTGTGGAAAGCGGTGAACACCATTGGGCCTCTGTTCGGCGGGGTGCGCAGACGCAGTGGGTGAGGAACTGCAGATCGTGCCTGAGAAATTGCTTGTTTCCCGCGCAGTTGAAGGTCGGCCGACTTCTCCTGCACTCGCGGCTGCTTCCGTTCCGCTTCAGTGCACATCGGCAGCTGGGCAGGCAGTCGGCGGTTTTTCTTCTTCTGTTGCCGTTGCAGGCTGGGTTTCTGGGCAGGGACAGATTCTTTTGACGCAGGCTCCTGCAACTTCGGTGGGTTTTTCCCCGGAGTTTGTTATGTTAATGCATAAAGCTTTTTGATGCAAAGCTTTCAGTCTGCGCAGCAACGGGCTGGTGATGTGGATCAGTTACCCGTTCTACATGCCAGTGGACCTCCTCAGGAGTTTCAGGCGGCAAAACGGCGCAGGATAGCGCCTCTGGACGGAGGGGACCCTCTGTCTGACTCCGCCTTATCTCTTGCTCTTCCAGATTCTCTGGAGAAAGGTGAGGTGGCGGATTTGGAATTTGAGGATGCGCTGGCTAGGGAAGTCTATGATCCTACAGCGCTCCGTCTTTTTCATAAGGAGGAATTACCATCTTTTATTTCCAAAGCGCTACAGGGCCTTAATATCTCTCAACCTGATCCACACGCGCTAGGGTCGGCTAATCCTCTTATGGCGGGCACGAGGACAGCTAAAACGTTTCTGGTTCATGAGGTGATGCAAGAACTTATTTTGGCTCAATGGACCACGCCTGAGGCTGGTCTCCGAGTCGCTAAGGCTATGCGTCATTTGTATCCGGTTTCACATGACGAGCTGGATAAATTTAAGACCCCCCATGGTGGACGCTTTGGTGGCTGCGGTTACCAAGAAGTCTACCTTGCCGGTTGAGGGAGGTATAATGCTCAAAGACATTCAGGATAGGAAGATTGAGTCTTCACTTAAGCTGTCTTTTGAAGTAACGGCGGTTACCCTACAAGCAGCGGTGTGCAGTTCGTATGCGGCGCGGGCTTGTTTGCAACGGGCTCAACTTATGGCAGATCAGATGATGGAGACGGGGGTTTCAGTTGCACCTGACTTCCCTGATTTGGAGACGGGTTTAGCTTATTTGGCAGATGCCCTCTATGATATTATTCGCGCTTTGGCGAAACAAATGTCTCTTTCTGTTGTTTCTCGCAGATCATTGTGGCTCCGGCACTGGGCGGCTGATGCGGCTTCCAAGCTTAGACTGGTGAGGCTTCCTTTCAAGGGTCGTTTGTTATTTGGAGACCATTTAGAAAAATTGGTTAAAGATTTTGGTGATACCAAAACGCAGAGGTTGCCGAAGGATAGACCTAAAGCCCCTTTGAAAGCTCTGTCTGCCAGATTTTGCTTCAGGGTTGTTAAGAGATATCGGCCTGGAAAGCCATCTTTTCCGCCTTCTTACGGCTCTTCCTATAATTCTAGGCCTAGGTTTTCACAAAAGAATTCCTTTCGTCCTACAAAACCCCAACCTGCTCAACCAGCCCGGTCTCACATAATTCACAATGGCGGGATGTTGGCTTCCTCCGTCGTGTCCATAAGGGGGTCGGCTGTCTTCCTTTCTGGCGGAGTGGGCCAAGATAACGTCTGATCAGTGGGTATTGGACATAATTCGAGAAGGTTACAAATTAGAATGTTCCTCTCCCATTGCAGATTCTTTCTTGGTCTCCCCTTGTACACGGGCGGCCAAACGAGAATCGGTACTGGTCATCCTTCAAGTTCTTTTGGAGATTGGGGCCGTGATTCCGGTTCCTCCGGAGGAAAGGGGACAGGGCAGATATTCCATTTACTTCATAGTGCCCAAAAAAGGGGGTTTGATCAGACCAGTCTTGGATCTGAAGAAGGTCAATCGCTTTCTATGGGCCAGGCATTTCTTAGTGAGGTCGGTCGTTGCGGCTGTTCAGCCGGGGGAATTCCTTACGGTGCTCGACCTCAAGGAAGCTTATTTGCACATTCCGATCTGGCTGCCGCATCAGAAGTATCTTCGCTTTGCAATTCTTGGCCAGCACTATCAGTTTTGAGCCTTGCCGTTCAGCCTCGCCACGGCTCCACGTACGTTCTCAAAGGTCATGGTAGGGAAAGGGATTCGGGTACATCCTTACTTGGACGATTGGTTGATCCGGGCGTCTTCCAGGCAAGAGAGTTTGACGGTGACCTAAAGGGTGATATCTCTTCTTCAATCTTTGGGGTGGATCATCAGTTTTCCAAAGAGCTCTCTCACCCCTTCCCAGTCGTTGGAGCATCTGGGCGTGCAGTTCGACACGAGTCTGGGGAAGGTGTTTCTACCCAAGGACCGGGGAGCCAAGTTGAAATCTCAAATTCGCCTGCTTCTCCAATTGTGCAGACCGAGGGTTTGGGATTATGTGCAAGTACTGGGCTCAATGGTGGCGGCTCTGGAAGTGGTGCCCTGGGCTCACTTCCACAAGAGACCGTGGCAGAAGTCGCTTCTATCTCAGTGGTCCCCCGTGTCTCGGGACTACAATCGGCATCTTCAGTGGGTGCCTCATGCGGCACTCAGCATGCACTGGTGGCTCAGCGAGATCAATCTGTTCAAAGGAATGCCTCTTGCGACATCGGACTGGATCATCGTTACAACAGATGCCAGTCTGCTAAGTTGGGGAACTTGTCTCTGGATTCATCTGCTGCGTCTAGAGGAAAGAAAATTAACAGGTAAGAACATAATTTTTCCTTTGGAAACTTGCAAGAAAACCCTTTAGACTTCGAGTTGTTCAAAACTCAGCAGTTCGATTTGAAAAAATGGAAACATTAGTCCTTATTTTAAAAAATTGCATTGGTTGCCAATTGAGGCAAGAGTTTTATTTAAATTTATTTGTATCTGTTTTAAATCATTATTTGGTATGGCACCTGCCTACCTGGTTTTGCATTTTTCTTTGGACTGTTCTAACATATCCACACGTCTAATTCATCTGTTCACTTTTCCAACAGTAAAAGCTTGTAGGTATAAAAGATTTTTTGATAGATGCCTTGCTTTTCAAGCTTGTTATAACTTCAGCAGGGACAAAATTGCTGTGAGTCAGAAAAAGCACTGAACTATAAAAGGAGACAGACTGACTCAGTAATCTACACAACCTGAGAGGAGGGCTCACTGTACAAAAACTTAGCTCAGAGAAATAAAACTCTGAAGAGGGAGAGGTAACCCCCTCTTGGGAAAAGAGTTTATCTTCCAATCATTGCTTAATCAATGTTAAAAGCGAGACCAACTCAGAGGTGTAAAAATGTTTCAACTAAATTTATATCACTTAATTGCTTAATTGAAAATACTGTATGCATATAGGTCAAAAAGAAATTTTCTTGCATTCAGGTTGCCACTGATACTTTTAACTTAGCTTGACTTGGTTTAGAAAGCAAAAGCTCATCAGGGTCCAGACGCGGCCCCGTTTCGGTGTCTGCTTCAGGAGACCCCGCCAGAAAAGAGACTTAATTCTGAAGTAAGGTAACAACTATAGCACTGCTCAAAAGTAATCTGTAATGCAAAAAAATAAATATATGTCAAAAAAGCTATAGATATGGGCTAAGGACTTCACAAGACCACATACCCAAGCTGAATAAAAATACTTTACAACTACCATAACAGAAAGGAGCACAACAGTGTACATACCGTGCAAAAAGTGAAAAAGAATTCCATGCAACAAAGAACGCCGGCACCCGCTCCGATATTTAAACCAGAGGGGGGAAGGCAACCGGACGTAATATGACATCATGAAAAACGGATGACATCATGAAAAACTCTGACATGAGCAAAAAACTCTGACGTAAGCAAAACTTCAAAAATATGCTGAGCAAGCCAACGGGACTAGAGGAAAGCAACCCATTCAATCTCGTTGTTGAGGCCGTTTGGGTGGAGAGTGTTCAAGTTAAAAATCCACTTCTGCTCTCTCCTCCACAGCATCCGCGCTGTATCGCCACCCCTATTATTACAGTACCGATCCAGTACTGTAAACCTCAGATCTAACAAGGCATGTTTCTTGCTGTGCCAATGGTGTACCAGGGGGGCTTCATGCACAACAGTGCATATGCGGCTCATGTGTTCACTGATACGGAGCTTCAAAGAACGGGTCGTACTTCCCCCATATTACAGCTGGCAAGGACAAGATATGGCATAAACTACATGGTGGGAGTCGCAGTTAGTCTCATGCTGGGTGTACTTGAGTCGTGAAGGTAATGACATTTGATGAGTAGTAACACTAAGTTGGCACACTTTACAATGTCCACATGGGGAGTGCTGACCCCTCACACGGTTAGGAACCCCTGGTCTCAAAAACTGAGAATGTGTAAGTTGTTGTCTGAGGTTAGGAGATTTGAAAAAGGCAAATCTGGGAGCTTCATGAAAAGCATCATGGTACTGCATGATAGACCAATGTTTTTTAATTATTTTCTTAATTTGAAAAGCATGGAAGGAATAGGGTAACACACGAACTGGCTTCTGATACATGATGCGCTTGTAATAGCAGAGAGCGATTGGCATATAAGCCACGTTTATAAGCTTTCTTGAGCACTGTAGGGGGATAACCCTTCACTAAAAATCTTTGTGTAACTTCATCCGCTCTGTAGACATATTCTTCCACCGTGGAACAAAGTCTTCTAAGACGCAAAAATTGTCCAGTGGGTATATTGTTCCTCAGGTGTTTAGGGTGGAAGCTATCATACTGTAACAGATTGTTTGAAAAAAACGCCCGATTGGGTAGGAAAAGTGAATCGAATCAAAAAATCAATAGGACAAATTGAATCAAAAATTTTTTTTCCCTGAATCAGGCAATTTTAGCCTGTACTCATGGTAGAGAATATAGGTGAATTGTATAGGCTAATTGATAATGCAACACTTTTTATTTCTGTCTTTCTCTGAGTCAGAGTTTTAGCCAGCATTACTTTGCAATTCTGTTTTTTAAATATGTTATCCCTTGCATTCACTGTACAGTATTTTGCCAAGTAATATTTTGTTATTTCAGAATGACTCATTTGATGCAAAAAGCTAGGGGAACTGGTTCACTTGGCTGAGTAATCGGACTTGACATAGTTCCGATCATAATAGATGTTGCATATTTTATCTTCCTCATTCCATTTTTGTTTTAGTACATGAGAATACATGTTGATACTTTCATGGAAGGTGTTTCATGTTATGTAATGTTAAAGAGATTTATTGATTGTGCTGTGTTATTGCGCTATACTAGAAAGAATGGTTCTGATTTTCAAAACTATGTCACCGGACAGGAAAGGCTCTTGCCCAGTTATATCATGAAGGCAGTACTTAACCAAATAGTGCCGCTGAATATTGCTACTGACTGCTATCCATTTAGTACTAGGGAGATTTGGGGATGAATCCGGAAATTATTCAGTAATAGTGCTTGGATAGCTAACTGGATGTGTTGGACTACATATATCCCCTCTTTTACAAAGCTGCACTAGTGTTTTTAGTGCCAGCCGCCGGGGTAACAGCTCCGACTCTCATATAATTCCTATGAGCGTCCGAGCTGTTACTGCCATGGCCGGCGGTAAAAACATTAGCCTGGCTTTGTAAAGGAAGGGGCTAATGAGTACCTGGATAACTTCTGGGCCACTGATTATATGGATATTGAGTGCTGGTACCTAGATGGTTGTCGGTACTGAATATCCGGACCTAATTCTACTGATAATGGTCAGTGCTGTCAAAAATAGTGACTGCTGCAAGCTGAATATCAGAAGGGAGTGCTTTTACATCTGTGATGTGTAAAAATGCTGTTTATTTGCATTTTCCAGTACTGCCTATGAATATTTTTTTTGTTTGAAAGATGACGATTTTATATGAAAAATAGAGAAGCCTTTAAAGAGATTGCTTTTCATGTCCTTTTAGATCATTAAGAGGGCAAGGCAAAATTATCTTTATGAACAGTATAAGGCAAAGAAGTTGGATGATGATCAGGTACTGGAGGATGTCCTGAATGCTTTAAAGGTGAGCTGTATACCAAGCAGTTGTTTTATTTTTATTAACTATGCAGGACACTTTCTCTGGATTAGTTGAAAGTCTAATTACTAATGGTGTTTGTGCATTTTCAAGTATAAGAATCAGGTGAATATTACTTTTTAAAAGTAATCATTAGCAGATTACTTTCTGAAAGCAATATCCAGCAATATTAGGCCCATATTCTATAAATGACGCACTACTGACACCTAAGTTAAGAGCAAAATGCCATTTAAAAGACCTTTTTTAAAAGAATTTTCAAGGTGCCGGAATCACGCCTACAGAGGTGGATTTATAACACCTAATGCGACTGTAGGCGCCAGGAGTGGCATTAGGCACCATAAAGCGTCTCCATAGGCACGATTCATGTCAAAGATAAGCACTGTAAATGTAGACCTTGAAAACTCTGGCCTACATTTCCCAAAGGCGCAATTCTCTAAATAATAATAATAATAATAATTGTATTCTTATAGACCGCCAAAGCCATAGTAGTTCGATGTCACGTGATTGACACATGTTCGGCAGCCGCCAACGATGGTGCTGTTTCTGAATTCTGTAAAGTAAGGAGGCTGTGGTGACTGCATTTGCTACTTCTATGGCACAAAGCAGATTCCAGAAAGAATAGAAGGAAAGTGCCAACAGAACAAAAGAAAAAGTGTCCTATATCAACCACAGACTCCTAGAAATATTGTTAGCAATTAGGCTACATGAAGATGAATAAAGATCACATTAACATTGGCCTGTTAATACATTTAACTTCAGACCCCGTGATCCCCTTCTTAATCATTCCAAGCATTCTGTTCGCCCTTTTCGCCGCCACTGTGTATTGCGCGGCCGGCTTCATCGTCTTGTCGACCAGTACTCCCAAGTCTCTTTCCTGGGGGGTCTCTCCGAGTACTGCACCAGACATCCTGAATTCGTGTACAAGATTTTTGTTACCAACATGCATCACCTTACACTTATCCACGTTAAACTTATTTTGCCATGTCGCGGCCCATTTCTCGAGCGTGTTTATGTCCTATTGCAGGTCTTCACAGTCCTCCTGCATCTTCACTGGTCTGAATAACTTCGTATCATCTGCAAATTTAATCACCTCGCTCGTCGTTCGAATTTCCAGGTCGTTTATAAATATGTTGAAGAGCACAGGCCCAAGCACCGAACCCTGCGGCACTCCACTAGTGATGCTTTTCCAGTCCGAGGATGTGCCAGAAAGAATTGGCATGTGTGTATTTTATAAAATGCATGCTGCTGAGATATTGGCCCAGTATTGGCCTCTATAGGTAACCTTGTTTAAATTAATTTCTTAACAAATTAAGGAGGGAAATTAATAACGTGGGTTACCGTTAAGACAGGTTATTTTACCACAAGTTGTGCTATTTTTAACTTAGGTTCTCATTGCATACAATAGGACCTTATGGTAGAATAATCCATCTTAATAGTACTTAATAACTTCCTCCCTAAATCTCAATTGTAATGATATTTTGAAAAATAAGAAGATGGATTAGATCAGGGGTGTCTTTAAAAGCTCTCCTTTACTTCATTTCCAATTTTTATAGGTTAATCTATAGAAACTGATTGTATGATAAACCTCAGTCAGCAATAGAAGTGTTACCCTAAATAGGAAAAGCAAGTGCTACATCTGTCTGCATATTTTAACCCAATATGATTTTTTAAAAATGTAATTACCTGTATTTATTTATTACCGTTTATAACCTGAAAAACAGGTCATACCATTCAAAGCAGCAGACATGACATACATAAATGAACAACTAAAAAAAAATCCCCAATTTTGTTAAACAAAGTGAAGTTGTAACCTTATTTATTTGGTATATTTGTGTAGCCTTTTTCTGCTAAACTAAATGAGACGCCTGACCTGGATAAAAAGCAGATGCTGGAAAGAATTCAGAATGGAGTAAGAGTTGCACTTGAACCATTAGAAAAGGCAATGCAGCAAAAGGTCCTTCCAGAGGATGTCAACAAATATACACAGGTGAACGTTGCCACTTTTCTGAAGATATTTTTTTTGTGCTTCGAACAAATAAAATGACAGCAGTATATTTTGTTCTAATCATTTCCAAGCTTGCTATGAATTCCAGGCTGTTCTATATATCTTATACACGATGACTCTCTCTTTTCTATATATAAAAAAAGGTGTGGGATATCTATACAAATGGGGAGTGTGTGGTGCAGTGGTCATCCCAGGACAAGCAGGCAGTTATTCTCACATATGGGTGACATCATCCACGGAGCCCCGATGCGGACAGCTTCGCAAGCATACTTGCTTGTAGAAAACTTTAGAACTTTCGAGTCAGCCGCACTGCGCATACGCGAGTGCCTTCCCGCCCAGCACAGGGCGAGTCTCCTCAGTTCTCAGTTTTCTGCGGAGCCGAGAAGTCTGTACTTTGACACTCTGCGTTGAACTTCGTTCGCTTCGTGCCTTCGTGTGTTCTTTTTAGTCGCAAATCGCTGTGTTACTTTCTTTATTTTCCTTTAAAAAAATACCCAAAAAACAAAGAAGATGACTTATTTTAATTTTTCTTCAGTGACTGACTGGCGGGCCAGGGCGCGCAGCCAAAGCCTACAGGCTTCGACTTCACAGCGGCTATCTTCCCTCCTAGGTCCCGGCCAGGCACGGGCTTCCAGAAATGTAGCCACTGCCAGCGTCCGATTTCTCTCATGGACCCACTCCGCTGGTGCCTCAAGTGCCTTGGGCCTGCCCGTCATCCGAAGTCGTGCGAGCGCTGTGCTACTCTTCAACCTCAAGCCCTTCAACATCATTGAGTTTTAGTGGAAACATTCTTCAGCATGAACTCCTCGGTGACCTACGAATACTCCGGGTAGTACAGCCCACATAAATAAATAAATAAACAAATAAATGCTCCCACCATCCCATTTTGGTTAGCTTGGAGGTCACCCGTATGCGAGAATAGACTGCTTGCTTGTCCTGGGATAAAACACAGTTACTTATGAAACAGATGTTATCCAGGGACAGCAGGCAACTATTCTCACAACCCACCCACCTCCCCTGGTTGGCTTCTCTGCTAGCTATCTGAACTGAGGAGACTTGCCCTGCGCTTGGTGGGAAGGCACTCGCACATGCGCGGTGCAGCTGACTCGAAACTTCTAAAGTTTTCTACAAGCAAGTATGCTTGCGAGGCTGTCCGTGTCGGGGCTCCGTGGATGACGTCACCCATATATGAGAATAGCTGCCTGCTGTTCCTGGATAAAACCTGTTATGGTAAGTAACTGTGCTTTAAAGCTGCAGCCTCGGCACCCTGCAGTTGGGCTCTTTGTGACCCTGAGCAAGTCACTTGGTCCCCCATTGCCCCAGGTATATTAGATAGATTGTGAGCCCACCAGAACAGCCAAGGAAAAATACTTGAGTACCTGAATAAATTAATGTAAATTTTCTGAGCTCCTTGAGGAGAACAGTACAGAAAATTGAATGAATGACTAAATAAATAAATAAAATTCCCATTCTGTAACAAAAGTCATTCAGATATTTATGTTTTATAGGTGCTTTTGGAAGAAGCTAAGGATTTACTGTCTGATTGGCTGGACACCAAATTTGGCAGTCTGGTGACTGACAATTCTATTTTCTCCCAACTTCCTAAGTACTGGGAGGGTGATTATCACAGGGACATGGCTGCACTAAATGTAAGTATCCATCCAGTATATCGTTCTACTAGAAAAAAAAAACAGATGTTTAGTTTATTTAAAATTTGGTATGCTGCTGATTTTTGTCAGGTTACACTAAAATGATTTACAAAGTAACCCAAGTTTCCAAGTTTTTTTCAATCTTGATATCCCGCCTATCGTAAAATGTCTAAGCGGCTTACAGTTTAAAAAAGAAGAAGAAAAGGTAGTGTTAAGATGATACATGAAAGTGAGGGAAAAGGGGGAAAGAACAACAGTAGCAAATAGAAAAGGGGGAAAGGGAAAATGCACAAGTAATATGGATTAAAAAAAAATCACCTCAAACAAGGGACACTGACTTCCAGTGTGTTTGAAGCATGCATGTCTTCAAATATGAGAACCAATTTATTAGTGCTTACACTTCTGAGGACTACAGTAACTTCATTAGATTGAATAAGGTGCCACTGGCCTCTGGTTGCTATTGCAAACTTACCCAGCTACCCTGGTGGAAGTTCAGAGGTGAGCACAGCGTGCTGTGGATTCTAGAGTGCCCTTCTGCTTGAATGAATCGGCTGCAGTGGAGAACAGAACAACAAGCACCACATAGTCCAGCCATTTAAAAAAATCAAAAAATGGGGGGTAACGTGGTAGGTTAATAAGGGGGTCCTTTTTACTAAGCTGTTGTAGTAGATGACCTTAGTGTGCCATTATGTGGATCTTCCTGTGTACTAACGTCATTTTTACCACAACTGTAATAAAAACTAGAGAATGGCACGGTGACAAAATTCATCACCGTTCCCGTCCCCGCGGATAACCGCGGGAAATAATCCCATGTCATTTTCTAGTGTCTATTTCAACCTCAGTCCTTCTACACCAGCATTCTTCAAAGCAAAGCTTGCGGGTCAGTGATTGTGCCCAATTATATGATTCTTCCCTCTCTCCTTAAAGAATGAGTTGAAGATGGTTTCCCGCGGTTATCCGCGGGGACAGGAACAGTGATGAATTTTGTCACCGTATCATTCTCTAACAACCCAATTAATGATTACCGTTATATACTCAAATTTAAACTGAGATTTTGGGGCCCAAAAAATGGGGATCTCGGTTTATATTCAGGTCAGCGCTGATCTGCCCCCCCCCCCCTCCTGAACCTGTTGTAGGCTTCTGCCAGGCCTGCCGTGAGACCTGGTGGTCCAGCGCTGGCCGGGATAGGAGGGATCCCTCCCACCTGCTGTCCCAGCTGATTCTAAGAATTTTTATCTCTCTCCCGTGTGTACCTTTAGTATCGCTGGTGGTCCAGCGGTGAACTGCAGCAGGAGCAACCTTCCTTCGCTCCTGCCTGTGCAGAGCCACTAGCTGATTGGTTGCTGCAAGTTCTCTCATATGTAAGGACTACATATCCTGGTTTTCCTCAAGGAAAGCAAAGTTACTTATCTGTAAGAGATCTCCTGAGGTAGTTGAATTAGTCCTCACAAAATTCATCTGCTTCTCCAGTATACAGTAGCTATGTATAGAACTGAGGCAGTGATGCCAGTGCAGGAAGATCTGCATACATGTTCATTGTGCTAGAAAGCTCCACCAACTTGGAGAGCTTTGTTTGCAGTTTTTCCATCCTGGTCTCCTTCAGGTGACCTCAACCATACATGCTAATATCCTTTTGTCCTTAGAGAAAACTTACTACATGTTTTCCCTAATTAGATTCATGCCACTACCCTTGCTTTGGTGTTATCTGCAGGTGTTACCTCCTGATGTCCTAACTCGGGTCAGTGAATATGTGCCAGAAATTGTGGAATTTGTTCACAAAATTGTAGAAAATGGCTATGGGTAAGAAGATGGCTGAATTCAATTATTTTTATTTGTTAAGCTTTATTAGAGTGCATAATTTATATGACTGCAAATACCCAGATAGTAGAAGATAAAACATCTCTGTTTTACAGTTGTTCTTGTTCAAGAGATAACATCTCTGCCTCTTGACTGCTTTATTTGTGACCTCATTATTTGATGAAATTCAATGACAGCACTATTAATATTCTAGAATAGATGCTCACAGGCATATAAAGCCTACAGTACAGGGCTATAGAGTTGGTACACTAAACCTTCGACTCCAACTAATTTTTTTTTTTTTTTTCTATTGTCCGACTGCTATTGATATTAGGCTTTATTTTGTTCTGGATTTAAAGTAATATGTAACACTTACTGGTACTTTAGATCCAGGACAAAAATTATATATTATAATGTACTTTTTTATTTTGAAGCTGAAGCTGTAGTTGGTACATTTTGTATCAACTCCGCCTCCACAGCCTTTTTATAATATATAGTATATATTACTAGACCATAATGATATCTAAGTTACACTAAGGTTTTGTATCCTAAGAAATTGGTGCTTATGTAGCTTTTGTGAGAATGTGCTGTTAGTGCATTACTTGATCTATTCTAAAATAGCAATGTTTTGTTTTCACAGTGCTTTCTAGTACTTATTCTCTTCAAGGCAGTTTCTTTTTCTGTTTATTTTTTTAAAATAATTGAAAAATAATGTTTCGTATCCTTGCTTCTTACCTAGATAATGATGAATACTTTCCCTGGTGTGAGATTGCTTCTCCAAAATAAATATTCTTTACCATTTTAGGTATGTGTCTCATGGCTCTGTCTATTTTGACACGGTGAAGTTTGGTGGTAGTGAGAAACATTTCTATGCTAAACTGGTACCTGAAGCAGTTGGAGATCAGAAGGCTCTGCAGGAGGGAGAAGGTAAGGGAATGTGTTAATCTGAGATAGAAACATAACATGAAGGGAAAGGACAAGCAGTATGTGCTCAGGGTTACAAGACAATGTAAGACATTTCTTTTCTGTTGTCAGCAAATATTATCTCCTTCAAGTGTCTGATTCCATTAGTGAAATGGTATCGCAGATTGTGTTGCAATTTTGCTCTGGAAAAGCATACGGATTTCCTATTTGAAATGTAACTGAAAATCTTGCTATCTAGCCAGCATGCTGTCTCTCTGCTTTACTCTGCTGGCTATTTGGAAAAGAAGCTGATCATGTGGGCTCTGAATTTGTTTAGTCATTGATCAAAATGTCTAATTTTCAATTTTTCTAGGTGACTTGAGCATCTCGGCTGATCGCTTAAGTGAGAAATGTTCTCCAAATGATTTTGCTTTGTGGAAGGCTTCAAAACCTGGAGAGCCATCATGGGATTCTCCCTGGGGAAAGGTATAAGGGTGATTAAACTTTTAGAGCACTGATCAATGATAATGTTTGGAAGGTAAAGCTGTTGGGCCTTGCTTCCTTTATTTATGATGGTCCATGTCACTTTATTTTGAAAGGATTGGTGCATTTGTGTTCCAACTTACATTTGATGTATAGAGGTATGTAGTAAACTTTCAAAGCATACATTTCAGGCTCTATGTATTTAGAGGAGTTTTGCTGTCAACATAGATATATTACTCATTTTCAGAATGGGGGTCTTTAATGGCAAATTGTCTAGAACAAAAAACTCAAATACTCTTGAGCTTGATTTATTAGCAGTACATAATCCAGTATGAATTTATCAGTCTCGGAACCCTCAATGAATTCTATAACCCTTTAAAATTTATTGAAAATAGGAGAACATCAAGTGACAGAAACTCAAACCTACAATCTACACTCTACACTCCATTACCACAGCATGGGGAAGAAGACCAACACACACTAAGACTAAACCACACCGGCACACCAAATCACTTATATATCCAAACACAAACCACAGCTATCACACAGAGATATCCACACTCAAATGCGCCTACTTAAATATCAGAGCGCTAGGTCCAAAATCAGAGCTTATAAAAACCTGGATAACACAAGAAAATCTGGACTGTCTTTTCCTCACAGAAACCTGGCTAACCTCCAACTCAGACCCCAGAATAACTGAAGTCTGCCCACAAGGATACACAATTACAGTGGTCTGCAGAGAAAAAAAAGAGGCGGAGGCCTAGCAATCTTAATCAAACAAGATCTAACCCTTAATATAATTGAGAAAACATCTAACCCGTACATGGAACTTTTAGCTTGCCAACTCTCAAGCACCACACTAAAAGACACACTAAACTGCATGCTCTGCTACATAGCGCCGGGAAACTGGTCTTTAGCAAGAACTGAAGTGGAAGACTTCATATACCAAAACTCACTAATAGCAACCTACAACCTACTCCTAGGAGACCTAAATCTACACCTAGATGATCAATCATCCAAATAAGTAGACAACTTTCTCTCATTTCTCAAAGCCTTATCCTTCCAAATGCTAAATCCACAAACAACTCATGAAAAAGGCCACCAACTTGATATTGCAGCCTTCATGACCCACCAACCATCCTTAACAGAAATTCATACATCTAACGGAACATGGTCCAGATCCATCTGGTCAGACCACTACACCTACACTTTCAACATCAACTGGATCAAAAACAACAAAAAAAACTATAATAAAACTCAATAAAGTAACATACACCTCAGGCAAACATATCGAACCCTCCATATTCTGGTCTAAAATAGATGAAACTATTCTAGAAAACAACCCCGAGGACTTCATCTTACATTGGGAAAGACTATACTCCAACACCCTTGCCCACTGCAAACCAAATCCAGACCCAGCAGGAGATCAGATAAATGGTTCGACTCCGAACTGCTACAACTCAAAAGACAATGTAGGCGACTAGAGAGAAAATGGAGAAAATTGAACTCAGATCATACAAAATCCGCCTGGAAAAAAATCAACAAACAATACAATCACAATTAAAGGACAAGAGAAAAGCACACTACACCAACCTAATAGGCACTGAAACCCAAGACACCAAAAAACTATTCCAAATTCTAAAAACCCTAACCAACACCAAACCCTACCTGACCACTAACAATACTACCTCCCCCTCAGCCACTCTATTAGCAGAACACTTCCAAAATAAAATTACCAATGCAAGAGCTACCCTCAATGACACCTCTACCCATCCTAACGAATTCACAATTCTCTCCATAGATAGAGATTCTATTGCAGCAGATAGAATATGGTCTCAATTCCCCAACATACAATGGCCCGAATTAAACAAATACTACAAAAAATACAGCCATGCATCCTGTGACCTCAACAACTGTCCACCATATCTCCTAAAAACATCCAGCACAAAATTCCGCGCTCTTCTTCTAAATTGGATACAAATCTCGCTAATAAACGGCCACTACCCTACCAACCTCAGCAAAATCATCATCATCCCGATCCTCAAAGACCCCAAAGGACCGATAGACCAAACAGCCAACTACAGACTCATTGCCTCTATTCCACTCTACGTCAAAATAATAGAAGGACTAGTTGCCAAATTCCTCTCCAATTACCTAGAAAACCATAACATACTCCATCCCACACAATCCGGCTTCAGAAACAACTTCAGCATGGAAACACGACTAGGATCTCTCTTGGACACAGCCAGACAACATCTCAGCACAGGAAAAAAAAATGATGCTCATATAACTAGACCTTACCGCCGCATTCGACTTGGTGGACCATAACATTCTACTACAAATCCTGGATACAATAGGTATCACAGATAAAGTATACACATAGTTTGAAGGATTCCTTAAATCAAGAACCTATAGAGTAAAATTAGACAAACAAAAATCTGAACCTTGGTCAAACCCCTGCGGAGTTCCCCAAGGATCCCCTCTATCCCCGACTCTCTTCAATCTCTATACAGCCTCCCTCAGCTCTCACCTGGACAAACAAGGTATAACCTCCTACAGCTATGCCGATGACATTAAGAACATAAGAAGTTGCCTCCGCTGAGGCAGACCAGAGGTCCATCTTGCCCAGCGGTCCGCTCCCGCGGCGGCCCATCAGGCCTAATTGCCTGAACAGTGTCCCTGACTAATTTTGTAACTGCCTCTAATCCTCAAATCTTATCCCTATAACCTACCTCTACTCCTATCTGTACCCCTCAATCCCTTTGTCTTCCAGGTACCTATCCAAACCTTCTTTGAAGCCCTGTAGCGTGCTCCTGCTTATTACATCCTTCGATCAACCTGAACTCTCCATGACAAACACAATATACCAAACACTAGGGAGGTCATGTTTGACAAATTTACTTCAATTCTTTGAGAAGGTGAACAAGCAAATAGATAGTGGAGATCCAGTGGACATAATTTACTTGGACTTCCAAAAAGCGTTTGACAAGGTTCCACACGCAAGGCTTATGAGTAAACTACTAAGTCATGGAATAGGAGGAGAAGTGCACGGATGGATCGGAAATTGGCTAGAGAACAGAACGTAGAGGGTAACCATAAATGGGAAATTCTCAGACTGGGAAAAGGTGACAAGCGGTGTGCCCCAGGGCTCGGTTCTTGGGCCCATCTTGTTCAATATTTTTATAAATGACCTGGAAGAGGAAACATCATGCAATATAATCAAGTTTGCAGATGATACAAAACTATGTTGGGCGGTAGGCTCTCGAAGGGACTGTGAGGATCTTCAGAAGGATCTAAACCAGCTGGAAACGTGGGCAATAAAGTGGCAGATGAATTTTAACATAGACAAATGCAAGGTGATGCATCTGGGAAAGAAAAACAAAGAACATGAATACAAGATGTCGGGGATGACATTAGCCAAATGCGAACAAGAAAGGGATTTGAGGGTGCTGATAGACAGAACCCTAAAGCCATCGGCTCAATGTGCGGTGGTGGCGAAAAAAGCAAATAGGATGTTAGGCATGATTAAGAAGGGGATCACGAGTAGGTCGGAAGATGTTATAATGCCACTTTACAGAACAATGGTCAGACCACACTTAGAATACTGCGTCCAACACTGGTCTCCATACCTTAAGAAGGATAAAATTCTGTTGGAGAGGGTGCAGAGGCAAGCCACGAAACTAGTCAAAGGCATGGAGAATTTAAGCTACAAGGAATGCCTCGGAAAACTGGGACTGTTCACCCTCGAAAAGAGAAGACTGCGTGGGGATCTGATAGAGACTTTTAAAATATTAAAAGGATTTGACCAAATTGACCAGGAAGCAGCATTACTGACATTTTCAGATGTGACACGGACTGAGTGGCAGCAGGTTTAGGACAAATGTCAGGAAGTTCTGTTTCACACAACGAGTGGTGGGCGCTTGGAATGCTCTCCCGGAGGAGGTGGTGGCAGAGACTACTGTTCTGGGTTTCAAACGCAAGTTGGATGCACACCTTCTTGCAAATCATATTGAGGGATACGGGAAATCCGGGTCTCCAACAAGCACCTAAATGGGCCTCCGCGTGTGCGGATCGCCGGACTAGATGGACCTTGGTCTGATCCGGTAAAGGCGTTTCTTATGTTCACTAAAATCAATAGCAACCTGGATGAAAGATCACAAACTGAAATTGAACCCAGATAAAACAAAATTCATCCTCCTAGAAAACAACAAAATACCAACCATAACCAACATTGAAATCAACGCAATCAACTACCCCATACAAACCACCCTAAAACTGCTAGGAATAACTATCGACAGATGCTGCACCATGCAACCACAAATCAATAAAACAATACAAAAGTCTTTCTTAGTCATGAGAAACTTAAGACAAGTTCGGAAATTCTTCGAGAAAACTCAATTCCAGCTCATAGTTCAGTCCTTAATACTAGGCCTACTTGACTACTGTAATATCCTCTACCTCCCATGCCTTACAACCATAACAAAACAACTACAAACTATCCAAAACACAGCACTAAGACTCATCTACTCATTAAAGAAACATGATCACATTACAGAAGCATATCTCCATTCGCACTGGCTTCCGATCCCAGCAAGAATACAATTTAAATTCTACTGCCTACTATTTAAGACTTTATACGGAGACAGTCCAAACTACCTGAATAACCGCCTCATCCACAACACCGCAACCAGACATAGGAAAACTCACACCCCATTCTCATACCCCCAATTAAGGAGGCCATATGGAAAAAACTATATGATGGCCTCCTGGCCACTCAAGCAGCCAAACTAGACAACCAAATGGCCAATCTACTGACGGCATCCCTCGACTACAAGACTTTTAGAAAAGAAATAAAGACTATACTCTTCAAGAAAACTCTGAAAAAAGAAATAATACCGCAAGTCTCAAACTCCACCTCTCACTAAAGCCAACTACCCCAAACAAATAATCTTACCCATTTCTTACTCTTTTTGAAAATGACCAATTTTTTTTTTTTGTAAGTTCTTGTTGTAATACATCTTGGATAATTCTTTTGTAATCCGCCTTGAACTGCAAGGTAATGGCGGAATAGAAATCCCTAATGTAATGTAATATTATAGTAAAAGAACAGTGTCTTTCAACAGGCCAACCAGAATGGTGGTGCAAAAGCCATCCCCAGAGCAAATCTTATTGCCCATGTTGCAAAGCCATTGCTTTTCCCCAGGAGTAAGCAGCAGGAAATGGATTTTCTCTTTGAAATCTGCTGGGTACTGATTTATTTATTTTTTATTTATTTATTCAATTTTCTATACCGTTCTCCCAGGGGAGCTCAGAACGGTTTACATGCATTTATTCAGGTACTCAAGCAGTTTTCCCTCTCTGTCCCGGCGGGCAGCAAATCTATCTAAAGTACCTGGGTCAATGGGGGGATTAAGTGACTTGCCCAGGGTCACAAGGAGTAGCGTGGGTTTGAACCCACAACCACAGGGTGCTGAGGCTGGAGCTTTAACCACTGCGCCACACTCTCCCCTTGTGACCTGGATTTGACATTCTAGGACTTGCACGGTCTGTGTCTGTATATGGCCGTTTGGTGGAGAATGGGCTGGGGAGGGCTTCAGTGGCTGGGAGGGTGTAGATGGGCTGGAGTAGGATTTAACGGAGATTTTGGCAGTTGGAACCCAAGCACAGTACCGGGTAGAGCTTTGGATTCTTGCCCAGAAATAGCTAAGAAGAAAAAATTTAAATTGAATCAGGTTGGGCAGATTGGATGGACCATTCGGATCTTTATCTGCTGTCATCTACTATGTTATATGTTACTATGTATCTGAACCAGTATGGCACATCTTATAGTCTTATTACTTCTGCTTAAACAGGGTCGACCAGGTTGGCATATTGAATGTTCTGCAATGGCAGGATCTATTCTGGGAGAGTCCATGGATATACATGGCGGAGGGTTTGATCTCAGGTTCCCTCATCATGACAATGAGCTGGCGCAATCTGAGGTACATTTCATGATGACTGATTTTCTTTGAGAGCTCTTCATTTGTGATTGATTGATTGGTTAGCTAAATGACATTAAGAAGTGCATTGTAAGAAGTGGTTTCATGGGCATCATAACACATACAGAACCTGCTGTTTAAGTATGGCTAAATCTTTATATATTTTCTATAAAGGAATATTCTTACAGTAGAACATCAACAAATTTGTCTTCACAATTCTGACTCAACAGACAATTTTGCCTAGCAAAAAGAAAGTTTATGGTTTTGTGATATAAAATTCAGTGTATTTTAGGCTTATGATATTTCAGAATTGCAGCCATGACAGAATTACTAGTTCTTCCCCCCCTCTTTTTACAAAACCACAATAGCGTTTTTTAGCGCAGGCTGGCGCGTTGAATGCTCTATGATGCTCCCGACGCTCATAGGAGCTTTGAGTGTCAGGAGTAGCGCAGAGCATTCGGTGCGCTGGCGTGCGCTAAAAAACGCTATCATGTACTAAGCAGCCAGTATGGATGTTAGTCTGTGGTAGCCATTAGCTTGGATCTGTGCAAATGGCTACAGTATGTTTAAAACTAGCGAACATGGTAAAAATTCTGCTCTAGTTGCATAATATGGATGGAGGCAAGATCTGGGTGAATCATGAGCAGAGAAGAGATGTGGCTGGCACTGAATCTAGTATGCAGGACACTACTCACACTGTAGCTTTCAGAACTGCCAATAGCACAGGTATCTTTAATGCCACTTTGAAGTAGCATTAAGTGCAGCTGCAGTACTGGGAGGTAGGAAACATGAGGCTATAAATAATAAATTGTTGTCTACAGAATCCTTATCTCCCAGTCCAAACTAAACCTCCCCCTTCATATTCAAGCAATCCTTTGTAGCCTGTTGTACAAGGCAGGCGTGGGACTCCTGTGCTCCTTGCCTTGTGCAAGTCCAGGTTCATTATGGCAGCTCTGACACCTAGTGGTAGTCTTCCAGTACTGCTGCTAGAAGTCAATCTGCCAAATAAGGGTGAATCATCTTCTTTAGAGGGAAGGGAGTGAGGATCAGATCAGGGGCCTGGAGATTTTTTTTTGTGTGTGTGTGTGTGTGTGTGTGTGTGTGTGTGTGTGTAGAATTGGATTGGTGGTTGGAGGGCTTGGTAATATGATCTGCTATAGAGAGTCAGCAGGGAGATTAGGGCTGGGTGAATGAGTGTGTGGCTCAGTGGTTGGATCTACAGCCTCAGCACCCTGGGGTTGTGGGTTCAAACCCTGCGCTGCTCCTTGTGACCCTGGGCAAGTCACTTAATCTTCCATAGCCCCAGGTACGTTAGAGAGATTGTGAGCCCACCGGGACAGAGAGGGAAAATGCTTGAGTACCTGATTGTAAAAACGGCTTAGATAACCTTGATAGGCGGTATATAAAATCCTAATAAACTTGAAACTTGAATCTGTCTTTTGCTGTTTTACCTTAGCTGACCAGTTGCTGAATATTGACTTGGCTGGCTAAGTTTTCAACAGCAAACTTTGACTTGGATATTCAATGTCGGTGGCCGGATACAGCCCTAACATTGAATATCTGAAATCATCGCGGACTGCAGGAGAAGACAGCTATATCTCCTGCGGTCTGGATATTGGAGGGGGGGGGAGGAATTTATATTTTTTACCTCTTAATCCAGCACTGGGGCCTGCATTACATGTTTCAAGTTTAAGTTTTGATATACAGCTCATTATAAATCTGAGCGATTTACAATAAAAATGGGGAGAAGAAAAATTTGCATTAGTAGGAGGGTCTACACATAATAGTAATAAACATAAGATACATTAGGTTAAAAAAGTAAAGGGGCAGGGGATAGGAAAGAAAGTAAGGAAAAGTTACAAGAGGGAAGAGGGTGAGGGAATTTTATAAAGATATCCTAATCAGGTTGAAATTAAATATTTATTTTTGTTATGCTTCAATATATCATATACAAATATGTTGTACCCGATTATAATGTTGTGTATATTCTTTCAAAACGAGCCTCAGCCCCACCACTCCGCCGCATATATTTATTTCACATCGCGGGAAGCATGTTGTGGTGCTTCATCATTGGCTACAAGTTTATGAAAAGTATTTTTTTAGTTTTTTAATTTAAATTATTCATAATTTTGTGAAAAATCTTAGAGAATAAATGCCAAATGGACTTCCCATTCTTAAGTCTCTTATAAAAGTAAGTAATACTTAGCTTCAGCCAAAAACCCAGGGAGTCAGACCCGACATGTTTCACACATTGGTGTTTTCTCAAGGGTCTCCCTGAAAAATAAACCAGAAGAGCTGTTATAATACGTTTACAACCCGCCCTACCTGGATCTATTCTAAAATTATTCTCCAACTATTACGTTTTTTAGTGCTTACCAGGGGTGCCGCTGTCATCCGACTCCTATCGTTTATGGAAAAAAGATGGCGGCGGCGTCCTTTAACCCCGGTTTAAATACTGATTTCTAATGAGCAAGACTCCGCCCCCCACAGATGATTGGAGCTGGCCCGAGTTACAGTGATCCCCACTCAATCTCACTGTTGAGCCCGCGCGGTTCAACAGTATCAAGATTAAAAATCAATCTTTGCTCATTTTCATTCAATTTGACAGAGTCTCCCTCTCCAGCCCGCCCTACTATTTTCTTAATAACCCGCCACCTAAAGTCATTGACAGTGTGTTTAAACTTAATCCAATGTTCAACTAGCGGAGCATGCATAACTTCATTGAGAACACGCGATTTGTGTTCTGTCAATCTTGTTTTTATCTTTCTACTAGTGCGCCCTACGTAAACGCCCTACAAATCCCTTGAGGTTTTTCCTCGTATAGCGTATACAAGAGGCATCACGCTAGGACAACGCTGTAATTTTCAAAAATTCAGGGTTGACCCTGAGGTAAGGGTGGTGGGTACCCACGGGATATGCGGACGTTGTCAATGGTGCCCCTTAGCCATTCAGGGGGACTCTTGGGAGGTTCCGGGAAGATCCATTATTTTAAAAGCTGAACACATTACAGATTGTAATTCCCAAGGGGTCATTTACTCTATTGTATGTCCTTGCGACCTCGTTTACGTAGGGCGCACTAGTAGAAAGATAAAAACAAGATTGACAGAACACAAATCGCGTGTTCTCAATGAAGTTATGCATGCTCCGCTAGTTGAACATTGGATTAAGTTTAAACACACTGTCAATGACTTTAGGTGGCGGGTTATTAAGAAAATAGTAGGGCGGGCTGGAGAGGGAGACTCTGTCAAATTGAATGAAAATGAGCAAAGATTGATTTTTAATCTTGATACTGTTGAACCGCGCGGGCTCAACAGTGAGATTGAGTGGGGATCACTGTAACTCGGGCCAGCTCCAATCATCTGTGGGGGGCGGAGTCTTGCTCATTAGAAATCAGTATTTAAACCGGGGTTAAAGGACGCCGCCGCCATCTTTTTTCCATAAACGATAGGAGTCGGATGACAGCGGCACCCCTGGTAAGCACTAAAAAACGTAATAGTTGGAGAATAATTTTAGAATAGATCCAGGTAGGGCGGGTTGTAAACGTATTATAACAGCTCTTCTGGTTTATTTTTCAGGGAGACCCTTGAGAAAACACCAATGTGTGAAACATGTCGGGTCTGACTCCCTGGGTTTTTGGCTGAAGCTAAGTATTACTTACTTTTATAAGAGACTTAAGAATGGGAAGTCCATTTGGCATTTATTCTCTAAGATTTTTCACAAAATTATGAATAATTTAAATTAAAAAACTAAAAAAATACTTTTCATAAACTTGTAGCCAATGATGAAGCACCACAACATGCTTCCCGCGATGTGAAATAAATATATGCGGCGGAGTGGTGGGGCTGAGGCTCGTTTTGAAAGAATATACACAACATTATAATTGGGTACAACATATTTGTATAGTTTATAACATAGTACCTGATATACATTTTGTCTGTAAGTCTGCCATATACTTTTTGCTCAATATATCATATAGGCATCATTGAATATTAGCAGGTAGTGTGGGTGCACTGCACTAATTGCCAACGCATGTTGATGAGGACCCTCATGATACGTGTTTGGTCTATGTAGCAAGTGAAGGGTAGATGCTAGCCACACATCCTATATTTACTGTATAGGCTTTGCAGTTACCTTACTTTTGTACACATGTTCTAGTGTGTTGTTGTTTTTTTTATAACCAGAAAGCCATTTCACTTTCATTCCTTCATAACTAGATTCTACCAAAGGATAGCTGACTGTTGCACCTAGCTCCTGAATGTAAACCAAAATAGGGCTTCCCTACGATCACACACCATCTTTCATTTTCTTTATCATGCAGTTTCTTGAATGTATTTCATGTTATTTACAGTTGAATATTTGTGTTCCTTTGCTTTCTTGTGTTTTTGCTATAGGCATATTTTGAAAATGATCACTGGGTTCGATATTTTCTACATACTGGTCACTTGACAATAGCAGGCTGTAAAATGTCCAAGTCTTTGAAAAACTTCATCACCATCAAAGATGCCTTGAAAAACCATACAGGTAAAATCAAGAGTTTGTGGAGAACTAGCAGAGGTAACATGGTTATTGTCATGTAAATGTACAATTTTTCTCTTTGTAGCCCTTTATTTGACATTGTTACTCAGAAGCAACATGTATCTTCTATGGCTCTTATGGGAGATCTGCATCTCCAAATGCCTGTTACTTGGCACTGTTGCTCTCATTCAACATCAAGATACATAAAGCAGCCGTTTCATCATCTGCCAATTTAAAGGGTTAAAGAAGTTAAGACAGTTTTTCAAACCACTCGTTGCTGGATCTTTGGGTAGCATAATAAATGACATCAGATAAAAGGTCGGTGTGGTCAATCCAATCTACCCAACAGTTTCACACTCATCTAGTAATCCATTTTACTTCCTAAGTTCCTCTAAAAGTAAAAATGAATAATTTACTAGATGAGTCCGAGACTGTTGAGCAAACTGGATGGTACTCTTCACCAGCAATTTTGCACCAGTTTCAAAAAGGAAGTACCGTATATACTTGAATATAAACTGGGATTTGGAGGCCAAAAATTCGGGTCAGTGACCCTCCCAGAATTTTTTAAGGCCGTCGCAAGATTCTGCCCCCTTCCTCCTCCCTGCCCTATTTGCATACCTCTGCTGATCCCTGGTGGAGGTGCAGCGGGTCATCTGCCGATCTCTGGTGGAGGTGCAGCGGGCAGGAGCAAGCTTTCTGAACTCCTGCCCTGCTGCTAACTGGCTGCACGGATCCACTTTGTTCATCTCAGCGGCACAAGCAGCAGCACAATTTGGCGCTGCTTCCCAGCGCTGAGGGGCTTCTTTACTGGCTCCCGCAAATTCTCGCAGAGCCTAACAGGGGAGGGAAGGAAGGAAGGGTGCTGAGTGCAGAGCTTGGCAGGGAGAGTGCTGGGTGCAGTGCCTGATAGGGGAAGGATGGAGGGAAGGTACTAGGTGCAGAGCCTGACAGTGGAGGGAAGGAAGGAAGGGTTGCTAGACAGGAGATACATATTGAGATTTTTTTGTACTAAAGTGCACAGCATTGTCCTTCCACCCAAGAGCCAGCATTAAATGAGCTGCAGTTTTTGAGTTTATTGGTGGAGAAAGATTTATGAAAAAGTGATCCATTCAGGCTTTAATAGTGAGGGGACTTCTGTGGCATCCCTTGGAGTCTGAGAAGTAGGTAGCATATGGTGAGGTGATCGTGAACCTGTTATAATGCCCTTATATCGCTGTATGGTACAGCAGCAACTTGAATACTGTGTGCATTTCTGGTTGCTGTATCTCAAAAAAGATATATCGGAATTAGAAAAGGTACTCGAGAGAGTTCAGAGGAGAGCGTCTGATAAAAGGGATGGAAAACCTTTCATACGCTGAGAGATTGGAGAAACTGGGTCTCTTTTCCCTGGAGAAGAGGAGACTTAGAGGGGATATGATAAAGACTTACAAGATCATGAAGGGCATAGAGAGAGTAGAGAGGGACAGATTCTTCAAACTTTCAAAAAATAAAAGAACAAGAGGGCATTCGGAAAAGTTGAAAGGGGACAGTTTCAAAACTGCTAGGAAGTTCTTCTTTACCCAACGTGTGGTGGACACCTGGAATGCGCTTCCAGAGGATGTAATAGGGCAGTGTACGATACTGGGGTTTAAGAAAGGATTGGACAATTTCCTGTTGGAAAAAGGGATAGAGGGGTATAGATAGAAGATTACTGCACAGGTCCTGGACCTGTTGGGCCACCGTGTGAGCGGACTGTTGGGCACGATGGACCTCAGGTCTGACCCAGCGGAGGCATTGCTTATGTTCTTATGTTGCTTATGTACAGAGAAGGGCGAAAAAAATGATAAAAGGTTTGAATCGCCTTCCCTATGAGGAAAAGCTAAAGCAGCCAAGGTTCTTCTGCTTGGAGAAGAGACGGCTCAGGGGTGATATGATAGAGGTCTATAAAATACTGAGTGGAATGAAAAGGGTAAATGTGAAACACTTATTCACTTTTTCTAAAAATACTAGGACTAGAGGGCATACGATGAAACTACTAAGTAGTAGATTTAAAACAAACTGGAGAAAATATTTCTTCACTCAATGTGTAATTAACTCTGGAATTCATTGCCAGAGAATGTGGTGAAATCAGTAGCTTGGATAATTTCCTAAAAGAGAAGATGGCTTGAGAAAATCCACTGCTTATTCCTAGGATAAGTAGCATAAAATCTGCTTTATTACTTGGTCTCTAGCTAGTTGGCCACAGTTGAAAACAGGATACTGGGCTTGATGGACTTCAGTCTGTCCCAGTAGGGCAATTCTTAGGTTCTTAACCTGTTTTCACCTTTTGGCTATATTTTTTGGTTAGTAAATGAGATTATGTGAATTTGAAAAACGGAATAATATGCTGAGAGATGAGCATGCGCTTCCTCCATTGTAAGCAAATTGATCTCATGAATTGGGTTAAGAAGTACAAAATGCATAATTTTAATACTTTGTGCTAATTTCTGTCCTCCCAAAATCAATACAATTACAATATAACCCTTTTGTTTGATTTACCAGCAAGGCAGCTGCGACTTGCGTTCCTCATGCATTCTTGGAAGGATACATTGGATTATTCGAACAATACAATGGAATCGGCTATTCAGTATGAGAAATTTATGAATGTAAGGACATTTTCACCGACTCGTATTGACTCGACTCTTAGGCTATCCTGTGTATGTATGCTGTAGAATATTGCTGGAGGCCCAATGGGAAGATGCAGGCTGCTCCACTGGAATCACTGAAATCATAGTTTATAGAGTGCTAGCACTTACCTGCATGTTATGTGCATAAGAGCTAGGCAATATTCTATAAAGTACTCTTCCAGGTGTAAGTAAGGCAGTAGGAATGTGCTGCTAGAAGGGGACATTTTTAAAGTACACATGAGAATTACAGTCATATGGGTATGCTGGCCACATGGAACTCTTAAGCATATTATCCTAGGGATGCCCAATATGCTTCTAGAGCCTGGACCAATCAGGCCTTAGGCTTTGCGGGATGGGCCGGGAAGGGGCGGGCCCGCCTCATTTCAACGAGGCGGGCCTGCTGGCTGGACGGGCAAGACCCATCCGGGCAACAATTAAAGGTTAGTTTGGTGGGGGGAGGTTTGGGGGCTGTTAGTGCGGGAGGGGATGCGGAGGGGGGGTGTCTTCCGGCAGGAGGGGTTGGGCACCCTCCTGCCAGTGATTGGTAGTGTCGGGGGGGGGGCATCTTCCGGCAGGAGGATTTGGGCACCCTCCTGCCGGCAATCGGACAGGAGGCCACTATACTTATCGCGGCAGGGAGATCCCTTGCGCGATAAGTGTAGCAGCCGCGTCTACTCTAACCCGATTCTGTAACCGGCGTCTGTAACATGGACGCCAGTTACAGAATCGGGGGTTTAGTGTAGGCCCGATTCTGTATAGGACGCCTCTCCTGGGCTGTCCTATACAGAATCCGGGCTACAATGTCTATGTTTCAGTACCTGTTCTTGCAGATCTGTTTTTTCCCAGATCTGGTCTGACACCAGGACAAGTTAATAAATACACCTGGTTTGGGGAAACGCTTTTGGTGTCTCCAGGACCATGCTGGTACATGTTTCCTTCGTAGTCGTCTCTTCAAGGGGCCAGGTGACTTTCTGGTCACGTCTAAGTAGCAGTCTTCATCTTCATCTCCATCTTCTTCTCAATGGAAATTTGCGTTTATATTTTTTCCTGTTTTTCTCATTCAGAGTCTTCTTTTTCAGTTCTTCATGCTAAGAGCCTTGGCTCTCTGAGTTTTCTTCATATTGTAGGTTTTCTACACTTAATGTTTTCACCCTGCTTTCAGACTCTTTTCTTCTGAGAGAGTCTAGTTGGGATCTTATGCAGTCCTTCCTTGTTTCGTCTGCTGATTTTCCTCGAAGGGTTCTCTTCGCTTGGTGGAGTTAGGGATTTTTATACCTTCTTTCTCTTGCTTTTTAAGTACACCGGAGGACTACGTTTTTCTGGGTTTCAGATCTTTTTTTTTTCTAGTCGAGAAGTTCTTCAGGACTAATTTTTCCTTTTTCAGACTTCATGGCTCTGCTTCCTGGTTTTCAAGGCAGCCACCACATACTCCGATTCATACGGCTTCCAGTCTATACTTTTCAGTTCAACTCAGCCGTTGTCCTTACAAGTATAGGTGTTTTTTCTTTCAATCTGGCATTTGTTCCCAACTATTCCGAAAACAACTGAAAACCTGGCTTTTCTCTAACATATAACATCTCTTCTCCTGTTTACATCCCCTCTTTTATATGCTTTTGTAAATCCTTCTCCTCTCTCTTCCTATATTTTTAAGCTTTGTAAATCGTGTCGAGCTCCACTTCCGTGGAGATGATGCGGTATATAAACTTAAGGCTTAGTTTAGTTTAGTTTAGATTGTGCTGGCTGCATCTATTCAATTACAGGGCCTTCAGGTTTTTTCCTTTTTCTAAACATCTGGTTTTTCCCCGGATGTTTTTTCTTGGGAAATGGTTCAAGCACCATCTCAAACTATCTAATTTTCTTTAGGTTTTGAGTTTACATACCCTGAATTCATGTCTGTGTTTCATTGGAGTGCTCCTTGACACCACTCTTCTGAGAGCGTTTCTTCTTTAAGATTACTTTCAATCTCTCATCCGTCTGTGTCTGCAGTAGTTTCCTTTTTCAATCCTTTTCTGCCAGACACAGGATGGTTCTTCTGAGCAACAGGACTTCTCCTGTTTCTGTTATGCCACGGGTCGGACTACATTTTTGTACCCCTCAGTTGGCTTTTGTTTTCCAGTGGTAACAGGTGAGGGCTGGTCTCTCATAGCATGTATATCTTTGATCTGCAGTTGCTTCAATTATCCCAGGACAAGCAGGCAGGTATTCTCACTAATGGGTGACGTGATCCAATGGAGCCCCGATGCGGACGCTTCTTTGAAGAAAAACTCAAAGTTTCGAGTCGCCCGCACCGCACATGCTTGAGTGCCTTCCCGCCCAGACCAGGGCTTGAGAGAGTCCAAAGGAGAGCAACGAAACTGGTAAAAGGGCTGGAACACTGCCCATACGCCGAGAGGTTGGATAGGCTGGGGCTCTTCTCTCTGGAAAAAAGGAGGCTCAGGGGAGATATGATAGAGACCTTCAAGATCATGAGGGGCATAGAGAGGGTGGATAGGGACAGATTCTTCAGACTGAGGGGGACAACAGGTATGAGGGGGCATTCGGAGAAACTGAAGGGAGATAGGTTCAAGACAAATGCAAGGAAGTTTTTCTTCACCCAAAGGGTCGTGGACACTTGGAATGCGCTACCGGAGGAAGTGATCAGGCAGAGTACGGTACAGGGATTCAAACAGGGATTGGACGGATTCCTGAGGGATAAAGGGATCGTGGGATACTGAGAGAGGTGCTGGGATGTAACACAAGTATAGAAAGCTAACCAGGTAATAAGTATAGAAAGCCAACCAGGTCGTGCATGTGCAAGACCGGAGGGTTAGGACTTTGATGGGAAGATAGGACTTTAATGAGAAACCAAGGTGGCAAGGGGACCCTTCTGGTGATTCAGACAGGTCGTGACCTGTTTGGGCCGCCACAGGAGCGGACTGCTGGGCAGGATGGACCTATGGTCTGACCCGGCGGAGGCACTGCTTATGTTCTTAAAAATAGAATATAAACTTTTTCCTCATACCAAAAACTTAAGCACACCCTTAAACCCTCATTCCTAACCCCTCCCCATATCCCCTCCTTTATTACCATCCCTCCCCTCCCCAAAATAAATGCAAACTTCGAAACGCCCATAGTGGCCAAGCAAAAGAAAAACTCCCCTCATTTTCGTAATATTTATTGTCCCCCATATCATTCATTTTTTTTTTCCAATCCAAAATCAAACCCATTCTGTATATTAATTATATTCAACTTCTATCTTATTGAAACCAAGACATTTTTAGTCTTTAAATGCTTTCGTTCTATAATATTAGTGTACCTTACCATAAAATAAAAATATTGGTATTTACTTCTTCTCTAAGTTTCTTTAAAACTTAAAAATTCTTAAACCACATAAGAAATACTTCAATTTAATCATATATGTTAATCTCATATAAGTATCTAATTGTATTCTATTATATGCCTTATGCATTATATAATATTTCTCTGTTTACTCCATGTATCTCTGAACATTCTCTAGTACATCCTAAAAGAATATATTAAACCTTTCAATTTCATTTAATATATATCACAAAATCTTAATTCCTTTTCTAGGCATTCACACCATTCACATTATCCACTCACACTTAATATTACATTCTTTATTAATTCATATCCCATATGTAATAACTTAATAATTAAATTTTCATTTTATAATGTTAATATGTCATCTAAACTCCCTTATATATTAAAATCTTCATATGTTAAATACTGAGAGAGTAAATCCTATTTTATAATCTCTATATTGCCCATAAAATCCCTGTATCCTATATAATCAATATCTACTTTTGTATCCAAAAACTCCATTAGTATATGGCTTTTAATACCCTATTACATCTTATTGTCCCGCCAAAAATAATCTGTCCAATTTTCTTCCAAAAGCCGTCTTCCATGTTAATCCTCTTCTTTTCTTCTAACTTCTGTTTTTCATTGTTGATTTCATTTAAACATATGACAACTTTCAAAGAGCAGGTCATATCGTACAGACTCACACTCTTTCTGAATTTCAGTTTGCCATATTCATCAAACCTACTCAACAACATTTAGAGTCTTCCCTCCCCCCCCCCATTTCCTTTCTTCATTAAGAGCTGTATATATGTTTGTGCTCTTTGCTTAAAAGCGTCCTGGGGTTACATTCTAACTTACTTTACTATGGTAACATATGTTGTTGTGCAGAGTTACGAAACCGCACTGATTTCAGTCTGAACTGTACAGTGTGCAATTCTACAGTTTTATTTATGGCATCAATGAAAGGCAAGTTCTATAACACCAGCTGTATTCCTTTTGTTTAAGAGGGACCTTGGGGTGATAGTGTCCGAAGATCTAAAGGCGAAAAAACAGTGTGACAAGGCAGTGGCTGCTGCCAGAAGGATTCTGGGCTGTATAAAGAGAGGCGTAGTCAGTAGAAGGAAGAAGGTGTTGATGCCCCTGTACAGGTCATTGGTGAGGCCCCACTTGGAGTATTGTGTTCAGTTTTGGAGACCGTATCTGGCGAAAGACGTAAGAAGACTTGAGGCGGTCCAGAGGAGGGCGACGAAAATGATAGGAGGCTTGCGCCAGAAGACGTATGAGGAGAGACTGGAAGCCCTGAATATGTATACCCTAGAGGAAAGGAGAGACAGGGGAGATATGATTCAGACGTTCAAATACTTAAAGGGTATTAACGTAGAACAAAATCTTTTCCAGAGAAAGGAAAATGGTAAAACCAGAGGACATAATTTGAGGTTGAGGGGTGGTAGATTCAGGGGCAATGTTAGGAAATTCTACTTTATGGAGAGGGTAGTGGATGCCTGGAATGCGCTCCCGAGAGAGGTGGTGGAGAGTAAAACTGTGACTGAGTTCAAAGAAGCGTGGGATGAACACAGAAGATTTAGAATCAGAAAATAATATTAAATATTGAACTAGGCCAGTTACTGGGCAGACTTGTACGGTCTGTGTCTGTGTATGGCCGTTTGGAGGAGGGTGGGCAGGGGAGGGCTTCAATGGCTGGGAGGGTGTAGATGGGCTGGAGTAAGTCTTAACAGAGATTTCGGCAGTTGGAACCCAAGCTCAGTACCGGGTAAAGCTTTGGATTCTCGCCCAGAAATAGCTAAGAAAAAAAAAAAACAAAAGAAAAAAAAAAATCATTGGCCTGGGTCCTTTTTGTGCAGTTAGCCTTTTTGTTGTGATCCTATGAGCACGTTCCACTTCTAACTGAAATTTGCTTTTTAAAGGTAGAATCTTCATTAAAAACCTAGTCATGAATGTAACTGAATCATTTTTTTCTACCCCTTCAGGTAGACCAAGAACCCTTAAATTGCATCTCCTTTCGCGGTTCGACAAATCTTCCAAATCTCTCTTTAATATTTCAGTTTCTTTCTGAGCCTTTTTAAACTGCCCTAATTCCAATTCAGTTATTTCCACCTTTTTCTCCAGAGTATTCATTTTTAAATCTACAATATTCATTCTGCTTTTTAACCCTGCTATCTCATCTTTAACTTCTTTTATATATCTTGAGTTCTCTAACACAATTTCTTGTACCTTTTGAATTTCCCGCAAAAGATCTCTATTATCAACCTCCTCCACAGGCAAAGGAACTGATTGAGGGAAAGTCACTTCCAGTTGTGACCTTTTACCTCCGCTTGATCCGTTTGCCATCGCACTTTAAGTTCCTTTACCCGACCCCGATGCCATTTTAACAATCTTAATGCTTCCTTTTTTTAAATTCTCTTTATTATTTTCCACTTAAAAGTTAAGTAAACTGCCTGCTTTCACAGAGCCGATCTCCTACACAGCCATCTCTCAGCACGTCGAAGCCACACCCCCCGGCCAAACAGTATTGAAAAATTTATTATCCTAAGTTGCCAACTCTCTCACCATCCCATTGTGGTTAGCTTGGAGGTCACCCATTAGTGAGAATACCTGCCTGCTTGTCCTGGGATAAAGCAATGTTACTTACCATAACAGTTGTTATCCAGGGACAGCAGGCAGCTATTCTCACGTCCCACCCACCTCCCCGGGGTTGGCTTCTCTGCTAGCTATCTGAACTGAGGAGACGCGCCCTGTGCAGGGCGGGAAGGCACTCGCGCATGTGCGGTGCGGGCAACTCGAAACTTCGAGTTTCTTCAAGCAAGACTGCATGTGAGGCGTCCGTATCGGGGCTCCGTTGGATCACGTCACCCATTAGTGAGAATAGCTGCCTGCTGTCCCTGGATAACAACTGTTATGGTAAGGAACATTGCTTTTAGGTGCTGGAGAATTTCCCAAATATTCTCCAGAGTTATCACTGGCGGTTTTTTAGGTGGGAGCAAACTCCAACTCCCAGCTCTGCCTGCTCTCCCATGTTCCTCGCTGCAAGTGCCCCTCGAAACGGGGTTTCCTTCAAGTGAGAATTCTCATGAGACTTCCCCAACACTGCTGTGTTGAGAGCAGGGCAAGGTGGAGTGATGACTCCCGGAGGTGAAAGAGATGTTTCAAAGTCTAGCTCCTCGGCATCTTCTCCAGCCGGGAAGGCAGCAGACACACCTCCGGACCCTTCCTGAGACCTCGAAGTTATGGCGAACTCCAGGATAGAACGCTGGGCAGGGGAAGACGTTCTAACCATCGAGGGCATGGAATGAATGCTTCCTTTTCATTTTGTGTGCGGCATATCGATCAGGTAGGAATTAGTTTGCAAGACTCTGCCTCGCCTGATCGAAGACGCCGTCACTTGTCCACCGCCATCTTAGATCCACCCTGTTCTCTGGCTTTTGGCCTCCCTGGGGGCTTTTTTTTAATATGGATAAATAGCTGTTTACTTATGAAAAAAAGCTTTGTACAATTACGTTCATAGGGGTAATTTTATAACAGGGAGTCTATAAAAAATGTTAAACTGTGTTCATTTTATGCCTCTTTTTTTATAACCTCTCATATAGTCATCAGTATGTACATTTTATATTATTGTTTAAAACATTCAAGTACGCGCGTAAAGAAAATTATGGAACCCTCATTTCAGAGACTGTGAAACTGATTTACATGTTTCACAAACAGCGTTCTGTAAATAAGATGCTACTAAGAGAGGAAGATATCAGCGTGGTCTAACTGTTAAGATGTGGTGTTTTTTGTTTTACGTGATGAGTGTTTATTTTATTTGAAAAACTTTTTTTAAGTTTTTACCAAAAAACACTAAATTGACAAAAAACAATGTATCTATAAAAGAGTAACCACAATGTTTTTAGTGCCATCCAAACAGGCTCTGCTTTCTGTACTCTTATAACCTCAAATGCTACCCATTATACCAAGCATTATAACCAAAATTCCCCTCTTCCCCCCCCCTCCCCCCCCGAGCTCATGGAGTATTATCAGGGTCAGAAAACCAGAATCAGAGTCTAGGGAATTCTTATACTTACATTACCCCATTCCCAGGAAGATTGTATTTAAGAAAATATTGTTGGCAACATTTTCTTATCCGATTGCAAATAGATGGAATAATCCGCTCAGAACATTACATTTTCAAAATTTCTAGATATGTTTAGGGGGTATGTAAATATTAAATAATACTATTTTGCTTATAATAGCTAATTCTGTAACTTTTTGGGAATGCCCAGTCTCTTAGTCTGTGTGAAGTAGAGAATGACAGGGTGGCTGTTACCTGTGGCTAGCCGCGGGTAGCCATGGGTAACCTGCTGAAACAGGGAGAGAAAAATTAGTGGTCGCTGCGGGGATGGGAACAAGGCCATTCACCGCCTCGTAGAGCAATGAATGGTCTTGTCTCCGCAGTGAAGCCAGCACGGATCGTGCAGTCCAGCATCCCCACCCGATCGCCGCATCCTACGTCCTGCCATCTCCTTCCCTCCACCTCACCTTAGGTACCTGCCAAGTCCGACTTTAATTCTTCTCCCAGCCGCACGCTTTCAATAAGCTGCGCGTGCACTTGAATTGTTGAATCTCCTCATCTGACGCAACTGGAAACAGGAAATTGGGTCAGAGGAGAAAATTCAACAGCTCAAGCAGCCATGCGCGTGGCTTATCAAAAGCGTGCGGCTGAGAGAAGAATTAAAGTCGGACTCGGCAGGCACCTAAGGTGAGGTGGAGGGAGGGAGATGGCAGGACGTAGCGATTGGGGGCTTCTGGACCGCGCATGTTCCCTCACACTAGGAAAGAGGGAGTGGACAGTAGTTGTGGGGACTGGGCAGGGACAGTGGTCGTGGTGACGGGGCAGTGACAGGGATGGTGGTCGCGGTGACGGGGACAAATTTTTTCCCCGTGTCATTCTCTAGTGTAAAGTATTCAACACTTGGCTATGAGCCATGGGGGGATAGCAACCTGTATGTAAGGAGACCATAATTAAAATGTTTTTGCCTCTTTGAAGAATATCTAACTCTGTAGGATTTCCACATCTTTGAAAAATGCAGCTTATTTGTTCAGTACCAAAATATTGATGGGGAAGAATGTAACCAATGATTTTGTATACATTTCTCCCCCCCCCCCCAACAACTTCTCATTTTGACCCCTAAGCTCCTGAGGAAGCAGGTTTATTAAAAATAATCATTTCCAGAGAGAAAATCAAAGGATATCCTAAAACTATTTGTAAATAATTAATTACTTACTGCCACCCAAAAGGACATTATTTTGTGACACAGCCAAATGCTATGGCTAAAGGAATTATCCATTTTAAACATAAAGGAGTAATTGCACAACACCAGAATTTACAGTCTATGGCCCAGAAATATCAAAGAGGAGACAAGTTAATTTAATCATGTATTTTTTTAATGGATATAACTTATGGGCAGATTGGATAGACCATTCAGGTATCTGCCGTCATTTACTATGAAAGGTATACACAAGATTTAGTGTGAAAATGACATTCTTGTAGCTTTGTGCCATGCACTAACCCAGGTATAGCATTAATCACATCCTGAAATGTAGTAAGATTTGATCATCTAAGAACATAAAAATAACCTCACTGGGTCAGACCAATGGTCCATCTAGCCAATATCCCTTCATCGCAGTGGGCAATCCAGGTCACAACAGTACCTGGCAAAACCCCAAATATTAGCAACATTTCATGCTACCAATCCAGGTCAAGCAATGGCTTCCCTCATGTCTGTCTCAATAGCAGACTTTGGACTTTTCCTCCAGGAACTTATCCAAACCTTTTTTTAAACTCATTTACATTAACTGTGTGGATAACGAATGCAGTGAAAAAGGCGATAAATGACAAGAAGGCATCATTCTAAAAATGGAAAAAGGACAAATCAGAAGACAACCGAAAGGAGCACAAAAAACATCAAAAGGAGTGTCACCGAGTGGTTAGGAAAGCAAAAAGGAAATATGAAGAGAGACTGGCGGGGGAAGCAACAAACTTCAAATCATTCTTCAGGTACGTCAAGGGGAAGCAACCGGCAAGGGAGGAAGTGGGACCCTTGGATGATGGAGACAGAAAAGGAGTGGGAAAAGGGGAAAAGGAGATAGCTGACAGGTTAAACAAATTCTTCACTTCAGTTTTCACGAGGGAGGACACAACTAACATTCCGGAACCCGAGGAGATCGCAAAAGGAGACCAGGATGATAATCTGGTCCAACTAGAGGTGAGCAAGGTGGATGTCCTCAGGCAGATAGACAGGCTAAAGAGCGACAAATCGCCAGGTCCGGACGGCATTCACCCAAGGGTGCTCAAGGAACTAAGGAACGAAATAGCTGAGCCACTTCGACAAATATGCAACCTATCTTTAAAAACCGGAGAAATACCGGAAGACTGGAAAATAGCAAATGTCACGCCCATCTTCAAGAAAGGCTCAAGGGGAGACCCAGGAAACTACAGGCCGGTGAGCTTGACCTCGGTCCCGGGCAAGATGTTGGAAACGCTGATTAAAGACAGCATCTGGGAACACATCGAAAACACTGAGCTGCTAAAGCCGAGCCAGCATGGCTTCTGCAAGGGCAGGTCATGCCTCACAAACTTATTATACTTCTTTGAGGGGGTAAACAGCCAGGTGGATAAAGGGGAATCTGTAGACATCATTTACCTTGACTTCCAAAAAGCCTTTGACAAGGTACCACACGAAAGACTGCTGAGGAAGCTATGGAACCACGGGGTGCAAGGGGAGGTACACCGATGGATGAAAAACTGGCTGGCAGACAGGAAACAGAGGGTTGGAATAAAGGGCCATTACTCAGACTGGCAATGGGTCACGAGCGGAGTTCCGCAGGGGTCGGTGCTGGGACCGCTCCTATTCAATGTATTTATTAACGACCTGGAGGCAGGTACAAAATGTGAGGTTATTAAATTTGCGGATGACACTAAATTATACAGCAGGGTTGAAAACATGGAGGACTGCAAAGATCTCCAAAAAGATCTGACAGCGCTGGAAGAGTGGGCAAAAAAAGTGGCAAATGAGCTTCAACATAGGGAAATGTAAGGTCATGCACATAGGGAAAAAGAACCTGATGTACACTTACACAATGGGGGGATCACCGCTAGGGGTGAGTGACATTGAAAGAGACCTGGGAGTGATGGTAGACACATCATTGAAGGCATCGGCGCAGTGCGCCGCGGCCTCAAGGAAGGCAAACAAAATGTTGGGCATCATTAAGAAGGGTATCACGACCAGGACGAAGGAAGTCATCCTGCCACTATATCGTGCAATGGTGCGCCCGCACCTGGAGTACTGTGTCCAGTACTGGTCGCCGCACCTCAAGAAGGACATGGCGGTACTTGAGAGAGTCCAGAGAAGAGCAACTAAGCTAATAAAGGGTATGGAGGACCTCTCATATACTGACAGACTGAAAAAGCTGGGGCTTTTCTCCCTGGAAAAGCGGAGACTTAGAGGAGACATGATAGAAACCTTCAAGATCATGAAGGGCATAGAAAGAGTAGATAGGGACAGATTTTTCAAATTATGGGGAACCACAAGTACAAGGGGGCACTCAGAGAAATTGAAAGGGGGAAGGTTTAGAACAAATGCCAGGAAGTTCTTTTTCACCCAGAGGGTGGTGGACACATGGAACGCACTACCGGAGGATGTGATAAGCAGGAGCCCGCTACAGGGCTTCAAAGAAGGTTTAGATAGGTACCTGGAAGACCAAGAGATTGAGGGGTATAGATAGGAGTAGAGGTAGGTTATAGGGATAGGATTAGAGACAGTACAGAATTAGTCAGGGACACTGTTCAGGCAACTAGGCCTGATGGGCCGCCGCGGGAGCGGACCGCTGAGCAAGATGGACCTCTGGTCTGACTCGGCGGAGGCAACCTCTTATGTTCTTAACTGCTCTTACCATATCCTCTGGCAAGGCGTTCCAGAGCTTACCTATTCTTTGAGTGAAAAAGCATTTCCTCCTATTGGTTTTAAAAGTATCTCGCTGTAACTTCGAGTGTCCCCCTAGTCTGGAATTTTTGATGGAGTAAAAAATTGTTCCACTTGTACCCGTTCCACTCAGGGTTTTGTAGACTTCAATTATATCTCCCCTCAGCCATCTCTTTTCCAAGCTGGAGAGAGCCCTAACCTCTTTAGTCTTTCCTCATGAAAGGAGTTCCATCCCCTTTATCATCTTGGTCACTTTTCTTTGAACCTTTTCTAGTTCCACTCTATCTTTTTTGAGATTTTTGTTCCAAGCCTCCAATATAAAGTGATAATCCCAAGCCAGCTAACATTTATCCAGCTCTTTATAGAACCATGAAATTAAAGTCTGTTCTATAGGATCTCCCTCAAAGAATGCACTAAGTTGCCATCCAAAAACTTAAGATGGACTGTGGGGAGACAAGGATGTCAGATAATGCGACAGCTGAACTTTGTTGCATCTCCTGAAAAATAAGAAGAGTCCCATCTTCTTGCGACAAATGCAAGAACACCATATTCTCCACCAGAAGCAAGAAAACACTATTGACGAGTGTTTAAAAAGATATTAAATAATGTTTGTGTACATAATATATGTAATGTGGTGTGGGTAGATCCTTGGTTGTTAGTTCACCTCTCTTTGGATATTAGGTGCTTTTTATAAATTAGGCTCCTAAAGCTACCAATCTCCAGTAGTATCTCTGAGACATAAGAACATAAGTCGTGGTCCATCATGCCCAGCAGTCCGCTCACGTGGCGGCCCATTAGGTCCAGGACCTGTATACTAGCCCTCTATCTATACCCTTCTATCCCTTTTTCCTTCAGAAAATTGTCCAATCCCTTCTTGAACTCCAGTACCGTACCCTGTCCTATCACTCCCTCTGGAAGCGCGTTCCAGGTGTCCACCACATGTTGGGTGAAGAACTTCCTAGTATTGGTTCTGAATCTGTCTCCTTTTAATTTTTCGGAATGCCCTCTCATTCTTGTAGTTGTCGAAAGTTTGAAGAATCTGTCCCTCTCCACTTTCTCTATGCCCTTCGTGATCTTATAAGACAGATGCAAATATGTAAATATCCTGTGTAGATACATCACAACTCTGCCTCTGATCTTCCTTTAGTACCTACCATTCAGGGTTATAAGGTGCAGAGAAAGAAAGCACCTACTTCTGTATCTATATGTATATCCCCATACAATTTTATAAGGGCTATCTAATGCATGTAAGACGTGTTATAAAATTAATTCCATACTGTGCAGCCCATTTTTAGTTAGAGGTGTGTCTTTTTTATAATTCTTTGCCACAAAGGCTGTTCAGAGCAATAATTGTGATTTGTGAGGTTAATGAAAGGCCAATTTGCTGTAATAGATGCCTGGTTATTAGTTAGCTTCAAAGATATCCACATGTTTTAGTTAAAAGTACGTGTATAAATATTATCATTTATTAAGTTATAATTTCCTGAAATGAAATATGGACATAATTAACTTTCGTTGCAAGGTGTGTGAATAGCTAAGACCTCATACTGCATATGTCACGTTTTCTGTAGGAGTTCTTTTTAAATGTGAAAGATCTGCTTAGAGCACCTGCTGATATCGCTGGCCAGTATGAGAAATGGGAAGAGCAAGAGACAGAGCTGAATAAATGGTGAATACAATAAATTCTATTATAATGAGTGTTGCTAGGGTCCAGGTTTCTATATACGAGAGATCTTCAAAACGTTTCTGCACTTTTTATTTTTTTAAACATTATTAAATATCTCAAAAACAAATTACATCACTTTTCCATATAATCACCCTGTTTTGCTTGACTAGTCACATGACATTCTATGACACTTTCTCTTACCACTTCTCCTGCCCCAGGAAATATGAACATGTGCAGAAACGGTTTTGGAAGAACCCTCATATATTGCAGATGCACAGCTGGAAATTAATGTTAAGTGAATGTTCTCAATTAGAGGAGAAATCAATCGATCTCAAGAGTTTTGCCAAAAGCATAACATAAATACTTCTCTATTTGCATAAAGGTAATTTTGCAGTTTTGTTTTGGAGAAAAATAGCATTCCATCTTTCCAGCTCTGGAGCAGATTTCAGTTTACAGAGGGATCTTTGCAGGCCATGATACATTTTTATGGATTAGAATAAAAATGATCTAATCATGATGTATGTTTTCAAGGGAAATTGGAAAGTAAGTCAAGTTGGGCTGTTTTTAGATTTGTTGATGTAAAATGTAATTTATTTTTGAGCAGTTTTTGTGAGAAAAAGTCTGCTGTTCATGAAGCACTGTGTGATAACGTCGATACCCGCACCGTTATGGAAGAAATGCGCTCCCTTGTTAGTCACAGCAACTGCTATATCGCTGCTAAGAAAACATCCAGGCAAATGCCTGACAGAATGCTGCTGAAAAGTATCGCTGCCTATCTCACCCAGATGCTGAAAGTAAGTGACAAGGAACTGTATGTGCACAATATGTCCATTGCATCCCAGTCATATATCATATGAAAACAGAGGTCTTTTAGGATTGTCTAGTAACGGCAACATAATAAATGATGGTAGAAAAAGACCATCTCGTCTGAACATTTACTTATTCATTCAGTTTTCTACACAATTCTCCCCAGGGGAGCTCAGAATGGTTTACATGAATTTATTCAGCTACACAAGCATTTTTTCCCGACTGGCCGGTAGGCTCACAATCTGTCTAATGTATCTGGGGCAAGGGGGGGGATTAGATGACTTGCCCAGTGTCACAGGGATCAACATGAGTTTGAACCCACAACCTCAGGGTGCTGAGGCTCTAGCTTTAACCACTGTGCCATACTCTTCCCCAACATTAAGGTGGTTTAGAGTTGCAGTAGAAGTTCTGTGTGTGCTGCTCCCCCTTATGTTTTGTTTGGAATGTGTGCCGGCTGAGATTCCAGGTATGCCGTGAGATGCTGGGGAAGAGGAGAGGCGCCAGATGTCTGCCTGCAGGACGTGCCTCTTGCGGTGAGAGGCACATTCTGTAGGCATGCGTGTGACATCATCATGACGTCCACACACGGCAGATGTCCTTGAGCTGCAGCCACCACGTTTAGTGTACTGTGGCTTTTTAAAGTTATTGAGACGCTGCATTAAGGGGACATAGTTATCAACATGGGCTACCATTAAGATGTTTTGTCTTACTGTGTTTTTGTTCATCAGAAATTATTTGAAAACCCAAGGCAATAACAGCAATAACAATCTGAACATAGGCAATAACAGCAATAACAATCTGAACATAGGCTTCAGATAACAGCAGTAAAAAGCAATACACAATATGCTATTTACAATGTCAATACAATCAATAAACATCTTAATAGACAATATAGGGTGTAAATATAGTGTAACAGGAGTTAGAAAATAAGGAAACTAACTTGAAGGTGCACATGAAGTCATAAAGGTTCATGAAAATGATCTCGGCTAAAGTAGGAATAGATAAGCAAGTCCTGCTACAGTATGTGCAACAGGTTGTAGTCCTTTTGGGACCGATTCTAAAAACGTTGACCAAAGTTAGGTGGCGGTAGGTGCCTTACCGCCGCCTAACTTAATTGGTTTAATCAGTGCTCTGATTATGTCAATTAAAAATTAAAACTCCATAATTAAAAAAAAACGGAGGAGCTTATCAAGTTTCAAATTTATTAAAATTTGATATGCCACTTATAAAACTATCTAAGTGATGTGTACATAAGTATAACATTAAAATATAGACGGGACAAACATACATAAAAGGGGAGGGGAGTAGGATAGAGAAATACAATATTTAAAATGAAAGAGACAATAGAAGGCGGCACAAATAGGAGGAGATTAAAATCTTGTCTGATGGCTAAGTTAATTAGTAATCAAAAACGTCCTTAAACAGGAACGTTTTTAAACTTCATTTAAATTTTGTGATGGTGCTAGAGAATGACACGGTGGGGGGAAAAAGTGCTCACTGTGGGCACGGGAACAAGGCCATCTACCGCCCCGTGGAGCGGTGAATGACCTTGTCCCGGGGGCTTGGCTTGGAGCGCGCAAAATGGTCGCATAACCGCGGAGCTCCCTGAACCCAGACAACTAACTGATAGGAAAAGTTGTTTTGAATCGCGCACCCGCGTTACAAATCAATAAAATCAGCTTCGGAAATGGCAACAACAAGGCAGGGGAAGTCGGAGAAGCCGTGCACTTCCGGTGTTTCGGCGAAAAGATCGAAAGTTACTCCGGTGTCGCCCTCGAGTGTGCCGATCCCGCTGGAAACTGAGGAATACTCAGACAAAGCAGACATTATGGCAGAGCTGTTTAAAATTAAATTAATGCTGTCTGACAACGCTGGAAAGATTTCGGAGGTCAAAGAGGAAGTGCTAAGTCTGAAGCAGGAGATTCAGACTGAAAGGCAGAGGATGTCTGCAATTGAAGAGAGAGTCGAACTGCTGGAAGCTGTTACACAAAACTGTGAAAGTGAAAGACAGACTGTAGAAAGCTTGAAAAATCAGCTGATAGATTTGGAAAACCGGGGAAAAAGGAAGAACATAAGAGTGCTTGGTCTGGCTGAATATCTTGAAGGGGGAGACACTATACAGTTTTTAGAGAACTTGTTACCTAAACTGTTACAGTTAAACTCCAAGTGGCCGTTGGAAATAGAACGGGCACATAGAGAATGGCCCCAGACCCTTGATTTTTAAAGTTTTAAGATACCAGCAGGCTTTAGAAATCTTAAAAGTAGCAAAAGCGAATAAAAATTTAAATTATAAAGGGTCTAAATTGTTGTTGGTCCCAGACTTTGCAAAACACACTGCAAACATCAGAAAGCAGTTCCTTATGCTGAGGCAGCAGTTGAAAGAGAAAGGTTACATGTACGGCTTGTACTATCCATCTTCCATGAGAGCGTCTACTGGAAATAAGTCCTGGTATTTTCAAGACCCTGCAAAACTTAAAGAGTTTCTATCACAAGAGGAACCGATGTCTACATGAAGGAAAATTGATTAAAGAACATGGAGAAGACTCATTTTGAAGAGAAGAGGAAAAAAAAAAAGGGAAGAAAGAAGAAAAAAAAAAAAAGTGGTTTGATATTGGACCAAGTTATTTTTACTGCATTTTACTACATTTGAAAATCTTTTGACTAAGTTTTTAATATTTTGAATGTACTGATACATTCTTAATAAGAAATTAATTTATTTATGGGAGTTATTATAAATATAATATATATATTTGCCCAACTACTAAGTACTAACTATTATGAATAATAATATTTGATTAATATAAGGAAATAAATATAGGATACTGAATATTTCAAAAAGGGATTATTAATAAAACAGGAAATAATTTTAGAATTTTATTAATAAATATGAAATATATAATTTATTCAAATATTTATTTATATTGAATATATTATGTATGATTTTTACATGAGAATGTTTAAAATAAAGTGGTTAAATGCTGGTATTAATAATATATTAACTGTATGAATGAATATATTTAAATTAATAATGAATATTTAATATACATGGAATTATAGTTAAATTTGAAAATGTTAACATAATATTAAGATGGGACATATATTACTTTCGAGAGAGGATATGTTTATAATTTTTATGAATTAATTAAATATGAATCTTAATATAATTATTTATTTCACCTAGATACTAATTGATATGAAATACAAAAATTATTAAATAAAGGGTTAAGTCTGGGAATTGGGATTTTTAAAGAAGAGATAATTAATAAGGAGGTAAAGAATTTTAAAATACTAATTATTTATGTGAATAATTTATATGAATGAAAATTTATATGAATAAATTATTTATATGAATAATTTATATGAATATTTATATTGAATTCATTATAGATAATTTTATGTAATTTGCTGAAATGAAATATCAATATTAATGTCACTAATTATTAATTGAATGATTGAATAGATATAGATATAAATAATTAAATAATTACATATGTGGGGGAAAAGAATAGCTGAATTTTTTGAGATATGTTAATTCAATATGGAGGGATATTAGTTGCCTGGGGGAGGGGGTTTAGGGTCTGCTATACCAATGTGTGTTCCAGGTCAGACAATGATTATGGGGGGGAGGGGAGGGAGAATAGAGGGAGGGAGGAGGGTTCAGAGGAATACTATATTTATGAGGAATGAAAATAGGAAAAATGTAAAATTTGAATTCTTTCTTTATAATTTTATTTTCAGGGGGTGAAAGGGATGGGGGGATTGGATGAAGGAAATATATTTAATTAATGTGCTGAGGTCTGGTCATCTTTATTATTATAGAAGTATTTGCCAAAATTTAATTATAAAATAGATGGGTATAAAAATTTATTCTATTAATGTCAATGGTTTAAATCATCCTATTAAGAGAAAGAAAGTACTAACGTTCCTTAAAAAGCAAAATGCGGACATATATTTTATTCAAGAGATACACCTTTCAGAGATTGAATCTAAGAAGTTATCTGGGGGTTGGATTTCTAAATGTTTCTTTGCACCTGCAGTGGGGAAAAAAGCTGGGGTTGCTGTCCTGATAAATAGGAAGTGCAATGCTGATTTCAAATTAATAAACTATGATCCTTTAGGAAGATGGGTGCATATCAAAATGGTTCTGGGAAATACAACCCTGGATTTATTCAATTTATATGCTCCTAATTCGAATCAAATGGAGTTTTCAAACAAGTTCAACAATTACTGTTACCACTGGCTGCTTCTAATTTAGTCGTAGCAGAGGATTTCAATGCTGTAATGGATCCGATTTTGGATAAGAAACCAAGTAGAATTATGAAATCGTTAGGTTTAAGTAATTTGGTTCAATCTTGTAATTTAGTTGATATATGGCGTATTCTTCATTTTAATGATCAGGAATTCTCTTTTTGTTCTCAGGTCCACAAATCTTTCTCACGAATTGATTATATATTCGTGTCTAATAATATAGCGCAGCGAGTGATGAATGCAGTTATTGATCCCATTGTAATTTCAGACCATGCTGGTGTGTGGATTGACTTTCAGAATAATGATATAGTACATTTCAATCCAATTTGGAAATTTGATAATGCTTTACTTGCGGATTTGAACTTTCTGGAAGATTTTAAATTAAAGATGAATGAATTTTTTCAAATTAATAATTCGGACAATATTAATGCTGAGATTTTGTGGGACGCATTTAAAGCAACAATAAGAGGGAATATTATTTCATATTCAGCATTTATCAAAAAACAACTTAAAAAACAATATGATGATTTGGAAAAACAAATTAAAGTATTAGAAAATAAATTAATTAAGAATTGGGAACATAATAGATATTTTCTATAAGCAAGTTCAGTACTATGGTAATTCAAACAAAGCTGGAAGATTATTAGCTAATTTTCTTAAAGCAAAAAAAAGGAAATCTAAGATTATTGCAATTAAAGATACACAAGGCAATACACACACTAACACCAAAGATATTTTAATACAATTTCTTGATTTTTATAAAGATTTATATTCTTCTGAATCTTATGAAAATAAAGAACAAGAGGGATTCAATTTTTTAAACTCATTTATTGGACCAAATGTTCCGGATCATATAAAACGAAGTTTAGAAGATCCTATATCTTTAAAAGAAATAGAATCAGCATTGAAGTCTCTTAGAGTTGGATCCGCTCCGGGTGGTGATGACTATACTGTTGAATTCTATAAAACATTTCAAACTATTATCTTACCATACTTATTAAATTTGTATCAGTACCAAATAAATAATGGGACTATATCAGGTACTATGGCTGATTCGGTAATTATTGTCTTACCAAAACCAAACAGGGATCCTACCTTGGTTTCAAACTACAGGCCTATATCTTTATTAAATGTAGATGGTAAGTTGATTGCTAAAGTTTTAGCAATAAGATTGGCAAAAGCTCTTCCTTTTATTATTGATGTACACCAAACAGGATTTATTGCTAAAAGACACTCATCAAACAATACTAGATTAGCATGCCACTCTTTAAATTTAGTGAAAAATATGAATGATCCAGCTTTTATGCTATCTTTAGATGCAGAAAAAGCATTTGGTAGAGTGGAATGGAGTTATATGTATCAAGCTCTGGAATGGTTTGGAATAGGCCCCGGTTTTATTAAAATGATTCAGACTTTGTATAGCTCTCCTGGTGCAAGATTATATATTAATAACAATTTATCAGATAGATTTAACTTGCGTAGGGGAGTTAGACAAGGATGCCCTTTGTCCCCCTTACTTTTTGATATTGTTTTAGAACCCTTATTAATTGCAATTAATCAAACTAAGGAGATAAAGGGAATCCCATTTTCTTACTGGGAATTTAAACTTTCTGCATATGCAGATGATATATTATTATATTTAAGAGAACAGGGGAAGACTGTTCCAAGTTTACTTAATCTTCTAGAGAAATTTGGGAAATTTTCTGGATATAAAATTAATTGGAGTAAATCGGAAATTCTTCCAATTAATGTTCACTGTACCAAAGGATTATTTGATTCATATTCATTTATTTGGAAAGAAGATGGGTTAAAATATTTAGGAATTATTATAAAAAATACAATTGAAGATACAGTCAAAGAAAATGAAAAACTTTTATTAAAAAAAATAACAGAAATGTGTGAGCAATGGAATCCTTTACATCTTTCTTGGTGGGGAAGAGTTCAAACAATTAAAATGATGATATTGCCTGTGGTTTGTTATCAAATGAGTATGATACCAATATTTTTTCAGGGGTCATTCTATAAAAAGTTAAACAATATTCTTACAAAATTTGTTTGGTTTGGGAAAAGACCCAGAATTGCTTTAGTATCTTTACAAAGACCAATTATGGAGGGAGGGGTAAATTTTCCAAATTTTTATAGGTACCATCAAGCCTATATTCTAAGACAGGGTATGTATTGGATTCTTCCAGATCTCATGGAGAATGTACCAGATTGGCTATATCTAGAATGGCGGCTCCTGTTCCCATTACATTTAGAAGAACATTGAATGATGTTATTTCAGAAGGATCAATGCTTAGTTTTTCACAATTGCAACATAAATTTGGATTAAATAAAACACAATATTTTAAATGGATGCAATTGAAGCAAGCTATTCAGGCAGGGTTCCCTGAATGGAAAGATCTTAATACTCAATATAGTCTGCAGGTTCTATGTTTCCAGCCGGATTTTTTGGGTCACCAAGCCGCAAAATGGTATAAATTGTTAAATGGATTTTTAAATAAAAAAAAGAAAACTGGACTTAGGGATATTTGGAGTATTGAGATTGGTCAGACAATTTCTGAGTCTCAATGGCCACGATTTTGGTCCTGGAGATTAAGATCTACAAAGTCAGCATCTATGAGTCAAACTTGGATGTTTTTGCTACATAGAGCTTTATGGACCCCTACGCGCTTACAAAAGATAGATAGTACTAGATCTAATAGATGCTGGCATTGCAGAGTAGAAGTTGGGACATTAGACCACTTAATTTTTTTTGTCCCTGTGTAAATGCATTTTGGAAACTAATTTGGCCCCAAATTAATGAATTACTAGAAAATCATGTAGGACTCTCATATGATACTATACTATTTGGTACAGCAATGAGAACTCAGAGTCCGATTTCAGCAAACAATAACAAACTATTATTAATATTGACAGGGGTCGCCATGCAACAAATAACTCAAAATTGGAAGGATTATACCAAATTAAACTATACATTTTGGTGGAATTCAGTCTGTCATATATACAAAATGGAAAAAATAATAGCATTACAACAGGGAAATATTCATAATTTTAAGAAAATTTGGGAACCATTGACTCGTTATTCCAATGATCAGATTTCATAGCACATTAGTAATAGTTATATTAGAATGGGGAGGGGAATGTATATTATATGGAATTAAGAAATGGAAAAAAGGGGAGGGTTATATTTTATGTGATAAGATGAATCATTTGTAATTATAATTTTTCATGTATTAATTGAAGATTTATGTACAATTCAAATATTGTAAGAATGAAAAATTTATAAATAAAATTTTTTTTTAAAAAAAGAATGACCTTGTCCCCGTAGTTAAGGGAAAGAAGGCGCGCGGTCACCTCCCTCCCTATCTACGACCAAATCTATCTCCCTCTCTCCTTCCCCCTTACCTTCATGGTGCTTTCGTAAAAAACTTACTGAAGCTGGCGAAGCCTGCCTGCCTGCAGTCACATGTGTGTGGGAGGAAGCTTCTCCTCTGATGCAACTTCGGTTGCGTCAGAGGAGAAGCTTCCGCCAACACATACACGACTGCAGGCAGGCAGGCTTCGCCGGCTTCAGTAAGTTTTTAACAAAAGTGCCGTGAAGGTAAGGGGGAGGGAGATAGATTTGACCAGACGGAGGGAGGGAGGGGGCCACTCGCGATTGGTGACCACGTACCTTCCCTCCCTTAAGTTTCAATTATTTACTAATGCTCCGCAAAGGTGTGGGGGAGGAAGATTTTTGGGCTGCTGAAGGGCGGTGAGGTGGCGAGAGGGAAGGGTGGATGCTGCGGAGACGGGGCGGTGAAGGGGATGGTGGTCCAGTGATGGGGACAGATTTTTTCCCCGTGTCATTCTCTAGTTGGTGCCTTATCCCACTTACGAAGGTACCTTATGACACCTAATACCACCGTAGGCATGATTAACACTAGAAGTGGTGTTAGACATCATAAGGTGGCTCTGAGGCATGATTCTTGCAAAGGGTAGGTGCCAGAAATGTAGGTTTTTAAAACCCTGGCTCACATTTCTGGCGCCTACCTTTTATGTAGCTGTGATTCTACAAACGGTACCATTGCGTGATTGACATATGATTGGCAGCTGTTGATACCGGCACCTTTTGTAGAATCCAGGCCTTTGTGTGTCTGACTAGCAAATTAGTTGCTTCTTCCAGTAAAGGCTTCAGAGAAGAGCCAAGCTTTCATTTACCTCTTTAAATAGAAGTAGTCTTGTGTTAAGCAAAGTCTTTTTAAGGCGTGCATTCTAAGATGTGGGAGCTTCTCGTGGCAATAACCCTAGTTATTAGTAACTGGGTCTCATTGCATAAAATGGGATCTGTGGTAAAGTATCCTGTCTTAATGGTAACCCACATTGATAACTAGGCTGTTTTGCAATAATTTGAATCCATAAATCAGTACTTACCAAACTGTTTTGACCTTGGACCCCATTTCCCAATCAAAATCAGTCTTGTGACCCCAGCCTTACCTTTTTCATCCATGTATGCCATGCTGTGATATTTCTGCTGTAACCCTGCTGCTCAGTGGGCCCATGAAGGCTGAAATATGGCACCGTGTTGACCTATGTGGGCTGATAATTTTTTTTCTTGCTGATTTGGTCTCAACCCTAAAGGCCCCTTTTACAAAGCTATAGTAGCAAGAACTGTCATGGCAAATGCGACGCAGCCCATAGGAATTGAATGGACTGTGTTGTATTTGCTGTACAGGAAATTTGTGTATTTGCTGTATGGATTTGCAAAAGGAATATAGATGAGGATTTTACAACCCCATTTTGGGAACTGCTGCCATAAGAGCCACATGAAATCATGTATTATGAGAAGAGGGGCTGGGAAAATGAAGCAAAGATACTTGTCTTTGTGTAGTCAGGATTTTATGATATCTTATCTAAAAACATAAAGATGAAAATTTTTCTTTCCTAGATTTTTGGCGCCACAGAGAGTACAGAGGCAATTGGTTTTCCTGTAGGAGAAGGTGTTCCAACCATAGATGTAAGTTAAGAGTGATATTAGCTCATCCATATGTCCATACATACCTTATAAAAGGTATTTGCACCCTCCACATGCTGTGCAAGATTTGAAAAGTATTCATGTTTAGCCTTAATGACCCAACTTGCAGTTCATATTAGAATTTACTTTTTAAAAATTATTTATTTTTATACTTTTAAATCACAAATACCATTAACATATAATAAAATGCCATTTGATACCTGTAACCTATATTATCCCAGGACAAGCAGGCAGCATATTCTTAACGCATGGGTGACGTCACCGACAGAGCCCCGGTACGGACCTTTTTAACTAGAAAGTTCTAGTTGGCCGCACCGCGCATGCGCAAGTGCCTTCCCGCCCGACGGAGGAGAGCGTGGTCCCCAGTTTCTTCGTTTCCGCGGAGCGAAGAAGACGCATGTGTTTTCAACGGCCGTTGAAAAACTAATTTTTGCCTTCCCGCTCGCGTATTTTTTCTCTTTTTTCCTTTTTTTCTGATCAGATTCCCTTCTTTTTTGTTTAAAAAAAAAAAACCTCGTCGAGTTTTCTTTATTTTTTCAGGCCGGCCCTGGCGGGGCCTGTTGCCACCATACAGGCCTCCGGATTCAATTTTGCGGAGGCCGTGTTTCTCTTCATGCCCCCTCAACCGGATTTTAAGAAGTGCCAGCGGTGTGCACGCCCTATCTCCCTCACCGACCCACACAATTGGTGCCTCCAGTGCTTGGGTCCAGAGCATCGGGCTGACACCTGCACCCGCTGTGCTACGCTTAAAAAGCGTACTTTGAAAAATCGGCAGATCCAGCAAAATATTTTGTTTGGTACCGGATCTGCCATGGAACCGGCTGCGACGTCGACGGCACCACAAAAGTCGGCACCGACGACATCGACACCACCGGACCCTTCCTCGGGGTCGTTGGGCCCAGGTAAGCCGGCTAAGAAGCCTCCCACTTCCCTTGAGCGCCCTCCTGCCACGGTTGCGACACCAGCCCTCCCGGCACCGCCCCGCAAACGCTCCGCTCCGATCTCGGTGAGTGCCTCATCATCGGCCTCCTCATCGCCGGAGCGTAGAGCGGCACCTATGGTACCGAAGAAGAAAAAAGCGGTACCGGTGCCTCCCCTGGACGACCGCATCGCGGCCATAATCCAAACACAGTTACAGGAGCAGCTGCAACAACAGCTCCAACAACTCTTGCCGGCATTGCTGGCACCGCACCTTCCGGTACAGGACCGGTACAGGACTGGTCCGAGCCTCGCACTGTCCCATCGGTGTCGACCCCCTCGGTACCGATTAATACCTCCATGCCGGTGCTCTTGGCCGAAACACCTACAGTGCATACCCGTGCTGCTGCCGACCCTGTCCGGTCCCAGGAACGACATCGGTCTTCCTCACCCGGTACCGCCTCGGTGCGCTCAGGCAAATCTCTTTCAAAGACCCGCCATGCCGAGCCCTCCACACCGATGTCCAAACGTACGCACCCCGACGTTAGGGACCCAGATTTGTGGGAAGACTCCCCTCACGGTACCGAGGAGGACGCTTCATCAACCGATGAAGAACCCTCCATGACCGACACCGTCTCCAAACCAGAGCAATCCTCTTTCTCCAAATTCCTTAGGGAGATGTCAGCAGCTCTTTCCATTCCCTTGGAGTCAGACTCTAAAATGTCTCAGGCTTTCCTCGATGCCCTAGACTTTGAGCAACCTCCCAAAGAATTTCTGAAGTTGCCCGTCCACGACATCTTACGGGAAACTTTCTATAAAAACTGGGAAGCTCCCCTCACGGTTCCTGGAGCCCCTCGTAAGTTAGACAGCTTGTACCGGGTTATTCCAATCCCAGGTTTTGACAAGTCTCAATTGCCCCACGAGTCCCTCCTGGTGGAATCCACTTTGAAAAAATCTCAGGGTTCCAGTGTTTATGCCTCCACCCCTCCTGGCAGAGAGGGTAAAACCATGGATAAATTTGGTAAGCGCCTTTTCCAAAATGCCATGTTAGCCAATAGAGCCAACAACTACACCTTCCACTTCTCCTTCTACATGAAGCATCTGGTGCAACAGCTCTCCTCCTTACAGAAATATTTTCCTGAACGAAAGGTCCCGCTTTTCCAACAGCATATTTCCAGCCTCCTCCAACTCAGGAAATTCATGGTTCGCTCCATCTACGACTCATTTGAGCTGACCTCTCACGCTTCGGTGGCTATGCGCCATTTGGCATGGCTGAGAGTCTCTGACCTAGACATTAACCACCAGGACCGCCTGGCAAACGCACCTTGTCTGGGTGATGAACTCTTCGGAGAGTCCCTGGACTCCACAACCCAAAAACTCTCCGCACATGAGACCAGGTGGGACACTCTGATCAAACCTAAAAAGAAGATTCCACCTGCTCGCACCTACAGGCAACAGTCTTCCTACCAGCGCAGGTTCTCGTCCAGACCTCTCAACCCGCCTCAACAGCAGCCGCGCCGACCTCGGCAACAACATCAAACTCAGGCTCGCTCTCAATCTCACCAACCTGCCAAGCCTCTGCCTCCGTCAAAACCATCTCAGCCCTTTTGACTCTTTTCTCCAGGGCATAGCCAGTCTCCCAACCTCATTGCCTCTTCCTCAGCCGATCGGAGGTCGCCTCCAACTTTTCCTAAGCCGTTGGAAGGTCATCACATCAGACCAATGGGTCCTCAACATCATTCGTCACGGCTACTCTCTCAACTTCCAGACTCTTCCACCAGACAATCCTCCCGTAGAGTCTGCTTCTCACTCCTCCCAAACCCCCCTCCTCCTAAGGGAGGTTCAATCCCTCCTTCTTCTCAATGCCATCGAAGAGGTACCTCCGGACCAAAGGGGTCAGGGATTCTACTCCCGCTACTTCCTGGTTCCCAAGAAGACAGGAGACCTCCGTCCCATCCTCGATCTCAGGGACCTCAACAAGTGTTTGGTCAAAGAGAAGTTCAGAATGCTCTCCCTGGCCACGCTTTACCCTCTTCTCTCTCAACACGACTGGCTATGTTCCCTGGACCTCAAAGAGGCCTACACTCACATCCCCATCACTCTGAATTCACGGCGCTACCTCCGCTTTCAGGTTCAGCACCGCCACTATCAGTACAAGGTACTACCCTTTGGCCTCGCATCATCGCCCAGGGTGTTCATCAAGTGCCTTATTGTGGTGGCGGCCTTCCTCAGGTCTCACAACCTCCAGGTGTTCCCCTACTTGGACGATTGGCTGGTGAAAGCACCTACGTCTCCGCTTGTACTACAAGCCACTCATCACACCATCTCGTTCCTCCATCTCTTGGGTTTCGAGATCAACTACCCCAAGTCGCATCTGCTTCCCACTCAACGACTTCAGTTCATCGGAGCAGTTCTCGACACCACTCTGATGAGGGCGTTTCTCCCCTCCAACCGTCACCGGACCCTGCTCCACCTCTGTCGTCAGGTGCTCCTTCATCAAACCATCCCAGTTCGACAGATGATGGTCCTCTTGGGCCACATGGCCTCGACGGTCCATGTACTTCCTCTGGCTCGACTCCACCTCAGGACACCTCAGTGGACTCTAGCCAACCAATGGTCACAGACCACGGATCCTCTTTCTCATCCCATCTCTGTGACATCGTCTCTTCAGCAATCTCTTCAATGGTGGTTGAACTCCTCCAATCTTTCCAGGGGTCTACTCTTCCATCTACCCCCTCACTCCATGATCATAACCATGGATGCCTCCCCCTATGCGTGGGGAGCTCACCTGGGAGATCTACGCACCCAGGGACTCTGGACCCCTCAGGAGCGTCAACATCACATCAATTTCCTGGAACTCAGAGCCATGTTCTATGCTCTCAAGGCCTTCCAGCACCTTCTCTACCCTCAGGTTCTTCTCCTGTGCACAGACAATCAAGTCGCCATGTACTACATAAACAAGCAAGGCGGCACCGGATCTCCCCTCCTCTGTCAGGAGGCCATCCGAATATGGACCTGGGCCACGGCTCACAGTCTCTTCCTCAAGGCTGTATATATCCAGGGCGGACAGAACTCCCTGGCCAACAATCTCAGCCGCATCCTTCAACCTCAAGAGTGGACTCTGGACCCTCCAACACTCCACTCCATCTTTGCTTGCTGGGGCAATCCGCAGGTGGACCTCTTTGCAGCTCCTCACCACCATCAGCTGCCCCAGTTCTGTTCCAGACTCTTCTCTCCTCATCGTCTGACCCCAGACGCATTCCTGCTCGACTGGACGGATCGGTTCCTCTATGCCTTTCCTCCTCTACCTCTGATGTTGCGGACGTTATCCAAACTCTGCAGGGACAGGGCCACCATGATTCTCATCGCTCCTCGGTGGCCTCGCCAACACTGGTTCTCCCTCCTGCTTCAGCTCAGCTCCAGGGAGCCCATTCCTCTTCCTGTGTTTCCTACTCTACTTACGCAGCAGCATCAGTCTCTACTACATCCCAATCTGTCTTCGCTCCACCTGACAGCTTGGTTTCTTTCGGGCTAACCTTTCCAGAGAATCTGTCTCAGCCCGTCCGTCGCATTTTGGATGCCTCTAGGAAACCGGCCACCCTTCAATGTTACCATCAGAAGTGGACCAGGTTCTCCTCTTGGTGTCTACTGCATCATCACGATCCCACCTCTTTGGCGGTGGAAACTGTACTGGACTATTTGCTTTCCCTGTCCGACGCTGGCCTCAAGTCTACCTCTATCAGAGACCACCTTAGTGCCATCACTGCATTTCATGAGCCTATCCTCGGAAAACCTCTCAATGCTCATCCACTGGTTTCCCGGTTCATGAGAGGCCTCTTCAATGTCAAACCACCTCTGAAGCCTCTTCCTGTCGTCTGGGACCTAAATGTGGTTTTATCTGCCCTTAAGAAACCTCCTTTTGAGCCTCTTGCCACAACTTCGCTCAAACTTCTAACATGGAAGGTGCTTTTCCTCATTGCCATCACCTCTGCCAGGAGGGTTAGTGAGATGCATGCACTGGTCGCCGATCCACCGTTCACTGTTTTTCACCATGACAAGGTGGTTCTGCGTACCCATCCTAAATTCCTTCCCAAGGTGGTCTCGGCTTTTCACCTCAACCAGTCCATTGTGTTGCCTGCCTTTCCCTAAACCCCATTCTCATCCTGGGGAACAGGCGTTGCACACGCTGGATTGTAAGCGTGCCCTTGCATACTACCTTGACCGTACCAGGGCTCACCGCTCGTCCCCTCAGCTCTTTCTGACCTTCGATCTTAACCGTCTAGGTCGTCCTGTCTCTAAACGGACACTTTCCAACTGGCTTGCCGCCTGTATTACGTTCTGTTATGCTCGGGCCGGTCTCTCACTGGAAGGTGCTGTCACGGCCCACAGGGTCAGAGCTATGGCTGCTTCTGTGGCTTTCCTCCGTTCCACGCCCATCGAGGAAATCTGCAAGGCTGCCACTTGGTCCTCAGTTCACACGTTCACTACTCACTACTGTCTGGATGCCTTCTCCAGACGGGATGGACACTTCGGCCAATCTGTGTTACAAAATTTATTTTCCTAATGGCCAACCATCCCTCCTCCCTCTCTGTTAGCTTGGAGGTCACCCATACGTTAAGAATATGCTGCCTGCTTGTCCTGGGATAAAGCACAGTTACTTACCGTAACAGGTGTTATTCAGGGACAGCAGGCAGATATTCTTACGACCCACCCTCCTCCCCGGGTTGGCTTCTTAGCTGGCTTATCTTAACTGGGGACCACGCACTCCTCCATCGGGCGGGAAGGCACTCGCGCATGCGCGGTGCGGCCAACTAGAACTTTCTAGTGAAAAATGTCCGTACCGGGGCTCCGTCGGTGACGTCACCCATACGTTAAGAATATCTGCCTGCTGTCCCTGGATAACACCTGTTACGGTAAGTAACTGTGCTTTCCAGAGTAACATATGTCTCCTATCTATGAAACAGCGGAAGCTCCTCTGTTTAAAACTAACTAAATGAAACAAATGTTTATATCAACATCACTTTTACAGCATTAGCTGTACAATAGGTGGGACACACATAAGAACATAAGAATTGCCGCTGCTGGGTCAGACCAGTGATTCATCGTGCCCAGTAGTCTGCTCACGTGGCGGCCCTCTGGTCAAGGACCAGCACCCTAACTGAGACTAGCCCTACTTGCATACATTCCGGTTCAGCAAGAACTTGTCTAACTTTGCCTTGAATCCCTGAAGGATGTGTTCCCCTATGACAGACTCCAGAAGAGCGTTCCAGTTTTCTACCACACTCTGGGTGAAAAAGAACTTCCTTATGTTCATACGGAATCTATCCCCTTTCAATTTTAGAGAGTGTCCTCTTGTTCTCCCTATCTTGGAGAGGGTGAACATTACATTACATTACATTAGGGACTTCTATTCCGCCTCTACTTTGCAGTTCAAGGCGGATTACAAAAGAGCTAACTGGACATTTCCAGTGAAGTTACAACAGTTTTGGGGTTTTTGTTTTTTTTTGGGGGGGGGGGGTTGGTTACAAGGGAGGAGAGGTAGCTGAACAACCTGTCCTTATCTACTAAGTCTATTCCATTCAGTACCTTGAATGTTTCAATCATGTAACTTCTCAGTATCCTCTTTTCGAGGGAAAAGAGGCCCAGTTTCTCTAATCTTTCGCTGTATGGCAACTCCTCCAGCCCCTTAACCATCTTAGTCGCTCTTCTCTGGACCCTTTCGAGTAGTACCGTGTCCTTCTTCATGTATGGCGACCAGTGCTGGATGCAGTACTCCAGGTGAGGGCACACCATGGCCCGGTACAGCGGCATGATAACCTTCTCTGATCTGTTCGTGATCCCCTTCTTTATCATTCCTAGCATTCTGTTCGCCCTTTTCACCGCAGCTGCACATTGCGTGGACGGCTTCATCGACTTGTCGATCAGAACTCCCAAGTCTCTTTCCTGGGAGGTCTCTCCAAGTACCGCCCCAGACATCCTGTATTCGTGCATGAGATTTTTGTTACCGACATGCATCACTACACTTATCCACGTTGAACCTCATCTGCCATTTTGATACCCATTCCTCTAGCCTGATTATGTCACGTTGCAGATCTTCGCAATTCCCCTGTGTCTTCACTACTCTGAATAACTTCGTATTGTGCGCAAATGTAATCACACTAGATAATGACTTTATTTTATTTTTTACACAAAATTTACTCCCAAGAGAAATTAAATATGACTTTATTTTAAAAGTAATTAAATAAACACACTCTTCTACTCACATAAAGCAAGCATCAAATATGATTAAATATCAATAAATTTGTGCATCATTTAAAAAATTGGATCTTCAGCATTGAATTTGGCTTCATGATGCTTTAAACAATAAATAAGCAGGAGGAAAAAGCCTCCAATCCCCCACCTATATTCAATGAAACACTAGTTATAGGTTATATCGGGGTACAGGAACCTCATCGGCAAAAAAACCCTCCTCACTTACAAGCTATTAATAATAATAATTTTATTTCTTATATACCGCTATACCATAAGTTCGAAGCAGTTTACAGCAAGATTCATGCAATGAGAGTATGCGATGATTACAACAGAAACAAAAGTTTACAACAAGATACATAAGTTCAAAGCGATATAAAACAAGATACATTAGTTGAGGGCGGTTTGCAAGAAGATACATGCAATGCGAGTGCGAGATGTTTGCAGCAGGCAACAAATGATAACCACAGGGTACAGAAGTACAGAGCGGTTTACAACATGAAACTTGAGTTAGGGGCAAATTACAAGAAGAAGCATGCCATGAGAAAGAGAGGTTTATAACAATATACATGCAATGTGGGGGAGAAGGGGGGGTAATGGGAAGAGAAAGTACTTACAGGGAAACCGAATTGTCAGAGCAAGGGAACTCAGATAATGTTAAAGAGATGGGTCTTCAGAGATTTTCTGAAGTCAGCGTATGACGCGGCCTCGAGAATGGATTTTACGAGCCATGTGTTCAGTTTGGCTGCCTGGAACGATAGCATTCTGTCAAGGAACCTCTTGTATTGACATGATTTTAGAGATGGGTAATTAAAGAGATTTATTCTACAAAAGTTCTTATTAGCGTAGTTGAGGAAGAATTGGGAGGCGAGGTAAGTTGGGAGCATCCCAAAGACCTCTTTGTAGCTGATGCAGGCAAGTTTGAAGAGTATTCTGGATTCCACTGGCAACCAGTGGAGTATTTGGAAGTATGGGGTGATGTGTTCCCCATTTTTTTAATCCAATTAAGTCTTGTGCAATACAAACAAGTTCCAATACATTACATTAGTGACTTTTATTCCATCATTACTTGCGGTTCAAGGCGGATTGCATAAGAGGTTATCTGGACATTTCCAGAAGAGTTAGAATTGAACGGGTTAAGAGCATCTTGTGGTGTTAGTTTGTTTTGATGGAACAATATGAAAAGATCTTCATGAAGAAACAGCACTTAACTTAGTATGTGAGATCAATGACATTTGTACAGGGCTAGTGATTTAAAATGTTACTGAAGGGAAAGCTGTAGCCTAGCTGCGTACTCTTCCCAGATTTCTCTGTAACATAGTAACATAGTAGATGACGGCAGATAAAGACCCGAATGGTCCATCCAGTCTGCCCAACCTGATTCAATTTAAATTTTTTAATTTTTTCTTCTTAGCTATTTCTGGGCAAGAATCCAAAGCTTTACCCTGTACTGTGCTTGGGTTCCAACTGCCGAAATCTCTCTTAAGACTTACTCCAGCCCATCTACACCCTCCTAGCCATTGAAGCCCTCCCCAGCCCATCCTCCACCAAACGGCCATATATATAGTCTGCCCAGTACTGGCCTTAGTTCAATATTTAATATTATTTTTTGATTCTAAATCCTCTGTGTTCATCCCATGCTTCTTTGAACTCAGTCACAGTTTTACTCTCCACCACCTCTCTCGGGAGCACATTCCAGGCATCCACTACCCTCTCCATAAAGTAGAATTTCCTAACATTGCCCCTGAATCTACCACCCCTCAACCTCAAATTATGTCCTCTGGTTTTACCATTTTCCTTTCTCTGGAAAAGAGTTTGTTCTACGTTAATACCCTTCAAGTATTTGAACGTCTGAATCATATCTCCCCTGTCTCTCCTTTCCTCTAGGGTATACATATTCAGGGTTTTCAGTCTCTCCTCATACGTCTTCTGGCGCAAGCCTCCTATCATTTCGTCGCCCTCCTCTGGACCGCCTCAAGTCTTCTTACGTCCTTCGCCAGATACGGTCTCCAAAACTGAACACAATACTCTCAAGTGGGGCCTTACCAATAACCTGTACAGGGGCATCAACACCTTCTTCCTTCTACTGACTACGCCTCTCTTTATACAGCCCAGCATCCTTCTGGCAGCAGCCACTGCCTTGTCACACTGTTTCTTCGCCTTTAGATCTTCGGACACTATAACCCCAAGGTCCCTCTCCCCGTCCATGCATATCAGCTTCTCTCCTCCCAGCATATACGGTTCCTTCCTATTATTAATCCCCAAATGCATTACTCTGCATTTCTTTGCATTGAATTTTAGTTGCCAGGCATTAGACCATTCCTCTAACTTTTGCAGATCCTTTTTCATATTTTCCACTCCCTCTTCAGTGTCTACTCTGTTACAAATCTTGGTATCATCTGCAAAAAGGCACACTTTTCCTTCTAACCCTTCAGCAATGTCACTCACAAACATATTGAACAGGATTGGCCCCAGCACCGATCCCTGAGGGACTCCACTTCTCACCTTTCCTTTCCTTCCTTCGAGCGACTTCCATTAACCACCACCCTCTGGCGTCTGTCCGACAGCCAGTTTCTGACCCAGTTCACCACTTTGGGTCCCAACTGTAAATGTTTTGGTTATACCTGTTGTAAGCCTAGGTGTAGGTCGGCCCACCTCCCGCCCACTGCCCGCCCTTTCCCTTCCTCTAAACACACCTCTTTTCTCTCTGTGCGTCTAGAGGCAGGGGAAAGGCTTAAGCTGTTTTTAGATACATCTAAAAACCAGCTTTGGTTATGGATACTTGGACGATCAGGCTTTTTGATCGTCCAAGTAGCCATTTAGGACACTTTATAGACGTGTTTTTTTTTTATTATGAACCCCTTAGTGATTTTGCAAATTAGTATTTCTAGGTTTTCTGAAGTTTTGAAATCTGTCTTGATGTAATCAAAGGGTTCTTTTAGTATGATTGCTAGACCACCTCCTTTTTTCCAGCTTCTTGATAGTGAGAGTATTTTGTATCCCTGTGGTAGGATTTCTTTCATGATAATGTCTGCATCAGAGACCATCCATGTTTCTGTCAGAAACAGGAAATCCGGCTTTGTTTGCAATATCCAGTCATTTATTACGTGTGTTTTGTTTCTCACGGAGCGGGTATTAAGATAGTATCCCTTAATGTTTTCATAACTGGTTGGGGTTGGAGTTTCAGAATATGTTAGCTTTTTTAGATTTCTGTTATTGGTCTTGTTCCTGTATGGTTTGTAGGGTTTACGGGTGGTGTTTATCGTTGGGATTTGATGTGGGCCTTGTTCTGGGTAGTTTTTTTGGAGTTGGTGGGAGTTTGTTGATTTGGTTAGTTTGGTTGGTCTGTGCCAAGAGGGATAGGTGTGAATAGGATGAGGGGATTTGTCTTCATTTCCACAGCATCTAGAGCAGTGGTCTCAAACTTAAACCCTCTGCAGGGCCACATTTTGGATTTGTAGGTACTTGGAGGGCCTCTGAAAAAAATAGTTAATGTCTTATTAAAGAAATGACAATTTTGCATAAATTCTTTATAATTTATAAACCTTTCCTTTAGGCTAAGTCTTAATAATAATATTGTAATTTATAGCTAAAGAGAAACTGTTTTATTTTACTTTTTGTGATTATGATAAACATACCGAGGGCCTCAAAATAGTACCTGGCGGGCCACATGTTTCAGACCACTGATCTAGAGTATATTAGGTACAGTATCCTTAGTAGTAGTTGATGTTTGTTAAAAATTGCCATGTTGTGTGAGGTGTAGTGAGATGTAAGTCGTATCAGGTAGAGATGGGCAGTATCAGTAATTGTGTGAGTGGTAGTTGTTGGTTTAGACATCTCCATTCTCCCTGAGCATCCCATTACCGTCATGCCTCTTCTTCATTTCTTTGTTTTCTTCTGCTCCTGTGTATAACTTTGAACATCAAACTAATGTTATTTAATACAGAGTCTAATACACATGCATATTAACATAGCCTAGCTCTATAACTTTATTATCATATAATCATAAATACTTTATTCAACAGTTGGAGTCCACAGTAATGCCCTACCTCCAGGTTTTGTCTGAGTTCAGGGAAGGCATCCGACAGATTGCTAGAGAAAAGAAGGGTGAGAACTGATTTTTTTTTTTTTTTAGAATATATGAAATATCATTGCCTAGCAATGAATGGCTTTTTATATGGAATGTTTAGTTTTTGGTTTTTTGTTTTGTTTTGTTTTGGGGGGGGGGGTCTATCCGATTCCTATAGTTCCGGGATACAGAGGGAGGATTCTAAGGCTGTGATTGGCTCATACACCTAAGACCCCCCCCTCTTTGAAATGGCCTTAGACGTCTGAGCCAATCAGGGCCTTCGGCCCCTTCCCGAATATCACATGATGCATCGAGGAGGGGAAGGCCCACCATTTTGGATCTGTGGGCCTCAGAGCTGGACGGTCTGAGCCTCCCTCCTGCTCTCTTCAGACAAAGGTACTGGGGGGGGGGGGTAGGGGAGCATCTGGTGAGTGGGTATCCCTCCTGCCTTTAAAAAAAACTTTTTTCAACTCTTCGTATTTTTTCGACCGGGCTACTGGTTTTTGTCAGGCCGCCTTGCCTCACGGGGCCGCGGCTTTACTTTTTCTATGTCCCGGCCTCTGACCGGGTTTAAGAACTGCACTAAGTGCACCCAGGTGATCTCCATCACCGACCCCCATCGTTGGTGTGTGGAGTGCCTTGGGGCTGATCACCGCGCCGAGTCTTGCCCACATTGTGTTACTCTCCAGCCGCGGGCTCTTTGTCGGCGAGTAGCCCAAAATCCTTCAGCTTTTTGGCCCCATGGAGACAGCGGGGACAGCCTTGGCCTCGTCAGTTGGGGCCTCAGCTTCAAAGGCCTCATCCTCGGTAAAGTCGCTCTCGACCTCGGCTCCTCCTGCCACCCCGGCCTCGGATAAGTTTCCTCTTCCTTCCACAAGTGTGCCGGCAAAGAAGCCTCCCTCGGAGTCTCATGCGAGTGCCGCTTCTTCGGCCTCTTCGAGACATCATCCTAAGCGTACCTCCTCACGTAGGGAATACTCTTCCTCGAGGACACCCCCGAAGGAGCACACTGCTGCACCTCAACCCCAGCATTCGCTGGTCTCGGTGCCTATGTTCAAGGACATGCTTAAGGCTATCCTTACTTCGCAGATTTCCTCGGTTCTGGGTCAGTTGACCCCAGCCCCAGTCTGACCAGCCTGGGCCTCCCTACGAGGTTTCTCGGGGCCTGTCTCACAAGTCTCACCACGTGCCCTCGAGTGATTCCTCTTCTCCTGATTCGAGGCACGCGACTCTCCGGATGTGCCGGGCGGGACCCTGGATTATGGCTTCCTCTTCCTCACAGCTTGTTCCTTCGAAGCGGCTGAGGTCTTCCCCGCCTCGTAGAGGCCGGTCCCTTGCCTCACGGGGCTTCCTCATCCGCCCCGTGAGGTAAGGGATTTGAGAATGCGCAGCTTTCCCATCAGTCCCTGGTAGTGGAATCTTCGTTAAAGAAGTCTAATCCCTCCAAGGCCTATGCTACTGGTCATTTTAAAAGTAGCTCGCGAGTCAAAAAAGTGTGGGCACCCCTGGTCTAGAATGTCTCACCTATCTACTGGAAAAGAGCTTACCAGGGTAAGTACATAATCTCTTTTTATTGCAGATATCAGGTAAACAACAAAATAGACCAAAAGTACAATAACTGCCCCAGTCTTTCAATATGTTGTAAGAAACTAGCATCCACAAGGATAATGACATTTATAGTTTCTCCTTACCCTCCCCCCTCCTCTCAGAATCACCAGATCAACATAGAGATACCTTCCTAGTTAATTAATAAATATTAATGAGGTGCAAGGTATAGTCTCGAGTGGTCCATATAATCTATAAACAACATAACAGGCATTATCCTAACAGGGTGCCCAAAAGATCAATCGCAAAGGCAATGTGAGTTGATTGCGACTCGCGTTGCCTTTGTATTCTCCCTGTTCTCTGATGTCACAACAGGCCAGCAGTGACTTCAGAAGTGCCGGGCAAGCCAGCTTCCCCCCCCCTCCCCTGACGCCAATTCTGACATTGGACAGGAAGTTCCGGGCCAGCCAATCACTCCTCTCCAATGTCAAAATTGATGTCGGGGGGGAGGCTGCTGGCCTTTTGCAGCATCGGGAAACAGGGAGAACTCGGCCACAGCGATGATTTGGGGGCCTGTTCCCAGATGTCTTCAGTGGCTTGGGGGTCTGTTTCCAGACAACAGCCCCGTTGGTGGCTTGGGGAGAAAGAAAGGGGAAACAGAAAGACAGGGAGGCAGAATAGGGAGACAGGGAGGCAGAATAGGGAGACAGACAGGGAGACAGAATGAAAGGGAGGTAGGGAGACAGAAAGAATGAAATGGGTGCATGGAGACAGAAAGAAAGAAAGGGGGAAGGGAGACAGAAAAAGAAAGAAAGGGGCAGGGAGACAGAAAGAAAGAAAAGGGAGGGGGCAGGAAGAGAGGAAGGAAAAGGGGGGGGAATGGAGTGTGTAGGGTGGCAGGGGGCAGGAACGGAGAGAGGAAGAAAAAGTTGGACTCATGGAAGGACAGAGATGTTGGTTGGGGAATGGAATGAGATCTGGAAGAGACGAAGCATGCAGGAGGCAGAAAGGAGGGAAGAAATATTGCATGCACAGTCAGAAGAAGAAAGTGCAACCAGAGACTCATGAAATCACCAAACAACAAAGGTAGGAAAAATGATTTTATTTTAAATTTAGTGATCAAAATGTGTCCATTTTGATAATTTATATCTACTATCTATATTTTGCACTATGGCCCCCTTTTACTAAACCGCATTAGTGGATTTTAGCGCAGGGAGCCTATGAACGTTGAGAGCGCAGCTCCCTGCACTAAAAACTGCTATCGCGGTTTAGTAAAATTTAAGGGGTATATTTGTCTATTTTTGTATAGTTGTTACTGAGGTGACATTGCATATTTTAAAGTCATCTTCCTTGACCTCTTTGAAACCCCCCCCCCCCCCCGAATACAAATGATAATTAATATTTTCTCTGCGTACAGTGTGCTTTGTGTTTTTTAAAATTTTATTGTTGGTAGATCATTTTGACTTGGTCATTTTAAAAGTAGCTTTCAAGCCAAAAAAGTGTGGCACCCTTGCTTGTACATTATGTAATATGCACTAGTTTAAATGTACAATATAGAAAATGTGCTGGAATGGAGAACTGCAGTGAAAAGAGGGTTTCCAATCTCAAAGAACAACTGCTTAAGGGACCCATAATACCAACAGAAACATATTACAACAAAACCACTTCTATCTTAATGTATGTGTACATTCATAACACATTAGTAAATGAGGGCCTTAGGCTCTGAGCCCTCTGGAACAGGAAACTACCTACTGGACTTATTAAATATAACTAGCCTTTGAACTAGGCTTGGTAAGGGTGAGTAATTGAATCTGACATGCAAATCCAGTAAATATGGTTGCTATTTAATTTCAAGATGAAGATCAAACAAATCTCTGTCAGGTCAATGTAATACACTGTCATGTTCTCTCATTGCTTAGAATGCCAAGAGATGACCTTTTTCCTGTTATATGTTGCAGTGAATGAAGTTTTACAGTTGAGTGATGCCCTTCGAGATGATATCCTCCCTGAGCTTGGAGTTCGATTAGAAGATCATGATGGTATTGGGTGATCTGTGCTTTAACTTAGTTTCAGCCTTTGTGAGACTTTTAAAAAGTTCTAAAGTAGTATAAAATAAGATGTTCAGAGCTGAACAGCTTCTTTTTCTTAAGAGACACCACCTAGATTGTAGATGGTGCAGTATACAAATATTTTAATTAATAAAGGAATAAATATTGTCCTTTTGGGGGGGGATTATGTCAGGAATACTTTCTCTCTCCATGGTCATGCGTTGATCCTCTGCAAACCTTACCTTTGTACTCATCCTGAAGACAGACCTGAATTGAGTTTCAGAGCAACTGACACGCTTCCTATTAATTTAAAGGCTGACCTCTGACCCACACTGGGGCTGCTTCCAAGGCAGGGTTAGCAAAGGATTAGAAAGCATGCCCCTGAAGAAAAACCAACCATCCAGTCTGCCTAGCAGCAATTTTGTCCACTTGGATAGATATGCATCCAAATTCCCATATGGACTTAACACTAGAGAATGACACGGGGAAAAAATCTGTCCCCGTCACCGCCCCGTCCCCGGCCCACCATCCTCTGCATCGCCCCGTCACCGCTGTTCCCTTCACCACCCCGTCACCGCCACTGCCATCCCATTCACCGCCCCGTCATCGTCCCCGCAGCATCCATATAAGCCTTAGTACTGTAATATTTAGCTTATTCCTTTCTTATAAATCAAAGTTCCTGCTGCTGAACTAGAGAAAGAGATGTTCAGCTGGCAGGGCTTTGTTTATACATTTTTATCAACACAACTAATATACTACTTTATCCTAAAGCAAAAAATAAATAAATAAATAGAATTTTTTTTTCTACCTTTGTTGTCTGGTTTCTGCTTTCCACATCTTCTCATTCAATTCCTTCCATCCACTGTGTGTCTTCTCTCTGCGTGTTCCATTTGCTGTTACTGTGCCTCTCCCTTCACCCTCCCCCAATTGGTCTAGCACCCATCTTCTTCCCTCCGCTCCCCCATAGTCTGGCATCTGTCTTCTTCCCTTCCAGCATCTTCTCCCCACTCTGTCTTCCACATTTCCCTTCAGGGTCTGTTCCTCTCTACCCTCTTTCAATGTCTGTTCTATTCCTTTCCACCACCACCTTTCCCTCCCTCCTTTATCATCTGTTCCTTTCTACCAAGTTTCAAGTTTATTATATTGTTTGATTAAACACGGCTTTTTGAACGCGTGCCACTCAGGAAAATGGAAGCCGGCAAACTCAGAATTTAAGGTGAGGGAGGGAGCTGGCTAAACGCTATGGGCGGGCAGTGGCTGCGGGGACCGCGCAATCTTTAATGCCTCACTGCGGAGACAAGACCATTCACCGCTCCACGGGTGGTGAATGGCCTTGTCCCCGTCCCTGCAGCGACTGTTATTTTTCATTCCCCGTTCCGGCGGGTTACCCGTGGCTAAACGCGGCTAGCCGCGGGTAACCGTCACCGTATCATTCTCTACTTAACACTCAGATAAGATCCCTTCCCCCATATCTTGTTACTCAGCCTGTACCAATACTATTCCCTTTTAGGACTGGAAAATGCCACTCCTTGCAGGAGATCCACTGGCTTTGGGGTTGCAACTATAAAACTAGTATGCAATGCATATTTTAAGATTCCTATTACTGAAAATAAATTGTTATGATCTTAATTGGTCTTCCCTGAAGAGGTGAGAAACCCTTTCGCACCCCTTTGCAGATAAAACCAGTCTTGGGTCTGTAAGTAAAAGCTGGGATGGTTAATACAGGGATTTTGTGGGGGTCTAAAAATATTCCATAGCTATAGGCTGAAATGGTGTTCTAGTATCTTCATTTCAACAAATTGTGATGTTTCTGAAAGACTGTGATTTGGCTAGTATATAGATCTTCAGACAAGCCTACAGGAATGATTTTTTTTCTTTCAGGTCTTCCTACAGTGGTGAAATTAGTGGACAGAGAGACATTACTAAAAGAGAGAGAAGAAAAAAAAAAGGTAATAAAACTTTTCTTTGCATTACATATAGTTTAAATGTTAGATGCAAATCCCACTGCTGCAGGGACACTGCTTTAAGAACAACTTAATGGAGGCATTGAGTCTTGCTGTGCAGCAGGGGGAGTGACTGCTCATGCCATGGTCTAGTGTTTAATCCCTATTAGGCAAACATTTTTCCTTCTATGCAGCTGTTGAAATGTACTTAAATTTATTTTCCTCTTATTACTGTTTCTTGCCTACAAGTATGGTTTTATAGCACAAAAGGGTGTTGAGATCAAGAAGTGTGGAGGCGTATTCTTTATAATCTAGGATCTGGGGAGCTTTTCTTGCTGCTGCTGGTTCTAAGCACTAATTTTACAACAAGGAGGACTGTTCAGGAGGGCATGAAAAATACTAAAACTCAGATCTGAGCACCCACTTAATGATCTAGGTCATCTCTCAGTCCTTATAAGCAGAATAAACTGCAGCCTGCATCTTTCTCCAGCTGATAGTTCATCATGGAATCCTTCAATATGTTTGTAATGACCTGGGAGAAAAAGAGGAGAGCACAGAGGTGGTTTCATTATGAATCTGCATTCTGAAGAGTGTTTGTGATTATATCATATTTCTTTTTAACCATGTGCAGTAATTAAGTTTCCTAATCACTTGACTTTTTTTCTCAGATATCTGCTGCAGTGATTCATAATTTTCTCAGTGAAGGTTTTCTAGACAGCTCAAAAAACAACCACATTGATCACTGTCCCTGAAAAAGCATTCTTATAGAAATTATAGGGAGATTATTTTTGTGCCCTGTGTAGTAGTCAACTGCTGGAGTTCACAGAAAGAATACCTGACTCTTTTGCTACCTTTACCACACATGTGAATGGAAAGTTAAACCAAAATTGAGTTCTCGGTTGTGTCGCTCTGAGTTTCAGCAACAAAATTGTCTCCTTTTTAAGTTGTTATTGATAATATCAGGAAAAGTCCAAATCTTACAATAAAAAAATAAAACATCTCTTTTGCTCAAAAATAGCTTCAAGACCCAGTCTCTATCAGGATCCAAAACAAGAGACCACAATTAATGCTACAAAACTCTGATTCTCTTCTCCTGTCTTATCCAAAGCTTCTATAGAACTCTGGCACTTAGGGACTCTGCCTGTCACCTCCTCCCTTCTCATACACATATACAAAGTGGGTGCACAGATGCATGTGTGGATCTATCTGTCTATTACAGGACTGCCCAAGTCCAGTCCTCGATCTACTGGCAGGCTAGGTTTTCAGGATATCCACAATGAACATGCATGAGAGAGATTTGCATACTAAGAAGGCAGTGCAGGCAAATCTCTCTCATGCATATTCATTGTGGATATCCTGAAAACCTGGCCTGCCAGTAGATCTCAAGGACCGGACTTGGGCAGCCCTGGTCTATTACAATGCACGAGCATACATACATATATCTGTATCTATATGTATAAGTGCATGTATCTATATACATGTCTAGATGCGCCTATGGTTAGAGAACAGAGCAAGGGTAAGATTGTCATTCATGAATGCACTCTATAAAATATGCACCCTTTCCAATCCCTTTACTCACTGCTAATGTCCCTCATTCCCTCCCATCAGCATCATAGCAACCCATATCCCATCCCTCCCAGATTACCAATGCTTTACATCACATGTACAAAGTGTGGCATTCAGGCCTTAGGCAGTAGAGAAGGATGGGCCCGAGACAGTTTAATACTGGCATCCTCCTTTGAACCCCTAGGTGGCCATTGACAAGGAGGATTCCAACAGTGAGAGATATGCTGCCTCTGTTGTATCCCTGCAGCTTCAGCCTGTCTCTTGCTGTGAGTCTATAGCAAGGGGTCAGTTTCTTCAGCCATTGCATCGCATTGCAGTAGACCTGGGGCACAGCCCTGGTAAGGAAGGATGGGGAAAATTTCTGGCTAGTTTTAAATAGAGATAAAGTTACATGTATGTAACTAAGTGTAGGAGCCATGATTACTTGCTATTAGGCATTTAAAGGCTTGTACAAGGGTAGAGTTTGCAAGTATAGAGTAAAAAATACTAATCTCTGTGGGTATTTGAAAAGTCCAAGTGTAGACATTTACATCGGTGATACATCTATGCATGGGTCTGGGTGGGCATAAGCCTACCAAGTTTGGTGGCCAGTAAAGCCCCCAAAACACTTCATTGGTAGCCAACTCGCACTTCCCCTCTCCACCTTTGAACAGTCACCAATGGACGCAGCGTTTCACATTTACTGCCTGTGCTGGCTTCGCAAGCAGCAAAAATGTCTAATTAGGTCTATACCTGCCCTCTTAAATTTATTTATTTTTGCCTGTCTTCCCAAAGGAGCTCAGAATGGGTTATAGATCAGGTACTCAAGTATTTTCCCTATCTGTCCTAGCAGGCTCACAGTCTATCTAATGTACTTGAGGCAGTGGAGGATTAAGTGACTTGCCCAGGGTCACAAGGAGCAGTGCAGGGTTTGAACCCTCAACCTCAGAATGTTGAGGCTGTAGCTCGAACCACTATGCCACATGTGGCTCTTATCCTGTTTTTGTTAAATATATTTTATTGAGCATAACAATCAGAATCAAAACAGAAAGCAACAAGATAGCTCAAATTTATATACTGAAACCATCAAACCCACCCCCCCTCTCACTGATGCCAAACAAAGTAAAGTAAATAAAAGGACCCTAGCAATTCAGAATGCGGCTACGAGCCACCGGAAATAATGTAGACCAAAAAGGCTCCCAAATTCGTTGAAAGGCTCGTCCAGGCAAGGAAGAAATGTCTTGAACACCTCTCCGTTCCCTAGAAAGCAACGTAATCATATGACTACGCCAAAGGGAATAGTCAGGAGCCTCCGCCTCCATCCACTTAAATTTGCCCTCATCATGCCAGCTTCTAGCTCTACACACAGTAAGAGTTAAGAAATATGGAGGATACTCCTGATTCAGGAAAAGAGGTGCATGTTTAATTTAGTCATTCAATGCATGCATTTCAGTTCAATTCAAATAAGAGATCCAATCTTATACAACTCTCATTTTAATAAAGATTACAATTCATGTGAAAGCAAAGTTTTCAATTTCATGTGAAAACAAATTGGAATTGAGATTTCCAGATCAGAATCTATAATAATAAAATGTTAGTTGCGCATGCGCACTCTAAAGTCGTGTTCCCTGATCCGTCGCGGACATGAGAGTGCGCATGCGCGCTTATCACGCATCGGGCTTACCACCGCTGCAGCCAGCTGAGGTCTATGATGCAGCTCAGCCTCTTCAGACACCGCCGCTCCTCCTCTTCGGGCAGCAGGCTCCTCTCACGCGCCCAGCGCCGCCGCTCGGAGGCCGCCGGGACAGAGCTGCAGCGCCGAAAAAGGAACAGAGGCCTAATGTTGGACAGGGGGAGAAGGAAAGAGGTGCTGCGGTAAAACAAAGGGAGAAGGGCTGCTGCTGCATAAGGAGAGCAGTGAAGTGGTAGTGGTGGACACAGGAGAGGTAAAAGGAAGGGAGAATGGACAGGGAGAGCAGGCAAGGGGTGGTGATGGGCAGCCAAGGAAAAAGAAAGACAGAAAGAAAGAAAGCGGCTAAGGAGAGAGAGAGAAAGAAAGAAATAAAGACAGACACACACACACATATATTCTAGCACCCGTTAATGTAACGGGCTATAAGACTAGTGTATTATATTCCAGTATGCCCACAAAGAGCCTTTTCTAAAATGCGCGCAGGCATGCATGTGTAAGTGGTGGGAGCAGTCATTTTACAACTGTTGGGCATATATATTTGATGTTTTAGATGGTAAGTGTCAAGCTGCTTATTACATTACATTGGTGATTTCTATTCCGCCATTACCTTACGGTTCAAGGCGGATTACATAAGAATTGTTATGAAATTAGGTAATACATAATGGGTAATTTGAACATTTTAGATTTGATAAGGAGTAGATAGTATAGTAGGTGAGGCTTGGGATCTGGTCATGTTAAAAAGGTTTTATGTATTTTTTGAAGAGTAGGGTTTTTGTTTCTTTTTTGAAGGTTTTGTAGTTTGTGGTCGAAGACAGCAGATTGAGTTGTCTGTCTAGTTTTGCTGCTCTGGTGGCCATTAGGTTGTCATATAGTTTTCTTTGTTTGACATTTTTGGTTGGCGGGTGTGTGAATAGTGATTGGGTTTTCCTGTGTCTGGTTGAGGTGGATTGAGTTAGTCGGTTGTTCCAGTATGTTGGGCTGTCTCCGTTCATAGCTTTAAATAGTAGGCAGTAGAATTTGAAGTATACTCTTGCTTGTATTGGGAGCCAGTGTGAGTCGTGGTATGCCTCTGTGATGTGGTCGTATTTTTTCAGCGAATAGATGAGTCTTAGGGCTGTATTTTGTATTGTTCGTAGTTGTTTTATCATGGTCGCTGGGCAGAGGAGGTATAGTATGTTGCAGTAGTCTATTAGTCCAAGGATTAGAGATTGTACCAAAAGTTGGAATTTTTTCCTGTCAAAGAATTTTCGAATTTGTCTTAGGTTTCTCATGGTTGCGAATGATATTTTTATTATTTTGTTGATTTGTGGTTGCATGCTACAGCCTCTGTCAATCAGTACTCCAAGAAGTTTCAGCGTGGGTTGAATGGGGTATGAGGTCAAATTTATTACTAGGTTTGTTAAAGTTGGGGTTTTGCTGTTTTCTAGGAGGATGAAGTTTGTTTTATCGGAGTTTCACATATTAGCAATTTAAGAAAGTAAATTACAGCTTTCTAAAAATCATATTTTCTGCATGTATCTGATATATACATGTGTATAATTCCGATGTTTATATAATAATCAACATAATTTTTTATCTATATTAAAGAATATGAGATTATGCAGTTTTCTTTATAGTTGATATTGGATATTAAAGACTCAATAACAAGTGCAGGAGGGAAGAAGAATAAAAAAAATTTGATATGTAACTCGCTTCCATGGTGGCCAATCCAGGTCCCTAGTACCTGGCCAAAACCCAAGGAGTAGCAACATTCCATGCTATCGATCTAGGGCAAGCAGTGGCTTCCCTCATGACAAAACTATGGACTTTTCCTCCAGAAAATTATCTAAACCTTTCTTAAAACTAGCTATGCTATTCATTCTTACAACCTCTGGCAATGCATTCCAGAGCTGAACTATTCTTTGAGTGAAAAAATATTTCCTCCTATTGATTTTTGTGTAATCTGTTTAAAAAATATATAAAAATGCATATAGGGAAAAAGAACCCGTTGTTCAGCTACAAATTAGGGGGGGTATTGTTGGGAGACAGCAGACTCGAGAGAGACTTGGGTGTGCTGGTGGATGCATCACTGAAGCCATCTGCACAGTGCGCAGCAGCCTCGAAAAAAGCCAACAGGATGCTGGGCATCATAAAGAAGGGCATAGCAACCAGAACACGGGAAGTCATCATGCCTTTGTATCGAGCGATGGTACGTCCACATCTGGAGTACTGCGTTCAGTATTGGTCGCCGCACCTCAAGAAGGACATGGTGGTACTTGAGAGAGTCCAAAGGAGAGCAACGAAATTGGTAAGAGGGCTGGAACACTGCTCATACGCCGAGAGGCTGGATAGGCTGGGGCTCTTCTCTCTGGAGAAAAGGAGGCTCAGGGGAGATATGATAGAGACTTTCAAGATCATGAGGGGCATAGAGAAGGTGGATAGGGACAGATTCTTTAGACTGAAGGGGACAGCAAATACGAGGGGACATTCTGAGAAACTGAAGGGAGATAGGTTCAAGACAAATGCAAGGAAGTTTTTCTTCACCCAAAGGGTCGTGGACACTTGGAATGCGCTACCGGAGGAAGTGATCAGGCAGAATACGGTACAAGGATTCAAACAGGGATTGGATGGATTCCTGAGGGATAAAGGGATCGTGGGATACTGAGGGAGGAGCTGGGAGGTAACACAAGTATAGGAAGTAAATCAGGTAATGTGTATAAACTAACCTGGTCGTGCATGTGCAAGACCGGAGGGCTAGGACTTCGATAGGAAGGCAGGACTTAAATGGGAAACCAAGGTGGCAAGGGAGCCCCTTCTGATGATTCAGACAGGTCTTGACCTGTTTTGGGCCGCCGCGGGAGCGGACTGCTGGGCGGGATGGGCCTGTGGTCTGACCCGGCGGAGGCACTGCTTATGTTCTTATGTTCTTATTTAAACCTACCTGGACTGGGCTGGACTTGTGGGTCAGGGGCAGGCCTAACATGTGAGGCAGGCAGCTGATTCCTCCCGCCAGTGGCCATGGCATTTGTCCATGCTGGAGGGGGGAGTCGGGAGTCAGTGGCGCAAACTTATTGACATCAACCCTTCCTTCGGTCCCAGTCCCACTAAACTGGCTGGCAATAATGAAGACAGAAGCCGCTGGGCTTTCCCTTTTGCTTACATCGCTATAGACTCTGCCGGTCTCAATCACACCTTCCTCTGAAGTTACTTCCTGTTTTTTGTACTTTCAGCTTTTTTGGACTCGAAACTGAAAAATTAGTGATTACTTATGGCATCCCTGACAAACGATACTCACATACCCAGATTCCTAAGCTCGTTTTATATTCGAGTCAACCTTTTTTCAGGAAAAAAAGATTACCTCAGTTTATATTTGGTTCGGTTTATATTTGAGTATATACACAGATCTTTTTATTATGTTTAGTGGCTTAAGAGACAGCTGATGATGGGAGGGTGAGCAGTCTTTATAGATTGGCTCACCATGACAACACAAATTTCTAACCTCAGTTTATATTCGTGTCGACCTTCACCCCCTTTATTTTTTTTTTTGGGGGGGGAAGGATACCTCTGATTAGATTTGGATCAATTTATATTTGAGTATATGTGGTAAACCACTCTAATGTTGTTCATGTAGGATTTTAATGTGTTTCATAAATTATTGCTATATATTTTTGTACCAGGCAGAAGAAGAGAAAAAGAAGAAGAAAGAGGAAGCTGCTAGGAAGAAACAAGAACAGGAAGTAAATATATATTATTTTTATTTATTACATTTATAACACACCTATTAAATAAGTGGAGGACAATGCAGCACAATTTAATAAAAAATACATAGAGTCAAATAAAAAAAGAACAAGATAACATAATAGTTTATATACTAAGTATAAGCCTGAATAAACAGGTGCAGTTTTCTTAAATTCTGATATGGGTCAGTTTATTTCCTCTTGCTTCTGATGCCTCTTGATTGAATAATATTTGGACAGGAATAAAATTCTGTGAAATAATAAGTTACATAACCTAACTTTTCCAGGTATGCTCTACTATGTGTGCTATTCTGTGATAGGTCCTATTTTAGTGTTGATCAAGGTGCAATATCCTTTTCTACAAAGTTCTATGATAACATGACAACATTGGTGAGAAGGATGACAGCATGGAAGGCACCACACAACATATGTCTGCAGAGATTTTATTTTTAAAATACACCAGAAATTGAAAGTTTACTGTAACTTTGACTTCAAAAAGCTATTTAGCTTAAAACAGGCCATATTTGTCTTAGAGTGGCAGCAGCTTTCTACTTGGTATTCTCCATTCTTTGATTCCTTTATTCTTCTTGAACTGAAATCCAGTTAGTGGGAACTGGTGCTGTCAAGGAAATTGTGTTTAGTGTCTGTTGAAAATAGAGCACTGGTTTGGAAAGAAAAAGGAAAGGGAACTCCATAGAAATAGCAGGAAATCACCCTAAGCTTGTATGTCTCCTTCCGTTGGAGGATCTTGATGCTAACAGCTGTGGCAAACATAAAGAAAATGATTATGAAAGCATTCCTAGTTAGATAGCACAGGCTTCCTTCTCATTGGCAACTGTGTTCTGAGTGCGCAATCCTGCAAGGGCCACAAACCAGCCAGGACATCCCTAATGAATATGTATGAGAGAGATTTGCATGTATCCTACATCAAAAACATTTGTATACTATTAGTGTGGTGTACATATGTACAAATCTATCTCATTACTGTTGTTAGAAAACAGGTTTGTGGTTCCTTTCTGAACTGTGTTTAACATAAATATTTCATAATAACATAAAGGTAAATTGTACAGCAAATCAAAAACTCAAATTGGCTACAGATAAATTTAAATATAATTTTAGGTGTAAATGTCAACAAAATTTCTTATAACATAAGAACTGCCATCTCCGGATCAGACCTTAGGTCCATCAAGTCCGGCGATCCGCACACGCAGAGGCCCAGCAGGTGTACCCTGGCGTAACCTTAATCACTCGTATCCCTCTATGCGCCTTGCAAGGAGATGTGCATCTAGCTTGCCTTTAAATCCTAGAACGGTGGATTCCGCAATAACCTCCTCTGGGAGAGCATTCCAGGTGTCCACCACTCGCTGTATGAAAAACAATGTAGTGTGGTTCAGTTCAGAGGCAAAGAAGCATTCTATTAGTGAGTTCTCTAACCATTTACTTTTGTAATTCACAGGTAGCAAAATTGGCCAAGATGAAGATTCCTCCAAATGAAATGTTTAAACCAGAAACTGACAAATATTCTAACTTTGATGAAAACGTAAGATCTATTTTTATTTCAAACTGCACCCAGTAATTGGAATTGTTATAATGTCATATTGTTTGTTCACCCCCACCCCCCCCCCTCTGACCAGAATATTCCTCAGAGTATAAATATTTTAAAAATTCTCAGAATTTTTTTTATTTTACCTAGCTGTCACCTTCAACTACTTGGGGCTTGTATTTTAGTCAGAATCTGTCCTGGGACTTCTGATGGTTTTTAGGTTGGCTTGTTCCACCACTACAAGCTAAATAGCAGATCACAACCTGATGCATAGTGTCCAGCTAAAGTTCAGAAATGGGAGGGCTTTCTAAAAGTGTGCTTGGAAAGCCTGCAAAGATTAAAGATAGATTGTAAGGAGAAATTAGGTCTTACCTGATAATTTTCTTTCCATTAGCGTTTCACACTATTCCAGAACTTGTGGGATAGTTATGCTCATCAACCAGCAGGTAGAAATAGAAAACACTGAGCTGAGTCCCACTATATCCATCTATCCATTTGGCTCCACTCCTTAGTATTTTCATAACCAAGCAGCCTTCATATTAGGAGAGGAAGAAAGAAATGTTTGTTTCAACACAGGATTCATGGGAAGTCTCCTAGTGTCCATTGGCGGATGAGGTAGCTCCATTTCGGCCAAATATTCAGGAGTATACTTAGATTCAGACTGAAGATCAATCTGAAGAGCCTTACTCATATCAAAGATGAATCTTGAAAAAGATGTTGATTTTGAAGTGGAAGACTCTTCAGGAGGCTAAGTGGAGCGAGACCTAGACGCCGCTGAGTAAGATGGAGAAGCCTCTCTGGAGTATTGAGAAGGCATGTCTGTATCCAATGTAAGAGTGACAGAAGAAACTCCGCTGTGTGATATAGGCATAGTCAGACAGTGCTTACGTTTCAGAAGCCTCGATGGAAAAGTCCCAGGAATATGAAGAATTGAGATAGGTGAAGGAGGATCCCTCGGAGATGGTCTTGATAGAGGAGTCTGGGCCCTGGATGTGCCTCGAGGTGGAGAAGTACGAGGCGTTGAAGGCTTCGGGGTTTGAGACCTATGCCTGGGCTTGGAAGGGGTCTCGATGGGCCTCAATGATCGAGATATAGGAGACTCTGTACTCTTCCGAGGAGACTCTGTAGTCTTCTTTGAAGCAAGGTGCCTCGAGGACGAGGAGTGCTTCGAACAGGATGAGTAGCTAGAGACTCGGACCTGGAAGGACGAGGCGAGGAGTCACTGGAGGACAAACCAACAAGGTTTGTCTCGAGATGCCTCGATAGAATGCTCAGGCTGGCTCACAGTAAGCAGCGATGAGGCAGGAGCAAGCTGGGCCAAGACTGAGGTAATCTGTGTGGTCAATATGACTTTCAGCATGTCCTCGAAGACAGGTACCAAGACCAATGGATCTGGTCTAGTAGGAGCAGCAATGCGCTCCATTGAGGGCGACCTCGAAGATGAGTATTCCCTATGTTTGGAGGCACGCTTGGAAGGAGGTTTCATAGAGGCTGGCATGACTGCACTCATTGCCTGGATTGCCTGAGACTCAGCTGGAGGCTTCTTAGGTAGCGTACCTGTGGAAGGAAGAGGAGACTAGCCTGAGGATGGAACCTTAAGAGGCACAGCAGACAAGGCCTTCGAGGTCGAGGGCGACTTGCTCAAGGTCGAGATCTTGGAAGACAAGGCCGCCACTGGAGTCGAGGCTAAGGTCGAGGTCTTCTCCGCAGACTGTTCCATAGGGCCAAAATCTCAAGAATTTTGGCACGACGTCTGCGAAGGGCTCTTTTCTGAAGGGTAGCATAGCGTGGGCAGGACTCGGGACAATGTTCGGGTCCTAAGCACTTTATGCACCAATGGTGGGGGTCGGTCAGGGAAATAGCCTGGCCACTGTGGCGCAGTGGTTAAAGCTACAGCCTCAGCACCCTGAGGTTGTGGGTTCAAAACCACGCTGCTCCTTGTGACACTGGGCAAGTCACTTAATCCCCCCACTGCCCCAGGTTCATTAGATAGATTGTGAGCCCACCGGGACAGACAGGGAAAAATGCTTGAGTACCTGAATAAATGCATGTAAACCGTTCTGAGCTCCCCTGGTAGAACGGTATAGAAAACTAAATAAATAAAACCGGTAAGAGGCTGGGACATAGAAGAAAAGTACAGCCGCAGCCGAATGAGGGCCGGCAGCAGGGCCTAAGCCCAAGTCCTGCCGAATGAAGACCGATGGAGAAAAAATAGATAATTTTTTTTTATTTTAAAGGCATGCCGCACAGCGACTTGTAAAATAAAAGAAAAAAGAAAAGATGCAGTGCGAGAAGGCAACTTGAAAACAGCAGAGCTGAGAAACAGGGCTTCTTGGCTCCGCAAAAAACTAAGAACTGAGGTACCTCGGAGGAGACACGTGACCTGGTTCGGCGGGAAGGCACTCGTGAACTTTTTGAAGTTCTACAAGCAAGTCTGCTTGCGAGGCTGTCTTGCTACGGGGCTCCGTGAATGACGTCACATGTTGAGAATATGCTGCCCGCTTGTCCTGGGATAAACACTGCTTTGAGAGTGAGATCCTCAAGGTAGCCCACTTATGTGGCTTGAAAGGCACTTTCTGCAGTGCGCTCAGAACCAGATTGAGATCCCATTCTGGACAAGAGGCCCGAAAGAGGGCTGAAGTTGACCCACCCCTCTGAGAAAACACACCACATCCGGGTGCGATGCTATGGAGTAATTCTAGAACCCAACGTGATGCCTGTCTGAACTTCAGGATGTAAGCAATTGAGGCTGCTGAGGTCAGAACTGCCCATTCTCCACACCACCCTTCAAACTTGCGCCAGATCTGGGCCTAAGCTTTGGAAATCGATGACTTCTGTGTCTGAAGCAAGATAGTAATCAATGAATCCGAGTACCCTTTCTGGTGCAGTCTCGCCCGCTCACTGGCCAAGCCATTAGAACAAAGGGGGAGGGATCCTCTATAAACACTGGCCTTGAGTCAGCAGCAGCTTGAGAGGCTCCCTGTCCACTAGACTTACCAGATCCGCATACCATGGTCTCTACAACTAATCTGGGGCAATTAGAATCGCTCTGCTCCAGTGCCCCCACACTCTCTTCAACAAAAAGCTGGCCATTGGCTAAGGTGGAAATACGTAACGAAGACCTGAACATGGCCATTCCTATAGAAGCCCAAAGATCCCAGCTTCCTGCATCGACTGAAGAATCGCTCCCCTTTTGCATTCCCCCTGGTGGCTATCAGGTCCATCTCCAGCCAACCTCAAGCTTGAACAATGTGATGAAATGCCTCCAGAATTAACTCCCACTCTCCCAGATTCAGTAAGTGCCTGCTGAAAAAGTCGGCCTCCACGTTCAGCACTCCTGCTATATGCGCCGCCGATCAGCAAAAGAGATTTCTTCTATGCCCAATCCATCAGCAAGCTTGTCTCTGCCACCAGCTGCGCGTGCCTCTTTGCTTTGCAGTGTCCTTTGACACTGCTACTATTGCATTGCCTGAGAACACTTGTTACAGAAGCCTTCCCAAGCCAGGGAACAAAGGAGACTAGCGGCCTTCAAACAGCCTGAAGCTCCAGACAATGAATTGGCCAGCCAGCCTTCTCTGCCCACCAAGTGCCCTGCACCAAGTGTTCTCTATAATGAGCTCCCCATCCAGAGAGACTGTCATCTGTTGTCATCACCTCCCACTGAGTGATGGGAAATGGCATGCATTTGTCCAGGTGATACACGCATCATAATTTTAGAAAACCAGCGACCACTGACTTAACAGTGCACGCTGCTGTCATGGAGTCCAAGACCTGCACATAGTCCCGGTGGACTGTCGGCATAATTCTCTCATCTGCTGCACCAGCTTCAGATATCTGCATTCTGTGACGAAGAGCCTCTCTGCGTTCATGTTGAAAAGTACTCCCAGATACTGCAGCCTCTAAGATGGGACCAAACTGCACTTGTCGGTATAGATCATCCAACCTAAAGACCTCAGCAAGTACACCACTTTGTTCATCACTATGACCCCCATCCTGATAGGAGGAAGCCCGAATCAGCCAATTGTCCAGGAATGGATGAACCCGGAACCCCTGACAATGAAGACATGCCACCATCACCTGTAGTCAACCCAAATGGCATGGACCTGAACTGGAAGCGCTGACCCAGCACTGCAGACCTCAGAAACTGCTGATTAGGCTCCCAAATGAGAATATGCAGATACGCCTCCTTGAGGTAAGAAACGCTCTCCTGATCGAAGCATCTCCATGCGAAAGTGGCAGATGCAGAGACACTGATTTAGGCGTTTGAGGTCTAAGACCGGCCTGAAACAAGGATTTAGGCCTTAACCTATAAATACAAACTGTGAGCTGTGTCAAGGATTTTGTAAGTAAACAGGATTTCAAAGTATTCTACAACCACAGCAGTTGGAAAGAATATATGCAGTCAAACTGACTTGCAAAAAAAAAAAAAAAAAAATCAGCAGCAAGAAAGGAATATTTATTTTAAAACTAATATTACACTAAGCACATATTCTATAAAGAGCCACTTCAAATCATTTTCTTGAAGCTGTACAGAGACCAACATGTGCAATTCTTCATCTCCCATAAACTTTGAAGAGTGTGTGTGGAACAGAGGGGGGACATAGCAGTTTACATTAAAGTACACTGTTCTCTATCAGACAAAATCATGAAAAAGAGATGGCATGTTCAATTAGGATGCATTCTTTGGAATGGGTTTTTCCAGTACTTCTCAGTATGTCAACAGGGTCTGCATTAAAATATATGGACAAGCCCAATGAGCCTGCCTGATGTACACTGTTAAAACTCTTTCTGTCTCTGCAATGTGTGAATGAGGAATATGGAGTGCCTGTGGAGCATTTCAACAAATACGCATCGTTCCTGTTTGTATTTAATTAAGTCTTTTTAATGCTGACAGAACAAGAAGTAGATGAAAGCAAACATTCTGTTTATTAGTACTTCCGGGTATGTCCTGTCCAAATAAGGTAGAAACAACTCCTCACTATGCATGTTAAGCCATGTTGCTTGTAGAGCCCAGAAATGAAAGTGCTCTGTGTTTATATAACATCAGGCTGAGGACAGCACATCGTACATCAATTTTCATGTCTTCTCATTGGTAAGTTCTTATTACCGAGCATATGCTGAAAACCTAAAACCTCACTCAAAACAAACCAGTAAGGAGCTAGATGATAGTAATCTCTTATAATTCACTAAGTCCCTATTATCAAAAACTGGAAGCACGAGTTCTGTTCAAATTTTTCTGTGTTTGTTACAAATCAATATTTGGTCTGGCCCCCAAGTACCTGGTTTCCCAATTTACCGTATTTTCACCCATATACCGCGCACCCGTGTAAAACGCGCACACGGGTATAGCGCGCAGGGAACAGAAATTTATGTAAAAAATTTTTACTATAGCGCGCACACGTGTATACCGCGCATGCCGCCCCGACTCTCCTCTCGCCGCCCCGACTCACCGTTCGCCGCCCCGACTCTCCTCTCACCGCCCCGACTCTCCTTTCGCCCATCCCAACTCTCCTTTCCAAAGGACCGCTCGCCCACGGGGCACCCCCACCCGAAGGACCGCTCGCACCCCCACAGCCTCCCCCCCTCCCCCTCCCGCATGGAGAAGCTGCCTACCGTTGTTTCCGGATGCCAGTGAGCCCAGCTGCTTCCTCTGCCGGCGTCCCGCCCCTTCTCTGAGCCCTGCGCTACGCTGCTTCCTCTGCCGGCGGTCCCGCCCTTTCTCTGATGTCAGAGATGCAGCAGAGGAAATTAGGGCAGTAGAAGGACGCGAAGCAGCATGTTTACTGTGCCTCGGATGCTGCTGGAGCCGGGAGGTTTGTCGGCCATCTAGAAGTGGGAGGGTCGGCTGGGAGGGTCAACGGGGGTTTCCGGTGTGCCGGGTAGGGTCGGTGCTGGGGCGCGGGTTAAATGGCAACATGCTGCTCAGAGGGATGGGAGGCAGGCAGGCAGGCATCGGGGGGGTGGGACAAAGTCTGGAAGATAGTGATGGGGACATAGGAAGGAGGCACGGGGCACTAAGCAGGACAGAGGCTCTGGGGGCACTAAGGACACGGGAAGAAAGCACTGGGGGCACTAAGGATGTAGGAAGGGGTACTAAGGACATGGGAAGGAGACACTGGGGGCACTAGCAGGACAGAGGCACTGGGGGCACTAAGGACATGGGAAGAAGGCACTGGGGGCCCTAAGGACACAGTACGGAGGCACTGGGGGCCCTAAGGACACAGTACGGAGGCACTGGGGCACTAAGGACATGGGAAGGAGGCACTGGGGCACTAAGGACATGGGAAGGAAGTACTGGGGGCACTATGGACACAGGAAGGAGGCACTGGGGCACCAAGGACATAGGAAGAAGGCACTGAGGGCACTAAGGACATAGGGAGAGAGACAAAGAAAAAAAAAAACCCCAAAACCAGACAGACATCTACTCTAGCACCCATCAATGTAACAGGCTTAAACAGTAGTCCGACAATAAAGGCCTGCCACTACAAAAGATTCCTAGACAGAACGCTCGTCTTCCAGGCAGGCAAATGGAATGATTGGCTGGGTAAAATTATCATGCATTTCTCAACCTACCTCAATTTTAGAAAATCTGTTAAAACGAATCTGTTTAATCAAATTGTAACCTAATAATTTCCTTTCTGTAAGCTTGTATGCGATGACTTTGTATTGTGACCACTTCGCTGTTTGTCCAGCTCCTTTCGTTGTAAACTGCCTTGAATCATCATGGCTTATATTTGATAACAATATAGTGTAAACTCTTCGCTGATTGTCCAGCACATCTTGTTGTAAACCACCTCAAACTTTCATGGCTTTGGTAGTATATAAGAATAGAATTATCATTATTATTATTATTATTATTAACAGAGGAAGTGTGACCCTACATTAGAATCTCGATCCAAAACTTCTAATCAATGGCAATTGGGTTGCATCATCCTTCTTCACCACTTGGGGCATGATCAAGTGACTCAAAGTAGCAGCTGACACAGCATACTTCACCTGCTGCCCAGCCAGCAGGAGAAATTTGGGAAGAAAGATGTTTTGATAGAACAGTAAACCGGATGTGTGGGCTTGGACACTTACAATATGGACAGAAAAGGAACTGGGGATGGATTAAAGAAAAGGTGGTGAGAGGACATAAGAGGGGATATTTAGGAAAACAGTTGGTTTCTTGGTATCTCTGGTTTCTTGGTTTCTGCCCATCCCTCTTCTCTTTTCCTACAAGATTTCAGAAGCATCACTTTCTTCCCCCTCTGCATCGCCTAATCTCCAGAACTTCCCTTCTCTTCCTTAATCTTCCCTCTTCCTCCCTTTTTTATCTTTGTACCTTCTCATCTCCTTCACCCTTATCATTTTTCTCTGCCACTGCCTCTTCTATATCTCTGAGATCTTTTCTTCCTCATCACCACATATGTCTTTAAAATTCCCTACCATAAAACAAAATTTAATTAGACATAAAGCAGGTTTGGAAAATGACTTATTTTTATTATGCAAAAATTAGAATTAGGTTACATATTAAATGTAAAATTAATGCAAATATGTCATATTAATTGCTATAGAATATGCTACCTCTTGCTAAATACTCCTGAGTTGGGATCTGTGCTCTTAGGCAGAGAACAAGCAGTACATGTTTAGATAGGGTATGATGAGAGGGGTAAAAAGTTACAAGCAAGCATTAGTTGATCATTTTAGCCAATGCGTATAGCTGCAGAGGACTTGCTGAGTATGTTGAGAGACAAAGAAGGCCAGAATGAGAAAAAAAAAAACCCCAAAGACCACCATAAAGGACTGTATTTGTTGTTATTGTTTTTTAGGGATTTCCTACGCATGACATAGAAGGAAAAGAAATCAGCAAAGGGCAAATGAAGAAACTTAAGAAACTTTATGAAGCTCAGGAGAAAGTATATAAAGAATATCTACAGATGGTTCAAAATGGAAGTGCAAACGGAAAACAAACCTAGAATATTACTGAAAAAGCGAAGGATGGATGCATTTATATAGTTGTACAGTAATGAATGGACATACTTGTATCATATTTACAGTTTTTATCAGCATGGTATGACGCATAGATTGGCAGCAATAAAATTATGTAGAAAATTAGAAGTTGGGGGTATTTCATTCTGCAATTTTGTTTTTATTGGAGACCAAATCAAGCTGGTGTTTGAGAGGACTGATACCCATTTATTTGAGTCCAAAAATAAGATGCTGAACTGGAATGCTGACCCCCCCCCCCCACACACACACACACACTGACCTTCTAGCTTCTGTTATGGAATACATAATCCTGTACATTAATGATGATGAAAAGATTTACTACTAAATCATATTTGTGGTATTGTATTTGACATATCACTGGTAACAGGCATTGTAATTTACCAGACTGGGTATTAAGGAATGTGATAGCTAAGGTGAATTTTTTGTTTTTCGTGACTAAAATGCCCCTTTTGCAACTAACGTTCTTGCATGCAGAATGTTTATAAAATAATTTCTTTGTGGGGACTTTGAAACTGTAAGTTCCTATCCTTCTGCAAGACCAGTCCAGACTGCTACCCTACCAGTAGATGAAGCAGAGAACATGTATTTTCCAGTGTCATCATCACAAATATAAGAAGTGGCACAACTCTTAAACTTGCTGGTATTCTCTGTCTCTAGCGTTGGTACAGCAGGATTGCTTTTTTTTCCCTTGGCCTGACTTCCTGAGGTGCAGATTGCAGTCTGTGGCTCTGAGGTTGAATTCCAGTGCACTAGTCCTAGCTCTTTGCCCTACCTAAGCCAGTGGGACAACCCCTTATGCAAAGCTGTGACTTGTGTGTCTCAGCTGTGATGACTTGTATCCTGAGTGGATAGTGGTGTTCCTTTGGGATCTTTTCCAGGTAAAGGTTCTATTGAATCCTTCTACTTTCTGTTATTACAAGCCTCAGATAGCCCTGCCAAAAAGTTAACCCCCACTACAGTTTTAGCTAACACCATGCTAAGTGAATACTTGGGGAAAGTGATATACAAGGGGGGGCAGAGCCCCCCCTTGAAACCCCCCCCCCCCCGAGTCATTATTCAAATCATGTGAATAATTTCCTCAAAGGGCTTCAATAGTTTAATAATTTATAAGGTGGCTTAAGTTTTCGCCCATGCACTTTTTGCATTAGTGGCGGGGCTTATCTGGAAAAGACCCCAAGCCTCTGCCTGAATAGAACTTTTTTATTTTTTAATAAAAAGCTACACATGTAAAAAGACTAAAGAGAAAATCTGGAGCAGGATCCTCTACTCTTTAGCAAAGGAATTTCCTTGAACCTTTGCTAGGGAGTGTGAAGAGAATCCTCATAGCAACTGGATTTGGGAGGGATGGGGCAATACACTACATATCAGATTGTGACAACAAGTGTAGAGCCATGTTCTTAGCTGCATAGACATGATGAATGTAGAATCTGGAAGCCAGGCAGGCATCTTTGTCCATGGGGAGAAGTTGGAGTCAGTTCTTGCGTTGTCTGTATTTTCTGTTGATTGTGCAATAGTGAGAACAGTGCCTATTTTGAGCTCTGGCCCCATGTTTCCCACCCAGAATAAGATTGTTAATAAATCCAAATAAATAATTATCACAGGAAAAGCAGGCAGCATATTCTCACACATGGGTGACGTCACTGACGGAGCCTCGGTACGGAGCACTTTAAGTCTTTAGAAAGTTCGCGATAGCCCGCACTGCTCATGCAAGAGTGCCTTCCTGTCCGACGTAGGCGCGTGGTCCCTTAGTTTCCGCAGAGCTAAGAAGTCACATTTAACTGTCGTTTAATTTTTTTTTCTCTTTCGCTGCCTTCCCGCTCGCGCGGATTTTTGACTTTTTTTAGTCGGTCTTTCTTTTATTTTACTTTTCTGTAAAAAAAAGAACTAAAAAAAATTATTTTTTCTCCATTTGCGGCTCTCGGGCCAGTGGGGCCTATTGATCTGCCTCAATCATTGTGTTCAATTTAACAGAGGCGGTCTTCCCGTTCATGTCCCACCCAGTGATGAGTTTTAAGAAGTGCGGTCGCTGTGCTCAGGCTATCTCTGTCACTGACCCCCACCGCTGGTGTCTCCAGTATTTGGGGTCCGAGCACCGTCCCGAGACTTGCACGCGCTGCTCTTCATTACAGAAGAGGACTTTGAAGAATCGTCTTCTACAGCAGAAACAACTTTTCAGTGCCGCCATGGAAGGTGAGCCCTGTTTATCAGCAGCACCGACAAATTGGGTTGGCTCTAGTTGATTCTTTTTGAAGTTGATTAGCCAGTCCAGATCCTGTAGGAGGGCCACAGCTTGTTGCACTGCCTACTTGTCCTCTGACCTTGATGGAGCTCTGATCAGCCAATTGTCCCCATCCTGCAGAGCACCAGCTGTGGCCACCATCATTACCTTGGTGAAGGTGCATGTGGCCATTACCAACCCAAATAGTAGAGCCTCAAACTGGAAATGCCTGAAGGACATGGAATCTCAAATATTTCCTGTGATTTTGAAAAATGAGAATATGAAGATGTGCCTTTGTCAGATCTAGGCTAAGAATTCCCCTGGAGCCAGTGCTGCTATGACTAACTGAACAGTTTCATATGGAAGCGTGGTATTCTCAGCACCCCATTTATAAATTTTAGGTCCAAGATCAGTCTCTACTTTTCTATACTTTTCTTGGGCACTATGGAGTATCTGCTAGAGCCTGATTTCTTCTTTAGGAACTGGTTCTATGGCTTGAATGTCTAATAGGCTTTGCACTATCACTCAGACCTTGACCTCTTTTTCCAGCTGTCTGGGTGGAGAGTTGAACACATATGAAGGAGAGTGATAGAACTTGATCTACTAATCTTCTTGAATAAGATTTAGGACCCAGTGGTCTGAGGAAACTTGTTCCCACTCCCTCCAGAATGCCGACAGCCTCCTGCCAATGTGTGGGGGTGTAGCTGCTGAGCTAGTATTATGGTGACTTCTTTGAGGTTATGCTGATGTAAGACCCCAAGGGTTGCTAGTATCTGGAGTTGCCAAATCTCTGGATCCATAAGATCTGGGTGGAGGTACTTATGTAGTACTTAAAAATGACTGTGACCCCCCCCCCCCTCCTGATTTTCACTCTACAAATTAATGGGCTGTTCTCACTGCTCTGTCCTGGTGCCATCCTGTGTCCTCTTTGCTTCAGTCTGACTGAGTGGAGAAGACTTTCTGCCTCAACTCCTTGTTGGAATCAGTCCAGAACTGGAAATCTTTGGATAGGCTGCCAATCAGACAGACACCAACTGAGAGCTCCATTCCCACAGAGCCTTGCAGCATGACGGGGGGAGATTAAAACACAGCTGAAACCCAATGCCCCATAGCCTGTGCTAAAGCCTCTTAAATAAATTAGAAGGTGAGCTAGTTCCCTGAAATCCAATGGGATTCATACAGGAGCCCCATAGCCTGTGCTCAAGCCTCTAATAAATCAGAAGGTGAGCTGGCTTCCAGGGAATGGACCCCAAGCCTCAATGAAGCCCAAAGCAGGCTCATCAGGTACACTTTGGGGGTTGCACTGAGCTGCAGCCTGCCCTTGTAGAGTCTGTATCCTTCCCAAGCAGAGTAGCCCCAAATATGAGGTCCTCTTGGCACTGAAGCCTCATGAAATGGAGGAAAATACCAAAAAATAATTAAAACAAAAACCCCCCCAAACATCAGATCAGAACACACATTCTCAGTTCGCATACAAAAAGAAAACTGAAGCGGTTACTATACTCAACTGGTGAAGGAAGAGGAGCTGAAAGATGTGATTGACATTATTCTACAACAGTTTGTGAGCATGGATTGATCACCTAACATACAGACTCCTGTGTTTTTTTGGGTTGTGTGGTTGTTGTTTTTTTTTACACCATGGGACACACTTGATCTTTGGAAATAAAACTTGTCCCCTACCCAAATACTAGTTAGCGATGCTAAACAATGGTATTTAAAACGCTCCCATATTTTGAAAAGCATTGGAACATTTTCTTCCACCTTTAGCTCTTGAACACCATAAGGTCAAGAAAATACTTTAGTCAGCTAACAGTAGTAAACAGACTCTCCCAGGCAAATAAATTATACAATACCTTCTTTTTTCACTTGTAGGTCATCTTAAAACAAAAACAGTGGGGATGATGTTCAGCCTTCAGCACTCGGAGCTTTTTTTAAGCCCCTGACAGCTGTGTGCAGAAATAATCCCAGATATTCAGGGCTGGTCCATATTTGGGCACCAGCATTGAATATCCAGGGTCAGGCGACGACCCAGAAGTTATATGAATAGTGGCCACTGTTTAGCACAGGCACTCACATACCTAAGCAGGTAAAGATAGGATTGTCTTTTGTGCAGTCCTATTTGCCCACTTGGCTATGCATACACCAGCTCACTGCACACATAACTGCTGGCTTGGCTCCAGCTGCCAGAGTTGAGGAAAATGTTCAGCACTACCTGGTTAAGTGCTGCTAAATATTGACAGCTGACCCTCTCACCATAGTTTAAACAGACAGGAGCCGAGCCAACACACCTTTATGTCTGGAGGAAGGAATGATGCCTATTTGTTCCTGCCTCTGATGCTGCCATCTTGTTAATGGCAACGCCTAATCTCATGTAGGTATGTTGCAGTGGTGTACCAAATGAGGGGCGGTCCGCCCTACTCTGAAAGAACCTGCCGCTGCTGCTGTCCTGAACCAGCAGCAGTGGCAGTAAACTTTAAATTCAGTCACTGTGGGACTTTCCTGCTCCTCCCGGCAGCTGCCTGTCCACCCCCTTCGACGTCACTTCCTTATTCTTGAGCTGAGTTGGCAGGTGCAGGAAGGACCCATGATGACTGAAAGCCGCTGCTTCTGGGGTGCACACCGGATCTGGAACCTCCTGCCCTCTGCCTAATGTTTTTCATATAGATGAGGGGGGTGTCAGAAAATGATGGGCCCTGGGTGTCACATATGCTAAGTATATAACTGGTATGTTGAAAAACATGTACTGCTAGAGGTCACCTGCCAACTAAGGAGAGTACAGTATTTCCTTTTTTATCTTAATAAAGCTTAACCCCCCTCCCTAACCCCAGATCCTACTTTTCCCTCTCTTGGAAACCTTCTCTGATCTAACATTGTAACCCTTCTTGCATAACTCTTTTTGTAATCCGCTTTGAACCGAAAGGTAATGGCGGAATAGAAATCTGTAATGTAATGTAATCTGGCCCTATAGCTGTACATTCTGACTCCACTGGGATTGGCTCATGTAGTGACAGGAAAGCCAAAAGAAAAAGGCTTCTGGCCAATGTTACCACTGCAATGTATAGAAATGTTTTTATCTGCACAATTTTTAACACCACCATTATTTACAAGCTATTAGTTTACATCATCACTTAAAAACTATTTTCACTTTTACATTGAGGACTTTGCTGCCCAAAGTGACCTTTCACTCCTACCGGACCGACCCCGTAGCGCCTCTTCTCCAGCATCCAATCGCTTCGCCTCGGCCGCGTCCCGCCCCCTTCTGATGTCACTTCCTGTTTCCGGCAGGGCAATTGCGGCCGAGGGAAAGACGTTGCGTCGGAGGTGGCGGGACGCAGGAGAAGGGAAGAACTAGGGGCTCCCCGAAAGATAAAGTTTGAAGGTAGGGGGGAGGTTTCCGAAGGGTGAAACGGTGGAGGGGGGCACGAGAGAGGGGAAAGAAGGGGGGTTTCTGTGAAGAGCTCCTGACTCCTGTCAACCTGCAGCTTTGACTTGTACTTTATGGGTCGGGAAGAAAATGAATCTGTTGAACAAAACTAGGTTTCTTGTCTTCTTTCTTTCTTTCTTTCTTTCTTCAGCGTCTGCCGCCAGCTCTGGGATTGAGGGAACCAAGTAGCTGCTTTCTTAAAGGAACTCGCCTTATTTCGCTCAGTCCTTATTGTCCTCTATTGTAGATGCTTAGAAATAAATACATCTAATAAAAAAAAAGTATACTTTTAAGCTCATATAGATAAGACTCACTGAGCGTGGCTATGAATATGTCCCTTATGTAAATAGCTCCTAAAGTCGTGGAGGCACCCCAGTCAGTCAGTTAGCTTTTCAAGATATCCATAATGAACATTCATGAGAGATTTACATGCAAATATTTTTGTGAATATTCTGAGAACTTGACTGACTGAAGTGCCTCCACGACTAAGCTTTATTTTTCTCTGGATGAGTTGAAACTTATTAGAGTGTTGTATCCTATTAGGAGAGTTAGCTACTGGGTGTTCTCTTGCTAGTTCATCTGCCATGCTGTTAAGTTTGTGAAGAAGTTGGGTAGCATACCGTATTTTTCGCTCCATAAGATGCACCCACCTCTAGAGGAGGAAAAACCAAGAAAAAATAATTCTGAACCAAATCATGTGCTCTGTACCTCCTCTGGTGGTCTTGTGGTAGACAGGGTACAGGGCACATCTAGTGGTGGGCAAGTCTAATGGTAGGCAGCCCCAGGCCAGCCAGCCAGCCCCAAACCATCCAACCAGCCAGCCCCAGGCAAGCCCCCTGTACCTTTTAAAATTTTTCCATTAGCTCCAGCTGGCTTCGCTCCCTTCCTGCCTGCCGCGGCAGTCTTCGCTCTTCCGGGCTCCTCATTTCCCGGCCAGCGGTGAAACAGATCAGGAGCAAGCTTTATACTCTCCTGCTCAGCCCTTGTGAAAATTTACAGCAGCCATTCGGAAACTGCGCGGGGCCGTGCAGGAGAGCGTAAAGCTTGCTCCTATCGGCTGCACTGCTGATTCATTTCACTGCTGGGGAAATGAGGAGCTGGCTGGATACTGGACCACCAGGTAAAACAGGAGCAACGGCGACGGCAGGCGGGCGGACTGGGGTGGTTAAAAAGGAGGTGCAGCTGCAGGTGGGTTTTACAATGGTACGGGGGGAGGGTAACAAAATTTGTACCTTCGCTTCATAAGACGCACTGAAATTTCCACCCACTTTTGGGTGGAAAAAAAAGTGTGTCTTATGGAGCAAAAAATACAGTAATTAGCCTGCTCAGTGAGCAGGTTAAATGTTGAAACTTTAAAGACATCTTTTTGGTTATTTCTTCTCAACTGGCTGCTAATTAAGGTCAGTTGCCACAAGAATGGGTATTTCATTAATGCTTCAGAAATATAAGCCTTAAATTTTGCCTGGGGGGGGGGCGAGTATGTTATTATATTTAATAATTCTTAAATACATTTATTTTTTTTTTAAAGTCTTTATTCATTTTTAAAACTTTCAACAAGTGTAACATAAGATACAATCATTTTATACTTTAACATCACTTAAAATACCATCAATGTTTAACTCGCATCAAATATCCCCCCCCCCTTTATATCCAAAAATTGTACTTAAGCATAATAAATCATAAAATATTCCCTCCCCACCCTGTATAAACAAAGTGAGAAAATAATATTCATTCTATACAATATTTTGTTAATGGCTCACAAACATCCCTAAATTTCTTAAAATGCCCCTGCTGTATGGCTATTACCCGTTCCATTTTAAAGATTTGGCATAACGAATTCCACTGAAAATTATAATTCAGCCGATCCCAATTTTTCATAATTTACTGTATGGCAACCCCTGTCATGATGAGCAAAAGTTTATTATTATTGGAAGAGATTTGACTCTTGGCTCTCATGGAAGTACCAAATAACAGTGTCATATGATAATACATTTCATTTTTGTGAAGTACTTGGGAGTTACTATGTGCATCCATGTATGGAACAGGGACTCAAAGAGTTAGACATGGAAGCATTCCTGCCAAATCAGTGGAAGGAGAAAGTTCACAATTCATGTGTTAACAAAATAATGCAACAGAACAAGATTTGTGGGCCCAAGCAGAAGGCTGTGACAGGCTGTCGCTGAAGAAACCAGGATTGCTGCTTAGCGTAGTATATTGAACAAACATGATAAGATCATTCAAATAAAAATTGTAGCATAAAGTTTAGGACTTTTGGGAACATGTTGGGATTTTATGGCTGTACTGGGAGCCACTATTTTATATTGTATAAAAGTTATATACTCTTGGGTCTGTGTTGTAATCTAAGATTAGCACTTATTTAGGTTGATTCAGTATAGCTTTTGTAAAATGGCTATCAAGCTTGCCACTACAGACTGCGCTGTGTACCCTATATGATGCAGTTAAGCAGAGGTAATCATGAAAGGCAACCACCAGGGGTTTCTTTGCTATCCATGATTTTAATACAGTATGTTCTTGAGCAGATGAGTTTAGCAAATAGAGCTTTCTTTAATGAGTTTAATGAGTTGGCTAACCCAGAATGCTGAAAAATATTGGGAAGACCCAAAAACAAGGCAACAAACAGTTTTAAGGGTTCTAAGGGTGAAAACTGCCTATGAAAACACCTGAACTAAACAATAATAACAACAAAATAACCAATAATAATAAATATTAGTGAAGAGGGCAACCTCATGTGGAGGGTCAGCGAAGGGAGAACTTCTCCAGCGCTTCACACTAGAAAGCAAAGGCAACAAAGCCCCTGCCTGCACACCATCATCGGTTGCCTCACATGTGCATAAATCAAAATCAGTGTTAAACCACAGTGAAAACCTAATAATACACAGGTGTAAATAAATAGCAGAAATCATTCTGAGAACCCCCCAGCCAATTCCTGGTGTGCAGGCAGGGGCTTTGTTGCCTTTGCTTTCTAGTGTGAAGCGCTGGAGAAGTTCTCCCTTCGCTGACCCTCCACACTGAGGTTGCCCACTTCACTAATATTTATTATTATTGGTTATTTTGTTGTTATTTTTTAGCTCAGGTGTTTTTATAGGCAGTTTTCACCCTTAGAACCCTTAAGACTGTTTGTTGCCTTGTTTTTGGGTCTTTTGAAGTATCTGTGGCAGCGTTTTTTTGGAGTCAAGCAATTAAAAATATTGGGAGGCAGGAGCTTTACCGTCAAGCAGCACCCCTATATGTGTTCTTCAGGATGAAAGAAACTGGGCCAAACTGCCCCTCCCCCCACCCAAATTCTTTGTTTTATGTTTTGTATACTTTCACAACTCTTGGAGTGAGAAAAATTGCTGCCTATAAACTAATTTATGCGTGTTAAATAGCATGAATGAGTGGACAGCCTGATACAAATTACCACTTAGTCCTTAAACAAATGATTAGACCATTAACTAACGGAAGGACTTCTGGGTTTGTTAAACTTTTATTTTTGACATCTTGATATGGTTTAATGAAAAAGATAAATATACATAGTACTCACATTGAGAAAATGTAATGATAAAGCCATGAATTTGATGATCCTCTTAGCTGAGGATTTTAGTGGGGATACAATTATTTTAAAATCATTTTTTTATGTTTCAGTATTTTTAAAATGTACTGTATTTACATGAATATAAACCAAGATTTTTGGGCCAAAAATGTGGTTCAAAATAGGGATCTTGGTTTATATTCGGGCCAGCGCCCATCCGCCCCCCTTCCAGACTTGTAAGCCTCCGCTGGGCTGCTATAATCTGCACCCTATCCCCCCTCCCTGTCCTGTCCGTTGACAGGTTTGTTAGTGGCCCCCACAATGTATGGTTGGTGGGGTCACTTGAGAGGCGCCCTTACAAACGCCCGGTCCCAGGTTCAGTTCCCTCACTGAAGATTCACCAGGAAGTAGAATCAAAGAGGCACAGCCAGAGGTGATTGCATAAAGAATATAGAAATAGTCTTAGAGAAAAGCAATATTCTGAAGCATTACAATGATTAAGCATTACCATTAAGCAGAGAGCAAAGCAGTTTCCCTGCCTTACAGAGTCCAGAAGGAAGTGTGAAGCTTCAGGGAAAGGCAGAGAGAGAGAAAAGGGGGATGGGGTGATGCTTCATGTTCCATAGATCAGTGTTTTTCAATCTTTTTTGGGCAAAGGCACACTTGTTTCATGAAAAAAATCACGAGGCACACCACCATTAGAAAATGTTAAAAAATTTAACTCTGTGCCTATATTGACTATATATAAAGTAATTCACTTGAGTGCCACCGCCACCATCGGGAACAGGCCGGCGCCAAGTTCTCCCTGCTTCTCTTCCCCGCGGGGCCGACCAACTCTCGCCACCCGTCGTCAATTCTAACGTCGGAGAGGACGTTCTAGGCCAGCCAGGCAGCGATTGGCTGGCCCAGAACGTCCTCTCCGACGTCAGAATTGACGCGAGTGGCTAGAGTTGGCCGGCCCCACAGGGAAAAGCAGGGAGAACTTGGCGCCGGCCTGTTCCCGATGGCGGCGGTGGCACTCAAGTGGCTAAAGAGCCGCAGTTTGCCGGCCTAGGGACAACACTGGAGGGTGGCCAGCTGTGCACCCCCTTGGGACGTAAACCCGGGGTGGGGCAGACCGCCCCCCCCCCACCCTGGTATGCCACTATCTGTACCTCACTCCCTCCCTATGACCAAAAATTCTCCTTTCTTCTATTCCCCGTGTACACAACCATCTCTTTCCCTCCCTTCCTCTCTCCAAAGTCCATGCCTTCTGTGTTCAAACACTCATTCCCTCCCCCACCTCAGCATCTCTTTCCCTCCCTTCCTCTCTCCCAAGTCCATTTCTTCTGTGTCCAAAAACACATTCCCTCCCCCACCTCAGCATCTCTTTCCCTCCCTTCCTCTCTCCCAAGTCCATGCCTTCTGTGTCCAAAAACCCATTCCCTCCCCCACCTCAGCATCTCTTTCCCTCCCTTCCTCTCTCTCAAGTTCATGCCTTGTGTCCAAAACGCACTCCCTCCCCCCTTTTGTGTTCCGTGTTTGCCTCCCAGCCCATCTTTGCAACTTTCTCAGCAAAACGAAGCTCAAGCCGCGAGGCTTGTCTTCTGCTTCCTGCCTGCCCTGCCGCGCACAAATAGCCGAACGGAAGTATTCTCCGACGTCAGCGCTGACGTCGGAGGGCAGGCTTTGCTTAAGCCCTCCCTCCGACGTCAGCGCTGACATCGGGGAACGCTTGCGATCGGCTATATGTTAGTTGCAGGGCAGGCAGGAACAGAAGACGAGCCTCGCGGCTCGAGATGTATTGAACTCCGCGGGTCCCCCGTCCAGCTCTCTCCTGTCCACGTGGGGCGGACCGCCCCTCTCCCTAGACTGTGGCCTAGGACCCTGGGGGAGCCCGGGCCCCCTGTCAGCTCCGGGCCCCTGAATGCAGGACTGGTGGTACTGCCCTGATGGCGGCCCTGACCGTACGGCACACCAGGCAACATCTCGCGGCACACTAGTGTGCCGCGGAACAGCGGTTGAAAAACACTGCCATAGATAAAGAGAAAGAAGACAGAGAAAGAGAGAGCTCAAGAGATAGAAGAGAGGACCAGAGTGCCAAGAGATAGATAGATTGATAGCCTGGAGGATTTTATAGCTTGGAATCTTATTCTGAATATAGAAATTATTGTATGTCCCAGTATCTTTCTGTTTAGAATTTGTAAACTGTTTGAAACAATGGTTAATTTAATTGATAAAGGAGGGTGTGATACTTGCAGGCATGGAGATGGGATTAGTCTCTGGCTTCTTTGTCCCATTCAAGCAGCCTATCTTCTTGATCTGTGCACCTGGACCCATTGTCCTAAGCACCCTCTTAATCAGACATTAACATCTTTTAGCTAGTCATGATTCAATCAGGGCTACTTAAAACAGTTTCCCTGCCCTCAGGGTCTATCTGCATTCACATGCCAGAATCAGATTGATATAATTTCCCATAGGCCTTCGCTGACATAAGTAATGCCAACTAAAAATGCTGAATGGTAGCAATAGCTATGCTGACATCCGTTGTACCTCCTTTCTGCCAATATCCTGCATGCCGCTGCGCCTTCCGTATGACCCGCGTACCTGGAATCCCTGGTGGTCCAGAGGTATAGCGGGCAAGAGTGACCTTTCCACGCTCCTGTCCCGCTGCTGAGAGTTCTGATGGTTCAGCTGTACCGAGCAGAAGCACACTTTGGGCACTGCTACTTGGCGCTGAGCAGCTTCCTGAATAGCTGCCACAAATTCTCGCCACAGCCATTCAGGAAGTCACTCAGCACTGAGCAGCAGCGCCAAAAGTGCGCTCCTGCTCAATACAGTTGAACCGCCAGAACTTGTGGTAGCGACAGCTTCAGCAGCGGGACAGGAGCGTGGAAAGCTCACTCCTGCCCGCTACATCTATGGACCACCAAGGATTCCAGGTACGCGGGTCATACGGAAGGCGCAGCGGCATGCAGGATATTGGCAGAGAGGAGGTACAATGGACAGGGGAGGGGGGGACAGGGTGCAGAGCCTGGGAGAGAGGAACGGACAGGGTGGAGAGCCTGGCAGAGCCTGACAGGGGAGGGAGGGGACACTGGGTGCCGATCCTGGCAGGGGAGGGCACTTGAATATTAAGCCCCCCATCTTAAATTTGAGTCAACCATTTTTCCTCCTTTTGGGGGGAAAATGGGGGATCTCAACTTATATTCGAGTATATTTGGTATTTTTGCTGCAATTCTGAACGCACAGCTAAGATCTGCATCACCTCATCTATACTACTGCAACCTGCTTCTCACTTGTCTTTCACTAAACCAAATTACAGAGGGAATGTAAGATACTGGTGCTTAGCAAGTGGGTTGGAGTTTGAAATTGAAAACTGATTAGGTTGTGTTAATTTCCATGAAGCTTTAATGTATTGTGTATTCAGTGAAAGGACTGACCTCATTTTATTTTTATTTTTAGGTGGATTCCAAGGATGGCAGCAAACAAGTACGTCAAATATGCATGTGCAGATATAGCATAGTTGTTTGTTGGTTTCAAGTGTTAAAAAGACAAATGAATCCCATACCATGAGGAATCATCAAGTTAAAGAGTTTTTAATTAGAGAATGAAATAAAATTGGACAGTAATATTTATGAATTAAAATAATTAAATAAATTAGTATAATTAATATAGAATAAGAAATTAATTACATTTGATAGAGAGGTTGGGCTCAAGCCGGTGATGTTATCAAGAGTAAGAGATAAGAAATTTTCTTTCTCTTAAGAAACCCCAGAATGGGAAGATTTACTCCATAATCTGAGGCTTGTCCTGTATGTTAAATTTAAAAATTAAAAAGTATGTTATACAGTTTATTTTGACTTTTTAATGGTTCTTAATTAATATATTTAATCAATAGATAACCATTCAATTTGTAGTTTCTTGTGCATGGTGTTCTCCACATCCCATGCTGTTTCTTTGTTTTCTACCCTGGCCTCCAAATGTTTCATATAGCATATACCATGACAGTAATGCACCTCAGTCCTAAACCAGAGTTATGTGGAGTATGTTAGTTGCTGATTTATTGATGATGCTTACCTTAGCACTTGCATTCTGCCAAAGAAAACTTCCTTCTGGAGTGACCTCTTTCTTCTAGTTTTTGGCAGACACTCTTGTCATACCCTTTAATGTAAACCTAACATAAAAGTTTAGCTCATCAATGCAATAAACAACTAGAAACATAGAAACATGATGGCAGATAAAGACCAAATGGCCCATCCAGTCTGCCCATCTGCAGCATCCACTATCTCCCTAACAGATCCCCCGTGCCTGTCCCATTCTTTCTTGAAGTTTGACACAGTCTTTGTCTCCACCTCCTCTACCGGGAGACTATTTCACGCATCTACCACCCTTTCTATTTAAAAAAAAAAAAGTATTTCCTGTTGCCTATTAACATCATCCTATGCCCTCTCATTCTAGAGCTTCCTTTCAAATGAAAGAGACTCATTTCATATGCATTTATGCCACAAAGGTGTTTAAATGTCTATTCCTTCAAGGTATACATATTCAGATCTTTGTCTGTCCCCACATACCTTATGATGAAGACCACCAACCATTTTAGTAGCCTTCCTCTGGACCGACTCCATCCTGTTGTATCTTTTTGAAGGTACGGTATTCTAAATGAAGTCTCTCCAGAGCCTTATACCTCCTTTTTTGTACAGGCCATTCCTCTCCCTACGACCCATAGCGTCCTTCTAGCTTTCACCATTACCTTTTCAACATTTGTTGTCAACTTAAGATCATCATGTACTAGCGAACCCAAGACCTGCTTCTCTTTTATGCACAAAAGTTCTTCACCCCCCCACTAAACTATACCGTTCCCTCAAATTTTTACAGCCCAAATGCAAGACCTTGTATTTCTTAGCATTAAATCTTAAGCTGATAAATTTCAGACCTTCCTTAGCAACAGCAGCAGATGAATCCAGAGTCTAGTGGGGATACCTCACATCTATTAGCAGGTGGAGATAGAGAACTGAATTGCAGGTGCTTCTCTTGGATAGAACCACTTCTTGCCATTTAGTATGCTCTATCTCCAGCAGGAGGATGGATGCCAGTCTTTGGGCTCCTGGCTTTACTGACTGAAAATAGGTCAAATTCACTAAAAAAGTGAATTTCACTACTGTTGCTACGGCTTCAGTTAGTGCAGGGGTGTGCGGCCAGCTTTGGGGGTTACCCCTGTGCCCCCCAGGTCCCTACCCCACCCTCCTTCTGGTGTTTGAGGGTCCTATGGTCTCTGTAATTTTTTTATTCTTTCCTAGTTGGTTAAAAAAAAGAGAGACCATTTAAAAGGAGTAGTGTTTTGCAATATCTTTCACACTGCAATTATTGTCCCTGGAAATTGTGAGTATATATTCTTTTTATATTGTGTGCAGGTGTTCGGTATGTGGGTTCTGTGAGTACGGTGTGTGTTTATCGTGTGCGTTTTTTACTTACACGGCTTATGGCCACAGAGGGTGTTAAGTGGTGTTTGCCCTATAGAAAGCGGCATTCACCATTTGGTCTCTTCTTGGACGACGCCCTCGTGTAATCCAATATGGCGGCAGGGGCAGTGTGGTTTCCCGCACACCTGAGATGGTTTCGATTGTTCCAACTTCGGCGGGCCTCGTGGCTTTGGGTTCGTCAGATCATGGACAGGAGTTAAGAGCAGATACGGATGCTAACGGATCCGGCGCTTCTACACTCTGGTTCTCCGGCAATGCTGTTTTCCCCAGAGTTTGTGTTATTGATGCATCAGATTTTTCTTATGTGCAGATCCACTGCGGTTCCGCACCAGCTATCAGGGACAGCTGTGGTCAGGGCTCAGAGTGCTCAAAGATGCAGGATGGAAACTGCAGCGGCGGTAGACCCTGCTGTGAGCCCTGATAGGTATTCTCCTCTCACAAGCTCCGTGGTGGATGGGGATTTGCAGGATCTGCATGATTTGGACATAGGGGAGTCTGGCCCTTTGTCTTTTCCATAGAGAGGAGCTGTCCGCGTTTATTCCTAAGGCACTCCAAGGGCTACAGATTTCTCAGGATGTGCCACAGTCGTCTGCGCTGTCTTACCCTCCAAGTCCTTTCTGGTTCATGAAGCCATGAAGGAGCTCTTTGAGGCTCGGTGGACTTTTCCATAGGCGAGATTGCGAGTGGCTTAGGCAATGCGCCAGTTGTACCCACTGGGGCTGGATGAGATTATGATAATAATAATAATAACTTTTTATCCCAGGACAAGCAGGCAGCATATTCTTAACGTATGGGTGACGTCACCGACGGAGCCCCGGTACGGACTTTTTAACTAGAAAGTTCTAGTCGGCCGCACCGCACATGCGCGAGTGCCTTCCCGCCCGACGGAGGAGTGCGTGGTCCCCAGTTTCTTCGTTTCCGCGGAGCGAAGAAGACGCATGTGTTTTCAACGGCCGTTGAAAAACTATTTTCTGCCTTCCCGCTCGCGTATTTTTTCTTGTTCTTTGATTTTTTTCCTTTCGGATTCCTTTGCTTTTATTTCTAAAAAAAAAAAAAAACTCGTCCCTCCCCTATCAGTGTGCATCCAATCCACTGTCGACACTTTTTTGGTGCCTCTTTCAATGGATCAAATATCATAGCCTCACTGTCGCGTGTTCACATTTATTCTGCGTACGAGTTTATCTCATCAGTGCAGAGACCTTTTTGGTAAGTCCATTTTACTCTCCCTTTTTTACTTTCCTGAGTGCTATGGTTTATTCTTTGGTTTTAATAGAAGCTCATTTGAACAATAATTTAGATCTTTCCCAAGTTTCATTTTTCATCTACCTGGTCGGCTTGTCTTTGAGCTACTATCGGCTTATGTTTTCAAGATACACTCTGTATTATCAGCTGTTCATTTCCCATACGTTTACTTTTGCCCTGTTTAGGTCTATATAGTCTAGGCATACTCTTTGTAACCAGCCATCATTTTAAGTATGTATATACCCTATTTTAGGGGGGGGGGGCTAAGTTCTTTTAGCATCTTATTTCATTAATTCTGAGTTCGGTGTTACAATATGTTGTTCTTGGTTTTTAGTTTACACATTATTTATTCTTTTCTATGACATGTTCGCATCACAATTTTACTCAAAGGTATAAATAGGTATCCATATTTCCATTCATGTTTCATCACGGTGCTCTGGTTTTGGCTCCAGTATTTGTCACTTCCATCCACCAGGTCTGGCTATTCGTTACCGCCTCATATTTTAAAGACTCACTCGTTATAATTAGCGATGATCCACACGTCTCTTCATAATGGACATGTCTGATTTTAGCATTTGGATCTTAGTACTATGGGTTTGGTCTTTTCTGGTTTCCTTTCTATAGTCTGCTTTTCGTCTGGAGTCTTATGAGTTTAGAATTACATTTTATGACATATTTTTGTGGTTATAATTGTATGACATGTCTAAATCGGTCAAGTTATCCATTCTTTTTATTATTTTTTGTCCCCTCATACAGTGGCAGACCGCCCCGGGTGCCAGCCCTCGGGGAGTACACAGCCAGCTAGATCCAGAAACTTCCAAACTGCTCTAAATGGCACCTGCACCTTCCGCGGCTGCCATACTTATTCCAAAGCAGAGTCGGCAGCCGCACTGAAGTGCAGGAAGGTCCCGTGATAACTACATTTGCCGTCTCTGCCTCTGGAAGACGTAAGTGACGTCGGAAGGGGTGGACTGGCATCTGCAGTCATTGCGGAACCTTGCCGCAACTCCCTGCGTCTGCCGGCCCACCTCCTCCAACGTTGCTTACATCTTCCAGAGGCAGAGGCAACAGAAGCAGTCATCATGGGACCTTGCTGGTTTGGAGGGAGAGAGGAGCATAGAAGGGTGTTGGAGGGAGAAAAAGGGGGTCAGGGTGATATGGAAGGGTGGTGGAGGGAAAGAAAGGGGGCAGATGCTGATGGAATTGGTGTGCAGGGAAAGGAGAGAGAGACATAAGGGGGAAGGATACTGGATGGAATTGGGTTGGAGGGAAAGAAAGGGGGCAGATGCTGATGGAAGTGGGGGGAAGGGGGAGGAGATAGTGAAATACCAGACCATGGGGGTGTGGGAGAGGGAAGGGAAAAAGAGGAGAGAGATGCCAGACCATTGGAGGAGGGAAGGGAAGAAGATGGATGCCAGAATAATAGGGGTGAAGGGAGAGATGGAAGGGGAATACAAGGAGAGAAGATGCCATATAGAAGGGGCAGAGAGAGGGTAGACAGTGGATGAAAGGAAGAGAATGACAAGACTATGAGGAAAGCAGAAACCAGAGAAGACAATGTAGAAAAAAAAATTGCTGTTTCTGTGGTGTTGCATTGTATGCAGAGTCCAGCTTCTTGGTGGTTCAATTTAACCTTTGTCTACGTTTTCCTATTTTATCCCCCCTTTTACAAAACTGTAGAGGGTTTTTTTTAGCACCGGCCATGGTGGTAATTGCTCAGAATTCTATGAGAGTCTGAGCTGTTACCACCATGGCTAAAAACCACATTACAATTTTGTAAAAGGGAGAGGGGTTAGTTTGTGATTACATATTCCATACTAGGCGAAGGTGTTTTCTGTGTTCTGTGTGTTAGAAAGACATGGTTTTCAGTTAGGATTGACTGTGTAGGATTGATCTGTACTAGTCTGGCTTGTTTAGTTTTTCAATGGGTGTATTGATGTACTGCTCACTGCAGTATGTAAGATGCTGCCTTTTCCTAGGTACACTCTTGTGTGATGTGTGGATTGTTACTAAAAATCATGTTTTTCATACAAATGAGGGGTGTCAAAAAACGATGGGCCTCGGGTGTCGCATATGCTAGGTACGCCACTGCCTTCATAGTTTATATCTAATCCACAAGCCTGCTTTTAGGACCTACAGGGTATGTATCCCTCTGATTCATGACAATTTCACGTCTCATGTTATCTTATCCATTCTTTTTATTATACAACTGCCCAGATAAGGAGCATTCTTTGACGTGATTGGACCTTGAAAACTAACGGCAACAGTGTTATTCCTAGAAATTTTTTTCAGCCATGAAAAACATTTGCTGCATTTAGTGTGCCACAAAATACATTTGCTCCGTTTAGTGTGCTGGAGTTAAAAAAAGTTTGAGAGACGCTGCTCTATACCATTTGAAAGAGGGCAAATATCTAATTATTCACTTCTAGAATTAGATACTTCTTAAATTTAATTAAAAAATTATCGTTTTCTAGGGGAGTGGCTTTCGGATCGCCAGGATTTTACTCCAAAAGTTTATGAGAAAGAACTTTTTGCACCTTGGCATATTCTATCTTTGGTGCATACGCCCCGTTCTGCCTTGCCAGTGGCTCTTCGGGGGAGTTTGTTGTTGCATTCACTACGTGTGGTTTGGTCTTATGTGTTGGACTCCTGGAATGGTACTCCCTCAATTACTAGATACTTACCTATTCCGGGGAATCTGCATTTCAGCCCCGGCATGGAGACTGCTAGTTTTCGTAAGTTGGCATCCCGGGGATTCACGTTGCTTACCCATGTTCTCCAGGCGGATGGTTCTTTAATGTCCTGGGATGCTCTGGTCCGGTCGGGTGTTTTTTCTGTGGGTGACTTTCTTGCGTATCGGCAGCTTCATCATTATGTTCGATCACTCCCCCGAACCGCTCTGGCTTTTCCTATTGAGGACAGATTTGCGGCGCTGCTGGATCCCTACTTGGAAGATGGGTTCACAGTTTCTGGTCTTTATAAGGACTTCCATCGTTTATTGGGTCCGGCTGACCGCGCTGTTCTGCACGCCCGTTGGTGCCAGGATCTGGGGATAGCACGGGAAGCTTTAGATCTCCCTTCCTTGATTGCAAGAATCCCGGGAGTCTCCGTTAATGCAGATCTACGGGAGTGTCAGTTTAGGGTTCTTCATCGGGGCTATTTTACGAAAAGTCAGTTATATTATTCGGGTTACGCGGACTCTCCTTTATGCCCTAAGTGTCTACAACAACCCCATTCGTTTATCCATGCCTTTTGGTCTTGTGTGAAAATCAAACGTTTTTGGCGGCAGGTTGTAACTTATGTGGAAAGCGTCCTAGGCCATGCTTTACCTTTCTCTGCCGCTGGTCTCTTGCTAGATAAGTATGAGGCCTTCCGCTTGTCTGCTTCGGGTCAGCGGCAGTTTATGAGACGGGTGGGGGTAGTAGGGAAGAAGGTTATACTATCAGTTTGGATTGGGGACTCTTCTCCATCCTTTTGGGACTGGAGGAATCGTTTGCATGCTCTGCTGCTGCTGGAGTGTAAAGATGCGTCTTACAGCTTACGACGGAAGCGACTCTTTCTTCGGATCTGGGATTCTTACCTTTTTTCATTATCACCACGGGCTAGAAGTGACATTCTAAATTCCTTGTGACTTTTTCTGAGACCTGGGCTTGATTTCCATCTTTGAGGGGCGCCAGGTATACTTTTCTTTCTCTTTCTTTCCTCTTTTTCTTCTCTTTTTCTTCTCTCTTTCAGTGTTGGGGCTACTTCTTGTATTGGGCAGTGGGCTATCTGAGTCCAAGCCTACTGCATTATATTTTTTTCCGCTTCAGACTCAGGGGTTTGGGGAGGGGGGGTGGGGTGGGTGGGATTGTTGGATCTACTATTTTGTTTATGCTGTTTCTTCTGTTCTTGTGGTTCTGACATATTAGTCTGTTATGTGTTATTTGATAATAAAAATTGATTCAACATAATAAAAAAATTATGGAGCAAGTGTCAAACCTTAAGAAAGGCAGTCATATTGAGCATTGGAAAATAACTAATAATAATTAACTAATACAAATAGTATTTAGGGCTCCTTTTACTAAGCTATGATAGCGGTTTTACCACACGCTTAGCTCGCGCAGAATTACCGCATGTGCTAGATGCTAATGCCAGCTTTGAGCTGGTGTTAGTTCTAGCCGTGTAGCGCGGCAATTCTGCACACGCTAAAAAGCTATTGCAGCTTAGTAAAAGGAACCCTTAATTTTCCCCACCACCAAATTTCCCCGTCCCGCCCCACCCGGCTACTTTTTCATGCCACCCAGCTGGAAAATATTTCTGGGGAGAACACTGCTATCTAACAAGGTCCAGGATGGAAAAGACCATTGCTATTGTATAGGGATCAAAGCGTATCATTAAGAGCTCCAGGACTATTAGTACAGGTTACACTCAGGTAGGTGGCTTATTTGTTCCATAGTTAAATAGTTAATGATTATTTTGTGTTAAATGTTTTGATATGAGCACAAAAGACTTGTTTCTCAGGGACTGTGCCTGTACCCCTCCCCATTATATTTCTACTCTACGGCTGACCATCTGCTTTGATATAAATTGAGGACTTGCAAGACAGCCCAGAGTAAAGGGAGGCAAAGTGGAAAAATGTAAATGAGGCTCTCTCCACAGGATCTCACAACCAGGGATTGACCACTCAGGTGTTCAAGAATGATGTGTCTATTTACTAGAAATAAGATTATCGAAGAAAGTACCTAATTTTCCCATGTGGTACATTAAATTCTGGTACTGGTGCTCATGTGTAACCAAGAAGTAATCATGAGTACTGTAGGAATGAATCTAGAACATTTTACTACTATTGTGGGACCAGAATATGTTACTATAAGAACCTTGTCAGATAAGAGATCCAGACTGAATTATAGTATCCATGTGCTATCCTGCCATCAGGGCATTATTTGCACCAATATGTATTTTTCTTATACAACAACATTTTTCCAATTTTTTTTTTCTTTTTGTAGTAAAGCAGAAAATACTGCTTCAAATTTACTAGAAAGAGGTGAAAAAACAGGTAAGAGCCAGTTTATTTGTTCTCACTAGAATTAAATTCAGTGTTTTGGGTTTGGTTTTTTTTGGTAGACCTGCTACTGTGCTTGTGAAATTCAGTAATTTGTATTAGATTTTTTTTACCATGAGCTGTAAAGCTTATTTATTTTTGGATAGGGTAGTAAAGCTAATTTATTTTTGGATAGGGTAGTTTTACAATTGGTTTTGAATTAGGTGATATATCCAGAATAAGTTTACAGGATCCCCTTTTTCTTGAGAAGATTTGTACATAATTTCTGCCTCTGTTCTTAGAATTTTGAGTTCTAAGTTCATGCTTTTTAATTCATTTTATCTTTCTAAAACTCCCTAGAGAATGAATTTTAGAAACAAGCAACAATAACATGTTTTGGCAACAAGCATAAGTATCTGTCTTCATGGTCTTGGAGTTGCATCACATGTTGGGAATGCATTGGAATTGAGTGTATCTCGATGACCTTTGAAGTTGAGCATTGATAGAGGCAGGATTGATTATCATCTGATTCCCATCCAAAGAAGAGGAAGGATTCATCCTAATGTTCAGTGCCGAAGGAGCATGATGTCAGTTGCCCAGTGAAGGCTGGGTCACTTCAACATCGTCCCTCATTGAGACACGGCACCAAGAGCATGGAGGCACCAATGTCACTGGTATCCTCTAAGCACCCTCAACAGGAATACTGTTATTCTTCATGACGTTGGAAAGAGTACAGTAGCCTCCATGGACCTGAGAAACTGGTTCCATTACACCCCAAGTAACTCATAAGTCCAGTCCTACTCTGATACATGCTCCTTTGTCAATAACAGCCTATGAGTAGCAGCTCATACAGAAATTTGAGGCGAGAATGGGGCACTTTGCTTAATGTGATGCTGTGGCTTCAACATCATCTGTGTTGAGAGCAGGAGTAGTCCAGCCAGTCCTCAAGACCTATTCACTCCGTGCAGAAGACACTTGGACACTGAGGCCTTGAAGGGAACATAGAGTTGATTGTTTATGGTTTAAATTTATTTGATATACTGCCCTTCCTTAAGCAATTGCAGAGCAGTTAACAAAGTAGTAATAAAACAGATTAAAAACATGCTGGTTTTGATTTCCAGTGCATCATGGAAGGGAAGCTTCCCCCAAACTTTAGAAATCCTCGATGTCTCACTGCTCTTGTCTAAAGCTGGAATCAGTAGTGCAAGACAGTCAGAGACTCAGACATCTATCTGTACAAACCTGACTGACTGCTCCTGGGATTCTGAGGAAGAACCAGAAGCCTTCTCAGAGGAGGGGGTCCCCAAGCCTGACTTCTTATCCCACTCCACCGCCCTGGAGGCTGTCAACTTCACCTGAAGAGTGTTCATTACTTTTTGAGAGATGACTCAGGACATCTCATTTAAGTTAGAGAGAGAAGGAGCCCAGGGCACAAGCATTTGATATCCTTCAATTCTTTAACTAATCCAAGGATGCTTTGATAGTTCCTGTTCATAGAATCCTAAATCAAGATGTGATGAGAATGTGGAATACCATTTTTCTTTCTCTCTTCTCCCCTCTCCCGTTTATTAATAAGAAAGTCGACTCTGCATACAGAGTCCAAAGTGGTCATATCAGTTCTCAAAGGAGCCAAGAGCTCCAAGATTTGTTCCTTGGTTCCTCCTGTGAGAGAATCCTAGGACACTGGAGTCTTTTGGGGGGGGAAAAGTTTTTAGAAGGCTATTTGCACGTCCCAATAGCATCTTACTAGTTCATTATGGGCATGCACTTGTGGAACGTAATGCATGGTATAGCAAAGTTTGCTGATCTTCCTAAGAAGTCTGAAGAACTTTGTAAGCTAGTAGCCAAAGGGAGAGCTGTGATGTTTTTGCTATATCAGTGAGAGCTGCTGCCTTGAATATTAGTACCTGCAGATTCACCTGGCTGAGATCCTCGGATTTAAGATTTTATGTGCAAGGCAACCTTGATGTGCCATGCCATGGAGAGAATGTCTCTAGAGTGATGATAAAGGATATTGCTTGCTATGCTCATTAAGCAAGTATAGTGACACCCTTTGATCCCTCTCCAGGTCCATTTCTAACCTGGCCGCCCCTTCTTGGAGATTTCAGTAATGTAATGTAGTGTACAGCACTGCACTGCATGTGTCTGGCAGCGTGATAGAAATGATAGTGGTAGTAGGGCATCGGAGTACCTATTCTCAAAGGGTGAAGGCATCTTCCACCCACCTGCTTCTCTCAATCTAGAAAGGGATTTTGCTCTTGCATCAGACAGCCAAGGGCCCAGAAACCCAGGCTGCTTTGCAGCTAAAATAGAAGAACTAGCTAAAAGTCCCAGTATCCATTCAGATGGCCCCTTGTAATCTCAGCCCAGTGGATTCTCAAAATAGTCTGGATCCATTACTGTCTGCAGTTATTGAACACTGCTTCAAATTGTCCCTGAAGAGCATCAAGGTTAAGCTCTCAGCATTAGGAAATACAAAGAAGCACACTTTCCTTTTGCAGGCTGATTGAGCCCAATTCGCTAGGGGAAAGAAGGCAGAGTTCAAGCATTTCCTTAGTACAAAATAGGATGCCATCTTATTCTAGACCTAAGGGCCCCAAGCAAACATCCAACCAAGCAAAAGTTCAGGATAGTTTCCCTAGGCTCCCTTTTTTCTCCTTGACTGTGTTCTCTGGATTTAAAGAATTTGATTACCCACATGCAAATATATTCGGGCAACAGGAAGGTATATATGATTTGTCATAGGGGAACACCAGTATTCAATAGCCTTTTGACAACTTCTCTTGTGTTTACTAAATGCCTAGTAGTTGTGGCAGCATATCTATGTAAACTGGGAGTGCATGTGTTTCCTATTTGGTTGAATAGCTAGTCACTCACATCTTGGGAAGTAGTAGAAAGAGCAGTGCAGACTAGATGGGCCATTTGGCCAATCACGTTTCTATCATTGAGGTCAGTGTCTCTCAAACTGTTTGCCACAGCACAGTGGTGAGCCCTGAAGAGATTCTGGGTGTGCCACAAGAGATTTCAGAATTTTACTTTTATTTTTAAAAATTATTACATTACATTACTTTACATTACAGATTTCTATTCCGCCATTACCTTTCGGTTCAAAGCAGATTACAAAAAGAGTTATGGAAGAAGGGTTACAAAAAGAGTTATGGAAGAAGGGTTAGATCAGAGAAGGTTTCCTAGAGAGGGAAAAGTAGGATCTGGGGTTAGGGAGGGGATGGTAAGAGGGGGGTTAAGCTTATCTCTCAAAGTATAAACTAGAATAGATGTCATGTAAGTCATGTACGCAAGAGTCTGTCAATGTTATGAGCATCTGTGTGCATAAGGATACAACCGCCCAGACAAGTATCATTCTTTGACATAATTGGTCCTTGAAAACTAACAGCAAGTAATTTTAGTTTTAGTTTTTATGAAGTAATTATCCTAACTTGAGCAACAAAGCAATCAGGCTTTGTTACCATTTATATCTTCTTATCTTTGCAAACTTGGATTTTCAGCTCTAACAAATTAAATTGAAGGAAAAAAAAAAGAGAATGACTGCAGATGGTGAATGATGAATGCATTTTGCTTGTTGACTATCGAGTTGTGTTTTTGAGTTAATTTGCACACAAAAACAAGCACATCCATTGCATTGATTAGCAATTTTATGCTATCTACTTTAGTTTCACCATTGTTACCCATACATAGCTTAAAGAACTTTAAATAAATAACTCTCAATTTTAATTTTTTGTTGGTTTTGCAATTTTATAATGTCAATTATAATGTGCTACAAAAAATATTTGCTCCGTTTAGGGTGCCAGAGCTAAAAAAGTTTGAGACACACTGATTTAGGTATTGGAGATTCTTGGGTTCATCATAAACTATCCCAAGTCACATTTAAGCCCAGCACAGCAACTGGAGTTCATAGGAGCCTTGCTAGACATGACTTGGCAACTGCTTTTCTCTCCCAAATGAGAATTCGCAACTTGATTTCCATTGTAGAAGAAATTCAGGATCTTCAGCTGTATATTGGTTAAAATTTTTGATCACATGATTAATTGCATAAAGAAACCCCTTACATTTCATTTTGTACAGTGCACTATATAGATGTAAATTCTCAAATCTGAAATGTTTAATTACTAAATTAAAAATAACATCATTTGTCTTTGTCATCGAAAACTGGACAAACTGCTATTTTTTAAAATCTGTCCGGTCACCCAGATAGTCCTCCAAAAAGAGGACCTGTCTGGGTTTTCCCAGATGTCTGGTAACCTTAAATCAAATTAACAACCTCAGGGTGCTGAGGTATCTGCTGTAACCACTAGGCCACTCCTCCAGGAAGCTGTACATTGGGCACACTTGAAATTTTCAACATAAAAATGATCTTAAACCTAAGGCAGAGTCAACCCTTCAGTGGCTACAGCAGGAAAAAGTAAAGGTTTTGTAGTGACCATCACAGTCTCTTGACCTATCAAGCCACTTTGGGGAAAATCAAAACAATACAGTTCATGCTAGACAACCAAAGAATTTACAAAATTTAGAGGCGTTTTTTTACCACATGAGAAAATAAAGGGCCTCAATCACAACTATCAAAAAAGACTGCAAAGGGAGCAATACACAGTATTAAGAACTAAGGTATGCAGACTTTTTTTGAACAGGACCATTGTATTATTTACTTTGTTGCTATGGTTTGTTTAATGATTGTGCTTAGGGGGAGGGTTCTTAGAGTGGGCAGACTTTGCCATTTAGACCCTGAATTTCACAAATTTCCATATTTTTCTGATCTCCAGTAGGAGGCGCTCTATCTGTACAACTGATTCTGGCCCCTGTATCAATTAAAGTTAATTTATCCTGACCCTCTATAGTAGTATTAACATTGGGGCGGCCGCAAGTGTCCAAAATCAAAGATGCCACATACCTCAAGCTGAATTCTGAGTCTGACTTCTTTCCCTCATCCTGATCTCCAAAAGTGAGTCCACAGGTAAGTGAAAGGAGTCTGGCTGGGCTGTGAAGGCCTGAGTCACCTTGGCATTCGGACACAGAGAGTCAGGACATCCCTATGGACTAGCACTGTTGTTCCTAGCTGTCAAATCACTTTTTACCCTGTCCCTGTGACGATCCTGTTGCCATTTCATTTTCTCTTTTTCTAATGCTTCTGTCTGTGCTCTGAGCTCATGGAAAGGAATGTAAGTGGAGGAATTTCTGTAACTACCTCTGACATGCCCTTTATTTCCTGTGTATGGTGTTTTATCCCAGGACAAGCAGGCAGGTATTCTCACTAGTGGGTGATGTCATCCGACAGAGCCCCGATACGGACATCTTGCAAGCATGTCTTGCTTGAAGAAACTCAGAAGTTTCGAGATGCCCGCACCGCGCATGCGCCAGTGCCTTCCCGCCCGATGTACCGGGCGTGTCTCCTCAGTTCTTGTCTTTCCGCGGAGCTGAGAAGTTTCTCTTCATTCTGCGCTGACTGAATTTCAGTAAATTTGCCTTCTTTCTACCGCGTTTTTTGTTTATTTGATTTATTTCAATTTTACTTTCTATTTTCTAAAAAAAAAAAAAAAAAAGTTAAAATTATTTCTTCCGGCGGTTCGGCTGGGCCGGCCTCGTGGCTTAGGCCTAGCGCCTTCAACCTTGCGGCGCAGATTTTCCGGCCTATGTCCCGGCCAATCACCGGTTTTAAAAAGTGCAGCAAGTGCCAGCGTGCGATTTCGTTGACGGACCCGCATCGACGCTGTCTTCAGTGTCTTGGTCCAGAACACGTTCCGAAATCGTGCCGGCCTTGTTCCACGCTCACTGCGCGCTCGTTCAAACAGCGCTGCTTGCTTTGGGAGTCGATGTTTAAGATGGAGTCTGCCAAAGAGCCGTCTGCTTCAACTTCTGCTGATGTTTCGCCGCTCCGTTCGAAACCTGCATCGACCACTCCTGCATCTGGCATTGTGAAGCCAGCATCGTTCACTCCGACTTCTGCCTCAAGTTAGACATCGGTGCCTGTCCCCGTCTCCTCGGCTCAGGTACCGCCTTCCACTGTCCCTCCGGTGGTCATCAAAGTGCCTAAAGCTAGCAAGCAGAAGCACTTGGCCACAAAGGAGCGCGAAGACCGTGCTGGAGGACCCCCTTTCGGTGCGGATCCCTCCATATCGGCTTCGCTGCGATCCCTGCTGGAAGCTCAATTTGTCGAGCTTATGCAGTCTATGGGACCCCGGCTTATCGCCTCCATCCAGGGTGACCTCCCGGTCCCGGTCCCGGGGGGCGGACCGCCCCCTCCCCCTCCTCCTCGTCGTTCGATCTCTCTGCTCGACGAGGAGGATCGGCGGAGGGCGGCGGAAGCCTCAAGTCTCAAGGCATTTAGTGATATGCCACCTTTGGAGCCCATCACGCTTCCTCGACAGCGGAGTACTGTGTCAGCCCCTGATAGTCGGAGTCCTGGGCATACTGCATCACAGGAAGAGTTCTTCCGCACTCCATACCAGACCTGGGTGGCACTGCGTGAGTCCGCATCCTTACCACCGCTGCGATCCACTGCATCTAGTCCCATCCATTCCTTGGAAGCTTCGGGGGATCGTGCGATGCATAGAAGATCTCGTTCCCCATCCCGTCACCGGGAGGGGCATCAATCTCGACACTCTTCTCGACACTCCTCACGTCATTCGGAGGTGTCCCCGCAAAAGAAGATACAGCGTATGGGATACTCCTCGTCGGATTTATCCCCGCCTGAGAGACCGGAGTATGAGGAACCATCTACCTCCTATTCTCCTTGCCGCTCCCAGCTCTCTCTGGACCCGGAGGCTTCCACTTCTTCTAGTCCGTCTCGCCGGCCGGCGCTGGCGGACCAACTGTCCTTTTCCTCCTTCCTCCGGCAGATGGCGGATGACTTGGATGTGACTTTGGACACTGGTTCTCGATATTCTAAGGAGTATCTGGACACCATGCATTTGCCTCACCCTCCGGTGGAGACGCTCCGGCTTCCTCTGCATAAACTGCTTGATCAGACTTTCATGCGTTGTTTTGAGACACCGTATTCTATCCCTGCAGTTCCCAGTAAGTTGGATGCTCGATACCGCATCGTCCACCACAAAGGATTTGAGGGGGCACAGCTGTCTCATCAGTCCCTTCTGGTCGAGTCCTCCCTCAAACGATCTCATCCCTCCCAGGTTTACGCCTCAGTACCACCGGGCCGTGAAGGGAGGACGATGGACAAGTTTGGTAGACGTATCTACCAGAACTCGATGATGGCGACTCGAGTGCTCAATTACAATTTCTTCTTCTCTTCATATTTGGACTTCTTCTTGCCGGTGCTCCGCAAGTTCATCCCTTTTATCGATGCTCAGGCTCGATTCGAGTTTGAAGAGGTGGTGGCGACCCTTTCCCAGTTACGCCTGCAGCTGATGCAATCCTCCTACGATGCCTTCGAGCTCTCGGCACGTGCTGCGGCCTGTTCGGTCGCCATGCGTCGCCTGGCATGGCTTCGTACGATTGATATGGATCCGAACCTCCAAGACAGACTTGCAAATGTGCCTTGTGCGGGAGCGGATTTGTTCGATGAGTCTATCGAGACTGTTACTAAGAAGCTTTCGGATCATGAGAAGTCCTTCCAATCTATTCTACGGCCTAAGCCCAAGCCTCAACAGTCTCGTCCCTCTAGGCCGCCTCTGATTTACCAGCGGCGTTATCAACCGAGGCAGACTCCTCCTGCGAGGCAACCTGCGAAGAGGCAGCCTCCCCAGAAACCTCAGCAGAAGCCTCAGATGCCGGCTGCACCCAAGGCTACTCAGCCTTTTTGACTCTCTTCCAGGGAGCATAACCGACCTCGTTCTGTCTCCCCCCGTTTTTCCCATTGGGGGTCATCTCCATCATTTTTGTCATCGATGGGAGACAATCACCACGGACCTTTGGGTCCTTACCATCGTAAGAGAAGGATACTCTCTTCATTTCCAACAGGTCCCCCCGGACCACCCGCCAAGAGAGTATCCTTCAAACTTGACGCAGACCGCTCTTCTCCTCCAGGAGGCTCAGGCTCTGCTTCGGCTTCGGGCCGTCGAGCCGGTTCCATTAGATCAGCAAAACCGGAGGTTTTACTCCCGGTACTTCCTGGTCCCGAAGAAGACGGGCGATCTGCGTCCCATTTTGGACCTTCGCGTCCTCAACAAGTTTTTAGTCAAGGAGCGGTTCCGTATGCTGACCCTTGCTTCTCTCTATCCCCTCCTCGAGCAGAACGATTGGTTATGCTCTCTGGACCTCAAAGAGGCCTACACTCACATCCCTATTCATCCGGCCTCCCGCAAGTTCCTCAGATTTCGGGTGGGACATCTACATCTGCAGTATCGAGTGCTTCCATTCGGCCTCTCCTCGTCTCCCAGAGTCTTCACGAAGTGTCTGGTGGTGGTGGCCGCTGCACTCCGGAACATGGGTCTTCAGATGTTTCCATACCTCGACGACTGGCTCATCAAGGCACCGTCGGCTCCAGGGGTCATTTCGGCGACCTTGACTACAATTTGTTTCCTGCAGAGCTTGGGCTTCGAGATCAACTTTCCCAAGTCACATCTTCAGCCCACCCAGTCTCTCCCCTTTATCGGGGCGGTCCTGGATACCATTCAACTTCGAGCATTCCTTCCTCCTCCACGCATGGATGCTCTCCTCCTACTCTGCCAGTCGGTGTCTTCTCGCCAATCCATCTCAGCGAGACACATGATGGTCCTCTTGGGCAACATGGCGTCTACAGTTCATGTGACGCCTTTTGCCAGACTACATCTCAGAATTCCTCAATGGACCCTGGCTTCTCAGTGGACTCAGGTATCCGACCCGTTGTCCCGTCACATTGCAGTCACTCCTGCTCTACGGCAGTCTCTTCTCTGGTGGATGACCTCTTCGAATCTATCCAGAGGTTTGCTGTTTCACTCTCCTCCCCACCAGAAAGTTCTCACGACCGATTCTTCGAACTATGCATGGGGGGCTCATCTGGATGGTCTTCGCACTCAGGGGTTCTGGACCAGTGCGGAACGACTCCATCAAATCAATCTTCTGGAGCTCAGAGCCATCTTCAATGCTCTCCAAGCTTTTCAACATCTGCTTCACGACATGGTGGTCCTTATTCGCACAGACAATCAGGTCGCCATGTATTATGTCAACAAACAAGGGGGCACGGGCTCGGCCCCTCTTTGTCAGGAAGCTCTTCGGGTCTGGGATTGGGCTGTTCGCCACAACGCCTTCCTCAAAGCTGTCTACATTCAGGGGAAAGACAACGTCTTGGCAGACAAATTGAGTCGTCTTCTCCAGCCTCACGAATGGACGCTCCACTCCGACCCCCTTCATCAGATCTTTGCTCAGTGGGGAACGCCTCAGATAGACCTCTTTGCAGCCCCCCACAACTTCAAACTGCCTCAGTTTTGCTCCAGGATCTACACTCCTCATCGCCTCGAGGCAGACGCCTTTCTACTGGATTGGGGGAATCGCTTTCTATATGCGTTTCCTCCATTTCCTCTCATTCAAAAGACTCTGGTCAAGTTGAGATCGGATCATGCCACCATGATTCTGATTGCTCCTCGGTGGCCCAGACAACCTTGGTACTCCCTTCTACTTCAACTCAGCAGCAGGGAGCCAGTTCTTCTTCCAATGTTTCCGTCACTACTTACTCAACATCAAGGTTCTCTTCTTCATCCCAACCTGCAGTCCCTCCACCTGACAGCTTGGTTCCTTTCAACATAACTCCTCACCAGTTTTCTCAAGCAGTGAGGGAGGTCTTGGAGGCTTCCAGGAAGCCTGCTACTCGACAATGCTATTCCCAAAAATGGACTAGATTCTCTTCCTGGTGTATTTCCAATTCCACGGAACCTCAGTGAGCTTCCCTATCTTCTGTATTGGACTATCTTCTACACCTGTCTCAGTCTGGTCTCAAGTCTACCTCTATACGGGTCCACCTGAATGCTATTGCGGCTTTCCATCAGCCTCTACAGGGGAAACCTTTGTCTGCTCATCCTGTGGTTTCCAAATTTATGAAAGGACTTTTTCATGTCAACCCTCCTATCAAACCTCCTCCTGTGGTTTGGGATCTCAATGTTGTCCTATCTCATCTTATGAAGCCTCCGTTTGAACCTCTCAACAAGGCTCCACTTAAGTATCTCACCTGGAAGGTGGTTTTTCTGGTGGCCCTCACGTCAGCCCGCCGGGTCAGTGAGCTTCAGGCCCTAGTGGCGGATCCACCGTTCACTGTATTCCATCATGACAAGGTGGTTCTTCGTACTCATCCAAAATTCTTACCTAAAGTGGTCTCTGAATTTCACATCAACCAATCCATCGTGCTTCCAGTGTTCTTTCCAAAGCCTCATTCTCACCCTGGGGAACCTGCTTTACACACTCTGGACTGTAAACGTGCTTTAGCTTTCTACTTGGATCGCACAAAGCCACACAGAACTGCTCCTCAACTTTTCGTCTCCTTTGATCCAAACAAGTTGGGATGACCTGTATCGAAGCGCACCATCTCCAACTGGATGGCGGCTTGTATCTCTTCCTGCTATGCCCAGGCTGGATTATCCCTTCCCTGTAAGGTCACAGCCCATAAGGTCAGAGCAATGGCAGCCTCTGTAGCCTTCCTCAGATCGACACCGATTGAGGAGATTTGTAAGGCTGCCACTTGGTCCTCGGTTCATACATTCACCTCTCATTATTGTCTGGATACTTTCTCCAGACGGGATGGACAGTTTGGCCAAACAGTGTTACAAAATTTGTTCTCTTAAATGCCAACTCTCCCACCATCCCATTGGGGTTAGCTTGGAGGTCACCCACTAGTGAGAATACCTGCCTGCTTGTCCTGGGATAAAGCAATGTTACTTACCGTAACAGTTGTTATCCAGGGACAGCAGGCAGCTATTCTCACGTCCCACCCACCTCCCCTGGGTTGGCTTCTCTGCTAGCTACCTGAACTGAGGAGACACGCCAGGACCATCGGGCGGGAAGGCACTGGTGCATGTGCGGTGCGGGCATCTCGAAACTTCTGAGTTTCTTCAAGCAAAATATGCTTGTGAGACGTCCGTATCAGGGCTCTGTCGGATGACATCACCCACTAGTGAGAATAGCTGCCTGCTGTCCCTGGATAACAACTGTTACGGTAAGTAACATTGCTTAATTGTTTGCCCATAAAAGAGAACCTTTTTCTTAGCAAAATAAGCCTTTGAAATCTATTTACTTATTTAAAACATTTCTTCACCGTGTAAAGCATAAGCGGCTTACAGCATAAACATACACAGTCATGTACACACACAGAATCAATAAAACACTTTTTTACCCAATCCTCCCAACTCTTCTAACTGTTGCTAAAACTTGCACATAGCTAATAAAACTTAGATAAAGCAGATTATTAAAATCTAAAACTTCGCTACCTAGTAAAAAGTTTTCACATACAAATATGTTTATTTGCTTCCTAAAGGACCTCTTAGTATAGCCTCAAATATCCCGATAAAGCATTCCATTTCAGAAGACCAGCCACAGAAATGGCTGTTTGAATCTTTTTGTAGTGAGTTTCACCTAGCACCTCTATTGATAACCTCATGACAGACTCTGACCTTAACATTCGAGAAGGTATGTATTGTTTCAATGCTTGTGTTTCAGTATCATGGTGTTATCCCAAAGATTGCTTGATGAACAATCATCAAAATTTTATAATCAGTTCTACATTGGATTTGCAGCCAATGGAGAACATAAGAAGTTGCCTCCACTTGGTCAGACCAGAGGTCCATCCTGCCCAGCGGTCTGCTCCCGCGGCGGCCCATCAGGTCCGCGACCTGTGAAGTGGTTACTGACCACTTCTATAACCTACCTCAAGTTCTATCTGTACCCCTCTATCCCCTTATCCTCCAGGAACCTATCCAAACCTTCCTTGAACCCCTGTACAGAGTTCTGGCTTATCACCTCCTCCGGAAGCTTGTTCCATGTGTCCACCACCCTCTGGGTAAAAAAGAACTTCCTAGCATTTGTTCTAAACCTGTCCCCTTTCAATTTCTCCGAGTGACCCCTAGTGCTTGTGGTTTCCCACAGTTTGAAGAATCTGTTCTTATTCACTTTCTCTATGCCCTTTTAGGATTTTGAAGGTTTCTATCATGTCCCCTCTAAGTCTCCTCTTCTCCAGAGAGAACAGCCTCAGCGTTTTTAACCTGTCAGCGTATGAGAAATTTTCCATACCTTTTATCAGTTTAGTCGCCCTCCTCTGCACTCCCTCGAGTACCGCCATATCCTTTTTGAGGTACGGCGACCAGTATTGAACACAGTACTCCAGGTGCGGGCGCACCATTGCGCGATACAGCGGCATGATGACTTCCTTCGTCCTGGTTGTGATACCCTTTTTGATGATGCCCAGCATTCTGTTTGCTTTCTTTGAGGCTGTCGCACACTGCGCCGATGGTTTCAGTGATGTGTCAACCATCACCCCCAGATCCCTTTCAAGGTTACTCACCCCTAGCCGTGTTCCCCCCATTTTGTAGCTGAACATCGGGTTCTTTTTCCCTACATGCATGACTTTGCATTTCTCTACGTTAAAACTCATTTGCCACTTATTTGCCCAGTCTACCAGTCTCGTTAGGTCCCTTTGCAGGTTTTCACAGTCTTCCGTGTTCCTAACCCTGCTGCAGAGTTTGGTGTCATCACCAAATTTGATAACCTTTTCAATAATGGCATTATATGCTCATTCCATGTTACCCTCTTAATCATTCTTACCGCTGCATTTTACACAACCTGGAGTGCTTTCATTATTTATTTTTTTTTTTGGAATGCCTATCAGTAAGGAATTACAAAAATCTTTTGTTCTTCTAGCTGAAAAGACCACTAGTAATGTAGCCCTCTTAGAAATAGGTTCTTGCGACTATTCAAGAAATCTGGAAATATCTTGAAGGTTCCAGATAGCTTAGATATCACATGCTTCATCTTCCTGATTCGATACACTAAAGGAATTAGGCAACTACAGTAGTACAAGTTAGTAACAACCACAGAATCATCTGTTATCTGCAAAATATTATTTAAATATATTTTGAATATCTAATGGAGCAAGAAAATGAGTATGAGAGAAACTTAGCAATTTTCCTCATACTCATTTTCCAGAGCTTCAACCTGAAGGTGTGGAACCAAGCTATCTTTCACCCCAGCAGCTGAAGCTGCTTGGCAAGATGCAACTTTTTCTGCCTTATACAAACGTTTCCAAAATGTCAGCTTAGCCCACTTTCTTCTGCAGCTTTGTTAAAGAACTCCTTTAAGAATTATGCTACTACTATGTACTAATAATTTCTATAGCGCTACTAGACACATGCAGCACTGTAGATCAGAACACAGAAGAGACAGTCCCTGCTCAAAAGAATTTACAATCTAGTCAAGACAAACTGGATAAGATACATTGTGCTTAGGTGAGGGAATAATAGACAGATATTGGTGTTTAGAAGGTAGTGCTGCCCAATTCACGATTTGAATCGATTCACCGATTCATTTCGGGTGAATCGGTTCGAATCGATTCAAAAATAAAAAAAATCAGCCTCCCGATTCGGTGACTGACCGCCCCCCTTTCCCCCTAAAGCAGGATCGGCAGCGCTGCCTCTTGCACTCTAGCACTAGCGATCTTATCCAGGCTGCTGAAATTAGGTAAATTGAGGCCAGGGGGAACACGCAGGCCTTCCGGGGGGGGGGGGTGTACAGGCCTTCCAGGGGAACACGCAGGCCTTCCGGGGGGGATGCAGTCCTTCATGGGGGGGGGGTTGTACAGGCCTGTGGTGAGGTGAGTGAGGTGTAGGCCTTCGGGGGGGACAGACCTTCAGGGGGGGACAAACGTTCAAGGGAATGGGCCCTAATGTAGAAGTACATAAAGGGAGGGAAGGAAGGGGGTTCAAAGAGACGTGCATATGCTGGACTTTGGGGGGAAGAAATAATAGGTCTAAAAATAGAGGAGAGGGAGAGAGATGATGGGCAATGGGATTTAGGGAGGGAAGGAACAGAAAGGGAGAGAAGTTGGACACAAGGGATGGTGTGGAGGGGGGATAGAGATACTGGATAAAAGGTAGTTGAGAAAAGAAAGGGAGAGATGGTGGACCCTGGGGTGGTGGGGAAGGAGGGAGAGATGCTGGATGAAAGGGTAGTTGAGAAAAGGTGGATCTGTGGATGGAGATGAAAAAAAGGAAAGATGCCAGACCTCCGGGAGAGGGAAGGGAAACGGAAGGGGAGGACAGAGATGGCAGATGGATGGTTAGCACGGAGAAAGAAGAAAGGAGGAGACCCTGACAAGCAAGTTATCAGAAGACAACCAGAGCCTGGTACCAACAAGATTTGAATAATGACCAGACAACAAAAGGTAAAAAAAAATCATTTTATTTTCTGTTTTGTGATTACAATATGTATCCTGTCAGAGCTGGTGTTAGACCGCAAATGTAAAAGGATTTAACAAAGAGAGGAAAATAATTTTTTCTTTGTTTATACCACAGCGCCAGTGTGGTTAGGAGAAGGCAAAGGCGGTGAAGAGACTATAAAAGGGTGAAGAAGTTATAAAATAAACCCACCAGGATGTTTTTAAAAAACACCCAATTGGGCAGGAAAATCAAATTGAATTGAAAAATCGATTCAATAGGCTGAATCAAATCGAAATTTTTTTTCCTGAATCGGGCAGCACTATTAGAAGGTGAATTGGAGTTTGCAATTGAAGCATCTTCAAAGAAGTGGGCTTTGGGTCTTGATTAGAATGCTGCCAGAGACGGCTCATTGGTAGGCCTCTCTTGAAAATTTACTAGAGCTGAATGCATAAATTTTACTCCAAATTTCACTAAACGTAAATTTAGGAGCATAAGACGTGCATGGTAACAGGTAGGTTTAGATTGGAGAAAAGTTAGGAGCTTGCCACTGATTTTCAGCACTAGGTTCATAAATCTAGGCAAAAGAATGACAGGCCTAAATTTATGAGCATAACTTTTAAGTTCCTAAATTAAGATGGATTTTTGGCTGAAAATGTATGTTCCTAAGTTTGGGTGAAAATAGGGTATTCATTTTGACACTCAAATTTTAGGAGCTAGGCATTTTATGCATATTGACCCCTATAATTATTAGGAGAAAGGGAATTCCACAGTCAATAATGGGAAGGTGTAAGATATAATATGATATAAATAGAATTAAATAAAATCCAATTACCAACCAAAACTGTTATATTGTTTACTCTTTCATGACAAACACCTTACCTAAGGAGACATTAGTTATTTAAATGAGAAGCAACAAGAGCAGCAGAGATTATGCCTTTTACAAAGCTAAGAAACGTTTTGAAGGTACAAGCTAAAAGAAGGGAACTGTATGTGTCTTCACATTTTACATGTGATCATTCTGGCAGCCTTTTCAGGTGACTTAGGACAGTGGCACACTCTGATCACTAGTGCTCATACCTCCACATAAGGTTTCCCTTCCCCTTCTTCCTGTACCCCATCCTGCTGTCCTTCTAGATTAGAGAGCTGCACGGGGACGATGGGAATCCTGTGGGTTCCCCCTGTGGATCCTGTGGGGACACTCCCTAGGGTCTCCGGGATCCCGTGGGGATGCCTCCTAAGGTCGCGGGGATCCTGCGGGGTTCGATTCAACTCGAGCCGCGAGGCTCGTCTACTTTTTCTTACCTGCCCTGCCACAGCACACATAGGCGATCAGAAGTTTTCCCTGATGTCATTGCTGACGTCGGAGGGAGGGCTTAAGCAAAGCCGTCCCTCCGACATCAGCGCTGACATCGGGAAAGACTTCTGGTCGGCTATGTGTGCTGTGGAAGGTCAGGCAGGAAATAGAAGATGAGCATCGTGGCTCGAGCTCCATTTGGCTGAGAAAGTTGCTAAGGTAATTTGCTTGCAGATGAGGGCTGGGAGACAAACGCGGAACACAAAAGGGGGAGGGAGTGCGTTTTTGGATACAAGGCATGAACTTGGGAAAGAGGAAGGGAGAGAAAGAGATGCTGAGGTGGGGGAGGGAATGTGTTTTTGGACACAGAAGGCATGGACTTGGAACAGAGGAAGGGAGGGAAAGAGATGCTGAGTTGGGGGAGGAAATGCGTTTTTGGATACAAGGCATGAACTTGGGAAAGAGGAAGGGAGGGAAAGAGATGCTGAGTTGGGGGAGGAAATGCGTTTTTGGACACAAGGCATGAACTTGGGAGAGAGGAAGGGAGGGAAAGAGATGCTGAGGTGGGGGAGGGAATGCGTTTTTGGACACAGAAGGCATGAACTTGGGAGAGAGGAAGGGAGGGAAAGAGATGGTTGTGTACACGGGGAATGGAAGAAAGGAGAATTTTTGGTCATAGGGAGGGTGTGAGGTTCAGATGAGAGGGAGAAATATTGTGGTGGAAAGGAAACAGTGGGACAGATTGAAATGGATGCAAGAGGGAGGAATGTTGGACATAGTGGTGAAGGGAATAGAGGGAGAGATGTGGCATGGTGCTGGAGAGGGGTGATAGAAGGAGAAATGTTGGGCATGGGACTGGTGGGCAGGGGTGAAAGATGAGAAAGGGATAAATACTGGACCATGGTAAGAGGAACCAATGGACAGCAACAGAAGAATTTACAGAAGATGGGAAAGCGGAAAAATGAAACTGGGACCAACTTATATGGAAAAATAAGTCTCCAGACAACAAAGGAAATTATTGACTAAAATATGTTAGCTTTGGTAAATGTATATAGCAGATGTCTTTGTATTGTGTTCAAAAGAAAAGGAAATGCATTTCTGGTTTTTTTTCTACAGTGTTGAAGTACTTGCTTACCCTTGATGTGACTGGTGGGGATCCCCAAGCACCGCCAGCAGAGGACCTCCTCTAGAGAAGGCCAGAACTCCCCTCCACCAAGCACAGCAGTCGCTGGCAGCATCCATGAGCCACTGAGGTGCCAGCATCTGTGACTCAGGGACGCTACTGCTGCCTGCCAAGCTTGGCAAAAGGGACCCCCAGCCAACTACAAAGGAAGTCCTCAGCTGACAGCTTGGGGGTTCTCATCAGCTGAGTATTTATATTTTATATTTACCTTAGAGGCTCTGGTAGAAACCCGTTTACAAAGTATGTATTCTTCCCAATTAATATTTCCAAATTAATAAAGTGTGTTTGCTTATTTGTAAATGGGTCTCTACCAGAGCCTTTAATTCAGTAGCATAATTAAATGAAATAACTATTTCTAAAGTTTATAAGGACAGGTGAGGATGGAGGGATTCCTCGCGGTGACCGGTGGGAACGGAGGGATTCCTCACGGGGATGGGTGGGATTTTGGCGGGGATGGGTGGGATATCTGTCCCCGCGCAACTCTCTATTCTAGATATCACTCAACCCCTTTTCCCTGCGAACTTTAGTGTTCATTGATCTTGCATGAATGATTTCTTTCCTATCCAAATATGGTAGTTCTTTTCCTTTTCTGTTTATTGTTAAAATATAAACCACTTTGACCTGCAAGGTAAGATAAAGCAGTATAACAAGTCTAAATAAACCATAACTTCAATAAGCGTTTAAGGAGAGTAGCTGAATTAAAAAAAAAAAAAAAAAAAAATTCTGTAAAATGTTTTGACTCTACCAATTAATTATAAATAGCTGTAACAATGCTGATCTGTTTTAGAAACTGAACTGTAATAAATGATTTATGATTTACCTTTGTATGTTCAAAATACTAAGGGGAAGAAATTATCAACACAGGCTACTGTTAAGATGGGTTATTTTAGCACAAGGTTCCATTTTATGCAATGAGATCCTGTGCTAAATTAGCACGACTTGTAGTAAAATAACGTCTTAGTGGTAGCTCACATAGTGGGAGAAATCGTCAAAATATTTGCTTCTTTTGGGTTGACATGCCAGGAGGAATTAATTTTTTATTTATTAACCTTTTTTCTTTAATTTGAATCAGCTCACTGCATCTTTTACTAGATCCATTGCTAAGATATCTGGTGGCAAAATTAGTTTAATTTCCTTGCTGACTTTATGGAGGCCATAATCTTCATTTTCTTTACATTTGGTGGAATTGTTACACGAAAGGAAGTGATGCATCTCATTGACTTTCACATATCAGCAAATCAGTTGATACCCAGCAGAGTTTTCTGATCAAAGAAACTGGGTCTATAATATTTAACCCCCCCCCCCCCTTTTGAAAACCGTGGAAGCAGTTTTTAGCACAGGCCGACACACTGAATGCTCCGTGCTACTTCCGACGCTCATAGGCACTCTGAATTTTGTAAGAAAAGTGTGTGTGTGTGGGAGGGGTAGGGTAATGTTAACATTTTGCTGCTGTTGGAAAATTCAAAATTCAAGGCTGAAATAAGAATGTTATAGGAAGGAGATGTTTAGCTAACTCTCCAAAACTGTATTTCCAGTTCAGTAGGTGAGACATTCTAGAAAGGTGGGTTATTTCCCCTATAGCTGCATGCTGCTGCAGAAGGAATCCACTCCAGATTTTTCACTCTGCCTCTGCTGTACTTCACTGAGTTCTCTAGCTCCACCTACAGTTCTTTCCTTCTGCACACATGCCTGCAGGAGTATTTGTTCTTCTCTCCCCATTTTATTGTTTTTAATTCAATGTAATTTTGTCCCTTTTTCGGGTAATTTGGTGCTTGGAGCAATTTTGAAGCCCTGCCTGCTTGAGAATTCACAGACTTAGGGCTGTAGCTGACAGACCGATCCCACTGGATACCTTTTAGCTAGCCTGATGTGGTCTCACCTACTGTTAAGCAGGGGTCGAGCACAGGCTGATGGGTGCCCTTAGGAGGCTCAGTGGTGTCTCGCAGGATGTCGGCTGTATGTTCGTGCCTCCACCAGTCCCAGTGCGCATTTGTTGGGCCGCAGGGGTGGAGATATGGTCAGGCAGCCTGAAGATCAGATTTGCAGAGGCGGAGGCATTGAATTTCTCATCCAGCTACTGTGAGAGGAATCGGGGGAGGTGGGTTTTTGAATGTTTCCTGATGTTACCCTGTGTTCCCTCTCCTGAAAAATCCTAAAATCACTGTTTTTAGAGTTTGGGAAGTGTGAAAAATATTGAAATTTGGACACTAATTTTTTATGGTGGCCATCTTAGATTTTCAGCAAAAATTTTTTTCTTAATCTCCCTGCTTCTTCAAAACTACTAATTTCACTTTGAAACTTGCTGGGATGGCATCCTTGGGCTCTCCTCATGTGGAGTCTTGCCAGGATTGCACAAATTTAGCATTTTTGGAGTGTTTTTAAGCTGAGGAAGAGGGGGCATCCAGCTTAGCCTCTCCCCTGCTGAAGCACATAAGCATTGCCTCTGCCGAGTCAGACCATAGGTCCATCATGCCCAGCAGTCCGCTCCCGCGGCGGCCCCCAGGTCAATGACCTGTAGTGATCTATTACTCAAGAGCATTTTGTCTTGTATAGTAACCCTCTAATTGTACCCCTGGATTCCCTTAGCCTTTAGGAACTCGTCCAATCCCTTTTTGAAACCCAAAACTGTACTCTGCTCAACTACCCCCTCTGGAAGCACATTCCAGGTGTCCACCACCCTCTGGGTGAAGAAGAACTTCCTAGCATTTGTTCTGAACTATCTCCCTTCAATTTTTTTGAGTGTCCTCTAGTTTTTGTTGCCCCCGCCAGTCTGAAGAATCTGTCTCTCTCTACCTTCACTATACCCTTCATGATCTTGTAAGTTTCTATCATATCCCCTCTAAGTCTCCGCTTTTCCAGGGAAAAGAGCCCCAACTTCTCCAGCCTCTCAGCATACGAGAGGTTTTCCATGCCTTTTATCATTTTTGTTGCTCTTCTCTGGACCCTCTCGAGTATCGCCATATCTTTCTTTAGGTACGGCGACCAGTACTGGACGCAGTACTCCAGATGCAGTCGCACCATTGCCCTGTACAGCGGGAGGATAACTTCCTTGGTTCTGGTAGTGATACCTTTTTTGATAATGCCCAACATTCTGTTCGCCTTTTTTGAGGCCGCTGCGCATTGTGCTGCCGGTTTCATTGTTTTATCCACCAAAACCCCCAAGTCCTTTTCTAGGTTGCCTTTTCCCAATGACATCCCCCCCATCGTGTAGTTGTACATCAGGTTCCCTTTCCCTATGTGCATAACTTTACATTTCTCCACATTAAAACTCATCTGCCATTTATCTGCCCACTCACTCAGTTTGTCCAGGTCCCTTTGGAGTTTTTTACATTCCTCTACAGATCTAACCTTACCGGAGAGTTTTGTGTCATCCGCAAATTTTATAACTTCACACTTTGTCCCTGTTTCCAAGTCATTAATAAATATATTGAATAGCAGCGGTCCCAGCACTGACCCTTGTGGGACACCACTTGTGACCCCTTTCCAGTCAGAATAGTGTCCCTTTACTCCTACCCTCTGTTTCCTGTTTGCCAGCCAGTTTTTGATCCATCTGTGTATGTCCCCTTCCACCCCATGGTTCCACAGTTTCCTTAGAAGGCGCTCATGAGGTACCTTGTCGAAGGCTTTCTGGAAGTCTAGGTATACTATATCTATGGGGTCACCTTTGTCCAAATGTCCGCTTATCCCCTCGAAGAAGTGCAGTAGGTTTGTTTGGCAAGATCTTCCAGTACAGAAACCATGCTGGCTTGTTCTCATCATCTTATTTTTTTCTATGTGCTCACTGATACTGTTCTTGATCAATGATTCAGCCATCTTCCCCGGAACTAAGGTCAAGCTGACCGGTCTATAATTCCCCGGGTCGCCTCTGGATCCCTTCTTGAAGATAGGTGTAACATTTGCTATCCTCCAGTCTTCCGGTATTACCCCTGTTTTCAGGGATAGGTTACAAATCTGCTGCAGTAACTTCGCTATTTCGTTTCTAAGTTCTCTTAGTATTATTGGGTAAATTCCGTCCGGGCCCGGCGATTTCTCAGTTTTTAGCCTATCTATCTGTTTGAGTACGTCTTCGAGGCTTACCTCCATGCACGATAATTTTTCCTCTTGGTCCCCCTTGAAGAATTTTTCCGGTTCCGGAACATTGGATGTGTCCTCTTTTGTGAAGACCGACGAGAAGAACGTGTTTAATCTGTCCGCCACTTCCTTTTCCTCCTTTACCACTCCTTTCCTATCCCCCTCATCCAGGGGTCCCACCTCCTCCCTCGCCAGCTGTTTCCCTTTCACATATCGAAAGAAAGGTTTAAAGCAGGTGGCCAAATACTCAGCTGGCCTGCTGGGGCAGCCTTTGTTGCTTTCGGGGCTCGGCATAGCTGGTACTTCTGTTTGCCAGGCTGCATTCCCTACGCAGCCTCAGAACTGCAAATTTAAGTCACCTTAGGTCTAAGCCCCAGGAGCCGGATACTTTTTCTGACTTTATTAAACTTTTGTGGTCTGAATCTCAGAACCAGTGTTCTCACCCTGTGCAGTCCCAATCCGCCTCTGTGCTATCTCTCAGTGGCATTGCTACTTTGGACACATCTTCAACTCAGCATGCTGCTGCTCTTGCGCTGCCTGACCCTGATCAGGGGGATCCTGATGTGGATGACTTGCATGTTGACCCATTATTTGCAGATATAGCATTTCCCGGGGCGGGAGATCAGGGACCGAGTTCTGGATCTGTGTTTCCATCTGGGGTTTTGGAGCCTAGGGATGTTTCCATGGTCCTGCATTTATTTAAGTCTGTGGCTTTGCCGGACATTATTTCTGAATCTTTGCAAGAGTTTACTTTGGTTACTCAGCCGGCTCCGTCCACTTCTTCCTCCTGGCTTTGTGGTGCGTGCTTGTAGTTTTCTACCTCTCCCTGGCACCCTGACATGAGTATTTTGGTCTCGGAGCAGTTTTACTCTCTGGAGGGTGCTTTGAAAATTGCTACAGCTCTGTCATGCCTGTATCCCATGGCACAGGAGGTTCAGCAGCTTTGGGTCAGTCCAGGGTCGATTTTTTTTGTGGCACAGGTGACTAAATGCACCTCTCTTCCCAGTGAGGGTAGTGTAGTGTTAAAGGATATGCAGAACCACCGTGTGAATGTGGTCCTTAGGAAATTCTTTGACACAGCTGCTTTAGGCATTAAAGCTCCATCAATGACGTCTTTTGTTGCACTTGCCCGTCTCCTTACTGTTCCCCCTCTACTTCTTTTGGCTGGGACAGATTATATGGCTGATGCATTGTATGACCTTATGTGAGTTTTGGCAAAGGTGTCAGCATACTCCATCTCTGCTTGCAGCATGCTTTGGATCAGACGGTGGACTGGTGATTCCACTTCCATGGCTACTTTGGCTAGATTGTCTTTTCAGGGGCAGTTAATTGTTTGGCAAAGGTCTGATCAACTTTATGTATTCTGTGATGATCCGTTACCCTAAGACTGTGCTTGATAGTAGACCCAGACCCTCCAGGGATTCTGGTTGTTCTAATATTCGTGACTCACTACGATCTCGACCGTATGTAAGTGCCATGTTGCAGAGATTTTCACAAGGCTCCTGACGATGGTGTACAGGCTACAGGTGTTCACAGCCTTCAACCTCCCGTTCTGCATCCTCTGCCAAAAAAGCACAATGACGCCTGATCGAGGATTGCCCCTCTTTGGATTGGGGGCCAGCTCTCAGCATTTCTTCCCACCTGGATGTGCATTACGTCCGATCAGAGGATCTTGGACATTTTTTGGTTGGGCTACAAGCTGGAATTTGCCCGGCCTCTGAAAGATTGGTTCATGGACTGTCTTACAGGTAGCCCAGACAAAGCACTCAAGGTTCAATTCTATTGATATTCAAGCTATAGAGCCAGTGCTGCCTGAACTCAGGATAGGGGAGATACTCTACTGCAAAGGCAATGCCAGTAGATCGCTGAGCCAGTTTTCTCCCTAGTGTCTTTTAGCATCTTTTAGCCGGGCACTCTGCCCAGCTAATTTAGGTGAGCGCCCAGCTGTCTTACTCAGATGACATGCTTCCCCCTCAGCGTCCTCCGTTCTTCACACTGGACCTATCACAGATGAAAGTTAATTACGGCAGCCTGCAGAGCAAACGTAGCAGGCTGCTGTTGGTCTCCGTAGCACGTTCCCTCTGCCGCAGTTCCAACCCTGACATTACAGGAAGTGCGGGACCGCGGCAGAGAGAACATGCTACAGAAGCCGACGGCAGCCTGCTACGTTTGCTCTGCAGGCTGCCGTAATTAACTTTCAGCTGTGGTAGTTAGGCCCAGAGGGAAGAATGGAGACGAGGACAATTTGAAGATAAATTGAGAGAGTAAGTCTGTACCCTCATCTATCCTCTTGTTGAAACATAGCATTTAAGGAAGTACTCCTCCCAGTAAGGCCCCCAGAGTGCCTTACCAGCTGCCTGTAGCATCCGTTTGCTGAGCACTTTAAAATGTATTCATTTTAAGTTTGCTACTGTTTTGTCTAGTTTCAGGGACATAAAGGGGAATTAGCTGAAGTTGTAATCAAGAGGTAAGGCTGTGCCCATAGCGAGGGCCCCAGTGGGATGGGGGTTGCCTTAGAGATGCTGGATTGGGGGGGGGAGCCAAAAGGACCTTAAGGAGGGGAGGGGAAAAGCAGCTTTGAACCAAAAGCCATGAACCAAAAGGGAGGGGGAAGACAGATCCTGGACTAGTAGAGTGGTTAGAGAGGGGAAACACCCCGAACTGAGGAAAGAGAGGTTCCAGGCCCTGGGGAGGGGGAAGACAGAGTGAGAGAGACAAAGACCTTGATCAAAGGTGGGAGGACTCAAAATGTTAGCAGAAGGAAGATAGAGAGAAGGAGAAACCTGAAACAAAGGGGAGGCAGAAGAGAGGGGGGCAGATGTTGGGATATGGAAGGTGCAGACTTTGGGATCATCTCAGGCCTTCATGTAAACTGTGCCAAATCAGAACTGCTACCTTTGGCTTCTGCGAAGCATGAGCCTTGGCATGACGATCTTCCTATTCCCCCTGTCCGGAAACCTGTGCGCTATTTGGGGGGTTTACCTGAGTGTCCAACCTTCCCTCATGTATCGCTACAATGTTCTTAATCATTTGGAGAACATCCGAGCCCTTTGTGCAAAATGGAAAGACTTACCACTCTCCCTTTGGGGTCGGGTGGCTCTGTTTAAGATGGAATTGCTGCCTAAACTCTTGTATCCCTTACAGACTATTTGTGGATTACTGTTAAGGATGAAAGAGCTTTTAATTCTATCTTGCTCTCCTTTATATGGCGTCACAGAGCGGCCCGCATCAGTCGTCAAACTCTGACTCTGGAAGTCCAGTTTGGAGGCTTGAATCTCCCAGACATTCGCCTTTATAATGTGGCTTCTCTGATGCGTTTTATACATGAGGGCATTACTGGTGACAACAAATTTTCTCCAGCGGGGTGGATGTCCGCATGGTGTGCTCCCCATGCCTTTCTTTCCTTGTTGCATGTGCCGATGCGGATTGTTCTGGGGGCTGAGCCAAAGTTTCAATTTCTGCGTCCTTTGCGGCTGGCGTGAAGATGGTGGCGGCGCAGACAGCAACGCTCCCCTGAGGCCTCTCCTTTCCTTCCATTGATAGGGAACGCCAAATTTTTGCCAGGGATGGGGACCACAGGATTTCAAGTGTGGTAGTCTCGGGGCTGTGTCAGCTTACGGCATCTCTCAGAGGGGGATTTGGAATCCTTCCCCACCTTTGCCCACTTACAGGCTCGGTGGGAACTTCCGGCCACTCAGTTTTGGGCCTACTTACAAGTCAGACATTATTATTCCTCTTTGGTGCGCCTTTGGGGGCGGAAGTGGACTCTGGGAGGCCTGGATGCTCACTTGCTCTTGGTACCTCCACAGATGAATAGGTTGGCCACCTGGTATAGAGTTATGAAGCTTGCTCCTGCAGCTCCATACTGTGTGATGGACTTATGGTCTAAGGACTTGGCAGCTGCCTATGATCAAGCTTCTTTTTTGGAGCTTTTTGCTAACATTTCTCTTTTCGTGGGGTCTACGGATCTCAGAGAAACACAATTTAAAATCTTATACCGGGCTTATATCTCCAGAGAAAGGGATACTGCTATGGGTCTTTGGGAGGATGCCACTTGTTCCCATTGTCAGAAAGCTGTGGGCACCCTGGTCCATATGTTCTTGGAATGCACTCATGTGGCCGTTTGGCTGCGGGTTCTCCCATTTTTGGATGAATTGGTTGAGCAACGAGTGCCCCGGGATTATGGCCTGCTGCTCTTGGGGGATCAGAGGATGCTCTTGCAGCAGGGCTTTTCCTTCCCGTACAGGAAGTTCATCTACATGCCACTTTTGCTGACGAAGAAACTCTTGTTACAGCATTGGGTGAGTCAGACGCCAGCCTCCTTTATGCAGTGGATCAAGCGGATGAGGGAGCTTGCTTCCTTTGAGATGCGTACTCATCATTCTCTATTGATAAACGCCTTTATGCTTCCCTATGGAGGGCATTTTCTATTGCTACTGAGGGGGCTTAGTCTGTTACTTCGCCCCGAGTTTGATTGATGATCTCTAGACGACTTACCCCAGTCTCTGCGCTCTTTTGGTCCATTGTATGGCTGCTGTGTGTGTGGCAGGTGCGCCTGGGGGGTTTGATTGGAGAATGGCTGGTGAGATTGGTATGGGATGGTGTCTTCTTGAATTGTATGTGTTGGTAGAATGATTGATGTGTCTGGGACGTAGAGTCCATTTATCTTCAAATGTTAAGCAGCCTTGCTTTGTTTCCCGAGGAGGTTTCCTCATTGAATTGGGTTCGTTCTTATGCGGGGGAGGACGACTTCAGGTCTATATCAGCTTGGATATTGCTTGTTTGTTTGTACTTTTCCTGCACCATTTCTTCTTTGTTGGGGTTTCTGTATTGGGCCCTTTTATGGTCATGCGCTACCGGTGTCCTCCTAGGAATGTTTATTTTGCTGTTCTTTGTTCACTCATACTGTAATACTGTTATGTTGTGACTTATGATTCTTTGTTATGGTGTTGGCTGCTTTTCCGAGAAAAAAAAAAAAAGGAAGGTGCAGACAGAGGAGGAGAGACCTTGAGGAAGAACAGAGAGATGCATGATCATAACAGAGGAGAGAGAGAGAGGGACACATGTTGCCAATACAGATGGAGGAGAGAGGAAGAAAAGTTGGACTCCCGGAGGGACAGAGAGAGATGTTGGTTAGGGAATGGAACAAGGTCTGGAGGACATATATATAATAAATAAATATGGGGGGTCTTTTACTAAGGCGCGCTAGCCGATTTAGCTCGTGCTAAATGCTAATGCATCCAAAGAATATAATAGGCGCATTAGCACTTAGTAACATAGTAGATAACGGCAGATAAAGACCCGAATGGTCCATCCAGTCTGCCCAACCTGATTCAATTTAAATTTTTTTTTTTTTTTTCTTCTTAGCTATTTCTGGGCAAGAATCCAAAGCTTTACCCGGTACTATGCTTGGGTTCCAACTGCCGAAATCTCTGTTAAGACTTACTCCAGCCCATCTACACCCTCCCCAGCCATTGAAGCCCTCCCCTGCCCATCCTCCACCAAACGGCCATACACAGACACAGACCGTGCAAGTCTGCCCAGTAATTGGCCTTAGTTCAATATTTAATATTATTTTCTGATTCTAAATCTTCTGTGTTCATCCCACGCTTCTTTGAACCCAGTCACAGTTTTACTCTCCACCACCTCTCTCGGGAGCGCATTCCAGGCATCCACCACCCTCTCCGTAAAGTAGAATTTCCTAACATTGCCCCTGAATCTACCACCCTTCAACCTCAAATTATGTCCTCTGGTTTTACCATTTTCCTTTCTCAGGAAAAGATTTTGTTCTACGTTAATACCCTTTAAGTATTTGAACGTCTGAATCATATCTCCCCTGTCTCTCCTTTCCGCTAGGGTATACATATTCAGGGCTTCCAGTCTCTCCTCATACGTCTTCTGGCGCAAGCCTCCTATCATTTTCGTCGCCCTCCTTTGGACCGCCTCAAGTCTTCTTACGTCTTTCGCCAGATACGGTCTCCAAAACTGAACACAATACTCCAAGTGGGGCCTCACCAATGACCTGTACAGGGGCATCAACACCTTCTTCCTTCTACTGACTACGCCTCTCTTTATACAGCCCAGAATCCTTCTGGCAGCAGCCACTGCCTTGTCACACTGTTTTTTCGCCTTTAGATCTTCGGACACTATCACCCCAAGGTCCCTCTCCCCGTCCGTGCATATAATAATTTTTTTATTCTTGTATACCGCCATACCCAAAAAGTTCTAGGCGGTTCACATTCATTAATTACAGTCCGTGGTGATACACGGATTTACAATATATTGACAAAATTACAAATTTACACAAATTACAAAATATTGACAAAATTACAAATTTACAGAGTTGTAACGAAGTTACAGAACTGTCAAAACTACAAAATTACAGAATTGTAACAAAAAATTACAAGCGATGAAGAGGGGGGGGCGAGAGGAAAAAACTATAACTGAGATTTAGCAGGGGTAGTGGTAAGACAGAAGGAAGGGTTGGTACGCGCTAGCGAGTGTGAGATCAAGTGTGGAGGGGGGGAGAGTGGGAAGGGGGAGAAGCCGGTGGCAAATGGGATTGAGATCCCTGTTCACGGAAGAGGTGCGTTTTGAGGAGTTTTCTAAAACTAAGGTAAGAGGGGGCCTCGAGTATTATTTGGGCAAGCCAAGGGTTCAGCTTAGCCGCCTGGTAAGCAAAGGTTTTGTTGAGAAATCTATTGAAGTGGCATAATTTTATGGGTGGGAAGGCGAACAGCTGGGTTCTACGTGATTTCTTGTTGGTGAGATTCAGCGTGAAATGGTGATTGAGGTAACTCGGTAATAAGCCAAAAACTGTTTTGTAGCAGAAGCAGGCGAATTTGAATATGACTCTGGATTCGAAAGGGAGCCAGTGCAGTTGGTGGTAGAAAGGCGTGATGTGGTCCCATTTGTTCAGGCCGAATATGAGGCGGACGGCAGTGTTCTGGATCAATTTTAGTCTCCTCATGGTTTTCTTTGTGGAGCACAAGTAAATGACATTGCAATAGTCTAGTACACTGAGCACGGAGGATTGTACCAATAAGCGGAAAGAGGAGTCTTCAAAGTATTTTTTTATGGTGCGCAGTTTCCAGAGCACTGAGAAGCATTTCTTGACAGTGAGATCGGTGTGATTTTCTAGCGATAGATGTTTGTCTAGAGTGACTCCCAGTATTTTTATTGTTTGTTCGAGGGGGAAGACCAGACCTTTCACCTGGATTGTGGAGTCTTTGATTTTGTCATTGGGGGAGGCTAGGAAGAATATCAGCTTCTCTCCTCCCAGCATATACGGTTCCTTCCTATTATTAATCTCCAAATGCATTACTCTGCATTTCTTTGCATTGAATTTTAGTTGCCAGGCATTAGACCATTCCTCTAACTTTTGCAGATCCTTTTTCATATTCTCCACTCCCTCTTCGGTGTCTACTCTGTTACAAATCTTGGTATCATCTGCAAAAAGGCACACTTTTCCTTCTAACCCTTCAGCAATGTCACTTACATACATATTGAACAGGATTGGCCCCAGCACCGAACCCTGAGGGACTCCACTAGTCACCTTTCCTTCCTTCGAGCGACTTCCATTAACCACCACCCTCTGGCATCTGTCCGACAGCCAGTTTCTGACCCAGTTCACCACTTTGGGTCCTAACTTCAGCCCTTCAAGTTTGTTCAACAGCCTCCTATGTGGAACTGTATCAAAGGCTTTGCTGAAATCCAAGTAAATTACATCTAGCATATGTCCTCGATCCAGCTCTCTGGTTACCCAATCAAAAAATTCAATCAGGTTCGTTTGGCACGATTTACCTTTTGTAAAGCCATGTTGCCTCGGATCCTGTAACCCATTAGATTCAAGGAAATACACTATCCTTTCTTTCAGCAACACTTCCATTATTTTTCCAACAACTGAAGTGAGGCTCACCGGCCTGTAGTTTCCTGCTTCATCCCTGTGACCACTTTTATGAATAGGGACCACATCCGCTCTCCTCCAATCCCCAGGAATCACTCCCGTCTCCAGAGATTTGTTGAACAAGTCTTTAATAGGACTCGCCAGAACCTCTCTGAGCTCCCTTAGTATCCTGGGATGGATCCCGTCTGGTCCCATCGCTTTGTCCACCTTCAGTTTTTCAAGTTGCTCATAAACACCCTCCTCCGTGAACGGCGCAGAATCTACTCCATTTTCTCGTGTAACTTTGCCAGACAATCTCGGTCCTTCTCCAGGATTTTCTTCTGTGAACACAGAACAGAAGTATTTGTTTAGCACATTTGCTTTCTCCTCATCACTCTCCACATATTTGTTCCCAGCATCTTTTAGCCTAGCAATTCCATTTTTTATCTTCCTCCTTTCACTAATATATCTGAAAAAATTTTTATCTCCCTGTTTTACATTTTTAGCCATTTGTTCTTCCGCCTGTGCCTTCGCCAAATGTATCTCTCTCTTGGCTTCTTTCAGTTTCACCCTGTAGTCCTTTCTGCTCTCCTCTTCTTGGGTTTTTTTATATTTCATGAACGCCAACTCTTTCGCCTTTATTTTCTCAGCCACTAGGTTGGAGAACCATATCGGCTTCCTTTTTCTCTTGTTTTTATTGATTTTCTTCACATAAAGGTCCGTAGCCATTTTTATCGCTCCTTTCAGCTTAGACCACTGTCTTTCCACTTCTCTTATGTCCTCCCATCCTAACAGCTCTTTCTTCAGGTACTTTCCCATTGCATTAAAGTCCGTACGTTTGAAATCTAGGACTTTAAGTATCGTGCGGCCGCTCTCCACTTTAGCCGTTATATCAAACCAAACCGTTTGATGATCGCTACTACCCAGGTGAGCACCCACTCGAACATTAGAGATACTCTCTCCATTTGTGAGGACCAGATCCAATATCGCTTTTTCCCTTGTGGGTTCCGTCACCATTTGTCTGAGCAGAGCCTCTTGAAAGGCATCCACAATCTCCCTACTTCTTTCCGATTCCGCAGACGGAACATTCCAGTCCGCATCCGGCAGGTTGAAATCTCCCAACAGCAGAACCTCCTCTTTCCTTCCAAACTTTTGGATATCCACAATCAGATCCTTATCAATTTGCTGCGATTGAGTCGGAGGTCTGTAGACTACACCCACGTAGATAGAAGTTCCATCTTCTCTTTTCAGAGCAATCCATATCGCTTCTTCCTCTCCCCAGGTCCCTTGCATTTCGGTCGCTTGGATATTGATCTTTACATAGAGAGCTACTCCTCCACCTTTATGACCATCTCTGTCCTTCCTAAAAAGATTATATCCCGGTATGTTTGCATCCCATCCATGTGATTCACTGAACCATGTCTCTGTGATAGCAACAATATCTAGATCTGCCTCTAATATCAGGGCTTGCAGATCATGAACTTTGTTGCTTAGACTGCGAGCATTTGTGGTCATCGCTTTCCAGCTATTTTTCAGCGATAATCTCCTTTTTTGTATGGATTTTTGTGTCGTTTCACTTTCCGTTGCAATACTAAGAAATGAGTTGCTGATATTGCTTATGTTGCAGCCTTTACTACTATCACATCTTTTCTTTTGCCGGGGGTGGTCTCTATAATTGTCCTTCGTACATACACCACCCCCACCTTCTAGTTTAAATGCCTAGAAAAATATTGTCTAAATTTCTCTGCAAGGTTTCTTTTTCCTTAGTAAAAGAGGGGGTATATATTTAGAGTTTTTATTGTTGGTAGATCATTTTGACTTGGTCATTTTAAAAGTAGCTCGCAAGCCCAAAAAGTGTGGGCACCCCTGCTCTATAAGCTTTATCATGCCAAAGAAAGGCTCTGAAAATTGGAGGCCTATTCTGGATCTTCAGCACGTGAATGCGGCTCTCCAAGGTTCCCCGCTTTTGCAAAGAAATCGTGCGTTTGGTCATTGCAGCAGTGGTCACAGGAGAATTTCTTGCCTGTCTGGATCTCATAGAGGCGTACTTGCACATTCCCATTTTTCTGGCCCACCACAAATTTTTGCGGTTTCGTGTTCTGGAACAGCATTACCAATTCTTGGCTCTGCCGCCTTTGACCCTGGTAGTGGTAGCTTACCTGCGAAAGATGGGTCTCCAGGTTCACCCTTGGATGACTGGCTGATCAGAGCTCCCTCGTTGGCCGAGGAATAGAACCCGGCAGAGTAGGTGCTGGAGGGCCTGGGTTGAATTGTCAACTTCAGGAAGAGCCCACTCAGTCACTTGAATATCTGGCAGTTCTCTTCGACATGGCTGTGGGCTGCATCTATCTACCAGAAGCCTGCAGGCAGAAATTATGTCCAGGATTTCTTGAGAGCACACATGCGTCCACTTCAGCATGCTTTGCTCTCTCACTGGGCTCTGCACAGGGATGCCTTGCAGGCCTGTCTACCTTGACGCTGGGAGCCTGAGCAAGCATGGACTGATGGCTTCTCCTGCAAGTGCTCTGCGGGGGCATACCGCTACTCATTGCCTCCTGGATTGTGATGATGTTGGATGCCAGCTTTTGGGGCTGGGAAGCCCATTGCAATCGTTCTCCTGTTCAGGGGCTTTGGATGTCCTCTCAGTGAAAATGATCAAATCACCTGCTTGGAGCTCTGATGCCATTGTGGAAGACTCTGGTGGTTCAGCGGTTAGGGGCTTCTCCAGCAATATGACGGCAGTAGCCTAAGTCAATTGTCAGGGAGGGACCAAGAGCACTCCTCGGGCTCAGGAAGCCTGCCTTCTTTTTCTTTAGGTGGAAGTCACCTCCTAGCGCTGACAGCAGCACATGACCTAGAGGATGGAACATCCAGTGAGATCATCAAGTTTGCAGATGACATAAAGCTATGCCAGGCAATCAAATCGCAGGACAGTGAGGAACTCCAGAGCGACTTGAGTCGATTGGAGAAATGGACAGATAAATGGCAGATGAAGTTTAATGTGGAAAAATGCAAAGTGATGCACTTAGGCAGAAAGAACAAGGAACGCAAGTATAGTATGTCAGGTGCAACTCTGGGAAAAACCGAATAAGAAAAGGACCTGGCTGTACTAATTGATAGGACCCTGAAACCGTCGGTGCAATGCGCGGCAGCAGTGAAGAACGCAAATAGAATGCTAGGCATGATAAAGAAGGGAATCACGAATAGATTGGAGAAAGTAATAATGCCGCTTTATAGAGCGATGGTCAGACCACACTTGGAATACTGCGTCCAACATTGGTCTCCATACCTAAAGAAGGATATCAAACTGCTGGAGAGGGTGCAAAGACGAGCAACGAAGCTAATAAAAGGTATGGAGAACTTGGAATACTAGGAACGACTTTTTTTTTTTTTATTTATAAGATTTTACATTATTATCAAGCATAACTTGTACAGAAAGTATAATCAAGAAAATATAACATTTAGGTTAACTTCCAATCTTAATAATGGATCAAAGTATAAAGGAAAAAAGAAAACATTTCTTATCTTAATCACACACTAGTCCTCAATTTTTGGATCCAAGGTTAACGAAAAGAGTAATTAAATTGAAGAATAATTTTACAAAGAAAATTACTGAATCTGTGCTGATGCAGAGCAAATTATCACTTAGGTACAGTTGGTATTCCACACTCAAGACATTTCAGAGAAAGAAAAGCAATCAAATGAGCTGGTTCTACAAAAACATATTTAAAAGAACGATATCTGATGACACATTTACATGGATATCTAAGAAAGAAAAAAGCTCCAATCTGGGTCACACCTGGCTTCAACATTAGGAATTCCCTTCTTCTCTTCTGAGTCTCCCTAGAGACATCAGAAAATATTTGAATATGGAGACCCAGGAAGTCCTTAGACCTATTTTTAAAGAAAAGTTTAAGTATCCAGTCCTTATCTGGAGCCAAAGCTACAGTCAGTAAGAGAGTGGCTGGGATAGCCAATTCTCTATCTGATTGTTCCAATAAAGTGGAAACGTCCAAGGGTGCTTCCTGCGATGTTCCTTCATCTTCTTTCTTTTGAGGATCCCAATTTTTTGTAGGCAAATAATATACTCTTGTAAGAGGTGGTAAAGAATCCTCAGGTATTGTTAATATCTCCAGAAAGTAGCGCTTTATCATTTCTCGTGGAGAAATTGATGACATTTTTGGAAAGTTAATTAAACGCAAATTATTAGCCCGAGTCTTATTTTCAAGATCTTTCAATTTTATTTTCATAATTAAATTATCTTTAACAAGTAGATCTTGATTATTTTTAATTGTTTTAAATTCCTTGTTTTCTTCTTGTATTTCGGACTTCAACAATACCATATCTTGCTTTAATAAATTGATTTCTCCTTTCTGGTTTTTTACCTCTTGATCCAAATGTTTTATTTGCGGATTAAGGGAATTCCCTAGTTTAGATACTAAGTCCCATAGAGAATCTAAAGTGACTTCAGAGGGCTTATCAGGAGGAATAAAGGTAACTTGTGTCTTTAAATATTGTTCATTGGAGTGCTTTACCTCTCTGGGGTCCTGAGTTTCTTCAGCCAACGTTGTCCCAGTCGCTGGTTCCTTCCAGAGGAGAAAATCACTCTGGGTTGTTCCCTGTAGCGAGCCCTCCAACAAACTGGCCTCTCGGGGGGAGAACACTTCCTCTTCGGGTGTGCTCTCTCCTCGTGGTGAGCTGGCTCCCAGTGCTTGTGTCTGAAGCGGAGGCGTCCTTACGTCGGGACTCAGTGTGATGTCGAGCCCTTGAGGAGACCCCACGGCACTACTCTCTGCCGGGACACTCACAGGGCGATTCCCCGACGTTTCCTGCTCGCTCAGAAGTAGCCGAAAAATGTCGTTGACCATAGGCCAACGGGGCTACCGAACGTCGGGAGGCTCCACCGACACTTTTGCCCCTTCTTTTCGGCATTTTGGCCGCCAAATCTTAAGGTAAATTGATTATCAACGGCATCCTCACAGCAGTCAGATATCAGTAGCAGCCATCTTGGATCCTCCATCAGTGCGCATGTTCTAACACTGGTGTCCGGAACGACTTAAGAGACTGGGATTGTTCTCCCTTGAGAAAAGGAGACTGCGAAGGGATATGATCGAGACTTTCAAAATACTGAAAGGAATCGAAAAAATAGAGCAGGAAAAAAAATTAATTACAATGTCCAATGTGACACGGACAAGAGGATATGGACTGAAGCTAAGGGGGGACAAGTTCAGGACAAATATCAGGAAGTTCTGCTTAACGCAACGAGTGGTGGACACCTGGAATGCTCTCCCAGAAGAGGTAATTGCGGAATCCACCGTTCTAGGATTTAAGAGTAAGCTAGATGTACATCTCCTTATGAGTGGCATAAAGTGATACGGGTAAGGGTAAACTAGATGCACTTCTCTTTACGAGAAGCTTAGAGCGATATGGGGACTAAAACTATGCCAGGGTACACCTGGTGGGGCCTCCATGTGTGCGGATCGCCGAACTTGATGGACCTAGGGTCTGATCCGGAGATGGCAATTCTTATGTTCTTATGAGTAGGCAATGTTCAAGCAGACTTCTTCTGCTTTGACTTCATGGCCATTGCAAGAAACAAGAAAGCAGATTGCTTCTTCAGTCAAGGATCCGAGTCTGGAAGCGAAGGTCGCAATGCTCTGGGGTAACCATGGCTTCAAAAGATTCTTCTGTTTGACTTTCCTCCTTGACCGATGTTTGGCTGGATCATTCAATGGATCATGGCACATCCAAGCTGCATCATTCTGGTGGTTCCGGCTTGGCCTTGCAGACCATGGTATGGAGATCTGTCTTGCAGAGAACCATTCCTCTGTATTTCGGAGGCTGGGAATTCCCTTCACACGGTTCTTTCCTTCCTGCCAAATGTGGTTTTGGCTTTACATGTTAATCAGGAAGTGTGTTTGCCTGTCTTTCAGCCTATTGGTTTCAGGACACATGATCAAATGCTGAAAAAACTGGATGTTCACAGAGTTCTTCTGCATTATCTAGAGCAGTGTTTTTCAACCTTTTTACACCTATGGACTGGCAGAAATAAAAAATGATTCTGTGGACCGGCGGTTGAAGAACACTGGGCTAAGTCATGGGCCAGACCCTGCCCATCTCTACCCAATGTCCACCCCAGACCTTGCCCCCATAATAGTACTAATTGCACCTTGCACGTCCCGTGCCTCATCTGTAAACCTTCCCTCTGACGTTGCAACGTCAGAGAGAAGGCTTCCGGTTCAGCCGCAGGATGCCTGTAGGAGCCACTGCCCGTTGCTTTGTGCACCGAATCAGTTAGGAATAGGGAGCTGAAGAACACTGTTTTGGGCCTGATGCATGTGCTGGCCCTGTGGACCGGCAGGAAATTTCTTTGGACCGGCACTGGTCCATGGACCGGTGGTTGAAGAACACTGATCTAGAGATCACTAGCGAGTTTTGTTTCTCTACCATTTCTTTGTTCTGAATCAGTTAGTTGGGGTGCTTCTGCTTCAAAGGCCATGATTTCCAGATGGATCTGTAGAGCCATTTCATCAGCCTACATTCTTTCTGGGAAACAGTCTACTGTTTCATTCAAGGCACATTCTTCCATGAGTGTGGCTTCTTTGTAGGCTGCAGCTTGAGTTCCCTTGAGATTTTCAGAGCAGCAATGTGGTCTTTTCTTCACACATTTACCAAGTTTTACAGTCGCCAACAAACCCTAGCTATTTGGGGGACTTCTTTTGTATGTCCCATCTGTCTAGAATGTCTCACCTATTGCACTGGAAGAAGAGATTATGTACTTTCCTGTGGTAAGCTCTTTTCCAGTAGATGGGTGAGACATTCTAGACCCCTGCCCAGTCCTCACTGCGCCTGTCTACTATTTTACTGTGTTTATGTTTCTCCAAGCTGATTCTTGGATGCCCTTCAGCTCTTGGGGACTAGGAAGAATTTGTATATATGTTTCAGCTTTATATGGGAGCTGTTTCTGAGCTCATTGGAAGCCGATATTGGCGGTTAGCATTTCTGTTGAGTTAATTCTTGAGCAGAACAGTTGGTTTAAGTCTGTTGCTACAGGTGCCTCTATTTCACGTGTATTGAGTGGCTAACTATAGGTGGAGCTAGAGAACCCAGTGAAGTGAAAAATCCAGAGTGGATTCCTTCTGCAGCAGCGCACAACTATAGGGAAATAACCCATCTGTTTAGAACAGGGATCTCAAAGTCCCTCCCTGAGGGCCACAATCCAGTCAGGTTTTCAGGATTTCCCCAATGAATATGCATTGAAAGCAGTGCATGCACATAGATCTCATGCATATTCATTGAAGAATTCCTGAAAACCTGACTGGATTGCGGCCCTCAAGTAGGGACTGTGAGACCCCTGGTCTAGAATGTCTCATGTATGTACTGGAAAAGAGCTTACCATGGTAAGTACATAATCTCTTTATTTTTAAACAAATATTGTGATTTTTATATTAATAGAAAAACTGGCAGATCAGGTCATGCAAAATCCACAGGTCCTAGCAGCCCTTCAGGAACGGCTTGAAAATGTCTCACGCACTCCTTCAAGTTACATAGAAACGTAAGTACCAACACACAGATAACAGCTGTCCACACTCTTGAAGCAAGGACAACAGATCAGGAATCAAATGTTCTGGTATTTTTTGTTCTAAAATAAGTAATAGTTCAAGTTATTGGACATAAAACAGAGGGTAGGGTTAAATGACCATTTTTCTCAATGGAGGAGGGTAAATAGTGGAGTGCCACAGGGATCTGTACTAGAACCGATGCTGTTTAACACATTTATAAATGATCTGGAAATTGGAATTACAAGTGATGTTTAAATTTGCTGATGACACTAAACTGTTTAAAGTTGTTGAAATGCATGCAGACTGAAAAATTACAGGCAGACCTTAGGAACTTGGAAGACTGGGCGTCCAAATGGCAGATTAAATTTAATGTAGACAAATGCAAAATGATGCACATTAGGAATAATAGCTCAAATCATAGTTACAAATTACTACGGGTCCATCTTGGGGGTCAGTGTCCAAGAAAATGATCCGAGTATCATTGTAAATGCTAAAACCTTCCGCCCAATGTGCAAGCAGCAGCCAAAAAAGCAAACAAGATGCTAAGAATTATTAAAAAAGAGAGAGTAAATAAGACTAAAAATGTTATAATGCCTCTGTATTTCTCCATGGTATGACTTCACCTTGAGTACTGCATTCAATTTTGGTCGCTGTATCTCAAAAAAGACATAGTGGAATTAGAAAAGGTTCAAAGAACCTCGTATGAGGAAAGACTAAAGAGGTTAGGGCTCTTCAGCTTGGAAAAGACAGCTGAAGGGGTATATAATTGAAGTCTACAAAATCCTCAGTGGTGTAGAACGAGTACAAGTGAATCGATGTTTTACTCTGTCAAAAATTAAAAAGACTAGTAGGCACTCAAAGTTACAGGGAAATACTTTTAAAACCAATAGGAAGAAATATTTTTTCAATCAGAATAGTTAAACTCTGTAACGTATTGCCAGAATATGTGGTAACAGTGGTTAACATAACTGTTAAAAAAAAAAAAAAAGTTTGGATAAGTTCCTTGAGGAAAAGTCCATAGTCTGCTAATGAGACAGACATGGGGAAGCCACTGCTTACCCTGGGATAGGTAGTATGGAATGTTGCTGCTTTTTGAATTTTTTCTAGGTACTTGTGACCTGGAGAAACAGGATACTGGGCTAGATGGACCATTGATCTGACCCAGTATGGCTATTCTTATGTATGGTTTTGGTTTTTTTTTTTTTTTGCAATTGTTTATGACAAAAAAAAACAGCACAGCAAAACATCAGGAAAATACAAAACCAGTACCGTCAGACAATCTGCAAAACATCAAGACCCCTGATGTCATCCCCACCCCACCCCCCCCACCCTTCCCCCCAGTAACAGCATTTAGCACTCTGCACCCCCCTTGAACCATAGAACACCACTATTGGCATCGTAGCCCCCCAAGGAGAGGAAAGAGAAGAAAGAACAATTAAAAAAAAGAAAAAGGAGCACCAGACCCGAATAAGGCTATTCCCCAAAGTCCCAATCCATTCCATATACAGTACTTCAATTTACAACAGAACTCCCCACATCCAATCCCTCCACTGTCAGGTATCTCCCCCAAATATCGTAATATTGCTGCCATTTTCTAGTCAGCAGGGCCGAGAGCCGGTATCTCTCACATACCCACCCCAATTTCTCTCGCACTTGAGTCAAAGTAAGGTGTAGCGGTAGTGTGCCATTGGCGAGCCACAGTCAACTTAGCCGCTATGAAAGCTAACCGTACCAGTCTATCCTGGGTATCATCTGCCCCTCCCGGGGGGAAACTCCAATAAGGCCACCTCCACCCTTTCTGTGAGGGACACTTGAAGGAGAGCCCCCACATACTGAAACACCTGTCTCCAGAAGTCTTGAATGGAAGGGCAGCTTCACCACATGTGAAAAAAGGTTCCCTGCTGTCCACATCCCCTCCAGCATAAGTCCGTGCCCTTAGCAGACATCTTGATCAGGATAACCGGGGTTATGTACCATTGAACCAGCATTTTAAGCGCATTCTCCACCAACAGAGGAGCCACTGCTAAATGATGTATCCTAAATGAGATATTTTCCCACAGAGCTGCCTCAAACACCTGCCCCAAGTCCTCTTCCCAAGCCCCTAAGTAGGAAGGCTTCCGGGCCCTGTCCTGATGCACCCATTTATACAGCAGTGAAATGCAACCTCTGCGCACTGGGGACCCCAACAGCTGCTCAAAGTCAGAACAGCTATAAGCCGCAGCATCAGCCCTTTTAGCCATCTGCAAATAACTTTTCACTTGGAGATATGGGAAAAGATCCTTAGAATCTAACTGATAAAGTGTTTGAAGCTCAGGAAAAGCACGGATGGACTCCCCCTCAAGAAATTGGCCAAAGTACTGCAACCCTTTCCGTGCCCACCGCACAAAGATCACCCCCATCTCTACCCGGCACTAAATCAGAGGCATAGCACAATGGTAGATGGTGCACCCCCTTACTTTTACCCAATAATTTGCTAGTCTCTCCCTTCCAGGCCCACAGGACCATTTAGTGAACGGATTAGAAATGGCCCCCAACTCCTGCGCCCCCAAGTCCTCCCACATAAGCGTTCCAAGGGTCCGAGCCCCCTACGAGCTACCCAACACTCCCTGTTCAACCTGCACCCATAACTTCAAAGAAGGCGCATGCCACTCTACTCCCGCTCTGAGCTGAGCCGCACGGTAGTAATGCTCCAGATGGGGGATTCCTAGACCCCCTTCCGCCTTGAACTTAAACATGGCCCAGTGAGTCACCCGGGGGACGTCTGCCTCCCCACACAAACCGTAAGAGGCTACGCTGCCAGTGGAGAAAATATTTTCGAGGGATTTCTATAGGCAAAACTTGAAAAAATATAAAAACTTAGGTAATATCAACATCCGAGTTACCTCCATGTGCCCCAGCCAAGACACATATAATGTGTCCCACCGATCCATATCCCTAGCCAGGGATGCCACCAGGGGGATATAATTAAGCTGAAATAAGGATGTCCAATCCACCCCCAACTGGATACCCAAGTATCGGATAGGGTCCCTAACCCACCTAAAGGGCACCACCCGTTTAATACCTGGTATATCCGATTCCGGGACCGATATATTAAGTATCTCCGTTTTAGTCATATTGTCCTTAAAGCCCGATAGAGCCCCATAGTAATAATAATAATAATAATTTTATTTCTTATATACCGCTGTACCGTGAAGTTCTAAGCGGTTTACAGTTGAAACAGAAGAATTGCAATAAGTAAGATTAATTAAGATGAAGAGAGAGTACTTAGAGTTCCCTGACTGTCCCAAAGGCTCACATTCTTGCTAAAGTACTTGAGAAAAATAAATTAGTTAGGTTATAAACATAGAGTAGAAGAAGGTAGGAAAACAGTTCATAGGAAAATTAATTTTGAATACATTATATATTGTTCAAGGCGGAATACAAATTATAGGAGATTTGGACATTACCAAAAGAATTGCGTAATAAAGGTTATCTAGATAAATTACATAACAGTGATTCGTGTACATTACATGGTGTGGTAGAGGATTCAATTATGAAAATTACATATCAGGGAATCAAGTGATAAGAGAATATAGTGGAGAATATCAGTATATACGGTTTACAGATTGGAAGTTACCTAATAATGACATAAGAAGTTTATTGGATAGTGTGGAAAATGTTTATATAGGAATCAGAGTATGTATGATAGGAAAGGTTCTAAGAATTGATTAATGTGTTATTCTATAGAGGGAGAGCTTGTGCATAAAGGGAGGATATTAGTTGGTAATGACGTGTTTTCTGAATAGAAATGTTTTGATTTCTTTTCGAAATACTTTGATGTCTGTTGTATTGATTATTAGTTTGGTGATTGTGGGGTCAATTTTTGCTGCCTGTGTCGCTAGAAGGCTGTCGTATAGTTTCTTAAGACGGGTTCCATTATTAGGTGGGAAGGTGAATAGGTTTTGAGTTCTTCTTGATCTGGATGAGAGGTAGCGGTTTAGGCGGTTGTTTAGGTAACAGGGGGCAGTTCCATGGGTTATCTTAAACAGCAGACAATAGAACTTGAATTGAGTTCTTGCTTTTATCGGAAGCCAGTGAGAGTCTATATAGGCGGGAGTGATGTGGTCAAATTTGCTGAGACAGTAGATGAGTCTGATGGCAGTGTTCTGAACTGTCTGTAGTTGTTTTATCATATTGTTAGGACATGTTAGGTAGAGGCTGTTGCAGTAATCCAAGTTACTGAGTGTGAGGGATTGTACAATGATCTTGTAGTGTTCTTTGGTAAAGAAATTTCTTATTTTTCTTAGGTTTCGCATGGTGAAGAATGCCTTCTGTATGACTTTGTGTATCTGTGTCTGCATAGTGCAGCGTCTATCTAATTGTATTCCTAGAATTTTTAGAGTGCTCTGTATGGGATATTTGATTGTATTTACTTCCAGTTCTGTTAAAGATTGCTTTTGTTCCTTCTCTAGTAGTAGGAATTTGGTTTTCTCTGCATTCAGTTTCAGTTTATGGTTCTTCATCCATTTTTCTACAGTTTCCAGTGTTGTTATCAGGCGTTCATTGGAGCTGGGGTCTTGTATGTCAAATGGGAGAATGATGGTTATGTCATCTGCGTAACTGAAAGAAGTTATATTTAGGGCGTCTAGGGCAGTGCCTAAGGAAGCTATGAAAAGGTTGAATAGTATGGGCGATAGTGGGGATCCTTGTGGTACTCCGCAGGGGTTTGTCCAGGGGTCAGATAAAATATCTTTTGACTTAACTCTATATGATATTGTTCTTGGTACTAATATGTGTTTAAATAAGTTAGGGCAAGCTATCTATCAGCAAGTTGTCTATCAACCATTAAGTATGATTCTATAGTTAAATAAAACAAAGTAAACCTACTATTAAGTAAAAAACTAGCAGTTAGATATGAGATTTGATCTTTGTGCTAGTATGTGTTTAAACAGGTTAAGGGCAAGAAGTCTATCAGTATGTTGATTATCATAGTCCGTCATAAGGTCCTGAAGGGATCTAAGGGATTCCGCAGAACCCTCCACAATTGCCAATATATCGTCAGAAAATAAAGACAATTTATGCTCACCCCCCTGAACCTGTACGCCCCTCACCCAAGTGGTCTGTCGGATCTTTTGCGGCAGAGGCTCGATCACCAAGGCAAAAAGCAAGGGCGATAATGGGCAACCTTTTCTCGTTCCCCGCCGTAGTTCAAAAGGGGAAGAATAGACTCCATTAATTTTCACACACACCAGGGGTCCGTTATACAAAGATAGAATCCAAGACACATATCGGGCCTCCAGGCCTACATGTCGGAGAACTGCCTCCATGAATCACCAATCCACACAGTCAAAAGCCTTTTCGGCATCCACCGCCACTGCTACCCAGGGGTCTCCACTACGTCGGGCCTGCCAGATCAAGTTCAAAACTTTACGAATCCCATCCGCTGCCTGCCGTCCCCCTATGAATCCCACCTGATCTGGATGGATAAGTGTCGGCATATGAAGGGACAAACGATCAGCCAACACTCGGGCCAGAATTTTGGTATCAGTACCCAACAGCGAGATAGGCTTGTAGCTCCCACATTGAGTGGCATCCTTCCCTGGCTTTGGTAAAATCGTGATCCCCGCCAACTGCATAAAGAAGGGCAACTGAGCTCCATCTCTCATATCATTGTATAAATGCACCAACAATGGGGCCACCAAGGTAGACATCTTCTTATAAAACAACCCCGTGAACCCATCTAGTCCCGGAGATTTCCCCGGTTTCAGCTGTCTAATCACATTATGTACCTCCTCCAAAGTAATATCTTTATCCAGCCCCTGTGCCTCAGAGTCCATAAGGGATGCCAAGCCCAAGTCCCTAAGATAATTTCCGATCTCTTCCTCCGTCCCCTGACTCTGTGGCGTATAAAGCTGAGGATAGAATTCGCAGAATCACGCGTGGATAGCCCCCTCAGCTGTCAATGTCTGGCCTGAGCCATCCTTAATAACCATAATATTAGATTGCGTCTGCTGCATGCGCAGACAATGGGCCAGCAATTTCCCCGCTCTGTTACCAGATTCAAAGGACCGTAGACGAAGACGCTCAAGATTGAATTGGATCTCCTCATCTTCCAACTTCATCTTCCAACTTCCCCAATTCCGCCCTAACTTTCTGGAGCCGAAGCCCCAGGGGAGCTCCCCCCTGACCCCGCTTATGTTGATCTACTAGTTGATGTAAAGTCTCTCTTAGACACCGTTCCTTCTGTACTTTAAGTCTTTTCTTATGAGCGGCCATAGATATAAGTTCCCCCCGCAGTACGGCCTTCAGACTTTCCCATATTGTTATCGGAGAGCAGGTATTAACATTATTATGCTCCAAAAAATCCAAAGTAACCTGCTCCACCTTCCGGACCAGGTACGGATCCTTCAATAAACTATCATTCAATCTCCAGTATTGATCTCCTACTCGCGATGCCCCCCATCTCACATCCATCCAAATGGTAGCATGATCCGACTACCCAATGTCCCCAATGTAGGACCTCATTATCTATCCCCCCCACCCCTTGTCCAAGTACAACATATCTATTCTGGTATAAACCTCATGAACAGGGGAGTAGTACGAATAATCTTTATCCAGGCAATGCTGAGATCTCCATCCATCTACAATATTGAGGACTTCAAGAGAGTGCTTAAGGCATTTCCTATCCGACTTAAGCCGGTCCCCCCCAAACCCCGTAGAGTCCCATCTGGGATCTATAACTAGATTAAAGTCCCCACCCACAAGCACCGAACCTTTTTTGGCTTGCAGTACCCTGGCCAATACCTCATCGAAAAAGGAACCCTGTTTAGAATTCGGGGTTCGTCCTCCCTCCAACACTTCAGAAAATATCTGAAAACTTGGCTTTTCTCCAAAATGTAACTCCCTCCCTCTCCATTATTCTAAGTCCCCCTTTTCCTTTCTGTTTACCAATTCTCTTCCTCCTTCCATTGTAGTTCCCTTATTGTTTTATTCTGTAAACCGTGTCGAGCTCCACTCCTGTGGAGATGACGCGGTATATAAACTTAAGGTTTAGTTTAGTTTAGGGGCATACAGATTCACCAAAGTAACTACTTCCCCATTTATCTGGCCCAACCAAATAACCCATCGCCCCCCCTCATCCCTCCATTCCTGTTCGGGCACTATTTTAAGATGTTTAGCAAACAAAATACCCACCCCTGCCTTCTTACGCTCTTTCCTATTGGAGGCCCAGACCCTCCCCAGATATTCTCTATATTGTACCAACTTTTCCCCTGATCGCACAAAATGAGTTTCCTGAACAAAGCGGATATCAATGCGCAGCCTCTTCAACTCCTTTAACAATAGCTGGCGTTTACGGGGCATATTGAGGCCCTTAACGTTAAAACTGCCCATCCTCAAAGAATCAGGTCCCATAACCCAGGACTCCTACCCCACACCATTCACCCCACTTCCCCCTTCCCCCACTCCAGGCCCAAATGCCCATGCTGTCACCTCCCCACCCCCCTCCAACCCCACCATCCCCACCCCCCTCCCATCCCTTCCCACAGCCACCTGCTCCTCAGCCCTCCCATGACTCCGGATGACCCCACCCCCATCTCATGAATCCCTCATCCGTTCCCCCTCCCTTCCCCATCCCCCATCAAGCGTCAATCCCCATTCACTCTCCCCTAGGCACCCCCATGCATTACATTACATTACATTAGTGATTTCTATTCCGCCTGTGCCTTGCGGTTCTAAGCGGATTACATAGTAACATAGTAGATGACGGCAGATAAAAACCCGAATGGTCCATCCAGTCTGCCCAACCTGATTCAATTTAAATTTTTTATTATTATTATTTTTTTATTTTTTCTTCTTAGCTATTTCTGGGCAAGAATCCAAAGCTTTACCCGGTACTGTGCTTGGGTTCCAACTGCCGAAATCTCTGTTAAGACTTACTCCAGCCCATCTACACCCTCCCTGCCATTGAAGCCCTCCCCTGCCCATCCTCCTCCAAACGGCCATACACAGACACAGACCATGCAGGTCTGCCCAGTAACTGGCCTAGTTCAATATTTAATATTATTTTCTGATTCTAAATCTTCTGTGTTCATCCCACGCTTCTTTGAACTCAGTCACAGTTTTACTCTCCACCACCTCTCTCGGGAGCGCATTCCAGGCATCCACTACCCTCTCTGAAAAGTAGAATTTCCTAACATTGCCCCTGAATCTACCACCCCTCAACCTCAAATTATGTCCTCTGGTTTTACCATTTTCCTTTCTCTGGAAAAGATTTTGTTCTACGTTAATACCCTTCAAGTATTTGAACGTCTGAATCATATCTCCCCTGTCTCTCCTTTCCTCTAGGGTATACATATTCAGGGCTTCCAGTCTCTCCTCATACGTCTTCTGGCGCAAGCCTCCTATCATTTTTATCACCCTCCTCTGGACCGCCTCAAGTCTTCTTACGTCTTTCGCCAGATAAGGTCTCCAAAACTGAACACAATACTCCAAGTGGGGCCTCACCAATGACCTGTACAGGGGCATCAACACCTTCTTCCTTCTACTGACTACGCCTCTCTTTATACAGCCCAGCATCCTTCTGGCAGCAGCCACTGCCTTGTCACACTGTTTTTTTGCCTTTAGATCTTCGGACACTATAACCCCAAGGTCCCTCTCCACGTCCGTGCATATCAGCTTCTCTCCTCCCAGCATATACAGTTCCTTCCTATTATTAATCCCCAAATGCATTACTCTGCATTTCTTTGCATTGAATTTTAGTTGCCAGGCATTAGACCATTCCTCTAACTTTTGCAGATCCTTTTTCATATTTTCCACTCCCTCTTCAGTGTCTACTCTGTTACAAATCTTGGTATCATCTGCAAAAAGGCACACTTTTCCTTCTAACCCTTCAGCAATGTCACTCACAAACATATTGAACAGGATTGGCCCCAGCACCGAACCCTGAGGGACTCCACTAGTCACCTTTCCTTTCTTCGAGCGACTTCCATTAACCACCACCCTCTGGCGTCTGTCCGACAGCCAGTTTCTGACCCAGTTCACCACTTTGGGTCCTAACTTCAGCCCTTCAAGTTTGTTCAACAGCCTCCTATGAGGAACTGTATCAAAGGCTTTGCTGAAATCCAAGTAAATTACATCTAGCATATGTCCTCGATCCAGCTCTCTGGTCACCCAATCAAAAAATTCAATCAGGTTCGTTTGGCATGATTTACCTTTTGTAAAACCATGTTGCCTCGGATCCTGTAACCCATTAGATTCAAGGAAGTACACTATCCTTTCTTTCAGCAACACTTCCATTATTTTTCCAACAACTGAAGTGAGGCTCACCGGCCTGTAGTTTCCTGCTTCATCCCTGTGACCACTTTTATGAATAGGGACCACATCCGCTCTCCTCCAATCCCCAGGAATCACTCCCGTCTCCACAGATTTGTTGAACAAGTCTTTAATAGGACTCGCCAGAACCTCTCTGAGCTCCCTTAGTATCCTGGGATGGATCCCGTCTGGTCCTTTTGCTTTGTCCACCTTCAGTTTTTCAAGTTGCTCATAAACACCCTCCTCCGTGAACGGCGCAGAATCTACTCCATTTTCTCGTGTAACTTTGCCAGACAATCTCGGTCCTTCTCCAGGATTTTCTTCTGTGAACACAGAACAGAAGTATTTGTTTAGCACATTTGCTTTCTCCTCATCACTCTCCACATATTTGTTCCCAGCATCTTTTAGCCTAGCAATTCCATTTTTTATCTTCCTCCTTTCACTAATATATCTGAAAAAATTTTTATCTCCCTTTTTTACATTTTTAGCCATTTGTTCTTCCGCCTGTGCCTTCGCCAAATGTATCTCTCTCTTGACTTCTTTCAGTTTTACCCTGTAGTCCTTTCTGCTCTCCTCTTCTTGTGTTTTTTTATATTTCATGAACGCCAACTCTTTCGCCTTTATTTTCTCAGCCACTAGGTTAGAGAACCATATCGGCTTCCTTTTTCTCTTGTTTTTATTGATTTTCTTCACATAAAGGTCACATTTTTATCGCTCCTTTCAGCTTAGACCACTGTCTTTCCACTTCTCTTATGTCCTCCCATACTAACAGCTCTTTCTTCAGGTACTTTCCCATTGCATTAAAGTCCGTTCGTTTGAAATCTAGGACTTTAAATATCGTGCGGCCGCTCTCCACTTTAGCCGTTATAGCAAACCAAACCATTTGATGATCGCTACTTCCCAGGTGAGCTCCCACTCGAACATTAGAGATACTCTCTCCATTTGTGAGGACCAGATCCAATATCGCTTTTTCCCTTGTGGGTTCCGTCACCATTTGTGTGAGCAGAGCCTCTTGAAAGGCATCCACAATCTCCCTACTTCTTTCCGATTCTGCAGACGGAACATTCCAGTCCGCATCCGGCAGGTTGAAATCTCCCAACAGCAGAACCTCCTCTTTCCTTCCAAACTTTTGGATATCCACAATCAGATCCTTATCAATTTGCTGCGATTGAGTCGGAGGTCTGTAGACTACACCCACGTAGATAGAAGTTCCATCTTCTCTTTTCAGAGCAATCCATATCGCTTCTTCCTCTCCCCAGGTCCCTTGCATTTCGGTTGCTTGGATATTAATCTTTACATAGAGAGCTACTTCTCCACCTTTATGACCATCTCTGTCCTTCCTAAAAAGATTATATCCCGGTATGTTTGCATCCCATCCATGTGATTCACTGAACCATATCTCTGTGATAGCAACAATATCTAGATCTGCCTCTAACATCAGGGCTTGCAGATCATGAACTTTGTTGCTTAGACTGCGAGCATTTGTGGTCATCGCTTTCCAGCTATTTTTCAGCAATAATCTCCTTTTTCGTATGGATTTTTGTGTCGTTTCACTTTCCGTTGCAATACTAAGAAATGAGTTGCTGATATTGCTTATGTTGCAGCCTTTACTACTATCACATCTTTTCTTTTTCCGGGGGTGGTCTCTATAATTGTCCTTCGTACATACACCACCCCCACCTTCTAGTTTAAATGCCTAGAAAAATATTGTCTAAATTTCTCTGCAAGGTTTCTTTTTCCTGCTGTAGTAATATGTAGCCCATCAGTGCAATATAGCTTCTTGTCCTTCCATGTATTTCCCCATCCTCCTATGTACCTGAAGCCTTCTTGATGACACCAGGCTCTGAGCCATCTATTAAAGTTCTCTGTGTTTTTCACTCTTTGCTCTTCTCCCTTTCCATATGCAGGCAGTATTTCAGAAAAAGCTAAAGTCTTTACAAAAGGTTTCATGCCCTCACCAAGCTCCCGAAAAGCTTTCTGTGCTGCAAGTGTGGAGTTGTTGGCCAGGTCATTTGTTCCCAGATGGATAACAACATCAGTGTTAAAATCCTTAGTTTCTTCCTTAATTATAGTCAGTATTTGCCTGGAACTCCTGGTAGCTGAGGATCCTGGAAGACATTTCACTATTTTGGTCTCCTCGCCCTGTGTTCCAAGGTTAATGCCTCTGATGATGGAATCCCCCAACAGTAATAGTTTTCTGTTTTTGGCTTTTTTATTTGTATTTAGGGTGCGCTTGTTCTCTTGAGTTACCTTCATTGGTTCCAGTCCCACCTCCCTTCTGTTTTCTTGAGTATCGCAGTGCACTAGTGGAGCGAAGGAATTCTGTAGAGGTAATATTAGTGAAGGTGGATGTTTCTGTGTTACATGTCGCAGTCTTCCTGAGCCTACTGTGACCCATTTATTCCTGGGCTGTTTTATTCTTTGAGGTAGAGGTGGTAAGTTGGTATGATTTTGTGGAGTGATGGAAGCTGCTTTAATTGTATTCAATTCCTGTTTAAGTTTGCAGAGCTCCTCCTTAATACTGGCAAGTTGAAGACAGATGGGGCAAGCCTTAAGCCTCCAAATAGTATGTCTTGGAATTAAAGCACCACAGTGATTGCATAGAATAAAGGTCATCTTGATTGGTTGTGAAGTCCTGATTATATGGGCAGACTTGATGGGCTACAGCCCTTTTCTGCCGTCATATTCTATGTTTTATATATGAATAGTGGTCCCTGGGGTTGGTGGGACTATAAGTCTTACCCTTATTCCTATGAAGGGAAAGGGAAAGAGGAAATAAGATTTAACAGAGGAAAGAGAAGGGTTTATTTTTTTGTGGGTTTTTTTGTTTTAGTAAGAAACAGGGATGAGAAAAGAAATTAAGCAGATATAATGCTGGAAACCAGTGAAAAGAGCAGAATATGAAATGCAGAGCAACTTATCTTATTGAATGAAGTTCCAGGGCAGCCTTGTTCACAGCAATGTCCCAAAGATTACAAATTAGAAGATATCTGGACATTTCCGAGAGAATTACATAACAAAGATTCAAGTATGTTACAGGATACAGTAGAGAATAACAATACATTCGGTTCTAAGCGGATTACAAATTAGAATTTATCTGGACATTTCCGAGAGAATTACATAACAAAGATTCAAGTAATTACAGAATACAGTGGAGAATAACAATACATTCGGGTAACAGAAGATAATTACATAACATTGAAGGAAGAAGTGTACTGGATACAGATGGTGGTTGCTTATTTAGGTATCTGAATATATATTGGGGGTATGGTTTGAGGAGTTGACTAATGTATTCACGAGGGAGTATGCATGTGTGACTAGGGTGGAGGTTAGAATGTAGGGAAGTGTTTTTTGAATAGAAATGTTTTGATTTCTTTTTGAAACACTTTAATTTCTGTTGTTTTGATCATCAGTTTGGTGATGGTAGGGTCAATTTTCGCTGCCTGTGTCGCTAGAAGGTTGTCGTATAGTTTCTTACGTCGGGTACCATTGTGAGGGGGGAAGGTGAATAGGTTTTGAGTTCTCCTTGTTCTGGGTGAGAGGTAACGGTATAAGCAGTTGTTTAGGTAACTGGGGGCTATACCATGGGTTACTTTAAATAGTAGACAGTAGAATTTGAATTGAGTTCTTGCTTTTATCGGTAGCCAGTGAGAGTCTACATAGGCAGTGGTAATGTGGTCAAATTTGCTAAGCGAGTAGATGAGTCTGAGGGCTGTGTTCTGAACGGTCTGTAGTTGTTTTATCATGTTGTTTGGGCATGGTAGGTATAGGCTGTTGCAGTAGTCTAAGATACTAAGTATAAGGGATTGGACAATGATCCTGTAATGATCTTTGTTAAAGAATTTTCTTATTTTTCTTAGGTTTCGCATGGTGAAGAATCCTTTTTGTATGATTTTGTGGATTTGTGTCTGCATTGTGCAGCATCTGTCTAATTGTATTCCCAGAATTTTGAGGGTGCTCTGTATTGGATACTTGATTGCATTTACTTCCAGTTCTGTTAAGGATGGTTTTATTTCCTTCTCTAGTAGTAGGAATTTGGTTTTATCCGAGTTCAGTTTCAGCTTATGGTTCATCATCCATTTTTCTACTGTTTCTAGTATTGTTTTCAGGCGTCCATTGGAGATGGGGTCTTGGATGTCGAAGGGGAGGAGGATGGTTATGTCGTCCGCGTAGCTGAATGATGTTATATTTAGAGCATCTAGGGTTGTGCCTAGGGAAGCTATGAAGAGGTTGAATAGTTTGGGCGATAGTGGTGATCCTTGTGGCACTCCACAGGGGTTTGACCATGAGTCGGATATAAGATCTTTTGACTTAACTCTATATGCTCTTGTTTTAAGGAAACCTTGGAACCAGTTGTGAACTCTACCTGATATTCCTATGGCATCTAGTATCTAGAGTAGTATGGAATGGTCTACTAAGTTGAATGCTGCTGAAAGATCGAGTTGGATGATTAGTAACTTGTTTCCTTTGCTGAGGTGCTGTCGGGCTATATCTAGTAAAGATAACAGTAGTGTTTCTGTGCTGTGATTAGCTCTGAATCCAGATTGAGTTGGATGCAGAATGTGGTGTCTTCTAGGTAATTGGATAGATATTGTGCTACTAGACCTTCTATGAGTTTGACGTATAGGGGGATAGAAGCGATTGGTCTATAATTTGTTGGGTTGTCTATTGGGCCTTTGAGGTCTTTCAGTATGGGAGTGATTATAATTTCGCCAAGTTCCGGAGGGAATTGACCTTCCCTGAGGGTGGTTTGCAACCATAGCGTGAGACTAGCTTTGAATTTAGTGGACGCTGTAGCTAGTAGGTAAGGAGGACAGTTGTTCAAATCACATGAAGATTTGCTGTATTTTTTGTACGGCCGGTCTAGGTCTGACTATTGTGTCGTTGGGAAGTTGATCCAGATCCTATCTGCTGAGGTGGCTTCATCTATTGTGGGTTTTATTAGTATCTCTTCTATGTTGTTTCGAGAGTTGTTGAATGTGGATCTGATTGTGATGATTTTATTTTTGAAGTGGTCCACTAGTTGAGAAGCTGTTGGAGTCTGGTTTCCTTGGGTGGCGAGGAGGGGTTTGGTATCAGTGAGATTTCTTACGAGGGTGAAAAGTTTTTTAGTGTCCGGTTTTTCGGTGCCAATGAGTTTGGAGTAGTGGTCAACCCTATGCACACACCCCTATGAACAGAATTCCCTCACATCCAACCCCACACACACTTCACAAGCACAACATACTAATCAAGGCATGTAAAGTCCCGAACTGTTCAAGATCAGCCAATCAGGATCTGCCTTCGCGCACTCGCCAGCTCATCAAGAAGGTGGTCCAGCTCTGCCGCTTCCAGAAGGCTCCTCCACATCTCGACCACTGAACGTGGCCCCACTCTCTCTCTCAAGCGAAATTTCTCCGACTGCTGTGCCCCGTGCCAGCCCGGAGTCATGACCTCTCCAGTAAGGATCCCCTCCTTCCACAGCAATTTCCCTGCCTCCGCTACAGTGGTCACTTTCTTATGGGCTCCATTGATGGTAAGAAGGAGCCCAAAGGGAAACAGCCAGTGGTATCTAAGGTTTTTCTGCTTCAGGACCATCACTATCGGGCGAAACTCTCGTCTGCGTTGCAAGGTAATGGCAGAAAGGTCCTGAAACCTTATATGATTTCCACTCAAACGTGCCCAGATCCCTGACCTTGCGCACCATCCCCTCCATGTCAGCATAATTGTGAAGACATGCAATAATGTCCCTGGGATAATCATCTCGCTTGGGCCTCAGAGTGCGATGAGCTCGGTCCACTTTCAAGACCACAAGGGGCTTGCCACCTTCTTCAGCCGCAGAGAAGAGAGCTTGATAGATCTCCTGCACCACCTTCACCGCATCTGTATAATTTGCTGATTCAGGAACACCTCGGATGCGGACATTATTCCGGTGGGACCGGTTTTCCTGGTCCTCCACCTGGTTGTAACAGTCCTGCCAATCCTTTTGGTCGCCTCAAACGCCCCACTCAGATCTTGTACCACCTCCTCCTGCTCCCCCATTCTCCGTTCTGTCTCCTTCACTCTCCCCATGAGGTCTGCTATCTCTCTCTTGATCTCCTTCACTGCGTCTCTAATTTTCCCTTTTACTCCAGCAACCTCCTGCTTAATGTCACAGACCCATTGCTGAAGGTCTGCCTTGGTCACTGCCGCTGAGGAGAGGTCCATGCGCCGCAATCTCGGAGAAGTCCCTCTCTCCGACTCTTCATCGGACCCGCTCTCCCCAGACTCACGCTGGGACGTGCTCGAGGCTCCGCGCGACTGGCATAGGCCGCTTTTCTCCAGCGCCTTCTCATGCGGTCTCCCCTCCTCTCCTTTCTTTTTGGACGGCATAGCGGTGAATCACACTGCTTCGCACACTTTGTCAATCGTGCGCCCAACTTGCCGCCACTGTGTGCACGCTCCGAACCAGGGGAACTTGCTCGCTGGGATCAGAGCTCCAGCTCTAACCCGACATTCACGACGATAACGTCACCGGAAGTCTCTATTCTTATGTATGTTTAGTGTTTTTGTCTTATACAGTAAATGTGCTGATAGCCAAGAACTATATTTCTGAACATATAGGTTGATAAAAATGCTCGTGAATGGGAAATGAATATAAAAAGTTGGTGAATTCTGTTTCCTACATTCTTGCATTACAGTTAGACCTTAATGATGACCATATATGTCAAGATGTTCTAATAAACTCATTTGACCTCATTTGACGTGCTTCCAGCAACAGACTTCAGTTCTGCATCTTTGATCAGTTTGTGTTCTCTTTGGTGACAGTAGAGACACTAAATTGCAAAATATCTTTTTACTTTTATAGTATTGTGAAAAAGTGTTTACCCTTTTTTATTTTCCCTATGGGTTTCACTGAATGGTTTCTGATATTTAAACAAAATGTAATATTGGACAAGGGTAGGGTTACCATATGGCTTTAGAAAAAGGAGGATGGATTGAGACATCTGGGTTTTGCTTTCAATGGAAGTAAAACCCAGATGTCTCAATCTGTCATGCCATATAGTAACCCTAGACAAGGGGAACCTTAGTAAACACACAAAATATATTTTTTTAATTATTATGTTTATTTAAGGAGCAAAGTTATCCATCCAACACCCATATTATTCATTGTGTTCATTAGAAAATCATTGACTTTCAACAAACGTTAAATCAATTTCTTGGTTAATGTGATCTGTTTTCATTTATGGTAGATAAAGGATTGCATATCTTTGTCTTCTGTCTCAATACTTTCTAGTTTACCAAAAGCCGTAAAGAGAAGAATTAATGCCTTGAAACAGCTTCAAGTGAAATGTGCCCACATAGAAGCCAAATTTTATGAAGAAGTTCATGATTTGGAGAGAAAATATGCAGCACTCTATCAGCCCTTCTTTGAAAAGGTTAGAAATCCTTTTCATAAAAGCTCTTGCTTTGGGAAAATAACATTTGAAACTATTCATTTCTAGAACGTCCACTCAGAAAAAGTTGTTCTCTTCAAATACAGTGTCTCTGTTTCCTGTTTTTACTTTGCTTTTTATTCACCTACTTCTTACTCCACACTTCAGCTTTTCTTATCTCCAGTTTTGCAATCCCAATATCATATTCCTGAGCATACTAAAATGATTAGGCAACAGAAAATCTTAGTATGCTATCAAGCAACCTGACCACAAAATGTGAATTCAAAATGAGCAGTAACTGGAAAGTACAAAGAAATTGGGACACCCTTATATCCTTGTGAAGGAGATTGGGTTAGCCTCTTTCAACTCAATAGTGATATTTTATTAATTATCAATAAGATTACCTTTATTTAAAATTCTCTAAAAAAGGGATATTGCTACTACTCTTGTGTCTCCAACTTGTCCTACCACTGTTGGGTATGGTTACAGTAGATTCAGTAGTGATACATAAGAACTGAAAGGCATTTTTAAGTTCTACAATGTATTTTAGCAGCAGAAAACAAATTTTTGGAGTACTAGAGATTATTTGCACACAGTGCTGATACATTTACTGTATGCACTTGAATATAAACTGATCCGAATATAAACCGAGGTGACCTTTCCCCCTCAAAAAAAGAAGGAAAAAAGATTGATTCAAATATAAACCAAGATTAGAAATTTGGGTACAGAAAATATTGAGAAGGTAGGACCAACATTCTATTAGTCTCAGAAAAACCTTGCCCCTTTCTCTTTTTTTTTTCCTGACATTTTGCAAGCCATGAAATTAATTCCCCCACAGATGACTTACAACGTTGCCCTGATTTTATGGGACTAAAGTAAGTAGGAGGATGTCTTAAAAAAAAAAAAAAAGGGAAGTATTTGGACTGCCACATCATAGCTTCAACAGCACTGCAGACAAAGGTTCCTCTGGGGACTCAGTTAAGCAACTTCTTACCTAAGATCAAAGACAGACAGAGAGAGGAGCATTCAAAAGGAGGAAATCTCTCCAACTTACCTGAAAGAGCCTTCTACTCTTATTCCAATATCACTCAGATGTAATAGCACAACTAAATTAAAGGCCATGGAGAGATCCAATGCAGTGACATTGAGAGTGAGAGGTGGCACCCCTCCCCCGCACACATCCCTTCCCCATACCTTTTTAACTTGGACGCAAGCAGCCACCAACTTACTGTCTGCGTCAGTTTCAGCGCTCTCTGACGTCACTTCCCAGGTGCGAGTCCCGAAAGTGACGATGGAGATCGCCGAAGCTGACACAGGCAGTAAGTTGGTGGCTGCTCGTGCCCAAGTTTAAAAAGATACAAGGGAAGGGGTTTACGTGGGGCAGGGGAAGGGGCGCAGAGAGGAGGAGGGGTGCCGGCTTCCTGAGGAAGATAGTGCCTGGAGCAGACTGTCTCCCCCCTTCTCTTACTACGCCACTGGTCCAGTGAATGTTAAGTGCTGCTTTACCCTGGGCAATGTATCCCTGTATTTCATTCAGATTGCTTAAAAGTTAGTTTTGGTGCTAATTTTGCCCTTGAATCCTGGTTGGCAGGGATGTTGTATTGTTGGATGTTTATTTGGCCATTTATAGATTAGATATTGATCTATAGTTTATAGGAGGAGTCTAAATTCCCTTTTTTTCAATGTAGGTCTAACTAATGCATGTTTCCAAATTGAAGGCAACTCCCCAATTTGATAATGCACAGTGGAATGCTCAAATGTAAAGGATAAAAATGTTTCCTTTATATTTAGACTTAGTATATAGCAAAAACTATGTGTCGCCTCTCTAGCACTGTATTGGCAGCTTACTGGTTTGTTCTCAAGAAAGTTGATGTCATGACACTGAATAAGAATGTGACCGCCGATGGTGGATGCTACTCTGTGCGGGGCTTTGAGCATCTGAGCATGCTCAAGGCTTGCCAGCTTCTGCCTTCTCCAAGATTCTCGGAGAGGGCAGGAGCTGGCAGGCCTTGAGCATGAGCAGACGCTCAGGGCCCCTCCACACTTAATCAGCACCCACTGTCAGCGGTCACAGCCTTATTCGGTGTCACAGCAGCAGCTTTCTTGGAGCACAAGCTGCCAGCTGGTAGGGGGGACATGTATGCAGGATAGCAGACTCTAGGGGTTGAGTGCAGGAGGAAGAGAACAGCCACACTGGTGTTCAGGTGGTGGCTCAAATATAAACCGAGGTTCTAATTTTTGGGTCATTATTTGGCCTAAAATTCTCAGTTTATAATCGAGCATAGTATGATATTTCTAACTTACTAGCAAAGAAACCTGTAAAGCATAAAGCATGCCATCTTTCCCTTAAGACTTTTATTTTAAAATATTTATCATTTACTTTGCCAAAATTCAAGACAGATAACGCAAAACATACACATTCTAGTCACAAATTCACAATACAACATTAGTTTAAGCTAGCCTGTCACTAATCAGCCAACAACCCTTATGTACTCGGCTCCATCAGATACGACATATTGTATTTCCATTATCAGATATTTGTAGAGAAAGGCGTACTGAATCCTCCAGAGACTAACAGAAAGGAGATTATCGAAGGTGAAACCTAATCTTCCATTCAGACCCTTATTAAGACTTAGTAGATAAAGACAGGTTGTTCACCCTCTCCAAGGTAGGGAGAATGAGAGGGCACTCTCTAAAGTTAAAAGGGGATCGATTCCGTACAAACGTAAGGAAGTTCTTCTTCACCCGGAGTGGTGGAAAACTGGAACGCTCTTCTGGAGGCTGTTATAGGGGAAAACACCCTCTAGGGATTTAAGACAAAGTTGGACAGGTTCTTGTTGAACCGGAATGTAAACAGGTAGGGCTGGTCTCAGAGCACCTGGGGGCCACCGCGGGAGCGGACTGCTGGGCACAATGGACCACTGGTCTGACCCAGCAGCGGCAAATTCTTATGTACTTATATGGACACCTCCTTATATAACACCTGATGGATTAGTGATCAGATTCTAAACTTAATACACCAAATCACTGGAAACAAATGTAAAGTGGCTAAACATGGTATAATGTTATTACTACTTGACCAATAGGAGTTATTGAGAGGGTCTAAACAGTCGCTCTTTTTTTTTCCCCCCCTCTCTAAACTAGATTACTATGAAAAAGCTCCCCTTCATAGCTTTTGGGCCACCTGAAAATATATTCTTGTTGGCAGAATGAACACAGATCTCTTGAGCAGAGCACTTTGCTAGGCCTGCCCAGTGGCTAGTATTATGCAGAAGACTTAGGTTTAGTTAACGGGCTTAGTATTTTATTCTGTAGGCCAGCTAGAGTGTTGCTGCTATGGAAGCAGCATTCATAGCCCTTATTGGGAGCAAGTCCTAGCTATTGGTGAATATCGATATCTACTGACTAGAAATAGAGTGCATGTGCTCCAAGTTCCAGAGTCACAGTTGTTGCTCCCAGCCAAGGATCATTACTGCAGTTGGTGAGTTAAGATAAGTACTGTAATGATTTAGTTCAGGGTTGTCCAACCTTTTGGATTCCCTGGGCCGCATTGGCTGAAAAATATGTTTCTGGGGCTGCACAAACGCTGCAGCAAGACAGAGGAAGGAGTCGGCAAGACGGTAAACACCCAGGGGCAGCAGAGGAAAACACTGCATCGCCCTCGACTGGGGCCGCACAAATTACTTCACGGGGCCGCATGCAGCCCTCGGGCTGCAGGTTGGACACCCCTGATTTGGTTATGCTGCCATTGACTAATAGAGACTGGTTCCAGTTGAGGTGAAAGCACAAAGGACCAGGAGGAAATGACTGGGTTAAATTAAACAAATAAAAAACACAACCAAAATGGATTTTATGTACAGTGTTTTTCTTGGCATTCTTTTCTAATTTTTTAAAAGATAGTGAAAGAGAAACTAAGGAGGCAATTTTATTATTCTTGTGCCTCAACAAATAAACCTTGCACAGAGTTCTGAACTGGGTAGTAGTTTAAGCCCATCAGCTTTAATTTATTTTTATTTTCAATACTTTGCAAAGGTTGGCATTTATGGTACTGTATATACTCAAATATAAACCGATTCAAATATAAAGTGAGGTAACCTTTTTTTTCTTTTAAAAAGAGGGAACAAAGGTTAACTCAAATATAAACCAAGGTTTTATATTCAGGTGCCCTGGCAGGTTCTGTACCCAGTCACCTTTCTCCCTCCCTGACCTGCCGGCAACCATTTTAGACTGTGTATTGAGATATATCATCAACCTACGCAAGTACAATTATAATTTTTTATTTTAATACAGAGACAAAGTATTGTCGGTGGTGAAGTAGAACCTACAGATGCAGAATGTGAGTGGCACAGTGAGACGGAGGAAGAAGAAAAGTTAGCTGTAAGTCAAACAAATAGGCTGTGCCCACTGTTTATTCCCAAGTCCTTTTCACAGCAGCTTATAAATTGGATTGGAACTGTATTACACTAATTTTTTTAAATACTGTTTGGTTTTTTTTAGGATTCTCACTAGACCAGTCCAGAACTTGTGGTTTGCATCTGTTGACTAGAGGATGGAGACAAAGAAATAAAATAGTTCTGTGTGATTTACCCCTTAAGGGCACTGAGCAGCCTTAGCTACTTGGTATTTCTCTGTCTCCGGCAGAGGGTGATGTGCAGGCCATGCAGTTTCTGGGCTAGTTACTGAAGCTGCTCCTATCCCAGTTGGAGAACCAGGTGTCAGTTGAGCAGAGGGATATCTTAATTTGTTTTAAGCTCTATTTCAGAAGGAAAAAGGCATATAGACCAAACATTTGATGTATTTAATGTATAGGTATTTTAGAGACCCAGGTCCTATAGAGTTAAGGCACCAAATAAGTGGGATCAAAACCTTGGGATTACCTATGAATCTTCTGAATTTGTGGACAATGGAAACTGTATTGGCCAAGATAATAATGTCATCTAATGTTCAAAAGAATGTTAAGAGAATATGCTGATGGTACTTCTGATTCCAGATCATCTTAATCATTGGTACTATCCCAAGACAAGCAGGCAGCATATTCTCTACATGTGGATGACTTCATCCACGGAGCCCCGTCGCGGACAGCTTTTTAAGCAAACTTGATTGAAGATCTCAAAGTTTGCTAGTGCTGTACCATGCATGCGTGTGCCTTCCCGCTCCACTAGAGGGCGCGTCCCCTCCTCGTGGTCTTCAGTTCTTAGTTTTCCGCGGAGTCAGAAAGCCCTGTCTCTCTTCTCTGTGTTTTTTCTACGTGCCTTTCTTGCACTGCGGCTTCTTATTTTTACTCGGTTCGGGAGTCGCTGTGCTCTTTTTTTTGATGTTTTTATTAGTTTTCGAGTTTCGGCGAATCGGGGGCTCCCGGTTTGCCTTGGCCGCCTGGCCTCGCATGGCCGTAGCTTTCTTTTTTTACTTATGTCCCGGCCCTTGACCGGGTTTAAAAAATGCACTCAGTGCGGTCGGGTGATTTCAACACTGACCTGCACCGCTGGTGTGTCTTGGAGTCGACCATTCTACGGGCTCTTGCCCTCGTTGAGCTACCTTCCAACCTTGGGCTCTCAGGAGGCGTCGAGCGCGGATTGCGGAGCTCTTCGCTATGGAGCCTGATCTACCTGCGGGCCCCGTCTCGGCCTCGGTCTCGACCTCGGCCTCGGCCTCAAAGACCTCGGTTCCGGGAAAATCTCCCTCGACCTCGAAGGCCTCAATGGCCCCGGCCTCGAAATCCTCCACCGCAGGTAAGTCTCCTTTTCCATCTTCAGGTTCAGTTCAGCTATCTAAGAAGCCCTCCTCGAAGTCTCTGGCCGTCCAGGCGGTGACTGCCTTGACGAAACCACCTGCTAAGGCCTCCAAGTATGCCTCCATCATAAGGGAATACTCTTCCTCGCGCGCACTGCCGCACCTGTAGGGCCAAATATGTTCTTGGTGCCGATGTTCGAGGATATGCTTAAGGCTATCATCTCCTCGCAGCTTTCCTCTGCTTTGGCTCGGCTTGCCCCGTCCTCGGCCTCGCTCGCAACAGACCAGCCTGAGCATCGCCTTGAGGGTTCTCGGGGCAAGGGGCGTCGGTCTCAGCGTCTGACTCCTCCCCGCTTCCTTCGCGGAGGGGTTTCCCCGCTGCTTGGCCTCGTTCGAGATACCAGTCTAGGTGTCTTTCTCCCTCATCCCGGAGACTCGCTAAGAAGCCCAGGGATTCCTCCCCGAGGCATATAGTTCCACAAGTCAACTGGTACATTGCATCACACCCCTTGTATTGAATTAGAAACAAATCACTGGCAAGGTGTGGAAAGCTGTAGAAGTTTGAGCAAATAATTTAAAAACTAATGTACGTGCAACTGTACAATTAAAACATCTTAAATATAATAAAATGTTGGTAAGTGCCATATGATTAGAAAGAAGGAATTCAAGATGCAGCAATTCATCAAATGTTAAAAAACATGCTCTCTTCTAATGATTTGTATGTTTGTTTTGTAGGAAGATATGAAAAAGAAAGCTGTATTAGCAGAAAAAGAACCTGCAAATGAGGGACATTACAAGGGAGTTCCGGACTTTTGGTTTACGATCTTTAGAAATGTTGATATGTTAAGTGAATTAGTTCAGGTAACTACTTTTCCTCATCTTTTGTTTGTTTGTTTTTTAAGTTTCTTGGCAGCAATAAACAGTATATGTTTAGGTTTGCATAGAACTGTGTAAGGTAAAAGTTTTTTTTCCTGTTTCCATTCTATTTAATTTTACAACAAATGTTTACATGTTAAAATAACATTGAAAATGAAGTGCATTGTTAGTGTGCATACAGTACAATGTAAAGCTATCTTCAGTACAAGAAATAGCTCAGACCTGTGTACAGTATGACTGCCATCTTCTTCTGTACACAGAGAAAATTAGAATGATAGGCCAAATACATTTTCCATATACAGTATACTTGAATATAAACCGATCCAAATATAAACTGAGGTAACCCTTCCCCCCCTCCCCAGAAAGGGGGTGGGGGTGGAGAAAAATTGACTTGAATATAAACTGAGGTTAGAAACTTGGGTTATCACTGTAAAAAGATAAAATTAATTAAATGTTTAATTTATTAATTTCTTTAATTCAATTCATATCCTAAAAACTATTAAAATTTATTTAATCTACATTTAAAATCTACAATGACATGTTCGTAGGGGTAGCCCTGGACCCTGGCGGAAATTTAAGAGTATCTGGACCCCTGTTTTGGAGTGTCTGTCCCATAGAGCTAGAAGTTCTCTTCTGAACTTTTGATACTGGAGTGCTGGGGTGGAGGGTTTGGGATGGGTGGGTCTTTTGGGCGGGGGTGGTTTGGGTCTGTTAGGTTTCTGTGAAGGACAAACACGGAGGTCTTGTGTTGTCTGCTATTGCTTTTTGTTCTGTTCGGTGTTTGAGTTTGTACTATGAAAATTTTTCAATAAAAATGGAATATATTAAAAAAAAAATCTACAATGACAAGTAATACAAAGTGCAGAGTGCTACTAATGACAAAATCATAGGCTGGGAAAAGCTACAGGTACTATCTAAAGCTTTTAAATAGAGTCCATCAATCAATCTTCAAGGCTCTAAATGATAAGTACTGAAGCCATTCAGACCCAATAAAGCTCACTTAACTTGATGATGAGTCAATTAAAGTCCCAATATCTCCTTGAGTTGTATTCCGTAGACTTGACCAAGCTAGTTGTTCCTTATATTCATAATCCAATAAGAAATGCTTAATCAGTTCTGAGGTTCTCTCTTCCTAATCATACGCTGACAGGTTGAAAATGCTGGGGCTGTTCTCCCTGGAAAAGCAGAGACTTAGAGGAGACATAATAGAAACCTTCAAAATCCTGAAGGGCATAGAGAAGGTAGACAGGGACAGATTCTTCAGACTGTGGGGAACCACAAGTACAAGGGGGCACTCGGACAAATTGAAAGCAGACAGGTTTAGAACAAACGCTAGGAAGTTCTTTTTTACCCAGAGGGTGGTGGACACATGGAATGCGCTTCCAGAGGTTGTGATAGGCCAGAGCACGCTACAGGGGTTCAAGGAAGGTTTAGATAGGTTCCTAAAGGATAAGGGGATTGAGGGGTACAGATAGAAGTGGTAGGTTATAGGAATAGTCAGGGACCACTTCACAGGTCATAGGCCTGATGGGCCACCGCGGGAGCAGACCGCTGGGCGCGATGGACCTCTGGTCGGACCCAGTGGAGGCAACTTCTTATGTTCTTAATCCTTAAAGTTTTCCAGTTTTAATTACTTATATTGTTCAATCAGAGTAAGCTGAGTTTCAGTTGAGTCCATCATCAGGGAGGTTGATACAAGTACTAAGATAATAATAAGAGTTTTCTAAATACTAAATATTTCAACTGGTACATTTACTATAGTCAAATACATTCCAATAACCATTAATCCTCAGTTCCTAGTTATGAATTTTATGTTTTGGTATTCTTGGTATAGCATTTTAATGAATTGAATATCAGTAATTGAATATATTTACCCTACTTTGTATAGTTATCACTGTAAAAGCCAGTCTACAACGACTAGACATTTTTGCCATAAGTTTTAATACTTTATTTAACGTTACTGTTTCTCATTTTAACCTCTTGCTTCCTTTCCATAAACCTTAAAAATAGAAAAAAGTTTTTATATGTAATAAAAAAGTGGGCAATGAAGTCGCTGGCCGCTGGATAATGAGGAAGTACAAATTTTTGCAGTTAGCACCGGAGTTCTAACAATATATGAGACTTCATTGTCCATTTTTTTGAAAGGGTTCAGCAGTGGCTTTTCGGTTCCCTGACGCAATATCGAAATGTGCACGTCGGAACCAGCGATTCTCTAAAGCTAAGTTTTATTCTTTTTAGAGTTTCATACCCAAAATGATAAAGCTGTAACTTGTTTGGTTTTGCGTAATCAACTAGAGAGATATATACCATTCTTCTGACACTTTATTGAACTATGCAGTGATTGGATAGTGTGGCGGTTTTATAGCCTTCATGTCTCTGAGCACAGTTCCTAAAAACAGTAAAGAAGAACATTTTTAGATTTTTTTCTGATTAATACATATGGAGTGACTTTTTGTTTGTTTATTACTGTGTAGGCAGCAGTGGTAACGTGGGCACATGCACAAAAATGTTTTCCTAGACTATCAATATCCCTTCTTCCTGCTAAAGAATATTTTGTATTAAAGTTTAACTGCTGAAGATCATATCCTAAACTTTTGAATAGCTATAGGGTTCAACTTTCAAAGCACATCAAGCAATATTGTAGTGAAGCATGGGTTATATTCTGAAAAGGAAAAACTTATCAAATCCTCTGTGGAAGTTATGATTTGTGTTGCTGGTTAACTCCAATAGCAAGCTATGCCGAGGCTTAATTTGAGCATATGCAAGTTTTAATAGTATGTGTTGAGAATAACAGTTCAGATTATTCAAATCCTCCTTCTTTAAATTAATCCTTTAACTTGCTAAAGAAAATTTGTAGCAATGGGCTTGTTTCACCCATGCCCGAGAGCCTCTTCAGTGCTACCACCTCCTCACCCAATGAGCCGGAGTGGGGCCTTGGCGCATCTGCGCATGCTTAAGGCCTCTGCTGGCTCTTTTCTTTTCCAAGATTCTTGGAGAGGATGGGGGGAGCACTGAAGTGGCCGTCGAGCAGGGGTGAAAACAAGTGCAGGTTAGTGGGTAGGGAGGTGGTTGGCCTGAAGTGCCGGTCGTGAACAGAAGTACTGGTTTGGGGGGGGGGAAATAGATGTAATCTTCGGAGGGAGGGACAGAGGGAAGAAACAAGAAAGATCAAGGCTTGAAAATAAACAGAAACCTCCATTTTTGGACCATTTGTTTTGGCTAGAAATCTCGATTTATATTCGAGTATATACGGTAAATCCTAATTTTAAAAACACAAATCTATATTATAGTATACTGAATTGGTCTGCCTAAGGACCCCCTAAATCAGGGGTGTCCAATGTCGGTCCTCGAGGGCCGCAGTCCAGACGGATTTTCAGGATTTTCCCAATGAATATACATGAGGTCTATTTGCATGCACTGCTTTCATTGTATGCTAATAGATCTCATGCATATTCATTGAGGAAATCCTGAAAACCCGACTGGATTGCGGCCCTCGAGGACCGACATTGGACACCCCTGCCCTAAATATAATGTATAAAACCTTAATATAAGGGCTGCTCCATTTTCTCTAATTCTTAGGAGTTTTAGTTGCACTCTAGTTCATCAAGTTCCCTTGAGTCTCAACTCTTGGTTTTCTGAATTTTTCCATTGCAGAATAAAAGATCAGTTTCATATTTTTAAAATCCTCTTTCTTGGTTTATTTTCTTTTTCAGTAACATTTTGCTATTGATTTAACATCAGATTTGTATTGCCAGGTCACCATAACATCCTGTCATGCACTTCTGTTTTAGTTCTGAAAGTCTGTAGCTCAAGACTCAAGTCTTAATTCCAAATTAGAATTTTTTTTCAAGATGTGCCTGTAGTGGTACTTTTGTTCAATTCATATTTAGTGTATATAATAAACCAAATGTTATCTTCTTCACTAGGAATATGATGAACCAATTTTGAAGCATCTGCAAGATATCAGAGTAAAATTTTCTGACCCAGGGCAGCCTATGGTGAGTATTTTGTATTGGTTTCATATTTAAATGGTGGCAGTGTTGAATTGCAGAGTAAAGGAACTAAATGTTTGTTTATTGACAGTTTCTATTCCGCCACTAATGACTGGGGAGTCAATTCAGAGCGGTTTACTTGGGCTTCTGTAAAGATGTTACCATACAGAGTTACAAAGAGCTTCTGTGAGGTGTTACAATACATGGGCTCTATACTGAAATACATGGAGCTCTGTGATGGTGTTACCATACAGAGTTATTAATTTTGGCATGATTATGCTATAATCATCCTACTTATGTTACTGCCACATTGATCATCCTATTTATATGCACATGTTTATAGCAAATCAATCATCCTATTTATATACACATATAAACTAAGTTTAGTATTGCAGCTAAATACACTATTATATACCTCCTAGGGAGGTTGGCCATTTCAACTAGCTATAATGTATTTACACGCATCCCTGAAAGTTCTAGTTTCCTCTCTCTGTCAACTTCATAATTTCAGTTGAAGTAGTTTGAGAAAAGGATAGTCTTTAATCCCTTTCTTGAATTTTCTGGTGTCCTTTTCTAGCTTTAATTCCTTTGGAAGAACATTCCAACACGTTGGGGTCCTTGTGCTTTTGTATTTGATGTCTTTGAAGGAGGGGATTTGTAGTAAGGACTCTTGGCTGAAATGCAGAGCGTGTAGGAGTTTATGGTTTTATAGTCTGGCTGCTAGGTTTTGCGGTTCTGAGAGGTGAACAGTTTTGTACATCAGCAATAAGATTTTGAATCTCACTCTAGTAGTGGTGTGGCACTTGTCCGTCTCGATTTACCTAGCAAAAACCTCGCTGTGGCATTTCTACTGTTTAGATTTGTCTGGTCATGTATTTTGGTAAACCCAGCAGGATTGCATTGCAGTAATCAAAGATTGTGAGTACCAGGAATATGACTACGTTAGACATTGTTTGGTGGGAGAGGTAGGGTTTCAGTCCTCTAACCCAGTACAGTTTGCCATAAGCATTTTTTACTATGCACTGGATCTGTGTTGTCATGTCTAGGCTCGGGTCCAGTCATAAACCTAGGTTTCTCACCCCATTCTTGGATGGTTCTGTGGTATTTAGTATTTGGAAGCTGGGGGTGTTTCCTCCCCATTTGCTTATGAGAAGTAGTTCTGCCTTTTCTTTGTTGGCTACTAGACCGTTTGCTAGAAACCATCCAAAGATTTTCTCTAGGCTTATCTTGATCATGTGTTTAGTTATCGCATCCTGTCTCCTCAGCGATATGATCAGTTGGACGTTGTCTGCATAAATGTAGCATTCCCACCCCAGTTTTCTGATTAATTTTCCTAGCTGTTAGAGGAAGATGCTGAACAGCATGGGCAACATGACAAATCCTTGTGGTACCTCTATGGCAGTTTCTTTCCAGTTGCTAGTATCCCCTTTCCATTCCACTCTTGTTAGTCTTTTTGATAGAAATATTCTATCCATGCCATAGATTTCTCTGCAATGTAATTTTAACAGTGTATGTTGGACTAGGTCGAAAGCTGCTGAGAGGTCTAGGAACCACAGTTTGCTTGGTGTTTAAGGACGGAGTCCTGCACCGCTACTAGCACTGTCACCGTGCTCAGGTGTTTTCGGAATTCTGATTAGGCTTGGTCCAGTTTGGATGAGTTTTCCAGGAAATCTGATATTTGTTGGCATGCTAGTTTGTCTATCAGTTTAGATATCCACAGCTGGTTGGCTACCAGTCTCTAGTTGGAGAGGTTTTCTAGGTCTTTTTCTTTATTTTTCGGTATGGGCTTAATGACGGAAAGTTTCCATTTAAGTGGAACTTGTCCACACTGTAATGAGTCATTGATGAGGCCTTCGAGCTCTCTCATCGGCTGAATTGGGGAGGTGTCAACATAAGAACATAAGCCGTGCCTCTGTTGGGTCAGACCTGAGGTCCATCATGCCCTGCAGTCCGCTCACGCGGCGGCCCATCAGGTCCAGGACCTGTATACTAGCCCTCTATCTATACCCTTCTATCCCCTTTTCCTTCAGAAAATTGTCCAATCTCTTCTTGAACTCCAATACCATACCCTGTCCTATCACTCCCTCTGGAAGTGCGTTGGGTGAAGAAGAACTTCCTAGCATTGGTTCTGAATCTGTCTCCTTTTAATTTTTCGGAATGCCCTCTCGTTCTTGTAGTTGTCAGAAGTTTGAAGAATCTGTCCCTCTCCACTTTCTCTATGCCCTTCATGATCTTATAAGTCTCTATCATATCCCCTCTAAGTCTCCGCTTCTCCAGCGAAAAAAGCCCCAGTCTCTCTAATCTTTCAGCGTATGAAAGATTTTCCATACCTTTTATCAAACGCGTCGCTCTCTTCTGAACCCTCTCGAGTATCGCCATATCCTTCTTTAGGTACGGCGACCAATATTGGATGCAGTACTCAAGATGCAGGCGCACCATCACCCGATACAACGGCAGGATAACTTCTTTCGTTCTGCTTGTAATACCCTTCTTGATTATTCCTAGCATTCTATTTGCTTTCTTAGCAGCCGCTGCGCATTGTGCCGATGGCTTCATTGTCATGTCCACTATTACCCCCAAGTCCCTTTCTTGGGAACTCTCACTCAATAACAACTCTCCCTCAATAACAGTACCTCGGGTTTCTGTTTCCTAAGTGTAAGACTTTTCATTTCTCTACATTGAACTTCATCTGCCATCTCGTCGCCCACTCCACTAGTTTGTTTAGGTCCCTTTTTAAATCTTTGCAGTCCTCTTTAGTCCTAGCCCCTTTGAATAGCTTGGTGTCATCTGTGAATTTTATTACTTCGCTCTTCGTCCCCATTTCTAGATCATTTATAAATACATTGAATAGCAGTGGTCCAAGCACCGACCCCTGCGGAACACCACTCGTGACCTTCCTCCAGTCCGAGTAGTGGCCCTTCACTCCTACCCTCTGTTTTCTGCCCGCAAACCAATTCCAGATCCATCTGTGTACGTCTCCTTCCACCCCATGGTTCTTTAGTTTCTGAAGTAGGCGTTCATGGGGTACCTTGTCAAAGGCTTTTTGGAAGTCTAAGTATACAATGTCTATGGGGTCCCCTTTGTCCATCCGTTTGTTAATTCCTTTGAAGAAGTGCAATAAGTCCGTCAGGCACGATCTTCCCTTGCAGAAGCCATGTTGGCTTGTTTTCATAAGTTTATGCCTCTCTAGATGCTCCTCGATGCTATCTTTTATCAGCGCTTCCGCCATTTTCCCCGGAACTGAGGTCAGACTGAGGTCTGTAGTTCCCCGGGTCACCTCTCAATCCCTTTTTAAAGATAGGCGTAACATTGGCTATCTTCCGGGATCACGCCTGTTTTCAGGGATAGATTACAAACCTGTTGTAGTAGTTCCACTATTTCCTCCTTTAGTTCTTTCAATACTCTAGGTTGGATTCCGTCCGGGCCCGGCAATTTGTCAGATTTTAATTTTTCTATCTGCCTGTATACATCCTCAAGGCTTACTTCCATGGATGTTAATTTCTCTGCTTGGTCTCCTTTGAAGATTTGTTCAGGTTCTGGTATGTTGGATGTGTCTTCTTTTGTAAATACTGACGAAAAGAACATGTTTAGTCTTTCCGCCACTTCTTTCTCCTCCTTCACCACTCCCTTCCTATCTCCATCATCCAGCAGTCCCACCTCCTCCCTAGCCGGCTGCTTCCCTTTAACATATCTGAAGAACGGTTTGAAATTTCGTGCTTCCCTGGCTAGCCTCTTTTCATATTCTCTTTTTGCTTTTCTAACCACGAGGTGACATTCTTTTTGATACTCCTTGTGTTCATTCCAGTTCTCCTCGGTTTTGCCCTTTTTCCATTTCTTGAAAGAATTCTTCTTATCCCCTATCGCTTTCTTCACTTTTTTAGTTATCCACGCAGGGTCTTTTGTTTGGCTCGTTTTGCACCCTTTTCTGAATCTGGGGATATAGCAATTTTGTGCCTCGCTTACTGTGTCCTTGAATAAAGACCAGGCTTGCTCTACAGTCTGCCATTTCTTTGTGGTGTCCCTGAGTTTCTTCCTTACCATTACCCTCATTGCTTCATAGTTTCCTTTCTTGAAGTTAAAAGTTGTCGCTGTGGTTCTCTTTCCCTTTGGTATTCCTACTTCAACTTTGAACTTGATCATGTTATGATCGCTGTTTCCCAACGGTCCCACTACTTCCATGTCCTTTGCAGTTCCTCTTAGCCCATTAAGGATTAGATCCAGAGTGGCATTTCCTCTCGTCGGTTCTCTGACAGCTGATCCATGAAGCAGTCCTGTATAGCTTCCAGAAATCCGGTCTCCCTAGCGCATTTTGAGTTTCCAAGACTTCAGTCTATTCCGGGATAGTTGAAGTCTCCATAATGATCGTGTTACCGTTTTTGCATTTCTGTTTCATCTCAGCTTCCATTTCTTCATCGGTAGTTTCGTTTTGCCCAGGTGGACGATAGTACAGGCCCATCTTTATCTCGAGCCCTTTCCTTCCCGGTATTTTAACCCATAGCTTTGTCCACTCTGGTCGAGTGTATGCTTTCTTTTATGTATAGAGCTTTCCTCCTCCTTTCTGCTCTGACCTATCCTCGCAATAGAGTTTGTACCCCGGCAGTGCTATGTCCCATTTGTTTTCTTCATTCCACCATGTTTCGGAGACCCCAATGATGTCTAGGTTCTCAGTTTTGACCATGACTTCTAGTTCCCTCATTTTGTTCCTTAGGCTCCTTGCATTAGTATATAGGCAATTTAAGTCCTGGTAATTTTTTGTCTTTGTTTCCTTTACCTGTGCTTCGATCTTTATTTTCTTCTCCTGTGCTACAATCTTCTTATCCTCCTCCTCTGGTTCAATCTGCTCCTATGTTTTGCACGTTGTTTCTTCCCAGAATTTTTCCTTCGTAGTATCTTCACAGGATACCTTTTCCTGAATCGTTGACACTTGGTCGACTGTCGGCTTTCCCCTTCTTCTTAGTTGTTTGCCAGAAATCTAGTTCCCGCCGCGCTCAGGTGTAGTCCATCTCTCCTGAAGAATTTGCTCTTGCCCCAAAACGTTGTCCATTTCCTCACAAAGTGGAACCCCTCTTCTTCACACCATCTCCTCATCCATGCATTTATTGATTGTAGTTCTGTCTGCCTCTTCACATTTGCCCTCGGTACTGAAAACGCTCTCCTTTGAGTCCTCATTTTCAACTTCCTTCCCAGAATCTTGAACTGTTCTATCAGTGCACTTCTGCTATAGTCCCTCCTGCTGACATCATTTGTTCCAATGTGGATCATTACTGCAGTCTCTTCCGTCTCTGCTCCTTCTATAATCTTTCCAATTTTGTCCACGATGTCCTTTGTTCTCGCTCCTGGGAGGCAGGTCACCAGTCGATCCTCTCTCCCACCTGCTCTGTGACTGTCCACTTGCCTGAGGATTGAGTCTCCCACTAGGATTGCGGACTTCCCCTTCTTCAGGTTTCGCTCCGGTCGCAGGTGTATGTCCTCGGTGTGCTTAGCTGCTTCTTTTTCTGTGCATCGACTAGACCATTTCTCCCCTTCCTGTGGGATTCCTCTGTAGGTATCTTCCTTGGAGTTGTCTTCCACTTGTTCTCCCTTCCATGTTGGCGTGTCTTCATCTTTCCTCTGATGTTCGTGTTCTTCCACCCTCCTCCTGTAGGCCTCCTCAATGAATTCCTCGAGTTCTCTGACTTCTTCCTCAGTGTGTCTCCCTCTCGTGAAGTCCTCCGCTGTCCTGAGTGGGTCTTCTGTGATGTAGAGTCCTTCCAGTTCATGAATCCAGTCCTTCAGTTGCCTGACTTCCCTCTTCAAGCTTTTCAGCTCCTGACACCAACCGCATACATATGACTGCCTCCCTGAGGGGAGGTAGTCATTCATATGACAGTCTGTGCAGAACACTGGAAAGCTCATCTTCAGGATTCCCTCTGCTTTCATTGCTGTCTGCCTTTCTGGAGTACTCTCTTTTCTTTTACTGTTCCTTTTTGCTTGTGTGTGTGTGTGTTCTCTTCTGTGCCTGCTGCTTGCTACTTCCTTATTTCTTGTTATATGTTTTTCCCTGTATCCACTCCTAATGTGCCGCGTTTGTCTAGTGTCGACTAGTGTTGTGGTATCCTGTGTTGGTTGGTGTTCCTAAACTTAGGATAGCAGTTTGAGTGTGTCCTGCTGTTGTTACGTATATATGTGCACTTGTTTGGTTATTTGTTGGCTTCCTTACCTTGATCGCCCCTCCTTGGTGTCCTTGGGTGTGGTGACTCTGCCCTTCTTGAGGCCCTTCGCAAAGGCGCTCTCGCTAAGGTGAGCACCTTTGCCACACGCCGAATGGCTGCACGCCGTTGGCTCCTCCTTTTAAGGGGGAGCTCGGATGATGACTCCTCTGATGCGGTGGGGGTGGGTGGAACTTGCTCTTGCCGCTGCCCCCTGGATCGCTCTCTGCTTCTTCTCTCTGCCTGTCTCTCTCTGCTCCTTTCTCCCTACTGCTGGCTCTCTTTCTCTCTCTCTATCTGCTCCCTGCTGTTTCTCTCTTGTGCTGGCTCCTGCTGTCAAGGGATGGTAGGTCCAGTTTCACTCTTCTTAGTAGTTTCTTCACTTGGAATTCCATGACAGGCTCGAACTCTTCCATTTTGTCTCCAGTTTCTCCTTTGTGTTTGTCTATAGATATGTCGTCATTTAGTCCATTGTCTTCCTGTAGTTTTCTCAGTGAAGAAATTGTTGAATTCTTTACTAGTTAGGGAGCATTTGGTGGTGGTCTCTTTCAGTTTTTTACCTAACAATCCGTATACTGCCTGATATAAGGTTTTTGTTGAGTTTCCGACTTTGATGATCTTTTTTGAGAGAGATTCTTTCTTTTCTTAATATAGGTTCTGTTGATTTTGCGCCAGGCTTTTCTAGTCTCCTCATCTTTGTCCGATTTCCTCCATTTTCTTTTGAGTTTTCTTTTCTCTCTCTTAATTTTCATGATTTTGTCTGAGGGGATGAATCCATCTTTTCTTTTGTTGGATTTGCATAATTTTAATGGTGCTATTTCAAGACTGCAATCCAGTTCTTTGTCCCATTCTGTGAGCTCTGTGCTATTGGTTTTGATTTCTTTGAGGTGTGTCTCCAGTCTGGTTTTGAATTTGGTACTATCTATGAAGCTTCTTCCCATTTTTGGTTTTGTTTCAGAGGCTTCTGATTGATTTTTACTTTTTGGTTGTTATGTGCTGAAGCATACTAAATAGTGGTCAGTGCATAGCAATTTCACTGTGCAGTCACCTATATCCTCCTCTTTGCCAAACAGTACATCTAAGGCAGGGGTGTCCAATGTCGGTCCTCGAGGGCCGCAATCCAGTCGGGTTTTCAGGATTTCCCCAATGAATATGCATGAGATCTATGTGCATGCACTGCTTTCAATGCATATTCATTGGGGAAATCCTGAAATTTCCAATATTTACATAAAATACCTTTTCACCATTTCTCTAGGAGAAGTTGACAAGATCTTTGGAAAATTTATAAATCTCAAATTGTTAGCTCGGCCATTATTCTCGTGAGCTTCCAACTTCCTCCTTAGTATTATATTGTCTTTAACCAGCAAATCTTGATTTTGTTTTAAAGATATTAACTCCTTACTTGTATTTTGTGTCTCTCTTTTTAATTGAGATATATCCTGTTTTAACACTTTTATTTCTTCTTTTTGTTCTTTTAATTCCTTGTCCAAACTTTTTATTTGAGGATTTAAAGAATTCCCCAAATTCACTACCAAGTCCCATAATGCTTCCAGTGTAACTTTAGGGGGTTTTGTAGGAGAAAAAAGTTGTAATGATGTAGTATCTAACTGTTCTGAAGTTAGCTTTACCTCAGTGAAGTCTTGTATTGCCCCAACCTCTGTTGTCCCAGTCGCAGGTCCTAGCAGAGAGAGCATGTCACTCTGCGATGTTCTGTTCAGCGAGCCCTCCATGCTAGCCTCTGGAAACAGAGAAGCTACCTCCTCGGGTGCATTCTGGTCCCGTGGAGAGCTGGCTGCTTGCGGCGTCGGTTGAAGGGGTGGCGTCCTGACGTCGGGGCTAAGGGTGACATCGAGCCCAGGGGATCTCTCCGGCGGTGTCCCTAGCGAGCTGGCACCCGACTCTTCCTGCTCCCGCTGTAGGCGTCGGAGAAAATCATCTATGGTAACCGCTGGGGTTAAGGGTCGCCGGGAGGCTCCTCCGACGTTCCTACCCCGTCTTTTCGGCATAATTACAGGTAAACTTTTGCTCAGTGTGCAGAGGTGGCTAATAAAGCAGATAGGAATTATTAGGAAAGGAATGGGAAAAACTCCCCAAGAATTTTATAATGCCCTTTTGTATTGCTTGATGGTGTGACCATACCTTGAATAAAGTGTGCAGTTCTGGTAACCACATCTCATAAAAAGATACAGCAAAATTAGGAAAGGTACAGAGAAAGGAAATGAAAATAATAAAGGTGATGGAACAACTTCCCTTTGAAAAAAGGGTAAAGCGTCTAGAGCTCTTCAGCTTGAGACAACTGAGGGAGATATGATTCAAGGTCTATAAAATACTGGGTGGAGTTGGAACAAGTAGACATATGGTCTTTATCTGCCTTCATTTTTTATCTAGTCTACCTAACCATTCTCTTTACTATTCTCTGCTCTCCCTTTAGAGATCCAACATATTTGTCCCAAGCTTTCTTGAATTCAGATATACTTTTCATTCTGCCACCTCCACCGGGAGGCCGTTCTAAGCATTCACTACCCTTTCCGTGAATCTAATAATAATAATAACAGTTTATATACCACAGGACTGTGAAGTTCTATGCGGTTTACAATGATTAAAAATGCTACAAAATGAGTAGAACTGGCAAGTTAAAACTAGTGAATAGCAGCTCTAGAGATCAGTTATTATGGGAAAGATTGTACAAATCAACTGCCTAAGTACTTCCCTTTTAACATTCATTCTATGCCCCCTCTTTCCAGAGTTTAATTTCAGTTGAAAGAGACTTGCCTCATGCATGAATCCATGTTTACTCTTTCCAAAAATACTAGGATTGGGGAGCAGACAATGAAGCTACTAAGTAGTACATTTAAAACAAAATGGAGAAAATATTTCTTCACACAACATGTAATTAAACTGTGGAATTCATTGCCAGAGAATGTTTTAACAGCAGTTAGCTTTTCAGGGTTTAGAAAAGCTTTGGATAATTCCATAAATCATTATTAAGATGGTCTTGGTAAAATCCACTGCTTATTGCTAGGATATACAACATTAAATCTGTTTTACTCTATTGGCATCTTGCCTGGTACTTATGACCTGAATTGGCCACTGTTGGAAACAAGATACTGGGCTTGATGGACCTTCGGTCTGTCCCACTAAAGCAACGCTCATGTTCTTACAAGTGCACCAGTCAGTGCAAACCATGTGATGCCACGCTAATTTAGTGCATATTAGAAAAACTTAGTAAGTAGGTATCTAAATGTTAATATGAGATCGATGTATTCATTAATGGTTGGCAACTTATTCACTATTATGGTCACTACCCTATTAAAATATGTAGTAAAAAAATATGAGTTTATCAGGAAACACTGCACAACAAAGTTTTTGCTTCCTGAACACTGCTGGGTGTTTCTTATAGAATTTTGGGTGCTGATCATGAATATTACATCAAAAATTACCCATCACGTACCATTTCAGAGAAATCTTCAATTTTGTCGTGATTTTTTCTTATATTTGGATGCAAACAATTTTTTCTCCCATAAGTGTCTTATCAACAACGGTTTGTGCCGCCTGGGTATGTCCATGCATAAAATCTAGCCAGGTTGGAAGCTGTTTTATGGAAGATGACATCCTGGGCATGTCTGGGCAGGTCTGAACGAGCTTGCGCTGTCTCACCATGCTATAATGGTGGCTTCCATACACCGATCCTGCTCATTTGGTTAATATAGATAGTCCGTGTGTGTATATAGTATCAGTATAGTAAAGTATAGTAGTATAGTAGCTGTAGCAATATAACAGTAAGTAAGCTTGATGCTATAGACGTTTTGGTGTCGGGCAATATGTCTCGTCGGTGTCGTAACAGCCGCGACACATTCTGCTATATCTGTGGGGAATATACACTTACGCCTCAGAGACGTTCGATGACTGCCCTTGTAAAGAAAGCCTATCATCTGTATTTTGGCTGCAAAATAGGTGATCAAGACAAGCAATGGGCGCCTCACATTTGCTGTGCGACATGTGCTGTTAGTCTGAGAGCCTGGCTCAGAGGTACTCGAAAGACGATGCCATTTGCTGTTCCGATGATATGGCGAGAACAGAAAGACCATGTGACGGACTGTTATTTCTGTTTGACTAATGTGTCTGGTTTCTCTGCCAAAAACAAGAAGTCAATTGAATATCCTAATCTGCCTTCAGCAATGAGACCCATGCCACATGATGACAGTCTTCCAGTTCCGAAACCACCAGAGGATTGGACCTTAGACGAACCAGATGAAGAAACTGCAGTGCAGGGTTCTAACAGTGACATTGACCCGGATTTTGAACCATCCTCATCAGGCGATCCACATCTGATAACACAGTCCGAATTGAACGATTTGGTCAGAGATTTGGGTCTGTCAAAAGCAAAAGCTGAGCTGCTAGGTTCGAGACTGCAGGAATGGTGTTTGCTATCACCAGGTACGAAAATTTCTGTGTTTCGAGACCGGCATCATGATATAACCAAATTTTTTGCACAAGTCGACAGTCTCTGTTTCTGTTGTGACATTGAAGGATTGTTCTCGGTCTTTGGTTGTGATCACAACCCGGAAGAGTGGCGTCTTTTCATTGATTCGTCAATGTTAAGCCTGAAAGCTGTTCTGTTGCACAATGGCAACGTTTATCCTTCAGTACCTGTTGGCTATGCAGCACATATGAAAGAAACATATGAGAATATGGAAATGTTACTAAAGTATGTCCAGTATACCAGGTATAACTGGAATATCTGTGGAGACCTCAAAGTCGTTGCTCTGTTACTAGGACTGCAGCTTGGCTATACAAAGTACTGCTGTTTCATCTGCGAATGGGACAGCCGAGACAGAGAGTCGCACTATTCTAGAAAGAACTGGCCACTCCGTAAAAAGTTAGTTCCAGGACAGAAAAATGTAGCACATGAATCGCTTGTTGACCCGACAAAGATATTTTTGCCTCCTCTTCACATTAAACTGGGACTCATGAAGAATTTTGTGAAAGCAATGAACAAGGAAGGGGAAGGTTTTCGTTATTTAAGACAGATGTTCCCAAGAATAACTGATGCCAAGATCAAAGAGGGTATTTTTGTTGGCCCCCAGATCAGACATGTTATGAGTGACAAGCGATTTGAAGATCTGTTAGTTGGGCCGGAAAAAATTGGCTGGAAAGCCTTGAAAGACGTTGTTGACAATTTTCTGGGCAATTACAGAGCCCCAAACTACATTCAGCTGGTAGACAAACTTCTCAAAGCATACAAGAGAATGAAGTGCAATATGTCACTCAAGATTCATTTCCTCCATTCACACTTGGACTTCTTCCCCGCAAATCTCGGTGCTGTGAGTGACGAGCACGGTGAAAGGTTTCATCAAGACATAGCTACGATGGAGAAACGATACCAGGGCAATTGGAATCCGTCAATGCTTGCCGACTATTGTTGGATGCTACAACGTGATGCACCAGACACTGAATATAAAAGAAACTCGGGAGCAAAACACTTTTAATTCTGTTTCATTTAGTCGCTTGTGCGAAACGTAAACTTGACTATATATTTTATTGTCAGTAAACATAAAAATGTCTATTTCTCATAGTTCTTACGTGATGCAGTAAAACCAAAACCATATTTGAGCATACCAAGTTGGTACCTGTCATAATCACCAAAAACTTTTCAGGAATCAAGACTTAACCAAAAAATTGTTGTGCAGTGAAATTAAGCACACTATCATTTTAAATTATAACTGTTTTCTTCCAAAAACACTGGCTTTGGCTTTCTTTTACATTAAGGGTTAAAATCTAAGCGGTTTATAATGAATATAAATTGAGGAGGAGAAATCAATACATAAAACAAACTTCGTAACAATTAAAGAATAAAAACCCCCAATAAGGTTAGATTATAGTAAAATTTGTATAGGGAAATCAGGGAAAGGGGGAAAAACCACATTTATCCCCCCCAAAAAAGGAAATTTAAAATATTTTAAAAAACGATGAGTAAAATGCTTGAGAAAAGTAGAATGTCTTCAATTGAGCTTTAAATGTGATTAACGATTTTTCTTCACAAAGATAAATGGGAAGAAAGTTCCAAAGAGTGGGTGCCATAACTAAAAATGAGGAGTTTCTATGTACATCAAGAAATAACTGCCTAAAAGAGGGAACACTCAATAGGTGTTGATTTGATGAATGAAGGGATCTCTGTGCAGTATAATGAGCCAAAAAACTGTGCAAAAAAGAAGGAAGTCCAGAGGACATAACTAAAAAAGAGATATGTATTTATATGGAATTTGATAAACAATAGGAAGAATGTGTTCTGCTTTAAGAAGTAGTCACATGGTCAAATTTTGAACATCCATATAATAATCTAACTGCAGTGTTTGTACTAACTGTAAACAATGTAATTGATAATTTGGAAGACCAATCAGAACTGAATTGCAGTAGTCAAGTTTAGCTAAAACTAGAGAATAAAATCAATATATGAAGAGAACTTTATTGAAGAAAAAAATGAATTTGTCATAAAGTAAAAAATGATGAAGAAACAACTTTAGAAATATGGGTATGAAAAGGTAAAGTATTATCTAGTATTACTCCCAGAATTTTAGTAGTTATAAATGAAAACGAAACACCATTCATGCTGAAATTTGGAGGATTAGGATGATGAATACTATACGATTGCTGTTTTGCACTTTATTTTGTTTGGCATTCAGTTAATAACTTAATTTAATGTCAGAACATATTTGTGTTTTGTTTCTTCAGTCATTCACATTAGAGTTCCACTTTGAACCTAATGACTACTTCACTAACTCAGTCCTAACAAAAACCTACAAAATGAAGTCAGAACCAGACCCATCAGATCCCTTTTCTTTTGAAGGCCCTGAAATAGTTGACTGTGAAGGGTGAGTAAATTTTAAAATCTTTCTGAATTATCAGGATTCATAACTCTGAAATGTTATGACTGGGTTTTTTTTTTTAATACAAATTTATTTTGCATAAGGTGATGTTTTCTATTTTACTATAAAACTGGGGTGTCAAGGAGAAAGTTGTCAGGAGACATAGATTATATCTGTTTGAAAACTATACTTCCTCGTTGTCCACTTGACCAATCCAGATGAATGGGTTATTCAGCTCTACCAGAGAACAAACACTTGTGAGTCCTGCCTTATATAGGGCACAGTGCAGCCAATAGCTTTTCTAGTGCATTGTGTCTAGTAGTCCTGAATACTAGAGTTAGGCATCTGAACCCACAAGTTGCTTGCAGAATGTTACTACTACTACTACTACTATTTATCACTTATATAGCCCTGAAAGGCATACACAGCGCTGTACATTTTGATATTTAATAGATGTCCCTGCTCGGAAAAGCTTACAATCTAACTTGGACAGAAATGATATATAGGGTTGGGGATGGGTGAGGTGAGATAAGTTAGAGGTCAAAGAGGTGGGCTTTTAACTGGGCCATGAACACTGCCAGAGACGGAGCCCACCGTAGGGATTCGGGCTGCTTGTTCCAAGCATATGGCGCAGCAAGATAGAAGGGACAGAATCTGAAGTTGGCAGAGGAAGAGAAGGGCACAGATAGGAGGGACTTACCAGCTTAGCAGAGCTCATGGGGGGGGGGAACATAGGGGAAGATAAGTGAAGAGAGATAGTGAGGGGCAGCTGAGCGAGTGCATTTGAAGATCAGTAAGAGGAGTTTTAATTGTATTCAGAAAAAGAGGGGAAGCCAATGAAGTTACTGTAAGAGAGGGGTAACATGAGTATAGCGGCTCTCATGGAATATGAGTCGTGCAGCCGAATTCTGGCCAGATTGGAGGGGAGCGAGAGGGCTAAGCGGAAGGCCTGATAGTAGCGAGTTGCAGTGTGAGGTAATGAGTGTGCTGAGAGAGAAAGGGTTGGATTTTGGTAATATTATAGAGGAAGAAGCGGCAGGTTTTAGCAATATGCTATATCTGGGCGGTGAAGGAGAGAGAGGCGTCAAAGATGACCCTGAGATTACGAGCAGGCAAAACAGGAAGGATGAGAGTGTTGTCCACAGAGAATGAGGGAGCAGCTTTGTTTTAGCCATATTCAGTTTTAGATGGCAGTGAGACATCTAGGCAGCAATGTCTGATAGGCAGGCTGAGACTCTGGTCTGGGTTTCAGTAGGGATATTTGGCACAGAGAGGTAGATCTGAGAGTCGTCAGCATAGTGGTGATACTGGAAACCGTGGGAGGAGATCAGTACTCCCAAGTGAGCAAGTGTGAATCAAGGAAACTCTTATATCTTGGCATCCCAAGTCCTCTAAATTTTCTTCACACTTCTACCTCTAACCCTCTGTTGTAGTTCCTTCCTATTTCTCCTACTGTAAACCGCGTCGAGCTCTACGAACGTGGAGATGATGCGGTATACAAACCTAAGGATTAGAGTAGATTAGATTAGAAAAGGAATGATCTCAGGACAGAGGCTTGAGGTACTCCAATCAATTGTGGGAAGGATGTGAAGGAGGAACCACTGTTGCATACATTGAAGGTGCAATGGGAAAGATAGAAAGAAAACCAGGAGAAGGCAGAACCTTGTAATCCCAATGAAGACACATATCAAGGAGTAGGTGGTGATCAACAATATCAAAGGCGGCATATGAGACGGACGAGGATAGAGTAATAATAATAATAATAATAACAGCTTATATACCGCAATACCGTGAAGTTCTATGCGGTTTACAAAAGATTAAGCAAAGGTACAAATTGACTGACTTCAAGAGGGGAAGAAGAAAGAGAAGTAATTAGACAGGAAATTCATTGTTGAGGATAAAAGTGATCAAAAGGACAGTAGGTCACTATTGAGAGGAAAGAGTTAAGTGGATCAGTTGTCAAGATGTTTTAGGAACAGGTGTGTTTTTAGATGTTTCCTAAATTCCTCATAAGTAGAGGGCGAAAGTAATTGTTCTAGGTCTTTACCCCATGATGCTGCTTGGTGTGAGAGAAGGAATTCATGGTGTTTTTTCAGTTTGCAACCTCTCACTGGGGGGGAAATGAAGTTGGAATGTGAACTTCTCTTGTGTCTGTTGGTTGAGAAGGAGAAAAGGTCAGTAATGTATTTGGGGGCAAGTCCGTGTAATGCTTTAAAGCAGAAACAGGCAAATTTGAACTTTACGCATGCCTTCATCGGCAGCCAATATAGCTGCCGATAGTAGGGTGTCACGTGGTCAAATTTTTTTAGTCCAAAGATTAGTCTGACTGCCGCATTCTGCAACAATTGTAGGCGTCGCATATTTTTTTGGGAAATTGCCAAATAGACGATGTTACAGTAGTCAAGCAGGCTTAGTACGAGGGATTGGAGTAGGATTCTAAAAACCGATGTAACAAAATAAGCTTTAATAATAATAACAGCTTATATACCGCAATACTGTGAAGTTCTATGCGGTTTACAAAAGATTAAGCAAAGGTACAAATTGACTGACTTCAAGAGGGGAAGAAGAAAGAGAAGTAATTAGACAGGAAATTCATTGTTGAGGAGAAAAGTGATCAAAAGGACAGTAGGTCGCTATTGAGAGGAAAGAGATAAGTGGATCAGTTGTCAAGATGTTTTAGGAACAGGTGTGTTTTTAGACGTTTCCTAAATTGCTCATAAGTAGAGGGCGAAAGTAATTGTTCTAGGTCTTTACCCCATGATGCTGCTTGGTGTGAGAGAAGGAATTCATGGTGTTTTTTCAGTTTGCAACCTCTCACTGGGGGGGAAATGAAGTTGGAATGTGAACTTCTCTTGTGTCTGTTGGTTGAGAAGGAGAAAAGGTCAGTAATGTATTTGGGGGCAAGTCCGTGTAATGCTTTAAAGCAGAAACAGGCAAATTTGAACTTTACGCGTGCCTTCATCGGCAGCCAATGTAGCTGCCGGTAGTAGGGTGTCACGTGGTCAAATTTTTTTAATCCAAAGATTAGTCTGACTGCCGCATTCTGCAACAGTTGTAGGCGTCGCATATTTTTTTGGGAAATTGCCAAATAGGCGATGTTACAGTAGTCAAGCAGGCTTAGTACGAGGGATTGGACTAGGATTCTAAAAACCGATGTAACAAAATAAGCTTTAAGGGATCTGAGTTTCCAGAGAGTGAAGAATCCCTTTCTGATTAAGGAATCTACTTGGTCTTTCATGGTTAGGCATTGATCCAAAGTTACACCTAGTATCTTTATGGAGGGCTGGATAGGGTAACTAAGGTTATTGATACAGAGGGGTGATTTAATGTCAAGTGGATGTGGTGAAGCAATGAAAAAAGTCGTTTTATCTGAATTAAGTTTGAGCCTAAAGTTTGTCATCCATTGTTCCATCATGTTTATAGCTTCTGAAGCTTTGGGAATAGTTTCAGAGACAGAATTGGTGAATGGGATGATAATCGTAAAATCATCTGCATAACTAAATAGTTTTATCCCCAGCTGGGTTAGCTTTGGATCTGGCAAAGAACAGGTCATTGAAAACTTTAGTAAGGGCAGTTTCCATGGAATATAGTGGGCAAAACCCTGACTGAAGTAGATCCAGAATAGCCTGGGAGGAGAGGAAGTCCAGCCAATGGCAGTGACTTGGATAAGAAGGGGAGTTAGGAGATGGAGCAATAATTGGAGGGACACATGGGGTCCAATGAGGGTTTTTTGAGGAGGTGTGTGATAATGGCAAGTTTAAAGACATCAGGGACAGTTGCAGTGGAGAGTGATAGGTTGAGGATGTGACAGATAGGAGGGATGACAGAGGGCGAGATAGTACCGAGTAGGTGAGTGGGAATCGGATCAGAGGAGCAGGTATTGGGTTTGGAGGATGAGAGAAGATGTGCGATTTCCTCTTCAGTGATCTCAGAGAAAGAGGAGACAGTGGCAGGTGTTGAGGGGGGGGTCTGTTTGAGAGCTCATGATGAATCTTCTGAATCTTATTGTAGAAGAACTCTGCCATAGTCTGGGGAGAAATTGAAGGGGGGGAATACGCAGTGAGGGTGCTCTGAATAGGGAGTTTAGTGTGATAAAGATGGCGAGGGTTTGAGCTAAGAGAAGTGGTTAAGATGGTATAGTATTCTTGTTTGGCCAGCGAGAGGACAGACTGGAATGATGTCAGCATGAATTTGAAGTGTATAAAGTTGGTGTGCATACAGGATTTAAGCCAGAGATGTTCAACGGAATAAGCACATGCTGTCAATCATCTTTGAACAGCACCTCTTTCCCAGGAACCTGCTCCTGCCCCCCTGCTCAAAAGTGTTTCTGCTCTACTCTTTGGTTTTATTATTTTTGGGTATTTGAATTGGAAGCTCAGTGCCCAGAGGTTCACACTTTTATAGAGACCACTGCCTGAGAGCAGACGCAGACTTGCACTGCAGAAATCTGCTGCTAGCAGGATCAGCCCTCTGGGACACCTGTTTTTGTATTTTCTAGTGCAGTGTGTCTAGTGGTCCTGAACACTAGGGTCTTGTAACTGAACTAGCAAGTTGATTGCAGAAAACTTATCAGTTATGTTTTCCAACTCCACCTTCTTCCCTGGGAGCTGCTCCTGCCCTCTCAGTTTGTTTTCTTCATGCAAGTTCCTCAGAAGTGTTTTTGATCTGTTCTGTGGTTTTATTATTTTTGTTCAGTGTTCTTTGGAGGCTCAATGCCCAGAGGTTCCAACTTGGTGGGACTTCTGTCTGGGAGAAGAGACAGACTCGCATGGCGGAAGCCTGCTGCTAGCAGGATCAGCTCCTCAGGAACACCCAGCTAGCTAGCCTGCTGGTATTTTTTATAGCTCAGGGGCTGTCCCATGCATAGCTGTTCGCATCCCTGATTCAGTCAGGAGCTTGAGCGCAGGCTGCTTGGGCTCTTTCCTGGCTTAGCAGGGATTAACAGTATGCCGGCTGCATGGTCCTTTCCCCTTTCTTATTTTTAAAATATTATTTTGGGGTTGGAGGTAGTTATTATTTAGCTGCACATCTCCATTTAGCCCTTCCTTTTTCCTGATGTCCTTAGTATAATGGGCTCATGTTTATCTACAAATATACAGACCTATTAGTACAAAATTTTCTGACAAATGTGCAATAAGGTGTCTCTTTTGAGCAATGTACTGTTCATTCATTCATTCGATTTTCTATACCATTCTCCCAGAATGGTTTACATGAATTTATTCAGGTACTCAAGCATTTTTCCCTGTCTGTCCCGGCAGACTTACAATCTATCTAATATACCTGGGTCAACGGGGGGATTAAGTATCTTGTGTTATAGTAGCACTAAGAGAGAACTCTGTACTGCTGTATAAAGGTGTGATTTAGCAGATGGGTAGCAAAAGGAAGTCCTAGTGGGGAAAAACAGGATGACCAGACTGGAGCTACTTATATTTTGAAACTTTAAATTGTGGCACCTGGACATTTGTAGTAATGAGGGCAGACTAATGTCTAGTTCAGAAATAAAGATTAATATATGAAGAATTCCAAGAGTGAATTTATTTTCTTATGTATGTACTGTATGTATTGAAGTTTAACTGCCTGTATCAAGAAATGTATTAAAGGGACAGTAGAGCAAACTAACTAAAGGCATCCTATAGGATATACTGTAGAAGCTGTGCAAAGACTACATATGTAATGTAATGTAATGTAATTTATTTCTTATATACCGCTACATCCGTTAAGTTCTAAGCGGTTTACAGAAAATATACATTGAAATTATAAGTAAGAAAGGTACTTAGAAATTCCCTTACTGTCCCGAAGGCTCACAATCTAACTAAAGTACCTAGAGAGTAATAAAGAAGTGAGAAGTAGAGATAGAGGTAAAATAAGAAAATAAACATTCTAACAAGATTGTATTAAACTTAGTACTTTGGAAGGTAGAGGAGAGAAAGGAATAGATGCAGAAGGAGGAATCGTTGTACAAAAGGATTCTGGAGAAATTTAAATGATAGAAATAGAACAAAACAAAAACAATGAATAAGATTAAGAATAATTCATAAACTGGAAAAAAAGAAAAATAAAACAATGTCTACAATCCACGGTTTCGGCTTCGGTGATGAAGTGGAGCAAGTCAGTTCTGGAGGAATGATGATGATCCCAGAGAAAAGACCTCTCCAGGGAAGAGGCCTGGCTGATAGTCCCAGGATGCCCACATCTCCTCCTCTGCGATGTTCTCCCTCATGCAATCCTCCCTATGACATACTGCCCGCGCTCCTGCCGCCACCCTGAACGGTTGCTCCAAGGAGACTGCCCTAGATGAGGCCTGTGGTGACTGTCAGAGTTCCTCTTCTGCTGAAAAGTTACTTGGCGCCGATCTTGGTGCGTGCTGGCGCTGCAGGAGCTGGGGCTGACAGGGAACCCTCCGCTATGCTGTTGCTGCGTTCCCCATAGCGACACCGGCAGGAAAGTTTAGAGAGCTTTGGAGATGCTGGGATTTCGGGGCAGAAGCCCTCAGACTCCGGGCCGGACAATCGCCAAACAGGCCTCTGCCACCGGAGCCGGGTGCGCAGGAGACAAGCGGAGGCGGCGAAGAGGACCGCAACGACCAAGGGCGCCGGAGCTGGGCACGATCTATCTAGCACATCCAGATATCTAGCACATCCAGTGCGGCGTCTGTACTGCTCTCGCCTCAGGAGCCTGGCTCGATCGCTGCCTCCGGCCATCCGCCTGAAACCTGCCACCTCCCTTTCCACTCCCAAACAGGGGCAAACTGCAACACGCAGCCGTCGGCGCTCAGGAGCAAAGTATTCAGACCAGGTCCTCCACAACCCAATCAGAACAAGGTCCCAGTCCGGTCTCTCCCAGTCGCCACCTAAAGGTCCATCAAACCATAAGTGCAGGGCCCCTCAACTGCCGGGCTGGACCAACGGTCAAATCACAAAAACAGTAAGTAAATTGAAAAATAAATATATAACAATAGAAAAGAAACTCAGAAAAAGAAACTATGATCAAAGACAAAAGCAAAAATTAGAAATCAACAATAAAAATTATAAAAGACAAAAGAAAAGAAAAAAATAAAAAGTAGTTGGAAGGAGACGGAACAGTAGATGACTTAACTGTCCGCCATCTTGCTTTGACATTTTACATGTTCCCCTCTCCCAGTTTCCTTACATGTTTGTCAGTGTGTTTGCTTGCAAACTTCATTCATAGTGATGATGTTTAGCCATGTCTATGTTATATGTAATAATCGTAGGGAAACAACATTTTATGTATGTGATATGGAAACCGCATAGTTGTATGCGGTATATAAATTTTTAAATAAATAAATAAATAGTATTTATATACCATTTATAGCCTAAGTGGTTTACATTCAGGTACTCAATCATATTTCCCTATTTGTCCTGGTAGGCTCACACTCTACCTAATGTACCTGGGACTTGCCCAGGGTCACAAGGAGCAGTGTGATTTTATTTTAATGTATTTTTTTATAGGTGTACTATTGAATGGAAGAAAGGCAAAAATGTTACAGTTAAAATAATCAAGAAGAAACAGAAGCATAAGGGTCGGGGTACTGTTCGAACAATTACTAAACAAGTACCTAGTGACTCATTTTTTAATTTCTTCAGTCCCATTAAAGGTAAGAGAATTTTTATAGCACCCTACCTTCAGCCGTTGTTGCTTTTCTGCCTGAAGAAAATACTAACAGTTGGCAGTGTGCATGTTTGACTGTAACATGCACCAAGGAATTGGTGTTAAGAAATTGAAATAAATATGCTGCTGCAACTTCTTGTCAGCAATGCACAAAGGCAGGCCTCACGGTCCCTGGGGATAAATTTAGCTTGATGCCCTTTACATGATATTCGCTGGTGAAGTTAGCAATCAAGTATATCTGCTGGCGAAGTCGATTTTTCATTGGGGAAACATGCTGGGGCTGCCTTGAAGCAAATTACAGAATTGGCTGGTTGCTTATTGTTGTTTTAATAAGGAAAACTTGGGTATGTTGCTGAACTCTTTGTTTACATTTAGATGCTACTTTGATGCAGTTTGGAACCAGCATTAAACTTTTCTAGTCTTCCTGTGTTGGAAAGCATTGTGTGTTCATTGGTATTTGAAGACTGTGTATCTTCTCTAGAGCTCTAGATTAATTTTCATATTCAAACAGTTAACCACTCCCTCCTGTTTCTGTGCCATTTTATGACTAGTCCTGGGTGATGTCTAGACCAGTGCCCTTGAGAGATAAAAGAGAGGTGCTGCCCTCTGATGAAGTAGCCACACAGGATCTGCTGCTTTGGAACAACATTGCTGATTTTGTAATAACAGCAGCGCAACTTCCTGTATTAAGATTGTTACAAGTGACAACTTAATTCTTTAGCAAATGGAAATTTGTATTTGTAGTTTGACATTGGAACCTGCTATTAATTGCATTCTTAACCTTTTTTTCATTTGTTGGTTTTTGTTTATAGTATCTGGAGCTGGAGAGACATTGGTATGTGGATAACAATTCAATGCTTCTTGATCATCCGTTTGCTCTTAGTGCATGTGTTGGGGTACTGTCCACAAAGCTCTTCCTAGAAGCTTATACACCAGGACCATTTCACCTAGCTGTATAAAAGCGATAACAATTGGACTCTCTAATTTTCTTTCTAAAATTTTGCGTTTTGATCAGTACTCTAAATTAGCCCAATTTATCATAACATTCTGAGAGGGAAGACAAAGGAGTGTTCTGTTTAGCTCATGCCTCTTTGAATTCCAGCTTAATGTAAGTTGCTTTTAGGCACAGGAGGTATTTTCCTGTCCCCAGAAGGTTTTGTCTAAACAATATTCAGTGTTATTTAACCGGCCAGGAACAACGTTTGGCTAGGTAACCATTAACATTTAGCAGGATATAGCTGACTATCTCCGCTGAATATTAGTGATTAGCAGCTTAAACTTGACTGGCTATATCACGCGATAACTGCCAATTTTAAGCGCTGACCAGCCAAGTTTAGCGGCAAAATTGGGCCATGTATAAAGTAGGTGTATCTTTGGTCATTGTAACTTAGCCAGCCAGTGCTTAAAATTAACTTAGCCACCTAACTTTAAGCCAGCCAAAGATAAACCGGATATTCAGTGCTTTTCACCAGAAAAAGCCCAGCATTGAATATCAGCAATCGGCGCCAACCATTGCAGTTAGCCAGCTTCCCTCCTCTGGTTTCAATATTTGCCACAAGGTATTTTCTTGTCATCGGAGGGTTTTTTCTAAGAGAACGATATGTACTTTGTAGCAAATAGCTTTAAAAACTTGTTTTGATTTTGGCCTTTTAGTATAGAAACATAATTCTTGTCCATAAACTTGTAGTTCATGCAGTGGACTTTGGGGTGTGACTAAGTTAAAATTCAAATGCATATACCAACAACTAAGGGGTTTTGGCAGTTACCCTTAGGTTATGGCACAATAAATGAAGCGAGCTGCTGGCTTGTTTTATTCGTGTGCATCAGCTTACTTGGTCTATGTAAACCCTCTTCCACTCTCTCCACAATTTCTCACTGTTGTTCAGGATGAAGATTCCGAATTCACTTTAGCAACAGACTTTGAGATTGGCCACTTTTTCCGTGAGAGGATAGTTCCGCGTGCCGTGTTGTATTTCACTGGTGAAGCCATAGAGGATGAAGACAATGTATGTATATGCATTTATTTTGTGGTTTTGGTTTGCAATTTTCTGTATATATATATTTTTTTTTGTTAAGGGCTTTTGATTCTAGTTTTGTTTTTCTTTATAAACATCAAGCAAATTTTCAGGGTTCTAGGTGGGATCATCAGAGAATTATGCATTTTATCTTTAAAACTTTAAAGGATAACGTAACAATGATTCTGATAACTTGGAATGACTTTACAGCACTCTACAGTTTCTGAAGCTCTGGGATTTATTGCCAGATGATGTGGTAAAAGCAGTTAGTGTAGTTGGGGTTAATATGCAACTGGCAGTGGCCAGAGTATTTTTTTTTTTTTTTTTTAAATGCTGACCGCTATCAGCTAAATAAGACCCAGATATTCAATGCTGGGACCTATCTGTGGGTACCAGTATTCTACAGTTGGGCTCAAAAATTTACATACCTCTGGCAGAATTCCCCTACCAGCTAAGCACCACTATCTGTCTTGTCTTATTCCATCTAGATTGCCCCATCTGAGCACTGTGTATTGATGCACCTTCTTATTCAGTTTATCTGTCTTGACTAGATTTTAAGCTGCGTATGTCTAGTAGCACTATAGAAATGATTATTAGTAGTAGTAGTAATAGAATTTGTAAGATACAGTGGAACCTTGGTTTACGAGCATAATTCGTTCCAGAAGTATACTCGTAAACCAAATTGCTCGTATATCAAAGCGAGTTTCCCCATAGGAAGTAAGGGAAACTCGCTTGATACGGTCCACCTCCTCCTCCCCTCCCCCCGAGGCTACCGGCGCTGCTCCATTCCCCCCCCCCTTGAGGCCACCGGCGCTGCTCCATTCCCTCCCCCCCTTTGCGGCCACCGGCGCTGCTCCATACCCCCCCTCCCGCGATCCGGCATCTCTCCTGTGAACCGGCATCCTCCCCCAACGCTCACATCGCCCCCCCCTCCCCCGTGATCCTACATCCACCCCGAGCACCAAAATAATATCCCTTACCCTGATTTAGCACCAGCAGCAACGCACAGGACATGCCGGAGAGCGAGTCCAGAAGGCCTTGAGCATGTGCAAATGCTCAAGGCCCAGTCCAGCTCAGCACAGGCAAGAGGGAGGATCTCTGACGCACCGCCCAGCCAAGAGGGGAGGATCTTTGGGCACCGGCATGTCCTGTGCGTTGGTACTGGTGCCGGTGCCAAATCGGGGTAAGGGATGTTATTTCAGTGCTCGGGGGGGGATGCTGGATTGTGGGGGGTGGCGCTCGTAAATCGAGTCAAACTCAGTTGCCGAGGCACCGATTTTGCGAATGTTTTGTTCATCTTGCAAAACACTCAAACCGGTGCATTCGTAAATCGAGGTTTGACAGTATGTACCATTTGTGGAAAATGAATGATTCTGCAAAAAAACATTCTTTATTAAGAACATAAGAATTACCATTGCTGGGTCAGACCAGTGGTCCATCGTTCCCAGCAGTCTGCTCCCACGGTGGCCCCTAGGTCAAAGACCAGACCTATCTGAGACTTGCTCGGGCCAAGTCGGGGAGGCAGCAGCTCAAGCAGGCACCAGCAGGAGAGGGAGAGGAGAAGCGCTGGTAAGAGCGTGGTCGCTAGGGAAAGAGCAGGCGAAGGCAGGCAGAGCGGGGTAGCGGCGAGAGGAGGCTCTGCCCACCCCCAGCGAGTCAGAAGCTCCACCCACCCCCCAGCGAGTCAGAGCGCCCGGACTCCCCCTTAAAAGGAGGAGAACCGCGGCGCAAGGGAACTTGCTCGGGCCGAGTCGGGGAGGCAGCAGCTCAAGCAGGCACCAGCAGGAGAGGAAGAGGAGAAGCGCTGGTAAGAGCCTGGTTGCGAGGGAAAGAGCAGGCGAAGGCAGGCAGAGCAGGGTAGCGGCGAGAGGAGGCTCCGCCCACCCCCCAGCGAGTCAGAAGCTCCACCCACCCCCCAGTGAGTCAGAGCGCCCGGACTCCCCCTTAAAAGGAGGGGAGCCAACGGCGCGCAGCTGTGCGGCGAAGGCGAGCGGCAAAGGCGCTCGCCTTAGCGAGGGCGCCTTTGTGAAGGAGCCAGGGAGCTAAGCTGCCCACAGAGGGTTCCAAATCGCAATACATCAGTCAGTTACCTAGACAAGCTTCAGGGAGCACCACACTCCCCAGACAAACACTCAACCGCACGCACAGTAGCACCAGCAAAATCACAACTCTCAGGGGACAACAAACAGTAAGCAAAACCACAGACAACCAATAGAAACAGTCTTTCTCAAACACATCTAAAACTTTCCATCTATCTTTAATCCTAACAGGCAGACCTTTCTTTCTAACTCGCTAACAAGCAGGCAATCCTCTCTAACTACATATCTCTAATTATACATCCTCTCTAATTACATAGCAGGCAGACCTTCCCAGACACCCCAATCCCTCAAACTCTCAAACCAACAAACTAGCAAGCAGACTTCTCTTTCAAACTCTCAGGCAGACTATTTTTTTCCTTTCTTTCAAGCTCTTAAACTTTTCTCTCAAATTCACAAATTACTTAACAGACAGGCTTTCTCAACTGACTAACAGGCAGGCATACCTAAATAACAATTTGAAATGGCAGGGAGAACAAGAAGCACTAGGACTGCAATCAAGACCAGCATTCCAGTCACCGGAGGGATCCAGGGGATGGCTATGGCCTATGTACAGACGGAGGATGACCCTGGACGATGGACAGAGGCGTGTGTGCAGACCGAGGCCATCCCCCCCCAGCAATACACCTCTGTCTCTACACAGACAGAGGAGATGGGACAGCTGGAAGGAGACATATTACAGGAACTGTTGAGCCTAAGGGAGGAGGTGAGGCGATTGAGGAGCATCAGAGAGGATGAGGCCTTCATCGACGGCGTAGTCCAGGAGCTGTCCCAAATCTCCGAGCAGGCACTGGACAAATCCATCCTCGTGACACCCAAACCCTCAGCCTTGAGACCAACGACTGGGGTACAGGAAATGGCTGGGGACTCCTGGCAGCTGGTAACCTCCTCCACAGGCAAGCACAGGAGACCCCCCCCCCCTTTCTCAGTTTCTTCTTCATCTTCTTCCTTTTCTCTCAAACAGGGCAGTTTTACATCGACCCCACAAATCGCCCTGAGAAACAGATTCCAGATCTTACAGAAAGGGATTGCAGTTGAGGAACAGGAAGACGTCCAACACATGACCCCAGTCCCAGGGACGACTGAACAGCTCCCCTCAAAAAAACGCAGGGTGGTGGTCATTGGGGATTCCATGTTAAGGGGCACCGAGGGACCAATTTGCAGACCGGATATACAATCAAGGGAGGTTTGCTGTCTGCCTGGGGCCAGAATCCGAGATGTCACCACCTGTCTAGATAGACTTCTCAAACCACAGGACCACTGCCAGGAACACCCCGGAGACCATACCCAAAGACTTTGGAGCCCTGGGTGAGAAGCTGAGGCAGTTGGGAGCGCAGGTGGTCTTCTCATCAATCCTCCCGGTAAGAGGTAAGGGTAGAGCCCGGGAGGAGCGTATCCAGAGGACTAACGAGTGGCTACATGGATGGTGCAGGGAGATGAACTTTGGATTTCTGGACCATGGAGAGGCACTGCAGGGACTTCAGGGACCAGACGGACTCCACCTGACCAGAAGAGGTAAGAACATCTTCGGACGTCGACTAGCCCGCCTACTTCGAAGGGCTTTAAACTAGGTAAGTTGGGGGAGGGTATCCATTCATTCTCTGGAGCAGTAAGTAACTATCCTGAGGAGGTGAGTCGCCACTCTGAGTCTGAGGTAAGTGCACACACTGTGAACAATACATCAGGGGTCACACTAACTCAGGCGGAAAACTCTGTACAGGGACTTAGCAAACATAAGGTATGGAGAGCTATGTACATCAATGCACACAGTTTGGGCAATAAAATTCTAGATTTAGAGACGGAAATAATGAATGCTGACCTAGACGTAGTGGCGATATCCGAAACTTGGTTCACGGACTCACACGGGTGGGATATGGTTATACCGGGTTACAACTTACTCCGTCGAGACAGGGAGGGCAAGTTAGGAGGAGGGGTAGCTCTATACACTAGAGAAGACATCAAAACTACCATAATCACAGATGTCAAGTATACCGGGGAATCCCTCTGGGTGAACCTGGCTAGAGGAAATGAAAAATGCCTGTATCTTGGTGTGATTTACAAACCTCCAAGACAACAGGTAGACAAGGATATGGAATTAATCGAAGACATTGAAAACATCACCTTGCGTGGGGACACAGTACTGTTAGGGGATTTTAATATGCCCGATACAGATTGGAATGCACTTACCGCACAAACTAGCAGCAGCAGAAGGTTGTTAACCTCCATAAAGGGTGCACAGCTCAAACAATTGATATTGGAGCCCACTAGGGACCAGGCGTTACTAGACCTGGTACTCACCAACGGAGACAGCGTATCGGAAGTTTTGGTAGGTGATACGCTGGCCTCCAGCGACCATAACATGGTTTGGTTCAACCTTCGGAAGGGTTTCTCCAGATCGACCACAACAACAAAGGTCCTAAATTTTCGTGGCACTGACTTCAAACGCATGGGAGACTTCGTCCATCGGGCATTGCAAGACCATGCCGAAACCAATAATGTAGAGGCTATGTGGGCAAACCTGAAATCTACCCTACATGAAGCAATAAATCGCTATATAAAAACAACAAGCAAACGACGGAGGAATAACAGACCCCAGTGGTTCACTACAGAAATCTCGGACCTCGTTAAGAAAAAGAAAAAAACATTTGTTTCCTACAAACATTCAGGAAGAGGAGCAGTAAAAGAAGACTATCTGGCCAAGTCCAAAGCTGTCAAAACGGCAGTCAGAGAGGCCAAGCTTCGGATAGAAGAGAATCTAGCAAAGGACATTAAGAAAAGGGATAAATCCTTCTTCAGGTACATCAGTGATAGGAAAAGAAACACAAATGGGATAGTACGCCTTAGGAAAGCAGACGGGACTTATGCAGAATCAGATTCCGATAAAGCCGAACTACTAAACGAATACTTCTGCTCAGTCTTTACTTGCGAGGCACCAGGGTCCGGTCCACAGTTGCAAGCAAGGCATAGCTCAGATGACCCGTTCTGGAATTTCGAGTTTACACCCAGCAGTGTCTACTGCGAACTATCAAGACTCAAAGTGAACAAAGCCATGGGACCGGACAATCTACACCCCAGGGTGCTTAGAGAGCTGTGTGATGTCCTGGCAGAGCCATTGTCTGTGCTCTTCAATCTTTCCTTGAAGGCGGGAAAAGTCCCCTTGGACTGGAAAACAGCCAATGTAATCCCACTCCACAAAAAGGGCTGCAGGACAGAGGCTGAGAATTACAGACCGGTGAGTCTCACATCCAAAGTGAGTAAACTCATGGAAACACTAATTAAGCATAAATTAGATGCAATCCTAGACGAGAAGAATCTACGGGATCCCCGCCAACATGGATTTACCAAAGGCAGGTCCTGCCAATCCAATCTAATTAGTTTCTTTGACTGGATAACAAGGAAACTGGATGTGGGTGAGTCCCTAGACGTCGTTTACTTGGACTTTAGTAAAGCTTTTGATAGCGTTCCGCACCGCAGACTATTGAACAAGATGAAATCAATGGGACTGGGAGAGACGTTAACTACATGGGTCGGTGATTGGCTAAACAGTAGACTTCAGAGAGTGGTGGTAAATGGTGCCCCTTCAAAAACGTCGGAGGTGATCAGTGGAGTGCCTCAGGGCTCGGTCTTTGGCCCGATCCTCTTCAACATATTTGTGGGAGATCTGACTCAGGGGCTTCAGGGTAAAATCACATTATTCGCCGATGACGCCAAACTATGCAACATAGTAAGTGAGAACACTTTACCAGACAGTATGACGCAGGACCTACTTCTATTGGAACATTGGTCCTCGACTTGGCAGCTAAACTTCAATGCTAGAAAATGTAAGGTCATGCACCTCGGCAGCAGGAATCCATGCAAAACTTACACACTAAATGGTGAAACCTTAGTTAGGACCAAGGCGGAATGTGATTTGGGGGTGATCATTAGCGAAGACATGAAGACTGCCAATCAAGTGGAGAAGGCTTCATCAAAGGCAAGACAAATGATGGGTTGCATCCGAAGAAGTTTTATCAGTTGCTATGTCTCTGTATAGATATTCCTGCTTGAGCTAATTGGATTCCTATAGTACTGTTTACAATGTGTGTATTTAACCTCTGACTTGGAAATGCAGTGTGTACTTACCTCGGACTCAGAAATGGATTGGCAACTTACGTCGCCAGGTTGGTTACTTGCGCCAGTACGTGAGTGGGTACCTTCCACCAACTTACCTAGTTTAAAGCCCTACGAAGTAGGCAGGCTAGTTGGTGTCCAAAGACGTTCTTTCCCCTTCTGGTCAGGTGGAGTCCATCTGGTCCCTGTAGTCCTTGCAGCGCCTCTCCATGGTTCAGGAATCCGAAGTTCATCTCCCTGCACCTTCCGTGCAGCCAGTCGTTGCAAAGAAGCAACTTCTATTGAAATACAGACCTCTCTGAAACAAAGTGGTATGGCTGTTTCAGCATGCACAATAAGGAGATAATTGAACAAAAATGGCCTGCATGGTAAAGTTGCCACAAAAAAAGACTTTACTGCACCAATGCTACAAAACAGCCAGCTTGCAATATGCCGAACATGACCTAGAGAAGCCTCAAACCCAAAATTGGACTTTATAGTCACAAGCACAAATGCTATGTTTGGAGAGGAGTCAACAAGGCCTATGAAGTGAAGCATGAAGATGGATTTCTGCTGTTTTGGGGGGGGTGAACTACAGCGGCACAGAGAATTTAGTCAAAATTGATGACAAAATGAAAGCAGCATCTTATCAGAAAATATTGGAGGAGAATTTGAATTCTTCAGCCAGGAAGCTGCATGTGGGGTGAACTTGGACAATGATCCAAAACATAAAGCCACGTTGACCTTTCAGTGGCTGCAATAGGAAAAAGTAAAGGTTCTGGAGTGACCTTTAAATATCATCGAGCCACTTTGGGGAGAATTCATACTACACAAACCAAGAATTTACAAGATTTGGAGGGTTTTTGTGAAGTACCACATGAGAAAATAAAGGGCTTCATTTACAACTATCAGAAAAGATTGCAAGCAGTAATTGATGCAAAGGGGGCAATACACAGTGGTATGCAGACTTTTTTTTTTTTTTTTAACAGAACCATTATATTATTTTCTATGGTTTGTTTAATGATTGTTCTATTCTGTGAGGCATAATGGTTTAATTTGAAACACATTTAAAATAAAAGAAATATATTTTGTCTGATAAACACTCATATTTCCTACAAATTCTAGCAGGATATGTATTTGTATGAGCACAATTGTATATCTGGTGCCCAGATGCTGACCAGGTATGGTTGATATTCAGTTCTGTACCCACATAGTTGACCAGGGGTTGGAGGTGGGGAGACTGAGTAAGGAGTACAGTGTGGCAAGGATTGTAGCCAAGGAGTCCGGCAGATGTAGTAGTTTTGTTTGGCAAGTGAGTGAGCGGATTGCTTTCTTGGAGGCATGTATTGATTGCTTCAGGGCTTAGTCTCTGTATGGGTGGGCTGTGAATGAAATGGAGTTAAGTTTTAAGTTTTATTAGGAGTTTATATACTGCCTATCAAAGTTATCTAAGTGGTTTTACAGTCAGGTACTCAAGCATTTTCCCTATCTGTCCCGGTGGGCTCACAATCTATCTAACGTACCTGGGGCTATGGAGGATTATTCATTTATTTTTTTATTTATTGTATCTTTAATGCATCATTTTTGTAAACCGCTTAGAAACCTCACGGTTATTAGCAGTATATAAGAATTAAATAAAATTAAGTGACTTGCCCAGGGTCACAAGGAGAAGCACGGGGGTTGAACCCACAACCCCAGGGTGCTGAGGCTGTAGCTTCAACCACTGTGCCACTCATATGCTATGTAATGTTTACAATGTGTGTTTTACTTTTTTACCAAGGCTAATAAAAATTTAATGTGGAAGAAATATGAATACGACTATATGGTGAAAACGTTTTTCAGTTTTTCAGCAGACTTTCATTAAACTTCTTACTCTAAGAAATGTAATACTAAATTGTGTGTTTAAAAAATCCCTCGAGGTTTCTGACCTACTAATAGCCCTCGTCCCCCACTTTTCCATGCTGCCAAGTACCAACAGAAAATATAATGTAGCATCTGTGTGCTGCAAAATCAAAATACAGTGATACCTTGGAATCCGAACTTAATCCGTTCCAGAACCCCATTCAAGTTCCAAGACAATTTTTCCCATTGAAAATAATAGAAATTGGATTAATCCGTTTCTTGGTTCCACAAACCCAGATTTTGAAATTCACTTTCAGTTCTTTCAATCAGTGCCCCCTGCAGCAGATTCCCCACTTGGGCTATCAAAAGCTTTGCATATCATGCCCAAAGCTCAATGCCACTTTCCCTCAGTTCCGTAGGAAACCCCAAACATGTTAAAAATTCATCTGAGCAAGGACGATGAGATGTGCAAAGTGAGCTGGGCTCCTTTCATGCCAAACGAGCGCAGAATAGTCACAGAAGCCGCCCCCAGAGGACCGACGAGTGCACTCAAACGGTGGCGAAGCACCGAGCGAACCAGAAACCAGGTCTCCTCAATCCGGTTCTGCTTTTAACTCCTCTGGCAGCCAAGCTGGTGCCGCTCTGCCACCTGGGACAGGGTGGGGGAGTCACGGCAGCAGCCCATTGCAACCCGGTGCGCCCCGTCCCTCTCATGCAGAGGGGAAGAAAGAGCGGCAGCAGCTCATTCTCCGCTCCTCCAACTCTCCAAAGAAAGAAAAAATAAAAGAAACCGCTTCCCAAAATGGTTATGAAAACCCGACAGAGTTCTTTGGTCACAACTGGCAACATCGCATGAGACAAGGGAGAGCAGGGCACATGCGTGTGCAGCTGCCACAGCCAGTAGCGACTCCTCGCACACTCTTCCAGTACACACCGAGGCATGCATGCGCCCGACCAGAGAAAAGAGGGTAGAAGGGAAGGCGAGAGAAGGCTGGCAAAGACCAGGCCATCCTATTTGCACCCAAGTTGAGGGAGATCCTGGCCTCGGCGAGGTATGGGGTGTCACTTTTCGATCGGCCGGCGGTCTGTCTCCTTCTCTGAAGATGTCGCCATTAATGGGTAAGCACATGTTAAGGATCGGAAAGGATTTGCAGAGGGGAGCCAGGAAGCTACGTTCGGAGTCCAAAGCAGCGTTCAGATTCCGAGCCAAAATTTACTACAAAAAAAGTTCGGATTCCAAAATGTTTGAGTTCTGGGGCGTTTGGATTTCAAAGTACCACTGTAAATAGATTGTATCTACATGAACAGATGATGTATATAAACTTAACAAGAGTACAGTTCTTAAATTGTATGTTTCTTATTTTACAGTTTGAAGAAGGAGAGGAAGGGGAGGAAGAGGTAAGAGGCTGTTGAGTGTTAATTTCTGTTCTTGAAACCTGTTTTGAATTTTCTGCTCCAATTTTTCAGTAGAAAGAATTTTATCCCCACCTAATAATGGATGACTGGATTTCAACTTGCTATCATACTTCTTTTGCTTTACTGGTCATAGGAAATGGAAGGTGATGAAGATGGGGAGGATGAAGAAGATGCTGAGAGAGATCTCAAGGTTAGTTTTGTTTAGGATCACACAAATAAGTGCATTAAAAGTTTATGTTGTGGAACGCCATTGTTGCTATTTTAGGATTTCTCATTCCGTACCGATCACCCCACTAACCATTACTACTGAGAATAGATTTAGCCTTCATTCATATTTGAGAGAATCCAGACTTCCTGAGCTAGAGTGGCACTGACAGACATCATCTGAAAAAAATGGGTAAATGAATCCAAGAGCAAAGCATGTTTGGCAATTTTTAGATCTATTAATTAGAAAAAGCTGAGCAGAGCTTGTGTATTGAAGGTAGTACTCTTAATTGCCAGTGAGATGAAACAGTACATCCAGAAGACACATCTTAAACAAAATGAATTAAATTGGGGTGGTGCGTTTCTCAGGTTTCAATGTGTCTCACTGTTGAGTCAGCTGAGAGTATTCTCTCGACTGGACAGGAATTTAAACCTGAGCAGATTGGGAGCTAGCTTGCTTGTCTGAAAGCGTATGATTTGTGCGGTAGCAGCAGAGCTGTAATTCTTGTTGTTGAAAATGGGGGTATATTAATATTTCTAACAACTCTGTTGACTGTGGCACAACATAGTTATAGCAACCCAGCTCACAGTCTGCTTTCTAGAACATATCATTGAAATAAGTATGATCATCTGCACTCGTCTGATGAAATAAATTATTGCCCATATGGGGTATTTATTGCAAAGAGTAGAATATAATTGGTTCACAAAGACAAGTGGAAGTACTGTTCACCTTGGTCTTAAATACTACAGAACAGTGAATCATACCTTGACTTGAAACATGGTTGCCTTCCACCTGGAAGATTTTGTACATTTCATTATCCTTCATACTGATCATTTCTTTCAAATTTTTTCCCATTTAGGTGTAATTTATGTCTGTTTATCATTCATACATTTCTAGGTAAGGTGGAATTCCATTCATAACTAAATTAAGAGCTCCCAGTTTTGTTTTCCTTGCAGTGTAGTTATATTTATTTTAATGTACTCTTCCAGAATGTGTGCAGTACCAAAAATGATTTTTTAGGGTGCGAGAAGTTAGTGCCACCGTGTATTGGTAGCTTCTGTAGTAAATCTACAGTATATTCAGCTAAATGTCTCTTCTTTCCGCCTCCCCGCATTGGACACACATGACAATGGGCACACAAAAGGGATGAATTATGGTATCACAAGTTTTGAACTTGTGAACACTATAGTTCAGCTTCAGCCCTGGCTGCTCTCTTGTTTGCACATCTTTCATAAGCATTCATAATTCAGTCTTCTTTAGAAAAGCTCTCTGAAATGGAGAGTATATCTCACATTTAAATTACCTTGTATTTTGATCAAAAATGTCAGTGTGTTCAGACTAATAATTCTCAAGGAGATGATAGCTGAATTAGAAAAGGTATAGAGAAGGATGGCCAAAATGATGGGCACATAACAATTCATTTATTAGGAATGAATAAAGAGGTTAGGGCTCTTTCAGCTTAAAGAACAGATGGCTGTTATGAGATATGATGAATGGAGTGGGTACGGGTAAGGTCTAGAGAGCATGCAATGAAGTTTCTAAATAGTACATTTAGAACAAATTGAAGAAAATATATATTCACTCAATGTGTGATTAATCTCTGGAATTTGTTGCCAGAGAATGTGGTAAAATCCATTAGCATAGCAGAGTTTAAAAAAGATTTGGACAAGTTCCTGGAAGAGGTAAGATCCACTGTTTATTCCTGCATAAGCAGCATGGAATCTGTGTACTTTTTTGAGATCTTGCCTAGATTGTGATTTGGATTGTCCTGCCTGGATTATGATCTAAATCAGTGTTAGTCAACATTTTGACACCTATGGACCGGCAGAAATAAAATAATTATTTTGTAGACCGGCATCAGTCCGCGGACTGGCAGTTGAAGAACACTGGGCTTAGTTGCGGGCCAGACCCCGCCTATCTCCACTCAATCTCCGCCCCAGACCCCCCCATAATAGTACTAATTGTAACACCATTTTTTCCATTCATTTTTCATATATACACACACACAATAATATAATATTAACAGCACAATGGTAACCACAAAATTAAACTACATAAAGCACACTGTATACTTCTCAATATTCATTCCTACCAGAACATAGATAACCCCTATACAAATACGGGACAAAAAACTAAAAGTACTAATATAGACAAACAAACCCTAAGGTGCAAGACTACATGCAGTACAACCCCAGAGGAAAAGAAACAAATGCATTTCTTCCTGAACAGACAGCAGATGTAAATCAATCACTAAATTAAAAAATAAAATTATTCCCCCTACCGTTATTGTCTTCCTCCATGCTATGCCTTGCTTTCTGGCCTGCCCCCCCAGTGTTGTCTTTGGGCCGGTTTCCTCTTCCTCAGTGCTGCAGTGCACAAAGCCATGGGCAACGGCTCCTCGCGCGTCCCACGCCTCATCTGGAAGCAGTCCATCTGATGTTGCTACGTCAGAGATAAGGCTTCTAGTTCAGGCGTAGGGCGCGCAGAGGTGCCTCTGCCCATGGCTTTGTGCACTGCAGCACTGAGGAAGAGGAAACCGGCCCAAAGACAACACCACATAGATCGCACCGTGAACCGGCAACTGAAGAGCACTGTCTGGGGCCCGATGCACGGGCCAGCCCTGTGGACCGGCAGGAAATTTCTGCAGAGTGGCACCGGTCCATGGACCGGTGGTTGAAGAACACTGATCTAAATTGAAAACTGTTGCAAGTAGGATTCTGGGCTTGATGGAACTTTGTTTTGTCCCAGTATAGCAATAATTACAGTGGTACCTCGGTATACGAGTGCACCGGTTTGCGAGTGTTTCGAGCAAAACATTCGCAAAATCGGCGCCTCGGAAACCGAGCTTGCCTCGATTTGCGAGCAGCGCCCCCCCCACTATCCGGCACACCCTCCCCCCCCCCGGCGATCTGGCATCCCCCCATTTGTGTCGCACCCCCCCCTCACCATGGTCTGAAATCCCCCAGCACCCACCCGAACACGCTGCTTACCCCCATCTGACCACCGGCACCAACGCACAGGACATGCCGGTGCCCGAAGATCTGTGTCCTCTTCTTTGCTGGGCCTTGAGCATCTGCGCATGCTCAAGGCCTTCGAGTTCACGCTCTTTACGAGATTCTCGGTCTCCGCCATTCCCATCACCGCCATTCCCTTCACCGCCCCGTCACCACCATCCCCTTCACCGCCCCGTCACCGTCCCCGCAGCATCCATATAAGCCTTAGTACTGCAATATTTAGCTTATTCCTTCCTTATAAATCAAAGTTCTGGCTGCTGAACTAGAGAAAGAGATGTTCAGCTGGCAGGGCTTTGTTTATAAATTTTTATCAACACAACTGATATACTATTTTATCCTAAAGCAAAAAAAAAAAAATAAATAAATAAATAGAATTTTTTTTTTCTACCTTTGTTGTCTGGTTTCTGCTTTCCTCATCTTCTCATTCAATTCCTTCCATCCCCCCCCCCATTGGTCTTAGCACCCATCTTCTTCCCTCCGCTCCCCCATAGTCTGGCATCTGTCTTCCAGCGTCTTCTCCCCACTCTGTCTTCCACATTTCCCTTCAGGGTCTGTTCCTCTCTACCCTCCTTCAATGTCTGTTCTATTCCTTTCCACCACCACCCTTCCCTCCCTCCTTTACCATCTGTTCCTTTCTACCCCCCTTCAGCTCCTCTTGCACGACCTGCCTATCTACCTACCTCCCTCCCTCTTACTTTCGTGGCATGTTACAATGTAATTTGTGCAAGCCGCTGAAGCCTGTGAGCTTCTGTGTTCCTATTTTCCCCATTTCTAATATCTCCCCTATGTATCTGGCATTGCCCCCCCCCTCCCGTGTCCATATACCATCCCCAAGGCATGTCCCCTTTATGTCTCTGTCCCTATGCCCCATGCACATAATTTCCCCTCTTTCTGTTAGCTTCCTGTGTCCAGATTTCCCCTATCTTCCTCTTCCACACCTCTTCTCTTCAACCCCATCTAGCTTCTTTCCCCCCCCCCTGCTTCCAGCATCTGGCTCACCTGCCTGTCCTCCCCTTTCTTTCCTGCTATGGGTTTCTTTCTCTCCCTCTTCATCCCCTTGGCCCAGAATCTCTTTCCCTTTCACTCCCTCCTTCTTAGTGTGAGCCGGGAACATGCGCAATTGTGCGGTCCAGCAGCCCCCTCCCGCCCGATTGCAGCATTCCGTCAGTTCTCTCCTCCACCTTATATGCACCTTTCTTATATGCTGGCTTTCTTTTTCGTCCAGCCGCTCAGTTGTTCAATCTTCTGCTCTGACGCAACTGGAAACAGGAAGTTGCAGCAGAGGAGAAGATTGAACAACTTAGCAGCCGCTCGTGCGCGGCTTTTTGAAAGCGTGCGGCTGGGTGAAAAAGAAAGACGGCAAACTCTTTATATAAGGTGAGGTGGAGGGAGGGAGCTGGCTGAATGCTGCAATCGGACGGGTGGGGGCTGCTGGACCGCACAATCCTTGATTGCCTCACTGCGGAGACAAGACCATTCACCGCCCCACGGGGCGGTGAATGGCCTTGTTCCCGTCCCCGCAGCGACTACTATTTTTTCTTTTCCCATTTCGGCGGGTTACCCGCGGCTACTCGCAGCTAGCCGCGGGTAACAACCACCATGTCATTCTCTATTGTGTATCTTGAATTAAAGGAGAACGCAAAGTAGGAGTAGTTTGAAGGGATAGTTGTGACGAGGTAATTGGGAGTAGGAAGGTAATGCAAAGGATACTTGAGAAGGGAATAGAGTATGGGGTCAAGACTGTTTGAAAGGAACAGTTCCCTAACTGCTGCGTTTCATTGTATCTAAGTTTTTGTGCTGGGAGCTTATTTCTCTGAAACCCTTGTCCAATCTGATCTACTTTTCAAGCTTAGCATGTCTTTACCCCATTCCAAATTTGATCTTGGTCATTACATTTTTGGTGAATTATTTTGCCCCAAGACCAATGCTCCCTCTAAGTAGTAGCCAGGTATCTGCAAAAAAATTTTTTTTTTCATTTGAGCGATAAGTCCTAAAAACAAATACTAGCAATGCATTTCTGTATATAGCACAAAAAACATCACATATATGGTAATTGATTTGGACCTCTTCTATCAAACTGCGCTAGCAGTTTGTAGTGCGGTGAGCCACGCTGAATGGCCCACACTGCTCCTGACGTTCAAAGAATTTGATAGAAGATGCACTTAGTCTCGTAGTTTAATTTTGTTTGAAAGTTGGGTTGGGTCAGTATTTTGTGAGCGACCATTTAAAATGTATGAATGATTGCTCGCATGCTCCACTTAGAGGAAACACAGCCCTATGACTGACAGACAGCGTCCAAGGAGAGAGAGACAAAGAAAAAAAAACCAGACAGACAGACATCTACTCTAGCACCCATTAATGTAACGGGCTTAAACACTAGTATAGTATAATATGCAAACCACTTAGTACCCACAGAAAGTTGGTAGATCAGATCCATTAATTACCCTTACCTTATAGACATTTTCAGCCACGTTTGTATCATTTTTGCAACTTCCATTGAATTGGAAAGAAGCTATGATGAGAAGAAAGATGATAAAGCTATTAAAATGAATTTTATAAAAACATAATGACTTTAATGAAATTTCAATAAAAAATATACCCAAAATAAACATTGATATAAGGAGCATACAAAAAATAAATGTTTTCACATCAGTGGTATACCCCCTCTCTTCTCCCCTAAAAAAGGTACATGACCATTTTACAGTATAATGTAAGCAAGAGTACTCATAACCGTAAAACCTGAACTGGAAGAAAACACACGGGTTCATTTCCTGATTCAGATCATTAGGTTTCACTAAATTCACCTGAAAAATCAATGTTCTGTTCTTTTTTTAATAACATTGTATCAGTATCCCCTTCTTGCCAGGAAAGGGATGCCGTATACAGCACTCACATTTCATTTCTTCAAACTTATAATTCTTAATCTTACAATGCATAAGAACATAAGCAGTGCCTCTGCTGGGTCAGACCTGAGGTCCATCGTGCCCAGCAGTCCGCTCACGTGGCGGCCCAACAGGTATAGGACCTGTGCAGTAAACCTCTATACCCTTTTTCCAGCAGGAAATTGTCCAATCCTTTCTTGAATCCCAGTACTGTACTCTGCCCTATTACGCCCTCTGGAAGCGCATTCCAGGTATCCACCACGCATTGGGTAAAGAAGAACTTCCTAACATTTGTTTTGAATCTGTCCCCTTTCAACTTTTCCGAATGCCCTCTTGTTCTTTTATTATTTGAAAGTTTGAAGAATCTGTCCCTCTCTACTCTCTCTATGCCCTTCATGATCTTGTAAGTCTCTATCATATCCCCTCTAAGTCTCCTCTTCTCAAGGGAAAAGAGTCCCAGTTTTTCCAATCTCTCAGCTTATGAAAGGTTTTCCAAACCTTTTATCAGACGTGTTGCTCTCCTCTGAACTCTCTCGAGTATCGCCATTTCCTTCTTAGTACTCCAGATGCGGACGCACCATCGCCCGATACAACGGCAGGATAACTTCTTTCGTTCTGGTTGTAATACCCTTCTTGATTATGCCTAGCATTCTATTTGCCTTCTTAGCAGCCACTGCGCACTGTGCCGCTGGCTTCATTGTCATGTCCACCATTACCCCCAAGTCCCTTTCTTGGGTACTCTCATTCAATAACAGTTGTACCTGTTTCTGTTTCCCACATGTAATACTTTACATTTCTCAACGTTGAACTTCATTTGCCATCTCGTCGCCTATTCCCCTAGTTTGTTCAAGCCCCTTTGCAATTCTTCGCAGTCTTCTTTAGTTCGAGCTCCACTAAATAGTTTGGTGTCGTCTGCAAATTTTATTATCTCACACTTCGTCCCTGCTTCTAGATCATTTATGAATATATTAAATAGCAGCGGCCCGAGCACCGAGCCCTGCGGGACCCCACGCGTGACCTTCCTCCAGTCCGAGTAGTGGCCCTTCACTCCTACCCTCTGTTTCCTATCCGCCAACCAATTTCTGATCCATCTATGTACGTCTCCTTCCACCCCATGGCTCTTCAGTTTCTGTAGTAGGCGCTCATGGGGCACCTTGTCAAAGGCTTTTTGGAAATCTAGATATATGATGTCTATGGGGTCTCCTTTGTCCATCCGTTTGTTAATTCCTTCGAAGAAGTGCAATAAGTTCGTTAGGCACGGTCTCCCCTTGCAGAAACCATGTTGGCTGGTTATCAGAAGTTCGTTTCTTTCAAAATGTTCATTGATGTTTTCTTTTATCAGTGCTTCCGCCATTTTCCCGGGAACCGAGGTCAGACTCACCGGTCTGTAGTTTCCCGGGTCACCTTTTGATCCCTTTTTAAAGATGGGCGTAACGTTGGTTATCTTCCAGTCCTCCGGGATCATGCCTGTTTTCAGGGATAGATTGCAAATTTGCTGCAGTAGTTCCGCTATCTCCTCCTTTAATTCCTTCAGAACCCTTGGGTGGACTCCATCCGGACCCGGGGATTTGTCAGTTTTAAGTTTTTCTATCTGCCTTGATTTCCATTGAAGAATTGCTCAGATTGTTGGATGTGTCTTCGTTTGTAAATACAGACGAAAAGAACACGTTAAGTCTCTCTGCCATTTCTTTCTCCTCCTTCACTACTCCCTTCCAGTCTCCCTAGCCGGTTGCTTCCCTTTAACATATCTAAAGAACGGTTTGAAATTTCGTGCTTCCCTGGCTAGCCTCTCTTCATACTCTCTTTTGGCTTTTCGAACCACTCGGTGACATTCTTTTTGATTCTTCCTGTGCTCTTTCCAGTTCCCTCAGTTTTATCCTTTTTCCATTTCCTGAATGAATTTTTCTTATTGCCTATCGCTTCCTTCACTATTTTAGTTATCCACGCCGGGTCTTTTGTTCGACCTTTTTTTGCACCCCTTTCTGAATCTGGGGATAAACAGATTTTGCGCTTCGCTCATCGTGTTTTTGAGAAAAGACCAGACTTGTTCTACCATTTGCCATTTTTTGGAAGTGTTGCTAAGTTTCTTCCTTACCATTTCCCTCATTGCTTCGTAGTTTCCTTTCCTGAAGTTGAAAGTTGTCGCTATGGTTCTCTTTCCTTTCGGTATTCCTACCTCAACCTTGAACTTGATCATGTTATGATCGCTGTTTCCCAACGGTCCCACTACCTCTACTTCCTTCGCAGATCCCCTTAACCCATTTAGGATTAAATCCAGAGTGGCATTTCCTCTTGTCAGTTCTCTAACAAGCTGCTCCATGAAACAATCTTGTATAGTCTCCAGGAATTCTGTCTCCCTAGTGCATTTTGAGCTTCCAAGACTCCAGTCTATCCCGGGGTAGTTGAAGTCTCCCATAATAACCGTGTTACCGCTTTTGCATTCTCCCTTTATCTCGGCTTCCATTTATTCATCGATATCTCCGGTTTGCCCAGGTGGACGATAGTATAGGCCCATCTTTATTTCAGTCCCTTTCCTTCCCGGTATTTTAACCCATAGCGATTCCAGCTTGTTGGTCATCTCTGCTGTGTCCATTTTTGTTGATTGTATGTTTTCTTTTATGTATAGGGCTATTCCACCTCCTTTCTATCCTGACCTGTCCTGGCGATAGAGTTTTGTACCCCGACAGTGCTGTATCCCATTTGTTTTCCTCATTCCACCATGTTTCAGAGATTCCTATGATGTCTATGTCTTCTGCATTGGCCATGGCTTCTAGTTCCCCCATTTTGTTTCTTAGGCTCCTTGCATTAGTATATATGCAATTTAGATCCTGGTATTTTGTTGTCTTCATGTCCATTCCCTGTGGACCCGAAGGGTCATTAGTTTCTTCTCTTTTGGGTTGGTCGATTCCTGCAATTTGTCCCTTGCTTCTTCCCAGCCTTTTTTCCCCTTAGTATCTTCACGGGATACCTTCTTCCAAATCGTTGACGCTTGGTCGACTGTTGGCTTTCCCCTTCTTCTTAGTTTAAAGCCTGTTCTATTCCTCTCTTGACGTTGTTTGCTAGAAGTATAGTTCCCGCCACGCTCTGGTGCAGTCCGACTCTCCTGCCCCAGAACGTTGTCCAATTCCTCACGAAGTGGAATCCTTCTTCCTCATCCATGCGTTTATTGATTATAGCACATCTGCCCTCGGTACCGGTAGGATCTCTGAGAACGCTATCTTCTGGGTCCTCATCTTCAGCTTCCTTCCCAGAATCTTGAACTGTTCTATCAGCGTGCTTCTTCTGTAGTCTCTCCTGCTGACATCATTCATCCCGATGTGGATCATTGCTGCAGTCTATTCCTCTATTCCGTCTCCTCTCCGTCTAGGATCTTTCCAATTTTGTCCACGATGTCCTCGGTTCTCGCTCCTGGGAGGCAGGTCACCAGCCAATCCTCTCTCCCTCCTGATATGTGGCTGTCCACATGCCTCAGGATCAAGTCTCCCACTAGGATCGCTGACTGTCCCTTCTTCAATTTTCGCTTCGGTCTCAGGTCAATGTCCTCGGTGTGCTTCGCACTTTCTTCTTCTGGGCATCGACTAACCAATTTCTCCCCCTCGTGCGGTATTCCTCTGTGGGTGTCTTCTTTGAGGTCATCTGCTTCTTGTTCTCCCTTCCATGTTGGTGTTGGTGTAACTTCTTCTTTCATCTGTTCATTCTCTGCCACCCTCCTGTATGCTTCCTCAATGAATTTCTCGAGTTCCCTGACTTCCTTGTCAGTGTGTCTCTCACTCATGAAGTCTTCAGCTGTCTTGATTGGGTCCTCTGTGGTGTAAAGTCCTTCTAGCTCCTGTATCTTGTCCTCTAATCGCTTGACTTCCTTCTTCAAGCTTTTCAGCTCCTGACATCGAGCGCATACATATGACTGTCTCCCCGAGGGGAGGTAGTCATACATAAGACAGTCCGTGCAGAACACTGGAAAGCTCCTCTTCTGGTTTCCCTCCGTTTCCATTGGTGTCCTCTCTCTCTCTCTACCTGCTGCTGGTGTCCTCTCTCTCTCTGCCTGCTGCTGGTGCCCTTCTCTCTCTCTGCCTGCTGCTGGTGTTTTCTCTGTCTCTCTCTCTCTGCCTGCTGCTGGTGTCCTCTCTCTCTGCCTGCTGCTGGTGTCCTCTCTGTTTCTCTCTCTCTCTCTCTGCTGGTTTCCTCTCTCTCTCTCTCTCTCTGCCTGCTGCTGGTGTCCTCTGTCTCTCTCTCTCTGCTGGTGTCCTCTCTGTCTCTCTCCGCTGGTGTCCTCTGTCTCTCTCTCTTTGCTGGTGTCCTCTCTGTCTCTCTCTTTCTCTGCCTGCTTGCTGCCTCCTTGGCCCTTCTTGAGGCCCTTCGCAAAGGCGCTCTCGCTAAGGCGAGCGCCTTTGCCGCTCGCCGAATGGCTGCGCGCCATTGGCTCAACTCCTTTTATGGAGGAGTCCGGTCGATCTTTGCTGACGTGGCGGGGGTGGGCGGAGCTACTCGCGCCGCTGCCCCGATAGTACTTTTGCCTGCTCCTGCTCTCCTTGGCTCTCCCCTGCCTCTCCTTTGCTCTCTCTTGCCTCTCCTTTGCTCTCTCTTGCTTCTCCTTCGCTTCCCCTTGCTTCTCCTTCTCTCACACGCTGTTAGCCATTGGCTCAACTCCTTTTATGGAGGAGCCCGGTCGATCTTTGCTGATGCAGTGGGGGTGGGCGGAGCTACTCTCACCGCTGCCCCGGTAGTACTTTCGCCTGCTCCTGCTCTCCTTGGCTCTCCCCTGCCTCTCCTTTGCTCTCTCTTGCTTCTCCTTCGCTCACCCTTGCTTCTCCTTCTCTCACAATGCTGAACCAGTGATACCTAGAAAGCCTTCTTTGATAGTGTATGTTCTGTGAGTCTGTTACATGGCATACTCTTATTTTTTTCACTGTATATTACTGTAAATGGCATGTACATAGGATAGCATACGATATGTTTGCATTTAAAACCACCTATCAGTCCAGGTTATGCAGAAACATCAATCTGTTGATCACAAAAATAACATTTTCTACATCTCAAGTGACCCATGATGGAAGAAGGCGTTTGTTCCCCAGGGAGGGCTGATAAGACCAGTTTCTTTTCAAATTTTGTCTTCTGGTATATGACAGTGTTTCCTCAGGATTATCTAAATATTTGCCTTATACAAAACTCTAATTGTACACATTGCCTTGGATTCATTAGTTATCTTACTTTAATATTACCTCCCTTATTGAGTCTGTAACCCTCTTTCAGTACAAGCACTGAGATAACCTTGAATTTGTTTCTCATATTCATAGCCTGTCTTTCATGTTCTCCTTTGACGAGACACAATCCTCTAAATCAGTCAATTTATGAAACTACCTTTTAAGATTCTTAACATGTAGGTTTATGAAAAATTGTGCTCTCGGAACATCTTTTTCTCCTTAATGAATATCCAAAAATGAAATTTGTCACTGCCACTCACCTGAAACTTACTTACCAAGGCAATCATTTAAAAAAAACCTCAAATGTTGGCTATTTTGAAGAATATTGTTTGTGTATCTTTTCTACATGACTATTTCACACCAAAGGATGTTGTGTTAAAAACAAAAAACTTTTCCAAAATCACATGGCTAAATGGGGAGGGGGCATAATGGTCTCCATCGCTGTCGCTTTTATTTAATGATAGATAACCTTGAAATAAGCTTTTGTATGGGCTGTCCTGGCCAACTCAAAAAGTCCATAAAGCGCTCAAATGATCTTTTAATTTGCTTATAGCTAATTATAGCCTCTTACTGCAATATAAACATATAGTCAAATCAATTTATTTAAAATCCTAATGATACAGGATGAATATCATATAAAGAGGCATAGTGACAACAAAGGATCTCAGAAAAGCATTGGTAAATTTAGGAAAGGGCACTAACACTGGACCTTAGTAGATACAAGAGGTTGACCTGTTGGTGCCCCAAGATATTTATGAATTTAGGTAGAATATAAATTTTTATTTTGGGGGGGGGGGGGCAGCGAGGCATATGATATTGAATCCCCAAAAATGCACTCTCCTTAATAGTAAGAAAACCAGTCTGCTCTCTTTATCTGGCTCAGTCCCTTTAGAGCAGCAGTCTCAAACTCGCGGCCTGGGGGCCACTTGCGGCCCGCCAGGTACTATTTTGAGGCCCTCGATATGTTTATCATAATCACAAAAGTAAAACAAAACAGCTTCTTGATCATATGTCTCTTTAGCTATAAATTACAATATTATTATCAAGACTTAGCCAAAAGGAAAGATTTATAAACTATAGAGTTTTACCTCATGCAAAATTCTTGAATAAGACATTAACTATTTTTTTCTGAGGCCCTCCAAGTACCTACAAATCCAAAATGTGGCCCTGCAAAGGGTTTGAGTTTGAGACCACTGCTTTAGAGCAATGTCTCGCAAACTTTCCGCAAGAGGCACGTTCTGTAGCAGTCAGCTGGCGTGGATGACTCTCATCCTCGCCAGTATGTCGCGATTGACTGGCTGCACATGCCTGGCCCGTCTCTGTTGCTGCTAATAGCTAAAGAGACTCAGCGGCGGCTGCTTCAGGGGGGCAGGCAGGGAGAGATCTCAGGCGGTGGCCAGCCCGCATACCCACAATAGGCAGCCTGCGTATCCCCCTGAGGTATATGTACCGCAGGTTGAGAAACACTGAGATAGATACCACAATTTTGTTTTTTGGGGGTGTCTTGAGTTCTGGTTTTCCTCCTTTATTTTAGGACAAATTGCATGGAGCACTTTGCTTTGGGCAAAGCTATGGCTTTGAGATTGTTAATGCCAGTGCTGAAAGTGATGCAGCTGATACTCTAAACAGCAACTTCAGAGGATGCATTGACACTGAGGCCTTGAAGGGCATCTGGTTTGGAGCAAACTGCACCAGTGTCAATCCTTAAGACCATTGGAAGAAGAATCTTTCCAGACACAGGTCTGACAAGAGGTCAATTGATCAAGGCAGGCAGAAACTTGGACATCTTCTACAGAGCACTTCTATGAATCAGAATCTAAGAGCGCACTGGTCTTTCATCAAATCCACCATGCAAGAGATGTAAATCTTCCATTGAGGAGCTCTCTCTTGATTTTGTCAGGGAGACAGAGGACGAATTCAGGGCAGGAACATTTGGACATCCTCCAGTTTGATAACACCCTCCCCCAAAGGAATTGTTACAGTGTTCACTGTAAATTCGCTCAAAAGCCTTATTTTCATCATTGGCCGTAACAAAGACTGCACCCCCCACCCCCATGGCCACACTAGAAGATCTAATACCTTTCTTAAACACTTAATATTCCACAAATCTAAGATTTTAACTTCTCAGAATATCCGAATGTGACAGGATCCACAGGAGACTTCATGGCCACAATCAGAGTGATTAAACAGCACACTCACAATCCACCCTCTCCCTGGTTCACCAGTCAGCTAAGAGCCAAAAAAAAGAGCTGAGAAGAGACAAAAGTACAAAACACCCTGTTGCTAAGACTAAGTAGAAAGAACTACATGAACAATACAAGCAGGCCATCCTTGAAGCGAAACAGATACGCAGTCAGGAGCCGCTGAACAGATCAGATCAAGAAACCTATTTACGCTGACAGATTTTTCACCTCATCCCAAAGAAACGATCAACTCCTAAACACCAACTTGGACAGTGAGACACTCTCTGTCCAAGTTTCACCGAAAGTTACATCGGAAGGAGGGGCACAGGGTGGAGACAAGGACTGAGCTTGCGGGGATAAGAACATAAGAACTGCCATCTCCGGATCAGACCTTCGGTCCATCAAGTCCGGCGATCCGCACACAGGTGTACACCTGGCGTAATTTATAGTCCACCATATCTTTATATGCCTCTCTTAAGGAGATATGCATCTAGTTTGCTCTTGAAGCCTAGGACGGTCGATTCCGCAATAATCTCCTCTGGGAGGGCATTCCAGGTGTCAACCACTCTCTGAGTGAAGCAGAACTTCCTGACATTAGTCCTGAACCTGTCCCCCCTTAGCTTCATTACATGTCCTCTAGTCCGTGTCAAATTGGACAATGTAAATAATCTTCTCTGCTCTATTTTGTCGATTCCTTTCAGTATTTTGAAGGGATGGGACGGGGACCGAACTCGCGGTGTGGGAACAGGGATCAAACTCGCGGAGACAAAGACACATTTTTTCCCCGTGTCATTCTGTATTCTTTAACCCAAACCAGCTTTGATACCATCTCCCACGAAGAACTCAGCAGAATTGCAGCCCTCAAACTCCATCTTGGACCATTCAAAAGCTCCTTTATCAATTCTATCCTGCCACTCATCAACACCTTGCTACAAACAGGATAATCAAGGCTGATCCTAAAAAACAAGCATCCCTCAACCCAAACACACCAACCAACTTCAGGCCTGTCTCCAATCTGCCCTACTTATCTAAGATACTGGAAAAGGTAGCTTACTTGACATCATAGATGACTTCTGGATAAGGGAAATTACATCCTACTTGTCTTGCTTGACCTGAGTGCAGCTTGTGATACCATCGATCACGCTATCCTCCTCACAGAAATCAGTATCAATGATAACAGCACTACACTGGTTTCAATCCTTTCTGAGTCATAGATCCCAAAGAGTACTACTCGGTACTAATCTATCCAAACTGAAACAAATCAAATATGGACCCCAAGGGGTCCTATTATCCCCCTCTTCTTTTCAAACTTTACATCAAACCAGTACTTGGCATAGCTCAAAAATACCAAATCAAAATCCACTCCTTCACTGATGACATTCAACTATACCTACCACTAGGAGCAAATCGTGACACTCAGACCACAACCATGCACAACTGTTTATCCAAAATTAAACATGGGATGACCTCGAACAAGCTTCAACTGAACGCCTCCAAGACTGAACTACTATGGCTTAGGAAAGAAAAATGCTCCTACACCCATCCTTCCCTAACCTGGGAATCAACTACCTTGATGCTAAAAGATGAAGTACGGAGCCTAGGAATTACTCTTGGCTCAAACCTATCACTATCCAAACACATGTAACAAGTAGTCTCTTCATCCTTCTACTACTTCTGCCAGCTCCAAAAGATAAGAAACTACTTCATGGAACAAGACTTCACCCAACTATTCTATGCCGTTGTCCTTACACACATGGATTACTACAATGCTTTATTCAACGGTCTTACAGCAAAAAAATACCAAACAACTATAGTGAGTTCAAAATGCAACAATAAGACTACTGAAAAACCTACAAGCCCATGACCCAGTCTATCCAGCACTGACATAACCCAATGCTCCATTTTCAAAGGCCTAGTGTTGGCATATAAATCCCTCTACAACATGACACCCAAATCCTTCTCAGACAAACTTCTTTACTACACCCCAAAGAGTACGCTTCTCTCCCAAGATGAAATATGCCCACATACACGATCAGGACACTCCCTCCAACTCCAGGCTGCCTGGAAATGATCCTATTCCCATTTCTTACCAAACCTCTAGAACAATCTACCTCCTCATATTAGAGCCTTTTGAAGGACTTCTTAACTTTAGAAAAGCTGTAAAAACCTACTTTTTTGCCTAGTCACTCCCTCAACCCTTCACCAGCATCATTAAGCAGTCCTATATAAAGATGTAGTGCAACACATTGTTTGTAAACCCTATATTATAACACTGTGAATGTAAACTGTAACCCGTTCTGAGCTCTTTGGGGAGTGTTTGCTAGGGAAGCATCAGAACTTGTCAGTCCATCTCAAAGTATTATTAGTAGCCTTAATAAGCCAGATGGGCAGATATCTAAAATACATGCTAGATTTCTTCATTTTAATGAAGACACAAAACCACTATAAACCACTTTAATACCACAAATAGATTTCATGTGCAACTACCCAAAGTATAAAAAATATCAAATGGGCAGACTGCATGGACCATTTCAGTAGTTGTCTGTTTAATATTCTGTTTGTGTAGTTGATAGAGATTGAAAACATAGAATGATTGTAAATTGTGGGATAAGTGTGTTTGCAGTTTGTAACAGTTTACTATTGTAATTTATTTTTCTCCTTTTAGCCGAAAGATTCTGGCCAGCCTGCTGAGTGCAAACAGCAGTAATGAGATGCCACTTCTCAGTGATTCTTTGAAACTTTTAATAAACGTTTGGATAGCTGGCCTGAAGTTCAGGATACGCCATCTCTACAGCACAGTCTTATTAACAAGACTTAACATTAAGTTTGTTTTAAAGTGCATGATTTTCATTTTTTTTTGGCTTAACTTGTACAGTGGTAACTTTATTGCATTTGGGAAATACGAGGTTTGAATAAAGCACACTCTACAGCCTTTGGTACATGGTAGCTGAGGATTGACTGGATTTTCTCAGCATACTCGCTGTTTATGAAAGTTTGCTTTCATTCTGTTTACAAATAGGTAACCAAATCTGTATACTGGAAAAAGTAACACTGTCTAATTTGCTTCTGTACCAAATAGTGTACCTTGCACTAAGTGTACACATTCACTTTTTTTGTGTGCGAGTGTGTGTTTCTTTCTTACAGGTCAAATGATGTGCATAATGTGAAATTCAACTCACTTTTAACAAAAGCAACTTTTAGTTTTTGCTTTGATTCAGTAATACATTTCTTATGGATTCTGAGGCAGCATTAAATATACTCCTTATTTAATGCATTATCACAGTTGAACACATTTGTGTGTTTGATTTTCTCCCTCGCTGAAAAGGGCATATTATGCAGCTTTCTATTTCTGTATCAATATTTCTAACTATACAGAATTCAGAAAGGAGTCTGTCCTAAGGGATTTTAAATATTTTTGTTGTTCTTTTGTTTTATTGAGAAGGCTGGTTACTAATGAGAATTTGGCATCTCATCCTTCCAGGATCAGTTAACTGGCTGGTGCTCCAGTTTGAAGAGGAATCTGGAGTACATAGGTCAGACTTTTAACCCTGGCCTATGTTGCTGCCAAAGAACCAGAATTTTTAGCAATGTATATTTATTATTTGTGTTTAAATATGGGGAAAATTTTAGATTTTTTTTTTTAGATGAGAAGTCACCATTTGTTTCCTTTTTTCATCTTCTTATTTATTAAAGAATATAACAATATATTTAAACAATAACATATAACCAAAACAACTTTGATCCATTTGTTCAGACATCCAAATTCCCCTCCCCCCAACCACTCAGTGAACTCCATACTGGTTACATTCTTGACAGGTACATCATAATCAGTGTACAACAGCCTCCCTATATTGCTACTGAAAGATTAATTACCCCTCGTCATCTCCTTCTACCTCTTGTAGGGTTCTCAGATTTTGAGAAAGGCAGGTAATGTACCCATCCACATAGCAATCTTTTTAGTCTTCAAATAAATATAACCCGCTTTAGCATACATCACAGCGATAAGAAGTACCTCCTTTTGCTTCCAAGACTGCTGCTAAAGGTTGCAAGCCTGGGTAGCTCTTGGCAGGCTGCATCTTTCAGGAGCAAGGGGCCTGTAATCACCACATCCCCAAATTCCATATTTGGACACTGCCACCAAATATGTTGAAAAACACCCTGGTTTCCAGATGTTCTCCAGAATAAGTAATTTCCCTTTGCATGCATGTGTTGAACTGAGGTATAGAACCATTTATAAAGTATTTGGTAGTTTTATTTTCTACATTGGGTTAACTTTTCCCATTCTTGTCGTGTGGTGGATTTCTAAATCTCACTCTCAACTCTCCACAAATTTTATAGGTGGTAAACCCTGATTGAGTATGGCAAGTTCTATCTTCATTATCCCCCCTCACCCCTGACTTCCCCCTTAAAGCCTTCTCTAGTAGTGCTTCTTCCAGTTTTAATTCTGAAAGAGCTTTATTCTGTAAGAGGTCTCTAATTTGCATGTTTGGTTCTTTACCATCATCTTCCATCTGCTCTTCAAAGAATACTATTTTTCCCTCATCTACCAGTTGCTTCAGCAAACAAAGACCATTACTGGTCATTGTTTGAAAGTAGCTTCTAGCTGTTCTGCTGGGAAACCCTGAGTGCTATTGAAAAGGAGTCAGAAGAAAGTAATGTCTCAGGGAAGAAAAGGCTAGGCACATATGTGTTAGATTTATGGATAAGCTGTAAATTCTGTAGAGGAAGTTCAGGGCCACAGCCCATAGGGGTATTTTTCCCACCAGATATTGTTCCATCGCAATCCAACTCTTTGAAGTCTCAGAACACCAAACTGCCAAAATCTTAAGTTGTGCAAACATATGGTAGAATTGGAAGTTCTAGACTGCTGTACCTCTTGGATGGCACTGTAGGAGGCTTCTTTTCCATACATAAGCAAATATTTTGTGGTTTAGTTTGCAAAATAAAAATGGGGGGAAGGGGGAAAAGCAGTCCAAAAAAAGTTAGTTTTGCCCAAATGAATCATTTTAACTGCATGAACCCTCACTATCCAAGTTGTATTCAAGCCCATTGATCCAACTCCAACTATAATGTTCTCACCAGTGTGTGTGTATATTGGGGGGGGGGGTGTAATTAGCCCTCATATAACTGTCCCAGTGAGGTTAATATTCAATAGCAAATACCGAATGTATTTCTGGGCCCATATAAATGGGTAAGAGTGCTCCAAGCTCTCTACCTCTGTAGTAGTCAAATTGATTTTCAGAATAAGTTACCACATTTTTTTATGTTCAAATCTTTTTTATTATTATTATGAAACAGATACAACAAATTTTAATACTGGAAACTTAGGTCAGTGAATACTTGAAATTGTGTATTTGATTAAATAAACAAGAAGGCAAGGGAGGATGTTTGAAATTGCTATTCAAAGTAGATACCTCTCAATTGAAGCAGTGTACAGAAAAGGATACTTTTTAGTTGAGAAAAGATATTTATTTATTTATTCAATTTTCTATACCATTCAATTTTCTATACCATTCTCAAGCATTTTTCCCTTCCTGTCCCGGTGGGCTTACAATCCTATCTAATGTACCTGGGGCAATGGGGGGATTAAGTGGATTTTGTCCAGGGTCACAAGGAGCAATGTGGGTTTGAACTAACAACCTCAGGATGCTGAGGTTATAGTTTTAACCACTGCACCACTCTCAGGAAGTTGTCCTGCTTTACTTATATATTCAGCAATTGCCATGGATCTCTATGGCATTGGGAGCATAAATCCTACCTGAAGCTGAAGGCGGCTTTGGGAAGCCCCCCTCCCCTGAGCACTAACTTATCAAACCCCAGCTGCGTATGTATTTTGTATAGAGATGACTGGGGCTTCTGTACTTTGAAGACCATTGCATCCTGGCCTTGAGTAGAAAGTTCTGTTTGAAACTAACTGGGGGAATATTTGAATATGCTCAAAAAATGTTTTTAGGGAATATTTTAAAACACTCATTTAAAGGAAAGGGAACTTATTGATTAGATGCTAACGGAACTCTTAGTCTAGTTTTTAAAGTAATTTTTTTGTTCATACTCCCATCTAGTCATTTTCAAAGACCTAGCAAATTTGTTGCATCACATGTGTCGGTGAATTTCCTACATTGTTGCTTCTGCCTATCAGGGAAGGATTTTTAAGCTCTGAGCTGCTTGTCAACTTGCAGTTCCATTGCGGGGTGCTATCCTGTAGCTAGTTTTCCTATTTTAATCAGTGTATTTTAAATGGGGAAACGACAGTTAAACGATAAAACTGAATAAAACAATGTATTGCAATAAGAGTACTTCCACATTTCTCAGAAACACTGTACCACAAAAAGTATTCATTTGTTCAGTCATATCTATAGAAGTAATCTATAGTAATCTATAGAAGCAATAATTTATTTCAGGGTGTCCAGGGTGATTATATATGGACTACTTCCAGATCTGAAAACAGTAGGCTGGTTCACATGTGGCATCTGTATGATCACTAGGCACCCTATTTGACCCTAACTTGATTCATGATATAGAAGACTCAGTTAAGGACATATCTTGAATTAGTCACTCAGTAAAATAATAATTTGCCATTTCATAATACTGTGTTGGTTACAATGACAGTTTTAAAAAGAGAGAGATCCATGTGAGGAGAGACCTGGAAATCACCACCTCCAAGTCCTGTTTCATTTTAGCCTCCTTTGCCTCTTTTTTTTTTTTAACATTAGGATTGACAGTTGCACCATCCATAGTACAGCAAATATTTATCAATGATTGTGAAGAAGTGCCTGTGCTTGCTGATAATAGAGCAGGAATACTAGTGATCTGCTGAAATAACAACCAAGTTTTATGACTTATTTTCCACTCAAAATGAATTTGATGCTCTTTTGTTAAATTACTGTTCTCTTATTTTCTTAGTGTCCGGTGCAAGTTTATATGCATCAGCAAAATAGTAGCGTCACTGTGACCAGGCATGTAGAGTGCGCTCCATCCTTATCTCAAAATTAATATTTGTAACTTAATCTGGTGTTTTCACTTTGTACAAAAGTAGCTAAAATATTCTATTAAAGTTGTGAAACAAATATACACCTCTGTATTGTTTTCATAAAATAGGTTTTATTTGAAAAGTATATATTTGATGCAAAATAAACAGATTGTCACATTTACCAGAAGGTACCCTAAATATGAGGTTAAAAGCCACATAATGTTTTAAGGACATCTTCAGGTATAGTCATATTGCCAAGTGGCATTACAAATCTGAATTACCCAAACCATACTCTTCTTTGTTGAAAGCAATGTAGGATGTGCCCCTAAGCAAAGAGAATTTAAAACATAACAGACCCATTCTAGTGAAATAGGCACATTTTTCTTGAACCTCTGGGTTGTATAGCTCTAATAGTGAGATCTAGTGTAGAGCCTCATTTATATTTTTCTGCTCCACCTCCCCTTACTTTGGGCTATGCTATATCTCCTCAGTTTTCTTCTCTACTTCTGAGATGGTAGGAGACTGCTCTGCTTGTGTTTATTTTCTTATTTTACACTGTTTTTTTATCCAGTCGAGAGGCTTTTTAGTGTTAGCAGAGGACCCCCAGTTCTGCAGGGGCATCTCTGGCTGCGAGAAGACACAGACTGTCAGGGTAGAGGTCTGTAGCTAGCAGGCAGCCTGCTTTGCAGGGCACCTGTCTGCACTAGAGGTCTGCACGGGAACGGGGATCGCAGGAATCCCGCGGGGACCCCCCTCTCATAGAAACATAGAAATAGACGGCAGATAAGGGCCCACGGCCCATCTAGTCTGCCCACCTTAATGTCCCTCCCCTACCTTTGCCCTGTGAATAGATCCCATGTGCCGATCCCATTTGGCCTTAAAATCAGGCACGCTGCTGGCCTCAATCACCTGTAGTGGAAGACTATTCCAGCGATCAACCACTCTTTCAGTGAAAAAGAATTTCCTGGTGTCACCTCGTAGTTTCCCGCCCCTGATTTTCAACGGATGCCCTCTTGTTGTCGTGGGACCCTTGAAAAAGAAGATATCTTCCTCCGCCTCGATGCAGCCCGTAAGATACTTGAACGTCTTGATCATGTCCCACGGGAATGGAAGGCTTTGGAAGCAGGGTTCGGCCATATAATATAATGCCTTAGTAAAAGAGGTTAATTACCTGAACAGAAAACAAAAAAAGGATTCCACCAAAAAGATTCCACAAGGAAAACAGCAGCGCAAACACAAAAGAAACTGTGAAATTGATGATCCTGTCAGAAGTAATTGCTGCTTTTTATGGGGACGGGCAGGGATGGAGGTAATTCCTTGTGGGTGGGGACAGAGAGGATCCTAGTGGGGACGGCGAGGATCCGAGTGGGGACGGCGAGGATCCGGGCGGGGATGGATGGGATTTCTGTCCCCGCGCAACTCTCTAGTCTGCACCAACAGTTTGGAAGCTCAGGGACTGTTCCGTTGGAAGCAAGTCTTGATCCAGGTTTTGTCCACAAAGAGTTTGAGCGCATGCTGAGTGGTCCCGTGGTGGTTTTAATACTTGGGTCAGGTGCTAACTCTGTTTTTCTCCCTCTTTGAAGTTTCAGTCCTACATGTGACCTGAAGAGCAGTCAGAAGAAACAAGCTTCCAGGCTTTTCTGAGGCAAAAGTTCTCATTTTATTAGCTGCAGTCTCAGCTCAGACAATTCTCAACACCAGAAGGGGAGGGTTTCCAAAAGTCATTTTTGAAGGCTCCCGGGGGAGAAAGTCCCTACCTCCATTTTACTATCCCTGGATTTGATTTTTTTTTTTTTTTTTAATTTGGCTCCTGGTCAGGGCTTTGCTCCAGAATTTGAGAGTATGATGTATGAGGCATATTTAAACTACAGAGGTCAGTCTGATTCCTTGAGGGTCACTGCAGTGGTGGCGCCAGGGTCTGTTCCTTCTAAGAGCAGTTTCCCCACAGCAATGTCATGTCCAAGACACAGGGATTCACTCAGAGGAGGACTGGGATGAGGGAGACTCAGAAGCAATGCCTTTACTTTCCTAATCTGGGTCCTCAGTAGTAGGAGATGCAGCATCTCATCTGGGTGGGTTTAGCCACAACACGGTGGCAGCCCTTGATCTTGGAGAGGAACAAACAGTGCACAGGTTGTTAAGTCCTCAGCACTGCTGGAAATTATTACAGAATCTCTCCAGGAATTGAATCTGGAGCAGTGCTTGCTCATGATCACAGAAGTACAGACCACATGCTTTCCCTTACAGCCAAACATGAAGATGCTGACTGAAAATTGGGAGATCCCTGGGTGTCACTAAAGCTGCCAAAGTTGGATTAACTGGTGATGCAAGTTACAAAATGCACCTCCCTTCCCAGTGAAGGGGGCATAGTGCTAAAAGATGCACAGGCCACAAGCGAGACTTTGTCATTAAAAGACAGTTTGAGGCCACAGTGTTGGGAGTGAAGGTGGCAGTAGCGACATTAGGTTATGTTGGGCTCCGGAAGAAACAGAATTTTTTTAGTGGAGGCTATACTCCTCATACCTGCTCTACTTGGCAGCAGAAGTTCCACTTGCACCTCTTGGTTATTTGAGGATTTGGGTAAAAAAAAGTGACATGAGTAGTGAAGGATTTGAATTTAAACTTGCAAATAAGTCAGCTAATAAGTTGAATCAATTCTGGTGAGAGAAATTGTTAAAACACACTGAATTTTTGTATCTTATATTGAGCTATTCACAAGTTTTAAAAAAAAGGTTTATGCTGCTCTAGCATCTTGATTTGTACTGCTCAGAAAGAGAGGCCTTTGGCTGGATGTTGTTATATTAGTTCAGAGCCCAGGACTGAATATTTATCTTATTTTGTACAAGTTACTTAGCAACATATTAGAAACTTTAGACACCATTCAGAGGGAGGCAAAATTTTATTTGGTTAATTATCATAGTTAGTACACCTTTGCCAGAAAAGAATTCCTGTGCCGGATCCTCATGATATGCAGTGCTGAAGATCTACAGTTCCAGATGCTTCAATAGTTCCAGTTTTCATGATGTTCCAGCTCCACCGCAAGAAAACCTGAAGCACTCAGGGAGAGATTTCTTATATTTTATTTATTTAGTGCACACATACATTTTTTTCTCTCTAGCATTTTTAAAGACTTTAGAGACATTTGAAGAAGTTGGTTTTCTTGAATTTTAAGCTCATTCTAAAAAAGAAAAGTTAAGTTAAATATACACAAGGTTTATAGGTGGAGACTTGATAAGAAAGCACAAATAAGTTAGCGTACCACTGAAGCAAGGAAAGGTATAGCAAGTTATTTAAAGAAAAGAACAGAAAAATATCAGCTAATTCACTTGTTGATAAAAGATGAAAATTATACAGAACACAAATGCTGTTAAGCAGTTTGGGGCAATTTCTATAAACAGTGAGACAGAAATTATTTTCTCAGTATAGAAAGCACATAAAAGCTGAGGAGTTTTGTAAGCATATTACAATATTTGTCTATGTATTTCTTTTTATAAAATATGTAAGCATAATGTGAGAACTTTTGTTGTAATTTTGTATGAGAAAAACCAGCTTTTGGCTTCTGTAATAATTATCGTGTCCTCTCTACAACGCGGCCATCTTCCTAAAAACTGATTCTGAGCACATTTTAGTTTTAAAACTAAAAATCTCTTCTGATCTGGAGAATATCCAAAGTTTCAGGCCGATCAGAAGAGATTTTAGTTTTAAAACTAAAATGTGCTCAGAACCGGTTTTTAGGTAGTTCAATCTTGTTGTTTAGAGCAATAACACAGTGGATGAGTTTCAGGCAGATCAGAAGCGATTTTAGTTTTAAAACTAAAATATGCTCAGAATCAGTAATTCAGTCTTGTTTTCCAGAGCAATAAATAAAGTCTGGATAAATTTCAGGCCTATCAGAAGAGATTTTAGTTTTAAAGCTAAAATGTGCTCAGAATCAGTTTTTAGGTAATTCAGTCTTGTTTTCGGCTTTTGTTAGGAAACAGATTAAAATGCAGTATATAGAATTAGAAAAAGAAATTAAAGTACTAGAAACTAAATGGGAGCTCTGTTTAAAGCAACTAAATTGTTGAGCATTTAAATTAGCTTCAAAAATGATAAGAAGAGATTTGTTTTCCAAACAGACAATGTATTATGGAAATTCTAATAAGGCGAGAAAATTATTGGCAAATTACTTTAAAGCAAAAAAAAAAAAAAAGAACTAACATTAATGGGATAAATGGTAATATAACTTTAAAACAATGGTAATAATATAATGGTAATAAAATAATGTATAATAATAAATATATGTATAATAAATAAATAATGTATAATATATGTATAATAATAATGTGTAATAAATATGTATAATAATAAATATATGTATAATAATAAATAAAATAATGGTAATGTTTAATAATATAGTGGTAATAAAATAATGTATAATAATAAATATATGTATAATAAATAAATAATGTATAATAATATGTATAATATATGTATAATAATAATGTGTAATAAATATGTATAATAATAAATATATGTATAATAATAAATAAAATAATGGTAATGTTTAATAATATAATGGTAATAAAATAATGTATAATAATAAATATATGTATAATAAATAAATAATGTATAATAATATGTATAATATATGTATAATAATAATGTGTAATAAATATGTATAATAATAAATATATGTATAATAATAAATAAAATAATGGTAATGTTTAATAATATAGTGGTAATAAAATAATGTATAATAATATAATGGTAATAAAATAATGGTAATGTATAATGGAAATTCTAATAAGGCAAATTACTTTAAAGCAAAAAAAAAAAAAAAAAAAGAACTAACATTAATGGGATAAAAGATGGTATTATAACTTTAAAACAATCTAACGATCTAATTTTAAAACAATTTCTAAATACCAATGCCTACAATACCTATGATACAAAGGGAATAGAATTTTGATTGATACTTGGAAGACTTTGAGATATGTTACTAAATTATCACCTATTCCAATTATTAAATCATTAAATCAATCCATTTGGCTAAACTCCAAGATTAAAATAGGCGGTCATAAAATTCTCTGGAAACAATGGATCATTGCAGGAATAAGAACTTTAAATGATGTTATTTCATATGGTAAGCTGCTTAGTTTTTCACAGCTGCAACATAAATATGGTTTTACTAAGTCACAAAGTTTTAAATGGTTGCAGCTGAAGCAGGCTATTCAGGAGGGGTTCCCTGAATGGAAAGATCTTGATACTCAATATAGTTTGGAAATCCTGTGTTTCCAGGCGGATTTCTTGGGTCACCAAGCCGCTAAGTGGTATAAATTGATATATGGTTTTACAAATAAAAAACAAAAAATGGGTCTAATAGACATTCGGAGCATTGAGATTAAGCATCAAATTTCTGCTTCTCAATGGCCACGAATTTGGTCTTGGAGAATTAGATGTACAGTGTCAGCATCTATGAGACAGACTTGGTTCTTTTTGTTGCATAGAGCTCTTTTGACCCCAGTACGTTTACAAAACTTTGATAGCTCTAGATCTAATAAATGTTGGCACTGTAATCTAGAAGAAGGGACTTTGGATCATCTAATTTTTTATTGTCCTTGTATTAACGCCTTCTGGAAGTCAATTTGGTCTCAAATTAATTATTTTCTAGAAAATCCAGTTGCTATGTCATATGATACAATTTTGTTTGGAACAATGATGAGAGCAAAGAGTCAAATTTCAGCAAATAATAATAAATTACTAATGATTATGACAGGAGTTGCCATTCAGAATATAACTAGAAATTGGAAAGATTATACAAGACTTAACTATACTTTTTGGTGGAATTCTATATGTTATATTTATAAAATGGAACAAATTCTTGCTATGCAAAAAGGAAATTATAACAAGTTTAAAAAAATTTGGGGGCCATTGATTGAATATTCGAATGATTAGACACTTTTTTTTATAGAAGAATAATTATATGATATGGGATTGGGAGGGTATAATGTGTGAGATTCAAATAAAATGTTGATATGTGTGGAAGGGGAGGGGGGATAATATAAGATTTAATATTATATGAAGTATACAAGTGAATTGTATGAATATTGAATGATTATTGTATACTTGTTATGAGATATGAAAATGAATAAAGAATTGGAAAAAAAAAAAAAACAATTTCTAAAATTTTATAAGGACCTGTATTCTGAGCCTGCATGAGTTTCAGGCAGTTAATAAGAGATTTTACTTTTAAAAACTAAAATGTGCTCAGAATCGGTTTTTTTGGTAATTCAGTCTTGTTTTCCAGAGCAATATTCGGCTTTTGTTAGGAAACAGATTAAAATGCAGAATTAGAAAAAGAAATTAAAGTACTAGAAATTAAATTAGTAAGTAAATGGGAGCATTTACAAGCTCTGTTGAAATCAAAAGGTAAATATAATGAATTAGCTTCAAATATGATAAGAAGAGATTTGTTTTCCAAACAGACAATGTATAATGGAAATTCTAATACGGCAAATTACAGCAAAAAAAAAAACAAAAAACTAACATTAATGGGATAAAAGATGGTATTATAACTTTAAAACAATCTAACGATCTAATTTTAAAACAATTTCTAAAATCTTATAAGGACCTGTATTCCGAGCCTTATTAGGAGAGGCAAAAAGATGGTAAAAATATTTTGGATTTAATTAATGGACCTGATCCTTTAAAACGGAGTATAGATGAACCTATATCACTAAAAGAATTAGAAACAGCATTGGATTCGTTCCAGGTGGTGATGGTTATACAGTAGAATTTTATAAAACATTTCAAAAGTACTAGAAATTAAATTGATTCTTCTCTCTTTTGATTCATTGAGTAACAGGATTTTCACCCAACCTGGATTAAAGATCCCTACAATCAACTCAGTTCCTCCCAAAATCCCTCTTCCCAGCTCAGTGGAGCGGAACCTGTAAGGTTTCTAGAACACCATTCATTCATTCTGTTTCAGTAGGGCTATCATTTGAGCTTATATACACATCTTTTCTCTTTTGATTCATTGACTGACAGGGTTGTCATCCAAACGGCTTTACACATCCGTGCGATCAACTCACTTCCTGCCAAAATCCCTCTTCCAAGCTCAGTGGAGCAGAACCTTTAAAGGTTTCTAGAACCACATTCATTCAATCTGTTTCAGTAGGGCTTTCATTTGAGCTTATATACACATCTTTTCTCTTTTGATTCATTGACTGATGTGGTTTTCACCCAACCCGGTTTAAAGATCCCTGCAATCAACTCACTTCTGCCAAAATCTCTCTTCCCAGCTTAGTGGAGCGGTACCTGTAAAGGTTTCTAGAACACCATTCATTCATTCTGTTTCAGTAGGGCTATCATTTGATCTAATGTACACATCTTATCTCTTTTGATTCATTGTCAGACAGGGGTTTCACCCAATCGGCTTTACACATCCCTGCCATCAACTCACTTCCTGCCAAAATCCCTCCTCCCAGCTCAGTGTAGCGGTACCTTTAAAGGTTTATATAGCCCCATGCATCTCTTCTTTTTAATTAGGGCTTTCGACTACTCTAAATACATATCTTCTCTCTTTTGATACATTAACTTACAGGATTTTCACCCGACCTAGCTTAAAGATCCCTGCAATCAACTCAGTTCCTGCCAATATCTCTCTTCCCAACTCAGTGGAGTGAAACCTTTAAAGGTTTCTAGAACCCCATTCATTCATTCTGTTTCACTAGGGCTATCATTTGATCTAATATACACTTCTCTCTTTTGATTCATTGACTGACAGTGTTTTCACCGAATTCAGCTTTATACCTCCGGGCGATCAACTCACTCCCTGCTAAAATCCCTCCTCACAGCTCACTGGTACCTTTAAAGTTTTCTATAGCCCCATTCATCCATTCTGTTTCAGTAGGGCTTTCAATTCATCTAATATACACATCTTGACTCTTTTGATTCATTAATGACAGTGAGAGCCAGGGGCACGCATGCGCAGTCGTGTTTCCGCGACGGATCAGGGAACATGACTTTTGAGTGCGCATGTGCGGCCTAGCATTTTATTATATTAGATATTAGGGAATAGTTTGAACATTTCCTGGTTTGTTGATGGGTAGATGGTATTGCAGGTTTGTTGATGGGTAGATGGCATTGCAGGGGGGAGTTCGGGACTTGTTTGATTGAGTTATATTGGTTTTATGTATTTTTTGAAGAGTAGGGTTTTTGTTTCGTTTTTGAAGGTTTTGTAGTCTGTGGTCAAAGTCAGCAGATTGGTGAGTTGTCGGTCTAGTTTCGCTGCTCTGGTGGCCAGTAGGTTGTTATACATTTTTTTTCATTTGACAGTTTTGGTTGGTGGGTGTGTGAATATTGTATGGGTTCTCCTGTGTCTGGTTGAGGTGGAATGAGTTAGTCTATTGTTCCAGTAGGTAGGGCTGTCTCCGTTTATAGCTTTGAATAGTAAGCAGTGGAATTTGAAATGCACTCTGGCTTGTATTGGAAGCCAGTGTGAGTCATGGTACGCCTCTGTGATGTGGTCGTATTTATTTAGTGAGTAGATAAGTCTTAGGGCTGTGTTTTGTATTGTTTGAAGTTGTTTTATCGCGGTTGTTGGGCAGGTGAGATATAGTATGTTGCAGTAGTCAATTAGGCCAAGGATCAGTGATTGAACCACTAGTTGGAATTGTTTTCTGTCGAAGAATTTTCGTACTTGTCTTAGGTTTCTCATAGTTGCGAATGATGTTTTTATTATTTTGTTGATTTGTGGTTGCATGGTACAGCCCCTGTCTATCATCACTCTGAGGAGTTTTAGCATGGGTTGGATGGAGTATGAGATTGTGTTTATCACTAGGTTGGTCAAGGTTGGTGCTCTGCTGTTTTCTAGGATGAAATTTGTTTTGTCAGGGTTAAGTTTTAGTTTGTGTGCTTTCATCCATGTTGCTACTGTTTCAAGTATTCCTTTTATTGTTCCTAACATGGAGGGTTCATGTTGATTGAAGGGGAGGAATATGGTGATGTCATCAGCATAGCTGTAGGAGGTAATTCCTATTTTGTCTAGTGTGACAGGGATCCGGCTAGGCCTAATAAAGCCAAGGGAAAAGCTCCTGTAAGTATCACTAAAGTTCCAGTGACTAAGTTGAAGAAACATCCTGGGTATAGTGGAAATCCTGTGCACAATGTCAAGAGTGAGCCTGCCCCTTTAAAAGTTCACAGAGCTCAGGCAGGAACTAGAAGGACAGGGCTCTTTAAGAGTTTAGCTGACTCTGCTGTTAGGGGGTGTGGTTGCTGGCCTAGTCTCCCTTTTTCTGAGCTTCCCTTGTCAGAAGGAGAGGAGAAGCAGCTGGGACTGGAAGCTGAGGAAAAGCTGAGAAGGAAGTCAGCTAGAGCAGTTAATTTATGGCCAGCACAGGAAGGTTCTCACCTGGAGTGGGAAATGGAAAACCCTGAAGTACAGTCTGAGGTTTGTGATATAGACTGGCTGGAGAACAATGTTATGTCTCATGGGGAAGAGCACCCCATGGAATGGGTGTAGGTTTGGAAAGCCTGAATTTTCTTTTCCTTTGTGAAGGGTTTTTTCATTTTTGGAGTTTTGTGTTTTGAAAGTATTTTTATACACTGTTTTGAACCTGTGCTGGGAGCTACAGAATTTACCTTGAGCTTAGATGATTGGAAAGAGTGGCAACACCTGTAGGAGAACCGGCCTCTCTGCTCCTACTAAGGGGAATTACTGTTCAAGGTTACCACAAACAGCTTTAGTGCCAATACTGTTAAAAGCCTTATATCCTAAACCATCACCAGAGGCATGAACTGTTCTGGCTTACCTTGAAGGTGGCATATAGGATGAACTGTATTTTGTGTTATTATTGTTTTGAACTTATCTCTGAAAGCACAGCCGGTGCTGGGATTAGAACTGGCGTGTATGAGGAAAGAAGCAGCAGAGAAAACTAGAACGTTTAGTTTTTGTATTGATGCCAAATTTTGACCTTTTTGTTTGGAACTTTCATTGATGTTCAATAAAAGTGTAACATTTGGACAAACCAGGCCATTTTGGTGTGCAATTTATGGGAGACACCAGGCAAGCTGTGTTCCACCACCCTTATGCTCGCGCCAAGACTAGGATTCTGCGGAGCTACTAGGCCTCGCCAGGATCCCGGTCCCACACTAGGTATGAGTTTAGGGAGGCAATGTATATGTTGAAGAGTGTGGGAGATAGGGATGATCCTTGGGGACCATGGTTCTGATTTTTCTTTGTTTGTTTTGACTCTATAAGTTCTGGTTTGTAAGAATCCTTTGAACCATGTTAGTACCTTTACAGTAATTCCTATTGAGTCTAGAATTTGTAAAAGGATGTAAAAGGTCTACTAGATCGAAGGCTGCAGCGAGATCTAGTTGTATGATCAGCATTTTTTTGCCTGTGCTGAGGTATTGTTTCACGATATCCATGAGTCTTCCTAGTAGGGTCTCCGTGCTATAGTTGGTTCTGAAGCCAGACTGTGTGGGGTGGAGTAGATTGTGGTTTTCTAGGTAGTCATTTAGGGCTTTAGCTACGAGGCCTTTCATCAGCTTAATGTAAAGTGGGATTGAGGCAATGGGTCTGTAGTTGGAAGGTTGGTCCATAGCTCCTTTGGGGTCTTTTAGGATCGGAGTAATGATCATTTCGCTGAGGTCTTGTGGGAATTGTCCATCTATGAGTTGAATTTGCATCCATTGTAGGAGTAGGGTGCGGAATAGTGTACTGGAGGTTTTCAATAGGTATGGTGGGCAGTGATTAAGGTCACAGGCAGTATTTGTTATTGGTTAGATATGGTGTGGTGTCTGTGAGTTCTTTTAGTAATTGGAATAGCTTTTTTGTGTCTTGGGAACCTTCTCCTATTTGCTTTGTGTAGTATGTTTTTCTTTCAGCTTGTGTTTGTATTTTTGGTGTAGTATTCTCCATGCTTTTTTCGTGGCATCTTGGCTACTTTTTCTCCATTTTCTTTCTAGTTGTCTGCATTGCCTTTTCAGTTGTTAGTGTTCTGTCTTTCTCGCTGTAATATTTTCTCTCTCTCAGCGTTAGTGTACTGTCTCTCTTAGTGTTCAAGTGTTCTCTTTCCCACACACCCCTAACAAATTATCCATCCCTCCTCCACACCCCCACCCTCTACTACTCTCTTTTCCCCCGTTTTCCAACCTCCACCTTCTTACAACCTCCACACTCCCACTCCCACCACCCTCATAAAATAAAAAAATTTAAAAAATACCTTCACCTCCACTCCCCTATAACCCCCTCCACCCCCATAAAAACAAAAAAAATATAAAAATACACCTTCACGTTCACTATCCTATAACCTCCACACTCCCACCCCCTCCACCCCATAAAAACAAAAAAATACCAAAAAAACACCTTCACTTCCACTCTCCTATTACCTCCACACTCCCACCCCCTACACCGTAAAATATACCAATAAAACACATATCCACACGAGACACAGTACAGCAACATACACTACGCTACACTGTTGAGATATCCGGTGGTGTGCCACTTCTGGAAAGAGTCTCCGCTGTCCTCCGGTGAGTCTCCCTCTTGCCTGAAATGTCTCTGCCTCTCGCTCCGGCCTACCCTTTTGCTAGACTGACTACTTAACCTGTCTGTCCTCTTCTCTCTGCAGGCTCCCTTTTGAAGCTGCTTGGACACCGCTCGATCACGACTAAACTACACCGGTTGACCACCACTAACTACACTACAGGTCACTGCACCTCCTGTTGGTGGTCCCATTCTGGAAAGAGTGTCTGCTGTCTTCCAGTAAGTCTCCCTCTTGCCTGAAATGTCTCTGCCTCTCCCTCCAGCCTACCCTTTTGCTAGACTGACTACTTAACCTGTCTGTCCTCTTTTCTCTGTTGGCTCCCTTTCGAAGCTGCTTGGACAACGCTTATCTCTGCAGGCTCACTTTCGAAGCTACTTAGACACCGCTCGACCACGATTAGTAACTACACCGCTCGACCACCACTAACTACACTGCAGGTCACTGCACCTCTTTTTGGTGGCCCCATTCTGGAAAGAGTCTTTGCTGTCCTCCAGTGAGTCTCCCTCTTGCTTGAAATGTCTCTGCTTCTCCCTCTGGCCTACCCTTTTGCTAGACTGACTACTTAACCTGTCCGTCCTCTTCTCTCTGCAGGCTCTCTTTTGAAGCTGCTTGGACACCGCTCGACCACGACTAATAACTACACCGCTCGACCACCACTAACTACACTGCAGGTCACTGTACCTCCTGTTGATGGCCCCATTCTGGAAAGAGTCTTCGCTGTCCTCCGGTGAGTCTTCCTCTTGCCTGAGATGTCTCTGCCTCTCCCTCCGGCCTACCCTTTTGCTAGACTGACTACTTAACCTGTCTGTCCTGTTCTCTCTGCAGGCTCCCTTTCGAAGCTGCTTGGACACCGCTTCTCTCTGCCCTGCCCTCCGGCCTACCCTTTTGCTAGATTGACTACTTAACCTGTCTGTTCTCTTCTCTCTGCAGGCTTCCTTTCAAACCTGCTTGGACACCGCTCGATCACGACTAACTACATTGCAGGTCACAGCACTCCTGTTGGTGGCCCCATTCTGGAAAGAGTCTTTGCCTTCTGTTACCTGTAAAGTGTTTGAACCATAAAATATTTATTCACAGTTTATATTGCTTTTTACGTAGACATTACATGTAATTGAGTTTAAACATGGCATGTTATAATTAAAATCACTGCTGTTCTGTGACTCATACCATCTAGTTACACTAAAATGTGCTTTCAGATTCGGACATATTTTAAAGAGTAGTCGTGTGCAACTTCTGTTAGCCAGGTTGTTTTCTAGGTGTTGAATGTTCATGTATTCTTCTGTGTTGGGGGGGGGGGGGGGTTTGTTTCTTTTCTGATATGCTATCCCCCCTCAAAGCATCCTGTTCAGGAAGAGACCTATTTCAGCCACCGCCTGAACTGTTCCTCCACCCATTTTGTCAACAGCTGTTGATACAATGAGGGTGTTGTAGCTGACAAGGATGGTGTCATGCACGTTGCCCAACTTTAGAATTCTGATTTTGGATCAATAAACAGGCAGACTGACGATCTAATACCAATACTGTCAGTCTGTGCTCGCAGAGAAGTGCTGCGGCTAGCGGATCTCTTCTCTCTCAACGAGAGAATTCTGTTTCTCCGAAAGGGAAGACTTAGGGATATTTGAGACAATGAACTGGGCCTGGAGTAAACAGTTCAACGAACGTGCATTGACCCCACGTTCTGTAAGTAACTTGTTCGTTATACGCTACCATCTTATTCTTACGCCCCCTCCGCCTAAACATCACAGGTTCCTTCAAGGGCACTCTTCCCACCACAGGCTCGATACTGCAGTGATTAGAGGGACAGAATGACTCAAGTGGTAACAGTGACAGATCTGCAAGATAATTCTCTATTATTTGGTCCACTTTTTGTGACTTAGCAACCCTGAATGTCCCTCCGCCCATTTAGGACACAGAGGTTGACATTCATGGGGTGGTGGAAATGATGAGGATGGGGTCTGGCACGCTATTCCAAATTGCTGAGCGTGGGAGAGCATCAGTAAACAGGATGACTGACGATCTCATCCAGATTGTGTCAGAGGGTACTCGGACCCTGAGAATGATGACAAGCAAACTGGATCGGATTGCCAGCAAACTGGATGCACTGTTTGTAGTAGGAGGGGGGCATGGTTAATTGCCACTAATGTATTCATAAATTATGTTTCTGGATGTTTCATAAATTATGATTCTGGATGTTCAGATGAAAGCTCAGAAGAAGGTGGCCGAGGAGGCGGAGGCAGGTTCAGCGGCTGCTGCTGCTCATGCCCCACGCCGACCCTTTTTCATGCCGCGTAGGCGCACCCTTCCAACCTCCCCCCCAGGCCCTCAGGTCAAAATTTGGCCACATAAACTTGTGCAACAAGGCATCTGCGCGTGCTTAAAATAAATATGCAAGGTAAAGGATTTACATAAGAACATAAGCAGTGCCTCCGCCGGGTCAGACCACAGGTCCATCCTGCCCAGCAGTCCGCTCCCGCGGCGGCCCAAAACAGGTCAAGACCTGTCTGAATCATCAGAAGGGGCTCCCTTGCCACCTTGGTTTCCCATTTAAGTCCTGCCTTCCTATCGAAGTCCTAGCCCTCCGGTCTTGCACATGCACGACCAGGTTAGTTTATACTCATTACCTGATTTACTTCCTATACTTGTGTTACATCCCAGCTCCTCCCTCAGTATCCCACGATCCCTTTATCCCTCAGGAATCCATCCAATCCCTGTTTGAATCCTTGTACCGTATTCTGCCTGATCACTTCCTCCGGTAGCGCATTCCAAGTGTCCACGACCCTTTGGGTGAAAAAAAACTTCCTTGCATTTGTTTTGAACCTGTCTCCCTTCAGTTTCTCAGAATGCCCCCTCGTATTTGCTGTCCCCTTCAGTCTGAAGAATCTGTCCCTATCCACCTTCTCTATGCCCCTCATGATCTTGAAGGTCTCTATCATATCTCCCCTGAGCCTCCTTTTCTCCAGAGAGAAGAGCCCCAGCCTATCCAGCCTCTCGGCGTATGAGCAGTGTTCCAGCCCTCTTACCAATTTCGTTGCTCTCCTTTGGGCTCTCTCAAGTACCGCCATGTCCTTCTTGAGGTGCGGCGACCAATACTGAACGCAGTATTCCAGATGTGGACGCACCATCGCTCGATACAATGGCATGATGACTTCCTGTGTTCTGGTTGCTATGCCCTTCTTTATGATGCCCAGCATCCTGTTGGCTTTTTTCGAGGCTGCTGCGCACTGTGCAGATGGCGCAGGACCTGTTTCTTCTTCACCCATGCTGGGGTGAGATGCGTGCAACGCCATTTGTATAACTCCCCAGGTTGTTTTAACATATTTGAAGTGCGGCTAGCCGGAGCACTTCTCCCTCTGTGAAGTTTGGCTTGCATCCCCTCAGTTGGTCAGACATCTTGCAGGGTGCGGTCGTGTCGCACAAGCGGAACTTAAATCCCCTGCAGATCGTGAAGGGCGGGCGAGTGACGTTTCCATAGTATATGTATAAGAGGAAAGAACCAGGTATATTAGGCTAAGCCACTAACACCACCATTAAGCAACATGCAGGGGATAGTGTGGTGTTGTAGTCATAGCAACAGTCTCAGCATCCTGAGCTTAAGGGTTCAAATGTCATGCTGCTTCTCGTTACCCCTGTTTCCTCAAAGAACCCTCCTTCCACCTCCAATTTCCCAGATTTCTCAATTCATTATTTACATTAAGCTAAATGTGTTTGCACTAGAAGATGGTGATTGCCATGTCACTCAAGTTTATGTGGTGAAATTTATATCTGGTCTTGCTAGACTTCATTTAAGGATTACCTTTCTAATTATGGCAAAGTGCTCCTGCTAGTGGAGCTTTTGTCAAGAGGTACTGCAGAGTCTCCACCCATGCTCCTTCCACTAAGGCACAGTTACTGCCACACCTATACCCATCTTGTTACAAAAATGTAATGTCTCCCCAAAGGATAACAGTGCCGAAACGACCAATACACTTGTGAAGTGTTTGGCTTGACTGTATAATGTGTTTGTATAAACATGATGCTTGTAATACAGATACAGTGCAATGGCTGTTATTTAATACTTATGTGTTGTCACTTTCTGTCCAAGTCTGTATAATACCAGCCCTTATCACAACCTTAATAAAAAATTATATGAACAAACATGTTTTATAGCAAGCATTTTTCTATACAACTATGTAGGTATTTTGAACAAATGTTTGATAACATCGTTAGACCCGCCACACATTAGCACTTGAAAACATCATCTACGAAGCAGAAACAGAACTTTGATAAATTTTCTATTTATTTATTGCTTTAGGAGACATGTGTCACTGTTTCTGTGGTGCATTGTATGCAGAGTCCAGCTTGTTACTGGTTCAATTTAACCTTTGTCTATGTATTTCTATTTTATTCCCTCCTTTTACAAAACTGTGGAGCGTTTTTTAGCGCCAGCCGTGGTGGTAGCAGCTCTGATGCTCAGAATTCTATGAGCGTCAGAGCTGATACCACCATGGCTAAAACCCACACTACAGTTTTGTAAAAGGGGGAGGGGTAAGTTTGTGATGACATTCCATACTAGGCGAAGGTGTTTTCTGTGTTCTGTGTGTTCGAAAGACATGGTTTTCTGTTAGGATTGACGGTGTAGGATTGATCTGTACTAATCTGGCTTGTTTAGTTTTACAATGGGTGTATTGCTGTTGTACTTCTCACTGCAGTATGTAAGATGCTGCCTTTTCCTAGGTACTCATGTGTGACGTGTAACTTGTTACTAAAAATCATGTTTTTCATACAGATGTGGGGGGTGCCAAAAAATGATGGGCCCCGGGTGTCACACATGCCAGGTACGCCACTGCCGTTGAGGACTCCCTCTGCATCCATATCTCCTGCATTAGAAAGTAACTAATGTAAACATTTCAGACTCGGAAACGAATAAGATAGATTTCGAGAATTTACTGAATCCAGCCCAAAATCCCTTCTCCCAGCTCAGTGGAGTGGTACCTTTAAAGATTCATTGACTGATAGGACATTCACCCAACCGGGATTTACACATCCCTGCGATCAACTCACTTCCTGCTAAAATCCCTCCTCCCAGCTCAGCACCTTTAAAGGTTTCAATAGCCCAATTCATCCATTCTTTTTCAGTAGGGCTCTCAATCCATCTATGTACACATCTTGTCTTTTGTTGGTAATATATTCTGTGCCTCATTGCATTATAATTCACTCTCTATCATGTAATAGTGTTCCTGTACTATTCAAATATTACTTGGAATTTTGGCTATTTCTCTTAATGCTTTATTATTTAATGAATATGAAACTCTCTCTTCTTTCCTCACCTGCCCTGATTCCACAGATTCATTGACTGACAGGATTTTCACCCATCCTTGCGATCAACTCACCCCCCTGCCAAAATCTCTCTTCCCAGCTCAGTGGGACGGAACCTTTAAAGGTTTCTAGAACACCATTATAAGAACATAAGAACATAAGAAGTTGCCTCCACCGGGATCAGACCAGAGGTCCATCGCACCCAGTGGTCCGCACCCGCGGCGGCCCATCAGGTCCATGACCTGTCAAGTGTTCCCTGCCCTAAAAAAACCTATCCTTACTTCTATCTGTATCCCTCAATCCCCTTTTCCTTCAAGAATTTATCCAAACCTTCTTTGAATCCCTGTAGTGTCTTCTGCCCCACCACTACCTCCGGGAGTGCGTTCCATGTGTCCACCACTCTCTGGGTGAAGAAGAACTTCCTGGCATTGGTTCTAAACCTATCCCCTTTCAGTTTCTCCGAGTGCCCCCTTGTACTTGTTGTTCCCCACAGTCTGAAGAATCTGTCCCTGTCTACCTTATCTATGCCTTTCAGGATCTTGAAAGTTTGTATCATGTCTCCTCTAAGTCTCCTCTTTTCCAGGGAGAACAGCCCCAGCTGTTCTAGCCTGTCGGCATATGAAAGGTTTTCCATACCTCTTACCATTTTCGTCGCTCTTCTCTGGACCCCCTCAAGCAATGCTATGTCCTTCTTGAGGTACGGCGACCAATACTGGACACAGTACTCCAAATGCGGGCGCACCATTGCACGGTACAGTGGCATGATGACTTCCTTTGTCCTGGTCGTGATACCCTTCTTGATGATACCCAGCATTCTGTTTGCTTTCTTTGAGGCTGTCGCGCATTGTGCTGATGCTTTCATTGTTGTATCCACCAGCACACCCAGGTCTCTTTAAAGGGTACTTACATCTAGCAATGTTCCCCTCATTGTATAGCTGAACATCGGGTTCTTTTTCCCAACATGCATGACCTTGCATTTCTCTATATTAAAACGCATCTGCCACTTTTTGGCCCACTCTTCCAGCTTCGTTAGGTCCCTTTGCAGGTTTTCACAGTCTTCCGTGGTTCTAACCCTGCTGCAGAGTTTGGTGTCATCTGCAAATTTGATAACCTCACATTTCGTCCCTGTCTCCAGATCGTCTATAAATATATTGAACAGGAGCGGTCCCAACACCGACCCCTGCGGAACTCCGCTCGTGACCCGTTGCCAGTCTGAGTATTGGCCCTTCACTCCAACCCTCTGTTTTCTGCCCGCCAACCAGTGTTTAATCCATCGGTATACATCCCCCTCCACTCCGTGGTTCCAAAGCTTCCTAAGCAGCCGTTCGTGGGGTACCTTGTCGAAAGCTTTTTGGAAGTCGAGGTAAATTATGTCTATGGGTTCCCCTTTGTCTATCTGGCTGTTTATTCCCTCAAAGAAATGTAGTAAGTTTGTGAGGCAAGACCTTCCCTTGCAGAAGCCATGTTGGCTCTCCCTCAGCTGCCCATTTTTTTCCATGTGCTCGCAGATGTTGTCCTTAATAAGTGCTTCCATCATCTTACCCGGAACCGAAGTCAAGCTCACCGGCCTGTAGTTTCCCGGGTGTCCTCTTGATCCTTTCTTAAAGATAGGCGTGACATTTGCTATTTTCCAGTCCTCCGGGATCTCCCCAGTTTTCAATGATAGATTACATATTTGCTGGAGTGTTTCCGCTATTTCCTTTCTCAGTTCATTCATTCTGTTTCAGTAGGGCTTTCAGTTCATCTATATACACATCTTCTCTCTTTTGATTCATTGACTGACAGGGTTTTCACCCAACCCAGCTTAAAGATCCTTGCGATCAACTCACCCCCAGCCAAAATCCCTCTTACCAGCTCAGTGGAGCAGTACCTTTAAAGGTTTCTATAGCCCCATTCATCCATTCTGTTTCAGTGGGACTATCATTTGATCTAATATACACATCTTCTCTCTTTTGATTCATTGACTGACAGGGTTTTCACCCAACCCAGCTTAAAGATCCTTGCGATCAACTCACCCCCAGCCAAAATCCCTCTTACCAGCTCAGTGGAGCAGTACCTTTAAAGGTTTCTATAGCCCCATTCATCCATTCTGTTTCAGTAGGGCTTTCAGTTCATCTATATACACATCTTGTCTCTTTTTTGGTAATATACTCTGTGCCTCAATGAATTGTAATTCTCTCGCTTTCATGTAAAAGTGTTTTTGTACTTTTCAAATAGTATTTGGAATTTTGACTATTTCATAATGCTGTATTTTTTTTTCTGTTCAATTCACTCCCTGCTAAAATCTCTCTTCTCAGCTCAGTGGAGCGGTACCTTTAAGGATTCATTGACTGACAGGACATTCACCCAACCTGTTTTAAACATCCCTGCATTGATCTCAACTTCCTGCCAATATCCCTCCTCCTAGCTCAGTGGAGCAGTACCTTTAAAGTTTTCTATAGCCCCATTCATTCATTCTGTTTCAGTAGGGCTATCATTTGATCTAATGTACACATCTTATCTCTTTTGATTCATTGTCAGATAGGGGTTTCACCCAATCGGCTTTACACATCCCTGCCATCAACTCACTTCCTGCCAAAATCCCTCCTCCCAGCTCAGTGGAGCGGTACAATTAAAGGTTTATATACTCCCATTCATCCATTCTGTTTCTGTAGCACTTTCAATTTATCTATATACACATCTTGTCTCTTTTTTGGTAATATATTCTGTGCTTCATTGAATTGTAATTCTCTCTCTTTCATGTAAAAGTGTTTTGTACTTTTCAAATAGTATTTGGAATTTAGACTATTTCTCATAATGCTGTATTTTTAAAGGTCTCTCTCTCATCTTTCCTCACCAGCACTGTCTCCACTGATTCGTTGACTGGCGGGATTTTCACTCATCCGGGCTTTACAGATCACTTCAATCAACTCACTTCCCGCCAAAATACCTACTCCCAGCTCAGCGAAGCGGTACCTTTTAAAGGTTTAAAAAGCCCCATTCATTCATTCTGTTTCAGTAGGGCTATCATTTGATCTAATATACACTTTATCTTTCTTTTGATTTATTGACTGACAGGGTTTTCACCCAAACGGCTTTACACATCCCTGCGATCAACTAACTTCCTGCCAAAATCCCTCCTCCCACGTCAGTGGAGCGGAACCTTTAAACGTTTTTATAGCCCCATTCATATCTTCTTTTTAACTAGGGCTTTCGACTACTCTACATACATATCTTCTCTCTTTTGATTCATTGACTTACAGGATTTTCACCCAACCTCGCTTAAAGATCCCTGCAATCAACCCAGTTCCTGCCAATATCTCTCTTCCCAACTCAGTGGAGTGAAACCTTTAAAGGTTTCTAGAACCCCATTCATTCATTCTGTTTCATTAGGGCTATCATTTGATCTTATATATACATCTTCTCTCTTTTGATTCATTGATTGACAGTATTTTCACCTAACCCGGCTCTATACCTCCAGGTGATCAACTCACTCCCTGCCAAAATCCCTCCTCCCAGCTCAGTGGAGAGGTACCTTTAAAGGTTTAAAGAGCCCCATTCATTCATTCTGTTTCAGTAGGGCTATAATTTGATCTAATATATACATCTTCTCTCTTTTGATTCATTGACTGACAGGATTTTCACCTAACCTGGCTTAAACATCTCTGCGATCAACTCACTCCCTGCTAAAATCTCTCTTCTCAGCTCAGTTGAGCGGTACCTTTAAGGATTCATTGACTGACAAGACATTCACCCACCCTGTTTTAAACATCCCTGCATTGACCTCAACATCCTGCAAATATCCCTCTTCCCAGCTCAGTGGAGCGGAACTTTAAAGGTTTCTAGAACCCCATTCATTCATTCTGTGTCAGTAGGGCTATCATTTGTTCTAATATACACTTCTTCTCTCTTTTGATTCATTGACTGACAGGGTTGTCACCCAAACGGCTTTACACATCCCTGTGATCAACTAACTTCCTGCCAAAATCCCTCCTCCGTCAGTGGAGCGGAACCTTTAAACGTTTTTATAGCCCCATTCATATCTTCTTTTTAATTAGGGCTTTCAACTACTCTACATACATATCTTCTCTCTTTTGATTCATTGACTGACAGGATTTTCACCTAACCTGGCTTAAACATCCCTGCGATCAACTAACTCCCTGCTAAAATCTCTGTTCTCAGCTCAGTGGGACGGTACCTTTAAAGGTTTATATAGCCCCATTCATCCATTCTGTTTCAGTAGGGCTATCATTTGATCTAATATACATTTCTCTCTTTTGATTCATTGACTGACAGTGTTTTCACCGAACTCGGCTTTATACCTCCCGGCGATCAACTCAATCCCTGCCAAAATCCCTCCTCCCAGCTCAATGGAGAGGAACCTTTAAAGGTTTATATAGCCCCATGCATCTCTTCTTTTTAATTAGGGCTTTCAACTACTTTACATACATATCTTCTCTCTTTTGATTCATTGATTAACAGGATTTTCACCCAACCCGGCTTAAAGATCCCTGTAATCAACTCATTTCCTGCCAAAATCCCTCTTTCCAGCTGAGTGGAGCAGAACCTTTAAAGGTTTCTAGAACCCCATTCATTCAATCTGTTTCAGTAGGGCTTTTATTTGATCTAATATACAAATCTTCTCTCTTTTGATTCATTGACTGTTGTGGTTTTCACCCAATCTGGTAAACATCTCTGCGATCAATTCACTCCTTGCTAAAATCTCTCTTCTCAGCTCAGTGGAGCGGTACCTTTAAGGATTCATTGACTGACAGGACATTCACCCAACATGTTTTAAACATCCCTGCATTGACCTCAACTTCCTGCCAATATCCCTCCTCCTAGCTCAGTGGAGCAGTACCTTTAAAGTTTCCTATAGCCCCATTCATCCATTCTGTTTCAGTAGGGCTTTCAATTTATCTAATATATACATCTTCTCTCTTTTGATTCATTGACTGACAGGATTTTCACCTAATCTGGCTTAAACATCTCTGCGATCAACTCACTCCCTGCTAAAATCTCTCTTCTCAGCTCAGTTGAGCGGTACCTTTAAGGATTCATTGACTGACAAGACATTCACCCACCCTGTTTTAAACATCCCTGCATTGACCTCAACTTCCTGCCAATATCCCTCCTCCTAGCTCAGTGGAGCAGTACCTTTAAAGTTTCCTATAGCCCCATTCATCCATTCTGTTTCAGTAGAGCTTTCCATTCATCTAATATACACATTTTGACTCTTTTGATTCATTAAATGACAGGATTTTCACCCAAAGACACTTAAATATCCCTGCAATCAACTCACTTCCTGCCAATATCCCTGAACCCAGCTTAGTGGAGTAGTACCTTGGAGTTCTAGAAACCCTTAATTCATTCATTCTGTTTCAGCAGGTTCATCAATTGATCTAATATACACTTCTTCCCTCATTTGATTCATTGAGTGACAGGATTTTCACCCAACCCGAATTAAAGATCCCTACAATCAACTCACTTCCTGCCAAAATCCCTCTTCCCAGCTCAGTGGAGTGGAACTTTAAAGGTTTCTAGAACCCCATTCATTCAATCTGTTTCAGTAGGGCTTTCATTTGAGCTAATATACACATCTTCTCTCTTTTGATTCATTGACTGATGTGGTTTTCACCCAACCAGGTTTAAAGATCCCTGCAATCAACTCACTTCTGCCAAAATCTCTCTTCCCAGCTTAGTGGAGCGGTACATGTACAGGTTTCTAGAACACCATTCATTCATTCTGTTTCAGTAGGGCTATCATTTGATCTAATGTACACATCTTGTCTCTTTTGATTCATTGACTGACAGGATTTTCACCCAACCCCACTTAAACATCCCAGCAATCAAATCACTTCCTGCCAAAATCTCTCCTCCCAGCTCAGTGGAGCGGTACCCTTAAAGGTTTATATACTCCCATTCATCCATTCTGTTTCTGTAGCGCTTTCAATTCATCTATATACACATCTTGTCTCTTTTTTGGTAATATATTCTGTGCTTCATTGAATTGTAATTCTCTCTCTTTCATGTAAAAGTGTTTTGTACTTTTCAAATAGTATTTGGAATTTTGACTATTTCTCATAATGCTGTATTTTTAAAGGTCTCTCTCTCATCTTTCCTCAACAGCCCTGTCTCCACTGATTCGTTGACTGGCGGGATTTTCACTCATCCGGGCTTTACAGATCACTGCAATCAACTCACTTCCTGCCAAAATCCCTACTCCCAGCTCAGCGAAGAGGTTCCTTTTAAAGGTTTAAAAAGCCCCATTCATTCATTCTGTTTCAGTAGGGCTATCATTTGATCTAATATACACTTTATCTCTCTTTTGATTTATTGACTGACAGGGTTTTCACCCAAACGGCTTTATACATCCCTGCGATCAACTAACTTCCTGCCAAAATCCCTCCTCCCACGTCAGTGGAGTGGTATCTTTAAAGGTTTTTATAACCCCATTTATCTCTTCTTTTTAATAAGGTTCTTCGACTACTCTACATACATATCTTCTCTCTTTTGATTCATTGACTTACAGGATTTTCACCCAACCTGGCTTAAAGATCCCTGCAATCAACCCAGTTCCTTCCAATATCTCTCTTCCCAACTCAGTGGAGTGAAACCTTTAAAGATTTCTAGAACCCCATTCATTCATTCTGTTTCATGAGGGCTATCATTTGATCTAATATATACATCTTCTCTCTTTTGATTCATTGACTGACAGTATTTTCAGCTAACCCGGCTTAAACATCTGTGCGATCAACTCACTCTCTGCAAAAATCCCTCTTCCCAGCTCAGTGGAGAGGTACCTTTAAAGGTTTAAAGAGCCCCATTCATCCATTCTGTTTCAGTAGGACTATCATTTGATCTAATATACACTTCTCTCTTTTGATTCATTGACTGACAGGGTTTTCACCCAACTCGGCTTTATACCTACCGGCGATCAACTCACTCCCTGCCAAAATCCCTCCTCCCGGCTCACTGAAGAGGAACCTTTAAAGGTTTATATAGCCCCATTCATCTCTTCTTTTTAATTAGGGCTTTCAACTACTCTACATACATATCTTCTCTCTTTTGATTCATTGACTAACAGGATTTTCACCCAACCCGGCTTTAAGATCCCTGCAATCAACTCACTTCTTGCCAATATTTCTCTTCCCAACTCAATGGGGCGGTACCTTTAAAGGTTTATATAGCTCCATTCATCCATTCTGTTTCAGTAGGGTTATCATTTGATCAAATATACACATCTTGTCTCTTTTGATTCATTGACTGACAGGATTTTCACCCAACCCGGCTTAAACATACCTGCGATCAACTCACTCCCTGCTAAAATATTTGTTCTCAGCTCAGTGGGGCGGTACCCTTAAAGGTTTATATAGCCCCATTCATCCACTCTGTTTCAGTAGGGCTATCATTTGATCTAATATACACATCTCTCTTTTGATTCATTGACTGACAGGATTTTCACCCAACCCGGCTTAAAGATCCCTGCAATCAACTCACTTCCTGCCAATATCTCTCTTCCCAACTCAGTGGAGTGAAACCTTTAAAGGTTTCTAGAACACCATTCATTCATTCTGTTTCACTAGTGCTATCATTTAATCTAATATATACAACTTCTCTCTTTTGATTCATTGACTGACAGGATTTTCACCTAACTCGGCTTAAACATCTCTGCGATCAACTCACTCCCTGCCAAAATTCCTCTTCCCAGCTCAGTAGAGCGGTACCTTTAAAGGTTTAAAGAGCCCCATTCATTCATTTTGTTTAAGTAGGGCTATCATTTGATCTAATATACACTTCTTCTCTCTCTTGATTCATTGACTGACAGGGTTTTCATTCAAACCGGCTTAAACATCCCGGCGATCAATCTCTGTTCTCAGATAAGTGGGGCGGTACCTTTAAAGGTTTATATAGCCCCATTTATCCATTCTATTTCAGTAGGGCTATCATTTGAACTCATATACACATCTTGTCTCTTTTGATTCATTGACTGACAGGATTTTCACACAACCCGGCTTAAACATCCCTGCAATCAATCTCTGTTCTTAGCTCAGTGGGGCGGTACCTTTAAAGGTTTATATAGCCCCATTCATCCATTCTGTTTCAGTAGGGCTATCATTTGATCTAATATACACTTCTTCTCTCTCTTGATTCATTGACTGACAGGGTTTTCATTCAAACCGGCTTAAACATCCCGGCGATCAATCTCTGTTCTCAACTCATGGGGCGGTACCTTTAAAGGTTTATATAGCCCCATTCATCCATTCTGTTTCACTAGGGCTATCATTTGATCTAATATACACATCTCTCTTTTGATTCATTGACTGACAGGGTTTTCACCCAACTCGGCTTTATACCTATCGGCGATCAACTCACTCCCTGCCAAAATCCCTCCTCTCAGCTCACTGAAGAGGAACTTTTAGAGATTTATATAGCCCCATTTATCTCTTCTTTTTAATTAGGGCTTTCAACTACTCTACATACATATCTTCTCTCTTATGATTCATTGACTAACAGGATTTTCATCTAACCTGGCTTTAAGATCCCTGCAATCAACTCACTTCCTGCCAATATCTCTCTTCCCAACTCAGTGGGGCGGTACCTTTAAAGGTTTATATAGCCCCATTCATCCATTCTGTTTCAGTAGGGCTATCATTTGATCAAATATACACATCTTGTCTCTTTTGATTCATTGACTGACAGGATTTTCACCCAACCCGGTTTAAACATCCCTGCAATCAATCTCTGTTCTTAGCTCAGTGGGGCGGTACCTTTAAAGGTTTATATAGCCCCATTCATCCATTCTGTTTCAGTAGGGCTATCATTTGATCTAATATACACTTCTCTCTTTTGATTCATTGACTGACAGGGTTTTCATCCAACCCGGCTTAAACATCCCAGCAATCAATCTCTGTTCTTAGCTTAGTGGGGCGGAACCTTTAAAGGTTTATATAGCCCCATTCATCCATTCTGTTTCAGTAGGGCTATCATTTGATCTAATATACACTTCTCTCTTTTGATTCATTGAATGACAGGGTTTTCACACAACTCGGCTTTATACCTACCGGCGATCAACTCACTCCCTGCCAAAATCCCTCCTCCCGGCTCACTGAAGAGGAACCTTTAAAGGTTTATATAGCTCCATTCATCTCTTCTTTTTAATTAGGGCTTTCAACTACTCTACATACATACCTTCTCTCTTTTGATTCATTGACTAACAGGATTTTCACCCAACCCGGCTTTAAAATCCCTGCAATCGACTCACTTCCTGCCAATATCTCTCTTCCCAACTCAGTGGGGCGGTACCTTTAAAGGTTTATACAGCTCCATTCATCCATTCTGTTTCAGTAGGGCTATCATTTGATCAAATATTCACATCTGGTCTCTTTTGATTCATTGACTGACAGGATTTTCACCCAAACGGCTTTACACATCCCTGCGATCAACTAACTTCCAGCCCAAATCCCTCCTCCCACGTCAGTGGAGCGGTAACTTTAAATAGTTTATATAGCCCCATTCATCTCTTCTTTTTAACTAGGGCTTTCAAATACTCTACATACATATCTTCTCTCTTTTGATTCATTGACTTACAGGATTTTCACCCAACCCGGCTTAAAGATCCCTGCAATCTACTCAGTTCCTGCCATTATCTCTCTTCCCAACTCAGTGGAGTGAAACCATTAAAGGTTTCTAGAACCCCATTCATTCATTCTGTTTCACTAGTGCTATCATTTGATCTAATATATACATCTTCTCTCTTTTGATTCATTGACTGACAGGATTTTCACCTAACTCGGCTTAAACATCTCTGCGATCAACTCACTCCCTGCCAAAATGCCTCTTCCCAGCTCAGTAGAGCGGTACCTTTAAAGGTTTAAAGAGCCCTATTCATTCATTCTGTTTCATTAGGGCTATCATTTGATCTAATATACACTTATTCTCTCTCTTGATTCATTGACTGACAGGGTTCTCATCCAACCCGGCTTAAACACCCCTGCGATCAATCTCTGTTCTCAGCTCAGTGGGGCGGTACCCTTAAAGGTTTATATAGCCCCATTCATCCACTCTGTTTCAGTAGGGCTATCATTTGATCTAATATACACTTCTCTCTTTTGATTCATTGACTGACAGGGTTTTCACCCAACTCGGCTTTATACCTACCGGCGATCAACTCACTCCCTGCCAAAATCCCTCCTCCCGGCTCACTGAAGAGGAACCTTTAAAGGTTTATATAGCCCCATTCATCTCTTCTTTTTAATTAGGGCTTTCAACTACTCTACATACATATCTTCTCTCTTTTGATTCATTGACTAACAGGATTTTCACCCAACCCGGCTTTAAGATCCCTGCAATCAACTCACTTCCTGCCAATATCTCTCTTCCCAACTCAGTGGAGTGAAACCTTTAAAGGTTTCTAGAACATCATTCATTCATTCTGTTTCACTAGTGCTATCATTTAATCTAATATATACAACTTCTCTCTTTTGATTCATTGACTGACAGGATTTTCACCTAACTCGGCTTAAACATCTCTGCGATCAACTCACTCCCTGCCAAAATTCCTCTTCCCAGCTCAGTAGAGCGGTACCTTTAAAGGATTAAAGAGCCCCATTCATTCATTTTGTTTAAGTAGGGCTATCATTTGATCTAATATACACTTCTTCTCTCTCTTGATTCATTGACTGACAGGGTTTTCATCCAAACCGGCTTAAACATCCCGGCGATCAATCTCTGTTCTCAGCTCAGTGGGGCGGTACCTTTAAAGGTTTATATAGCCCCATTCATCCATTCTGTTTCAGTAGGGCTATCATTTGAACTCATATACACATCTTGTCTCTTTTGATTCATTGACTGACAGGATTTTCACACAACCCGGCTTAAACATCCCTGTGATCAACTCACTCCCGGCTAAAATCTCTGTTCTCAACTCAGTGGGGCGGTACCTTTAAAGGTTTATATAGCCCCATTCATCCATTCAGTTTCAGTAGTGCTATCATTTGATCTAATATACACATCTTGTCTCTTTTGATTCATTGACTGACAGGATTTTCACACAACCCGGCTTAAACATCCCTGTGATCAAGTCACTCCCTGCTAAAATCTCTCTTCTCAGTTCAGTGGAGCGGTACCTTTAAGGATTCATTTACTGACAGGACATTCACCCAACCTGTTTTAAACATCCCTGCATTGATCTCAACTTCCTGCCAAAATCCCTGAGCCCATCTTAGTGGAGCAGTTCCTTGGAGTTCTAGAAACCTTTAATTCATTCATTCTGTTTCAGCAGGTTCATCAATTGATCTAATATACACTTCTTCTCTCTTTTGATTCATTGAGTGACAGGATTTTCACCCAACCAGGATTAAAGATCCCTACAATCAACTCACTTCCTGCCAAAATCCCTCCTCCCAGCTCAGTGGGGCGGTACCTTTAAAGGTTTATATAGCCCCATTCATCTCTTCTTTTTAATTAGGGCTTTCAACTACTCTACATACATATCTTCTCTCTTTTGATTCATTGACTAACAGGATTTTCACCCAACCCTGCTTAAACATCCCTGCGATCAACTCACTCCCTGCTAAATCACTGTTCTCAGCTCAGTGGGGCGGTACCTTTAAAGGTTTATATAGCCCCATTCATCCATTCTGTTTCAGTAGGACTATCATTTGATCTAATATACACTTCTCTCTTTTGATTCATTGACTGACAGGGTTTTCATCCAACCCGGCTTAAACATCCCTGCGATCAATCTTTGTTCTCAGTTCAGTGGGGCAGTACCTTTAAAGGTTTATATAACCCCATTCATGCATTCTTTTTCAGTAGGGCTACCATTTGATCTAATATACACTTCTCTCTTTTTATTCATTGACTGACAGGGTTTTCACCGAACTCGGCTTTATACCTCCCGGCGATCAACTCACTCCCTGCCAAAATCCCTCCTCCCAGCTCACTGGAGAGGAACCTTTAAAGGTTTATATAGCCCCATGCATCTCTTCTTTTTAATTAGGGCTTTCAACTACTTTACATACATATCTTCTCTCTTTTGATTCATTGACTAACAGGATTTTCACCCAACCCGGCTTAAAGATCCCTGTAATCAACTCACTTCCTGCTAATATCTCTCTTCCCAACTCAGTGGAGTGAAACCTTTAAAGGTTTCTAGAACCCCATTCATTCATTCTGTTTCACTAGGGCTATCATTTGATCTAATATATACATCTTCTCTCTTTTGATTCATTGACTGACAGGATTTTCACCTAATCTGGCTTAAACATCTCTGCGATCAACTCACTCCCTGCTAAAATCTCTCTTCTCAGCTCAGTTGAGCGGTACCTTTAAGGATTCATTGACTGACAAGACATTCACCCACCCTGTTTTAAACATCCCTGCATTGACCTCAACTTCCTGCCAATATCCCTCCTCCTAGCTCAGTGGAGCAGTACCTTTAAAGTTTCCTATAGCCCCATTCATCCATTCTGTTTCAGTAGGGCTATCATTTGATCAAATATTCACATCTGGTCTCTTTTGATTCATTGACTGACAGGATTTTCACCCAAACGGCTTTACACATCCCTGCGATCAACTAATTTCCTGCCCAAATCCCTCCTCCCACGTCAGTGGAGCGGTAACTTTAAAGGTTTATATAGCCCCATTCATCTCTTCTTTTTAACTAGGGCTTTCAAATACTCTACATACATATCTTCTCTCTTTTGATTCATTGATTGACAGGATTTTCACCTAACTCGGCTTAAACATCTCTGCGATCAACTCACTCCCTGCCAAAATTCCTCTTCCCAGCTCAGTAGAGCGGTACCTTTAAAGGATTAAAGAGCCCCATTCATTCATTTTGTTTAAGTAGGGCTATCATTTGATCTAATATACACTTCTTCTCTCTCTTGATTCATTGACTGACAGGGTTTTCATCCAAACCGGCTTAAACATCCCGGCGATCAATTTCTGTTCTCAGCTCAGTGGGGCGGTACCTTTAAAGGTTTATATAGCCCCATTCATCCATTCTATTTCAGTAGGGCTATCATTTGAACTCATATACACATCTTGTCTCTTTTGATTCATTGACTGACAGGATTTTCACACAACCCGGCTTAAACATCCCTGCGATCAACTAACTTCCTGCCCAAATCCCTCCTCCCACGTCAGTGGAGCGGTAACTTTAAAGGTTTATATAGCCCCATTCATCTCTTCTTTTTAACTAGGGCTTTCAACTACTCTACATACATATCTTCTCTCTTTTGATTCATTGACTGACAAGATTTTCACCTAACTCGGCTTAAACATCTCTGCGATCAACTCACTCCCTGCCAAAATTCCTCTTCCCAGCTCAGTAGAGCGGTACCTTTAAATGTTTAAAGAGCCCCATTCATTCATTCTGTTTCAGTAGGGCTATCATTTGATCTAATATACACTTATTCTCTCTCTTGATTCATTGACTGACAGGGTTTTCATCCAACCCGGCTTAAACACCCCTGCGATCAATCTCTGTTCTCAGCTCAGTGGGGCGGTACCTTTAAAGGTTTATATAGCCCCATTCATCCAGACTTGCCATAAGAACAGCAGTGGTGTTCAACTTTGGGATGTTAACTACTTGTTGGTCTACCTTGGTGTACACTGCCTTGGTGTACACCGCTTTGGGGGGGGGGGGGGGGGGGTTGATCCATCCATTCTATTTCACTAGGGCTATCATTTGATCTAATATACACTTTTTTTTATTGAACGTAGTTCTAAAGTCCGCTCCAGAAACACAGCTAGAGAGAAAAACTCCTTCCAATAGGGAGAAAAGATCTCTGGCTTAAAAACCGTGCTCAAATCAATGCTTGAAATTTAAAGGTTTAAAGGTTCCTGTTTTGCTTAGGTCATGCAGATACTTGTTCAGGAATGTTAGAAGAGGAAAAAGCATGCAGAGCACAGCTCATGTGATTGTTTGCATGTTCAAGTTTGTTTGCATACATGCTCACTTGTTTCTGTGCTTACACTGCTTGTGTGTCTTTGTTGGCTTTTTGTGTGGCTAGTTGCTAGAAAAAATCATGACATGATGGGGTGTTTAAATCGGGGAGGAGTCCACATCTTGACGCAGTCAGACGTTGAACCTGAACACAAGTGTTGTTACTCTGGGTACCCTGCTGCTATTGCTGAAAGGGAAGAGATTAAATGGTTGTAATACAGTATAATCAAGCAGATGGAAGAGTACGGATTAAAAACCATCCACCTAAAGTCAATGATTATTGTCCAGTCTTATAAATATAAATGCTATGGCAATGTGTACACAAAATTAATTAAAAACACAGGAACTGTGAGCCGGCAATAAAGATACGTTCCATCTAAGTTTCAAAAGCCTTACTGGAAACATTGCACAATTAAGGCAGTTGTAACCTGAAAAAAAGGATCCTCTCCGGCACGAGGATCTCATAGATTACGCACTTCAAGTAAAACTTAGAATGCACAAAAGATGAAGGTTCTGTTGAATTCGGGGATGATTCAACATCAAATCAAGGGTCCACACTGTCCCACACTGAACCACTAAACAAGGCTCGTTACTCTTGGAACACTGCTGATAGTGCTGAAGAGAACAGAAAAAAAAAAACCAGAAAAATGTGTGAGGGAGGCTTAAAAACAACAAAGAAATGAATGTAGGCCATAGACCGCTACATACCTTGATGGCCAGCTTCTCTGGGCCCAGTTGTGTGAGCATATGTTGGCAGGGGTATGGCCTAGATGAAGGTAAAATATAAAAAAAAATTATTTCCCAAAATCCCCAGTCTTAAAACTTTAACAATGCACCAAAGGATCGTAGCCCAGTCTCAAGGATCTCTTGGCATGTGCAAACACATAAAAACAACAGGTGCACAAGATATGAATTTCGGGAAAATTGTTTGGGTAGTCCACACAAAACAACAGTGGTATCCTTATTAGCAGTGTCCCACGCTGAAACTCATTAGAATGGGTGCAACTCTGTGTCCTCACTATAGATTGCTGAGAGCGCTGAAGGCAAGAGGAAAAAAAAGGGGATAAGGATTGCAAAAACCTATATATAAATGAAAGAAAGGGAAGCATATGAGCGCCACATACCTCGATACACAGCATCTGCGAGGCCATTAGGTGGCCTAGTTGGTTGCACAGGCGTAGACGTTGTGGGTCCTAGTTTATACAATAGACCACAATGACTTAGTGACAGACAATGGGTGGCACCTTCAATACATAAGATAGGACAAAAGAAACCCATTAAACTTAAAAAACTTACCCGCGTATGATGGAGATGACCATCCATGAAACGTGTGTGCTGCCCGCCAAGAAGCACTGGTATCTTGGTATCTTCAAAGGAGAAATCACAATTAGGAATGGGGTACACATAAGCTGGAAGAGGGTAGGGGTTTGAAGATCTTGCACACGGAGGTTACTTACTGCGTTTGATGGGGCTAGAAGATACCGGATAGAGGGGGACACAAGTGTAGCTATGGGTGGTTCCGCAGCTGGGGCCAAACTATATACATTGTTTGAACCTGTGGAGAAAAAGCGGTGTCCAGATTATTATCTCGCACCCCAGAAATGGTAGAAATAACAATGGTTAAGGATTGTAGGGGTTTGAACATCTTGCACATGGCAGTTACTTGCCATGTACGATAGGGCTTGAACATGAGATGTGCTATTGTGGTGGACGCATGAGGAGCCATAGGATTCGAACTTGTGAATATAAATCAGTGGATATATTTGTATGTTTCAGACATTGAAAAGAGAAATTACAATGTGGAATGGTGTACACATATTCTGAAGGGGGGGGGTAGAGGCGTGCTTAACATCAAACAGGGAGGATACGCACAATGTATGATAGGGCTTGAAGATACTTTTGGTGCCATTTTGGGTGAAGCATGGGGAGCCATAGGGTGTTCCGCTGGTGGAGCCACAGTATACACATGATGGTTTGAACCTGTGGAGATCAAGCATTGCACATATTGTTATCGTAGTCTGGTCCATTGACCTAAATAGTAAAAATCTAAACAAGTATACAAATTGAATAACGTACTTAATGAAGCTTGTGGAGTACAAGTGGGGGTCACAGTGCGGGACAGCATTAAGTTATGCAAAGCCTCACTGTGTCTAACGACCTCCTTCATCATCCCCTGGTTATGCCTCTGTTGCTCCACAATCATATTTATCGGCGCAAGATTCTGCCTCTGGAGATCCATTACAATTTGATGGAGATCCTGGTTCTGCCTATGGAGATCAAGCATTGCATTAGTGTGAATCTGCATCACTGTGGTAAGGCTAGCAATATTCTGAGACATTGCTTGTGCACCCTCACCAATCAATCAAATCGGGAAAGATTCTGGAAGACTGGAAGCTGGCAAATGTTACACCGATCTTCAAGAAAGGTTCGAGGGGAGATCCAGGAAACTACAGACCGGTGAATCTGACCTGATGGTAGAGGCGCTAATAAAGGACCACATCATTGATCACCTTGATAGACATGGGCTGACGAGGACCAGTCAGCACGGTTTTAGCAAAGGCAGATCGTGTTTGACGAACTTGCTGCACTTCTTTCAGGGAGTAAAGGGCGACAAGTAGATAGACAAGTAGATAGACAAGGGCAACGCGATCGACATTGTATATCTGGATTTTCAGAAGGCGTTTGACAAGGTTCCGCATGAACAACTACTTCGGAAAATTGCAAGCCATGGAATGGAGGGTGAAATACTCACGTGGATTAAAAACTGGCTGGATCATAGGAAACAGAGTGGGGGATAAATGGACAATACTTACACTGGAAGAGTGTCACCAGTGGGGTACCGCAGGGCTCGGTGCTTGGACTCATGCTCTTCAACATCTTTATAAATGATCCAGACATTGGTAAGACGAGTGAGGTGATTAAATTTGCAGATGATACAAAGTTATTCACAGTAGTGAAGACACAGGGGGATTATGAAGATCCGCAACGTGACGTAATCATGCTCGAGGAATGGGCATCAACATGGCAGATGAGGTTCAACGTGGATAAGTGTAAAGTGATGCATGTAACAAAAATCTCATGCACGAATACAGGATGTCCGGGGCAGTAGTTGGAGAGACCTCCCAGGTAAGAGACTTGGGAGTTATGAGTGGCCAGTCAATGAAGCCGTCCACACAATACGGCGGCGGCAAAAAGGGCGAACAGAATGCTAGGAATGATAAAGAAGGGGATCACGAACAGATCGGAGAAGGTTATCATGCCGCTGTACCGGGCCATGGTGTGCCCACACCTGGAGTATTGCGTCCAGCACTGGTCGCCGTACATGAAGAAGGACATGGTACTACTCAAAAGGGTCCAGAAAAGAACAACTAAGATGGTTAAGCGGCAGGAGGATTTGCCATACAGCGAAAGATTAAAGAAACTGGGCCTCTTCTCCCTCGAGCAGAGGAGATTGAGAGGGACATAAATGAAACATTCAAGGTACTGAAGGGAATAGACTTAGTAGATAAGGACAGGTTGTTCACTCTCTCCAAGGTAGGGAGAATGAGAGGGCACTCTCTAAAATTGAAAAGGGATAGATTCCGTACGAATGTAAGGAAGTTCTTCTTCACTCAGAGAGTGTTAGAAAACTGGAATGCTCTTCCAGAGGCTATTATAGAGGAAAACACCCTCCAAGGATTCAAGACAAAGTTAGACAAGTTCCTGCTGAACCAGAACGTACGCAGGTAGGGCTAGTCTCAGTTGGGGCATTGGTCTTTGACCAAGGACCGCCGCGTGAGCGGACTGCTGGGCACGATGGACCACTGGTCTGACCCAACAGCGGCAATTCTTATGTGCATCCCGAGCTTGCCTGTCCCAACGGGCCCTCACACACCCTTTCCCTAGGACCTCCCTCGCCCTCAAGGGGACACTCGGCAGGGCAAATTGAGGAGACAAAGGGCATGATTGCTGTGTGAACACTGTCTGGTCCACTGTCTCATCTTCAACATCTTGCAAGGTGGGCTGAATTTGATTGGTCAATTGAGAACGTTCTAAAAGGGAAAAAAAAAGGTTAAAAACAAACAAAGAAATATTCACCCAATACTCACACCTTGCAGGGCTCGGTGCTTGGACCTGTGCTCTTCAACATCTTTATAAACAATCTGGACACTGTTATGATGAGTGAGGTGATTAAATTTGCGGACGATACGAAGTTATTCAGAGTAATGAAGACACAGGGGGATTGTGAAGATCTGCAACGTGACATAATCAAGCTTGAGAAATGGGCATCGACATGGCAAATGAGGTTCAACATGGATAAATGTAAAGTGATACATGTCGGGAACAAAAATTTCATGCATGAATACAGGATGTCCAGGGCGATACTTGGAGAGACCTCCCAGGAAAGAGACTTGGGAGTTCTGATCTACAAGTCAACGAAGCCGTCTGCAGAATGCACGGGGGCAGCAAAAAGGGCGAACAGAATGCTAGGAATAATTAAGAAGGGGATCACAAACAGATCGGAGAGGGTTATTATGCCACTGTAGCGGGCCATGGTGCGCCCTCACCTGGAATACTGTGTCCAGCACTGATCGCTGTACATGAAGAAGGACACGGTACTACTCGAAAGGGTCCAGAGAAGAGCGACTAAAATGGTTAAGAAGCTGGAGGAGTTGCCGTACAGTGAGAGATTGGAGAAACTGGACTTCTTCTCCCTTGAAAAGAGGAGACTGAGGCGGGACTTGATCGAAACGTTCAAAATACCAAAGGGAATAGACTTAGTAGAGAAAGACAGACTGTTCACCCTCTCCAAGGTAGGGAGGACGATAGGGCACTCTCTAAAGTTGAAAGGGGATAGATTCCGTACAAACATAAAAAAATTCTTCTTCACCCAGAGAGTGGTGGAAAGCTGGAATGCTCTTCCAGAGTCTGTTATAGGGGAAAACACCCTCTAGGGTTTCAGGACAAAGTTGGACAAGTTCCTGCTAAACTGGAACGTACACAGGTGAGGCTGGACTCATTTAGAGCACTGGTCTTTGACCTGAGGGCCGCCGCGTGAGCAGATTGCTGGGCAGGATGGACCACTGGTTTGACCAGGCAGCGGCATTTCTTATGTTATGTTCTTGCAAATGGCAGGCAAACTACTCACCCTCGTCTGCATAAAGGTCCGGGGAAAACCAAGATGCTCGTCCCCCGACCTGTCCCAGTAAAGCCAAAAGCGACGTCCCCTCCTTTGTATGCTCTGAAGGAAGAAACAAAGCAGATATTTTACATAATAGACATAAATATGCACCGTACAAGAATACTTCACAACCTCCTGAAATCACAACTCACCTAGAAAAGGACTTGGGGGTTTTGGTGGATAAAACAATGAAACCGGCGGTACAATACGCAGCGGCCTCAAAAAAGGCGAACAGAATGTTGGGCATTATCATGATCGTGATTGCCAGAAATAGGGTTTTCTGGTGTGTGCTTGCAGTGGTTTGAGAGATTCTTAAGAAAAAGACGATATAAAGTGTTGAAGGAGGGATCTTGTTCTGACACTGGATACTTACTCCATCTGACATATAAGTTTCAAGTTTATTCATGTATTTGATTGAATGCTTTTCCTAAGATACTAAGCGTTGTACAATAATAATTAAAAACTTTTACAAACATACAAAAAATCAGACCATTTTTACGTACTTAGTTATTAAAACCACAAGGGTACAATAGGAAGGGGGGGAGAACTACAATATTTATTGAGAAAAGGTACATAAAAAGGGAAGTGCATTAGGGTAGGGAGAAGTTAACAGCTTTGCTGGACTTAATCAAATGATTAATTAAAGGCATCTTTAAAAAGAAAACTTTTTTAATTACTTTTAAACTTCTGTATATTTTATTAGGATCTTATATGAGTACATTGACTATGATTTCACTGAATTCAGATGAATGGATTTTTTTTTCTAAGCTATGATATACTGTATATTTCTACTAATTCCTATCAATTCAGATACGGACTTGTTTATTCCTAGATTGTTGGAGGCTGTTGAACAGGTCAGATAATGGTCTTTGACATATTGGCTTAAACATAATATATAAAAGACTTTTATGGTTCAGTTTACAAAAAAAACTTATTCCAGCTTCTATTCACATATAACACCACTATGCATCAATGAACTTAGTCAACCTATTCAGTCCACCATGAAGATACTGAGTGTAACCATGAAAGACCAGGTGGATTCCTTAATCAGAAAGGGTTTTTTCACTCTCTGGAAACTTAGATCCATTAAATCATATTTTGATATGTCAGCATTCAGAACCCTGGTTCAATCCCTCGTACTAAGTCAACTTGACTACTGTAACATCGCCTATTTAGCAATTTCCCAAAAGAATATGCGACGTTTACAATTAATGCAAAATGCAGCGGTCAGACTAATCTACGGGCTACAGAAATTTGATCACGTGACACCATAATACCGATAGTTGCATCGGCTACCGATGGAAGCACGCGTGAAGTTTAAGTTTGCCTGCCTCTGCTTTTAAAGTACTATACGGACTAGCCCCTAAATACATAACTGACCTTTTCTCCTTCTCAGTCAACAGACACAAGAGAAGCTCACATTCAAACTTCGTTTCCCCCCCAGTTAAAGGTTGTAAACTGAAAAAAACACCATGAACACCTTCTCTCACATCAAGCAGCATTATTGGGTAAAGATCTATAACAATTGCTTTTGCCCACTACTTATGAGGAATTCAGGAAGCATCTAAAAACATACCTGTTCCTAAAGTATCTAGACAACTGGCCCGTACATCTCTTTCTCCTCAATAATGGTTTTCTTGACCTATTAATCACTTTCTTCCACCACTCTTAAGTTTAATCAATTTGTACCTTTGTTTAATCTTTTGTAAACCGCATAGAACTTCACGGTACTGCAGTATATAAACTGTTATTATTATTATTATATAGCACAGTTACTTACCGTAACAGGTGTTATCCAGGGACAGCAGGCAGCTTTGCTCACATATGGGTGACGTCACCGACGGAGCCCGGATGCGGAAGCTCACAAGCAGACTTGTTTGTAGAAACTAGAAGTTTCGAGTCAGCCGTACCACGCATGCGCGAATGCCTTCCCGTCCAGCACAGGGCACGTCTCCTCAGTTCAGATACCTAGCAGAGAAGCCAACTAGGGGAGTTGGGTGGGTTGTGAGAATAGCTGCCTGCTGTCCCTGGATAACACCTTACCTTACAGTACCTTTAAAGGTTTACATAGGCCCATTCATCTATTCTGTTTCAGTAGGACTCTCAATTCATCTATATATACATCTTGTCTCTTTTTTGGTAATATACTCTCTGCCTCATTGAATTGTAATTCTCTCTCTTTCATTTAAAAGTGTTTTTGTACTTTTCAAATAGTATTTGGAATTTTGACTGTTACTCATAATGCTGTACTTTTAAAGGCCTCTCTCTTCTTTCCTCACCAGCCCTGTCTCCACAGATTCATTGACTGACAGGGTTTTCACCCAACCCGGCTTCACACATCCCTACGATCAACTCACTCCCTACCAAAATCCCTGAGCCCAGCTAGTGGAGCGGAACATTTAAAGGTTTCTAGAACCCCATTCATTCATTCTGTTTCAGTAGGGCTATCATTTGATCTAATATGCACATCTTCTCTCTTTTGATTCATTCACTGTAAGGGTTTTCACCCAACTTGGCTTTACACATCCTAGAGAGCAACTCACTCCCTGCCAAAATCGCTCCCAGCACAGTTGAGTGCTACCTTTAAAGGTTTATATAGCCCCATTTATACATTCTGTTTCAGTAGGGTTTTCAATTCATCTAATATACACATCTTGTCTCTTTTGATTCATTGACTGACAGGATTTTCACCGAACCCGGCTTAAACATCCCTGCAATGAACTCACTCCCGGCCAAAATCCCTGAGCCCAGCTTAGTGGAGTGCTACCTTTAAAGATTTCTAGAACCCAATTCATTTATTCTATTTCAGTAGGAATATCAATTGATCTAATATACACATCGTCTCTCTTTTGACTGACAGGATTTTCACCCAATCCGGCTTTAAAGTTTAAACTTCCCAGAGATCAACTCACTTCCTTCCAAAATCATTCTTCCCAGCTTAGTGGTGCGGTACCTTTAATGGTTTCTAGAACCCCATTCATTCATTCTGTTTCAGTAGGTATATCATTTGATCTAATGTACACATCTTGTCTCTTTTGATTCATTGACTGACAGAATTTTCACCCAACCAGGCTTTAGACATCCCTACGATCAACTCACTATCTGCTAAAATCCCTGAGCCCAGCTTAGTGGAGCAGTACATTTAAAGGTTTCCAGAATCCCATTCATTTCTTCTGTTTCAGTAGGGCTATCAATTGATCTAATATACACATCTTCTCTGTTTTGATTCATTGCCTGCCATGGTTTCCACCCAACCCAACTTTACACATCCAAGCGATCAACTTACTCCATGCCAAAATCCCTCCTCCCAGCTCACTGGAGTGGAACCTTAAAATGTTTATATTATCCCATTCATATCTTCTTTTTCACTAGGGATTTCAATTGATCTACACACACATCTTGTCTCTTTTGATTCATTGACTGACAGGATTTTCACCGAACCCGGCTTAAAGATCCCTGCAATCAACTCACTTCCTGCCATAATCTCTCTTCCCAGCTTAGTGGAGCGGTACCTGTAAAAGTTTCTAGAACCCCATTCATTTATTCTGTTTCACTAGGGCTATCAATTGATCTAATGTACACATCTTCTCTCTTTTGATTCATTGACTGACAGGGTTTTCACCCAACCTGGGCTTACACCTCCCTGCGATGAACTCACTCCCTACCAAAATCCCTTCTCCCAGCTCACTGGAGCGGTACCTTTAAAGGTTTATATAGCCCCATTAATACATTCTGTTTCAGAATGGTTTTCAATTGATCTAATGTACATATCTTATCTCTTTTGATTCATTGACTGACAGGATTTTCACCGAACCCGGCTTTAGACATCCCTACGATCAACTCACTACCTGCTAAAATCCCTGAGCCCAGCTTAGTGGAGAGGTAAATTTAAAGGTTTCTAGAATCCCATTCATTTCTTCTGTTTCAGTAGGGCTATCAATTGATCTAATATACACATCTTCTCTGTTTCGATCAATTGACTGCCATGGTTTTCACCCAACCCGACTTTACACATCCAAGCGATCAACTTACTCCATGCCAAAATCCCTCCTCCCAGCTCACTGGAGTGGAACCTTAAAAGGTTTATATTATCCCATTCATATCTTCTTTTTCACTAGGGATTTCAATTGATCTACACACACATCTTGTCTCTTTTGATTCATTGACTGACAGGATTTTCACCGAACCCGGCTTAAAGATCCCTGCAATCAACTCACTTCCTTCCAAAATCATTCTTCCCAGCTTAGTGGTGCGGTACCTTTAATGGTTTCTAGAACCCCATTCATTCATTCTGTTTCAGTAGGTATATCATTTGATCTAATGTACACATCTTGTCTCTTTTGATTCATTGACTGACAGAATTTTCACCCAACCAGGCTTTAGACATCCCTACGATCAACTCACTATCTGCTAAAATCCCTGAGCCCAGCTTAGTGGAGCGGTACATTTAAAGGTTTCTAGAATCCCATTCATTTCTTCTGTTTCAGTAGGGCTATCATTTGATCTAATATACACTTCTCTCTTTTGATTCATTGACTGACAGGGTTTTCATCCAACCCGGCTTAAACATCCCTGCGATCAATCTCTGTTCTCAGCTCAGTGGGGAGGTACCTTTAAAGGTTTATATAGCCCCATTCATCCATTCTGTTTCACTAGGGCTATCATTTGATCTAATATACACTTCTCTCTTTTGATTCATTGACTGACAGGGTTTTCATCCAACCCGGCTTAAACATCCCTGCAATCAATCTCTGTTCTTAGCTCAGTGGGGCGGTACCCTTAAAGGTTTATATAGCCCCATTCATCCATTCTGTTTCAGTAGGGTTATCATTTGATCTAATATACACTTCTCTCTTTTGATTCATTGACTGACAGGGTTTTCACCCAACTCGGCTTTATACCTACCGGCGATCAACTCACTCCCTGCCAAAATCCCTCCTCCCGGCTCACTGAAGAGGAACCTTTAAAGGTTTATATAGCCCCATTCATCTCTTCTTTTTAATTAGGGCTTTCAACTACTCTACATACATATCTTCTCTCTTTTGATTCATTGACTAACAGGATTTTCACCAACCCGGCTTTAAGATCCCTGCAATCAACTCACTTCTTGCCAATATTTCTCTTCCCAACTCAATGGGGCGGTACCTTTAAAGGTTTATATAGCTCCATTCATCCATTCTGTTTCAGTAGGGCTATCATTTGATCAAATATACACATCTTGTCTCTTTTGATTCATTGACTGACAGGATTTTCACCCAACCCCACTTAAACATCCCAGCAATCAAATCACTTCCTGCCAAAATCTCTCCTCCCAGCTCAGTGGAGCGGTACCTTTAAAGGTTTATATACTCCCATTCATCCATTCTGTTTCTGTAGCGCTTTCAATTCATCTATATACACATCTTGTCTCTTTTTTGGTAATATATTCTGTGCTTCATTGAATTGTAATTCTCTCTCTTTCATGTAAAAGTGTTTTGTACTTTTCAAATAGTATTTGGAATTTAGACTATTTCTCATAATGCTGTATTTTTAAAGGTCTCTCTCTCATCTTTCCTCAACAGCCCTGTCTCCACTGATTCGTTGACTGGCGGGATTTTCACTCATCCGGGCTTTACAGATCACTGCAATCAACTCACTTCCTGCCAAAATCCCTACTCCCAGCTCAGCGAAGAGGTTCCTTTTAAAGGTTTAAAAAGCCCCATTCATTCATTCTGTTTCAGTAGGGCTATCATTTGATCTAATATACACTTTATCTCTCTTTTGATTTATTGACTGACAGGGTTTTCACCCAAACGGCTTTATACATCCCTGCGATCAACTAACTTCTTGCCAAAATCCCTCCTCCCACGTCAGGGGAGCGGTATCTTTAAAGGTTTTTATAACTCCATTCATCTCTTCTTTTTAATAAGGGCTTTCGACTACTCTACATACATATCTTCTCTCTTTTGATTCATTGACTTACAGGATTTTCACCCAACCTGGCTTAAAGATCCCTGCAATCAACCCAGTTCCTGCCAATATCTCTCTTCCCAACTCAGTGGAGTGAAACCTTTAAAGATTTCTAGAACTCCATTCATTCATTCTGTTTCATGAGGGCTATCATTTGATCTAATATATACATCTTCTCTCTTTTGATTCATTGACTGACAGTATTTTCAGCTAACCCGGCTTAAACATCTGTGCGATCAACTCACTCTCTGCAAAAATCCCTCTTCCCAGCTCAGTGGAGAGGTACCTTTAAAGGTTTAAAGAGCCCCATTCATCCATTCTGTTTCAGTAGGACTATTATTTGATCTAATATACACTTCTCTCTTTTGATTCATTGACTGACAGGGTTTTCATCCAACCCGGCTTAAACATCCCTGCGATCAATCTTTGTTCTCAGCTCAGTGGGGCAGTACCTTTAAAGGTTTATATAACCCCATTCATGCATTCTTTTTCAGTAGGGCTACCATTTGATCTAATATACACTTCTCTCTTTTGATTCATTGACTGACAGGGTTTTCACCCAACTCGGCTCTATACCTCCCGGCGATCAACTCACTCCCTGCCAAAATCCCTCCTCCCAGCTCACTGGAGAGGAACCTTTAAAGGTTTATATAGCCCCATTCATCTCTTCTTTTTAATTAGGGCTTTCAACTACTCTACATACATATCTTCTCTCTTTTGATTCATTGACTAACAGGATTTTCACCCAACCCGGCTTAAACATCCCTGCGATCAACTCACTCCCTGCTAAATCACTGTTCTCAGCTCAGTGGGGCAGTACCTTTAAAGGTTTATATAGCCCCATTCATCCATTCTGTTTCAGTAGGGCTATCATTTGATCTAATATATACATCTTCTCTCTTTTGATTCATTGACTGACAGTATTTTCAGCTAACCCGGCTTAAACATCTGTGCGATCAACTCACTCTCTGCAAAAATCCCTCTTCCCAGCTCAGTGGAGAGGTACCTTTAAAGGTTTAAAGAGCCCCAATCATCCATTCTGTTTCAGTAGGACTATCATTTGATCTAATATACACTTCTCTCTTTTGATTCATTGACTGACAGGGTTTTCACCCAACTCGGCTCTATACCTCCCGGCGATCAACTCACTCCCTGCCAAAATCCCTCCTCCCAGCTCACTGGAGAGGAACCTTTAAAGGTTTATATAGCCCCATTCATCTCTTCTTTTTAATTAGGGCTTTCAACTACTCTACATACATATCTTCTCTCTTTTGATTCATTGACTAACAGGATTTTCACCCAACCCTGCTTAAACATCCCTGCGATCAACTCACTCCTTGCTAAATCACTGTTCTCAGCTCAGTGGGGCGGTACCTTTAAAGGTTTATATAGCCCCATTCATCCATTCTGTTTCAGTAGGGCTATCATTTGATCTAATATACACTTCTCTCTTTTGATTCATTGACTGACAGGGTTTTCATCCAACCCGGCTTAAACATCCCAGCAATCAATCTCTGTTCTTAGCTTAGTGGGGCGGAACCTTTAAAGGTTTATATAGCCCCATTCATCCATTCTGTTTCAGTAGGGCTATCATTTGATCTAATATACACTTCTCTCTTTTGATTCATTGAATGACAGGGTTTTCACACAACTCGGCTTTATACCTACCGGCGATCAACTCACTCCCTGCCAAAATCCCTCCTCCCGGCTCACTGAAGAGGAACCTTTAAAGGTTTATATAGCCCCATTCATCTCTTCTTTTTAATTAGGGCTTTCAACTACTCTACATACATACCTTCTCTCTTTTGATTCATTAACTAACAGGATTTTCACCCAACCCGGCTTTAAAATCCCTGCAATCGACTCACTTCCTGCCAATATCTCTCTTCCCAACTCAGTGGGGCGGTACCTTTAAAGGTTTATATACTCCCATTCATCCATTCTGTTTCAGTAGGGCTATCATTTGATCAAATATTCACATCTGGTCTCTTTTGATTCATTGACTGACAGGATTTTCACCCAACCCGGCTTTAAAATCCCAGCAATCAAATCACTTCCTGCCAAAATCTCTCCTCCCAGCTCAGTGGAGCGGTACCTTTAAAGGTTTATATACTCCCATTCATCCATTCTGTTTCTGTAGCGCTTTCAATTCATCTATATACACATCTTGTCTCTTTTTTGGTAATATATTCTGTGCTTCATTGAATTGTAATTCTCTCTCTTTCATGTAAAAGTGTTTTGTACTTTTCAAATAGTATTTGGAATTTAGACTATTTCTCATAATGCTGTATTTTTAAAGGTCTCTCTCTCATATTTCCTCAACAGCCCTGTCTCCACTGATTCGTTGACTGGCGGGATTTTCACTCATCCGGCCTTTACAGATCACTGCAATCAATTCACTTCCTGCCAAAATCCCTACTCCCAGCTCAGCGAAGAGGTTCCTTTTAAAGGTTTAAAAAGCCCCATTCATTCATTCTGTTTCAGTAGGGCTATCATTTGATCTAATATACACTTTATCTCTCTTTTGATTTATTGACTGACAGGGTTTTCACCCAAACGGCTTTATACATCCCTGCGATCAACTAACTTCCTGCCAAAATCCCTCCTCCCACGTCAGTGGAGCGGTATCTTTAAAGGTTTTTATAACTCCATTCATCTCTTCTTTTTAATAAGGGCTTTCGACTACTCTACATACATATCTTCTCTCTTTTGATTCATTGACTTACAGGATTTTCACCCAACCTGGCTTAAAGATCCCTGCAATCAACCCAGTTCCTGCCAATATCTCTCTTCCCAACTCAGTGGAGTGAAACCTTTAAAGATTTCTAGAACCCCATTCATTCATTCTGTTTCATGAGGGCTATCATTTGATCTAATATATACATCTTCTCTCTTTTGATTCATTGACTGACAGTATTTTCAGCTAACCCGGCTCTATACCTACCGGCGATCAACTCACTCCCTGCCAAAATCCCTCCTCCCAGCTCACTGGAGAGGAACCTTTAAAGGTTTATATAGCCCCATTCATCTCTTCTTTTTAATTAGGGCTTTCAACTACTCTACATACATATCTTCTCTCTCTTGATTCATTGACTGACAGGGTTCTCATCCAACCCGGCTTAAACACCCCTGCGATCAATCTCTGTTCTCAGCTCAGTGGGGCGGTACCTTTAAAGGTTTATATAGCCCCATTCATCCATTCTGTTTCACTAGGGCTATCATTTGATCTAATATACACTTCTCTCTTTTGATTCATTGACTGACAGGGTTTTCATCCAACCCGGCTTAAACATCCCTGCAATCAATCTCTGTTCTTAGCTCAGTGGGGCGGTACCCTTAAAGGTTTATATAGCCCCATTCATCCACTCTGTTTCAGTAGGGCTATCATTTGATCTAATATACACTTCTCTCTTTTGATTCATTGACTGACAGGGTTTTCATCCAACCCGGCTTAAACATCCCTGCAATCAATCTCTGTTCTTAGCTTACTGGGGGGGAACCTTTAAAGGTTTATATAGCCCCATTCATCCATTCTGTTTCAGTAGGGCTATCATTTGATCTAATATACACTTCTCTCTTTTGATTCATTGACTGACAGGGTTTTCACCCAACTCGGCTTTATACCTACCGGCGATCAACTCACTCCCTGCCAAAATCCCTCCTCCCGGCTCACTGAAGAGGAACCTTTAAAGGTTTATATAGCCCCATTCATCTCTTCTTTTTAATTAGGGCTTTCAACTACTCTACATACATATCTTCTCTCTTTTGATTCATTGACTAACAGGATTTTCACCCAACCCGGCTTTAAGATCCCTGCAATCAACTCACTTCTTGCCAATATTTCTCTTCCCAACTCAATGGGGCGGTACCTTTAAAGGTTTATATAGCTCCATTCATCCATTCTGTTTCAGTAGGGTTATCATTTGATCAAATATACACATCTTGTCTCTTTTGATTCATTGACTGACAGGATTTTCACCCAACCCGGCTTAAACATACCTGCGATCAACTCACTCCCTGCTAAAATATTTGTTCTCAGCTCAGTGGGGCGGTACCCTTAAAGGTTTATATAGCCCCATTCATCCACTCTGTTTCAGTAGGGCTATCATTTGATCTAATATACACATCTCTCTTTTGATTCATTGACTGACAGGATTTTCACCCAACCCGGCTTAAAGATCCCTGCAATCAACTCACTTCCTGCCAATATCTCTCTTCCCAACTCAGTGGAGTGAAACCTTTAAAGGTTTCTAGAACACCATTCATTCATTCTGTTTCACTAGTGCTATCATTTAATCTAATATATACAACTTCTCTCTTTTGATTCATTGACTGACAGGATTTTCACCTAACTCGGCTTAAACATCTCTGCGATCAACTCACTCCCTGCCAAAATTCCTCTTCCCAGCTCAGTAGAGCGGTACCTTTAAAGGTTTAAAGAGCCCCATTCATTCATTTTGTTTAAGTAGGGCTATCATTTGATCTAATATACACTTCTTCTCTCTCTTGATTCATTGACTGACAGGGTTTTCATTCAAACCGGCTTAAACATCCCGGCGATCAATCTCTGTTCTCAGATCAGTGGGGCGGTACCTTTAAAGGTTTATATAGCCCCATTTATCCATTCTATTTCAGTAGGGCTATCATTTGAACTCATATACACATCTTGTCTCTTTTGATTCATTGACTGACAGGATTTTCACACAACCCGGCTTAAACATCCCTGTGATCAACTCACTCCCGTCTAAAATCTCTGTTCTCAACTCATGGGGCGGTACCTTTAAAGGTTTATATAGCCCCATTCATCCATTCTGTTTCACTAGGGCTATCATTTGATCTAATATACACATCTCTCTTTTGATTCATTGACTGACAGGGTTTTCACCCAACTCGGCTTTATACCTATCGGCGATCAACTCACTCCCTGCCAAAATCCCTCCTCTCAGCTCACTGAAGAGGAACTTTTAGAGATTTATATAGCCCCATTTATCTCTTCTTTTTAATTAGGGCTTTCAACTACTCTACATACATATCTTCTCTCTTATGATTCATTGACTAACAGGATTTTCATCTAACCTGGCTTTAAGATCCCTGCAATCAACTCACTTCCTGCCAATATCTCTCTTCCCAACTCAGTGGGGCGGTACCTTTAAAGGTTTATATAGCCCCATTCATCCATTCTGTTTCAGTTGGGCTATCATTTGATCAAATATACACATCTTGTCTCTTTTGATTCATTGACTGACAGGATTTTCACCCAACCCGGCTTAAACATCCCTGCAATCAATCTCTGTTCTTAGCTCAGTGGGGCGGTACCTTTAAAGGTTTATATAGCCCCATTCATCCATTCTGTTTCAGTAGGGCTATCATTTGATCTAATATACACTTCTCTCTTTTGATTCATTGACTGACAGGGTTTTCATCCAACCCGGCTTAAACATCCCTGCAATCAATCTCTGTTCTTAGCTCAGTGGGCCGGTACCCTTAAAGGTTTATATAGCCCCATTCATCCACTCTGTTTCAGTAGGGCTATCATTTGATCTAATATACACTTCTCTCTTTTGATTCATTGACTGACAGGGTTTTCACCCAACTCGGCTTTATACCTACCGGCGATCAACTCACTCCCAGCCAAAATCCCTCCTCCCGGCTCACTGAAGAGGAACCTTTAAAGGTTTATATAGCCCCATTCATCTCTTATTTTTAATTAGAGCTTTCAACTACTCTACATACATATCTTCTCTCTTTTGATTCATTGACTAACAGGATTTTCACCAACCCGGCTTTAAGATCCCTGCAATCAACTCACTTCTTGCCAATATTTCTCTTCCCAACTCAATGGGGCGGTACCTTTAAAGGTTTATATAGCTCCATTCATCCATTCTGTTTCAGTAGGGCTATCATTTGATCAAATATACACATCTTGTCTCTTTTGATTCATTGACTGACAGGATTTTCACCCAACCCCACTTAAACATCCCAGCAATCAAATCACTTCCTGCCAAAATCTCTCCTCCCAGCTCAGTGGAGTGGTACCTTTAAAGGTTTATATACTCCCATTCATCCATTCTGTTTCTGTAGCGCTTTCAATTCATCTATATACACATCTTGTCTCTTTTTTGGTAATATATTCTGTGCTTCATTGAATTGTAATTCTCTCTCTTTCATGTAAAAGTGTTTTGTACTTTTCAAATAGTATTTGGAATTTAGACTATTTCTCATAATGCTGTATTTTTAAAGGTCTCTCTCTCATCTTTCCTCAACAGCCCTGTCTCCACTGATTCGTTGACTGGCGGGATTTTCACTCATCCGGGCTTTACAGATCACTGCAATCAACTCACTTCCTGCCAAAATCCCTACTCCCAGCTCAGCGAAGAGGTTCCTTTTAAAGGTTTAAAAAGCCCATTCATTCATTCTGTTTCAGTAGGACTATCATTTGATCTAATATACACTTCTCTCTTTTGATTCATTGACTGACAGGGTTTTCACCCAAACGGCTTTATACATCCCTGCGAACAACTAACTTCCTGCCAAAATCCCTCCTCCCACGTCAGTGGAGCGGTATCTTTAAAGGTTTTTATAACTCCATTCATCTCTTCTTTTTAATAAGGGCTTTCGACTACTCTACATACATATCTTCTCTCTTTTGATTCATTGACTTACAGGATTTTCACCCAACCTGGCTTAAAGATCCCTGCAATCAACCCAGTTCCTGCCAATATCTCTCTTCCCAACTCAGTGGAGTGAAACCTTTAAAGATTTCTAGAACTCCATTCATTCATTCTGTTTCATGAGGGCTATCATTTGATCTAATATATACATCTTCTCTCTTTTGATTCATTGACTGACAGTATTTTCAGCTAACCCGGCTCTATACCTCCCGGCGATCAACTCACTCCCTGCCAAAATCCCTCCTCCCAGCTCACTGGAGAGGAACCTTTAAAGGTTTATATAGCCCCATTCATCTCTTCTTTTTAATTAGGGCTTTCAACTACTCTACATACATATCTTCTCTCTTTTGATTCATTGACTAACAGGATTTTCACCCAACCCGGCTTAAACATCCCTGCGATCAACTCACTCCCTGCTAAATCACTGTTCTCAGCTCAGTGGGGCGGTACCTTTAAAGGTTTATATAGCCCCATTCATCCATTCTGTTTCAGTAGGGCTATCATTTGATCTAATATACACTTCTCTCTTTTGATTCATTGACTGACAGGGTTTTCATCCAACCCGGCTTAAACATCCCAGCAATCAATCTCTGTTCTTAGCTTAGTGGGGCGGAACCTTTAAAGGTTTATATAGCCCCATTCATCCATTCTGTTTCAGTAGGGCTATCATTTGATCTAATATACACTTCTCTCTTTTGATTCATTGAATAACAGGGTTTTCACACAACTCGGCTTTATACCTACCGGCGATCAACTCACTCCCTGCCAAAATCCCTCCTCCCGGCTCACTGAAGAGGAACCTTTAATGGTTTATATAGCCCCATTCATCTCTTCTTTTTAATTAGGGCTTTCAACTACTCTACATACATATCTTCTCTCTTTTGATTCATTGACTAACAGGATTTTCACCCAACCCGGCTTTAAAATCCCTGCAATCAACTCACTTCCTGCCAATATCTCTCTTCCCAACTCAGTGGGGCGGTACCTTTAAAGGTTTATACAGCTCCATTCATCCATTCTGTTTCAGTATGCTATCATTTGATCAAATATTCACATCTGGTCTCTTTTGATTCATTGACTGACAGGATTTTCACCCAAACGGCTTTACACATCCCTGCGATCAACTAACTTCCTGCCCAAATCCCTCCTCCCACGTCAGTGGAGCGGTAACTTTAAAGGTTTATATAGCCCCATTCATCTCTTCTTTTTAACTAGGGCTTTCAAATACTCTACATACATATCTTCTCTCTTTTGATTCATTGACTTACAGGATTTTCACCCAACCCGGCTTAAAGATCCCTGCAATCTACTCAGTTCCTGCCAATATCTCTCTTCCCAACTCAGTGGAGTGAAACCATTAAAGGTTTCTAGAACCCCATTCATTCATTCTGTTTCACTAGTGCTATCATTTGATCTAATATATACATCTTCTCTCTTTTGATTCATTGACTGACAGGATTTTCACCTAACTCGGCTTAAACATCTCTGCGATCAACTCACTCCCTGCCAAAATGCCTCTTCCCAGCTCAGTAGAGCGGTACCTTTAAAGGTTTAAAGAGCCCCATTCATTTATTCTGTTTCAGTAGGGCTATCATTTGATCTAATATACACTTATTCTCTCTCTTGATTCATTGACTGACAGGGTTCTCATCCAACCCGGCTTAAACACCCCTGCGATCAATCTCTGTTCTCAGCTCAGTGGGGCGGTACCTTTAAAGGTTTATATAGCCCCATTCATCCATTCTGTTTCACTAGGGCTATCATTTGATCTAATATACACTTCTCTCTTTTGATTCATTGACTGACAGGGTTTTCATCCAACCCGGCTTAAACATCCCTGCAATCAATCTCTGTTCTTAGCTCAGTGGGGCGGTACCCTTAAAGGTTTATATAGCCCCATTCATCCACTCTGTTTCAGTAGGGTTATCATTTGATCTAATATACACTTCTGTCTTTTGATTCATTGACTGACAGGGTTTTCACCCAACTCGGCTTTATACCTACCGGCGATCAACTCACTCCCTGCCAAAATCCCTCCTCCCGGCTCACTGAAGAGGAACCTTTAAAGGTTTATATAGCCCCATTCATCTCTTCTTTTTAATTAGGGCTTTCAACTACTCTACATACATATCTTCTCTCTTTTGATTCATTGACTAACAGGATTTTCACCCAACCCGGCTTTAAGATCCCTGCAATCAACTCACTTCTTGCCAATATTTCTCTTCCCAACTCAATGGGGCGGTACCTTTAAAGGTTTATATAGCTCCATTCATCCATTCTGTTTCAGTAGGGTTATCATTTGATCAAATATACACATCTTGTCTCTTTTGATTCATTGACTGACAGGATTTTCACCCAACCTGGCTTAAACATACCTGCGATCAACTCACTCCCTGCTAAAATATTTGTTCTCAGCTCAGTGGGGCGGTACCCTTAAAGGTTTATATAGCCCCATTCATCCACTCTGTTTCAGTAGGGCTATCATTTGATCTAATATACACATCTCTCTTTTGATTCATTGACTGACAGGATTTTCACCCAACCCGGCTTAAAGATCCCTGCAAACAACTCACTTCCTGCCAATATCTCTCTTCCCAACTCAGTGGAGTGAAACCTTTAAAGGTTTCTAGAACACCATTCATTCATTCTGTTTCACTAGTGCTATCATTTAATCTAATATATACATCTTCTCTCTTTTGATTCATTGACTGACAGGATTTTCACCTAACTCGGCTTAAACATCTCTGCGATCAACTCACTCCCTGCCAAAATTCCTCTTCCCAGCTCAGTAGAGCGGTACCTTTAAAGGTTTAAAGAGCCCCATTCATTCATTTTGTTTAAGTAGGGCTATCATTTGATCTAATATACACTTCTTCTCTCTCTTGATTCATTGACTGACAGGGTTTTCATCCAAACCGGCTTAAACACCCCTGCGATCAATCTCTGTTCTCAGCTCAGTGGGGCGGTACCTTTAAAGGTTTATATAGCCCCATTCATCCATTCTGTTTCACTAGGGCTATCATTTGAACTCATATACACATCTTGTCTCTTTTGATTCATTGACTGACAGGATTTTCACACAACCCGGCTTAAACATCCCTGTGATCAACTCACTCCCGGCTAAAATCTCTGTTCTCAACTCAGTGGGGCGGTACCTTTAAAGGTTTATATAGCCCCATTCATCCATTCAGTTTCAGTAGTGCTATCATTTGATCTAATATACACATCTTGTCTCTTTTGATTCATTAACTGACAGGATTTTCACACAACCCGGCTTAAACATCCCTGCGATCAAGTCACTCCCTGCTAAAATCTCTCTTCTCAGTTCAGTGGAGCGGTACCTTTAAGGATTCATTGACTGACAGGACATTCACCCAACCTGTTTTAAACATCCCTGCATTGATCTCAACTTCCTGCCAAAATCCCTGAGCCCATCTTAGTGGAGCAGTTCCTTGGAGTTCTAGAAACATTTAATTCATTCATTCTGTTTCAGCAGGTTCATCAATTGATCTAATATACACTTCTTCTCTCTTTTGATTCATTGAGTGACAGGATTTTCACCCAACCAGGATTAAAGATCCCTACAATCAACTCACTTCCTGCCAAAATCCCTCCTCCCAGCTCAGTGGGGCGGTACCTTTAAAGGTTTATATAGCCCCATTCATCCATTCTGTTTCAGTAGGGCTATCATTTGATCTAATATACACTTCTCTCTTTTGATTCATTGACTGACAGGATTTTCACCCAACTCGGCTTTATACCTACCGGCGATTAACTCACTCCCTGCCACAATCCCTCCTCCCAGCTCACTGAGGAAGAACCTTTAAAGGTTTATATAGCCCCATTCATCTCTTCTTTTTAATTAGGGCTTTCAACTACTCTACATACATATCCTCTCTCTTTTGATTCATTGACTAACAGCATTTTCACCCAACCCGGCTTTAAGATCCCTGCAATCAACTCACTTCCTGCCAATATCTCTCTTCCCAACTCAGTGGAGTGAAACCTTTAAAGGTTTCTAGAACCCCATTCATTCATTCATTCTGTTTCACTCGTGCTATCATTTGATCTAATATATACATCTTCTCTCTTTTGATTCATTGACTGACATGATTTTCACCTAACTCGGCTTAAACATCCCTGTGATTCCTGGGGATTGGAGGAGAGCGGATGTGGTCCCTATTCATAAAAGTGGTCACAGGGATGAAGCAGGAAACTACAGGCCGGTGAGCCTCACTTCAGTTGTTGGAAAAATAATGGAAGTGTTGCTGAAAGAAAGGATAGTGTATTTCCTTGAATCTAATGGGTTACAGGATCCGAGGCAACATGGCTTTACAAAAGGTAAATCGTGCCAAATGAACCTGATTGAATTTTTTGATTGGGTGACCAGAGAGCTGGATCGAGGACATATGCTAGATGTAATTTATTTGGATTTCAGCAAAGCCTTTGATACAGTTCCTCATAGGAGGCTGTTGAACAAACTTGAAGGGCTGAAGTTAGGACCCAAAGTGGTGAACTGGGTCAGAAACTGGCTGTCGGACAGACGCCAGAGGGTGGTGGTTAATGGAAGTCGCTCGAAGGAAGGAAAGGTGACTAGTGGAGTCCCTCAGGGTTCGGTGCTGGGGCCAATCCTGTTCAATATGTATGTAAGTGACATTGCTGAAGGGTTAGTAGGAAAAGTGTGCCTTTTTGCAGATGATACCAAGATTTGTAACAGAGTAGACACCGAAGAGGGAGTGGAAAATATGAAAAAGGATCTGCAAAAGTTAGAGGAATGGTCTAATGCCTGGCAACTAAAATTCAATGCAAAGAAATGCAGAGTAATGCATTTGGGGATTAATAATAGGAAGGAACCGTATATGCTGGGAGGAGAGAAGCTGATATGCACGGACGGGGAGAGGGACCTTGGGGTGATAGTGTCCGAAGATCTAAAGGCGAAAAAACAGTGTGACAAGGCAGTGGCTGCTGCCAGAAGGATTCTGGGCTGTATAAAGAGAGGCGTAGTCAGTAGAAGAAATAAGGTGTTGATGCCCCTGTACAGGTCATTGGTGAGGCCCCACTTGGAGTATTGTGTTCAGTTTTGGAGACCGTATCTGGCGAAAGACGTAAGAAGACTTGAGGCGGTCCAGAGGAGGGCGACGAAAATGATAGGAGGCTTGCACCAGAAGACATATGAGGAGAGACTGGAAGCCCTGAATATGTATACCCTAGAGGAAAGGAGAGACAGGGGAGATATGATTCAGACGTTCAAATACTTAAAGGGTATTAACGTAGAACAAAATCTTTTCCAGATAAAAGAAAATGGTAAAACCAGAGGACATAATTTGAGGTTGAGGGGTGGTAGATTCAGGGGCAATGTTAGGAAATTCTACTTTACGGAGAGGGTGGTGGATGCCTGGAATGCGCTCCCGAGAGAGGTGGTGGAGAGTAAAACTGTGACTGAGTTCAAAGAAGCGTGGGATGAACACAGAAGATTTAGAATCAGAAAATAATATTAAAGATTGAACTAGGCCAGTTACTGGGCAGACTTGTACGGTCTGTGTCTGTGTATGGCCGTTTGGAGGAGGATGGGCAGGGGAGGGCTTCAATGGCTGGGAGGGTGTAGATGGGCTGGAGTAAGTCTTAACAGAGATTTCGGCAGTTGGAACCCAAGCACAGTACAGGGTAAAGCTTTGGATTCTCGCCCAGAAATAGCTAAGAAGAAAAAAAAAAAAAAAAAAAAATTTAAATTGAATCAGGTTGGGCAGACTGGATGGACCATTCGGGTCTTTATCTGCCGTCATCTACTATGTTACTATGTTACTATGTAACTTACTACCGGCTAAAATCTCTGTTCTCACCTCAGTGGGGCGGTACCTTTAAAGGTTTATATAGCCCCATTCATCCATTCAGTTTCAGTAGGGCTATCATTTGATCTAATATACACATTTTGTCTCTTTTGAGTCATTGACTGACAGGACATTCACCCAACCTGTTTTAAATATCCCTGGATTGACCTCAACTTCCTGCCAATATCCCTCCTCCTAGCTCAGTGGAGCAGTACCTTTAAAGGTTTATATAGCCCCATTCATCCATTCTGTTTCAGTAGGGCTTTCAATTTATCTAATATACACTTCTTCTCTCTTTTGATTCATTGAGTGACAGGATTTTCACCCAACCCGGATTAAAGATCCCTACAATCAACTCACTTCCTGCCAAAATCCCTCCTCCCAGCTCAGTGGAGCGGTACCTTTAAAGGTTTATATACTCCCATTCATCCATTCTGTTTCTGTAGAGCTTTCAATTCATCTATATACACATCTTGTCTCTTTTTTGGTAATATATTCTGTGCTTCATTGAATTGTAATTCTCTCTCTTTCATGTAAAAGTGTTTTGTACTTTTCAAATAGTATTTGGAATTTTGACTATTTCTCATAATGCTGTATTTTTAAAGGTCTCTCTCTCTTCTTTCCTCAACTGGCCTGTCTCCACTGATTCGTTGACTGGCGGGATTTTCATGCAACCCGACTTTACACATCCCTGCGATCAACTAACTTCCTGCCAAAATCCCTCCTCCCACGTCAGTGGAGCGGTATCTTTAAAGGTTTTTATAACTCCATTCATCTCTTCTTTTTAATAAGGGCTTTCGACTACTCTACATACATATCTTCTCTCTTTTGATTCATTGACTTACAGGATTTTCACCCAACCTGGCTTAAAGATCCCTGCAATCAACCCAGTTCCTGCCAATATCTCTCTTCCCAACTCAGTGGAGTGAAACCTTTAAAGATTTCTAGAACTCCATTCATTCATTCTGTTTCATGAGGGCTATCATTTGATCTAATATATACATCTTCTCTCTTTTGATTCATTGACTGACAGTATTTTCAGCTAACCCGGCTTAAACATCTGTGCGATCAACTCACTCTCTGCAAAAATCCCTCTTCCCAGCTCAGTGGAGAGGTACCTTTAAAGGTTTAAAGAGCCCCATTCATCCATTCTGTTTCAGTAGGACTATCATTTGATCTAATATACACTTCTCTCTTTTGATTCATTGACTGACAGGGTTTTCACCCAACTCGGCTCTATACCTCCCGGCGATCAACTCACTCCCTGCCAAAATCCCTCCTCCCAGCTCACTGGAGAGGAACCTTTAAAGGTTTATATAGCCCCATTCATCTCTTCTTTTTAATTAGGGCTTTCAACTACTCTACATACATATCTTCTCTCTTTTGATTCATTGACTAACAGGATTTTCACCCAACCCTGCTTAAACATCCCTGCAATCAACTCACTCCCTGCTAAATCACTGTTCTCAGCTCAGTGGGGCGGTACCTTTAAAGGTTTATATAGCCCCATTCATCCATTCTGTTTCAGTAGGACTATCATTTGATCTAATATACACTTCTCTCTTTTGATTCATTGACTGACAGGGTTTTCATCCAACCCGGCTTAAACATCCCTGCGATCAATCTTTGTTCTCAGCTCAGTGGGGCAGTACCTTTAAAGGTTTATATAACCCCATTCATGCATTCTTTTTCAGTAGGGCTACCATTTGATCTAATATACACTTCTCTCTTTTTATTCATTGACTGACAGGGTTTTCACCGAACTCGGCTTTATACCTCCCGGCGATCAACTCACTCCCTGCCAAAATCCCTCCTCCCAGCTCACTGGAGAGGAACCTTTAAAGGTTTATATAGCCCCATGCATCTCTTCTTTTTAATTAGGGCTTTCAACTACTTTACATACATATCATCTCTCTTTTGATTCATTGACTAACAGGATTTTCACCCAACCCGGCTTAAAGATCCCTGTAATCAACTCACTTCCTGCTAATATCTCTCTTCCCAACTCAGTGGAGTGAAACCTTTAAAGGTTTCTAGAACCCCATTCATTCATTCTGTTTCACTAGGGCTATCATTTGATCTAATATATACATCTTCTCTCTTTTGATTCATTGACTGACAGGATTTTCACCTAATCTGGCTTAAACATCTCTGCGATCAACTCACTCCCTGCTAAAATCTCTCTTCTCAGCTCAGTTGAGCGGTACCTTTAAGGATTCATTGACTGACAAGACATTCACCCACCCTGTTTTAAACAACCCTGCATTGACCTCAACTTCCTGCCAATATCCCTCCTCCTAGCTCAGTGGAGCAGTACCTTTAAAGTTTCCTATAGCCCCATTCATCCATTCTGTTTCAGTAGAGCTTTCCATTCATCTAATATACACATTTTGACTCTTTTGATTCATTAAATGACAGGATTTTCACCCAAAGACACTTAAATATCCCTGCAATCAACTCACTTCCTGCCAATATCCCTGAACCCAGCTTAGTGGAGTAGTACCTTGGAGTTCTAGAAACCCTTAATTCATTCATTCTGTTTCAGCAGGTTCATCAATTGATCTAATATACACTTCTTCCCTCATTTGATTCATTGAGTGACAGGATTTTCACCCAACCCGAATTAAAGATCCCTACAATCAACTCACTTCCTGCCAAAATCCCTCTTCCCAGCTCAGTGGAGTGGAACTTTAAAGGTTTCTAGAACCCCATTCATTCAATCTGTTTCAGTAGGGCTATCATTTGATCTAATGTACACATCTTCTCTCTTTTGATTCATTGACTGATGTGGTTTTCACCCAACCAGGTTTAAAGATCCCTGCAATCAACTCACTTCTGCCAAAATCTCTCTTCCCAGCTTAGTGGAGCGGTACATGTACAGGTTTCTAGAACACCATTCATTCATTCTGTTTCAGTAGGGCTATCATTTGATCTAATGTACACATCTTATCTCTTTTGATTCATTAATGACAGGATTTTCACCCAACCCCACTTAAACATCTCAGTAATCAAATCACTTCCTGCCAAAATCTCTCCTCCCAGCTCAGTGGAGCGGTACCTTTAAAGGTTTATATACTCCCATTCATCCATTCTGTTTCTGTAGCGCTTTCAATTCATCTATATACACATCTTGTCTCTTTTTTGGTAATATATTCTGTGCTTCATTGAATTGTAATTCTCTCTCTTTCATGTAAAAGTGTTTTGTACTTTTCAAATAGTATTTGGAATTTAGACTATTTCTCATAATGCTGTATTTTTAAAGGTCTCTCTCTCATCTTTCCTCAACAGCCCTGTCTCCACTGATTCGTTGACTGGCGGGATTTTCACTCATCCGGGCTTTACAGATCACAGCAATCAATTCACTTCCTGCCAAAATCCCTACTCCCAGCTCAGCGAAGAGGTTCCTTTTAAAGGTTTAAAAAGCCCATTCATTCATTCTGTTTCAGTAGGACTATCATTTGATCTAATATACACTTCTCTCTTTTGATTCATTGACTGACAGGGTTTTCACCCAAACGGCTTTATACATCCCTGCGATCAACTAACTTCCTGCCAAAATCCCTCCTCCCACGTCAGTGGAGCGGTATCTTTAAAGGTTTTTATAACTCCATTCATCTCTTCTTTTTAATAAGAGCTTTCGACTACTCTACATACATATCTTCTCTCTTTTGATTCATTGACTTACAGGATTTTCACCCAACCTGGCTTAAAGATCCCTGCAATCAACCCAGTTCCTGCCAATATCTCTCTTCCCAACTCAGTGGAGTGAAACCTTTAAAGATTTCTAGAACCCCATTCATTCATTCTGTTTCATGAGGGCTATCATTTGATCTAATATATACATCTTCTCTCATTTGATTCATTGACTGACAGTATTTTCAGCTAACCCGGCTTAAACATCTGTGCGATCAACTCACTCTCTGCAAAAATCCCTCTTCCCAGCTCAGTGGAGAGGTACCTTTAAAGATTTAAAGAGCACCATTCATCCATTCTGTTTCAGTAGGACTATCATTTGATCTAATATACACTTCTCTCTTTTGATTCATTGACTGACAGGGTTTTCACCCAACTCGGCTCTATACCTCCCGCCGATGAACTCACTCCCTGCCAAAATCCCTCCTCCCAGCTCACTGGAGAGGAACCTTTAAAGGTTTATATAGCCCCATTCATCTCTTCTTTTTAATTAGGGCTTTCAACTACTCTACATACATATCTTCTCTCTTTTGATTCATTGACTAACAGGATTTTCACCCAACCCTGCTTAAACATCCCTGCGATCAACTCACTCCCTGCTAAATCACTGTTCTCAGCTCAGTGGGGCGGTACCTTTAAAGGTTTATATAGCCCCATTCATCCATTCTGTTTCAGTAGGGCTATCATTTGATCTAATATACACTTCTCTCTTTTGATTCATTGACTGACAGGGTTTTCATCCAACCCGGCTTAAACATCCCAGCAATCAATCTCTGTTCTTAGCTTAGTGGGGCGGAACCTTTAAAGGTTTATATAGCCCCATTCATCCATTCTGTTTCAGTAGGGCTATCATTTGATCTAATATACACTTCTCTCTTTTGATTCATTGACTGACAGGGTTCTCATCCAACCCGGCTTAAACACCCCTGCGATCAATCTCTGTTCTCAGCTCAGTGGGGCGGTACCTTTAAAGGTTTATATAGCCCCATTCATCCATTCTGTTTCACTAGGGCTATCATTTGATCTAATATACACTTCTCTCTTTTGATTCATTGACTGACAGGGTTCTCATCCAACCCGGCTTAAACATCCCTGCAATCAATCTCTGTTCTTAGCTCAGTGGGGCGGTACCCTTAAAGGTTTATATAGCCCCATTCATCCACTCTGTTTCAGTAGGGCTATCATTTGATCTAATATACACTTCTCTCTTTTGATTCATTGACTGACAGGGTTTTCACCCGACTCGGCTTTATACCTACCGGCGATCAACTCACTCCCTGCCAAAATCCCTCCTCCCGGCTCACTGAAGAGGAACCTTTAAAGGTTTATATAGCCCCATTCATCTCTTCTTTTTAATTAGGGCTTTCAACTACTCTACATACATATCTTCTCTCTTTTGATTCATTGAGTAACAGGATTTTCACCCAACCCGGCTTTAAGATCCCTGCAATCAACTCACTTCTTGCCAATATTTCTCTTCCCAACTCAATGGGGCGGTACCTTTAAAGGTTTATATAGCTCCATTCATCCATTCTGTTTCAGTAGGGCTATCATTTGATCAAATATACACATCTTGTCTCTTTTGATTCATTGACTGACAGGATTTTCACCCAACCTGGCTTAAACATACCTGCGATCAACTCACTCCCTGCTAAAATATTTGTTCTCAGCTCAGTGGGGCGGTACCCTTAAAGGTTTATATAGCCCCATTCATCCATTCTGTTTCAGTAGGGCTATCATTTGATCAAATATACACATCTTGTCTCTTTTGATTCATTGACTGACAGGATTTTCACCCAACCTGGCTTAAACATACCTGCGATCAACTCACTCCCTGCTAAAATATTTGTTCTCAGCTCAGTGGGGCGGTACCCTTAAAGGTTTATATAGCCCCATTCATCCACTCTGTTTCAGTAGGGCTATCATTTGATCTAATATACACATCTCTCTTTTGATTCATTGACTGACAGGATTTTCACCCAACCCGGCTTAAAGATCCCTGCAATCAACTCACTTCCTGCCAATATCTCTCTTCCCAACTCAGTGGAGTGAAACCTTTAAAGGTTTCTAGAACACCATTCATTCATTCTGTTTCACTAGTGCTATCATTTAATCTAATATATACAACTTCTCTCTTTTGATTCATTGACTGACAGGATTTTCACCTAACTCTGCTTAAACATCTCTGCGATCAACTCACTCCCTGCCAAAATTCCTCTTCCCAGCTCAGTAGAGCGGTACCTTTAAAGGATTAAAGAGCCCCATTCATTCATTTTGTTTAAGTAGGGCTATCATTTGATCTAATATACACTTCTTCTCTCTCTTGATTCATTGACTGACAGGGTTTTCATCCAAACCGGCTTAAACATCCCGGCGATCAATCTCTGTTCTCAGCTCAGTGGGGCGGTACCTTTAAAGGTTTATATAGCCCCATTCATCCATTCTGTTTCACTAGGGCTATCATTTGATCTAATATACACTTCTCTCTTTTGATTCATTGACTGACAGGGTTTTCATACAACCCGGCTTAAACATCCCTGCAATCAATCTCTGTTCTTAGCTCAGTGGGGCGGAACCCTTAAAGGTTTATATAGCCCCATTCATCCATTCAGTTTCACTAGGGCTATCATTTGAACTCATATACACATCTTGTCTCTTTTGATTCATTGACTGACAGGATTTTCACACAACCCGGCTTAAACATCCCTGCTAAAATCTCTCTTCTCAGTTCAGTGGAGCGGTACCTTTAAGGATTCATTGACTGACAGAACATTCACCCAACCTGTTTTAAACATCCCTGCATTGATCTCAACTTCCTGCCAAAATCCCTGAGCCCATCTTAGTGGAGCAGTTCCTTGGAGTTCTAGAAACCTTTAATTCATTCATTCTGTTTCAGCAGGTTCATCAATTGATCTAATATACACTTCTTCTCTCTTTTGATTCATTGAGTGACAGGATTTTCACCCAACCAGGATTAAAGATCCCTGCAATCAACTCACTTCCTGCCAATATCTCTCTTCCCAACTCAGTGGAGTGAAACCTTTAAAGGTTTCTAGAACCCCATTCATTCATTCTGTTTCACTCGTGCTATCATTTGATCTAATATATACATCTTCTCTCTTTTGATTCATTGACTGACATGATTTTCACCTAACTCGGCTTAAACATCCCTGTGATCAACTTACTACCGGCTAAAATCTCTGTTCTCACCTCAGTGGGGCAGTACCTTTAAAGGTTTATATAGCCCCATTCATCCATTCAGTTTCAGTAGGGCTATCATTTGATCTAATATACACATTTTGTCTCTTTTGAGTCATTGACTGACAGGACATTCACCCAACCTGTTTTAAATATCCCTGGATTGACCTCAACTTCCTGCCAATATCCCTCCTCCTAGCTCAGTGGAGCAGTACCTTTAAAGGTTTATATAGCCCCATTCATCCATTCTGTTTCAGTAGGGCTTTCAATTTATCTAATATACACTTCTTCTCTCTTTTGATTCATTGAGTGACAGGATTTTCACCCAACCCGGATTAAAGATCCCTACAATCAACTCACTTCCTGCCAAAATCCCTCCTCCCAGCTCAGTGGAGCGGTACCTTTAAAGGTTTATATACTCCCATTCATCCATTCTGTTTCTGTAGAGCTTTCAATTCATCTATATACACATCTTGTCTCTTTTTTGGTAATATATTCTGTGCTTTATTGAATTGTAATTCTCTCTTTTTCATGTAAAAGTGTTTTGTACTTTTCAAACAGTATTTGGAATTTTGTCTATTTCTCATAATGCTGCATTTTTAAAGGCCTCTCTCTCTTCTTTCCTCATCAGCACTGTCTCCACTGATTCGTTGACTGACGGGATTTTCACTCATCCGGGCTTTACAGATCACTGCAATCAACTCACTTCCTGCCATAATACCTACTCCCAGCTCAGCGAAGCGGTATCTTTTAAAGGTTTAAAGAGCCCCATTCATTCATTCTGTTTCAGTAGGTGCTATCATTTGATCTAATATACACTTTTTCTCTCTTTTGATTCATTGACTGACAGGATTTTCACACAACCCGGCTTAAACATCCCTGCGATCAAGTCACTCCCTGCTAAAATCTCTCTTCTCAGTTCAGTGGAGCGGTACCTTTAAGGATTCATTGACTGACAGAACATTCACCCAACCTGTTTTAAACATCCCTGCATTGATCTCAACTTCCTGCCAAAATCCCTGAGCCCATCTTAGTGGAGCAGTTCCTTGGAGTTCTAGAAACCTTTAATTCATTCATTCTGTTTCAGCAGGTTCATCAATTGATCTAATATACACTTCTTCTCTCTTTTGATTCATTGAGTGACAGGATTTTCACCCAACCAGGATTAAAGATCCCTACAATCAACTCACTTCCTGCCAAAATCCCTCCTCCCAGCTCAGTGGGGCGGTACCTTTAAAGGTTTATATAGCCCCATTCATCCATTCTGTTTCAGTAGGGCTATCATTTGATCTAATATACACTTCTCTCTTTTGATTCATTGACTGACAGGATTTTCACCCAACTCGGCTTTATACCTACCGGCGATTAACTCACTCCCTGCCACAATCCCTCCTCCCAGCTCACTGAGGAAGAACCTTTAAAGGTTTATATAGCCCCATTCATCTCTTCTTTTTAATTAGGGCTTTCAACTACTCTACATACATATCCTCTCTCTTTTGATTCATTGACTAACAGCATTTTCACCCAACCCGGCTTTAAGATCCCTGCAATCAACTCACTTCCTGCCAATATCTCTCTTCCCAACTCAGTGGAGTGAAACCTTTAAAGGTTTCTAGAACCCCATTCATTCATTCTGTTTCACTCGTGCTATCATTTGATCTAATATATACATCTTCTCTCTTTTGATTCATTGACTGACATGATTTTCACCTAACTCGGCTTAAACATCCCTGTGATCAACTTACTACCGGCTAAAATCTCTGTTCTCACCTCAGTGGGGCAGTACCTTTAAAGGTTTATATAGCCCCATTCATCCATTCAGTTTCAGTAGGGCTATCATTTGATCTAATATACACATTTTGTCTCTTTTGAGTCATTGACTGACAGGACATTCACCCAACCTGTTTTAAATATCCCTGGATTGACCTCAACTTCCTGCCAATATCCCTCCTCCTAGCTCAGTGGAGCAGTACCTTTAAAGGTTTATATAGCCCCATTCATCCATTCTGTTTCAGTAGGGCTATCATTTGATCTAATATACACTTCTTCTCTCTTTTGATTCATTGAGTGACAGGATTTTCACCCAACCCGGATTAAAGATCCCTACAATCAACTCACTTCCTGCCAAAATCCCTCCTCCCAGCTCAGTGGGGCGGTACCTTTAAAGGTTTATATACTCCCATTCATCCATTCTGTTTCTGTAGAGCTTTCAATTCATCTATATACACATCTTGTCTCTTTTTTGGTAATATATTCTGTGCTTTATTGAATTGTAATTCTCTCTTTTTCATGTAAAAGTGTTTTGTACTTTTCAAACAGTATTTGGAATTTTGTCTATTTCTCATAATGCTGCATTTTTAAAGGCCTCTCTCTCTTCTTTCCTCATCAGCACTGTCTCCACTGATTCGTTGACTGACGGGATTTTCACTCATCCGGGCTTTACAGATCACTGCAATCAACTCACTTCCTGCCATAATACCTACTCCCAGCTCAGCGAAGCGGTATCTTTTAAAGGTTTAAAGAGCCCCATTCATTCATTCTGTTTCAGTAGGTGCTATCATTTGATCTAATATACACTTTTTCTCTCTTTTGATTTATTGACTGACAGGGTTTTCACCCAAACGGCTTTACACATCCCTGCGATCAACTAACTTCCTGCCCAAATCCCTCCTCCCACGTCAGTGGAGCGGTAACTTTAAAGGTTTATATAGCCCCATTCATCTCTTCTTTTTAACTAGGGCTTTCAACTACTCTACATACATATCTTCTCTCTTTTGATTCATTGACTGACAAGATTTTCACCTAACTCGGCTTAAACATCTCTGCGATCAACTCACTCCCTGCCAAAATTCCTCTTCCCAGCTCAGTAGAGCGGTACCTTTAAATGTTTAAAGAGCCCCATTCATTCATTCTGTTTCAGTAGGGCTATCATTTGATCTAATATACACTTTTTTTTATTGAACGTAGTTCTAAAGTCCGCTCCAGAAACACAGCTAGAGAGAAAAACTCCTTCCAATAGGGAGAAAAGATCTCTGGCTTAAAAACCGTGCTCAAATCAATGCTTGAAATTTAAAGGTTTAACATAAGAACATAAGAACATAAGAAGCGCCATCTCCGGATCAGACCTTCGGTCCATCAAGTCCGGCGATCCGCACACGCGGAGGCCCTGCTAGGTATTCGCCTGGCTTATTTTATAGCCAACCATATCTTTATATGCCTATCTCAAGGAGATATGCATCTAGTTTGCTTTTGAAACCTAGGACTGTCGATTCCGCAATAATCTCCCCTGGGAGAGTATTCCAGATGTCAACCACTCTCTGTGTGAAGCAGAACTTCCTGACATTGGTCCTGAACTTGCCCCCCCTTAGCTTCATTTCATGTCCTCTTGTCCGTGTCAAATTGGACATTGTAAATAATCTTCTCTGCTCTATTTTGTCAATTCCTTTCAGTATTTTGAAGGTCTCGATCATATCCCCACGCAGTCTCCTTTTCTCAAGGGAGAACAATCCCAGTGTTTTAAGTCGATCCTCATATTCCAGTTTCTCCATACCCTTCACTAGTTTAGTTGCTCGTCTCTGCACCCTCTCCAGCAGTTTTATATCCTTCTTTAGGTAGGGAGACCAATGTTGGACGCAGTATTCCAAGTGGGGTCTGACCATTGCCCTATAAAGCGGCATTATAACTTTCTCCGATCTACTCGAGATTCCTTTCTTTATCATGCCCAACATTCTATTTGCCTTATTTGCCGCTGCCACGCATTGTGCCGACGGCTTCAGGGTCCTATCTATCAGTACACCCAGATCTCTTTCTTGTTCACTTTTCCCCAGAGTTGCACCTGACATTCTGTACTCGTATTCCTTATTTTTACTGCCTAAATGCATTACCTTGCATTTCTCCACGTTGAACTTCATCTGCCATTTCTCCGCCCATTTTTCTAACCGACACAAATCGCTCTGGAGTTCCTCACTGTCCTCCTGCGATCTGATTGCCCGGCAGAGTTTTGTGTCGTCTGCAAACTTGATGATCTCACTGGATGTTCCGTTTTCCAGGTCATTGATATAAATATTAAAAAGGATCGGCCCAAGTACCGAGCCCTGGGGCACACCACTAGTCACTCTCTCCCAGTCGGAGAACTTCCCATTTATGCCCACTCTCTGCTTTCGGTTTTCCAGCCATTTGCCTATCCATCTTTGTATATCTCCCTCTATGCCATGGCTTTGTAGCTTCCTGAGAAGTCTTTCGTGTGGAACTTTGTCAAATGCTTTCTGGAAGTCCAAGTATATTATGTCCACCGGCTTTCCACTATCAATTTGCTCGTTCACGGTCTCAAAGAATTGGAGTAAATTCGTCAGACACGATTTCCCTTTCCTGAATCCATGTTGACTGGGTTTCATCAAGTCGTGTGTGTCCAAGTGCTGAACTATGCTATCCTTGATCAGTGATTCAATCATCTTGCCGGGGACAGACGTAAGACTCACAGGTCTATAGTTGCCCGGTTCTCCTCTCGATCCTTTTTTGAAAATTGGCGTGACGTTCGCTTTCCTCCAGTCGTCTGGTATCTGACCAGTTCTGATTGACAGGTTTGCAAGTTTTTGCAATAACTCTCCAATTTCAATCTTCAATTCCTTCAAGACTCTCGGGTGAATTTCATCCGGTCCAGGTGATTTGTCACTTTTAAGTTTGTCGATCTGATAGTATATCTGGGCTAAGTCCACTTCAACTGTGGTGAGGCTGTCTTCTATTTCTCCTGCAAACACTTTCTCCGCTTCAGGTATTGTTGAGGTGTCCTCCTTCGTAAAAACGGACGCAAAGAATGAATTTAGTTTGTCTGCGATTTGTTTATCTTCCTTGATGTACCCTTTTCTTCCCTTGTCGTCCAGGGGTCCCACTGCCTCTTTTGCAGGTTTTTTCCCTTTCACGTATCTAAAGAAGGGCTTGAAGTTTTTGGCCTCCCGGGCTATTTTTTCCTCATAGTCCTGTTTTGCTTCCCTCACCGCCTTGTGACATTTCTTCTGTTCATCTTTATGTTTGTTCCAGGCTTCGGTTGTCTTCGTGCATTTCCATTTTTTGAAAGAGTCCTTCTTTACCTTTATGGCTTCCTTCACCTGTATGGTAAGCCATGCCGGTTCTCTTTTGCCTTTAGTTCTCCGATCTTTGGAAATCCTCGGAATGTAGAGATCTTGTGCTTCTGCAATAGTATTTTTCAATAGGCACCATGCCTGATCTACTGTTTCAAGTTTGTCCACCATCTTCTCGAGTCGTTTTGTTACCATGGCTCTCATGCAATCGTATTTACCCTTTTTAAAGTTTAAGGTGGTGGTTAAGGTTTTGACATGTTTCCCTTTCCCGATGTCAAGTTTAAAGTTGATTACATTGTGATCACTCGTTCCCAGTGGAACCATGACTTCTACTTCTGTTATCGGTCCAGTGAGACCATTTAGGACCAAGTCCAAGGTGGCGTCGCCTCTTGTCGGCTCTTTTACCATTTGCTCCAGGAAGCAATCCCCTAGCACCTCCAGGAACTTGGCCTCCTTGCCGCAGTTGGAGGCTCCTAGTTTCCAGTCTATTCCTGGGAAATTGAAGTCTCCCAAGGTTCCTGTTTTGCTTAGGTCATGCAGATACTTGTTCAGGAATGTTAGAAGAGGAAAAAGCATGCAGAGCACAGCTCATGTGATTGTTTGCATGTTCAAGTTTGTTTGCATACATGCTCACTTGTTTCTGTGCTTACACTGCTTGTGTGTCTTTGTTGGCTTTTTGTGTGGCTAGTTGCTAGAAAAAATCATGACATGATGGGGTGTTTAAATCGGGGAGGAGTCCACATCTTGACGCAGTCAGACGTTGAACCTGAACACAAGTGTTGTTACTCTGGGTACCCTGCTGCTATTGCTGAAAGGGAAGAGATTAAATGGTTGTAATACAGTATAATCAAGCAGATGGAAGAGTACGGATTAAAAACCATCCACCTAAAGTCAATGATTATTGTCCAATCTTATAAATATAAATGCTATGGCAATGTGTACACAAAATTAATTAAAAACACAGGAACTGTGAGCCGGCAATAAAGATACGTTCCATCTAAGTTTCAAAAGCCTTACTGGAAACATTGCACAATTAAGGCAGTTGTAACCTGAAAAAAAGGATCCTCTCCGGCACGAGGATCTCATAGATTACGCACTTCAAGTAAAACTTAGAATGCACAAAAGATGAAGGTTCTGTTGAATTCGGGGATGATTCAACATCAAATCAAGGGTCCACACTGTCCCACGCTGAACCACTAAACAAGGCTCGTTACTCTTGGAACACTGCTGATAGTGCTGAAGAGAACAGAAAAAAAAAAACCAGAAAAATGTGTGAGGGAGGCTTAAAAACAACAAAGAAATGAATGTAGGCCATAGACCGCTACATACCTTGATGGCCAGCTTCTCTGGGCCCAGTTGTGTGAGCATATGTTGGCAGGGGTATGGCCTAGATGAAGGTAAAATATAAAAAAAAATTATTTCCCAAAATCCCCAGTCTTAAAACTTTAACAATGCACCAAAGGATCGTAGCCCAGTCTCAAGGATCTCTTGGCATGTGCAAACACATAAAAACAACAGGTGCACAAGATATGAATTTCGGGAAAATTGTTTGGGTAGTCCACACAAAACAACAGTGGTATCCTTATTAGCAGTGTCCCACGCTGAAACTCATTAGAATGGGTGCAACTCTGTGTCCTCACTATAGATTGCTGAGAGCGCTGAAGGCAAGAGGAAAAAAAAGGGGATAAGGATTGCAAAAACCTATATATAAATGAAAGAAAGGGAAGCATATGAGCGCCACATACCTCGATACACAGCATCTGCGAGGCCATTAGGTGGCCTAGTTGGTTGCACAGGCGTAGACGTTGTGGGTCCTAGTTTATACAATAGACCACAATGACTTAGTGACAGACAATGGGTGGCACCTTCAATACATAAGATAGGACAAAAGAAACCCATTAAACTTAAAAAACTTACCCGCGTATGATGGAGATGACCATCCATGAAACGTGTGTGCTGCCCGCCAAGAAGCACTGGTATCTTGGTATCTTCAAAGGAGAAATCACAATTAGGAATGGGGTACACATAAGCTGGAAGAGGGTAGGGGTTTGAAGATCTTGCACACGGAGGTTACTTACTGCGTATGATGGGGCTAGAAGATACCGGATAGAGGGGGACACAAGTGTAGCTATGGGTGGTTCCGCAGCTGGGGCCAAACTATATACATTGTTTGAACCTGTGGAGAAAAAGCGGTGTCCAGATTATTATCTCGCACCCCAGAAATGGTAGAAATAACAATGGTTAAGGATTGTAGGGGTTTGAACATCTTGCACATGGCAGTTACTTGCCATGTACGATAGGGCTTGAACATGAGATGTGCTATTGTGGTGGACGCATGAGGAGCCATAGGATTCGAACTTGTGAATATAAATCAGTGGATATATTTGTATGTTTCAGACATTGAAAAGAGAAATTACAATGTGGAATGGTGTACACATATTCTGAAGGGGGGGGTAGAGGCGTGCTTAACATCAAACAGGGAGGATACGCACAATGTATGATAGGGCTTGAAGATACTTTTGGTGCCATTTTGGGTGAAGCATGGGGAGCCATAGGGTGTTCCGCTGGTGGAGCCACAGTATACACATGATGGTTTGAACCTGTGGAGATCAAGCATTGCACATATTGTTATCGTAGTCTGGTCCATTGACCTAAATAGTAAAAATCTAAACAAGTATACAAATTGAATAACGTACTTAATGAAGCTTGTGGAGTACAAGTGGGGGTCACAGTGCGGGACAGCATTAAGTTATGCAAAGCCTCACTGTGTCTAACGACCTCCTTCATCATCCCCTGGTTATGCCTCTGTTGCTCCACAATCATATTTATCGGCGCAAGATTCTGCCTCTGGAGATCCATTACAATTTGATGGAGATCCTGGTTCTGCCTATGGAGATCAAGCATTGCATTAGTGTGAATCTGCATCACTGTGGTAAGGCTAGCAATATTCTGAGACATTGCTTGTGCACCCTCACCAATCAATCAAATCGGGAAAGATTCTGGAAGACTGGAAGCTGGCAAATGTTACACCGATCTTCAAGAAAGGTTCGAGGGGAGATCCGGGAAACTACAGACCGGTGAATCTGACCTGATGGTAGAGGCGCTAATAAAGGACCACATCATTGATCACCTTGATAGACATGGGCTGACGAGGACCAGTCAGCACGGTTTTAGCAAAGGCAGATCGTGTTTGACGAACTTGCTGCACTTCTTTCAGGGAGTAAAGGGTGACAAGTAGATAGACAAGGGCGACGCGATCGACATTGTATATCTGGATTTTCAGAAGGCGTTTGACAAGGTTCCGCATGAACAACTACTTCGGAAAATTGCAAGCCATGGAATGGAGGGTGAAATACTCACGTGGATTAAAAACTGGCTGGATCATAGGAAACAGAGTGGGGGATAAATGGACAATACTTACACTGGAAGAGTGTCACCAGTGGGGTACCGCAGGGCTCGGTGCTTGGACTCGTGCTCTTCAACATCTTTATAAATGATCTAGACATTGGTAAGACGAGTGAGGTGATTAAATTTGCAGATGATACAAAGTTATTCACAGTAGTGAAGACACAGGGGGATTATGAAGATCCGCAACGTGACGTAATCATGCTCGAGGAATGGGCATCAACATGGCAGATGAGGTTCAATGTGGATAAGTGTAAAGTGATGCATGTAACAAAAATCTCATGCACGAATACAGGATGTCCGGGGCAGTAGTTGGAGAGACCTCCCAGGTAAGAGACTTGGGAGTTATGAGTGGCCAGTCAATGAAGCCGTCCACACAATACGGCGGCGGCAAAAAGGGCGAACAGAATGCTAGGAATGATAAAGAAGGGGATCACGAACAGATCGGAGAAGGTTATCATGCCGCTGTACCGGGCCATGGTGTGCCCACACCTGGAGTATTGCGTCCAGCACTGGTCGCCGTATATGAAGAAGGACATGGTACTACTCAAAAGGGTCCAGAAAAGAACAACTAAGATGGTTAAGCGGCAGGAGGATTTGCCATACAGCGAAAGATTAAAGAAACTGGGCCTCTTCTCCCTCGAGCAGAGGAGATTGAGAGGGGACATAAATGAAACATTCAAGGTACTGAAGGGAATAGACTTAGTAGATAAGGACAGGTTGTTCACTCTCTCCAAGGTAGGGAGAATGAGAGGGCACTCTCTAAAATTGAAAAGGGATAGATTCCGTACGAATGTAAGGAAGTTCTTCTTCACTCAGAGAGTGTTAGAAAACTGGAATGCTCTTCCAGAGGCTATTATAGAGGAAAACACCCTCCAAGGATTCAAGACAAAGTTAGACAAGTTCCTGCTGAACCAGAACGTACGCAGGTAGGGCTAGTCTCAGTTGGGGCATTGGTCTTTGACCAAGGACCGCCGCGTGAGCGGACTGCTGGGCACGATGGACCACTGGTCTGACCCAACAGCGGCAATTCTTATGTGCATCCCGAGCTTGCCTGTCCCAACGGGCCCTCACACACCCTTTCCCTAGGACCTCCCTCGCCCTCAAGGGGACACTCGGCAGGGCAAATTGAGGAGACAAAGGGCATGATTGCTGTGTGAACACTGTCTGGTCCACTGTCTCATCTTCAACATCTTGCAAGGTGGGCTGAATTTGATAGGTCAATTGAGAACGTTCTAAAAGGGAAAAAAAAAGGTTAAAAACAAACAAAGAAATATTCACCCAATACTCACACCTTGCAGGGCTCGGTGCTTGGACCTGTGCTCTTCAACATCTTTATAAACAATCTGGACACTGTTATGATGAGTGAGGTGATTAAATTTGCGGACGATACGAAGTTATTCAGAGTAATGAAGACACAGGGGGATTGTGAAGATCTGCAACGTGACATAATCAAGCTTGAGAAATGGGCATCGACATGGCAAATGAGGTTCAACATGGATAAATGTAAAGTGATACATGTCGGGAACAAAAATTTCATGCATGAATACAGGATGTCCAGGGCGATACTTGGAGAGACCTCCCAGGAAAGAGACTTGGGAGTTCTGATCTACAAGTCAACGAAGCCGTCTGCAGAATGCACGGGGGCAGCAAAAAGGGCGAACAGAATGCTAGGAATAATTAAGAAGGGGATCACAAACAGATCGGAGAGGGTTATTATGCCACTGTAGCGGGCCATGGTGCGCCCTCACCTGGAATACTGTGTCCAGCACTGGTCGCTGTACATGAAGAAGGACACGGTACTACTCGAAAGGGTCCAGAGAAGAGCGACTAAAATGGTTAAGAAGCTGGAGGAGTTGCCGTACAGTGAGAGATTGGAGAAACTGGACTTCTTCTCCCTTGAAAAGAGGAGACTGAGGCGGGACTTGATCGAAACGTTCAAAATACTAAAGGGAATAGACTTAGTAGAGAAAGACAGACTGTTCACCCTCTCCAAGGTAGGGAGGACGATAGGGCACTCTCTAAAGTTGAAAGGGGATAGATTCCGTACAAACATAAAAAAATTCTTCTTCACCCAGAGAGTGGTGGAAAGCTGGAATGCTCTTCCAGAGTCTGTTATAGGGGAAAACACCCTCTAGGGTTTCAGGACAAAGTTGGACAAGTTCCTGCTAAACTGGAACGTACACAGGTGAGGCTGGACTCATTTAGAGCACTGGTCTTTGACCTGAGGGCCGCCGCGTGAGCAGACTGCTGGGCAGGATGGACCACTGGTTTGACCAGGCAGCGGCATTTCTTATGTTATGTTCTTGCAAATGGCAGGCAAACTACTCACCCTCGTCTGCATAAAGGTCCGGGGAAAACCAAGATGCTCGTCCCCCGACCTGTCCCAGTAAAGCCAAAAGCGACGTCCCCTCCTTTGTATGCTCTGAAGGAAGAAACAAAGCAGATATTTTACATAATAGACATAAATATGCACCGTACAAGAATACTTCACAACCTCCTGAAATCACAACTCACCTAGAAAAGGACTTGGGGGTTTTGGTGGATAAAACAATGAAACCGGCGGTACAATACGCAGCGGCCTCAAAAAAGGCGAACAGAATGTTGGGCATTATCATGATCGTGATTGCCAGAAATAGGGTTTTCTGGTGTGTGCTTGCAGTGGTTTGAGAGATTCTTAAGAAAAAGACGATATAAAGTGTTGAAGGAGGGATCTTGTTCTGACACTGGATACTTACTCCATCTGACATATAAGTTTCAAGTTTATTCATGTATTTGATTGAATGCTTTTCCTAAGATACTAAGCGTTGTACAATAATAATTAAAAACTTTTACAAACATACAAAAAATCAGACCATTTTTACGTACTTAGTTATTAAAACCACAAGGGTACAATAGGAAGGGGGGGAGAACTACAATATTTATTGAGAAAAGGTACATAAAAAGGGAAGTGCATTAGGGTAGGGAGAAGTTAACAGCTTTGCTGGACTTAATCAAATGATTAATTAAAGGCATCTTTAAAAAGAAAACTTTACTTGAGGTCACGTGATGCCATGATCGAGTGAGGACGTTTCCTTACTCGCTCCGGGGCTGCCCTGAATATTTTTAACGCTACGGGACGAGTTCTCCCCCGAGCACTGGTGCGGCGACATTGGGAGACGCTGTACTTATATGGACAAATATCTCACGAGGTCGCAGGACTCCATGCAGGCTAGATCTGCAAGAAAAGATCGCGAACGAGCGCGGCCTGTTGAGGGCAAGATGGCGGCGAGCCCAGCAACTCCGGCTACTCACCTTACAGATGCAGCGCTGGGCGACATTAAAGAGGCGGTCGCGCAAGTCCTGGCCTCAAAACTGGAATCGCTATCGGCTCAAATGTCAAACATCGAAACTCTACTGGCTACAGCAGCGGCTCGCACCACGGAGTTGGAACAGCGGGTATCGAATCTAGAAGACTCCTCTGACACCAGAAATGCAGACTTGAGCACGCTGCAGGCCCAGGTACGCTCCCAAGCGGAAAAACTTGATGACTTGGAGAACCGCTCGCGCCGCTCCAACCTGCGTTTGATGGGAATTCCAGAAACAATTGCGGATCGGCAGCTGCTGGATGTCCTGGAAGGCTGGCTGCGGGATGAATTGCCTTTACCGCCCTCAGTGGGGCCCCTGCGCCTGGAGCGGGCACATCGCTTGGGCCCTCGACCTGGCCTGGAAACACGGCCCCGGGTAGTTATCCTAAAGCTCCTGAATTTTAGACATAAAGTGGAGCTGTTACAGCAATACCGGGCCAAGCGGAATGAGTTGAAATACAATGGAACTTTGATCCGTATTAGTCAAGATTTTTCATTGGCCTTACAAGAAAAGAGGAAGCCCTACTACCCTCTATGTGCTCAGCTATCGGAGCTTAAGCAACGGTTTCAGTTCAACTATCCGGCCTCCCTGAGGATCCAGCACAATGGAGTTTGGAAGTCCTTCCAATCCCCTGAGGCAGCGGCAGACTTCATTAAGCTTCTGGGTAACCCTACATCTGGGGTGGTTTGATTGTTTGAACTTGGGCACAATCTGTGGGTATTATTGAAGTTGCTGTTTGAACCCATATTGTTGAGGGGACTTTGTTCCATTAGCCCCTTGAGGGCCGGTTTTTATGGCTAAAGGGGCGGCCCCGGGTGGGGTGCCTTTCGTGACCTGCACTTATCCCTAATGGTAGGGATTATTGGGCTTGTTGGGGAGACGGGGGGGGGGTTGGGACTTCTGGGTAGTGGCAGCGGTATTTAGGGGGCGTATTATGTTTGTTCTATTTTGTTATCTATGGTTCATGAATGTTTTGGGATCCTGTACATTATGTGAATGGTGTGTGTTTGTGTGGTCTAGGGGTGAGGCTGGGCACCCTAGGACCCTTTTCACTGGAAGGTCTCTTTCTTATGACATGATGAGTGGGGGATGCCATGGGTGATAGGCATTTCCGTATAATTTCTTGGAATGTATCAGGTATTACGTCGCCTGCTAAGCGTACAAAAATATTATCGCAGTTGAAACATCACTCAGCTGACATAGCTTGCTTGCAGGAAACGAGACTCACTGATATAGAACATCAAAAACTGAGAAGGGGTTGGGTTGGGGACGTACACTATGCATCTTCCACAGGGAAGAGGGCGGGGGTGGCTATATTGATTAGAAAGGGCTTACCCTGTACTGTCCAGGTCCTGAGACGGGATCCAAATGGCCGATACTTATTAGTGAAGGTACTCGGACCGGGAGGATCCTTCAGATTATTGGTGGGATATGGCCCCAATGGATACCAACATTCTTACTTTCAAAATTTGGTTAACATATGTTTGCAGAATTCGGGTGACCCACTACTACTAGTGGGTGACCTGAACCAAGTGTTGGACCCTGGGATGGATCGTTCTGGGGGGACGGGTCCCACGGAAGTGCGAAGGACGAAGGGTGTCCCCTATCTGTGTCGGGCTTTGGGGTTGGTGGACCCTTGGAGGTTGCTTCACCCCACCGACAGAGATTATACACATCAGTCTAGAGCCCATGGATCCTTTTCCAGAATTGATTATACCTTACTCTCAGAGAGCATGTTTGCTCGGGTCTCGGAGGCTACAATCGGCCCCCTTGAGATTTCCGACCACCATATGATTTGGTTGGACATAGCGGTGGGGGGCCCCATGGATACTGGGATGGGATGGAGATTTCCTTCTTACCTGCATAATGATTCTCACTTTCGGGAATTTCTGTCCGATAGATGGGAGGATTACTGTTCATATAATGGCCAACATAGGGATCACCCTATATTATTTTGGGACGCGGCGAAGGCGGTGTTACGTGGGGATGTGATTGCCTATGTGACTTCTAGGACCCGGAGAATTGCACAACGTATAGTGCAGCTTGAACGGCAGTCCACACTCCTGAAACGGGAGCTGTTGCATGACCCCACTGTGGCTACCAGAGAGGCGTACACCGCTGCTCTGGCCGAATTGAATTCCCTTATCCATGAGCGGACAAAGACACTATTATTTTTTCGCAAATATCAATTTTATAAACACGGTAACAAAACTGGGAAACTATTAGCATCGATAGCAAAGAGCTGGAAGGGATCTAGATACATTGCCATGATAAAAGAGAGCTCGGGGAAAGTGCTGACGTCAGCGGCGGACATCTCCACATGTTTTAGAAATTATTTTGCAACCTTTTATGCTTCCCCGGGTCCTTATGCTGGACCGGATGTGCAGGATTATTTGGAGGATGCAGGGATGCCCAAATTGTCAGCGGCTCAGATTTCCCGGTTAGATGCTCCTTTACAGCTTCAAGAGGTGTTACAGGCGATCAAAACATTGAAGCCTTGTACTGCCCCCGGTCCGGACGGCTACTCCCCAGAGTTTTATAAGATCCTATCGTCATCCATAGGGGGGTCTCTTTTGAATTATTACTCTGAGGTTCAGACACGTGGCTCTTTTCCGAGGTATGCGAACGAGGCTCTGATTACTTTAATCCCGAAACCATCTAAATCTTCAACTGATATTGAATCCTATAGACCGATATCACTGTTGAATGTTGACTCCAAAATTTTAGCGCGTATTATGGCGGATAGGCTGGCGGCCCTGTTGCCCACCATCATTGTGCCGGAGCAAGTGGGTTTTGTGCGTTCCCGTCAATCGGTAATTAATGTGCGCCGGGTGCTCCTGGCTTACTCTCGAGCTCAACAAGCCAAGTCCCCAGGACTGCTGGTGGGGTTGGACGCGGCGAAAGCCTTCGATAAGGTTAATTGGCACTATCTATTCCAGGTTTTATTACACATGGGATTTCCGGATAGTTATATGGCATTGATTCGTTCACTTTATTCTGGGCCTACGGCATCTATATTGGTTAATGGTGTGCGTTCTACTTCTTTTCCGGTGGGCAGGGGGACGCGACAGGGATGTCCATTGTCACCTCTTTTGTTTTTATTGTACTTAGACCCCTTGTTGCGTACCCTACAAAAAGATGATGAAATTGTGGGGCTCCCGGAGGGATCGTCCCAACTGAGGGTGTTGGCATTTGCAGACGATCTTTTGCTTACGTTGGGCTCTCCGCAACGTTCACTGCCCCGAGCTCTGGAGCTTCTGGATGAGTTTCATTTATACTCTGGTTTAGTGCTTAATAAACAGAAGTCCATGGCAATGTCAACATCACCTGAGGTACGTCTTGAATGGCAGGGAGACTTTCCTTTACAGTGGGCTTCGTCCCAGCTGACATATTTGGGGGTGGTGATCCCTCAGGACCTGGGCAGGCTGTACTCCATTAATATTTCACCTTTACTTCATCGAACAAAGACTATACTTGCGGGTTGGAAGACACTCCCCTTATCCCTCTCAGGGCGAATAGCGTTATACAATATGATACTATTGCCGCAATGGCTCTATATATTACAAATGCTACCCATTATGTTAACACCACCACACTTAACACAACTAAATTCCCACATTACTACATTTTTATGGAAAGGTAAGCGGGCTAGGATAGCCTTGTCCAAGTTGATGTTGCCAAAATGCCGAGGGGGGTTGGGTTTACTGGATATCTCACGATTTGCCCTTGCATGTCAATTAAGACATCTTCATGATTGGTTTTGTAACACTACTTGGTTTTCTTTGCCTGAAAATGAATGCTTTGAATTTAGACCTTATCATTTTAGTTACCTGTTACATGTTAGGCATTTGCCTGATTTGCCATTGCTACATTCACACCCCTTTTTGCAGGTAATGCGTCTGGCTTGGAAGAAATTATGTAAGTTGCTGAAGATCTCTTCTGTTTTAACGCCATATCTCCCTGTGGCTGGCAACGGGGACTTTACTCCAAGCTTGGACTCTGCAATTTTCAGACGTTGGACGACTCTGGGTCTGCATTATGTATCCCAGGTGGTGCAGGATACGGGTGCTCCTACTTCATTTGCTGAACTACAAACACAATTCCATGTGTCACCTGGGGACTGGTTTGCTTTTCGACAACTTTCTCACTACTTACATACTTTGACCCCGGTGCCATTGAGAGAGGAAGTTCAATCTAGTTTACGGGAAGCGCTTGACCTTACTGCACAAGACCATATCCCGTTGAAGTTTTTTCATAGGTTCTTACGGGACCTATCCGGAGAATTGGATTTACTTGCTCTTGCTCAGAAATGGTCAGCTGATCTTCGAGTGCCCATCTCGGACGATGTGTTACGAAAGGGCCTTCGGGTGGGGAACGACTCTACCCTATCCGTAATAGAGAAAGAGCGAAATTACAAATTTCTATTGAGAGCGTTTTATCCCCCCAAGAGAGCTATGACTATGGGGATTAGCGCGACCTCTGGTTGTGGAAAGTGCGCACACCCTATGGCATCTTTTGGACATATGTTTTGGACATGCCCTCTGGTGTCTACCTTCTGGTTAAATTTGGTGTCTGCGGTGGCTGAGCTTTGGGGATGCTCATGGAGGATGCACCCTAGCTTTCTATTTACGTTACAAATCCGTTTCCATCCACCTAAACAGGGGTGTGCGCTTTTCCTCAGAAAGACAATACTCATGGGCAGGAAATGTATACTGATGCAATGGCTCTCGCCTCAACCTCCTTCTCTTCAACAGTGGAGGTCCCTAATGTTACAGCAAATGTTGTTGGAACGCAGGGATCTCGTGGACTTGACAACAAAAAGGGGCAGGTTGTTCCGCCAATGCTGGTATAACTTTAGTTTAACATTTGTCTCGACTATCCACCAGCGAATTTGGGACGTATGACTTGTATATTATTTATTTAATTTGGTTCCTTTTGAACTGTTTGTTTTACCGCTGCTGCTGCCCGGGTGGGGTGGGGTGGGGTGGGATGGGGAAGATTGGGAGGATGGGATTGGGGACAGTTTTGTGATTTAACAAAATGTTCTTGCTTTTTGTATGTTGGAATTGATTTGTTATTTCAATAAATATATTCTAAATAAAAAGAAAACTTTTTTAATTACTTTTAAACTTCTGTATATTTTATTAGGATCTTATATGAGTACATTGACTATGATTTCACTGAATTCAGATGAATGGATTTTTTTTCTAAGCTATGATATACTGTATATTTCTACTAATTCCTATCAATTCAGATACGGACTTGTTTATTCCTAGATTGTTGGAGGCTGTTGAACAGGTCAGATAATGGTCTTTGACATATTGGCTTAAACATAATATATAAAAGACTTTTATGGTTCAGTTTACAAAAAAAACTTATTCCAGCTTCTATTCACATATAACACCACTATGCATCAATGAACTTAGTCAACCTATTCAGTCCACCATGAAGATACTGAGTGTAACCATGAAAGACCAGGTGGATTCCTTAATCAGAAAGGGTTTTTTTCACTCTCTGGAAACTTAGATCCATTAAATCATATTTTGATATGTCAGCATTCAGAACCCTGGTTCAATCCCTCGTACTAAGTCAACTTGACTACTGTAACATTGCCTATTTAGCAATTTCCCAAAAGAATATGCGACGTTTACAATTAATGCAAAATGCAGCGGTCAGACTAATCTACGGGCTACAGAAATTTGATCACGTGACACCATAATAACGATAGTTGCATCGGCTACCGATGGAAGCACGCGTGAAGTTTAAGTTTGCCTGCCTCTGCTTTTAAAGTACTATACGGACTAGCCCCTAAATACATAACTGACCTTTTCTCCTTCTCAGTCAACAGACACAAGAGAAGCTCACATTCAAACTTCGTTTCCCCCCCAGTTAAAGGTTGTAAACTGAAAAAAACACCATGAACACCTTCTCTCACATCAAGCAGCATTATTGGGTAAAGATCTATAACAATTGCTTTTGCCCACTACTTATGAGGAATTCAGGAAGCGTCTAAAAACATACCTGTTCCTAAAGTATCTAGACAACTGGCCCGTACATCTCTTTCTCCTCAATAATGGTTTTCTTGACCTATTAATCACTTTCTTCCACCACTCTTAAGTTTAATCAATTTGTACCTTTGTTTAATCTTTTGTAAACCGCATAGAACTTCACGGTACTGCAGTATATAAACTGTTATTATTATTATTATATAGCACAGTTACTTACCGTAACAGGTGTTATCCAGGGACAGCAGGCAGCTTTGCTCACATATGGGTGACGTCACCGACGGAGCCCGGATGCGGAAGCTCACAAGCAGACTTGTTTGTAGAAACTAGAAGTTTCGAGTCAGCCGTACCACGCATGCGCGAATGCCTTCCCGTCCAGCACAGGGCACGTCTCCTCAGTTCAGATACCTAGCAGAGAAGCCAACTAGGGGAGTTGGGTGGGTTGTGAGAATAGCTGCCTGCTGTCCCTGGATAACACCTTACCTTACAGTACCTTTAAAGGTTTACATAGGCCCATTCATCTATTCTGTTTCAGTAGGGCTCTCAATTCATCTATATATACATCTTGTCTCTTTTTTGGTAATATACTCTCTGCCTCATTGAATTGTAATTCTCTCTCTTTCATTTAAAAGTGTTTTTGTACTTTTCAAATAGTATTTGGAATTTCGACTGTTACTCATAATGCTGTACTTTTAAAGGCCTCTCTCTTCTTTCCTCACCAGCCCTGTCTCCACAGATTCATTGACTGACAGGGTTTTCACCCAACCCGGCTTCACACATCCCTACGATCAACTCACTCCCTACCAAAATCCCTGAGCCCAGCTAGTGGAGCGGAACATTTAAAGGTTTCTAGAACCCCATTCATTCATTCTGTTTCAGTAGGGCTATCATTTGATCTAATATGCACATCTTCTCTCTTTTGATTCATTCACTGTAAGGGTTTTCACCCAACTTGGCTTTACACATCCTAGAGAGCAACTCACTCCCTGCCAAAATCGCTCCCAGCACAGTTGAGTGCTACCTTTAAAGGTTTATATAGCCCCATTTATACATTCTGTTTCAGTAGGGTTTTCAATTCATCTAATATACACATCTTGTCTCTTTTGATTCATTGACTGACAGGATTTTCACCGAACCCGGCTTAAACATCCCTGCAATGAACTCACTCCCGGCCAAAATCCCTGAGCCCAGCTTAGTGGAGTGCTACCTTTAAAGGTTTCTAGAACCCAATTCATTTATTCTATTTCAGTAGGACTATCAATTGATCTAATATACACATCGTCTCTCTTTTGACTGACAGGATTTTCACCCAATCCGGCTTTAAAGTTTAAACTTCCCAGAGATCAACTCACTTCCTTCCAAAATCATTCTTCCCAGCTTAGTGGTGCGGTACCTTTAATGGTTTCTAGAACCCCATTCATTCATTCTGTTTCAGTAGGTATATCATTTGATCTAATGTACACATCTTGTCTCTTTTGATTCATTGACTGACAGAATTTTCACCCAACCAGGCTTTAGACATCCCTACGATCAACTCACTATCTGCTAAAATCCCTGAGCCCAGCTTAGTGGAGCAGTACATTTAAAGGTTTCCAGAATCCCATTCATTTCTTCTGTTTCAGTAGGGCTATCAATTGATCTAATATACACATCTTCTCTGTTTTGATTCATTGCCTGCCATGGTTTCCACCCAACCCGACTTTACACATCCAAGCGATCAACTTACTCCATGCCAAAATCCCTCCTCCCAGCTCACTGGAGTGGAACCTTAAAATGTTTATATTATCCCATTCATATCTTCTTTTTCACTAGGGATTTCAATTGATCTACACACACATCTTGTCTCTTTTGATTCATTGACTGACAGGATTTTCACCGAACCCGGCTTAAAGATCCCTGCAATCAACTCACTTCCTGCCATAATCTCTCTTCCCAGCTTAGTGGAGCGGTACCTGTAAAAGTTTCTAGAACCCCATTCATTTATTCTGTTTCACTAGGGCTATCAATTGATCTAATGTACACATCTTCTCTCTTTTGATTCATTGACTGACAGGGTTTTCACCCAACCTGGGCTTACACCTCCCTGCGATGAACTCACTCCCTACCAAAATCCCTTCTCCCAGCTCACTGGAGCGGTACCTTTAAAGGTTTATATAGCCCCATTAATACATTCTGTTTCAGAATGGTTTTCAATTGATCTAATGTACATATCTTATCTCTTTTGATTCATTGACTGACAGGATTTTCACCGAACCCGGCTTTAGACATCCCTACGATCAACTCACTACCTGCTAAAATCCCTGAGCCCAGCTTAGTGGAGAGGTAAATTTAAAGGTTTCTAGAATCCCATTCATTTCTTCTGTTTCAGTAGGGCTATCAATTGATCTAATATACACATCTTCTCTGTTTCGATCAATTGACTGCCATGGTTTTCACCCAACCCGACTTTACACATCCAAGCAATCAACTTACTCCATGCCAAAATCCCTTCTCCCAGCTCACTGGAGTGGAACCTTAAAAGGTTTATATTATCCCATTCATATCTTCTTTTTCACTAGGGATTTCAATTGATCTACACACACATCTTGTCTCTTTTGATTCATTGACTGACAAGATTTTCACCGAACCCGGCTTAAAGATCCCTGCAATCAACTCACTTCCTTCCAAAATCATTCTTCCCAGCTTAGTGGTGCGGTACCTTTAATGGTTTCTAGAACCCCATTCATTCATTCTGTTTCAGTAGGTATATCATTTGATCTAATGTACACATCTTGTCTCTTTTGATTCATTGACTGACAGAATTTTCACCCAACCAGGCTTTAGACATCCCTACGATCAACTCACTATCTGCTAAAATCCCTGAGCCCAGCTTAGTGGAGCGGTACATTTAAAGGTTTCTAGAATCCCATTCATTTCTTCTGTTTCAGTAGGGCTATCATTTGATCTAATATACACTTCTCTCTTTTGATTCATTGACTGACAGGGTTTTCATCCAACCCGGCTTAAACATCCCTGCGATCAATCTCTGTTCTCAGCTCAGTGGGGCGGTACCCTTAAAGGTTTATATAGCCCCATTCATCCATTCTGTTTCAGTAGGGTTATCATTTGATCTAATATACACTTCTCTCTTTTGATTCATTGACTGACAGGGTTTTCACCCAACTCGGCTTTATACCTACCGGCGATCAACTCACTCCCTGCCAAAATCCCTCCTCCCGGCTCACTGAAGAGGAACCTTTAAAGGTTTATATAGCCCCATTCATCTCTTCTTTTTAATTAGGGCTTTCAACTACTCTACATACATATCTTCTCTCTTTTGATTCATTGACTAACAGGATTTTCACCAACCCGGCTTTAAGATCCCTGCAATCAACTCACTTCTTGCCAATATTTCTCTTCCCAACTCAATGGGGCGGTACCTTTAAAGGTTTATATAGCTCCATTCATCCATTCTGTTTCAGTAGGGCTATCATTTGATCAAATATACACATCTTGTCTCTTTTGATTCATTGACTGACAGGATTTTCACCCAACCCCACTTAAACATCCCAGCAATCAAATCACTTCCTGCCAAAATCTCTCCTCCCAGCTCAGTGGAGCGGTACCTTTAAAGGTTTATATACTCCCATTCATCCATTCTGTTTCTGTAGCGCTTTCAATTCATCTATATACACATCTTGTCTCTTTTTTGGTAATATATTCTGTGCTTCATTGAATTGTAATTCTCTCTCTTTCATGTAAAAGTGTTTTGTACTTTTCAAATAGTATTTGGAATTTAGACTATTTCTCATAATGCTGTATTTTTAAAGGTCTCTCTCTCATCTTTCCTCAACAGCCCTGTCTCCACTGATTCGTTGACTGACGGGATTTTCACTCATCCGGGCTTTACAGATCACTGCAATCAACTCACTTCCTGCCAAAATCCCTACTCCCAGCTCAGCGAAGAGGTTCCTTTTAAAGGTTTAAAAAGCCCATTCATTCATTCTGTTTCAGTAGGACTATCATTTGATCTAATATACACTTTATCTCTCTTTTGATTTATTGACTGACAGGGTTTTCACCCAATCGGCTTTATACATCCCTGTGATCAACTAACTTCCTGCCAAAATCCCTCCTCCCACGTCAGTGGAGCGGTATCTTTAAAGGTTTTTATAACTCCATTCATCTCTTCTTTTTAATAAGGGCTTTCGACTACTCTACATACATATCTTCTCTCTTTTGATTCATTGACTTACAGGATTTTCACCCAACCTGGCTTAAAGATCCCTGCAATCAACCCAGTTCCTGCCAATATCTCTCTTCCCAACTCAGTGGAGTGAAACCTTTAAAGATTTCTAGAACTCCATTCATTCATTCTGTTTCATGAGGGCTATCATTTGATCTAATATATACATCTTCTCTCTTTTGATTCATTGACTGACAGTATTTTCAGCTAACCCGGCTCTATACCTCCCGGCGATCAACTCACTCCCTGCCAAAATCCCTCCTCCCAGCTCACTGGAGAGGAACCTTTAAAGGTTTATATAGCCCCATTCATCTCTTCTTTTTAATTAGGGCTTTCAACTACTCTACATACATATCTTCTCTCTTTTGATTCTTTGACTAACAGGATTTTCACCCAACCCGGCTTTAAAATCCCTGCAATCAACTCACTTCCTGCCAATATCTCTCTTCCCAACTCAGTGGGGCGGTACCTTTAAAGGTTTATACAGCTCCATTCATGCATTCTGTTTCAGTAAGGCTATCATTTGATCAAATATTCACATCTGGTCTCTTTTGATTCATTGACTGACAGGATTTTCACCCAAACGGCTTTACACATCCCTGCGATCAACTAACTTCCTGCCCAAATCCCTCCTCCCACGTCAGTGGAGCGGTAACTTTAAAGGTTTATATAGCCCCATTCATCTCTTCTTTTTAACTAGGGCTTTCAAATACTCTACATACATATCTTCTCTCTTTTGATTCATTGACTTACAGGATTTTCACCCAACACGGCTTAAAGATCCCTGCAATCTACTCAGTTCCTGCCAATATCTCTCTTCCCAACTCAGTGGAGTGAAACCATTAAAGGTTTCTAGAACCCCATTCATTCATTCTGTTTCACTAGTGCTATCATTTGATCTAATATATACATCTTCTCTCTTTTGATTCATTGACTGACAGGATTTTCACCTAACTCGGCTTAAACATCTCTGCGATCAACTCACTCCTTGCCAAAATGCCTCTTCCCAGCTCAGTAGAGCGGTACCTTTAAAGGTTTAAAGAGCCCCATTCATTTATTCTGTTTCAGTAGGGCTATCATTTGATCTAATATACACTTATTCTCTCTCTTGATTCATTGACTGACAGGGTTCTCATCCAACCCGGCTTAAACACCCCTGCGATCAATCTCTGTTCTCAGCTCAGTGGGGCGGTACCTTTAAAGGTTTATATAGCCCCATTTATCCATTCTATTTCAGTAGGGCTATCATTTGAACTCATATACACATCTTGTCTCTTTTGATTCATTGACTGACAGGATTTTCACACAACCCGGCTTAAACATCCCTGTGATCAACTCACTCCCGTCTAAAATCTCTGTTCTCAACTCATGGGGCGGTACCTTTAAAGGTTTATATAGCCCCATTCATCCATTCTGTTTCACTAGGGCTATCATTTGATCTAATATACACATCTCTCTTTTGATTCATTGACTGACAGGGTTTTCACCCAACTCGGCTTTATACCTATCGGCGATCAACTCACTCCCTACCAAAATCCCTCCTCTCAGCTCACTGAAGAGGAACTTTTAGAGATTTATATAGCCCCATTTATCTCTTCTTTTTAATTAGGGCTTTCAACTACTCTACATACATATCTTCTCTCTTATGATTCATTGACTAACAGGATTTTCATCTAACCAGGCTTTAAGATCCCTGCAATCAACTCACTTCCTGCCAATATCTCTCTTCCCAACTCAGTGGGGCGGTACCTTTAAAGGTTTATATAGCCCCATTCATCCATTCTGTTTCAGTAGGGCTATCATTTGATCAAATATACATATCTTGTCTCTTTTGATTCATTGACTGACAGGATTTTCACCCAACCCGGCTTAAACATCCCTGCAATCAATCTCTGTTCTTAGCTCAGTGGGGCGGTACCTTTAAAGGTTTATATAGCCCCATTCATCCATTCTGTTTCAGTAGGGCTATCATTTGATCTAATGTACACTTCTCTCTTTTGATTCATTGACTGACAGGGTTTTCATCCAACCAGGCTTAAACATCCCTGCAATCAATCTCTGTTCTTAGCTCAGTGGGGCGGTACCCTTAAAGGTTTATATAGCCCCATTCATCCACTCTGTTTCAGTAGGGCTATCATTTGATCTAATATACACTTCTCTCTTTTGATTCATTGACTGACAGGGTTTTCACCCAACTCGGCTTTATACCTACCGGCGATCAACTCACTCCCAGCCAAAATCCCTCCTCCCGGCTCACTGAAGAGGAACCTTTAAAGGTTTATATAGCCCCATTCATCTCTTATTTTTAATTAGAGCTTTCAACTACTCTACATACATATCTTCTCTCTTTTGATTCATTGACTAACAGGATTTTCACCAACCCGGCTTTAAGATCCCTGCAATCAACTCACTTCTTGCCAATATTTCTCTTCCCAACTCAATGGGGCGGTACCTTTAAAGGTTTATATAGCTCCATTCATCCATTCTGTTTCAGTAGGGCTATCATTTGATCAAATATACACATCTTGTCTCTTTTGATTCATTGACTGACAGGATTTTCACCCAACCCCACTTAAACATCCCAGTAATCAAATCACTTCCTGCCAAAATCTCTCCTCCCAGCTCAGTGGAGCGGTACCTTTAAAGGTTTATATACTCCCATTCATCCATTCTGTTTCTGTAGCGCTTTCAATTCATCTATATACACATCTTGTCTCTTTTTTGGTAATATATTCTGTGCTTCATTGAATTGTAATTCTCTCTCTTTCATGTAAAAGTGTTTTGTACTTTTCAAATAGTATTTGGAATTTAGACTATTTCTCATAATGCTGTATTTTTAAAGGTCTCTCTCTCATCTTTCCTCAACAGCCCTGTCTCCACTGATTCGTTGACTGACGGGATTTTCACTCATCCGGGCTTTACAGATCACTGCAATCAACTCACTTCCTGCCAAAATCCCTACTCCCAGCTCAGCGAAGAGGTTCCTTTTAAAGGTTTAAAAAGCCCATTCATTCATTCTGTTTCAGTAGGACTATCATTTGATCTAATATACACTTTATCTCTCTTTTGATTTATTGACTGACAGGGTTTTCACCCAATCGGCTTTATACATCCCTGTGATCAACTAACTTCCTGCCAAAATCCCTCCTCCCACGTCAGTGGAGCGGTATCTTTAAAGGTTTTTATAACTCCATTCATCTCTTCTTTTTAATAAGGGCTTTCGACTACTCTACATACATATCTTCTCTCTTTTGATTCATTGACTTACAGGATTTTCACCCAACCTGGCTTAAAGATCCCTGCAATCAACCCAGTTCCTGCCAATATCTCTCTTCCCAACTCAGTGGAGTGAAACCTTTAAAGATTTCTAGAACTCCATTCATTCATTCTGTTTCATGAGGGCTATCATTTGATCTAATATATACATCTTCTCTCTTTTGATTCATTGACTGACAGTATTTTCAGCTAACCCGGCTCTATACCTCCCGGCGATCAACTCACTCCCTGCCAAAATCCCTCCTCCCAGCTCACTGGAGAGGAACCTTTAAAGGTTTATATAGCCCCATTCATCTCTTCTTTTTAATTAGGGCTTTCAACTACTCTACATACATATCTTCTCTCTTTTGATTCTTTGACTAACAGGATTTTCACCCAACCCGGCTTTAAAATCCCTGCAATCAACTCACTTCCTGCCAATATCTCTCTTCCCAACTCAGTGGGGCGGTACCTTTAAAGGTTTATACAGCTCCATTCATGCATTCTGTTTCAGTAAGGCTATCATTTGATCAAATATTCACATCTGGTCTCTTTTGATTCATTGACTGACAGGATTTTCACCCAAACGGCTTTACACATCCCTGCGATCAACTAACTTCCTGCCCAAATCCCTCCTCCCACGTCAGTGGAGCGGTAACTTTAAAGGTTTATATAGCCCCATTCATCTCTTCTTTTTAACTAGGGCTTTCAAATACTCTACATACATATCTTCTCTCTTTTGATTCATTGACTTACAGGATTTTCACCCAACACGGCTTAAAGATCCCTGCAATCTACTCAGTTCCTGCCAATATCTCTCTTCCCAACTCAGTGGAGTGAAACCATTAAAGGTTTCTAGAACCCCATTCATTCATTCTGTTTCACTAGTGCTATCATTTGATCTAATATATACATCTTCTCTCTTTTGATTCATTGACTGACAGGATTTTCACCTAACTCGGCTTAAACATCTCTGCGATCAACTCACTCCCTGCCAAAATGCCTCTTCCCAGCTCAGTAGAGCGGTACCTTTAAAGGTTTAAAGAGCCCCATTCATTTATTCTGTTTCAGTAGGGCTATCATTTGATCTAATATACACTTATTCTCTCTCTTGATTCATTGACTGACAGGGTTCTCATCCAACCCGGCTTAAACACCCCTGCGATCAATCTCTGTTCTCAGCTCAGTGGGGCGGTACCTTTAAAGGTTTATATAGCCCCATTTATCCATTCTATTTCAGTAGGGCTATCATTTGAACTCATATACACATCTTGTCTCTTTTGATTCATTGACTGACAGGATTTTCACACAACCCGGCTTAAACATCCCTGTGATCAACTCACTCCCGTCTAAAATCTCTGTTCTCAACTCATGGGGCGGTACCTTTAAAGGTTTATATAGCCCCATTCATCCATTCTGTTTCACTAGGGCTATCATTTGATCTAATATACACATCTCTCTTTTGATTCATTGACTGACAGGGTTTTCACCCAACTCGGCTTTATACCTATCGGCGATCAACTCACTCCCTACCAAAATCCCTCCTCTCAGCTCACTGAAGAGGAACTTTTAGAGATTTATATAGCCCCATTTATCTCTTCTTTTTAATTAGGGCTTTCAACTACTCTACATACATATCTTCTCTCTTATGATTCATTGACTAACAGGATTTTCATCTAACCAGGCTTTAAGATCCCTGCAATCAACTCACTTCCTGCCAATATCTCTCTTCCCAACTCAGTGGGGCGGTACCTTTAAAGGTTTATATAGCCCCATTCATCCATTCTGTTTCAGTAGGGCTATCATTTGATCAAATATACACATCTTGTCTCTTTTGATTCATTGACTGACAGGATTTTCACCCAACCCGGCTTAAACATCCCTGCAATCAATCTCTGTTCTTAGCTCAGTGGGGCGGTACCCTTAAAGGTTTATATAGCCCCATTCATCCATTCTGTTTCAGTAGGGCTATCATTTGATCTAATGTACACTTCTCTCTTTTGATTCATTGACTGACAGGGTTTTCATCCAACCAGGCTTAAACATCCCTGCAATCAATCTCTGTTCTTAGCTCAGTGGGGCGGTACCCTTAAAGGTTTATATAGCCCCATTCATCCACTCTGTTTCAGTAGGGCTATCATTTGATCTAATATACACTTCTCTCTTTTGATTCATTGACTGACAGGGTTTTCACCCAACTCGGCTTTATACCTACCGGCGATCAACTCACTCCCAGCCAAAATCCCTCCTCCCGGCTCACTGAAGAGGAACCTTTAAAGGTTTATATAGCCCCATTCATCTCTTATTTTTAATTAGAGCTTTCAACTACTCTACATACATATCTTCTCTCTTTTGATTCATTGACTAACAGGATTTTCACCAACCCGGCTTTAAGATCCCTGCAATCAACTCACTTCTTGCCAATATTTCTCTTCCCAACTCAATGGGGCGGTACCTTTAAAGGTTTATATAGCTCCATTCATCCATTCTGTTTCAGTAGGGCTATCATTTGATCAAATATACACATCTTGTCTCTTTTGATTCATTGACTGACAGGATTTTCACCCAACCCCACTTAAACATCCCAGTAATCAAATCACTTCCTGCCAAAATCTCTCCTCCCAGCTCAGTGGAGCGGTACCTTTAAAGGTTTATATACTCCCATTCATCCATTCTGTTTCTGTAGCGCTTTCAATTCATCTATATACACATCTTGTCTCTTTTTTGGTAATATATTCTGTGCTTCATTGAATTGTAATTCTCTCTCTTTCATGTAAAAGTGTTTTGTACTTTTCAAATAGTATTTGGAATTTAGACTATTTCTCATAATGCTGTATTTTTAAAGGTCTCTCTCTCATCTTTCCTCAACAGCCCTGTCTCCACTGATTCGTTGACTGGCGGGATTTTCACTCATCCGGGCTTTACAGATCACTGCAATCAACTCACTTCCTGCCAAAATCCCTCCTCCCACGTCAGTGGAGCGGTATCTTTAAAGGTTTTTATAACTCCATTCATCTCTTCTTTTTAATAAGGGCTTTCGACTACTCTACATACATATCTTCTCTCTTTTGATTCATTGACTTACAGGATTTTCACCCAACCTGGCTTAAAGATACCTGCAATCAATCCAGTTCCTGCCAATATCTCTCTTCCCAACTCAGTGGAGTGAAACCTTTAAAGATTTCTAGAACTCCATTCATTCATTCTGTTTCATGAGGGCTATCATTTGATCTAATATATACATCTTCTCTCTTTTGATTCATTGACTGACAGTATTTTCAGCTAACCCGGCTTAAACATCTGTGCGATCAACACACTCTCTGCAAAAATCCCTCTTCCCAGCTCAGTGGAGAGGTACCTTTAAAGGTTTAAAGAGCCCCATTCATCCATTCTGTTTCAGTAGGACTATCATTTGATCTAATATACACTTCTCTCTTTTGATTCATTGACTGACAGGGTTTTCACCCAACTCGGCTCTATACCTCCCGGCGATCAACTCACTCCCTGCCAAAATCCCTCCTCCCAGCTCACTGGAGAGGAACCTTTAAAGGTTTATATAGCCCCATTCATCTCTTCTTTTTAATTAGGGCTTTCAACTACTCTACATACATATCTTCTCTCTTTTGATTCATTGACTAACAGGATTTTCACCCAACCCGGCTTAAACATCCCTGCGATCAACTCACTCCCTGCTAAATCACTGTTCTCAGCTCAGTGGGGCGGTACCTTTAAAGGTTTATATAGCCCCATTCATCCATTCTGTTTCAGTAGGGCTATCATTTGATCTAATATACACTTCTCTCTTTTGATTCATTGACTGACAGGGTTTTCATCCAACCCGGCTTAAACATCCCAGCAATCAATCTCTGTTCTTAGCTTAGTGGGGCGGAACCTTTAAAGGTTTATATAGCCCCATTCATCCATTCTGTTTCAGTAGGGCTATCATTTGATCTAATATACACTTCTCTCTTTTGATTCATTGAATGACAGGGTTTTCACACAACTCGGCTTTATACCTACCGGCGATCAACTCACTCCCTGCCAAAATCCCTCCTCCCGGCTCACTGAAGAGGAACCTTTAAAGGTTTATATAGCCCCATTCATCTCTTCTTTTTAATTAGGGCTTTCAACTACTCTACATACATACCTTCTCTCTTTTGATTCATTGACTAACAGGATTTTCACCCAACCCGGCTTTAAAATCCCTGCAATCGACTCACTTCCTGCCAATATCTCTCTTCCCAACTCAGTGGGGCGGTACCTTTAAAAGTTTATACAGCTCCATTCATCCATTCTGTTTCAGTAGGGCTATCATTTGATCAAATATTCACATCTGGTCTCTTTTGATTCATTGACTGACAGGATTTTCACCCAAACGGCTTTACACATCCCTGCGATCAACTAACTTCCTGCCCAAATCCCTCCTCCCACGTCAGTGGAGCGGTAACTTTAAATAGTTTATATAGCCCCATTCATCTCTTCTTTTTAACTAGGGCTTTCAAATACTCTACATACATATCTTCTCTCTTTTGATTCATTGACTTACAGGATTTTCACCCAACCCGGCTTAAAGATCCCTGCAATCTACTCAGTTCCTGCCATTATCTCTCTTCCCAACTCAGTGGAGTGAAACCATTAAAGGTTTCTAGAACCCCATTCATTCATTCTGTTTCACTAGTGCTATCATTTGATCTAATATATACATCTTCTCTCTTTTGATTCATTGACTGACAGGATTTTCACCTAACTCGGCTTAAACATCTCTGCGATCAACTCACTCCCTGCCAAAATGCCTTTTCCCAGCTCAGTAGAGCGGTACCTTTAAAGGTTTAAAGAGCCCCATTCATTTATTCTGTTTCAGTAGGGCTATCATTTGATCTAATATACACTTATTCTCTCTCTTGATTCATTGACTGACAGGGTTCTCATCCAACCCGGCTTAAACACCCCTGCGATCAATCTCTGTTCTCAGCTCAGTGGGGCGGTACCTTTAAAGGTTTATATAGCCCCATTCATCCATTCTGTTTCACTAGGGCTATCATTTGATCTAATATACACTTCTCTCTTTTGATTCATTGACTGACAGGGTTTTCATCCAACCCGGCTTAAACATCCCTGCAATCAATCTCTGTTCTTAGCTCAGTGGGGCGGTACCCTTAAAGGTTTATATAGCCCCATTCATCCACTCTGTTTCAGTAGGGCTATCATTTGATCTAATATACACTTCTCTCTTTTGATTCATTGACTGACAGGGTTTTCATCCAACCCGGCTTAAACATCCCTGCAATCAATCTCTGTTCTTAGCTTACTGGGGGGGAACCTTTAAAGGTTTATATAGCCCCATTCATCCATTCTGTTTCAGTAGGGTTATCATTTGATCTAATATACACTTCTCTCTTTTGATTCATTGACTGACAGGGTTTTCACCCAACTCGGCTTTATACCTACCGGCGATCAACTCACTCCCTGCCAAAATCCCTCCTCCCGGCTCACTGAAGAGGAACCTTTAAAGGTTTATATAGCCCCATTCATCTCTTCTTTTTAATTAGGGCTTTCAACTACTCTACATACATATCTTCTCTCTTTTGATTCATTGACTAACAGGATTTTCACCCAACCCGGCTTTAAGATCCCTGCAATCAACTCACTTCTTGCCAATATTTCTCTTCCCAACTCAATGGGGCGGTACCTTTAAAGGTTTATATAGCTCCATTCATCCATTCTGTTTCAGTAGGGTTATCATTTGATCAAATATACACATCTTGTCTCTTTTGATTCATTGACTGACAGGATTTTCACCCAACCCGGCTTAAACATACCTGCGATCAACTCACTCCCTGCTAAAATATTTGTTCTCAGCTCAGTGGGGCGGTACCCTTAAAGGTTTATATAGCCCCATTCATCCACTCTGTTTCAGTAGGGCTATCATTTGATCTAATATACACATCTCTCTTTTGATTCATTGACTGACATGATTTTCACCCAACCCGGCTTAAAGATCCCTGCAATCAAATCACTTCCTGCCAATATCTCTCTTCCCAACTCAGTGGAGTGAAACCTTTAAAGGTTTCTAGAACACCATTCATTCATTCTGTTTCACTAGTGCTATCATTTAATCTAATATATACAACTTCTCTCTTTTGATTCATTGACTGACAGGATTTTCACCTAACTCGGCTTAAACATCTCTGCGATCAACTCACTCCCTGCCAAAATTCCTCTTCCCAGCTCAGTAGAGCGGTACCTTTAAAGGTTTAAAGAGCCCCATTCATTCATTTTGTTTAAGTAGGGCTATCATTTGATCTAATATACACTTCTTCTCTCTCTTGATTCATTGACTGACAGGGTTTTCATTCAAACCGGCTTAAACATCCCGGCGATCAATCTCTGTTCTCAGCTCAGTGGGGCGGTACCTTTAAAGGTTTATATAGCCCCATTTATCCATTCTATTTCAGTAGGGCTATCATTTGAACTCATATACACATCTTGTCTCTTTTGATTCATTGACTGACAGGATTTTCACACAACCCGGCTTAAACATCCCTGTGATCAACTCACTCCCGTCTAAAATCTCTGTTCTCAACTCATGGGGCGGTACCTTTAAAGGTTTATATAGCCCCATTCATCCATTCTGTTTCACTAGGGCTATCATTTGATCTAATATACACATCTCTCTTTTGATTCATTGACTGACAGGGTTTTCACCCAACTCGGCTTTATACCTATCGGCGATCAACTCACTCCCTGCCAAAATCCCTCCTCTCAGCTCACTGAAGAGGAACTTTTAGAGATTTATATAGCCCCATTTATCTCTTCTTTTTAATTAGGGCTTTCAACTACTCTACATACATATCTTCTCTCTTATGATTCATTGACTAACAGGATTTTCATCTAACCAGGCTTTAAGATCCCTGCAATCAACTCACTTCCTGCCAATATCTCTCTTCCCAACTCAGTGGGGCGGTACCTTTAAAGGTTTATATAGCCCCATTCATCCATTCTGTTTCAGTAGGGCTATCATTTGATCAAATATACACATCTTGTCTCTTTTGATTCATTGACTGACAGGATTTTCACCCAACCCGGCTTAAACATCCCTGCAATCAATCTCTGTTCTTAGCTCAGTGGGGCGGTACCTTTAAAGGTTTATATAGCCCCATTCATCCATTCTGTTTCAGTAGGGCTATCATTTGATCTAATGTACACTTCTCTCTTTTGATTCATTGACTGACAGGGTTTTCATCCAACCCGGCTTAAACATCCCTGCAATCAATCTCTGTTCTTAGCTCAGTGGGGCGGTACCCTTAAAGGTTTATATAGCCCCATTCATCCACTCTGTTTCAGTAGGGCTATCATTTGATCTAATATACACTTCTCTCTTTTGATTCATTGACTGACAGGGTTTTCACCCAACTCGGCTTTATACCTACCGGCGATCAACTCACTCCCAGCCAAAATCCCTCCTCCCGGCTCACTGAAGAGGAACCTTTAAAGGTTTATATAGCCCCATTCATCTCTTATTTTTAATTAGAGCTTTCAACTACTCTACATACATATCTTCTCTCTTTTGATTCATTGACTAACAGGATTTTCACCAACCCGGCTTTAAGATCCCTGCAATCAACTCACTTCTTGCCAATATTTCTCTTCCCAACTCAATGGGGCGGTACCTTTAAAGGTTTATATAGCTCCATTCATCCATTCTGTTTCAGTAGGGCTATCATTTGATCAAATATACACATCTTGTCTCTTTTGATTCATTGACTGACAGGATTTTCACCCAACCCCACTTAAACATCCCAGTAATCAAATCACTTCCTGCCAAAATCTCTCCTCCCAGCTCAGTGGAGCGGTACCTTTAAAGGTTTATATACTCCCATTCATCCATTCTGTTTCTGTAGCGCTTTCAATTCATCTATATACACATCTTGTCTCTTTTTTGGTAATATATTCTGTGCTTCATTGAATTGTAATTCTGTCTCTTTCATGTAAAAGTGTTTTGTACTTTTCAAATAGTATTTGGAATTTAGACTATTTCTCATAATGCTGTATTTTTAAAGGTCTCTCTCTCATCTTTCCTCAACAGCCCTGTCTCCACTGATTCGTTGACTGGCGGGATTTTCACTCATCCGGGCTTTACAGATCACTGCAATCAACTCACTTCCTGCCAAAATCCCTACTCCCAGCTCAGCGAAGAGGTTCCTTTTAAAGGTTTAAAAAGCCCCATTCATTCATTCTGTTTCAGTAGGACTATCATTTGATCTAATATACACTTTATCTCTCTTTTGATTTATTGACTGACAGGGTTTTCACCCAAACGGCTTTATACATCCCTGCGATCAACTAACTTCCTGCCAAAATCCCTCCTCCCACGTCAGTGGAGCGGTATCTTTAAAGGTTTTTATAACTCCATTCATCTCTTCTTTTTAATAAGGGCTTTCGACTACTCTACATACATATCTTCTCTCTTTTGATTCATTGACTTACAGGATTTTCACCCAACCTGGCTTAAAGATCCCTGCAATCAACCCAGTTCCTGCCAATATCTCTCTTCCCAACTCAGTGGAGTGAAACCTTTAAAGATTTCTAGAACCCCATTCATTCATTCTGTTTCATGAGGGCTATCATTTGATCTAATATATACATCTTCTCTCTTTTGATTCATTGACTGACAGTATTTTCAGCTAACCCGGCTTAAACATCTGTGCGATCAACTCACTCTCTGCAAAAATCCCTCTTCCCAGCTCAGTGGAGAGGTACCTTTAAAGGTTTAAAGAGCCCCATTCATCCATTCTGTTTCAGTAGGACTATCATTTGATCTAATATACACTTCTCTCTTTTGATCCATTGACTGACAGGGTTTTCACCCAACTCGGCTCTATACCTCCCGGCGATCAACTCACTCCCTGCCAAAATCCCTCCTCCCAGCTCACTGGAGAGGAACCTTTAAAGGTTTATATAGCCCCATTCATCTCTTCTTTTTAATTAGGGCTTTCAACTACTCTACATACATATCTTCTCTCTTTTGATTCATTGACTAACAGGATTTTCACCCAACCCGGCTTAAACATCCCTGCGATCAACTCACTCCCTGCTAAATCACTGTTCTCAGCTCAGTGGGGCGGTACCTTTAAAGGTTTATATAGCCCCATTCATCCATTCTGTTTCAGTAGGGCTATCATTTGATCTAATATACACTTCTCTCTTTTGATTCATTGACTGACAGGGTTTTCATCCAACCCGGCTTAAACATCCCAGCAATCAATCTCTGTTCTTAGCTTAGTGAGGCGGAACCTTTAAAGGTTTATATAGCCCCATTCATCCATTCTGTTTCAGTAGGGCTATCATTTGATCTAATATACACTTCTCTCTTTTGATTCATTGAATGACAGGGTTTTCACACAACTCGGCTTTATACCTACCGGCGATCAACCCACTCCCTGCCAAAATCCCTCCTCCCGGCTCACTGAAGAGGAACCTTTAAAGGTTTATATAGCCCCATTCATCTCTTCTTTTTAATTAGGGCTTTCAACTACTCTACATACATACCTTCTCTCTTTTGATTCATTGACTAACAGGATTTTCACCCAACCCGGCTTTAAAATCCCTGCAATCGACTCACTTCCTGCCAATATCTCTCTTCCCAACTCAGTGGGGCGGTACCTTTAAAGGTTTATACAGCTCCATTCATCCATTCTGTTTCAGTAGGGCTATCATTTGATCAAATATTCACATCTGGTCTCTTTTGATTCATTGACTGACAGGATTTTCACCCAAACGGCTTTACACATCCCTGCGATCAACTAACTTCCTGCCCAAATCCCTCCTCCCACGTCAGTGGAGCGGTAACTTTAAATAGTTTATATAGCCCCATTCATCTCTTCTTTTTAACTAGGGCTTTCAAATACTCTACATACATATCTTCTCTCTTTTGATTCATTGACTTACAGGATTTTCACCCAACCCGGCTTAAAGATCCCTGCAATCTACTCAGTTCCTGCCATTATCTCTCTTCCCAACTCAGTGGAGTGAAACCATTAAAGGTTTCTAGAACCCCATTCATTCATTCTGTTTCACTAGTGCTATCATTTGATCTAATATATGCATCTTCTCTCTTTTGATTCATTGACTGACAGGATTTTCACCTAACTCGGCTTAAACATCTCTGCGATCAACTCACTCCCTGCCAAAATGCCTCTTCCCAGCTCAGTAGAGCGGTACCTTTAAAGGTTTAAAGAGCCCTATTCATTCATTCTGTTTCATTAGGGCTATCATTTGATCTAATATACACTTATTCTCTCTCTTGATTCATTGACTGACAGGGTTCTCATCCAACCCGGCTTAAACACCCCTGCGATCAATCTCTGTTCTCAGTTTAGTGGGGCGGTACCTTTAAAGGTTTATATAGCCCCATTCATCCACTCTGTTTCAGTAGGGCTATCATTTGATCTAATATACACTTCTCTCTTTTGATTCATTGACTGACAGGGTTTTCACCCGACTCGGCTTTATACCTACCGGCGATCAACTCACTCCCTGCCAAAATCCCTCCTCCCGGCTCACTGAAGAGGAACCTTTAAAGGTTTATATAGCCCCATTTATCTCTTCTTTTTAATTAGGGCTTTCAACTACTCTACATACATATCTTCTCTCTTTTGATTCATTGACTAACAGGATTTTCACCCAACCCGGCTTTAAGATCCCTGCAATCAACTCACTTCTTGCCAATATTTCTCTTCCCAACTCAATGGGGCGGTACCTTTAAAGGTTTATATAGCTCCATTCATCCATTCTGTTTCAGTAGGGCTATCATTTGATCAAATATACACATCTTGTCTCTTTTGATTCATTGACTGACAGGATTTTCACCCAACCCGGCTTAAACATACCTGCGATCAACTCACTCCCTGCTAAAATATTTGTTCTCAGCTCAGTGGGGCGGTACCCTTAAAGGTTTATATAGCCCCATTCATCCACTCTGTTTCAGTAGGGCTATCATTTGATCTAATATACACATCTCTCTTTTGATTCATTGACTGACAGGATTTTCACCCAACCCGGCTTAAAGATCCCTGCAATCAACTCACTTCCTGCCAATATCTCTCTTCCCAACTCAGTGGAGTGAAACCTTTAAAGGTTTCTAGAACACCATTCATTCATTCTGTTTCACTAGTGCTATCATTTAATCTAATATATACAACTTCTCTCTTTTGATTCATTGACTGACAGGATTTTCACCTAACTCGGCTTAAACATCTCTGCGATCAACTCACTCCCTGCCAAAATTCCTCTTCCCAGCTCAGTAGAGCGGTACCTTTAAAGGATTAAAGAGCCCCATTCATTCATTTTGTTTAAGTAGGGCTATCATTTGATCTAATATACACTTCTTCTCTCTCTTGATTCATTGACTGACAGGGTTTTCATCCAAACCGGCTTAAACATCCCGGCGATCAATCTCTGTTCTCAGCTCAGTGGGGCGGTACCTTTAAAGGTTTATATAGCCCCATTCATCCATTCTGTTTCACTAGGGCTATCATTTGATCTAATATACACTTCTCTCTTTTGATTCATTGACTGACAGGGTTTTCATACAACCCGGCTTAAACATCCCTGCAATCAATCTCTGTTCTTAGCTCAGTGGGGCGGTACCCTTAAAGGTTTATATAGCCCCATTCATCCACTCTGTTTCAGTAGGGCTATCATTTGATCTAATATACACTTCTCTCTTTTGATTCATTGACTGACAGGGTTTTCACCCAACTCGGCTTTATACCTACCGGCGATCAACTCACTCCCTGCCAAAATCCCTCCTCCCGGCTCACTGAAGAGGAACCTTTAAAGGTTTATATAGCCCCATTCATCTCTTCTTTTTAATTAGGGCTTTCAACTACTCTACATACATATCTTCTCTCTTTTGATTCATTGACTAACAGGATTTTCACCCAACCCGGCTTTAAGATCCCTGCAATCAACTCACTTACTGCCAATATCTCTCTTCCCAACTCAGTGGAGTGAAACCTTTAAAGGTTTCTAGAACATCATTCATTCATTCTGTTTCACTAGTGCTATCATTTAATCTAATATATACAACTTCTCTCTTTTGATTCATTGACTGACAGGATTTTAACCTAACTCGGCTTAAACATCTCTGCGATCAACTCACTCCCTGCCAAAATTCCTCTTCCCAGCTCAGTAGAGCGGTACCTTTAAAGGTTTAAAGAGCCCCATTCATTCATTTTGTTTAAGTAGGGCTATCATTTGATCTAATATACACTTCTTCTCTCTCTTGATTCATTGACTGACAGGGTTTTCATCCAAACCGGCTTAAACATCCCGGCGATCAATCTCTGTTCTCAGCTCAGTGGGGCGCTACCTTTAAAGGTTTATATAGCCCCATTCATCCATTCTATTTCAGTAGTGCTATCATTTGATCTAATATACACATCTTGTCTCTTTTGATTCATTGACTGACAGGATTTTCACACAACCCGGCTTAAACATCCCTGCGATCAAGTCACTCCCTGCTAAAATCTCTCTTCTCAGTTCAGTGGAGCGGTACCTTTAAGGATTCATTGACTGACAGAACATTCACCCAACCTGTTTTAAACATCCCTGCATTGATCTCAACTTCCTGCCAAAATCCCTGAGCCCATCTTAGTGGAGCAGTTCCTTGGAGTTCTAGAAACCTTTAATTCATTCATTCTGTTTCAGCAGGTTCATCAATTGACCTAATATACACTTCTTCTCTCTTTTGATTCATTGAGTGACAGGATTTTCACCCAACCAGGATTAAAGATCCCTACAATCAACTCACTTCCTGCCAAAATCCCTCCTCCCAGCTCAGTGGGGCGGTACCTTTAAAGGTTTATATAGCCCCATTCATCCATTCTGTTTCAGTAGGGCTATCATTTGATCTAATATACACTTCTCTCTTTTGATTCATTGACTGACAGGATTTTCACCCAACTCGGCTTTATACCTACCGGCGATTAACTCACTCCCTGCCACAATCCCTCCTCCCAGCTCACTGAGGAAGAACCTTTAAAGGTTTATATAGCCCCATTCATCTCTTCTTTTTAATTAGGGCTTTCAACTACTCTACATACATATCCTCTCTCTTTTGATTCATTGACTAACAGCATTTTCACCCAACCCGGCTTTAAGATCCCTGCAATCAACTCACTTCCTGCCAATATCTCTCTTCCCAACTCAGTGGAGTGAAACCTTTAAAGGTTTCTAGAACCCCATTCATTCATTCTGTTTCACTCGTGCTATCATTTGATCTAATATATACATCTTCTCTCTTTTGATTCATTGACTGACATGATTTTCACCTAACTCGGCTTAAACATCCCTGTGATCAACTTACTACCGGCTAAAATCTCTGTTCTCACCTCAGTGGGGCAGTACCTTTAAAGGTTTATATAGCCCCATTCATCCATTCAGTTTCAGTAGGGCTATCATTTGATCTAATATACACATTTTGTCTCTTTTGAGTCATTGACTGACAGGACATTCACCCAACCTGTTTTAAATATCCCTGGATTGACCTCAACTTCCTGCCAATATCCCTCCTCCTAGCTCAGTGGAGCAGTACCTTTAAAGGTTTATATAGCCCCATTCATCCATTCTGTTTCAGTAGGGCTATCATTTGATCTAATATACACTTCTTCTCTCTTTTGATTCATTGAGTGACAGGATTTTCACCCAACCCGGATTAAAGATCCCTACAATCAACTCACTTCCTGCCAAAATCCCTCCTCCCAGCTCAGTGGGGCGGTACCTTTAAAGGTTTATATACTCCCATTCATCCATTCTGTTTCTGTAGAGCTTTCAATTCATCTATATACACATCTTGTCTCTTTTTTGGTAATATATTCTGTGCTTTATTGAATTGTAATTCTCTCTTTTTCATGTAAAAGTGTTTTGTACTTTTCAAACAGTATTTGGAATTTTGTCTATTTCTCATAATGCTGCATTTTTAAAGGCCTCTCTCTCTTCTTTCCTCATCAGCACTGTCTCCACTGATTCGTTGACTGACGGGATTTTCACTCATCCGGGCTTTACAGATCACTGCAATCAACTCACTTCCTGCCATAATACCTACTCCCAGCTCAGCGAAGCGGTATCTTTTAAAGGTTTAAAGAGCCCCATTCATTCATTCTGTTTCAGTAGGTGCTATCATTTGATCTAATATACACTTTTTCTCTCTTTTGATTTATTGACTGACAGGGTTTTCACCCAAACGGCTTTACACATCCCTGCGATCAACTAACTTCCTGCCCAAATCCCTCCTCCCACGTCAGTGGAGCGGTAACTTTAAAGGTTTATATAGCCCCATTCATCTCTTCTTTTTAACTAGGGCTTTCAACTACTCTACATACATATCTTCTCTCTTTTGATTCATTGACTGACAAGATTTTCACCTAACTCGGCTTAAACATCTCTGCGATCAACTCACTCCCTGCCAAAATTCCTCTTCCCAGCTCAGTAGAGCGGTACCTTTAAAGGTTTATATAGCCCCATTCATTCATTCTGTTTCAGTAGGGCTATCATTTGATCTAATATACACTTTTTTTTATTGAACGTAGTTCTAAAGTCCGCTCCAGAAACACAGCTAGAGAGAAAAACTCCTTCCAATAGGGAGAAAAGATCTCTGGCTTAAAAACCGTGCTCAAATCAATGCTTGAAATTTAAAGGTTTAAAGGTTCCTGTTTTGCTTAGGTCATGCAGATACTTGTTCAGGAATGTTAGAAGAGGAAAAAGCATGCAGAGCACAGCTCATGTGATTGTTTGCATGTTCAAGTTTGTTTGCATACATGCTCACTTGTTTCTGTGCTTACACTGCTTGTGTGTCTTTGTTGGCTTTTTGTGTGGCTAGTTGCTAGAAAAAATCATGACATGATGGGGTGTTTAAATCGGGGAGGAGTCCACATCTTGACGCAGTCAGACGTTGAACCTGAACACAAGTGTTGTTACTCTGGGTACCCTGCTGCTATTGCTGAAAGGGAAGAGATTAAATGGTTGTAATACAGTATAATCAAGCAGATGGAAGAGTACGGATTAAAAACCATCCACCTAAAGTCAATGATTATTGTCCAATCTTATAAATATAAATGCTATGGCAATGTGTACACAAAATTAATTAAAAACACAGGAACTGTGAGCCGGCAATAAAGATACGTTCCATCTAAGTTTCAAAAGCCTTACTGGAAACATTGCACAATTAAGGCAGTTGTAACCTGAAAAAAAGGATCCTCTCCGGCACGAGGATCTCATAGATTACGCACTTCAAGTAAAACTTAGAATGCACAAAAGATGAAGGTTCTGTTGAATTCGGGGATGATTCAACATCAAATCAAGGGTCCACACTGTCCCACGCTGAACCACTAAACAAGGCTCGTTACTCTTGGAACACTGCTGATAGTGCTGAAGAGAACAGAAAAAAAAAACCCAGAAAAATGTGTGAGGGAGGCTTAAAAACAACAAAGAAATGAATGTAGGCCATAGACCGCTACATACCTTGATGGCCAGCTTCTCTGGGCCCAGTTGTGTGAGCATATGTTGGCAGGGGTATGGCCTAGATGAAGGTAAAATATAAAAAAAAATTATTTCCCAAAATCCCCAGTCTTAAAACTTTAACAATGCACCAAAGGATCGTAGCCCAGTCTCAAGGATCTCTTGGCATGTGCAAACACATAAAAACAACAGGTGCACAAGATATGAATTTCGGGAAAATTGTTTGGGTAGTCCACACAAAACAACAGTGGTATCCTTATTAGCAGTGTCCCACGCTGAAACTCATTAGAATGGGTGCAACTCTGTGTCCTCACTATAGATTGCTGAGAGCGCTGAAGGCAAGAGGAAAAAAAAGGGGATAAGGATTGCAAAAACCTATATATAAATGAAAGAAAGGGAAGCATATGAGCGCCACATACCTCGATACACAGCATCTGCGAGGCCATTAGGTGGCCTAGTTGGTTGCACAGGCGTAGACGTTGTGGGTCCTAGTTTATACAATAGACCACAATGACTTAGTGACAGACAATGGGTGGCACCTTCAATACATAAGATAGGACAAAAGAAACCCATTAAACTTAAAAAACTTACCCGCGTATGATGGAGATGACCATCCATGAAACGTGTGTGCTGCCCGCCAAGAAGCACTGGTATCTTGGTATCTTCAAAGGAGAAATCACAATTAGGAATGGGGTACACATAAGCTGGAAGAGGGTAGGGGTTTGAAGATCTTGCACACGGAGGTTACTTACTGCGTATGATGGGGCTAGAAGATACCGGATAGAGGGGGACACAAGTGTAGCTATGGGTGGTTCCGCAGCTGGGGCCAAACTATATACATTGTTTGAACCTGTGGAGAAAAAGCGGTGTCCAGATTATTATCTCGCACCCCAGAAATGGTAGAAATAACAATGGTTAAGGATTGTAGGGGTTTGAACATCTTGCACATGGCAGTTACTTGCCATGTACGATAGGGCTTGAACATGAGATGTGCTATTGTGGTGGACGCATGAGGAGCCATAGGATTCGAACTTGTGAATATAAATCAGTGGATATATTTGTATGTTTCAGACATTGAAAAGAGAAATTACAATGTGGAATGGTGTACACATATTCTGAAGGGGGGGTAGAGGCGTGCTTAACATCAAACAGGGAGGATACGCACAATGTATGATAGGGCTTGAAGATACTTTTGGTGCCATTTTGGGTGAAGCATGGGGAGCCATAGGGTGTTCCGCTGGTGGAGCCACAGTATACACATGATGGTTTGAACCTGTGGAGATCAAGCATTGCACATATTGTTATCGTAGTCTGGTCCATTGACCTAAATAGTAAAAATCTAAACAAGTATACAAATTGAATAACGTACTTAATGAAGCTTGTGGAGTACAAGTGGGGGTCACAGTGCGGGACAGCATTAAGTTATGCAAAGCCTCACTGTGTCTAACGACCTCCTTCATCATCCCCTGGTTATGCCTCTGTTGCTCCACAATCATATTTATCGGCGCAAGATTCTGCCTCTGGAGATCCATTACAATTTGATGGAGATCCTGGTTCTGCCTATGGAGATCAAGCATTGCATTAGTGTGAATCTGCATCACTGTGGTAAGGCTAGCAATATTCTGAGACATTGCTTGTGCACCCTCACCAATCAATCAAATCGGGAAAGATTCTGGAAGACTGGAAGCTGGCAAATGTTACACCGATCTTCAAGAAAGGTTCGAGGGGAGATCCGGGAAACTACAGACCGGTGAATCTGACCTGATGGTAGAGGCGCTAATAAAGGACCACATCATTGATCACCTTGATAGACATGGGCTGACGAGGACCAGTCAGCACGGTTTTAGCAAAGGCAGATCGTGTTTGACGAACTTGCTGCACTTCTTTCAGGGAGTAAAGGGCGACAAGTAGATAGACAAGGGCGACGCGATCGACATTGTATATCTGGATTTTCAGAAGGCGTTTGACAAGGTTCCGCATGAACAACTACTTCGGAAAATTGCAAGCCATGGAATGGAGGGTGAAATACTCACGTGGATTAAAAACTGGCTGGATCATAGGAAACAGAGTGGGGGATAAATGGACAATACTTACACTGGAAGAGTGTCACCAGTGGGGTACCGCAGGGCTCGGTGCTTGGACTCATGCTCTTCAACATCTTTATAAATGATCCAGACATTGGTAAGACGAGTGAGGTGATTAAATTTGCAGATGATACAAAGTTATTCACAGTAGTGAAGACACAGGGGGATTATGAAGATCCGCAACGTGACGTAATCATGCTCGAGGAATGGGCATCAACATGGCAGATGAGGTTCAACGTGGATAAGTGTAAAGTGATGCATGTAACAAAAATCTCATGCACGAATACAGGATGTCCGGGGCAGTAGTTGGAGAGACCTCCCAGGTAAGAGACTTGGGAGTTATGAGTGGCCAGTCAATGAAGCCGTCCACACAATACGGCGGCGGCAAAAAGGGCGAACAGAATGCTAGGAATGATAAAGAAGGGGATCACGAACAGATCGGAGAAGGTTATCATGCCGCTGTACCGGGCCATGGTGTGCCCACACCTGGAGTATTGCGTCCAGCACTGGTCGCCGTACATGAAGAAGGACATGGTACTACTCAAAAGGGTCCAGAAAAGAACAACTAAGATGGTTAAGCGGCAGGAGGATTTGCCATACAGCGAAAGATTAAAGAAACTGGGCCTCTTCTCCCTCAAGCAGAGGAGATTGAGAGGGGACATAAATGAAACATTCAAGGTACTGAAGGGAATAGACTTAGTAGATAAGGACAGGTTGTTCACTCTCTCCAAGGTAGGGAGAATGAGAGGGCACTCTCTAAAATTGAAAAGGGATAGATTCCGTACGAATGTAAGGAAGTTCTTCTTCACTCAGAGAGTGTTAGAAAACTGGAATGCTCTTCCAGAGGCTGTTATAGAGGAAAACACCCTCCAAGGATTCAAGACAAAGTTAGACAAGTTCCTGCTGAACCAGAACGTACGCAGGTAGGGCTAGTCTCAGTTGGGGCATTGGTCTTTGACCAAGGACCGCCGCGTGAGCGGACTGCTGGGCACGATGGACCACTGGTCTGACCCAACAGCGGCAATTCTTATGTGCATCCCGAGCTTGCCTGTCCCAACGGGCCCTCACACACCCTTTCCCTAGGACCTCCCTCGCCCTCAAGGGGACACCCGGCAGGGCAAATTGAGGAGACAAAGGGCATGATTGCTGTGTGAACACTGTCTGGTCCACTGTCTCATCTTCAACATCTTGCAAGGTGGGCTGAATTTGATTCACAGGGTAGGTCAATTGAGAACGTTCTAAAAGGGAAAAAAAAAGGTTAAAAACAAACAAAGAAATATTCACCCAATACTCACACCTTGCAGGGCTCGGTGCTTGGACCTGTGCTCTTCAACATCTTTATAAACAATCTGGACACTGTTATGATGAGTGAGGTGATTAAATTTGCGGACGATACGAAGTTATTCAGAGTAATGAAGACACAGGGGGATTGTGAAGATCTGCAACGTGACATAATCAAGCTTGAGAAATGGGCATCGACATGGCAAATGAGGTTCAACATGGATAAATGTAAAGTGATACATGTCGGGAACAAAAATTTCATGCATGAATACAGGATGTCCAGGGCGATACTTGGAGAGACCTCCCAGGAAAGAGACTTGGGAGTTCTGATCTACAAGTCAACGAAGCCGTCTGCAGAATGCACGGGGGCAGCAAAAAGGGCGAACAGAATGCTAGGAATAATTAAGAAGGGGATCACAAACAGATCGGAGAGGGTTATTATGCCACTGTAGCGGGCCATGGTGCGCCCTCACCTGGAATACTGTGTCCAGCACTGGTCGCTGTACATGAAGAAGGACACGGTACTACTCGAAAGGGTCCAGAGAAGAGCGACTAAAATGGTTAAGAAGCTGGAGGAGTTGCCGTACAGTGAGAGATTGGAGAAACTGGACTTCTTCTCCCTTGAAAAGAGGAGACTGAGGCGGGACTTGATCGAAACGTTCAAAATACTAAAGGGAATAGACTTAGTAGAGAAAGACAGACTGTTCACCCTCTCCAAGGTAGGGAGGACGATAGGGCACTCTCTAAAGTTGAAAGGGGATAGATTCCGTACAAACATAAAAAAATTCTTCTTCACCCAGAGAGTGGTGGAAAGCTGGAATGCTCTTCCAGAGTCTGTTATAGGGGAAAACACCCTCTAGGGTTTCAGGACAAAGTTGGACAAGTTCCTGCTAAACTGGAACGTACACAGGTGAGGCTGGACTCATTTAGAGCACTGGTCTTTGACCTGAGGGCCGCCGCGTGAGCAGACTGCTGGGCAGGATGGACCACTGGTTTGACCAGGCAGTGGCATTTCTTATGTTATGTTCTTGCAAATGGCAGGCAAACTACTCACCCTCGTCTGCATAAAGGTCCGGGGAAAACCAAGATGCTCGTCCCCCGACCTGTCCCAGTAAAGCCAAAAGCGACGTCCCCTCCTTTGTATGCTCTGAAGGAAGAAACAAAGCAGATATTTTACATAATAGACATAAATATGCACCGTACAAGAATACTTCACAACCTCCTGAAATCACAACTCACCTAGAAAAGGACTTGGGGGTTTTGGTGGATAAAACAATGAAACCGGCGGTACAATACGCAGCGGCCTCAAAAAAGGCGAACAGAATGTTGGGCATTATCATGATCGTGATTGCCAGAAATAGGGTTTTCTGGTGTGTGCTTGCAGTGGTTTGAGAGATTCTTAAGAAAAAGACGATATAAAGTGTTGAAGGAGGGATCTTGTTCTGACACTGGATACTTACTCCATCTGACATATAAGTTTCAAGTTTATTCATGTATTTGATTGAATGCTTTTCCTAAGATACTAAGCGTTGTACAATAATAATTAAAAACTTTTACAAACATACAAAAAATCAGACCATTTTTACGTACTTAGTTATTAAAACCACAAGGGTACAATAGGAAGGGGGGGAGAACTACAATATTTATTGAGAAAAGGTACATAAAAAGGGAAGTGCATTAGGGTAGGGAGAAGTTAACAGCTTTGCTGGACTTAATCAAATGATTAATTAAAGGCATCTTTAAAAAGAAAACTTTTTTAATTACTTTTAAACTTCTGTATATTTTATTAGGATCTTATATGAGTACATTGACTATGATTTCACTGAATTCAGATGAATGGATTTTTTTTCTAAGCTATGATATACTGTATATTTCTACTAATTCCTATCAATTCAGATACGGACTTGTTTATTCCTAGATTGTTGGAGGCTGTTGAACAGGTCAGATAATGGTCTTTGACATATTGGCTTAAACATAATATATAAAAGACTTTTATGGTTCAGTTTACAAAAAAAACTTATTCCAGCTTCTATTCACATATAACACCACTATGCATCAATGAACTTAGTCAACCTATTCAGTCCACCATGAAGATACTGAGTGTAACCATGAAAGACCAGGTGGATTCCTTAATCAGAAAGGGTTTTTTCACTCTCTGGAAACTTAGATCCATTAAATCATATTTTGATATGTCAGCATTCAGAACCCTGGTTCAATCCCTCGTACTAAGTCAACTTGACTACTGTAACATTGCCTATTTAGCAATTTCCCAAAAGAATATGCGACGTTTACAATTAATGCAAAATGCAGCGGTCAGACTAATCTACGGGCTACAGAAATTTGATCACGTGACACCATAATAACGATAGTTGCATCGGCTACCGATGGAAGCACGCGTGAAGTTTAAGTTTGCCTGCCTCTGCTTTTAAAGTACTATACGGACTAGCCCCTAAATACATAACTGACCTTTTCTCCTTCTCAGTCAACAGACACAAGAGAAGCTCACATTCAAACTTCGTTTCCCCCCCAGTTAAAGGTTGTAAACTGAAAAAAACACCATGAACACCTTCTCTCACATCAAGCAGCATTATTGGGTAAAGATCTATAACAATTGCTTTTGCCCACTACTTATGAGGAATTCAGGAAGCGTCTAAAAACATACCTGTTCCTAAAGTATCTAGACAACTGGCCCGTACATCTCTTTCTCCTCAATAATGGTTTTCTTGACCTATTAATCACTTTCTTCCACCACTCTTAAGTTTAATCAATTTGTACCTTTGTTTAATCTTTTGTAAACCGCATAGAACTTCACGGTACTGCAGTATATAAACTGTTATTATTATTATTATATAGCACAGTTACTTACCGTAACAGGTGTTATCCAGGGACAGCAGGCAGCTTTGCTCACATATGGGTGACGTCACCGACGGAGCCCGGATGCGGAAGCTCACAAGCAGACTTGTTTGTAGAAACTAGAAGTTTCGAGTCAGCCGTACCACGCATGCGCGAATGCCTTCCCGTCCAGCACAGGGCACGTCTCCTCAGTTCAGATACCTAGCAGAGAAGCCAACTAGGGGAGTTGGGTGGGTTGTGAGAATAGCTGCCTGCTGTCCCTGGATAACACCTTACCTTACAGTACCTTTAAAGGTTTACATAGGCCCATTCATCTATTCTGTTTCAGTAGGACTCTCAATTCATCTATATATACATCTTGTCTCTTTTTTGGTAATATACTCTCTGCCTCATTGAATTGTAATTCTCTCTCTTTCATTTAAAAGTGTTTTTGTACTTTTCAAATAGTATTTGGAATTTCGACTGTTACTCATAATGCTGTACTTTTAAAGGCCTCTCTCTTCTTTCCTCACCAGCCCTGTCTCCACAGATTCATTGACTGACAGGGTTTTCACCCAACCCGGCTTCACACATCCCTACGATCAACTCACTCCCTACCAAAATCCCTGAGCCCAGCTAGTGGAGCGGAACATTTAAAGGTTTCTAGAACCCCATTCATTCATTCTGTTTCAGTAGGGCTATCATTTGATCTAATATGCACATCTTCTCTCTTTTGATTCATTCACTGTAAGGGTTTTCACCCAACTTGGCTTTACACATCCTAGAGAGCAACTCACTCCCTGCCAAAATCGCTCCCAGCACAGTTGAGTGCTACCTTTAAAGGTTTATATAGCCCCATTTATACATTCTGTTTCAGTAGGGTTTTCAATTCATCTAATATACACATCTTGTCTCTTTTGATTCATTGACTGACAGGATTTTCACCGAACCCGGCTTAAACATCCCTGCAATGAACTCACTCCCGGCCAAAATCCCTGAGCCCAGCTTAGTGGAGTGCTACCTTTAAAGGTTTCTAGAACCCAATTCATTTATTCTATTTCAGTAGGACTATCAATTGATCTAATATACACATCGTCTCTCTTTTGACTGACAGGATTTTCACCCAATCCGGCTTTAAAGTTTAAACTTCCCAGAGATCAACTCACTTCCTTCCAAAATCATTCTTCCCAGCTTAGTGGTGCGGTACCTTTAATGGTTTCTAGAACCCCATTCATTCATTCTGTTTCAGTAGGTATATCATTTGATCTAATGTACACATCTTGTCTCTTTTGATTCATTGACTGACAGAATTTTCACCCAACCAGGCTTTAGACATCCCTACGATCAACTCACTATCTGCTAAAATCCCTGAGCCCAGCTTAGTGGAGCAGTACATTTAAAGGTTTCCAGAATCCCATTCATTTCTTCTGTTTCAGTAGGGCTATCAATTGATCTAATATACACATCTTCTCTGTTTTGATTCATTGCCTACCATGGTTTCCACCCAACCCGACTTTACACATCCAAGCGATCAACTTACTCCATGCCAAAATCCCTCCTCCCAGCTCACTGGAGTGGAACCTTAAAATGTTTATATTATCCCATTCATATCTTCTTTTTCACTAGGGATTTCAATTGATCTACACACACATCTTGTCTCTTTTGATTCATTGACTGACAGGATTTTCACCGAACCCGGCTTAAAGATCCCTGCAATCAACTCACTTCCTGCCATAATCTCTCTTCCCAGCTTAGTGGAGCGGTACCTGTAAAAGTTTCTAGAACCCCATTCATTTATTCTGTTTCACTAGGGCTATCAATTGATCTAATGTACACATCTTCTCTCTTTTGATTCATTGACTGACAGGGTTTTCACCCAACCTGGGCTTACACCTCCCTGCGATGAACTCACTCCCTACCAAAATCCCTTCTCCCAGCTCACTGGAGCGGTACCTTTAAAGGTTTATATAGCCCCATTAATACATTCTGTTTCAGAATGGTTTTCAATTGATCTAATGTACATATCTTATCTCTTTTGATTCATTGACTGACAGGATTTTCACCGAACCCGGCTTTAGACATCCCTACGATCAACTCACTACCTGCTAAAATCCCTGAGCCCAGCTTAGTGGAGAGGTAAATTTAAAGGTTTCTAGAATCCCATTCATTTCTTCTGTTTCAGTAGGGCTATCAATTGATCTAATATACACATCTTCTCTGTTTCGATCAATTGACTGCCATGGTTTTCACCCAACCCGACTTTACACATCCAAGCGATCAACTTACTCCATGCCAAAATCCCTCCTCCCAGCTCACTGGAGTGGAACCTTAAAAGGTTTATATTATCCCATTCATATCTTCTTTTTCACTAGGGATTTCAATTGATCTACACACACATCTTGTCTCTTTTGATTCATTGACTGACAGGATTTTCACCGAACCCGGCTTAAAGATCCCTGCAATCAACTCACTTCCTTCCAAAATCATTCTTCCCAGCTTAGTGGTGCGGTACCTTTAATGGTTTCTAGAACCCCATTCATTCATTCTGTTTCAGTAGGTATATCATTTGATCTAATGTACACATCTTGTCTCTTTTGATTCATTGACTGACAGAATTTTCACCCAACCAGGCTTTAGACATCCCTACGATCAACTCACTATCTGCTAAAATCCCTGAGCCCAGCTTAGTGGAGCGGTACATTTAAAGGTTTCTAGAATCCCATTCATTTCTTCTGTTTCAGTAGGGCTATCATTTGATCTAATATACACTTCTCTCTTTTGATTCATTGACTGACAGGGTTTTCATCCAACCCGGCTTAAACATCCCTGCGATCAATCTCTGTTCTTAGCTCAGTGGGGCGGTACCCTTAAAGGTTTATATAGCCCCATTCATCCACTCTGTTTCAGTAGGGCTATCATTTGATCTAATATACACTTCTCTCTTTTGATTCATTGACTGACAGGGTTTTCACCCAACTCGGCTTTATACCTACCGGCGATCAACTCACTCCCTGCCAAAATCCCTCCTCCCGGCTCACTGAAGAGGAACCTTTAAAGGTTTATATAGCCCCATTCATCTCTTCTTTTTAATTAGGGCTTTCAACTACTCTACATACATATCTTCTCTCTTTTGATTCATTGACTAACAGGATTTTCACCAACCCGGCTTTAAGATCCCTGCAATCAACTCACTTCTTGCCAATATTTCTCTTCCCAACTCAATGGGGCGGTACCTTTAAAGGTTTATATAGCTCCATTCATCCATTCTGTTTCAGTAGGGCTATCATTTGATCAAATATACACATCTTGTCTCTTTTGATTCATTGACTGACAGGATTTTCACCCAACCTCACTTAAACATCCCAGCAATCAAATCACTTCCTGCCAAAATCTCTCCTCCCAGCTCAGTGGAGCGGTACCTTTAAAGGTTTATATACTCCCATTCATCCATTCTGTTTCTGTAGCGCTTTCAATTCATCTATATACACATCTTGTCTCTTTTTTGGTAATATATTCTGTGCTTCATTGAATTGTAATTCTCTCTCTTTCATGTAAAAGTGTTTTGTACTTTTCAAATAGTATTTGGAATTTAGACTATTTCTCATAATGCTGTATTTTTAAAGGTCTCTCTCTCATCTTTCCTCAACAGCCCTGTCTCCACTGATTCGTTGACTGATGGGATTTTCACTCATCCGGGCTTTACAGATCACTGCAATCAACTCACTTCCTGCCAAAATCCCTACTCCCAGCTCAGCGAAGAGGTTCCTTTTAAAGGTTTAAAAAGCCCATTCATTCATTCTGTTTCAGTAGGACTATCATTTGATCTAATATACACTTTATCTCTCTTTTGATTTATTGACTGACAGGGTTTTCACCCAATCGGCTTTATACATCCCTGCGATCAACTAACTTCCTGCCAAAATCCCTCCTCCCACGTCAGTGGAGCGGTATCTTTAAAGGTTTTTATAACTCCATTCATCTCTTCTTTTTAATAAGGGCTTTCGACTACTCTACATACATATCTTCTCTCTTTTGATTCATTGACTTACAGGATTTTCACCCAACCTGGCTTAAAGATCCCTGCAATCAACCCAGTTCCTGCCAATATCTCTCTTCCCAACTCAGTGGAGTGAAACCTTTAAAGATTTCTAGAACTCCATTCATTCATTCTGTTTCATGAGGGCTATCATTTGATCTAATATATACATCTTCTCTCTTTTGATTCATTGACTGACAGTATTTTCAGCTAACCCGGCTCTATACCTCCCGGCGATCAACTCACTCCCTGCCAAAATCCCTCCTCCCAGCTCACTGGAGAGGAACCTTTAAAGGTTTATATAGCCCCATTCATCTCTTCTTTTTAATTAGGGCTTTCAACTACTCTACATACATATCTTCTCTCTTTTGATTCTTTGACTAACAGGATTTTCACCCAACCCGGCTTTAAAATCCCTGCAATCAACTCACTTCCTGCCAATATCTCTCTTCCCAACTCAGTGGGGCGGTACCTTTAAAGGTTTATACAGCTCCATTCATCCATTCTGTTTCAGTAAGGCTATCATTTGATCAAATATTCACATCTGGTCTCTTTTGATTCATTGACTGACAGGATTTTCACCCAAACGGCTTTACACATCCCTGCGATCAACTAACTTCCTGCCCAAATCCCTCCTCCCACGTCAGTGGAGTGAAACCATTAAAGGTTTCTAGAACCCCATTCATTCATTCTGTTTCACTAGTGCTATCATTTGATCTAATATATACATCTTCTCTCTTTTGATTCATTGACTGACAGGATATTCACCTAACTCGGCTTAAACATCTCTGCGATCAACTCACTCCCTGCCAAAATGCCTCTTCCCAGCTCAGTAGAGCGGTACCTTTAAAGGTTTAAAGAGCCCCATTCATTTATTCTGTTTCAGTAGGGCTATCATTTGATCTAATATACACTTATTCTCTCTCTTGATTCATTGACTGACAGGGTTCTCATCCAACCCGGCTTAAACACCCCTGCGATCAATCTCTGTTCTCAGCTCAGTGGGGCGGTACCTTTAAAGGTTTATATAGCCCCATTCATCCATTCTGTTTCACTAGGGCTATCATTTGATCTAATATACACTTCTCTCTTTTGATTCATTGATTGACAGGGTTTTCATCCAACCCGGCTTAAACATCCCTGCAATCAATCTCTGTTCTTAGCTCAGTGGGGCGGTACCCTTAAAGGTTTATATAGCCCCATTTATCCATTCTATTTCAGTAGGGCTATCATTTGAACTCATATACACATCTTGTCTCTTTTGATTCATTGACTGACAGGATTTTCACACAACCCGGCTTAAACATCCCTGTGATCAACTCACTCCCGTCTAAAATCTCTGTTCTCAACTCATGGGGCGGTACCTTTAAAGGTTTATATAGCCCCATTCATCCATTCTGTTTCACTAGGGCTATCATTTGATCTAATATACACTTCTCTCTTTTGATTCATTGACTGACAGGGTTTTCACCCAACTCGGCTTTATACCTATCGGCGATCAACTCACTCCCTGCCAAAATCCCTCCTCTCAGCTCACTGAAGAGGAACTTTTAGAGATTTATATAGCCCCATTTATCTCTTCTTTTTAATTAGGGCTTTCAACTACTCTACATACATATCTTCTCTCTTATGATTCATTGACTAACAGGATTTTCATCTAACCAGGCTTTAAGATCCCTGCAATCAACTCACTTCCTGCCAATATCTCTCTTCCCAACTCAGTGGGGCGGTACCTTTAAAGGTTTATACAGCCCCATTCATCCATTCTGTTTCAGTAGGGCTATCATTTGATCAAATATACACATCTTGTCTCTTTTGATTCATTGACTGACAGGATTTTCACCCAACCCGGCTTAAACATCCCTGCAATCAATCTCTGTTCTTAGCTCAGTGGGGCGGTACCTTTAAAGGTTTATATAGCCCCATTCATCCATTCTGTTTCAGTAGGGCTATCATTTGATCTAATGTACACTTCTCTCTTTTGATTCATTGACTGACAGGGTTTTCACCCAACTCGGCTTTATACCTACCGGCGATCAACTCACTCCCAGCCAAAATCCCTCCTCCCGGCTCACTGAAGAGGAACCTTTAAAGGTTTATATAGCCCCATTCATCTCTTATTTTTAATTAGAGCTTTCAACTACTCTACATACATATCTTCTCTCTTTTGATTCATTGACTAACAGGATTTTCACCAACCCGGCTTTAAGATCCCTGCAATCAACTCACTTCTTGCCAATATTTCTCTTCCCAACTCAATGGGGCGGTACCTTTAAAGGTTTATATAGCTCCATTCATCCATTCTGTTTCAGTAGGGCTATCATTTGATCAAATATACACATCTTGTCTCTTTTGATTCATTGACTGACAGGATTTTCACCCAACTCCACTTAAACATCCCAGTAATCAAATCACTTCCTGCCAAAATCTCTCCTCCCAGCTCAGTGGAGCGGTACCTATAAAGGTTTATATACTCCCATTCATCCATTCTGTTTCTGTAGCGCTTTCAATTCATCTATATACACATCTTGTCTCTTTTTTGGTAATATATTCTGTGCTTCATTGAATTGTAATTCTCTCTCTTTCATGTAAAAGTGTTTTGTACTTTTCAAATAGTATTTGGAATTTAGACTATTTCTCATAATGCTGTATTTTTAAAGGTCTCTCTCTCATCTTTCCTCAACAGCCCTGTCTCCACTGATTCGTTGACTGGCGGGATTTTCACTCATCCGGGCTTTACAGATCACTGCAATCAACTCACTTCCTGCCAAAATCCCTACTCCCAGCTCAGCGAAGAGGTTCCTTTTAAAGGTTTAAAAAGCCCCATTCATTCATTCTGTTTCAGTAGGGCTATCATTTGATCTAATATACACTTTATCTCTCTTTTGATTTATTGACTGACAGGGTTTTCACCCAAACGGCTTTATACATCCCTGCGATCAACTAACTTCCTGCCAAAATCCCTCCTCCCACGTCAGTGGAGCGGTATCTTTAAAGGTTTTTATAACTCCATTCATCTCTTCTTTTTAATAAGGGCTTTCGACTACTCTACATACATATCTTCTCTCTTTTGATTCATTGACTTACAGGATTTTCACCCAACCTGGCTTAAAGATCCCTGCAATCAACCCAGTTCCTGCCAATATCTCTCTTCCCAACTCAGTGGAGTGAAACCTTTAAAGATTTCTAGAACTCCATTCATTCATTCTGTTTCATGAGGGCTATCATTTGATCTAATATATACATCTTCTCTCTTTTGATTCATTGACTGACAGTATTTTCAGCTAACCCGGCTCTATACCTCCCGGCGATCAACTCACTCCCTGCCAAAATCCCTCCTCCCAGCTCACTGGAGAGGAACCTTTAAAGGTTTATATAGCCCCATTCATCTCTTCTTTTTAATTAGGGCTTTCAACTACTCTACATACATATCTTCTCTCTTTTGATTCTTTGACTAACAGGATTTTCACCCAACCCGGCTTTAAAATCCCTGCAATCAACTCACTTCCTGCCAATATCTCTCTTCCCAACTCAGTGGGGCGGTACCTTTAAAGGTTTATACAGCTCCATTCATCCATTCTGTTTCAGTAAGGCTATCATTTGATCAAATATTCACATCTGGTCTCTTTTGATTCATTGACTGACAGGATTTTCACCCAAACGGCTTTACACATCCCTGCGATCAACTAACTTCCTGCCCAAATCCCTCCTCCCACGTCAGTGGAGTGAAACCATTAAAGGTTTCTAGAACCCCATTCATTCATTCTGTTTCACTAGTGCTATCATTTGATCTAATATATACATCTTCTCTCTTTTGATTCATTGACTGACAGGATATTCACCTAACTCGGCTTAAACATCTCTGCGATCAACTCACTCCCTGCCAAAATGCCTCTTCCCAGCTCAGTAGAGCGGTACCTTTAAAGGTTTAAAGAGCCCCATTCATTTATTCTGTTTCAGTAGGGCTATCATTTGATCTAATATACACTTATTCTCTCTCTTGATTCATTGACTGACAGGGTTCTCATCCAACCCGGCTTAAACACCCCTGCGATCAATCTCTGTTCTCAGCTCAGTGGGGCGGTACCTTTAAAGGTTTATATAGCCCCATTCATCCATTCTGTTTCACTAGGGCTATCATTTGATCTAATATACACTTCTCTCTTTTGATTCATTGATTGACAGGGTTTTCATCCAACCCGGCTTAAACATCCCTGCAATCAATCTCTGTTCTTAGCTCAGTGGGGCGGTACCCTTAAAGGTTTATATAGCCCCATTTATCCATTCTATTTCAGTAGGGCTATCATTTGAACTCATATACACATCTTGTCTCTTTTGATTCATTGACTGACAGGATTTTCACACAACCCGGCTTAAACATCCCTGTGATCAACTCACTCCCGTCTAAAATCTCTGTTCTCAACTCATGGGGCGGTACCTTTAAAGGTTTATATAGCCCCATTCATCCATTCTGTTTCACTAGGGCTATCATTTGATCTAATATACACTTCTCTCTTTTGATTCATTGACTGACAGGGTTTTCACCCAACTCGGCTTTATACCTATCGGCGATCAACTCACTCCCTGCCAAAATCCCTCCTCTCAGCTCACTGAAGAGGAACTTTTAGAGATTTATATAGCCCCATTTATCTCTTCTTTTTAATTAGGGCTTTCAACTACTCTACATACATATCTTCTCTCTTATGATTCATTGACTAACAGGATTTTCATCTAATCTGGCTTTAAGATCCCTGCAATCAACTCACTTCCTGCCAATATCTCTCTTCCCAACTCAGTGGGGCGGTACCTTTAAAGGTTTATATAGCCCCATTCATCCATTCTGTTTCAGTAGGGCTATCATTTGATCAAATATACACATCTTGTCTATTTTGATTCATTGACTGACAGGATTTTCACCCAACCCGGCTTAAACATCCCTGTGATCAATCTCTGTTCTTAGCTTAGTGGGGCGGAACCTTTAAAGGTTTATATAGCCCCATTCATCCATTCTGTTTCAGTAGGGCTATCATTTGATCTAATGTACACTTCTCTCTTTTGATTCATTGACTGACAGGGTTTTCACCCAACTCGGCTTTATACCTACCGGCGATCAACTCACTCCCAGCCAAAATCCCTCCTCCCGGCTCACTGAAGAGGAACCTTTAAAGGTTTATATAGCCCCATTCATCTCTTATTTTTAATTAGAGCTTTCAACTACTCTACATACATATCTTCTCTCTTTTGATTCATTGACTAACAGGATTTTCACCAACCCGGCTTTAAGATCCCTGCAATCAACTCACTTCTTGCCAATATTTCTCTTCCCAACTCAATGGGGCGGTACCTTTAAAGGTTTATATAGCTCCATTCATCCATTCTGTTTCAGTAGGGCTATCATTTGATCAAATATACACATCTTGTCTCTTTTGATTCATTGACTGACAGGATTTTCACCCAACTCCACTTAAACATCCCAGTAATCAAATCACTTCCTGCCAAAATCTCTCCTCCCAGCTCAGTGGAGCGGTACCTATAAAGGTTTATATACTCCCATTCATCCATTCTGTTTCTGTAGCGCTTTCAATTCATCTATATACACATCTTGTCTCTTTTTTGGTAATATATTCTGTGCTTCATTGAATTGTAATTCTCTCTCTTTCATGTAAAAGTGTTTTGTACTTTTCAAATAGTATTTGGAATTTAGACTATTTCTCATAATGCTGCATTTTTAAAGGTCTCTCTCTCATCTTTCCTCAACAGCCCTGTCTCCACTGATTCGTTGACTGGCGGGATTTTCACTCATCCGGGCTTTACAGATCACTGCAATCAACTCACTTCCTGCCAAAATCCCTACTCCCAGCTCAGCGAAGAGGTTCCTTTTAAAGGTTTAAAAAGCCCCATTCATTCATTCTGTTTCAGTAGGGCTATCATTTGATCTAATATACACTTTATCTCTCTTTTGATTTATTGACTGACAGGGTTTTCACCCAAACGGCTTTATACATCCCTGCGATCAACTAACTTCCTGCCAAAATCCCTCCTCCCACGTCAGTGGAGCGGTATCTTTAAAGGTTTTTATAACCCCATTCATCTCTTCTTTTTAATTAGGGCTTTCGACTACTCTACATACATATCTTCTCTCTTTTGATTCATTGACTTACAGGATTTTCACCCAACCTGGCTTAAAGATCCCTGCAATCAACCCAGTTCCTGCCAATATCTCTCTTCCCAACTCAGTGGAGTGAAACCTTTAAAGATTTCTAGAACCCCATTCATTCATTCTGTTTCATGAGGGCTATCATTTGATCTAATATATACATCTTCTCTCTTTTGATTCATTGACTGACAGTATTTTCAGCTAACCCGGCTCTATACCTCCCGGCGATCAACTCACTCCCTGCCAAAATCCCTCCTCCCAGCTCACTGGAGAGGAACCTTTAAAGGTTTATATAGCCCCATTCATCTCTTCTTTTTAATTAGGGCTTTCAACTACTCTACATACATATCTTCTCTCTTTTGATTCTTTGACTAACAGGATTTTCACCCAACCCGGCTTTAAAATCCCTGCAATCAACTCACTTCCTGCCAATATCTCTCTTCCCAACTCAGTGGGGCGGTACCTTTAAAGGTTTATACAGCTCCATTCATCCATTCTGTTTCAGTAAGGCTATCATTTGATCAAATATTCACATCTGGTCTCTTTTGATTCATTGACTGACAGGATTTTCACCCAAACGGCTTTACACATCCCTGCGATCAACTAACTTCCTGCCCAAATCCCTCCTCCCACGTCAGTGGAGCGGTAACTTTAAAGGTTTATATAGCCCCATTCATCTCTTCTTTTTAACTAGGGCTTTCAAATACTCTACATACATATCTTCTCTCTTTTGATTCATTGACTTACAGGATTTTCACCCAACACGGCTTAAAGATCCCTGCAATCTACTCAGTTCCTGCCAATATCTCTCTTCCCAACTCAGTGGAGTGAAACCATTAAAGGTTTCTAGAACCCCATTCATTCATTCTGTTTCACTAGTGCTATCATTTGATCTAATATATACATCTTCTCTCTTTTGATTCATTGACTGACAGGATTTTCACCTAACTCGGCTTAAACATCTCTGCGATCAACTCACTCCCTGCCAAAATGCCTCTTCCCAGCTCAGTAGAGCGGTACCTTTAAAGGTTTAAAGAGCCCCATTCATTTATTCTGTTTCAGTAGGGCTATCATTTGATCTAATATACACTTATTCTCTCTCTTGATTCATTGACTGACAGGGTTCTCATCCAACCCGGCTTAAACACCCCTGCGATCAATCTCTGTTCTCAGCTCAGTGGGGCGGTACCTTTAAAGGTTTATATAGCCCCATTCATCCATTCTGTTTCACTAGGGCTATCATTTGATCTAATATACACTTCTCTCTTTTGATTCATTGACTGACAGGGTTTTCATCCAACCCGGCTTAAACATCCCTGCAATCAATCTCTGTTCTTAGCTCAGTGGGGCGGTACCCTTAAAGGTTTATATAGCCCCATTCATCCACTCTGTTTCAGTAGGGCTATCATTTGATCTAATATACACTTCTCTCTTTTGATTCATTGACTGACAGGGTTTTCATCCAACCCGGCTTAAACATCCCTGCAATCAATCTCTGTTCTTAGCTTACTGGGGGGGAACCTTTAAAGGTTTATATAGCCCCATTCATCCATTCTGTTTCAGTAGGGTTATCATTTGATCTAATATACACTTCTCTCTTTTGATTCATTGACTGACAGGGTTTTCACCCAACTCGGCTTTATACCTACCGGCGATCAACTCACTCCCTGCCAAAATCCCTCCTCCCGGCTCACTGAAGAGGAACCTTTAAAGGTTTATATAGCCCCATTCATCTCTTCTTTTTAATTAGGGCTTTCAACTACTCTACATACATATCTTCTCTCTTTTGATTCATTGACTAACAGGATTTTCACCCAACCCGGCTTTAAGATCCCTGCAATCAACTCACTTCTTGCCAATATTTCTCTTCCCAACTCAATGGGGCGGTACCTTTAAAGGTTTATATAGCTCCATTCATCCATTCTGTTTCAGTAGGGTTATCATTTGATCAAATATACACAACTTGTCTCTTTTGATTCATTGACTGACAGGATTTTCACCCAACCCGGCTTAAACATACCTGCGATCAACTCACTCTGCTAAAATATTTGTTCTCAGCTCAGTGGGGCGGTACCCTTAAAGGTTTATATAGCCCCATTCATCCACTCTGTTTCAGTAGGGCTATCATTTGATCTAATATACACATCTCTCTTTTGATTCATTGACTGACAGGATTTTCACCCAACCCGGCTTAAAGATCCCTGCAATCAACTCACTTCCTGCCAATATCTCTCTTCCCAACTCAGTGGAGTGAAACCTTTAAAGGTTTCTAGAACACCATTCATTCATTCTGTTTCACTAGTGCTATCATTTAATCTAATATATACAACTTCTCTCTTTTGATTCATTGACTGACAGGATTTTCACCTAACTCGGCTTAAACATCTCTGTGATCAACTCACTCCCTGCCAAAATTCCTCTTCCCAGCTCAGTAGAGCGGTACCTTTAAAGGTTTAAAGAGCCCCATTCATTCATTTTGTTTAAGTAGGGCTATCATTTGATCTAATATACACTTCTTCTCTCTCTTGATTCATTGACTGACAGGGTTTTCATTCAAACCGGCTTAAACATCCCGGCGATCAATCTCTGTTCTCAGCTCAGTGGGGCGGTACCTTTAAAGGTTTATATAGCCCCATTTATCCATTCTATTTCAGTAGGGCTATCATTTGAACTCATATACACATCTTGTCTCTTTTGATTCATTGACTGACAGGATTTTCACACAACCCGGCTTAAACATCCCTGTGATCAACTCACTCCCGTCTAAAATCTCTGTTCTCAACTCATGGGGCGGTACCTTTAAAGGTTTATATAGCCCCATTCATCCATTCTGTTTCACTAGGGCTATCATTTGATCTAATATACACATCTCTCTTTTGATTCATTGACTGACAGGGTTTTCACCCAACTCGGCTTTATACCTATCGGCGATCAACTCACTCCCTGCCAAAATCCCTCCTCTCAGCTCACTGAAGAGGAACTTTTAGAGATTTATATAGCCCCATTTATCTCTTCTTTTTAATTAGGGCTTTCAACTACTCTACATACATATCTTCTCTCTTATGATTCATTGACTAACAGGATTTTCATCTAACCAGGCTTTAAGATCCCTGCAATCAACTCACTTCCTGCCAATATCTCTCTTCCCAACTCAGTGGGGCGGTACCTTTAAAGGTTTATATAGCCCCATTCATCCATTCTGTTTCAGTAGGGCTATCATTTGATCAAATATACACATCTTGTCTCTTTTGATTCATTGACTGACAGGGTTTTCATCCAACCAGGCTTAAACATCCCTGCAATCAATCTCTGTTCTTAGCTCAGTGGGGCGGTACCCTTAAAGGTTTATATAGCCCCATTCATCCACTCTGTTTCAGTAGGGCTATCATTTGATCTAATATACACTTCTCTCTTTTGATTCATTGACTGACAGGGTTTTCACCCAACTCGGCTTTATACCTACCGGCGATCAACTCACTCCCAGCCAAAATCCCTCCTCCCGGCTCACTGAAGAGGAACCTTTAAAGGTTTATATAGCCCCATTCATCTCTTATTTTTAATTAGAGCTTTCAACTACTCTACATACATATCTTCTCTCTTTTGATTCATTGACTAACAGGATTTTCACCAACCCGGCTTTAAGATCCCTGCAATCAACTCACTTCTTGCCAATATTTCTCTTCCCAACTCAATGGGGCGGTACCTTTAAAGGTTTATATAGCTCCATTCATCCATTCTGTTTCAGTAGGGCTATCATTTGATCAAATATACACATCTTGTCTCTTTTGATTCATTGACTGACAGGATTTTCACCCAACCCCACTTAAACATCCCAGTAATCAAATCACTTCCTGTCAAAATCTCTCCTCCCAGCTCAGTGGAGCGGTACCTTTAAAGGTTTATATACTCCCATTCATCCATTCTGTTTCTGTAGCGCTTTCAATTCATCTATATACACATCTTGTCTCTTTTTTGGTAATATATTCTGTGCTTCATTGAATTGTAATTCTCTCTCTTTCATGTAAAAGTGTTTTGTACTTTTCAAATAGTATTTGGAATTTAGACTATTTCTCATAATGCTGTATTTTTAAAGGTCTCTCTCTCATCTTTCCTCAACAGCCCTGTCTCCACTGATTCGTTGACTGGCGGGATTTTCACTCATCCGGGCTTTACAGATCACTGCAATCAACTCACTTCCTGCCAAAATCCCTACTCCCAGCTCAGCGAAGAGGTTCCTTTTAAAGGTTTAAAAAGCCCCATTCATTCATTCTGTTTCAGTAGGGCTATCATTTGATCTAATATACACTTTATCTCTCTTTTGATTTATTGACTGACAGGGTTTTCACCCAAACGGCTTTATACATCCCTGCGATCAACTAACTTCCTGCCAAAATCCCTCCTCCCACGTCAGTGGAGCGGTATCTTTAAAGGTTTTTATAACTCCATTCATCTCTTCTTTTTAATAAGGGCTTTCGACTACTCTACATACATATCTTCTCTCTTTTGATTCATTGACTTACAGGATTTTCACCCAACCTGGCTTAAAGATCCCTGCAATCAACCCAGTTCCTGCCAATATCTCTCTTCCCAACTCAGTGGAGTGAAACCTTTAAAGATTTCTAGAACTCCATTCATTCATTCTGTTTCATGAGGGCTATCATTTGATCTAATATATACATCTTCTCTCTTTTGATTCATTGACTGACAGTATTTTCAGCTAACCCGGCTTAAACATCTGTGCGATCAACACACTCTCTGCAAAAATCCCTCTTCCCAGCTCAGTGGAGAGGTACCTTTAAAGGTTTAAAGAGCCCCATTCATCCATTCTGTTTCAGTAGGACTATCATTTGATCTAATATACACTTCTCTCTTTTGATTCATTGACTGACAGGGTTTTCACCCAACTCGGCTCTATACCTCCCGGCGATCAACTCACTCCCTGCCAAAATCCCTCCTCCCAGCTCACTGGAGAGGAACCTTTAAAGGTTTATATAGCCCCATTCATCTCTTCTTTTTAATTAGGGCTTTCAACTACTCTACATACATATCTTCTCTCTTTTGATTCATTGACTAACAGGATTTTCACCCAACCCGGCTTAAACATCCCTGCGATCAACTCACTCCCTGCTAAATCACTGTTCTCAGCTCAGTGGGGCGGTACCTTTAAAGGTTTATATAGCCCCATTCATCCATTCTGTTTCAGTAGGGCTATCATTTGATCAAATATTCACATCTGGTCTCTTTTGATTCATTGACTGACAGGATTTTCACCCAAACGGCTTTACACATCCCTGCGATCAACTAACTTCCTGCCCAAATCCCTCCTCCCACGTCAGTGGAGCGGTAACTTTAAATAGTTTATATAGCCCCATTCATCTCTTCTTTTTAACTAGGGCTTTCAAATACTCTACATACATATCTTCTCTCTTTTGATTCATTGACTTACAGGATTTTCACCCAACCCGGCTTAAAGATCCCTGCAATCTACTCAGTTCCTGCCATTATCTCTCTTCCCAACTCAGTGGAGTGAAACCATTAAAGGTTTCTAGAACCCCATTCATTCATTCTGTTTCACTAGTGCTATCATTTGATCTAATATATACATCTTCTCTCTTTTGATTCATTGACTGACAGGATTTTCACCTAACTCGGCTTAAACATCTCTGCGATCAACTCACTCCCTGCCAAAATGCCTCTTCCCAGCTCAGTAGAGCGGTACCTTTAAAGGTTTAAAGAGCCCCATTCATTTATTCTGTTTCAGTAGGGCTATCATTTGATCTAATATACACTTATTCTCTCTCTTGATTCATTGACTGACAGGGTTCTCATCCAACCCGGCTTAAACACCCCTGCGATCAATCTCTGTTCTCAGCTCAGTGGGGCGGTACCTTTAAAGGTTTATATAGCCCCATTCATCCATTCTGTTTCAGTAGGGCTATCATTTGATCTAATATACACTTCTCTCTTTTGATTCATTGACTGACAGGGTTTTCATCCAACCCGCCTGCAATCAATCTCTGTTCTTAGCTTACTGGGGGGGAACCTTTAAAGGTTTATATAGCCCCATTCATCCATTCTGTTTCAGTAGGGTTATCATTTGATCTAATATACACTTCTCTCTTTTGATTCATTGACTGACAGGGTTTTCACCCAACTCGGCTTTATACCTACCGGCGATCAACTCACTCCCTGCCAAAATCCCTCCTCCCGGCTCACTGAAGAGGAACCTTTAAAGGTTTATATAGCCCCATTCATCTCTTCTTTTTAATTAGGGCTTTCAACTACTCTACATACATATCTTCTCTCTTTTGATTCATTGACTAACAGGATTTTCACCCAACCCGGCTTTAAGATCCCTGCAATCAACTCACTTCTTGCCAATATTTCTCTTCCCAACTCAATGGGGCGGTACCTTTAAAGGTTTATATAGCTCCATTCATCCATTCTGTTTCAGTAGGGTTATCATTTGATCAAATATACACATCTTGTCTCTTTTGATTCATTGACTGACAGGATTTTCACCCAACCCGGCTTAAACATACCTGCGATCAACTCACTCCCTGCTAAAATATTTGTTCTCAGCTCAGTGGGGCGGTACCCTTAAAGGTTTATATAGCCCCATTCATCCACTCTGTTTCAGTAGGGCTATCATTTGATCTAATATACACATCTCTCTTTTGATTCATTGACTGACAGGATTTTCACCCAACCCGGCTTAAAGATCCCTGCAATCAACTCACTTCCTGCCAATATCTCTCTTCCCAACTCAGTGGAGTGAAACCTTTAAAGGTTTCTAGAACACCATTCATTCATTCTGTTTCACTAGTGCTATCATTTAATCTAATATATACAACTTCTCTCTTTTGATTCATTGACTGACAGGATTTTCACCTAACTCGGCTTAAACATCTCTGCGATCAACTCACTCCCTGCCAAAATTCCTCTTCCCAGCTCAGTAGAGCGGTACCTTTAAAGGTTTAAAGAGCCCCATTCATTCATTTTGTTTAAGTAGGGCTATCATTTGATCTAATATACACTTCTTCTCTCTCTTGATTCATTGACTGACAGGGTTTTCATTCAAACCGGCTTAAACATCCCGGCGATCAATCTCTGTTCTCAGCTCAGTGGGGCGGTACCTTTAAAGGTTTATATAGCCCCATTTATCCATTCTATTTCAGTAGGGCTATCATTTGAACTCATATACACATCTTGTCTCTTTTGATTCATTGACTGACAGGATTTTCACACAACCCGGCTTAAACATCCCTGTGATCAACTCACTCCCGTCTAAAATCTCTGTTCTCAACTCATGGGGCGGTACCTTTAAAGGTTTATATAGCCCCATTCATCCATTCTGTTTCACTAGGGCTATCATTTGATCTAATATACACATCTCTCTTTTGATTCATTGACTGACAGGGTTTTCACCCAACTCGGCTTTATACCTATCGGCGATCAACTCACTCCCTGCCAAAATCCCTCCTCTCAGTTCACTGAAGAGGAACTTTTAGAGATTTATATAGCCCCATTTATCTCTTCTTTTTAATTAGGGCTTTCAACTACTCTACATACATATCTTCTCTCTTATGATTCATTGACTAACAGGATTTTCATCTAACCAGGCTTTAAGATCCCTGCAATCAACTCACTTCCTGCCAATATCTCTCTTCCCAACTCAGTGGGGCGGTACCTTTAAAGGTTTATATAGCCCCATTCATCCATTCTGTTTCAGTAGGGCTATCATTTGATCAAATATACACATCTTGTCTCTTTTGATTCATTGACTGACAGGATTTTCACCCAACCCGGCTTAAACATCCCTGCAATCAATCTCTGTTCTTAGCTCAGTGGGGCGGTACCTTTAAAGGTTTATATAGCCCCATTCATCCATTCTGTTTCAGTAGGGCTATCATTTGATCTAATGTACACTTCTCTCTTTTGATTCATTGACTGACAGGGTTTTCATCCAACCCGGCTTAAACATCCCTGCAATCAATCTCTGTTCTTAGCTCAGTGGGGCGGTACCCTTAAAGGTTTATATAGCCCCATTCATCCACTCTGTTTCAGTAGGGCTATCATTTGATCTAATATACACTTCTCTCTTTTGATTCATTGACTGACAGGGTTTTCACCCAACTCGGCTTTATACCTACCGGCGATCAACTCACTCCCAGCCAAAATCCCTCCTCCCGGCTCACTGAAGAGGAAACTTTAAAGGTTTATATAGCCCCATTCATCTCTTATTTTTAATTAGAGCTTTCAACTACTCTACATACATATCTTCTCTCTTTTGATTCATTGACTAACAGGATTTTCACCAACCCGGCTTTAAGATCCCTGCAATCAACTCACTTCTTGCCAATATTTCTCTTCCCAACTCAATGGGGCGGTACCTTTAAACGTTTACGGTATATAGCTCCATTCATCCATTCTGTTTCAGTAGGGCTATCATTTGATCAAATATACACATCTTGTCTCTTTTGATTCATTGACTGACAGGATTTTCACCCAACCCCACTTAAACATCCCAGTAATCAAATCACTTCCTGCCAAAATCTCTCCTCCCAGCTCAGTGGAGCGGTACCTTTAAAGGTTTATATACTCCCATTCATCCATTCTGTTTCTGTAGCGCTTTCAATTCATCTATATACACATCTTGTCTCTTTTTTGGTAATATATTCTGTGCTTCATTGAATTGTAATTCTCTCTCTTTCATGTAAAAGTGTTTTGTACTTTTCAAATAGTATTTGGAATTTAGACTATTTCTCATAATGCTGTATTTTTAAAGGTCTCTCTCTCATCTTTCCTCAACAGCCCTGTCTCCACTGATTCGTTGACTGGCGGGATTTTCACTCATCCGGGCTTTACAGATCACTGCAATCAACTCACTTCCTGCCAAAATCCCTACTCCCAGCTCAGCGAAGAGGTTCCTTTTAAAGGTTTAAAAAGCCCATTCATTCATTCTGTTTCAGTAGGACTATCATTTGATCTAATATACACTTTATCTCTCTTTTGATTTATTGACTGACAGGGTTTTCACCCAAACGGCTTTATACATCCCTGCGATCAACTAACTTCCTGCCAAAATCCCTCCTCCCACGTCAGTGGAGCGGTATCTTTAAAGGTTTTTATAACTCCATTCATCTCTTCTTTTTAATAAGGGCTTTCGACTACTCTACATACATATCTTCTCTCTTTTGATTCATTGACTTACAGGATTTTCACCCAACCTGGCTTAAAGATCCCTGCAATCAACCCAGTTCCTGCCAATATCTCTCTTCCCAACTCAGTGGAGTGAAACCTTTAAAGATTTCTAGAACTCCATTCATTCATTCTGTTTCATGAGGGCTATCATTTGATCTAATATATACATCTTCTCTCTTTTGATTCATTGACTGACAGTATTTTCAGCTAACCCGGCTTAAACATCTGTGCGATCAACTCACTCTCTGCAAAAATCCCTCTTCCCAGCTCAGTGGAGAGGTACCTTTAAAGGTATAAAGAGCCCCATTCATCCATTCTGTTTCAGTAGGACTATCATTTGATCTAATATACACTTCTCTCTTTTGATTCATTGACTGACAGGGTTTTCACCCAACTCGGCTCTATACCTCCCGGCGATCAACTCACTCCCTGCCAAAATCCCTCCTCCCAGCTCACTGGAGAGGAACCTTTAAAGGTTTATATAGCCCCATTCATCTCTTCTTTTTAATTAGGGCTTTCAACTACTCTACATACATATCTTCTCTCTTTTGATTCATTGACTAACAGGATTTTCACCCAACCCGGCTTAAACATCCCTGCGATCAATCTCTGTTCTTAGCTTAGTGGGGCGGAACCTTTAAAGGTTTATATAGCCCCATTCATCCATTCTGTTTCAGTAGGGCTATCATTTGATCTAATATACACTTCTCTCTTTTGATTCATTGACTGACAGGGTTTTCATCCAACCCGGCTTAAACATCCCAGCAATCAATCTCTGTTCTTAGCTTAGTGGGGCGGAACCTTTAAAGGTTTATATAGCCCCATTCATCCATTCTGTTTCAGTAGGGCTATCATTTGATCTAATATACACTTCTCTCTTTTGATTCATTGAATGACAGGGTTTTCACACAACTCGGCTTTATACCTACCGGCGATCAACTCACTCCCTGCCAAAATCCCTCCTCCCGGCTCACTGAAGAGGAACCTTTAAAGGTTTATATAGCCCCATTCATCTCTTCTTTTTAATTAGGGCTTTCAACTACTCTACATACATACCTTCTCTCTTTTGATTCATTGACTAACAGGATTTTCACCCAACCCGGCTTTAAAATCCCTGCAATCGACTCACTTCCTGCCAATATCTCTCTTCCCAACTCAGTGGGGCGGTACCTTTAAAGGTTTATACAGCTCCATTCATCCATTCTGTTTCAGTAGGGCTATCATTTGATCAAATATTCACATCTGGTCTCTTTTGATTCATTGACTGACAGGATTTTCACCCAAACGGCTTTACACATCCCTGCGATCAACTAACTTCCTGCCCAAATCCCTCCTCCCACGTCAGTGGAGCGGTAACTTTAAATAGTTTATATAGCCCCATTCATCTCTTCTTTTTAACTAGGGCTTTCAAATACTCTACATACATATCTTCTCTCTTTTGATTCATTGACTTACAGGATTTTCACCCAACCCGGCTTAAAGATCCCTGCAATCTACTCAGTTCCTGCCATTATCTCTCTTCCCAACTCAGTGGAGTGAAACCATTAAAGGTTTCTAGAACCCCATTCATTCATTCTGTTTCACTAGTGCTATCATTTGATCTAATATATACATCTTCTCTCTTTTGATTCATTGACTGACAGGATTTTCACCTAACTCGGCTTAAACATCTCTGCGATCAACTCACTCCCTGCCAAAATGCCTCTTCCCAGCTCAGTAGAGCGGTACCTTTAAAGGTTTAAAGAGCCCTATTCATTCATTCTGTTTCATTAGGGCTATCATTTGATCTAATATACACTTATTCTCTCTCTTGATTCATTGACTGACAGGGTTCTCATCCAACCCGGCTTAAACACCCCTGCGATCAATCTCTGTTCTCAGCTTAGTGGGGCGGTACCTTTAAAGGTTTATATAGCCCCATTCATCCATTCTGTTTCACTAGGGCTATCATTTGATCTAATATACACTTCTCTCTTTTGATTCATTGACTGACAGGGTTTTCATACAACCCGGCTTAAACATCCCTGCAATCAATCTCTGTTCTTAGCTCAGTGGGGCGGTACCCTTAAAGGTTTATATAGCCCCATTCATCCACTCTGTTTCAGTAGGGCTATCATTTGATCTAATATACACTTCTCTCTTTTGATTCATTGACTGACAGGGTTTTCACCCGACTCGGCTTTATACCTACCGGCGATCAACTCACTCCCTGCCAAAATCCCTCCTCCCGGCTCACTGAAGAGGAACCTTTAAAGGTTTATATAGCCCCATTTATCTCTTCTTTTTAATTAGGGCTTTCAACTACTCTACATACATATCTTCTCTCTTTTGATTCATTGACTAACAGGATTTTCACCCAACCCGGCTTTAAGATCCCTGCAATCAACTCACTTCTTGCCAATATTTCTCTTCCCAACTCAATGGGGCGGTACCTTTAAAGGTTTATATAGCTCCATTCATCCATTCTGTTTCAGTAGGGCTATCATTTGATCAAATATACACATCTTGTCTCTTTTGATTCATTGACTGACAGGATTTTCACCCAACCCGGCTTAAACATACCTGCGATCAACTCACTCCCTGCTAAAATATTTGTTCTCAGCTCAGTGGGGCGGTACCTTTAAAGGATTAAAGAGCCCCATTCATTCATTTTGTTTAAGTAGGGCTATCATTTGATCTAATATACACTTCTTCTCTCTCTTGATTCATTGACTGACAGGGTTTTCATCCAAACCGGCTTAAACATCCCGGCGATCAATCTCTGTTCTCAGCTCAGTGGGGCGCTACCTTTAAAGGTTTATATAGCCCCATTCATCCATTCTATTTCAGTAGGGCTATCATTTGAACTCATATACACATCTTGTCTCTTTTGATTCATTGACTGACAGGATTTTCACACAACCCGGCTTAAACATCCCTGTGATCAACTCACTCCCAGCTAAAATCTCTGTTCTCAACTCAGTGGGGCGGTACCTTTAAAGGTTTATATAGCCCCATTCATCCATTCAGTTTCAGTAGTGCTATCATTTGATCTAATATACACATCTTGTCTCTTTTGATTCATTGACTGACAGGATTTTCACACAACCCGGCTTAAACATCCCTGCGATCAAGTCACTCCCTGCTAAAATCTCTCTTCTCAGTTCAGTGGAGCGGTACCTTTAAGGATTCATTGACTGACAGAACATTCACCCAACCTGTTTTAAACATCCCTGCATTGATCTCAACTTCCTGCCAAAATCCCTGAGCCCATCTTAGTGGAGCAGTTCCTTGGAGTTCTAGAAACCTTTAATTCATTCATTCTGTTTCAGCAGGTTCATCAATTGACCTAATATACACTTCTTCTCTCTTTTGATTCATTGAGTGACAGGATTTTCACCCAACCAGGATTAAAGATCCCTACAATCAACTCACTTCCTGCCAAAATCCCTCCTCCCAGCTCAGTGGGGCGGTACCTTTAAAGGTTTATATAGCCCCATTCATCCATTCTGTTTCAGTAGGGCTATCATTTGATCTAATATACACTTCTCTCTTTTGATTCATTGACTGACAGGATTTTCACCCAACTCGGCTTTATACCTACCGGCGATTAACTCACTCCCTGCCACAATCCCTCCTCCCAGCTCACTGAGGAAGAACCTTTAAAGGTTTATATAGCCCCATTCATCTCTTCTTTTTAATTAGGGCTTTCAACTACTCTACATACATATCCTCTCTCTTTTGATTCATTGACTAACAGCATTTTCACCCAACCCGGCTTTAAGATCCCTGCAATCAACTCACTTCCTGCCAATATCTCTCTTCCCAACTCAGTGGAGTGAAACCTTTAAAGGTTTCTAGAACCCCATTCATTCATTCTGTTTCACTCGTGCTATCATTTGATCTAATATATACATCTTCTCTCTTTTGATTCATTGACTGACATGATTTTCACCTAACTCGGCTTAAACATCCCTGTGATCAACTTACTACCGGCTAAAATCTCTGTTCTCACCTCAGTGGGGCAGTACCTTTAAAGGTTTATATAGCCCCATTCATCCATTCAGTTTCAGTAGGGCTATCATTTGATCTAATATACACATTTTGTCTCTTTTGAGTCATTGACTGACAGGACATTCACCCAACCTGTTTTAAATATCCCTGGATTGACCTCAACTTCCTGCCAATATCCCTCCTCCTAGCTCAGTGGAGCAGTACCTTTAAAGGTTTATATAGCCCCATTCATCCATTCTGTTTCAGTAGGGCTTTCAATTTATCTAATATACACTTCTTCTCTCTTTTGATTCATTGAGTGACAGGATTTTCACCCAACCCGGATTAAAGATCCCTACAATCAACTCACTTCCTGCCAAAATCCCTCCTCCCAGCTCAGTGGGGCGGTACCTTTAAAGGTTTATATACTCCCATTCATCCATTCTGTTTCTGTAGAGCTTTCAATTCATCTATATACACATCTTGTCTCTTTTTTGGTAATATATTCTGTGCTTTATTGAATTGTAATTCTCTCTTTTTCATGTAAAAGTGTTTTGTACTTTTCAAACAGTATTTGGAATTTTGTCTATTTCTCATAATGCTGCATTTTTAAAGGCCTCTCTCTCTTCTTTCCTCACCAGCACTGTCTCCACTGATTCGTTGACTGACGGGATTTTCACTCATCCGGGCTTTACAGATCACTGCAATCAACTCACTTCCTGCCATAATACCTACTCCCAGCTCAGCGAAGCGGTACCTTTTAAAGGTTTAAAGAGCCCCATTCATTCATTCTGTTTCAGTAGGTGCTATCATTTGATCTAATATACACTTTTTCTCTCTTTTGATTTATTGACTGACAGGGTTTTCACCCAAACGGCTTTACACATCCCTGCGATCAACTAACTTCCTGCCCAAATCCCTCCTCCCACGTCAGTGGAGCGGTAACTTTAAAGGTTTATATAGCCCCATTCATCTCTTCTTTTTAACTAGGGCTTTCAACTACTCTACATACATATCTTCTCTCTTTTGATTCATTGACTGACAAGATTTTCACCTAACTCGGCTTAAACATCTCTGCGATCAACTCACTCCCTGCCAAAATTCCTCTTCCCAGCTCAGTAGAGCGGTACCTTTAAATGTTTAAAGAGCCCCATTCATTCATTCTGTTTCAGTAGGGCTATCATTTGATCTAATATACACTTTTTTTTATTGAACGTAGTTCTAAAGTCCGCTCCAGAAACACAGCTAGAGAGAAAAACTCCTTCCAATAGGGAGAAAAGATCTCTGGCTTAAAAACCGTGCTCAAATCAATGCTTGAAATTTAAAGGTTTAAAGGTTCCTGTTTTGCTTAGGTCATGCAGATACTTGTTCAGGAATGTTAGAAGAGGAAAAAGCATGCAGAGCACAGCTCATGTGATTGTTTGCATGTTCAAGTTTGTTTGCATACATGCTCACTTGTTTCTGTGCTTACACTGCTTGTGTGTCTTTGTTGGCTTTTTGTGTGGCTAGTTGCTAGAAAAAATCATGACATGATGGGGTGTTTAAATCGGGGAGGAGTCCACATCTTGACGCAGTCAGACGTTGAACCTGAACACAAGTGTTGTTACTCTGGGTACCCTGCTGCTATTGCTGAAAGGGAAGAGATTAAATGGTTGTAATACAGTATAATCAAGCAGATGGAAGAGTACGGATTAAAAACCATCCACCTAAAGTCAATGATTATTGTCCAATCTTATAAATATAAATGCTATGGCAATGTGTACACAAAATTAATTAAAAACACAGGAACTGTGAGCCGGCAATAAAGATACGTTCCATCTAAGTTTCAAAAGCCTTACTGGAAACATTGCACAATTAAGGCAGTTGTAACCTGAAAAAAAGGATCCTCTCCGGCACGAGGATCTCATAGATTACGCACTTCAAGTAAAACTTAGAATGCACAAAAGATGAAGGTTCTGTTGAATTCGGGGATGATTCAACATCAAATCAAGGGTCCACACTGTCCCACGCTGAACCACTAAACAAGGCTCGTTACTCTTGGAACACTGCTGATAGTGCTGAAGAGAACAGAAAAAAAAAACCAGAAAAATGTGTGAGGGAGGCTTAAAAACAACAAAGAAATGAATGTAGGCCATAGACCGCTACATACCTTGATGGCCAGCTTCTCTGGGCCCAGTTGTGTGAGCATATGTTGGCAGGGGTATGGCCTAGATGAAGGTAAAATATAAAAAAAAATTATTTCCCAAAATCCCCAGTCTTAAAACTTTAACAATGCACCAAAGGATCGTAGCCCAGTCTCAAGGATCTCTTGGCATGTGCAAACACATAAAAACAACAGGTGCACAAGATATGAATTTCGGGAAAATTGTTTGGGTAGTCCACACAAAACAACAGTGGTATCCTTATTAGCAGTGTCCCACGCTGAAACTCATTAGAATGGGTGCAACTCTGTGTCCTCACTATAGATTGCTGAGAGCACTGAAGGCAAGAGGAAAAAAAAGGGGATAAGGATTGCAAAAACCTATATATAAATGAAAGAAAGGGAAGCATATGAGCGCCACATACCTCGATACACAGCATCTGCGAGGCCATTAGGTGGCCTAGTTGGTTGCACAGGCGTAGACGTTGTGGGTCCTAGTTTATACAATAGACCACAATGACTTAGTGACAGACAATGGGTGGCACCTTCAATACATAAGATAGGACAAAAGAAACCCATTAAACTTAAAAAACTTACCCGCGTATGATGGAGATGACCATCCATGAAACGTGTGTGCTGCCCGCCAAGAAGCACTGGTATCTTGGTATCTTCAAAGGAGAAATCACAATTAGGAATGGGGTACACATAAGCTGGAAGAGGGTAGGGTTTGAAGATCTTGCACACGGAGGTTACTTACTGCGTATGATGGGATAGAGGGGGACACAAGTGTAGCTATGGGTGGTTCCGCAGCTGGGGCCAAACTATATACATTGTTTGAACCTGTGGAGAAAAAGCGGTGTCCAGATTATTATCTCGCACCCCAGAAATGGTAGAAATAACAATGGTTAAGGATTGTAGGGGTTTGAACATCTTGCACATGGCAGTTACTTGCCATGTACGATAGGGCTTGAACATGAGATGTGCTATTGTGGTGGACGCATGAGGAGCCATAGGATTCAAACTTGTGAATATAAATCAGTGGATATATTTGTATGTTTCAGACATTGAAAGGAGAAATTACAATGTGGAATGGTGTACACATATTCTGAAGGGGGGGTAGAGGCGTGCTTAACATCAAACAGGGAGGATACGCACAATGTATGATAGGGCTTGAAGATACTTTTGGTGCCATTTTGGGTGAAGCATGGGGAGCCATAGGGTGTTCCGCTGGTGGAGCCACAGTATACACATGATGGTTTGAACCTGTGGAGATCAAGCATTGCACATATTGTTATCGTAGTCTGGTCCATTGACCTAAATAGTAAAAATCTAAACAAGTATACAAATTGAATAACGTACTTAATGAAGCTTGTGGAGTACAAGTGGGGGTCACAGTGCGGGACAGCATTAAGTTATGCAAAGCCTCACTGTGTCTAACGACCTCCTTCATCATCCCCTGGTTATGCCTCTGTTGCTCCACAATCATATTTATCGGCGCAAGATTCTGCCTCTGGAGATCCATTACAATTTGATGGAGATCCTGGTTCTGCCTATGGAGATCAAGCATTGCATTAGTGTGAATCTGCATCACTGTGGTAAGGCTAGCAATATTCTGAGACATTGCTTGTGCACCCTCACCAATCAATCAAATCGGGAAAGATTCTGGAAGACTGGAAGCTGGCAAATGTTACACCGATCTTCAAGAAAGGTTCGAGGGGAGATCCGGGAAACTACAGACCGGTGAATCTGACCTGATGGTAGAGGCGCTAATAAAGGACCACATCATTGATCACCTTGATAGACATGGGCTGACGAGGACCAGTCAGCACGGTTTTAGCAAAGGCAGATCGTGTTTGACGAACTTGCTGCACTTCTTTCAGGGAGTAAAGGGCGACAAGTAGATAGACAAGGGCAACGCGATCGACATTGTATATCTGGATTTTCAGAAGGCGTTTGACAAGGTTCCGCATGAACAACTACTTCGGAAAATTGCAAGCCATGGAATGGAGGGTGAAATACTCACGTGGATTAAAAACTGGCTGGATCATAGGAAACAGAGTGGGGGATAAATGGACAATACTTACACTGGAAGAGCGTCACCAGTGGGGTACCGCAGGGCTCGGTGCTTGGACTCGTGCTCTTCAACATCTTTATAAATGATCTAGACATTGGTAAGACGAGTGAGGTGATTAAATTTGCAGATGATACAAAGTTATTCACAGTAGTGAAGACACAGGGGGATTATGAAGATCCGCAACGTGACGTAATCATGCTCGAGGAATGGGCATCAACATGGCAGATGAGGTTCAATGTGGATAAGTGTAAAGTGATGCATGTAACAAAAATCTCATGCACAAATACAGGATGTCCGGGGCAGTAGTTGGAGAGACCTCCCAGGTAAGAGACTTGGGAGTTATGAGTGGCCAGTCAATGAAGCCGTCCACACAATACGGCGGCGGCAAAAAGGGCGAACAGAATGCTAGGAATGATAAAGAAGGGGATCACGAACAGATCGGAGGTTATCATGCCGCTGTACCGGGCCATGGTGTGCCCACACCTGGAGTATTGCGTCCAGCACTGGTCGCCGTACATGAAGAAGGACATGGTACTACTCGAAAGGGTCCAGAAAAGAACAACTAAGATGGTTAAGCGGCAGGAGGATTTGCCATACAGCGAAAGATTAAAGAAACTGGGCCTCTTCTCCCTCGAGCAGAGGAGATTGAGAGGGGACATAAATGAAACATTCAAAGTACTGAAGGGAATAGACTTAGTAGATAAGGACAGGTTGTTCACTCTCTCCATGGTAGGGAGAATGAGAGGGCACTCTCTAAAATTGAAAAGGGATAGATTCCGTACGAATGTAAGGAAGTTCTTCTTCACTCAGAGAGTGTTAGAAAACTGGAATGCTCTTCCTGAGTCTGTCATAGGGGAAAACACCCGCCAGGGATTCAAGACAAAGTTAGACAAGTTCCTGCTGAACCAGAACGTACTCAGGTAGAGCTAGTCTCAGTTAGGGCGCTGGTCTTTGACCAAGGACCGCCGCGTGAGCGGACTGCTGGGCACGATGGACCACTGGTCTGACCCAACAGCGGCAATTCTTATGTGCGTCCCGAGCTTGCCTGTCCCAACGGGCCCTCACACACCCTTTCACTAGGACCTCCCTCGCCCTCAAGGGGACACTCGGCAGGGCAAATTGAGGAGACAAAGGGCATGATTGCTGTGTGAACACTGTCTGGTCCACTGTCTCATCTTCAACATCTTGCAAGGTGGGCTGAATTTGATTCACAGGGTAGGTCAATTGAGAACGTTCTAAAAGGGAAAAAAAAAGGTTAAAAACAAACAAAGAAATATTCACCCAATACTCACATCTTGCAGGGCTCGGTGCTTGGACCTGTGCTCTTCAACATCTTTATAAACGATCTGGACACTGGTATGATGAGTGAGGTGATTAAATTTGCGGACGATACGAAGTTATTCAGAGTAATGAAGACACAGGGGGATTGTGAAGATCTGCAACGTGACATAATCAAGCTTGAGAAATGGGCATCGACATGGCAAATGAGGTTCAACATGGATAAATGTAAAGTGATACATGTCAGGAACAAAAATTTCATGCATGAATACAGGATGTCCAGGGCGGTACTTGGAGAGACCTCCCAGGAAAGAGACTTGGGAGTTCTGATCTACAAGTCAACGAAGCCGTCTGCAGAATGCACGGGGGCAGCAAAAAGGGCGAACAGAATGCTAGGAATAATTAAGAAGGGGATCACAAACAGATCGGAGAGGGTTATTATGCCACTGTAGCGGGCCATGGTGCGCCCTCACCTGGAATACTGTGTCCAGCACTGGTCGCTGTACATGAAGAAGGACACGGTACTACTCGAAAGGGTCCAGAGAAGAGCGACTAAAATGGTTAAGAAGCTGGAGGAGTTGCCGTACAGTGAGAGATTGGAGAAACTGGACTTCTTCTCCCTTGAAAAGAGGAGACTGAGGCGGGACTTGATCAAAACGTTCAAAATACTAAAGGGAATAGACTTAGTAGAGAAAGACAGACTGTTCACCCTCTCCAAGGTAGGGAGGACGAGAGGGCACTCTCTAAAGTTGAAAGGGGATAGATTCCGTACAAACATAAAAAAATTCTTCTTCACCCAGAGAGTGGTGGAAAGCTGGAATGCTCTTCCAGAGTCTGTTATAGGGGAAAACACCCTCTAGGGTTTCAGGACAAAGTTGGACAAGTTCCTGCTAAACTGGAACGTACACAGATGAGGCTGGACTCATTTAGAGCACTGGTCTTTGACCTGAGGGCCGCCGCGTGAGCAGACTGCTGGGCAGGATGGACCACTGGTTTGACCAGGCAGTGGCATTTCTTATGTTATGTTCTTGCAAATGGCAGGCAAACTACTCACCCTCGTCTGCATAAAGGTCCGGGGAAAACCAAGATGCTCGTCTTGTACAAGAATACATCACAACCTCCTGAAATCACAACTCACCTAGAAAAGGACTTGGGGGTTTTGGTGGATAAAACAATGAAACCGGCGGTACAATACGCAGCGGCCTCAAAAAAGGCGAACAGAATGTTGGGCATTATCATGATCGTGATTGCCAGAAATAGGGTTTTCTGGTGTGTGCTTGCAGTGGTTTGAGAGATTCTTAAGAAAAAGACGATATAAAGTGTTGAAGGAGGGATCTTGTTCTGACACTGGATACTTACTCCATCTGACATATAAGTTTCAAGTTTATTCATGTATTTGATTGAATGCTTTTCCTAAGATACTAAGCGTTGTACAATAATAATTAAAAACTTTTACAAACATACAAAAAATCAGACCATTTTTACGTACTTAGTTATTAAAACCACAAGGGTACAATAGGAAGGGGGGGAGAACTACAATATTTATTGAGAAAAGGTACATAAAAAGGGAAGTACATTAGGGTAGGGAGAAGTTAACAGCTTTGCTGGACTTAATCAAATGATTAATTAAAGGCATCTTTACAAAGGAAAACTTTTTTAATTACTTTTAAACTTCTGTATATTTTATTAGGATCTTATATGAGTACATTGACTTATGAGTACATTGACTATGATTTCACTGAATTCAGATGAATGGATTTTTTTTCTAAGCTGAAGATATACTGTATATTTCTACTAATTCCTATCAATTCAGATACGGACTTGTTTATTCCTAGATTATTGGAGGCTGTTGAACAGGTCAGATAATGGTCTTTGACATATTGGCTTAAACATAATATATAAAAGACTTTTATGGTTCAGTTTACAGAAAGAACTTATTCCAGCTTCTATTCACATATAACACCACTATGCATCAATGAACTTAGTCACCCTATTCAGTCCACCATGAAGATACTGAGTGTAACCATGAAAGACCAGGTGGACTCCTTAATCAGAAAGGGTTTTTTCACTCTCTGGAAACTTAGATCCATTAAATCATATTTTGATACGTCAGCATTCAGAACCCTGGTTCAATCCCTCGTACTAAGTCAACTTGACTTGTGTAACATCGCCTATTTAGCAATTTCCCAAAAGAATATGCGACGTTTACAATTAATGCAAAATGCAGCGGTCAGACTAATCTACGGGCTACAGAAATTTGATCACGTGACACCATAATACCGATAGTTGCATCGGCTACCGATGGAAGCACACGTGAAGTTTAAGTTTGCCTGCCTCTGCTTTTAAAGTACTATACGGACTAGCCCCTAAATACATAACTGACCTTTTCTCCTTCTCAGTCAACAGACACAAGAGAAGCTTACATTCAAACTTCGTTTCCCCCCCAGTTAAAGGTTGTAAACTGAAAAAAACACCATGAACACCTTCTCTCACATCAAGCAGCATTATTGGGTAAAGATCTATAACAATTGCTTTTGCCCACTACTTATGAGGAATTCAGGAAGCGTCTAAAAACATACCTGTTCCTAAAGTATCTAGACAACTGACCCGTACATCTCTTTCTCCTCAATAATGGTTTTCTTGACCTATTAATCACTTTCTTCCACAACTCTTAAGTTTAATCAATTTGTACCTTTGTTTAATCTTTTGTAAACCGCATAGAACTTCACGGTACTGCAGTATATAAACTGTTATTATTATTATTATTATATAGCACAGTTACTTACCGTAACAGGTGTTATCCAGGGACAGCAGGCAGCTTTGCTCACATATGGGTGACGTCACAGACGGAGCCCGGATGCGGAAGCTCACAAGCAGACTTGTTTGTAGAAACTAGAAGTTTCGAGTCAGCCGTACCACGCATGCGCGAATGCCTTCCCGTCCAGCACAGGGCACGTCTCCTCAGTTCAGATACCTAGCAGAGAAGCCAACTAGGGGAGGTGGGTGGGTTGTGAGAATAGCTGCCTGCTGTCCCTGGATAACACCTTACCTTACAGTACCTTTAAAGGTTTACATAGGCCCATTCATCTATTCTGTTTCAGTAGGGCTCTCAATTCATCTATATATACATCTTGTCTCTTTTGATTCATTGACTGACAGGATTTTCACCCAACCCCACTTAAACATCCCAGCAATCAAATCACTTCCTGCCAAAATCTCTCCTCCCAGCTCAGTGGAGCGGTACCTTTAAAGGTTTATATACTCCCATTCATCCATTCTGTTTCTGTAGCGCTTTCAATTCATCTATATACACATCTTGTCTCTTTTTTGGTAATATATTCTGTGCTTCATTGAATTGTAATTCTCTCTCTTTCATGTAAAAGTGTTTTGTACTTTTCAAATAGTATTTGGAATTTTGACTATTTCTCATAATGCTGTATTTTTAAAGGTCTCTCTCTCATCTTTCCTCAACAGCCCTGTCTCCACTGATTCGTTGACTGGCGGGATTTTCACTCATCCGGGCTTTACAGATCACTGCAATCAACTCACTTCCTGCCAAAATCCCTACTCCCAGCTCAGCGAAGAGGTTCCTTTTAAAGGTTTAAAAAGCCCCATTCATCCATTCTGTTTCAGTAGGGCTATCATTTGATCTAATATACACTTCTCTCTTTTGATCCATTGACTGACAGGGTTTTCACCCAACTCGGCTCTATACCTCCCGGCGATCAACTCACTCCCTGCCAAAATCCCTCCTCCCAGCTCACTGGAGAGGAACCTTTAAAGGTTTATATAGCCCCATTCATCTCTTCTTTTTAATTAGGGCTTTCAACTACTCTACATACATATCTTCTCTCTTTTGATTCATTGACTAACAGGATTTTCACCCAACCCGGCTTAAACATCCCTGCGATCAACTCACTCCCTGCCAATATCTCTCTTCCCAACTCAGTGGGGCGGTACCTTTAAAGATTTATATAGCCCCATTCATCCATTCTGTTTCAGTAGGGCTATCATTTGATCTAATATACACTTCTCTCTTTTGATTCATTGACTGACAGGGTTTTCATCCAACCCGGCTTAAACATCCCAGCAATCAATCTCTGTTCTTAGCTTAGTGGGGCGGAACCTTTAAAGGTTTAAAGAGCCCCATTCATCCATTCTGTTTCAGTAGGACTATCATTTGATCTAATATACACTTCTCTCTTTTGATTCATCGACTAACAGGATTTTCACCCAACCCAGCTTAAAAATCCCTGCTAGCAACTCACTTCCTGCAAAAATCTCTCTTCCCAGCTTAGTGGAGCGGTATCTGTAAAGGTTTCTAGAACACCATTCATTCTGATTCAGTAGGACTATCATGTGATCTAAGATACACATTTTGTCTCTCTTGCTTCATTGATTGAGAGAATTTTCACCCAACCCGGCATAAAAATCCCTGCAATCAACTCACTATCTACCAAAATCCCTCCTCCCAGCTCACTGGAGCGGTACCTTTCAACGTTTATTAAGCCCCATTCATTCATTCTGTGTCAGTACGGATATCATTTGATCTAATATACACATCTTCCCTCTTTTGATTCATTGACTGACAGGGTTTTCACCTAACCAGGCTTTAGACATCCCTACGATCAACTCACTCCGTGCCAAAATCCCTGAGCCCAGCTTAGTGGAGCTCTACCTTTAAAGGTTTCTAGAACCTCATTCATTTATTCTGTTTCAGTAGGGCTATCAATTGATCTAATATACACATCTTCTCTCTTTTGATTCATTGACTAACAGGGTTTTCACCCAAACCATCTTTAAACATTCCTACAATCAACACACTTCCTGCCAAAATCCCTTTTCCCAGCTTAGTGGAATGGTACCTTTAAAGAATTCTAGAACCCCATTCATTTATTCTGTTTCAGTAGGGCTATCAATTTATATAATATACACATCTTCCCTCTTTTGATTCATTGACTGACAGGGTTTTCACCTAACCAGGCTTTAGACATCCCTACGATCAACTCACTCCGTGCCAAAATCCCTGAGCCCAGCTTAGTGGAGCTCTACCTTTAAAGGTTTCTAGAACCCCATTCATTCATTCATTCTATTTCAGTAGGGCTATCATTTGATCTAATGTACACATCTTGTCTCTTTTGATTCATTGACTGACAGGATTTTCAGCCAATCCGGCTTTAGACATCCTAACAATCAACTCACTCCCTGCCAAAATCCCTCTTCCCAGCTTAGTGGAGCGGTACCTTTAACGGATTCTAGAACCCCATTCATTCATTCTGTTTCAGTAGGGCTATCATTTGATCTAATATACACATCTTCGCTCTTTTGATTCATTGACTGACAGGGGTTTCACCCACCCAGGCTTTAAACATCCCTACGATCAACTCACTCCCTGCCAAAATCCCTGAGCCCAGCTTAGTGGAGCGCTACCTTTAAAGGTTTCTAGAACCTCATTCATTTATTCTGTTTCAGTAGGGCTATCATTTGATCTAATATACACTTCTCTCTTTTGATTCATTGACTGACAGGGTTTTCACCCATCCCGGCTTAAAGATCCCTGGAATCAACTCACTTCCTGCCAAAATCCCTCTAACCAGCTCAGTGGAGCGGAATCTTTAAAGGTTTCTAGAACCCCATTCATTCATTCATTCTATTTCAGTAGGGCTATCATTTGATCTAATGTACACATCTTGTCTCTTTTGATTCATTGACTGACAGGGTTTTCAGCCAATCCGGCTTTAGACATCCCAACAATCAACTCACTCCCTGCCAAAATCCCTGAGCCCAGCTTTAAAGGTTTCTAGAACCCCATTCATTCATTCATTCTATTTCAGTAGGGCTATCATTTGATCTAATGTACTCATCTTGTCTCTTTTGATTCATTGACTGACAGGGTTTTCACCCACCCAGGCTTTAAACATCCCAGAGATCAACTCACTTCCTGCCAAAATCCCTCTTCCCAGCTTAGTGGAGCGGTACCTTTAACGGATTCTAGAACCCCATTCATTCATTCTGTTTCAGTAGGGCTATCATTTGATCTAATATACACATCTTCGCTCTTTTGATTCATTGACTGACAGGGGTTTCACCCACCCAGGCTTTAAACATCCCTACGATCAACTCACTCCCTGCCAAAATCCCTGAGCCCAGCTTAGTGGAGCGCTACCTTTAAAGGTTTCTAGAACCTCATTCATTTATTCTGTTTCAGTAGGGCTATCATTTGATCTATTATACACTTCTCTCTTTTGATTCATTGACTGACAGGGTTTTCACCCATCCCGGCTTAAAGATCCCTGGAATCAACTCACTTCCTGCCAAAATCCCTCTAACCAGCTCAGTGGAGCGGAATCTTTAAAGGTTTCTAGAACCCCATTCATTCATTCATTCTATTTCAGTAGGGCTATCATTTGATCTAATGTACACATCTTGTCTCTTTTGATTCATTGACTGACAGGGTTTTCAGCCAATCCGGCTTTAGACATCCCAACAATCAACTCACTCCCTGCCAAAATCCCTGAGCCCAGCTTTAAAGGTTTCTAGAACCCCATTCATTCATTCATTCTATTTCAGTAGGGCTATCATTTGATCTAATGTACTCATCTTGTCTCTTTTGATTCATTGACTGACAGGGTTTTCACCCACCCAGGCTTTAAACATCCCAGAGATCAACTCACTTCCTGCCAAAATCCCTCTTCCCAGCTTAGTGGAGCGGTACCTTTAACGGATTCTAGAACCCCATTCATTCATTCTGTTTCAGTAGGGCTATCATTTGATCTAATATACACATCTTCGCTCTTTTGATTCATTGACTGACAGGGGTTTCACCCACCCAGGCTTTAAACATCCCTACGATCAACTCACTCCCTGCCAAAATCCCTGAGCCCAGCTTAGTGGAGCGCTACCTTTAAAGGTTTCTAGAACCTCATTCATTTATTCTGTTTCAGTAGGGCTATCAATTGATCTAATATACACATCTTCTCTCTTTTGATTCATTGACTAACAGGGTTTTCACCCAAACCATCTTTAAACATTCCTACAATCAACACACTTCCTGCCAAAATCCCTTTTCCCAGCTTAGTGGAATGGTACCTTTAAAGAATTCTAGAACCCCATTCATTTATTCTGTTTCAGTAGGGCTATCAATTTATATAATATACACATCTTCCCTCTTTTGATTCATTGACTGACAGGGTTTTCACCCAAACCGTCTTTAGACATCCCTACGATCAACTCACTCCCTGCCAAAATCCCTGAGCCCAGCTTAGTGGAACTCTACCTTTAAAGGTTTCTAGAACCTCATTCATTTATTCTGTTTCAGTAGGGCTATCAATTGATCTAATATACACATCTTCTCTCTTTTGATTCATTGACTAACAGGGTTTTCACCCAAACCATCTTTAAACATTCCTACAATCAACACACTTCCTGCCAAAATCCCTTTTCCCAGCTTAGTGGAATGGTACCTTTAAAGAATTCTAGAACCCCATTCATTTATTCTGTTTCAGTAGGGCTATCAATTTATATAATATACACATCTTCCCTCTTTTGATTCATTGACTGACAGGGTTTTCACCTAACCAGGCTTTAGACATCCCTACGATCAACTCACTCCGTGCCAAAATCCCTGAGCCCAGCTTAGTGGAGCTCTACCTTTAAAGGTTTCTAGAACCCCATTCATTCATTCATTCTATTTCAGTAGGGCTATCATTTGATCTAATGTACACATCTTGTCTCTTTTGATTCATTGACTGACAGGGTTTTCAGCCAATCCGGCTTTAGACATCCCAACAATCAACTCACTCCCTGCCAAAATCCCTCTTCCCAGCTTAGTGGAGCGGTACCTTTAACGGATTCTAGAACCCCATTCATTCATTCTGTTTCAGTAGGGCTATCATTTGATCTAATATACACATCTTCGCTCTTTTGATTCATTGACTGACAGGGGTTTCACCCACCCAGGCTTTAAACATCCCTACGATCAACTCACTCCCTGCCAAAATCCCTGAGCCCAGCTTAGTGGAGCGCTACCTTTAAAGGTTTCTAGAACCTCATTCATTTATTCTGTTTCAGTAGGGCTATCATTTGATCTAATATACACTTCTCTCTTTTGATTCATTGACTGACAGGGTTTTCACCCATCCCGGCTTAAAGATCCCTGGAATCAACTCACTTCCTGCCAAAATCCCTCTAACCAGCTCAGTGGAGCGGAATCTTTAAAGGTTTCTAGAACCCCATTCATTCATTCATTCTATTTCAGTAGGGCTATCATTTGATCTAATGTACACATCTTGTCTCTTTTGATTCATTGACTGACAGGGTTTTCAGCCAATCCGGCTTTAGACATCCCAACAATCAACTCACTCCCTGCCAAAATCCCTGAGCCCAGCTTTAAAGGTTTCTAGAACCCCATTCATTCATTCATTCTATTTCAGTAGGGCTATCATTTGATCTAATGTACTCATCTTGTCTCTTTTGATTCATTGACTGACAGGGTTTTCACCCACCCAGGCTTTAAACATCCCAGAGATCAATTCACTCCCTGCCAAAATCCCTGAGCCCAGCTTTAAAGGTTTCTAGAACCCCATTCATTCATTCATTCTGTTTCAGTAGGGCTATCAGTTGATCTAATATACATATCTTTTAGAAAAGAAATAAAGACCATACTCTTCAAGAAACTTTGAAAAAAGAAATAAAACCGCAAGTTTCAAACTCCACCTCTCACTAAAGCCAACTACCCCAAACAATTAACCTTACCCATTTCTTACTCTCTTTGAAAATGACCAATTTTTTTTTTTTTTGTAAGTTCTTGTTATAATACATTTTGGATATTTCTTTTGTAATTCGCCTTGAACTGCAAGTTAATGGCGGAATAGAAACCTGTAATGTAATGTAATGTAATGTTCTCTCTTTTGATTCATCGACTAACAGGATTTTCACCCAACCCAGCTTAAAAATCTCTGCTAGCAACTCACTTCCTGCAAAAATCTCTCTTCCCAGCTTAGTGGAGCGGTATCTGTTAAAGTTTCTAGAACACCATTCATTCTGGTTCAGTAGGACTATCATGTGATCTAAGATACACATTTTGTCTCTCTTGCTTCATTGATTGAGAGAATTTTCACCCAACGCAGCATAAAAATCCCTGCAATCAACTCACTATCTACCAAAATCCCTCCTCCCAGCTCACTGGAGCGGTACCTTTCAACGTTTATTAAGCCCCATTCATTCATTCTGTGTCAGTACGGATATCATTTGATCTAATATACACATCTTCTCTCTTTTGATTCATTGACTGTTACGGTTTTCATCCAATCTGACTTTATACATCCAAGCAATCAACTCACTCCCTGCCAAAATCTCTCCTCCCAGCTCACTGGAGAGGAACCTTTAAAGGTTTATATAGTCCCATTCATCTCTTCTTTTTTAGTAGGGATTTTAATTGATCTACATACACATCTTGTCTCTTTTGATTCATTGACTGACAGTGTTTTCACCCAACCCGGCTTTACACATCCCTGCAATCAACTCACTTCCTGGCAAAATCCCTCCTCCAAGCTCAGTGGAGTGGTACCTTTAAAGGTATATAGCCCTATTCATACATTCTGCTTCAGTAGGGTTTTCAATTCATCTAATATACACATCTTGGCTCTTTTGATTCATTGACTGACAGGATTTTCAACCAACCCGGCTTAAACATCCCTGCGATCAACTCACTTTCTACTAAAATCCCTCTTCTCAGCTCTGTGGAGCGGTACCTTTAAGGATTCATTGACTGACAGAACATTCACTAACCCATTTTAAACATCTCAGCAATGAATTCAACTTCCTGCCCAAATCCCTCCTCCCAGCTCAGTAGAGCAGTATCTTTAAAAGCTTATATAGCCCCATTCATCCATTGTGTTTCAGTAGGGCTATCAATTGATCTAATATACAGTACCCACAGGCGATACACTACAGCTCGAGTTCTCATGCAAGGTCCTTGGTATCACTATCGATTCCTCTCTCTCCCTCAATGACCACCTCAACTTCTTGGCAAAATCATGCTTTTTCAGCCTTCACATGCTGAGGAAAGCTAGATCCTACTTCAGCCAACAACACTTTGCCATCCTTGTTTAATCCATCATCCTCTCCAAACTAGATTACTGCAACGCCATCTACTTAAATCTATCAAAAAAAGTATTCTAAGACTCCAGCTAATCCAGAATACTGCAGCCAAACTGATCTTCTCAAAACGCAAGTATGACCATGCCTCCCCACTCCTTGCCAAACTTCATTGGCTCCCAATAATCTCCAGAATCCATTTCAAATGTTCCTGCCTGGCTTTCAAGATCATTCACGGAATCCTGCCTCCTCTTATCCCACTGTCTTTCAACTCCTCCAGTCCCGACTCCTCCAGAACTGCCCAAAGGCTTAAACTAGCATTCCCCTCTCCACGCGGCATCCACTATTCAGGCAAACTGGGAAAATCCCTTCTCTTCAAAATCACAGGTCTTTGGAACGACCTCACCACCCTGCTGCGGAACCTGAGCTCCCTTCAGTTATTCCGCAAACAACTGAAAACCTGGCTTTTCAGCAAATTGTAGCTCTATCCTTCCCCCCTTTCTCTCCCTCCTTCTACACATAAGTTCATGTAATCCTTTTTCTTCTTCTCTACCCACTATTTTAAGTTCTTGTAAACCGTGTCGAGCTCCATTCTCATGGAGATGATGCGGTATATAAACTTAAGGTTTAGATTAGATTAGATCTTCTCTCTTCTGATTCATTAACTGACAGGATTTTCTCCCAACTCGGCTTTACACCTACCTGCGAACATCTCACTCCCTTCCAAGATCCCTGCTCCCTGCTCACTGGAGCGGTACCTTTAAAGGTTTATTAAGCCGCATTCTTTCATTCTGTTTCAGTAGGGCTATCATTTGATCTAATATACACTTCTTCATCCTTTTGATAATGTGGCCTCCAAAACTGAACACCATCGACCTGTACAATGGCATTATGACTTCAGGGTTTCGGCTGATAAAACTTCTCCGGATGCATCCTAGCATTTGTCTAGCCTTGGCTGAAGCTTTCGCCACATGATTGGCAGTTTTCATATCTTCACTAATGATTACACCCAGGTCTCGTTCTGCGAGGGTTCTTGTTAAGTTTTCACCATTCAGGGTGTATGTTCTGCAGGGGTTATTGCTACCAAGGTGCATCACCTTACACTTTTTGGCATTAAAACTCAGTTGCCAAATATTAGACCATTGTTCCAGTAAAAGTAGGTCCTGCCTCATAGTGTCTAGCATAGTTGTGCTGTCGGGCTCGGTTGCGCTGCTCCACAATGTTGCATAGTTTAGCGTCATCCGCAAATAACGCAATTTTACCTTGAAGTCCCTGAGGTAGATCCCTTACAAAGATATTAAATAGTATCGGACCCAAAACCGAGCCCTGTGGCACTACACTGGTCACTTCCGACATTTCCGAGGGAGTACCATTTACTGAAGATTGCCACTAAGCCAGTCTTTAACCCATGCAGTCAATGTATCTCCCAGCTTCTGGATGGCGGCACCAGACCCGAGGAGCAGTAGCGAGGAGTGCGGCAAGCAATGTGCTAGCAGGACCGCCTAAGTGAGCGGTATATCGACTATTGCTGGACTTAAATATTGGATTAGGCTGTACCTCCTGTGGGGGAGGGTTCAGGGATCTTTGATAGAGTGTGAATGTTAGATAGAGGATGAGTTGATGGTGGTGGATTGTGCTCAGGAGTGTGTGAGCGGGGAGGGGGTTTGGGATGGGAGTATTGTATATTACGTTCTGTTAATAAGGGGGTGGTGTGTGTAAGTTTGGGGGCGGCCAGGGTTGATGGTGCTGCTTCTTCTCTCAGAGGGATCTCGGGGTGTGGTTTGATGGTCTCAAGATGTGGAATAGGGTGTGGGATTGGGGGATTTAGAGGGTTGGGTGGGGAGTTGGAGGGGGAAGGGGGTTTTGAGGATGGAGATGGTACTCTCTGCCCCTATTTGGTTTTGGGTGATAGATTGGTGCACTGGTGGGGTCTGGTCAGGGACTGGGGTGGCTGGGCCACACATATATCAGTGGAGGTGAATGCAGAGTGGTTGATATTGGTGGATCCTGGTTAATTTGGTAACCTGGAATGTGTGTGTGTGGGGGGGGGATTAATTCCCTGGTTAAGCGCTCTAAAATTTTACAGCAGTTGCAGCGTCACAAAGTGGATGTGGCATTCCTTCAGGAGACTCATTTGAATGATATTGAGCATGGTAAACTGAAACAGTGGTGGGTGGGGGAATGTGAAACGTAGGGGGGTGGCGCTATTGTTTCGAAAGGGCCTCATTGATAATCTGCAAATTTTGGCTAGGGATGGGGAGGGCAGATATGTGCTCTGTCGGGGGGTGCTTTGAGCAGTGAGACATGGTGTTCAGTTGTGTCTACGCTCGCAATGAATTTGATCCAGCATTTGCGAAGTGCCTGCGTGGAAGCGCTGGGCCCATAGCTAGGAACCACACAACCAAATCCCTTATCCTTGAATGCAGAGGTACTGACCTACTTCCACGGTAGGTCCAGACCGGACACAACCTGGTCACCCGCTCTCCGGAACCTGACCTCTCTGACTGGACACCCTGAACTACGGACCTAAACCAGGCTAACTTACCCGATAAGTTCTGAAAAAGCTGAACAGACTTCTAACAGACTGGACCACCTGCACTTCGGATCCCGACCCAGGACTCCAACCTGATAAGTATTGCAAAAACCGAAAACTATTTCCGTATAGCCGTGCAAAATACTGTAAAAGCCTTAGTTAGTAAATTAGCAGCACACGGCCGCACTACATAAGTAGCCAATGTAGTACGAAACCTGTAATACACTGCAGCAGCAGCTAGCCTCGTAAATCATTACAAATCATTGTAGCCTTGCTAACCTTTGCTACAGTCTGTAGCCTTGCAATTGTGTAACAACCCGTAACCTGGATCTTTGTAGCATTCTGGAGCCTTGCACAACACTACAGCAGCCCGTAATCTCTTACTACACTGTTTAAGCTAATAACCAGCCAGACAGTTTGTAGCCCGTACAGCCTATATAGCCAGACAAATTTTGTTCAGCCAGACAGACGCCATTGCCTGATCACCCAGCCAAATATTATTTCAACCTGATAAGCCTGTACAACCAGGAAAAAAGACTATTTACCCAAGACCGGGGGGAGGGGGAGACCATATACCCAAGACCCGCAATCTCCCACACACCACCCTCTACACTCTGAGTTGAATGGTGTCCAGGATGGCCCCAATAAACTGAAGAGTTTGAGAAGGGTGCAACTGGGATTTTGGAAAATTGACTTTGAACCCTAGACATTGGAGGAATGTAATAGTCTGTCAGGTCGCTGCAATAACCCCTTGTTGAGAGGGAGCTTTGATGAGCCAGTTGTCGAGATATGGAAATACTTGAAGAGCTTGGGTTCGCAGGGTTGCAGCTACCACCACCAAACACTTTGTGAAAACTCTGGGGGATGACGTGAGTCCGAATGGGAGAACTCAGTATTGAAAATGAAGATTCCCCACCCGAAATCTTAAAAATCTGCGAGAGGCTGGATGAATTGGGATATGAGTGTAAGCCTCTTTGAGATCTAGAGAGCATAACCAATCCCTTTGATCCATTAGGGGGTACAGAGTTGGTAAAGAGAGCATCCCAAACTTCTCTTTGACTAGAAATTTGTTGATGGCTCTTAGATCCAAGATAGGTCGCAAATCCCCCGTCTTCTTTGGGACTAGAAAGTAACGGGAATAGAACCCCGTGTCCCGTTGGTTTAAAGGAACCTTGACAGCTCAAAGGCAAAGTAAGCGCCTGAGCTTCCTGAAGAAGGGGAAGTTGCGACGAACTGGAAGGAAACTCTCTTGGAGGGAGATCTGGAGGTACTTGAAGGAAGTGAAGTTAGTATCCCTACCGAAGGATGTTGAGAACCCAGAGATCTGAGGTAATCAGCTCCCACTGGTAATAAAAATGGTGAAGTTGACCTCCTATAGGCAGAAGAGAAGTCTGATGGTTGGAGATTGGTATGCTCAGACTGAGAATGTCAGAAAGACTGAGCCGGCTTAGCCGCGGCAGGAGTCTGAGGTTTTTGCTGTCTCTGCTGCTGTGGCGGCCGTCTAGGTGGAGGCCCGGAGAAAGCAGGAGTCGTTTTTTGAGGATAACGACGTAGTGGAGGTTTGTAAGGCCGAGCAGGTGGAGTCTTAGCCTTTGGCCGGATCAGGGAGGCAAAGGAACGCTCAGGTTCAGAGAGACGATAAGTAGCAGCCTCGATGGAATCATAAAAAAAGTTCATTTCCTTGGCAAGGCGAGTTCGCTAGACGGTCTTGCAAATTGGAGTCCATGTCCACAATACGGAGCCAAGCGAGATGACGCAAAGCCACAGCAAAAGCGGTAACCCTGGATGATAACTCAAAGGCATCGTATGTGGCTTGCAACATGAAGAGGCGAATTTGTGACAGTGTGAAGAATCTCTTTAAACTTTGGAAGTGATTGCTCCTCAAGAGCAGGAAAAAATTTAGGCAGGATTTTGAGATAGTGATTAAAACAAGAGGTGAAGACATAATTGTAATTGAGAATTTGATTTGCCATTGTGGAATTCTGATAGAGCCTGCGGCCAAACTTGTCCATGGTGTGGCCTACCTGCCTGGAGGCACCACAGCGTAGACCTTAGAGCAGGGGTGTCCAATGTCGGTCCTCGAGGGCCGCAGTCCAGTCGGGTTTTCAGGATTTCCTCAATGAATATGCATGAGATCTATTTGCATGCACTGCTTTCAATGCATATTCATTGGGGAAATCCTGAAAACCCGACTGGACTGCGGCCCTCGAGGACCGACATTGGACACTCCTGCCTTAGAGGGTTAAGCTTTCTTTAATGAAGATTCCACCACTAAGGATTGGTGAGATAACTGCGGTTTTTCAAACCCCTTACAAGGAACCGTGTGATACCTAGATTCCATCTTAGAAGGTATGGCTGGAATAGAGGGGGTCTACATATTCCTGAGAAATGTTTGTTTTAACACAGGAGTCATGGGAAGCCTCAAGGTCTCCTTGGGTGGATGAGGTAACTCCATGTCGGCCAGGTACTCAGGAGTGTACTTAGATTCAGAATGTAGATCCAGCTGAAGAGCCTTACCCATATCAAAGACAAACCTCGAGAACAAGGAGGACATTGAGGTAGAGGGTTCCCCAGGAGAAGGAGAATGAGACTTGGGAACAGCCGAATAAGATGGTGAAGCTTCTCTGGAATATTGAGAAGGCATTTCAGAATCAAGCGCCATGGTAACTGAAGAAGCTCCACTGCCTGTCATAGGAGGAGTCAGAGAGTGTTTGCGCTTCAAAAGCCTCGATGGAGAAGGCCCCAGAGTTCTAGGGATGGACTGGCTCGAGGCAGGAGAAGAAGGTTCCCTCGCAGATGGTCTCGATTGAGAGGTCCTCGAGGCAGGCAAAGCAGCAGGTGTGAAAGACTTATGAGATAGATCGAGGCTTGTGTTTATGTCTCGAAGGAGTCTTGACGGCCCTCGATAAATGAGGCATAGAAGACTCAGTACTATGAGGAGGTGAGCCATACGTTTGAAGGAAGAGTCTTTACACCGCTTAGAAGCAAGGTGCCTCGAGGTTGGGGTGGTGCCTCGATCGAGGTGCAGGAGACTCTGACCTGGAAGGCTGAGGCGAAGAGTCACTTGAGGATAAGCGACAAGATTTTCGAGGCTTGCCTCGAGGTGCTTCAACAGGAGGCTCAGGCTGGTCGTAGGAAGCAGGGTCGAGGCAGGGACAAGTTGATCCAGGACCGAGGTAATCTGAGTGGTCAAAATGTCTTTTAAACATGCCCTCGAACATAGGCACCGAGACCAAAGGATCAGGTCTAGAAGGTGCAGCAGTGCGCTCCAAGGAGAGCGAACTTGAGGATGAGTATTCCCTATGTTTGGAGGCACGCTTAGCTGGAGGTCTCGTAGAGGCTAGCAGGACTGCACTCACTGCCTGGAATGCCTGAGACTCTGGAGGCTTCTTAGGAAGGGACCTGAAGGAGAAACAGGAGACTTACCCACATAGACGAAACCTTCAGAGGGGCCACAGACGAGGCCTTCGAGGTCGAGGTCTTAGTCGAGGCCACTCCCGAGGTTGGGGTCGAGGCCTTATCCGCAGACAGTTCCATAGTGCCAAACAGTTGAAGAATTTTAGCACAGCATCTGCGAAGGGCTCGAGGTTGAAGGATAGCACAGTGTGGACAAGTGTCAGGACAATGTTCTGGTCCCAGGCAGGCAGCGCACCAACGATGAGGGTCGGTGATGGAAATGACCCGGCCGCACTGGTTACCCTTTTTAAAACCGGTAAGAGGCCGAGACATAGAAAAAAATGGAACCGACGAATCAACGAGGCTCAGCGGCCAGGCCTAAGTCCAGAGGCCGCTGACCAAAAAATACAAAGAAAAAGTTTTGGTTGGGTTGGGTTTTTTTTTTTAACAGATGTAAAACTTACATGACGTGCTGGCAAGGCGACTTGAAGAAAATAACAAAGCTGCAGTGCGAAAAGGCGACGATGAACTGCAGAGCTGAAGTAAACAGTATTTCTCAGCTGTGTGGAAAACGTTGAACTGAGGTACTTCACAGGAGACGTACGCCCTAACTCGGGCGGGAAGGCACTCGCGCATGCGCGGTGCAGCACTCGTGAGCTCTTAAAAGATCTTCACGCAAGTCTGCTTGCGTGGCTGTCCGCTGCGGTGCTCCGTTGGTGGCGTCACCCACCTGTTGAGAATATGCTGCCTGCTTGTCCTGGGATAATATAAAAATATGTTGTCTGGTACCCACAGCCAGAGCGGGGAAGGCCCTTAAATCACCCTAGAGCAGGCACAGCAGGGGCCCAGGCGACCATTCCCATGGACCTCAACCCCCACATCCAGGGCTAGGCACAGAAGTACACTGGGCCCCCTAGCCCTGCTCACCCCCACCCAACCCCATTTATTTCCTTCATTATAAAATTCAAAACAAACAAAGATTACCATACCAGTGCAGTTTTAGTTCTATGCAAGCCCCAAACATCTGTGAACAAATCCCCCCCCCCCTTCCCATCTACTTGCCCAGGACTTTAACTCTGAACCCTTTCCATATGTATATACAAGTGTTAAAATGCATTATAAAGCATATTATGCACAGGTTCAATTCACTTGCTGGCGCAAAAAAAAAAAAAAAAAAAGTCAGGTTGAGGCCAGAGTCATAAGAAGATAAAACTAGCCTTCCTGGGTCAGACCCTTGGTCCATCAAGACCAGTAGCCTGTTCTCATGGTCCCTAGTACCTGGCCATTAAGTGTGAAAAAAAATTTCTCTTCTTGGTTTTAAAAGTCTTTCTCTGTAACTTCACCTAAAAGATGGAAATTTGGGGCAATTAGAGTCTTTTTTGTTTACAACACAGCACCAGTGTGGAGTTGGAGAGGGCAAAGGGGGGGCTGAAGAGGCTACCAAAAAATAAAACCATCGGGCCATTAAGAACAAGAAAAAAAAGAGAAAAAACCAAGTCAATAGGACGAAGTGAAATATTTCCCCCCCCCCCCCCCCATTCAGCAAATCCCAGATGAACGAAGTGCAAAGTCAAGGAGTTAAGACCAAAAAAGAGGACAACTCACGGCACGTGGCCTCCATCGGAGCTGGGCAAAACTTCACCTTGGCTCTGGCTCTGGCTCCGCAGCTTCTGCCTCACGAATCGCGCGAAGGACATTTGCGCGCGAGCGACCCCAGGCCCATTTTCTGGTTTTGCCGCTTAGGAAGTAACCCTCTTTTTTTGAGGGGGGGGACACGACTCCACTTAGCCGTTCTTTCTCCCCCTCAAAAAAAACCATGGTTACTTCATGACCGTCAAACCTAAAGAATGGTCGGGCCTCTTGGCTAGGGGGGGCTTCGGGCTGGCAACGACCCCCCACAACCCCATCGACGGAAAGTTACAAAACAAGTGCAATAAAAAATAAAAAGACACCGTTTTGGAGCCGTCTTCAAAGGGTCCCCCCGCACGTGCCCACCGGGCTTCGCTCCCACAGCTGCCCAGGCACGAGGACTTGGCGCGCGCCACCCAGCGGTCTCCACTGCCCGGAGATGGACAACGAACCCGTCGACCTATCCAAGCTCAGGGGCGTGGTTTACAGCGGCGTGAAAGGGGCTCAAGCGCGAGGGCGACAGAGCAGGAGGACACGGTGCAAGCTGCAACCTTTCCGGACACTTGTGCTTTGGTGCTAGACTTGAATTACCTGAAATTTTGCATCGCTGTGTTTCGGAATATGTCTCCTGACTCCAGAAAAAGGAGGATGCATTCAGACATCCAGGTTTTACTTTCAATGGAAGTAAGACCTAGATGTTTCAATCCATCCTTTTTTCTGAAGCCTAACCTCTATATGAACTCATTTACTTTACATGCATACTGCTCTCTGACTGCTTTTCTTCTCCAACGGTTGTTTTTTTTTTCTCTATTTACTTGCATGCTACTCTTTTACTCTGCTTCCTTCTAAATAAACCAACACACATGCAACACACCCAACCCCCCACAAGCATTCACACCCACCCGGCCTTTATAGATCACTGCAATAATTCACTTCCTGCCAAAATCCCTCTTCCCAGCTTAGTAGAGCGGTACCTGTAAAGGTTTCTAGAACCCCATTCATTCATTCTGTTTCAGTAGGGCTTTGAATTCATCTATATACACATATTGTCTCTTTTTTGGTAATATACCCTGTGCCTCATTGAATTCTAATTCTCTCTCTTTCATGTAAAAGTGTTTTTGTACTTTTCAAATAGTATTTGGAATTTTGACTATTTCTCATACTGCTGTATTTTTAAAGGTCTCTCTCTCTTCTTTCCTCACCTGCCCTGTCTCCAGAGATTCGTTGACTGACGGGATTTTCACCCATATGGGCTTTTACAGATTTCGTTGGTTACTAAGTTAATGGAGGGGATGGTAAATGCAGAACTGACTACTTAGATAAGTTTAACATCTTGCATAATAACCAATCCGGTTTTAGGTCCGGCTTTAGTACAGAAACAGTTATGGCCTCCCTACTGAATTATTTATATTCCCTTTTCATTCAAGGCACTAGCGCTATCATTTTACACTTGGATCTCAGCTGTGCCTTTGATCTCGTGGCGCATACCATTCTACTGGATTGTCTGGAATCCATTGGCATTGCAGGAAATGTTTTAAACTGGTTCCAGGATTTCTTGGGCAAAAGATCCTTCCGGGTGTTTAAGGATGATAATTTATCCTACACCTGGAACAACATTTGCGGGGGGGGGGCCCCAGGGCTCCCCTCTATCTCCAACATTGTTTAATATTTATCTTATTTCATTGGGTAATTTGCTGCAAAGTCTAAAGCTCAACTTTTATATTTATGCAGATGACATCACTGTGGTTATTCCGTTAACCTGTTTGTCATCTGATTTTATCACTTTTTTAACTAACATTTTAAATCAGATTGAGCTTTGGATGACTGTTTTTAAATTAAAATTAAATACAGAGAAAACCAAATTCTTCTTAGCAACGCCCTAACGAAAAGATGAAAGAAAACATGATCCATGTGAGCGGACGAGAATATAACATTGAACAATCTATAAAAATTCTGGGTTTATCTCTCGACAAACATCTGACTCTGGAAAAACATATGACCTACTATTTAAGAAATGTATTGTGGTCTTATGGAAGCTCCGCACCATTAAGAAGTTTTTTGATGAACCTTCGTTTCATTTGTTGGTGCAGACATCCATTTTGAATATTTGAGATTATTGTAATATTATATACTTAGGGGTTTATAAAAAATACTCAAAAATTTGAGAATGATTCAGAACACTATGGTTCGCCTCATTTTTGGACTAAAAAAATGGGAGCACATCACGCTTTTTATCAAAAACTTTGTTGGTTGCCAGTAGAGTCCAGAGTCATAGAAACATAAAAGATGACGGCAGAAAAGGGCTACAGCCCATCAAGTCTGCCCACTCTGCTTACCCACCCCCTGTCTATGCCCTAATGACCCAATTTCCTTATCTTGACCCTCGTAGGGATCCCACATGGGTATCCCATTTATTCTTAAAGTCTGGCACGCTGTCTGCCTCGATCACCTGCACTGGAAGCTTGTTCCAATGATCAACCACTCTCTCTGTGAAGAAATACTTTCTGGTGTCTGCAGCAGCCACTCTCTCCTCCTCTCCCTATTGGCTAAGGCTCTTAACATTTGCATCTCCTCTTCCTATAGGCTAAGGCTCTTTACACCTGCATTGTGATGTCATAAAACTTTCTGATTATAGAAACATAGAAACATGATGGCAGATAAAGGCCAAATGACCCATCATAGAAACATAGAAGATGACGGCAGGAAAGGGCTACAGCCCATCAAGTCTGCCCACTCTGCTTACCCACCCCCTGTCTATGCCCTAATGACCCAATTTCCTTATCTTGACCCTCGTAGGGATCCCACATGGGTATCCCATTTATTCTTAAAGTCTGGCACGCTGTCTGCCTCGATCACCTGTTCACTGCATTTGTTACAAAGCAGTATTTGGGATGTTACCAGATTATCTTGCTTCTCAGTTTTCTTTGAATTATTCTAATAAAAATACACGCAGAATAAATTTATTTAATTACCCTTCTTTAAAATCATGCCGCTATAAGAAGTTTTTTGATAGAATGTTACCACTCAGGCCGCTAAATTGAATACATGGCTGGGAAAACCTATACTAGAGGCTACTTCTTATTCTGACTTTAGAAAATCGCTAAAGACGCCTGTTTAACATGTTTACATTTTAGTTGTCAATTCAATAGAAATAGGAACTTCTTCCTTATTCCAACTTAGCAATCTGTTACTATCACTTACTAGACCCTCAGCGTCACCACTCAGAACTCAAACATATCACCGTTCTGAGCTTTACGTGACCAATCCTCACTGGGTCCAAGTTATTACTTATTTTTACTTTTTCAAGAGTTTATATATTCAAATACTTATTCATTTTAGTTAGCTTATTTTACTTAGCTTTAATGTGGTTGTCTCTGGTAGAGATATTTTTAGATCAAGCAGGGTGACATAGCCGACATGTTTCGCGGGAAACCGCTTTATCAAGGCTCCACCCCTTTTAGCACTATCGACTTCCTCAATTGAAAAAGTAAAAATAAGTAATAACTTGGACCCAGTGAGGATTGGTCACGTAAAGCTCAGAACGGTGATATGTTTGAGTTCTGAGTGGTGACGCTGAGGGTCTAGTAACAATAAGTGATAGTAACAGATTGCTAAGTTGGAATAAGGAAGAAGTTCCTATTTCTATTGAATTGATATTGAAATAGCCATCTGAAAGTCTTATATACATTTTAGTTGTGGCACTGTTTACTTCTCTTGCTTTTCTACTTTTAATTCATGCATTTTTTTTTTTTACTGTTTTAATGTACTTAATATTTATTGATCGTATGTATTTTTTACTCTGTTGTGAACCGCTTCGAACTTCTGGTATAGCAGTATACAAAAAAAAAATTATTATTATTAGGTCATTACATTAGTGATTTCTATTCCGACTTTACCTTGCGGTTCAAGGCGGATTACACGAGTTGATTAAGATATTAAGAAGTACATATTACTAAGATATTAAGAGACTAGTGTTTAAGCCCGTTAGATTAACGGGTGTTAGATGACCGCCTCTCCTGCTTTTGAACCTGGGCAGGGGCAGAGGCAGAGCCGGGGCGGGAGGGAGTGACGGTGGGAGAGCAATTTCAAAGCCTTGGCAGCGGCGGCTCCTTGACCAATCCGCGCTTACAACGTCCCCACACTCGCGGTCTGGCTGGCTCCCCCACCAAAGCCCTTCGCAGCGGCAGCCCCTCCCGCATCCGTCCCCGCGTCCCATGGCTCTCCAAAGGCCGGCTCCTACGAAAATGGTGCCCCTCTGTCCAAAGCCGCGGCAGCAGCCTCCCTCAAGACACATTTCAAATCTGACATATTGTAATCACAAAACAGAAAATACAATTATTTTTCTTACCTTTTGTTGTCTGGTCATTATTCATACCATGTAGGGGTCCCAGGCTATGGTTGGCTTTTGATAACTCGCTTGCCAGGGCCCCTTCTTTCTTCTTCCCTCCCTCCATCCCTGCAGCTGAAGACAGGCACCTCCCCCCAGTGGTCTGAGACAGGAGGGAGCAGTTAGGAGAGGGTCTGAGGGCAAAGAGGGGCTCAACAGCGCACAACCACCTTTCCCTCCCTCCATCAGGTGCAGTGAATCCACCAATGTTAAAATGAGCCGCGTCAAAATCGGAAGCCTGCCACTGCCGTAGCACTTTCCCCTCTGCCTTGGTCCCGCCCCTTCTCTGACATATGGGACCGCGGCAGAGGGAACGTGTTACGGTGGCGGCAGGGCTCCAATTTCAAAGCAGCTCCTTTTAACATAGGCGGAGCTGAACTGTACCTGATGGAGGAAGGGAAGGAACGGTGGGGCAAATTTTGGCAACGGCAGGAATTGTTTGGCGGGCCAAGCACCGTGAAACTTTGTTTCTTTAGGCAGCCCCGGTTGTTTACTTGGATTCAATGTCAGCATTAGGGTTCGCCGGCCGCCAGCCGTGAGAGCCGGGCGAGGAAGGCCGCCGCAGCCTCGCGGCTAGGTAGGGGGACAACAATGGCGCTTATGCTCAAGCCCCCGCCGCAGCTCCTCTCTCGATCCTGCTGCAGTTCGAGAGAGGAGCCATGGCAGCAGCTTGAGCATAGTGCACAGTGAGAGCCAGGGGCGCGCATGCGCAGTCGTGTTTCCGCGACGGGTCAGGGAACACGACTTTTGAGTGCGCATGCGCGGTCTAGCATTTTATTATATTAGATATTAGGGAATAGTTTGAACATTTCCTGGTTTGTTGATGGGTAGATGGTATTGCAGGTTTGTTGATGGGTAGATGGCATTGCAGGGGGGAGTTCGGGGCTTGTTTGATTGAGTTATATTGGTTTTATGTATTTTTTGAAGAGTAGGGTTTTTGTTTCTTTTTTGAAGGTTTTGTAGTCTGTGGTCAAAGTCAGCAGATTGGTGAGTTGTCGGTCTAGTTTCGCTGCTCTGGTGGCCAGTAGGTTGTTATATATTTTTTTTCATTTGACAGTTTTGGTTGGTGGGTGTGTGAATATTGTATGGGTTCTCCTGTGTCTGGTTGAGGTGGAATGAGTTAGTCTATTGTTCCAGTAGGTAGGGCTGTCTCCGTTTATAGCTTTGAATAGTAAGCAGTGGAATTTGAAATGCACTCTGGCTTGTATTGGGAGCCAGTGTGAGTCATGGTACGCCTCTGTGATGTGGTCGTATTTATTTAGTGAGTAGATAAGTCTTAGGGCTGTGTTTTGTATTGTTTGAAGTTGTTTTATCGCGGTTGTTGGGCAGGTGAGATATAGTATGTTGCAGTAGTCAATTAGGCCAAGGATCAGTGATTGAACCACTAGTTGGAATTGTTTTCTGTCGAAGAATTTTCGTACTTGTCTTAGGTTTCTCATAGTTGCGAATGATGTTTTTATTATTTTGTTGATTTGTGGTTGCATGGTACAGCCCCTGTCTATCATCACTCCGAGGAGTTTTAGCATGGGTTGGATGGAGTATGAGATTGTGTTTATCACTAGGTTGGTCAAGGTTGGTGCTCTGCTGTTTTCTAGGAGGATGAAATTTGTTTTGTCAGGGTTAAGTTTTAGTTTGTGTGCTTTCATCCATGTTGCTACTGTTTCAAGTGTTCCTTTTATTGTTCCTAACATAGAGGGTTCATGTTGATTGAAGGGGAGGAATATGGTGATGTCATCAGCATAGCTGTAGGAGGTAATTCCTATTTTGTCTAGTGTGACAGGGATCCGGCTAGGCCTAATAAAGCCAAGGGAAAAGCTCCTGTAAGTATCACTAAAGTTCCAGTGACTAAGTTGAAGAAACATCCTGGGTATAGTGGAAATCCTGTGCACAATGTCAAGAGTGAGCCTGCCCCTTTAAAAGTTCACAGAGCTCAGGCAGGAACTAGAAGGACAGGGCTCTTTAAGAGTTTAGCTGACTCTGCTGTTAGGGGGCGTGGTTGCTGGCCAAGTCTCCCTTTTTCTGAGCTTCCCTTGTCAGAAGGAGAGGAGAGGCAGCTGGGACTGGAAGCTGAGGAAAAGCTGAGAAGGAAGTCAGCTAGAGCAGTTAACTTATGGCCAGCACAGGAAGGTTCTCACCTGGAGTGGGAAATGGAAAACCCTGAAGTACAGTCTGAGGTTTGTGATATGGACTGGCTGGAGAACAATGTTATGTCTCATGGGGAAGAGCACCCCATGGAATGGGAGTAGGTTTGGAAAGCCTGAATTTTCTTTTCCTTTGTGAAGGGTTTTTTCATTTTTGGAGTTTTGTGTTTTGAAAGTATTTTTATAAACTGTTTTGAACCTGTGCTGGGAGCTACAGAATTTACCTTGAGCTTAGATGATTGGAAAGAGTGGCAACACCTGTAGGAGAACCGGCCTCTCTGCTCCTACTAAGGGGAATTGCTGTTCAAGGTTACCACAAACAGCTTTAGTGCCAATACTGTTAAAAGCCTTATATCCTAAACCATCACCAGAGGCATGAACTGTTCTGGCTTACCTTGAAGGTGGCATATAGGATGAACTGTATTTTGTGTTATTATTGTTTTGAACTTATCTCTGAAAGCACAGCCGGTGCTGGGATTAGAACTGGCGTGTATGAGGAAAGAAGCAGCAGAGAAAACTGGAACGTTTGGTTTTTGTATTGATGCCAAATTTTGACCTTTTTGTTTGGAACTTTCATTGATGTTCAATAAAAGTATAACATTTGGACAAACCAGGCCATTTTGGTGTGCAATTTATGGGAGACACCAGGCAAGATGTGTTCCACCACCCTTATGCTCGCGCCAAGACTAGGATTCTGCGGAGCTACTAGGCCTCGCCAGGATCCCGGTCCCACACTAGGTATGAGTTTAGGGAGGCAATGTATATGTTGAAGAGTGTGGGAGATAGGGATGATCCTTGGGGACCATGGTTCTGATTTTTCTTTGTTTGTTTTGACTCTATAAGTTCTGGTTTGTAAGAATCCTTTGAACCATGTTAGTACCTTTACAGTAATTCCTATTGAGTCTAGAATTTGTAAAAGGATGTAAAAGGTCTACTAGATCGAAGGCTGCAGCGAGATCTAGTTGTATGATCAGCATTTTTTTGCCTGTGCTGAGGTATTGTTTCACGATATCCATGAGTCTTCCTAGTAGGGTCTCCGTGCTATAGTTGGTTCTGAAGCCAGACTGTGTGGGGTGGAGTAGATTGTGGTTTTCTAGGTAGTCATTTAGGGCTTTAGCTACGAGGCCTTCCATCAGCTTAACGTAAAGTGGGATTGAGGCAATGGGTCTGTAGTTGGAAGGTTGGTCCATAGCTCCTTTGGGGTCTTTTAGGATCGGAGTAATGATCATTTCGCTGAGGTCTTGTGGGAATTGTCCATCTATGAGTTGAATTTGCATCCATTGTAGGAGTAGGGTGCGGAATAGTGTATTGGAGGTTTTCAATAGGTATGGTGGGACAGTGATTAAGGTCACAGGCAGTATTTGTTATTGGTTAGATATGGTGTGGTGTCTGTGAGTTCTTTTAGTAATTGGAATAGCTTTTTTGTGTCTTGGGAACCTTCTCCTATTTGCTTTGTGTAGTATGTTTTGCTTTCAGCTTGTGTTTGTATTTTTGGTGTAGTGTTCTCCATGCTTTTTTCGTGGCATCTTGGCTACTTTTTCTCCATTTTCTTTCTAGTTGTCTGCATTGCCTTTTCAATTGTTAGTGTTCTGTCTCTCTCACTGTTAATATTCTCTCTCTCTCAGCGTTAGTGTTCTGTCTCTCTTAGTGTTCAAGTGTTCTCTTTCCCACACACCCCTAACAAATTATCCATCCCTCCTCCACACCCCCACCCTCTACTACTCTCTTTTCCCCCGTTTTCCAATCTCCACCTTCTTACAACCTCCACACTCCCACTCCCCCCACCCTCATAAAATAAAAAAATTTAAAAAATACCTTCACCTCCACTCCCCTATAACCCCCTCCACCCCCATAAAAACAAAAAAAATATAAAAATACACCTTCACGTTCACTATCCTATAACCTCCACACTCCCACCCCCTCCACCCCATAAAAACAAAAAAAATATAAAAATACACCTTCACGTTCACTATCCTATAACCTCCACACTCCCACCCCCTCCACCCCATAAAAACAAAAAAATACCAAAAAAACACCTTCACTTCCACTCTCCTATTACCTCCACACTCCCACCCCCTACACCGTAAAATATACCAACACTGTACATCAACATACACTACGCTACACTGTTGAGACATCCGGTGGTGTGCCACTTCTGGAAAGAGTCTCTGCTGTCCTCCGGTGAGTCTCCCTCTTGCCTGAAATGTCTCTGCCTCTCACTCCGGCCTACCCTTTTGCTAGACTGACTACTTAACCTGTCTGTCCTCTTCTCTCTGCAGGCTCCCTTTCGAAGCTGCTTGGACACCGCTCGATCACGACTAAACTACACCGGTCGACCACCACTAACTACACTACAGGTCACTGCACCTCCTGTTGGTGGTCCCATTCTGGAAAGAGTGTCTGCTGTCTTCCAGTGAGTCTCCCTCTTGCCTGAAATGTCTCCGCCTCTCCCTCCAGCCTACCCTTTTGCTAGACTGACTACTTAACCTGTCTGTCCTCTTTTCTCTGTTGGCTCCCTTTCAAAGCTGCTTGGACACTGCTTCTCTTTGCCCCTCCCTCCGCATTACCCTTTTGCTAGACTGACTACTTAACCTGTCCGTCCTCTTCTCTCTGCAGGCTCTCTTTTGAAGCTGCTTGGACACCGCTCGACCACCACTAACTATACTGCAGGTCACTGTACCTCCTGTTGATGGCCCCATTCTGGAAAGAGTCTTCGCTGTCCTCCGGTGAGTCTTCCTCTTGCCTGAGATGTCTCTGCCTCTCCCTCCGGCCTACCCTTTTACTAGAATGACTACTTAACCTGTCTGTCCTCTTCTCTCTGCAGGCTCCCTTTCGAAGCTGCTTGGACACCGCTTCTCTCTGCCCCACCCTCCGGCCTACACTTTTGCTAGACTGACTACTTAACCCGTCTGTCCTCTTTTCTCTGTTGGCTCCCTTTCGAAGCTGCTTGGACAGCGCTTCTCTCTGCAGGCTCCCTTTTGAAGCTACTTGGACACCGCTCGACCACGACTAATAACTACACCGCTTGACCACCACTAACTACACTGCAGGTCACTGTACCTCCTGTTGATGGCCCCATTCTGGAAAGAGTCTTCGCTGTCCTCCGGTGAGTCTTCCTCTTGCCTGAGATGTCTCTGCCTCTCCCTCCGGCCTACCCTTTTGCTAGATTGACTACTTAACCTGTCTGTCCTCTTTTCTCTACAGGCTCCCTTTCGAAGCTGCTTGGACACCGCTTCTCTCTGCCCTGCCCTCCGGCCTACACTTTTTGCTAGACTGACTATTTAACCTGTCTGTCCTCTTCTCTCTGTAGGCTTCCTTTCAAACCTGCCTGGACACCGCTCGACCACGACTAACTACATTGCAGGTCACAGCACTCCTGTTGGTGGTCCCATTCTGGAAAGAGTCTTCGCTGTCCTCCGGTGAGTCTTCCTCTTGCCTGAGATGTCTCTGCCTCTCCCTCCGGCCTACCCTTTTACTAGAATGACTACTTAACCTGTCTGTCCTCTTCTCTCTGCAGGCTCCCTTTCGAAGCTGCTTGGACACCGCTTCTCTCTGCCCCACCCTCCGGCCTACACTTTTGCTAGACTGACTACTTAACCCGTCTGTCCTCTTTTCTCTGTTGGCTCCCTTTCGAAGCTGCTTGGACAGCGCTTCTCTCTGCAGGCTCCCTTTTGAAGCTACTTGGACACCGCTCGACCACGACTAATAACTACACCGCTTGACCACCACTAACTACACTGCAGGTCACTGTACCTCCTGTTGATGGCCCCATTCTGGAAAGAGTCTTCGCTGTCCTCCGGTGAGTCTTCCTCTTGCCTGAGATGTCTCTGCCTCTCCCTCCGGCCTACCCTTTTGCTAGATTGACTACTTAACCTGTCTGTCCTGTTCTCTCTACAGGCTCCCTTTCGAAGCTGCTTGGACACCGCTTCTCTCTGCCCTGCCCTCCGGCCTACCCTTTTGCTAGATTGACTACTTAACCTGTCTGTCCTCTTCTCTCTGCAGGCTCCCTTTCGAAGTTGCTTGGACAACGCTTATCTCTGCAGGCTCACTTTCGAAGCTACTTAGACACCGCTCGACCACGATTAGTAACTACACCGCTCGACCACCACTAACTACACTGCAGGTCACTGCACCTCTTTTTGGTGGCCCCATTCTGGAAAGAGTCTTTGCTGTCCTCCAGTGAGTCTCCCTCTTGCTTGAAATGTCTCTGCCTCTCCCTCTGGCCTACCCTTTTGCTAGACTGACTACTTAACCTGTCTGTCCTGTTCTCTCTGCAGGCTCCCTTTCGAAGCTGCTTGGACACCGCTTCTCTCTGCCCTGCCCTCCGGCCTACCCTTTTGCTAGATTGACTACTTAACCTGTCTGTCCTCTTCTCTCTGCAGGCTTCCTTTCAAACCTGCTTGGACACCGCTCGATCACGACTAACTACATTGCAGGTCACAGCACTCCTGTTGGTGGCCCCATTCTGGAAAGAGTCTTTGCCTTCTGTTACCTGTAAAGTGTTTGAACCATAAAATATTTATTCACAGTTTATATTGCTTTTTACGTAGACATTACATGTAATTGAGTTTAAACATGGCATGTTATAATTAAAATCACTGCTGTTCTGTGACTCATACCAACTAGTTACACTAAAATGTGCTTTCAGATTCGGACATATTTTAAAGAGTAGTCGTGTGCAACTTCTGTTAGCCAGGTTGTTTTCTAGGTGTTGAATGTTCATGTATTCTTCTGTGTTGGGGGGGGGGGTTTGTTTCTTTTCTGATATGCTATCCCCCCTCAAAGCATCCTGTTCAGGAAGAGACCTATTTCAGCCACCACCTGAACTGTTCCTCCACCCATTTTGTCAACAGCTGTTGATACAATGAGGGTGTTGTAGCTGACAAGGATGGTGTCATGCACGTTGCCCAACTTTAGAATTCTGATTTTGGGTCAATAAACAGGCAGACTGACGATCTAATACCAATACTGTCAGTCTGTGCTCGCAGAGAAGTGCTGCGGCTAGCGGATCTCTTCTCTCTCAACGAGAGAATTCTGTTTCTCTGAAAGGGAAGACTTAGGGATATTTGAGACAATGAACTGGGCCTGGAGTAAACAGTTCAACGAACGTGCATTGACCCCACGTTCTGTAAGTAACTTGTTCGTTATACGCTACCATCTTATTCTTACGCCCCCTCCGCCTAAACATCACAGGTTCCTTCAAGGGCACTCTTCCCACCACAGGCTCGATACTGCAGTGATTAGAGGGACAGAATGACTCAAGTGGTAAGAGTTCCCCTCGCATAAATGTTGATCCTTGTCTGTAACAGTGACAGATCTGCAAGATAATGCTCTATTATTGGGTCCACTTTTTGTGACTTAGCAACCCTGAATGTCCCTCCACCCATTTAGGACACAGAGGTTGACATTCCTGGGGTGGTGGAAATGATGAGGATGGGGTCTGGCACGCTATTCCAAATTGCTGAGCGTGGGAGAGCATCAGTAAACAGGATGACTGACGATCTCATCCAGATTGTGTCAGAGGACCCTGAGAATGATGACAAGCAAACTGGATCGGATTGCCAGCAAACTGGATGCACTGTTTGTAGTAGGAGGGGGACATGGTTAATTGCCATTAATGTATTCATAAATTATGTTTCTGGATGTTTCATAAATTATGATTCTGGATGTTCAGATGAAAGCTCAGAAGAAGGTGGCCTAGGAGGCGGAGGCAGGTTCAGCGGCTGCTGCTGCTCATGCCCCACGCCGACCATTTTTCATGCCGCATTGGCGCACCCTTCCAACCTCCCCCCCAGGCCCTCAGGTCAAAATTTGGCCACATAAACTTGTGCAACAAGGCATCTGCGTGTGCTTAAAATAAATATGCAAGGTAAAGGATTTAAAGAAGAAGGCGCAGGACCTGTTTCTTCTTCACCCATGCTGGGGTGAGATGCGTGCGACGCCATTTGTATAACTCCCCAGGTTGTGTTAACATATTTGAAGTGCGGCCCCTCAGTTGGTCAGACATCTTGCAGGGTGCGGTCGTGTCGCACAAGCGGAACTTAAATCCCCTGCAGATCGTGAAGGGCGGGCGAGTGACGTTTCCATAGTATATCAGGTATATTAGGCTAAGCCACTAACAGCACCATTAAGCAACATGCAGGGGATAGTGTGGTGTTGTAGTCATAGCAACAGTCTCAGCATCCTGAGCTTAAGGGTTCAAATGTCATGCTGCTTCTCGTTACCCCTGTTTCCTCAAAGAACCCTCCAATTTCTCAATTCATTATTTACATTAAGCTAAATGTGTTTGCACTAGAAGATGGTGATTGCCATGTCACTCAAGTTTATGTGGTGAAATTTATATCTGGTCTTGCTAGACTTCATTTAAGGATTACCTTTCTAATTATGGCAAAGTGCTCCTGCTAGTGGAGCTTTTGTCAAGAGGTACTGCAGAGTCTCCACCCATGCTCCTTCCACTAAGGCACAGTTACTGCCACACCTATACCCATCTTGTTACAAAAATGTAATGTCTCCCCAAAGGATAACAGTGCCGAAACGACCAATACACTTGTGAAGTGTTTGGCTTGACTGTATAAACATGATGCTTGTAATACAGATACAGTGCAATGGCTGTTATTTAATACTTATGTGTTGTCACTTTCTGTCCAAGTCTGTATAATACCAGCCCTTATCACAACCTTAATAAAAAATTATATGAACAAACATGTTTTATAGCAAGCATTTTTCTATACAACTATGTAGGTATTTTGAACAAATGTTTGATAACATCGTTAGACCCGCCACACATTAGCACTTGAAAACATCATCTACGAAGCAGAAACAGAACTTTGATAAATTTTCTATTTATTTATTGCTTTAGGAGACATGTGTCACTGTTTCTGTGATGTACTTGTATGCAGAGTCCAGCTTGTTACTGGTTCAATTTAACCTTTGTGCTATGTATTTCTATTTTATTCCCTCCTTTTACAAAACTGTGGAGCGTTTTTTAGCACCAGCCTGTGGTGGTAGCAGCTCTGATGCTCAGAATTCTATGAGCGTCAGAGCTGATTACCACCATGGCTAAAATCCCACACTACAGTTTTGTAAAAGGGGGAGGGGTAAGTTTGTGATGACATTCTATACTAGGCGAAGGTGTTTTCTGTGTTCTGTGTGTTCGAAAGACATGGTTTTCTGTTAGGATTGACGGTGTAGGATTGATCTGTACTAGTCTGGCTTGTTTAGTTTTACAATGGGTGTATTGCTATTGTACTTCTCACTGCAGTATGTAAGATGCTGCCTTTTCCTAGGTACTCATGCGTGACGTGTAGGCTTGTTACTAAAAATCATGTTTTTCAGTACAGATGCTGGGGGTGTCAAAAAATGATGGGCCCCGGGTGTCACACATGCCAGGTACGCCACTGCCGTTGAGGACTCCCTCTGCATCCATATCTCCTGCAACTAGAAAGTAACTAATGTAAACATTTCAGAATTGGAAACGGATAGGACACGAATAGGATAGATTTCGGGACTTTACTGAATCCAGCCCAAAATCCCTTCTCTCAGCTCAGTGGAGTGGTACCTTTAAAGATTCATTGACTGATAGGACATTCACCCAACCGGGATTTACACATCCCTGCGATCAACTCACTTCCTGCTAAAATCCCTCCTCCCAGCTCAGCACAGGAGTACCTTTAAAGGTTTCTATAGCCCCATTCATCCATTCTGTTTCAGTAGGGCTTTCAATTCATCTATGTACACATCTTGTCTTATTTTGGTAATATACTCTGTGCCTCATTGCATTATAATTCACTCTCTGTCATGTAATAGTGTTCCTGTACTATTCAAATATTACTTGGAATTTTGACTATTTCTCTTAATGCTTTATTTTTTAATGAATATGAAACTCTCTCTTCTTTCCTCACCTGCCCTGATTCCACAGATTAATTGACTGACAGGATTTTCACCCATTCTTGCGATCAACTCACCCCCTGCCAGAATCCCTCTTCCCAGCTCAGCGGACCAGAACCTTTAAAGGTTTCTAGAACCCAATCATTCATTCTGTTTCAATGGGCTATCATTTGATCTAATATACACATCTTCTCTATTTTGATTCATTGACTGACAGGGTTTTCACCCAACCCGGCTTAAAGATCTTTGCGATCAACTCACCCCTTGCCAAAATCCCTCTTCCCAGCTCCGTGGAGCAGTACCTTTAAAGGTTTCTATAGCCCCATTCATCCATTCTGTTTCAGTAGGGCTTTCAATTCATCTATATACACATCTTGTCTCTTTTTTTGGTAATATACTCTGTGCCTCAATGAATTGTAATTCTCTTGCTTTCATGTAAAAGTGTTTTTGTACTTTTCAAATAGTATTTGGAATTTTTTACTATTTCTCATAATGCTGTATTTTATTTTTTTTTCTGTTGAAAATATTTTATTGGTTTTTATGAGTATGAAAATAGCAATACAATACAAGAAATGCTTCCAACGAAGCATGAAATAAACTAGAGATATCACTCATCAAGTATATCAAATCTAGTTTCGTGGAATCTTTCCAATTTTGGAGCACAATTTGTATAGTGAGAAATAAGAGGATGGTCAGCAGGCGGTTTTGATATATAGTTAGAGGTGCTGAAAGTGCCATTGAGCCAACAATTAAAACATCAAATGAAAAGGGATCAGGAAAATTGAAGATTTTAGTAATCATATGCCAAATGGCAGACCAAAAGGCCATAACATGGGGCAATCATATAACATATGTCTTAGGGAACCGTCAGAGGACTTGCAGGTCCAACAGGAGCTGTCAGAGGACATCGTTAATTTGGCCATTTTATTAGGAGTCCAAAAGGCTCTGTGATAAAGAAATATCGCCGTCTGCATATGAGATGCAGAGCGGAGGGATTTTAACAGTCTAGGCCAGTGATGGCTAACCTTTTTGAGCCCGAGTGCCCAAACTGCCGCACAAAACCAAAGCAGGGTAGTCTGACACAAGCGCTCTCTAAAGCAGCAGTCCCTTCACTATCAGCTGACTGGCAAAAATATTTACTTCCTTATAAAAGCATTCCTAAAAATTAAATTCTTATTCCTAAAAGTTACATTTTTATACTAAGCTTACATGATTTATAAAAAGAAATACAAAACAAAGATTGGAATATACAGTAAAACTTTGGATTGCAAATAACTTGGTTTGCAAGTGTTCTATAAGACAAGCAATGATTAAATTTTAACTTGCTATACCAGTAACGTCTTGCAATACACATACATACAGTATAGAAGCATCACATTTTCACAACTGAGCCAATGGTTCCTCTCTATATGACGCTGCAGAAATGCAGTGACTGTTCCAAACGAGCAAGGGCTTGCAATACAAGTATGTATATTTTTGTACACGAGTGCCCTGGACTACAAGCATGCTTCTGGAACAAATTATGCTCCCAAACCAAAGTTTTACTGTACTCACAAGTTTAAACATTGTTCTTTTTTTGTTTTTACAATCAACATGGGTCTCAGGAGAGACTTACTCCCCCTTCCTACAGAATTTCACAAAGGAGAGAGAGTTGCTTAAAGATCAAAGAGATCAAATTACAGATGTAGTCCTTTTCAGAATTTTTAAATTAGACAAATAACTACTAAATTTGGACAAAGAACTTCTTTTTAGCATGGAATATAAGTTCCAGAAATCATATTTTTCGTTTACATGCATTTCTAAATATAGATAAACATTTTAAATCTAAAACTACTTATCTGTTTCAGGAGAAACTGCATTTGAAGTGCTAAACACTTCATGGCCCTTATCACAAAAGGAGGAGGAGGGTTACTCTCCTCTCCTGCTTTAAACAACTGACAGTTTAAACTTCACCAATACATTTGGACAGACAGAACTCATAAAAAAACCCGGGATACTGCAGGACTTGGGAATCAGATGAAGGGAAGAATTTGGCAAGGTCTGAAGCAAGGGCAGTGCTGAATAGAGTGGGGCTAATTTTAAAGCCCTGGGATAGACGAGTCCAGTGGAAGGGTTTTCCCATTGGAATGCAAAAATTGGCTGACTGGAAGAGGAACTGACAGCAAACGAATGCATAAAAACCTGACGGGTTATGTCCTCTTCCAGGGAGCCAGAGGGGGCCAGCCCACACCAAATATCGGCCATTCTAACTGGCACAGACAAATAAGGGTTGATTTGTTAAGTATAATCAAAGACAAATTCCTTTTTTTAAAATTAGCTAACATATCAAGGGTTCTCCATGGACAAGCAGTATAAGTCAGCCCCACTTTTGGTGACGTCATCTACGTTTTCAATTCGGATTTGCTCTCCCAGAGCTCAGGTGAGGCTTTAGGAGCCTCATCTGAGCATGTGCAGGTAGCCCTATATATACCTGTGCTGTCCCTCACTAATCCAGTTTAGTTAATCCGCCCTTCCCAAACGGACGGATCACAGCTCTCCATTAAAAAAAAAAAAACCAACAGCAACAAAAAAGACCCAGAAAGAAAGAAAAGAAGAAGAATGGCAAAAAAAAAAAAAAAAAAATGAAAAGCCTGCAGGAAAACCAGGTTTCAAGAAGTGCCCAGACTGCAAACGAAAAAGGAGCTCCTTGGACCCCCCCCCCCCATGAGGTGTGTATCCATTGCCTAGGAGAAGCACACCTCATGGCAGCCTGCCCTCAGTGCCTAAAAATGTCTCAGAGGGCTAGAAGAAATCGGCTCCAAAAGCTGCACACCAAGGGGGAAGATCAGCGAAGGAAGAAAAAAAAAAAAAAAATGCAGCCAAAAAGCAACCCCTGCTTACCTGCTGCCTCAGGAAGCCCAGCAAAAACAGAGTAGGCTGCTCCTGAAACTTTCCGACTATAGGATAGCTCCCCGACGGCTGCTTCATGGCCTAGGGTAGAGCATAGAAGTGCAGACAGTGGCAAAAACGGCCGAGGGTCTCCAATCCCGTCCGCTGGCCATTCCAGCTGCACCAACTCGGGACTGCTCCGATTTCAAAATCGAAGCCATGCGGCCATCGAAGCCATGCTGCCTTTAGCCCCGAGATTCAAACTGCCTGGATCTCATCCCAGGATGATATCAGTGCACTGGGCCACGCCCCCTTAAAGGCACAGACACAGCAAAAGGCAAGCCTGGATACAGACAATGCCTTTGCAAGCATGGAAAAGAACTCTGCACACCTAAAGGGACAGGACAATGTGCCTCACAGGAGCCAACACACCAGAACCTGCAAGGAGGGAACATGAAGGAGACAGAACATCTTCCTCCCCCTCTTCTTCATCATCATCATCAGCAGCCTCACCAAGACGGCGGAGGCGCAGAAGGTCGAAAGATCGCGGGACCAGGAGCAGGGGCAGACCCCATCAGCCGGCTGAGCACCCACGTGCATCGGCCGCAGATCCCAACATCCAGCCACGCCAACTGACCACTCCTACCGCTCACAGACAATTGTTCGACTTTTTCAACAGATTCATCGCACAGCAACTCTCCGGGCAAAGGGCGCAGAGCAAGAGCTCAGCACCGAATGCAGAGCAGACACTGCAACCACCGGCAACATGGAGGCAGGGAGCAGAGACAGCCGCATCACACTCTCCAGCCACAGACGGCTATGCCTCCGAACGCAGTGGGCGCTACCAGCAAAGCTATGCTTCAACAAGGGGCAGCCCACACACATCAACAACCCAAGACACCCCAGACACAGAGCACGCGTCTGGGACAACACAGTCCGACATGCCGGCGGAGGTCCTCACTTATCCAAAGTTCCTCCAGAAGGTAGTTTCCAAGCTGGCACTCACCCCAGTTCAGGAGCTAGAGGCGACAGAAGAAGCACCGGGACTGCTGAAATACCTAAAGTTGCAAAAGGCCATAGCCACACTACTAGCTCACAGAATGCTACTAGATTGCCAGGACCAGATCCGGAAAACCCCACGGTCAGGCCCGGCCGTGTCCAGATCAGCGAGGCACTGGGCTTTGACAAACCACAGCTCCCTCACCAGTCCATCATAGTAGAAAGTGCCCTTAAGAAAGCTAAGAGCAACTGCCTGCAGGCCAACGACCCTCCGGAAAAAGAACGCAGGACCCTGGACGCTACCGTCAAAAAGGTCCACCATGGCTCCATACTGAATGCCAAAATTGACTCTCACCTGTTCCACCTTACCCTGTACAATGATGCCCTCCGGAGGAAAATAGAGGAAACCCTAGACACGCTACACCCCGAGGGAAAAGCCTGCATAGCCCCCATATTACAGAAAATGGAGGAATGCGGAAAACACATGATAAAAGCGATTTTTGACGCTTTTGAAACATCTGCCCGCACGGCCGGAGTGGCCATAGCATCCAGACACCTGGCATGGCTGCAGGCATCAGGCCTACACGAGGACACCCATGAGCATATCGCAGATGCACCTTGCTCAGGAGAGAACTTATTCGGAGACAAAGTCACGTAAACAGTGGACACAATGAAAGCCAATTGCACAACTCTCCAAACCCTCTCCTCAGATGGCTTCGTAAAAACCCCGGCACCAAGGCGGCATAGCACCAACCACTATTGGTGACAAAATAACACCGTAAGGCGTTTCGACAACCAGACAAGAGGGCCGTCCCACAGACAGAAAGCACAACCCTGCAGCGCCCCTTACTAGCAAAGGCAGCGCCAGAGGGAGGGAAAACAGCAGAAGCCAGCTACTTCCACCACCGCAAAAGCCGGGCCTAGCTTTTGACTCATCAACAAGGCCCTCCACCCCTGTTGGGGGCCGCCTCTCCGCATTCAACAAAGCCTGGGAGAAGATAAGAACAGAAAAATGGGTGCTACACACCCACCAGCCAACCCACCAAAAAACTCATCCTCAGAGAAATCAAAGCTCTCCTTCAAGCAAGAGCAATAGAACCAGTATCCAAGTCACAGCACAACCAAGGGTTCTACTCCCACTATTTTCTCATCCCCAAAAAGACAGGAGGGTTCAGACCCATCCTAGACCTACGAGGCCTAAACAAGTATGTAACCAAGGAGAAATTTCGCATGCACTCCTTAAGAACAATCCTACCACTAATTCAAAAGGACGACCGGCTGGCTTCACTGGACCTCCAAGATATGTATTCACACATCCCTATGCACTCCTCCCGAGGAATGTTTCTGCGGTTCAGGACCCAAACCCAGTACTTCCAATACAGGGTCCTGCCCCTTTTGGACTCTCCTCTGCACCGAGAGTCTTCACAAAATATGTCATGGTAGCAGCGGCACACCTCCGCAAGAGCGCCATATGCGTGTTCCCTTACCTGGACGACTGGCTGCTGGGGGGGTCCATCAGCCTGGAAAACGACAACAGCAGTCAATACAACGATGTCACTCCTGCAATCCCAGGGGTAAACACCAAAAAAATCCGTGCTACAACCAGCATAATCAATAGAATTCATTGGGGCAAGGATCTGCACGCCCCTGAATGCAGCTTTTCTGCTCCACTCAAGGGGACAAGCAATACAAAAAACTGGTTCAGCAAATATCAGAGACACACACATTCACAGCAAGAACAATACTACGCCTCCTGGGCCATCAAGCAGCCTCCGTGCATGTTGTCCCACGCACCAAACTCCACATGCGACCCCCTTCAGTGGTTCCTCAGAAAGAATTGGAACCAACACACACAGCCTCTGTCTCAGAGTCCCAATGGATCAGAAAATTCGCAACAACAGAATTTACACGGGCAAGCTTTTCCAGCAGCCACAACACCAACTGGCACTCACCACAGATGCCTCAAAACAGGGGTGGGGAGCCCACCTCCTCCGTCTGAGAACCCCTGGTCACCTTCCGAGGCCAAACAACACATCAACCCGCTAGAACTCAGGGCAATTTGGAATGCCCTACAAGCCTTTGCTCCCTGGATCTCCAACAAGACCTTACTGATCCAGACAGACAATAAGGTGGCAATGTTCTATATCAACAAGCAGGGAAGCACGGGCTCACTCACCCTCTGCAGGGAAACCCAAAAAATCTGGACATTTGCTTTATCAACCAACATTCTCATCTATGCCACCTACCTCCCGAGCCTGAACAACGCCCTGGCGGACAGCCTCAGCAGAAAGCTGGACCCCCCACGAATGGTCCCTCCATCCGGAGGTAGCCCAGGATCTCTTCCACAAATGGGGCCTCCCAACAAGAGACCTCCTCGCCGCAGAGGACAACAAGAAGTGCCCTCAATTCTGCTCCAAAAGACCGGCACAATACAGTCAAACCAGGGACGCTTTTCTCCATACATTGGGGGGAACGCCTGCTCTATGCTTTTCCCCCCATACCACTCATCCACAGAGTGCTACAGAAAATCAGGCAGGAGGCAGCCACAGTGATCTTCATTGCGCCCCACTGGCCGAGACAGGTGTGGTTTCCCTGCCTGTACCAGATGTCGGCACAGCCGCCAATCAGTCTACCGCTGCGACCGGACCTCATCACCCAGAACCAGGGACAAACTCTGCATCCCAAATTGAAAGCACTAACACTGACAGCATGGATGTTGAAAAGCTAATCCTGGACCCTTTCCACATGTCAACCAGGGTGACCGAGGTATTGCGAGCAGCCAGACGCTCGGCAACCAGGAAATCATACAGGCTCAAGTGGAAAAGATTCCACATATGGTGTGTCTCGAAAGGAGAAGATCCACTCACCTGCCAGGTCCCAGTAGTATTCCAATACTTACTTGACTTATCCACAGCAGGCCTGAAAACATCCTCCATAAGAGTCCACTTGAGCGCTATATCAGCGTTCCGCAACCGCATTGAGGACAGGACCCTAGCCACACACCCACTAGTGTCCAAATTCATGAAAGGGCTTATAAACCTGCACCCCCCGCCCACCGCCAGCGTGGGACCTGGGCATCATCCTCCGCAGGGTAACAGCGCACCCCTTCGAGCCATTGGAGGATGCGCCAATCAAATTCATCACCTGGAAGGCGTATCAGCGAGCTACAGGCCCTGGTGACATACCCACCAGACACACAGATCCTTCATGATCATGCAGTGCTGAGAACTCATCCAAAGTTCCTATCTAAGGTAGTCTAATCTTTCCATGTAAACCAAATTGATAGTGCTCCCCTCCTTCTGCCCGGGACCACATACCAAAAGCACGGAACAACTCCTACACATCTCGGACTGTACCCGTGCACTTCGCCTATACATTTAACGAACGCAACACTGGCGAAAGGCAGTACAACTATTTGTCTCCTTTGACCCCAACAAGCCAGGAACACCAGTGGGGAAACGCACTATATCCAACTGGATCTCAAACTGCATTGCCTCCTGCTACGAGCAAGAGTGAGTGTCCCTTGAGAGAAAGACCACAGCACACCAACTAAGAGCCATGGCCGCAACATTGGCAAACCTCAGCAACCCGCCACTTCAGGACATTTGCAGAGCAGCCACAAGGTCTACCCCACACACCCTCACCAGACACTAATGCCTGGATCACCCGAAAACAGACCTCCAATGACTTTGGCCTCAACATACTATGAATGGTGACCAAAACAGACACAGCAAAATACACCAATACCTGGACTAGATGAACAGGACTATCTGATCTGTCTGAATCAGACAGAAGAGATTGTTAGACAGCTTATATTCTGCTATGTTGGCACAATTTGCACAATCAAAAAAAAAAAAAAAAAAAAAGTGCTACTCAAACACCACGTTGGTGATATATATTTGTTATAATCGCTATCTGTTATTGAGATACATACTCTACCATGTTGGTAGATTAAAAAAAAAAAAGAAAAGAAAAGAAAGGGAGTGTTGGTCCAGTTCTAAGGACCAACATAAAGTTCCTATTGTTTACAACACATAACCTCTGACTGGTCTCAGTAACTGGGGCTTTGTCTCTGTCCCTCACCTGACATTTATGCAGCCTCACCCTACCGCAGCGAGGTAGCGGGGACGCAGAGGGGACCATCCCCGACGGGGACCCCGTCCTCTTACACCCTCCGCACCCCGCAGCTGGAGAGTCACCAAAAGTGGGGCTGACTTATACTGCTTGTCCATGGAGAAAGCGAAGTTACTTACCTGTAACGGGAGTTCTCCGTGGACAGCAGGATAAGTCAGCCACACTGACCCTCCCTCCTCCTCTATGGGTGACACTGCGATAAGACTCAAGCTAGGGGAATCACTGGATTAGTGAGGGACAGCACAGGTATATATAGGGCTACCTGCACATGCTCAGATGAGGCTCCTAAAGCCTCACCTGAGCTCTGGGAGAGCAAATCCGAATTGGGAACGTAGATGACGTCACCAAAAGTGTGGCTGACTTATCCTGCTGTCCACGGAGAACTCCCGTTACAGGTAAGTAACTTCGCTTGACATCCCTACAGGTAGACAGACATCCCCCCATTGTGCAATGGAGGACAAAAACACTTCCTTGAATTCCTGGCCCTGCCCATCTCTGGACTAGGGAAACGCAGTACTAACAGGTCCACACTCGCTTCGTCCTCAAGGACGTCTCAGACACTCTCAAACACACAAAACATAACAGATTTCAGTTCAGTTACTCAACCAGAAAATAACAGTTCCTAGAATCCTTCCCCACAACTTTTCAGCGACAGATCACGTGGCTTACTAGGCAGGAGACGAGAGACAGGATAGGGATGATCAATCCCCACTTACCAGATGGTGGCCACTCCAGGTACAAATACAGATACAGATTCTTGTACTTTAAACTGAGACTAGATAAGTCAGTTGAAGCGGTCCAACGTCCTGAGGTCTGCCAACCCCCCAAAAGGAAGGCAGCCGGCTAAGCAGACACATCGGCCGTAGGACCAGAAACAAGTGACCGATCGAGTAACCAGTGGTCAAGAGACCTTCAAGTCCCTGTTCGGAAGCCAAATGAAAGGTCACTTGGACACACAAAGTCAGAGGCGTGAAGAAAGTACAAGAGATTTATTCACAGCATGCATGCTGGACCCCTGAGCTCCAAGCTGGCTCAGAAGTGCCGAAACCAGGAAGTTACAGAGATATTTATTCATTTTTCTGGCTATACAACTGAATTCTAGAAAAAGCTTTTCACGTGTTACTTTTCTTAACACTCATTGGTTCTAAGATCACTAGCAGGACACTGATCTAACTCTTACAGTTAAATGTACAGAAGGGAAGGGTACATCATGGCTCAAACTCTTATCTATTCAGCTTACAATGTGGTAAGGTAGGGACATACATTTTAGGCAGATGAAGTCAATAGATTGTACACACTCTTTTCAACTATGTAGACCAGAGCAATATTTTAAACAACAGTTAACCATTTCATGACCCTACACTCCCGCAGCGGCCCCCATGTCAAAGACCAGTGCCTTAACTTAGACTAGGCAGATGGTGTGGAGAAGAGATAGGTGGAAGATGATGGAAGGGGGAAATGAAAGGGGAGGGGGCAGATGCTTTACAGAAGGGGATGGTTGCGATGGGACATAGAAGGGAAAGTTATGCTCTTGGTGCATGGCCCAAGAAGCAGCAGCCAAGTTCCTGCAAAATTAAGTTGTTTTTTTTTTTTTTAAAAATGAGGTTGTGGCAATGAGAACAAAACAGTTCACATTTGATGGAAACATAGTCCACATACATTAAGAAGCTTATTCTACTTATAAACGCTCATTAAAGCATTTTGTTTTGGTTCAATATCGTTTGTGAGGTATAAAATCGTTCTCCCTTTGTGCGGGATAGAATTATAACCGGACGATTAATCGGGTGCACGTCACCAGCGCACGAAGTTTACGTAACATCTACCACCCTATGAGGGGTGATGACCAAAGCTAGCGTAAATGATCATATGACAATCAGGTGAGCGATGACGTGGAGCCTAATGACTGAGCGTATAAAGTTCACGGTATTCGCCACTTTTGAGAATGCAACGTTAGAGTGAGGAGGTGTGATTGCGCTCGGTAATCTTTGCGATGCTGTAACCTTGGAGGGAAGAGGTTCCGCGCTTCAGCGGGTAAGTTTTTAGATGCTGTTTTAAGATGTAAGCGGTTAGAATGAGTTTGAAAGTTTAAATTTTTAATTTAGAGAATAAGACTTGTGCTTAAATTTAACTATAGTCGTTGCCTTCAGTATTCCTAAACCGAAGCTTTGTTTTAGCGTTTCCCGTACGATGCTTGTTTTTGGAGGGATAATTTTAAGAATTAACTCGCTTAGGATCCGCTCAGTGGTGTACTTGGGGGGGGGGGGGTCTACGACACCCGGGACCCACTGTTTGTTTTAACACCCACCCCCCCCCCCCATGTAAAAAAAATTATTTTAATAAGCTATGAGGGGGGTGTTATTGGCTTTGGAGTCACGGTCCAGGAACTTCTCTTTTCAGGGCCCGGTTCCAAGGTTTGGTCCCGGTTCCGGTGCCGTGATCCAGCATGTTTCCAGCCTTCTCTCCTGTCCGATGGTCCTTTACCTTCCGTGAAGCCCGGAAAAACTGTCGGCCTCGGCAGTGATCCAGCTACTTCCCCCGCGGCTCCCCTTCCGCGCTTTCAGGCTCTACCAATTACGCAACTTCCGGGTGGATTAGGCAGAGGCAGACACGAAAAGCGCGGAAGGGGAGCCGCGGGGGAAGTAGCTGGATCACTGCCGAGGCCGACAGTTTTTCAGGCTTCACGGAAGGTATAACTTGAATTAAATTAAAACAACCACAATGATTTAACTGATAAAAAAAGTAACTTTAGAAGCGGTAGAATGATTTCGATTAAATGAAAAAGCAATTTAAGAAAAGGTCTTAAAATCACGTTGCCAATAGATTCATTATTGTATTATAATGTACAATGCGGTACTATTAATGTCATAGGTTTTAAAAGTTATAAAAAATTTAATATGCACATTAAAAATTAGCACAGTTTTAATTCAAAGAGAAAACGATATATATTTTTTTTTAATGTGACTTTAAAATAATTTGTATTTTGTGAACACAATGATTTTTATTGCTGACTATAATTGATTGATAAACAGTTGATCTTGTAATTGATAGTATATTAAAAGTTAGAGAGTAACTCATACTAATCTAGCTTTTGATTATAAAGATTGCTATAATATAATTTGTTTATTCTAATTAGTGAATAAGAGGTTAACTAGTGAAGGAATAAGTACAAATTAAAAGCATACTTAAGTGCTTCAATTGAGGCACCAGATTGATCTAGCTTTTGGTTATAAATATCCCTATAACATAGGGGATTCAATTTACAAAGATGATTATGAATCAGTAATAAAGACATTAGTTTAAATCAAAATTTATATATTTTGTTAATATAATTGTACAGATTATATTATGATGATTTAAATAGATACTTGACAAGCAATAAGAATGTTTAGAAATGTAATTGGAAATTTATTATAATACAGTTAAAGAATTATTACAGAAACTAATGTTTGAAGCATTAACAAAATATGTTGGAAATAATGAGGGTATTGATCTTTTTCTTCTACTTTTTTAAGGCTTCAATAACGTGATTACAATTGAAATTATGTCTGAAATCTCCACCTTGGCTTTCTTGAAAGCAGTAGCAGCTTGAGGATATTGCCATTGGCTGCAAAGCTTTGAGATTTTGAGTTGCTAAACCGGAGGAAGATGTCTTCAGTCAGCAGGGCTTGGGAATCCACACTAGCTTAAGTATTTATAAATTGCACTCGGGCAAGGAGAAACTTTGGTGCCCATGTACTAAATTTGGGCTCCAGTCCCTCCCTCAAATGAGCTGTATATGACTACACCATTGAATACAAAAATAATTGTGATGCACATATCCCAAAGCTAACACATTCCACTTAAATTCAAAATAAAACACTTTTTTCTACCTTGTTGTCTGGATGTTTTGTTTTTCCATCTCAATCCCAGTTTTTCTTTTTGCGTTTAGTCCTTTTTCAACTAATTCTCTTTCCATTATCTGCTGTCCATTTTTTTTCTCCTTCTCTTGTAACATTCCATTTCCTTCTTATGCCTGTCTCCAATGTATTTTTTCCCCTTAAAGCTTAACTTTTTTTTTTATTTTTTTGCCTGTGTCCACTCAAATCTTGCCTTCTTTCTCACCCTTCTTTTTAAATGTTCAGCTACTTCACAATTCTCCATCTTCTCTCAGTCCCTAGCTCTCCCATTTCCCATCTCACTCTTTTCCCATCCTCCTTTTTCCTGTTATCTACTCCCCATTACCCCATTAATACCATTGTACTCGCTGCTCTCTCACTTATCTTGTCATCTCCCTTTTTACCTCATCCACATGGGTCACCTCTCTTCAAGCTATAACTCCCTGTCCCTTTCTTTCTATCTTCTAGCATCTCTCTGCCTTCTATCCCCAGATCCAACTTTTCTCCCTTTCTCTTCCTGCCTGCCTCCCTTCCCCAGGTCCACTATTTCTTCCTTTCTCTTCCCAACAGTTCTTCCTTTAAGTATCTTTCCCTCTTCCTCCACACCATCCCAGGTCCAACTTCTCTCCCTTCAGACTATTACCCACCATCTCTCTCTGTTTCTGGCCCCATAAGCTCTCCCACCCCCCAGCCCTATCTAGCACTTCTTTAATACCATCCTTTCTCTGTACTTTAAAAAAAAAAAAAAGTCCAGGGGGGGCTTCCTCAGCCTAGTATGTTCTCCCCTTCTCTCCATGCCCATGCATCTCTACCTCACTCCTCTCTCACTCCCTCCCTTCTATCTCCGCCTAACAGTTCTCCTCTATCTCCCCATGTGCACCATCTTTCCCTCTGATACCCAATTCTCCCTTTCTATTCTCTCCCGCACCTCAGTATCTCTCCCTCACTCCCTCCGTTCTTCCATATTATGGCTCGTGCTCTCCTCCCTCTTTCCCTTCATTCTGTGTCTCGAGTTCATGCCCCTCCTTTCGTCCTGTTTGGCCTCCCTCCCTTAAGATCCAACATGTCCTTCTTCCTTATTTCTCTCCCTTATACTTATATATTTTGTTTGTTTTTTGTACTGCAGGGATTCCTAGGATGTGAGTTACTGAAATTTTACAGGAAGGATAGCAGGTAAGAATTTCCAGTTCATAAATTCAAAATAAAACAATTTTTTCTACCTTGTCTGGATGTTTTGTTTTTCCATCATCTTGGTCCCATTTTGTCCATCTTCAACTAGGTCTCTTTCCAGTGTCTGCTGTCCCTTTATTTTCTCCTCTCCTCTCATTCCATTGTTTTTCCTTCTTATGCCTGTGTCCAATGTATATTTTCCCTTTCAGCTTTCTTAACTTTCTTTTTTTGCTTCTTTCCACTCAAATCTTGCCTTCTTTCTCACCCTTCTTTTTAAACGTTCCGCTACCTCTCAATTTTCCATCTTTTCTCTGTCCCTAGCTCTTCCATTTCCCATCTCGCTCTTTTCCTAGCCTCCTTTTTCCTGGTCTCTACTCCCCATTACCATATTAATACCACTGTACTTACTGCTCTCATATCTTGTCATGGGTCACCACTTTCAGAATCCCCCCTCCCTCTCCCCTCAGGCTGTAACTGCCTATCTTTCTTTGCATCTCCTAGCATCTTCTTACCCAGTTCTTCCCTCCTGCTCTCCTATGGGTTCTTCTCTGCTGCTCTATCCCCAGTCCAATGTTTTGCTCTTTTCTGTTTTTCTTCCTTTCCTCCTCCTTGATGCTGCATCTCTGCCTTCCATCCACAGACCTAACATTTCTCTCTCCCTCTCTCCCTCCCTTCCATCCCCAGATCCAACTTCTCTTCCTTCCTCTTCCCAAATGCCCCATCCCATCTCTCCCCCTGCCTGCCTCCCTTCCCCCAGGTCCACAATATCTCCCTTTCTCTTCCCAACAGTTTTTCCTTCAAGTATCTCTTTCCATCTTCCTCCACACCATCCCAGGTCCAACTTCTTTCCCTTAAGACTATTGCCCACCATCTCTCTCTGTTTCTGGCCCCATAAGCTCTCCCCCCCCCCCTCCTCACAGGCAAACTAGCACTTCATTAATACCCTCCCCCCCCCCCCTCTGTACTTAAAAAAAAAAAAAAAAAAAGTGTGGGAGGCTTCCTCAGCCCAGTATGTTCTCCCCCTTTTCTCTGCGCTCATACATCTCTACCTCTCCTCTCCCATCACCATGACCAAAAACTCTCTCTCGCTCTCCCTTCCCATCTGCCCATGTGCACCATCTCTTTCCCTCTCAGATACCCAATTCTCCCTTTCTATTCTCTCCCACACCTCAGCATCTCTTTTCTTCACTCCCTCCATTCTTGCATATTATGGCTTGTGTACCCCTCACTCTTTCCATTCATGCCCCTCCTTCCTTCATCCTGTTTGTGCTCCCTCAAGTCCTAACGCGTCCTTCCTTCCCTCACTTACATATTTAGTTTGTTTTGTACTGCAGGGATTCCTAGGATGCGAGTTACCTGATCACTGAAATTTTACAGGAAGGATGGCAGGTAAGAATTTCCTGACTCCCAAATGGTAAATTGGTTGGCAGTGATTGGTCAAGGAGAACTTTGGAGTTGAGAATCGAATTATACACAAGAAGGAAGCCATGCAATTCAAAAGGGACCATGCTGCATTTTTAAAATAGGAAATTTTTAGAAGAGTGTAGAGCAGTGGTTAAAGCTACAGTTTCAGCATCCTGAAGCTTTGAGTTCAAACCCACGCTGATCCTGATGACCCTGGGCAAATCACTTAATCCCTCCATTGCCCAAGCTACATTAAATAGATTATGAGGCCATTGGGACCGGGGGGGATAGAAAGATGCTACATGGGATATTGGAGGTAGGGAGGGATAAAAGCTGCAAGGGTTTTGCTGCACAAGGGATGGGAGGGAGGGATAGAAAGTAAATAGGAAGAATTGGGGTGGAGGAGAAGGAAGAGATGATCATTGTGTATGGGAAAAATCTAGTGTCTTTTTTGGGCTCAAAATGAATGAGTCTTATTTTTGGGGAAACGCGTTTCTTAATGGATAGAAATGAATTGAAATATTTAAAAAGTGTTTATTGAAAAATTTATTTATTTTTGAAGACAGGAATACTTGGAGGCTTTGACTGAGCGGACTTGTCACAAGAACAGCCAGTGTGTATGAAAGACACATGGATCTATCCTGCACAGCGCTGGGAAAGATAAGTGTTTATTATAAGAGTATTAGGAACATTATATACTCGCACACAGTCCAATTACATTAGTGGGAATTTATTACTGAAGACAGGAATATTTGGAGGCTTTGGCAGAGCAGACTTGCCATAAGAACAGCAGTGGTGTTCAACTTTGGGATGTTAACTACTTGTTGGTCTACCTTGGTGTTCACTGCCTTGGTGTACACAGCTTTGTGGGGGGAGGGTTGATCACCACCGCCTTGGTGTACACTGCTTTGGGGTTGTTGATCACTGCCCTGGTGTACACTGCCTTGGTTTACACCGCTATGGGGGGGTTGATCACTGCCCTGGTGTACACTGCCTTGGTGTACACCGCTATGGGGGGGTTGATCGCCGCCTTGGTGTACACTGCTTTGGGGGGGTTGATCACTGCCCTGGTGTACACTGCCTTGGTGTACACCGCTATGGGGGGGTTGATCGCCGCCTTGGTGTACACTGCTTTGGGGGGGTTGATCACTGCCCTGGTGTACACCACTATGGGGGGGTTGGTCACCGCCCTGGTGTACACTGCCTTAGTGTACACCGCTATGGGGGGGTGATCACCGCCTTGGTGTACACTGCCTTGGTGTACACTGCTATGGGGGGGTTGATCACTGCCCTGGTGTACACTGCCTTGGTGTACACCGCTATGGGGGGGTTGATAACTGCCCTGGTGTACACTGCCTTGGTGTACACCGCTATGGGGGGGTTGATCACCGCCTTGGTGTACACTGCTTTGGGGGGTTGATCACTGCCCTGGTGTACACTGCCTTGGTGTACACCGCTATGGGGGGGTTGGTCACCGCCTTGGTGTACACTGCCTTGGTGTACACCGCTATGGGGGGGTTGATCACCGCCTTGGTGTACACTGCCTTGGTGTACACTGCTATGGGGGGGTTGATCACTGCCCTGGTGTACACTGCCTTGGTGTACACCGCTATGGGGGGGTTGATCACTGCCCTGGTGTACACCGCTATGGGGGGGTTGATCACTGCCCTGGTGTACACCGCTATGGGGGGGTTGATCACTGCCCTGGTGTACACCGCTATGGGGGGGTTGATCACTGCCCTGGTGTACACCGCTATGGGGGGGTTGATCACTGCCCTGGTGTACACCGCTATGGGGGGGGTTGATCACTGCCCTGGTGTACACCGCTATGGGGGGGGTTGATCACTGCCCTGGTGTACACCGCTATGGGGGGGGTTGATCACTGCCCTGGTGTACACCGCTATGGGGGGGGTTGATCACTGCCCTGGTGTACACCGCTATGGGGGGGTTGATCACTGCCCTGGTGTACACCGCTATGGGGGGGGTTGATCACTGCCCTGGTGTACACCGCTATGGGGGGGGTTGATCACTGCCCTGGTGTACACCGCTATGGGGGGGGTTGATCACTGCCCTGGTGTACACCGCTATGGGGGGGGTTGATCACTGCCCTGGTGTACACCGCTATGGGGGGGGTTGATCACTGCCCTGGTGTACACCGCTATGGGGGGGGTTGATCACTGCCCTGGTGTACACCGCTATGGGGGGGGTTGATCACTGCCCTGGTGTACACCGCTATGGGGGGGGTTGATCACCGCCCTGGTGTACACCGCTATGGGGGGGGTTGATCACCGCCCTGGTGTACACCGCTATGGGGGGGGTTGATCACTGCCCTGGTGTACACCGCTATGGGGGGGTTGATCACTGCCCTGGTGTACACTGCCCTTGGTGTACACCGCTATGGGGGGGGTTGATCACGGCCCTGGTGTACACCGCCCTTGGTGTACACCTGCTATGGGGGGGTTGATCACTGCCCTGGTGTACACCGCCCTGGTGCACACTGCTATGGGGGGGTTGATCACCGCCCTGGTGTTGATTTGCAGTTGGAATTTTAGTTGAAGTCTCTTGGCATGGTCACATGTTTGTGGGAGATGGATAGCTCGGTGATGAATTTGAGTTGGGATTCTAGGGCTTCTAGGGAGTGGAGTAGGATGAGGATGACTTTGTGTTTGTGGCTTGTGGCAAACTGTAGGCCCTCTAGGGTGGGAATATTCACTCGGCAGTGAAATGGAGCGAGGGAATGAGGTTCGGGATGTCTCACCTCCCAAGGCTATGTCAGTCCTTTTCTGAGCATCTCTTTTGTACATCTCTTATTATGGCAGGATGACGTTTACATTTCTTCCTTTAAAATTTGTCTGCTTTTTTGGTCCATTATAAAAAGGAAAGAGCAGTGCAGGATTGACAGTTTCATTGTATGAAGGTTGCATATGATAGGTATTCCCCTGTTGTCTTTAATTCATTTTGAATCTTTACTATGAATTTTTTTTTTTTTAATTTTCCAATGAGTTTGACGCCTGTTATGTTTTTTTTTTTCACAGCGCACCTATCACTTCACGGTATACAAATGACCTGTCTTCACTTCTGGATTCCTGGAAAGATCTCCAAAACATGGCTGACATCTGGACCCATCGACAATGCAAAAGTTAAGTGAAACATTATTTTTAATGAGAATTGTTTGTTTGCTTCTGTCTTTTAAATGTAAGTAACATTATTATGTGAACCGTTTAGGTTTTCATTGCTATAGAAACATTTAAAATATACAGCTAGAAGTTAGCTTCGCTTTAAATCGCATCAACAGGTATAGTTCCATTGAAGTGGGTGTTCTTTAAACAGGCAATAGATATAATTAAAAAAATAAAGGAAAAGTTAATACCTTTTTTTATTGGACTCGCTCACTCACTTACTCACTAATTCGCTCAATAAAATAAGTGATTATCTTATTTCCTTTATTGGTTTTTTTCTATCTATTGCTTATTTTAAGCAGATCGACTTCAATGGAACTATACCTGTCGATTCGATTTAAGGCGACGCTAACTTCTAGCTGTATATTTTCAAACTTTCTATAGCGATGAAAACTCAAACCGTATACATAATAATGTTAGTTACAATTATAAAACAGAAGCAGGCAAATAATCCTCAGGAAAATGAGCAATAGGAAGACAACAGCGCAAAGCGGCTTGTATAAAGAATGATGAAAAAGTTGTCAAAGGCCTTTAAGTCATTTTCTTAATTTCCCTTTAACCACAATTCTGTAATATGATGTGATTTATACATGCCTTGTGCACATCCATCCTAGCTTTAAGTTTTTTTTTTTGTTTTGTTTTTTAAAGTTTTTGAGCTCTATCTGCATGAGGGTTTAGGACATAAGAAATTTATAAATTGGACAGAGGTGCTCTCGCTAACATGATATTACAGAAATGCGGTAGGAAAGAACTTAAATGCAGTTGGTTCTAGTTTTTTCTAGATATTGATGATTTTTGACTGCTAAGCCTTGGGATTTTTTTCATAATTGTACAAGCATTTTATGGCTGTCTTCCTAGTACTGGTTTTTTTTTTTTAAGGATCGACTGTCAGTTTTTGTTTGTTTTTTTTTTTCTTCAGAGTAGCCCTAGACCCTCGTGTCGATGGGCGTAGGATAACACGGGGCTGGCAGGCCTGCGTGTTGCCCATCGACTGGGGTGGTATGATTGGCAGTGTAGGGCAGGACAATTTCAAATTGATTGGCGGTAGTAGGAGCGTGCAGTGGGGGGGTGGGGTGAAGTTATAAAAGGGGAGAGTGTGGAGGACCCAACCGTCGTGGGTCCTCCTGAGCCAGTTTTCCCTCCCACCCACCATGTTTTTTCCGGTAATTGGGAGTAGCTCGGGGGCGGATCTCCCGAGCTACTGGGTCATTGGGGCTCATCCGGTGATGAGCAGTGGGCCGGCGGGGTGCCGTGCCTGGTGGGTCAGGTGACCCGGATAATGGGGCATGAGGGACATGCCACCCCTCTGACCCTTGCTGGGGTGGCAGGGTCGAGGGCATTGAAGTTTATGGGTAGCTCGGGAGGAGCTCTGGGAGTTTATGGTAACTAATGTTATCATTGAAATTATATTACGTTACTTGTTATGATTAATAAATTGAGCTGCGGTTAATTACCAACAATTGTAGTCGGAGTGTTTTTTGGGGGAATGCTTGGGGAGTATGGGGGGGGGGTGAGTCAAGGTGTTGGGGTTATAGGGCAACAGCGGACGTGTCCAGATCCCGCTGTTATGTATAACTTATGTAATTTAAATTTTCCAATGAGTTTGACACCGCTTCTGTTATTTTTTTTCACAGCACACCTCTATCACTTGAACAGTATAGAAATGAGCTGTCCTTACTTCTGGATTCCTGGAAAGATCTTCAAAACACAGCTTACATTGGTTCCTGTCAATGACCCAAAAGTTAAGTGAAACTATTTTTTTCCTTTGGCTCTTGGCCGAATTACACAATTGTTTGTACTATCCACTTTGAGCTATTGTCTCGCTCTTGCTTATTTTCCTGAGGATTGTTTGTTTGCTTCTGTTTTATAATTGTAAGTAACATTATTAAGTAAACCGTTTAGGTTTTCATTGCTATAGAAACATTTAAAATATACAGCTAGAAGTCGGCTTCGCTTTAAATCGCGTCAACAGGTATAGTTCCATTGAAGTCGGTGTTCTTTAAACAGGCAATAGACATAATTAAAAAAATAAAGGAAAAGTTAATACCTTTTTTTATTGGACTCGCTCACTCACTTACTCACTAATTCGCTCAATAAAATAAGTGATTATCTTATTTCCTTTATTGGTTTTTTCCTATCTATTGCTTATTTTAAGCAGACCGACTTCAATGGAACTATACCCATGGACTCGATTTAAAGCGACGCTAATTTCTAGCTGTATATTTTAAAACTTTCTATAGTGATGAAAATTTAGACAGTTTACATAATAATGTTACTTACGTTTACAGAATAGAAGTAAATAGACAATCCTCAGGAAAATCAGCAATAGGAAGACAAAAGTCCAAAGCGGCTTGTACAAAGAACAATGAAAATTCTCAAAGGTCAAAAAGGTCTTTAAATAGTTTCCTCAATTTCTTTTCACCACATTTCTGTAATATGTGATTTATACGTCTCTTATGTACCGATGTCTTGTGCAAATCCATCCCAGCTTTAAGGTTTGTTTGTTTTGTTAAATATTTTTGAGCTCTATCTGCATGAGGTTTCACTACACAAGAGAAGTAAAAATCGGGCAGAAGCTGTCTCGCTCACATATCATATTATAGTAATGCGGTAGGAAACAACTTAAGATGCAATTGTTTATAGTTGCCTTTTTCTAGATATTTATGCTTCTTGACTATTGACCTTTGAGAATTTTTTTTATAATTTGTACAAGCCTTATTTTCCTACTGCTGGTTTTGTATTTTTAGGATCGATTGTAGGTTTGTTGGGTTCTTTTTTTTATAAATTGATATATATGTAAATTGTTTAGATTTTAATGAGTATAGAAATTTAAATATATGGCTAGAAGCTAGCTTGGCTTTAAATCGAGTCAACATGTATATTTCTATTAAAGTCTTTAAATGGGCAATAGATGGAAATAAAGGAAATAACGCAAAATCTTTTTTATTGAGCAAGTAAGTGAGTAAAGTGAGTGAGTGAGTCCAGTAAAAAAGGGGTTGTCTTATTTCCTTTATTTCTATCGCCTATTTAAAGAAGATTAATTTTAATGGAAATATACCTGTTGACTCGATTTAGAGCCAAGCTAGCCTCTAGTCTTATATTTTATTGCATTTTAAGTAGTTTCCGAAGGTCTCCTGTTATGAAACCACAATAGCAGTTTTTAGTTCAAGGAGCCGCACCAAACAGCCTGAGCCGCTCTCGACGTTCATTGAGTTTGTACGAGCGTCGGGAGCAGCGCAGGCCATTCGGCACAGCTCCCCACGCTAGAAACTGTAATCGCAAGTTGCCTTTTTCACCACATTTCTTTATGATATTTCAGCAAGAGAACATCTGTCATTTATACATTTTTGTTATGTACCGAAGTCTCGTGCAGATAGAGCCCAAAAATATAAATAAATTTAAAGCTGGGGTGGATCCGCACAAGACTTCAGTACATAAATGTATTAACAGAGCAGAGGCTCTCTTGGAAATGCGGTGAAAGGCAAATTGAGGAAGCTACTTAAAACGCAATTGTTCATAGTTGCCTTTTTCTAGATATTGTCGCTTCATGATACTACTGACCGGGGTGTCCAACCTGCGGCCCCGATCGAGGGCGATGCAGTGTTTTCCTCCACTGCCCCCACCCCCCGGTGTTTACCATCACTCCTCCGTCTCGCTGCAGCATTTGCACGGCCCCAGAAACTTTTTTCATCCAATGCGGCCCAGGGAAGCTTAAAGGTTGGACACTCCTGATTTTCACTATTGTTTGTACAAGCCTCTTGGCTACTGTCTTATTGCTTGGTTTTGTTTTTTATAAATTTATGTATGTATTATGTAAATCGTTGAGGATTTTATTAAAGTATATGGCTATAGGATAGAGGTATAGTTCCATTAAATTCAGTCTTCTTTAAATAGGCGATAGATAGAAATGAAGGAAATAACGCAAGACCTTTTTTATTGAGCGAGTAAGTGAGTAAAGTGAGCGAGTGAGTCCAGTAAAAAAGGGGTTGCCTTATTTCCTTTATTTCCATCTATTGCCTATTTAAAGAAGATTGATTCTAATGGAACTATACCTGTTGAGTCGTTTTAAAGCCAAGCTAGATTATAGCCATATACTTGTGTGAAATTTCCATAGCGATGAAAAATTGCTAACAATTGCCTTTAAGTCATTTCTTCAATTTGCTTCAATTTTGCCTTTTCACCACATTTCTGTAATACGATACGTGAGCGAGAGCCCCTGCCCAATTTATACATTTTATGTACCGAAGCCTCATGTAGATCCATCCTAGCTTTAAGTTGGGGTATTTTTTAAAAAATTTTTGAGATCTATCCGCATGAGGCTTCAGTACATTAGAGATGTATAAATCGGGTAGAGGCTTTCTTAGTTACCTATCGTATTACAGAAATGAGGTAGGAGTCCACTTAAACGCAATTGTTTGTACTTTCTTTTTTTCTGCTGTTTCGGGAACTTGTTCATCATTGTTTGTACAAGCCTTTTTTGGCTAGTGCTGATTTTCCAGAGGATCGTTTGGTTCTGTTTAATTTAAACTGTTTAGGTTTTCACCGCTATAGAAATTTATAAAATACACTGTTAGAAGTTAGCTTGGCTTTAAATCGAGTCAACGGGTATATTTCCATGAGTCAGTCTTCCTTAAATAGGCGATAGATAGAAATGAAGGAAATAACGCAAGACCTTTATTATTGAGCGAGTCCAGTAAAAAAGGGGTTGCTTTATTTCTATATGGTCTGTTTGAAGAAGACTGACTTTAATGGAAATATACCCATTGACTCGATTTGAAGCCAAGATAGCTTCTAGCCATATTTTACTGCATTTTAAGTACGTTCCTAAAAACTCTTTTTACAAAACTGCAGTTTTACTTTTGTAAAATAGAGGGTAAATTTTTGCCTTTATCGCCACAATTCTGTAATACGATATGCGAGAGAGCCTCTGCCCGACGCATTCATTTCTTAAGTATCGAATCCTCGTGCAGATCCACCGCAGCTCTAAGCTTTATATTTTGGCTGTATCCGCACGAGGCTTTCTCACAGAGGTACGATCGTATTATAGAAATGCGGTAGGAATCTACTTATAATACAATCATCTGTAGTTTTTACAAGCCTCTTTTGGCTATTTTTTTTCTGAAGACGGTTTGCATTTGTTTTATAAACTATAGGCAATAGATAGAAATGAAGGAAATAACGCAAGACCTTTATTATTGAGCGAGTCCAGTAAAAAAGGGGTTGCTTTATTTCTATATGGTCTGTTTGTTTGAAGAAGACTGACTTTAATGGAAATATACCTGTTGACTCAATTTGAAGCCAAGTTAGCTTCTAGCCATATTTTATTGCATTTTAAGTACGTTACTAAGGACTCTTTTTACAAAACTGCAGTTGTGATTTTGTAAAATAGGGGGGAAATTTTGCCTTTATCGCCACAATTCTGTAAATACGATATGCGAGAGAGCCTCCGCCAGACGCATACATTTCTTAAGTATCGAATCCTCGTGCAGATCCACCGCAGCTCTAAGCTTTATATTTTGGCTGTATCCGCACGAGGCTTTCTCACAGAGGTACGATCGTATTATAGAAATGCGGTAGGAATCTACTTATAATACAATCATCTGTAGTTTTTACAAACCTCTTTTGGCTATTTTTTTTCTGAAGACGGTTTGCATTTGTTTTATAAACTATAGGCAATAGATAGAAACAAACAAGGAAATAAGGCAAAACTTTTTATTAGGCTTGCTCACTCACTAACTCGCTCAGTCAAAAAGGTTATCTTAGTTCATCCTTTGTCTATTGTTTAAGGACTGACTTTAATGAAACTTTCTGTTTTAGAGATTCAATTTCTATAGCAATAAAAACCTAAACAGTTTACATAATTTACATAAATTTATAAAATAAAAGGGAAATCCTTGGGGAAAATCAGCAATAGGAAGCAAAGTCAACTACAAAAAAATTGTTTTCCAAAGTTTGCCTTTCACCACAGTTCTCTAATACGATATATCCGCAATAGAGCCTTTGCATAATTTATATTTTGTTACGTCAAAGTTTTTTGCAAGGAGTCAAAAATATAAAACTTAAAGCTGGGGCAGGTTTAGGACATAAAGGTAAATTTAAGAAACTATTTAAAAGCAATTGTTCGTAGTCACCTTTGCTTCATAATACTGATTGTTGTTTGTTTTTTTTAGGACTGTTTGAATTCTGTTTTTTATAAATTTATGTATGAAATAATGCAAAACCTTTAATGAATGAGCAAGCGAGTCCAATAAAGGTATTGCCTTATTTCTTTGTTTCTATCTATTGCCTATTTAAAAACAGATAAGGTAGTCATTTTAACATTTTTATACTTTTTTTTATTGAACGTAGTTCTAAATTCTATAACGTTGACACTGTTTTTGTCTTGCAGATAAGCAGATGGGAGTGTTGCAGGTAAGTATCCCTGTTTGATTTTACCTTTTTTTTTTTTATTGAACGTAGTTCTAAATTCTATAACGTTTTCACTATGTTTTTGTCTTGCAGGTGGGAGTGTTGCAGGTAAGTATCCCTGTTTAATTTTACCTTTTTTTTTATTGAACGTTGACACTATGTTTTTGTCTTGCAGATAAGCAGGTGGGAGTGTTGCAGGTAAGTATCCCTGTTTGATTTTATCTTTTTTTTTATTGAACGTAGTTCTAAATTCTATAACGTTGACACTATGTTTTTGTCTTGCAGGTGGGAGTGTTGCAGGTAAGTATCCCTGTTTGATTTTACCTTTTTTTTTATTGAACATTGACGCTATGTTTTTGTCTTGCAGATAAGCAGGTGGGAGTGTTGCAGGTAAGTATCCCTGTTTGATTTTACCTTTTTTTATTGAACATTGACGCTATGTTTTTGTCTTGCAGATAAGCAGGTGGGAGTGTTGCAGGTAAGTATCCCTGTTTGATTTTATCTTTTTTTTTTTATTGAACGTAGTTCTAAATTCTATAACATTGACACTATGTTTTTGTCTTGCAGATAAGCAGGTGGGAGTGTTGCAGGTAAGTATCCCTGTTTTTTATCTTTTTTTTTTTTATTGAACGTAGTTCTAAATTCTATAACGTTTACACTATGTTTTTGTCTTGCAGATAAGCAGGTGGGAGTGTTGCAGGTAAGTATCCCTGTTTGATTTTATCTTTTTTTTTTTATTGAACGTAGTTCTAAATTCTATAATGTTTTCACTATGTTTTTGTCTTGCAGGTGGGAGTGTTGCAGGTAAGTATCCCTGTTTGATTTTACCTTTTTTTTTTTTATTGAACGTAGTTCTAAATTCTATAACATTGACGCTATGTTTTTGTCTTGCAGGTGGGAGTGTTGCAGGTAAGTATCCCTGTTTGATTTTACCTTTTTTTATTGAACGTTGACGCTATGTTTTTGTCTTGCAGATAAGCAGGTGGGAGTGTTGCAGGTAAGTATCCCTGTTTGATTTTACCTTTTTTTATTGAACGTTGACGCTATGTTTTTGTCTTGCAGGTGGGAGTGTTGCAGGTAAGTATCCCTGTTTGATTTTACCTTTTTTTTATTGAACATTGACGCTATGTTTTTGTCTTGCAGATAAGCAGATGGGAGTGTTGCAGGTAAGTATCCCTGTTTGATTTTACCTTTTTTTTTATTGAACGTAGTTCTAAATTCTATAACGTTGACACTATGTTTTTGTCTTGCAGGTGGGAGTGTTGCAGGTAAGTATCCCTGTTTGATTTTACCTTTTTTTTATTGAACATTGACGCTATGTTTTTGTCTTGCAGGTGGGAGTGTTGCAGGTAAGTATCCCTGTTTGATTTTACCTTTTTTTTTATTGAACATTGACGCTATGTTTTTGTCTTGCAGATAAGCAGGTGGGAGTGTTGCAGGTAAGTATCCCTGTTTGATTTTATCTTTTTTTTTTATTGAACGTAGTTCTAAATTCTATAACGTTGACACTATGTTTTTGTCTTGCAGGTGGGAGTGTTGCAGGTAAGTATCCCTGTTTGATTTTTATCTTTTTTTATTGAACGTTGACGCTATGTTTTTGTCTTGCAGATAAGCAGGTGGGAGTGTTGCAGGTAAGTATCCCTGTTTTTTATCTTTTTTTTTTATTGAACGTAGTTCTAAATTCTATAACGTTTTCACTATGTTTTTGTCTTGCAGGTGGGAGTGTTGCAGGTAAGTATCCCTGTTTGATTTTACTTTTTTTTTTTATTGAACGTAGTTCTAAATTCTATAACATTGACGCTATGTTTTTGTCTTGCAGGTGGGAGTGTTGCAGGTAAGTATCCCTGTTTGATTTTACCTTTTTTTTATTGAACATTGACGCTATGTTTTTGTCTTGCAGATAAGCAGGTGGGAGTGTTGCAGGTAAGTATCCCTGTTTGATTTTACCTTTTTTTTTTTTTTATTGAACGTAGTTCTAAATTCTATAACATTGACGCTATGTTTTTGTCTTGCAGATAAGCAGGTGGGAGTGTTGCAGGTAAGTATCCCTGTTTGATTTTACCTTTTTTTATTGAACATTGACGCTATGTTTTTGTCTTGCAGATAAGCAGGTGGGAGTGTTGCAGGTAAGTATCCCTGTTTGATTTTATCTTTTTTTTTATTGAACGTAGTTCTAAATTCTATAACGTTGACACTATGTTTTTGTCTTGCAGGTGGGAGTGTTGCAGGTAAGTATCCCTGTTTGATTTTTACCTTTTTTTTATTGAACATTGACGCTATGTTTTTGTCTTGCAGATAAGCAGGTGGGAGTGTTGCAGGTAAGTATCCCTGTTTGATTTTACTTTTTTTTTTTTATTGAACGTAGTTCTAAATTCTATAACATTGACGCTATGTTTTTGTCTTGCAGATAAGCAGGTGGGAGTGTTGCAGGTAAGTATCCCTGTTTGATTTTATCTTTTTTTTTATTGAACGTAGTTCTAAATTCTATAACGTTGACACTATGTTTTTGTCTTGCAGATAAGCAGGTGGGAGTGTTGCAGGTAAGTATCCCTGTTTGATTTTATCTTTTTTTTTTTATTGAACGTAGTTCTAAATTCTATAACGTTGACACTATGTTTTTGTCTTGCAGATAAGCAGGTGGGAGTGTTGCAGGTAAGTATCCCTGTTTGATTTTACCTTTTTTTTTATTGAACGTAGTTCTAAATTCTATACGTGACGCTATGTTTTTGTCTTGCAGATAAGCAGGTGGGAGTGTTGCAGGTAAGTATCCCTGTTTGATTTTATCTTTTTTTTTATTGAACGTAGTTCTAAATTCTATAACGTTGACACTATGTTTTTGTCTTGCAGGTGGGAGTGTTGCAGGTAAGTATCCCTGTTTGATTTTTACCTTTTTTTTATTGAACATTGACGCTATGTTTTTGTCTTGCAGATAAGCAGGTGGGAGTGTTGCAGGTAAGTATCCCTGTTTGATTTTACCTTTTTTTATTGAACGTTGACGCTATGTTTTTGTCTTGCAGATAAGCAGGTGGGAGTGTTGCAGGTAAATATACCTGTTTGATTTTATCTTTTTTTTTATTGAACGTAGTTCTAAATTCTATAACGTTGACACTATGTTTTTGTCTTGCAGATAAGCAGGTGGGAGTGTTGCACGTAAGTATCCCTGTTTGATTTTTACCTTTTTTTAATTGAACGTAGTTTCAAATTCTATAACGTTGACACTATATTTTTGTCTTGCAGATAAGCAGGTGGGAGTGTTGCAGGTAAGTATCCCTGTTTGATTTTATCTTTTTTTTTTATTGAACGTAGTTCTAAATTCTATAACGTTGACACTATGTTTTTGTCTTGCAGATAAGCAGATGGGAGTGTTGCAGGTAAGTATCCCTGTTTGATTTTATCTTTTTTTTTATTGAACGTATTTCTAAATTCTATAACGTTGACACTTTTTTTGTCTTGCAGGTGGGAGTGTTGCAGGTAAGTATCCCTGTTTGATTTTACCTTTTTTTTTTTTTATTGAACGTAGTTCTAAATTCTATAACATTGACGCTATGTTTTTGTCTTGCAGATAAGCAGGTGGGAGTGTTGCAGGTAAGTATCCCTGTTTGATTTTATCTTTTTTTTTATTGAACATAGTTCTAAATTCTATAACGTTGACACTATGTTTTTGTCTTGCAGGTGGGAGTGTTGCAGGTAAGTATCCCTGTTTGATTTTACCTTTTTTTATTGAACGTTGACGCTATGTTTTTGTCTTGCAGATAAGCAGGTGGGAGTGTTGCAGGTAAGTATCCCTGTTTGATTTTATCTTTTTTTTTATTGAACGTAGTTCTAAATTCTATAACGTTGACGCTATGTTTTTGTCTTGCAGATAAGCAGGTGGGAGTGTTGCAGGTAAGTATCCCTGTTTGATTTTACCTTTTTTTATTGAACGTTGACGCTATGTTTTTGTCTTGCAGATAAGCAGGTGGGAGTGTTGCAGGTAAATATACCTGTTTGATTTTATCTTTTTTTTTATTGAACGTAGTTCTAAATTCTATAACGTTGACACTATGTTTTTGTCTTGCAGATAAGCAGGTGGGAGTGTTTGCAGGTAAGTGTCTCTGTTTGATTTTACTTTTTTTTTATTTATTTATTTTTTTTTTTGACACTGTTTTTGTCTTGCAGATAAGCAGGTGGGAGTGTTGCACGTAAGTATCCCTGTTTGATTTTTACCTTTTTTTAATTGAACGTAGTTTCAAATTCTATAACGTTGACACTATGTTTTTGTCTTGCAGATAAGCAGGTGGGAGTGTTGCAGGTAAGTATCCCTGTTTTTTATCTTTTTTTTTTTTTTATTGAACGTAGTTCTAAATTCTATAACGTTGACACTGTTTTTGTCTTGCAGATAAGCAGGTGGGAGTGTTTGCAGGTAAGTGTCTCTGTTTGATTTTACTTTTTTTTTATTTATTTATTTTTTTTTTTTGACACTGTTTTTGTCTTGCAGATAAGCAGGTGGGAGTGTTGCAGGTAAATATACCTGTTTGATTTTATCTTTTTTTTTTATTGAACGTAGTTCTAAATTCTATAACGTTTTCACTATGTTTTTGTCTTGCAGGTGGGAGTGTTGCAGGTAAGTATCCCTGTTTGATTTTACTTTTTTTTTTATTGAACGTAGTTCTAAATTCTATAACATTGACGCTATGTTTTTGTCTTGCAGGTGGGAGTGTTGCAGGTAAGTATCCCTGTTTGATTTTACTTTTTTTTTTTATTGAACGTAGTTCTAAATTCTATAACATTGACGCTATGTTTTTGTCTTGCAGGTGGGAGTGTTGCAGGTAAGTATCCCTGTTTGATTTTACCTTTTTTTTATTGAACGTAGTTCTAAATTCTATAATATTGACGCTATATTTTTGTCTTGCAGATAAGCAGGTGGGAGTGTTGCAGGTAAGTATCCCTTTTTGATTTTACCTTTTTTTTTATTGAACGTAGTTCTAAATTCTATAATATTGACGCTATATTTTTGTCTTGCAGATAAGCAGGTGGGAGTGTTGCAGGTAAGTATCCCTGTTTGATTTAACCTTTTTTTTTATTGAACGTAGTTCTAAATTCTATAATATTGACGCTATATTTTTGTCTTGCAGATAAGCAGGTGGGAGTGTTGCAGGTAAGTATCCCTTTTTGATTTTACCTTTTTTTTTTATTGAACGTAGTTCTAAATGCTATAAAGTTGACACTATGTGTTTTTGTCTTGTAGATAAGCAGATGGGAGTATTGCAGGTAAGCATCCCTGTTTGATTTTACCTTTTTTTATTGAACGTAGTTCTAAATGCTATAAAGTTGACACTATGTGTTTTTGTCTTGCAGATAAGCAGATGGGAGTATTGCAGGTAAGTATCCCTGTTTGATTTTACCTTTTTTTATTGAACGTAGTTCTAAATGCTATAAAGTTGACACTATGTGTTTTTGTCTTGTAGATAAGCAGATGGGAGTATTGCAGGTAAGCATCCCTGTTTGATTTTACCTTTTTTTTATTGAACGTAGTTCTAAATGCTATAAAGTTGACACTGTGTTTTTGTCTTGTAGATAAGCAGATGGGAGTATTGCAGGTAAGAACCTTTGTCTTCACTCTTTTCTGTATTGTCTTATTTGTTAAACTTTGTTTTCTGTGCAGGAACCTAGTGAAGCTTCTTAGGTAAATGTCACTTGAATAAAATGAAATGTATTGTGTGCACACAGGAAAACAAAGTTAAAGGAAGTTCTCTGTTTGTCGGTGTTCTTGCAGTGGCTAGAATTAGAGGAGGAAGTCTTGAAGCAGTTGACGCCAGTCTGCAGTTCTGGAAGCATCCACGCAGAATACACCGAAAGACTGTTTATTCCTTATTGTAAACCAACAAGAATGTTTGCCTCGTGTCTGATTTTTCTCTTCTTTAACTTTTCTTTTTCTTTTGGCTTCAACTTTTGCCTTCAAGTGTAGCCCTTTTCTTTTCCCTTCAAGTTGTGCATTTTTCTTTTGCTCTTCAAATTTGTATAGCATTTTTCCTTTCCTTTGCCCTTTCAGGTTTCTCCAAGTTTTTCCTCTGCCCTTTCAGGTTTCTCCAAGTTTTCCTCTGCCCTTTCAGGTTTCTCCAAGTTTTTCCTCTGCCCTTTCAGGTTTCTCCAAGTTTTTCCTCGTCTCTTTCAGGTTTTTCCTCTGCCCTTTCAGGTTTCCCCCAAGTTTTCCTCTGCCCTTTCAGGTTTTCCTTTGCCCTTTCAGGTTTCTCCAAGTTTTTCCTCTGCCCTTTCAGGTTTTCCTCTGCCCTTTCAGGTATCTCCAAGTTTTTCCTCTGCCCTTTCAGGTTTTTCCTTTGCCCTTTCAGGTTTCTCCAAGTTTTCCCTCTGCCCTTTCAGGTTTTTCCTTTGCCCTTTCAGGTTTTTCCTTTGCCCTTTCAGGTTTCTCCAAGTTTTTCCTTTGCCCTTTCAGGTTTCTCCAAGTTTTTCCTTTGCCCTTTCAGGTTTCTCCAAGTTTTTCCTTTGCCCTTTCAGGTTTCTCCAAGTTTTTCCTTTGCCCTTTCAGGTTTCTCCAAGTTTTTCCTTTGCCCTTTCAGGTTTCTCCAAGTTTTTCCTTTGCCCTTTCAGGTTTCTCCAAGTTTTTCCTTTGCCCTTTCAGGTTTTCCTTTGCCCTTTCAGGTTTTCCTTTGCCCTTTCAGGTTTCCCCCAAGTTTTTCCTTTGCCCTTTCAGGTTTCCCCCAAGTTTTTCCTTTGCCCTTTCAGGTTTCCCCCAAGTTTTTCCTCTGCCCTTTCCGGTTTCCCCCAAGTTTTCCTCTGCCCTTTCCGGTTTCCCCCAAGTTTTCCTCTGCCCTTTCCGGTTTCCCCCAAGTTTTTCCTCTGCCCTTTCAGGTTTTCCTTTGCCCTTTCAGGTTTCTCCAAGTTTTTCTCTGCCCTTTCAGGTTTCCCCCAAGTTTTTCCTCTGCCCTTTCAGGTTTCCCCAAGTTTTTCCTCTGCCCTTTCAGGTTTCCTCCAAGTTTTTCCTCTGCCCTTTCAGGTTTCTCCAAGTTTTTCCTCTGCCCTTTCAGGTTTCTCCAAGTTTTCCTCTGCCCTTTCAGGTTTCTCCAAGTTTTCCTCTGCCCTTTCAGGTTTCTCCAAGTTTTCCTTTGCCCTTTCAGGTTTTCCTTTGCCCTTTCAGGTTTTCCTTTGCCCTTTCAGGTTTCTCCAAGTTTTCCTTTGCCCTTTCAGGTTTTCCCTTTGCCCTTTCAGGTTTCTCCAAGTTTTTCCTCTGCCCTTTCAGGTTTTCCTCTGCCCTTTCAGGTTTCTCCAAGTTTTTCCTCTGCCCTTTCAGGTTTCTCCAAGTTTTCCTTTGCCCTTTCAGGTTTCTCCAAGTTTTCCTTTGCCCTTTCAGGTTTCTCCAAGTTTTCCTTTGCCCTTTCAGGTTTCTCCAAGTTTTCCTCTGCCCTTTCAGGTTTCTCCAAGTTTTTCCTTTGCCCTTTCAGGTTTTCCTCTGCCCTTTCAGGTTTCTCCAAGTTTTTCCTCTGCCCTTTCAGGTTTCTCCAAGTTTTCCTTTGCCCTTTCAGGTTTCTCCAAGTTTTCCTCTGCCCTTTCAGGTTTCTCCAAGTTTTCCTTTGCCCTTTCAGGTATCTCCAAGTTTTTCCTTTGCCCTTTCAGGTTTTCCTTTGCCCTTTCAGGTTTCTCCAAGTTTTCCTCTGCCCTTTCAGGTTTCTCCAAGTTTTTCCTTTGCCCTTTCAGGTTTCTCCAAGTTTTCCTCTGCCCTTTCAGGTTTCTCCAAGTTTTCCTCTGCCCTTTCAGGTTTTCCTCTGCCCTTTCAGGTTTTCTTCTGCCCTTTCAGGTTTTCCTCTGCCCTTTCAGGTTTTCCTCTGCCCTTTCAGGTTTCTCCAAGTTTTTCCTTTGCCCTTTCAGGTTTCTCCAAGTTTTTCCTTTGCCCTTTCAGGTTTCTCCAAGTTTTTCCTCTGCCCTTTCAGGTTTCTCCTCTGCCCTTTCAGGTTTCTCCAAGTTTTTCCTCTGCCCTTTCAGGTTTCTCCTCTGCCCTTTCAGGTTTCTCCAAGTTTTTCCTCTGCCCTTTCAGGTTTCTCCTCTGCCCTTTCAGGTTTCTCCAAGTTTTTCCTCTGCCCTTTCAGGTTTCTCCTCTGCCCTTTCAGGTTTCTCCAAGTTTTTCCTCTGCCCTTTCAGGTTTCTCCAAGTTTTTCCTCTGCCCTTTCAGGTTTCTCCTCTGCCCTTTCAGGTTTCTCCAAGTTTTCCTTTGCCCTTTCAGGTTTTCCTCTGCCCTTTCAGGTTTCTCCAAGTTTTTCCTTTGCCCTTTCAGGTTTTCCTCTGCCCTTTCAGGTTTCTCCAAGTTTTCCTTTGCCCTTTCAGGTTTTCCTCTGCCCTTTCAGGTTTCTCCAAGTTTTCCTTTGCCCTTTCAGGTTTTTCCTTTGCCCTTTCAGGTTTTTCCTTTGCCCTTTCAGGTTTCTCCAAGTTTTCCTTTGCCCTTTCAGGTTTTCCTTTGCCCTTTCAGGTTTTCCTTTGCCCTTTCAGGTTTCTCCAAGTTTTCCTCTGCCCTTTCAGGTTTTCCTCTGCCCTTTCAGGTTTCTCCAAGTTTTACCTTTGCCCTTTCAGGTTTTCCTCTGCCCTTTCAGGTTTCTCCAAGTTTTACCTTTGCCCTTTCAGGTTTTCCTCTGCCCTTTCAGGTTTCTCCAAGTTTTTCCTCTGCCCTTTCAGGTTTCTCCAAGTTTTCCTTTGCCCTTTCAGGTTTCTCCAAGTTTTTCCTCTGCCCTTTCAGGTTTCTCCAAGTTTTCCTTTGCCCTTTCAGGTTTCTCCAAGTTTTCCTTTGCCCTTTCAGGTTTTCCTCTGCCCTTTCAGGTTTCTCCAAGTTTTCCTTTGCCCTTTCAGGTTTCTCCAAGTTTTCCTTTGCCCTTTCAGGTTTCTCCAAGTTTTACCTTTGCCCTTTCAGGTTTTCCTCTGCCCTTTCAGGTTTCTCCAAGTTTTCCTTTGCTCTTTCAGGTTTTCCTTTGCCCTTTCAGGTTTTCCTTTGCCCTTTCAGGTTTCTCCAAGTTTTTCCTCTGCCCTTTCAGGTTTCTCCTCTGCCCTTTCAGGTTTCTCCAAGTTTTTCCTCTGCCCTTTCAGGTTTCTCCTCTGCCCTTTCAGGTTTCTCCAAGTTTTTCCTCTGCCCTTTCAGGTTTCTCCAAGTTTTTCCTCTGCCCTTTCAGGTTTTTCCTCTGCCCTTTCAGGTTTCTCCAAGTTTTCCCTTTGCCCTTTCAGGTTTCTCCAAGTTTTCCCTTTGCCCTTTCAGGTTTCTCCAAGTTTTTCCTTTGCCCTTTCAGGTTTCTCCAAGTTTTTCCTTTGCCCTTTCAGGTTTCTCCAAGTTTCTCCTTTGCCCTTTCAGGTTTCTCCAAGTTTCTCCTTTGCCCTTTCAGGTTTCTCCAAGTTTTCCCTTTGCCCTTTCAGGTTTCTCCAAGTTTTCCCTTTGCCCTTTCAGGTTTCTCCAAGTTTTCCCTTTGCCCTTTCAGGTTTCTCCAAGTTTTTCCTCTGCCCTTTCAGGTTTTCCCTTTGCCCTTTCAGGTTTCTCCAAGTTTTTCCTCTGCCCTTTCAGGTTTTCCCTTTGCCCTTTCAGGTTTCCCAAGTTTTTCCTCTGCCCTTTCAGGTTTTCCCTTTGCCCTTTCAGGTTTCCCAAGTTTTTCCTCTGCCCTTTCAGGTTTTTCCTTTGCCCTTTCAGGTTTCCCCCAAGTTTTCCTTTGCCCTTTCAGGTTTCTCCAAGATTTCCTTTGCCCTTTCAGGTTTCTCCAAGATTTCCTTTGCCCTTTCAGGTTTTTCCTTTGCCCTTTCAGGTTTCTCCAAGTTTTTCCTCTGCCCTTTCAGGTTTCTCCAAGTTTTCCTTTGCCCTTTCAGGTTTTTCCTTTGCCCTTTCAGGTTTCTCCAAGTTTTCCTTTGCCCTTTCAGGTTTTCCTTTGCCCTTTCAGGTTTCCCCAAGTTTTTCTTTGCCCTTTTAGGTTTCTCCAAGTTTTCCTTTGCCCTTTCAGGTTTTTCCTTTGCCCTTTCAGGTTTCTCCAAGTTTTCCTTTGCCCTTTCAGGTTTTCCTCTGCCCTTTCAGGTTTCTCCAAGTTTTCCTTTGCCCTTTCAGGTTTTTCCTTTGCCCTTTCAGGTTTTTCCTTTGCCCTTTCAGGTTTCTCCAAGTTTTCCTTTGCCCTTTCAGGTTTTCCTTTGCCCTTTCAGGTTTCTCCAAGTTTTCCCTTTGCCCTTTCAGGTTTCTCCAAGTTTTCTCTGCCCTTTCAGGTTTTCCTTTGCCCTTTCAGGTTTCTCCAAGTTTTCCCTTTGCCCTTTCAGGTTTCTCCAAGTTTTCCCTTTGCCCTTTCAGGTTTCTCCAAGTTTTCCCTTTGCCCTTTCAGGTTTCTCCAAGTTTTCCTCTGCCCTTTCAGATTTTCCTTTGCCCTTTCAGGTTTCTCCAAGTTTTCCCTTTGCCCTTTCAGGTTTCTCCAAGTTTTCCTCTGCCCTTTCAGGTTTCTCCTCTGCCCTTTCAGGTTTCTCCAAGTTTTTCCTCTGCCCTTTCAGGTTTTTCCTCTGCCCTTTCAGTTTTCTCCTCTGCCCTTTCAGGTTTCTCCAAGTTTCCCTTTGCCCTTTCAGGTTTCTCCAAGTTTTCCCTTTGCCCTTTCAGGTTTCTCCAAGTTTTCCCTTTGCCCTTTCAGGTTTCTCCAAGTTTTTCCTTTGCCCTTTCAGGTTTCTCCAAGTTTCTCCTTTGCCCTATCAGGTTTCTCCAAGTTTCTCCTTTGCCCTTTCAGGTTTCTCCAAGTTTTCCCTTTGCCCTTTCAGGTTTCTCCAAGTTTTCCCTTTGCCCTTTCAGGTTTCTCCAAGTTTTTCCTCTGCCCTTTCAGGTTTCTCCAAGTTTTTCCTCTGCCCTTTCAGGTTTTCCCTTTGCCCTTTCAGGTTTCCCAAGTTTTTCCTCTGCCCTTTCAGGTTTTTCCTCTGCCCTTTCAGGTTTTCCCTTTGCCCTTTCAGGTTTCCCAAGTTTTTCCTCTGCCCTTTCAGGTTTTTCCTTTGCCCTTTCAGGTTTCCCCCAAGTTTTCCTTTGCCCTTTCAGGTTTCTCCAAGATTTCCTTTGCCCTTTCAGGTTTTTCCTTTGCCCTTTCAGGTTTCTCCAAGTTTCTCCTTTGCCCTTTCAGGTTTCTCCAAGTTTCTCCTTTGCCCTTTCAGGTTTCTCCAAGTTTTCCCTTTGCCCTTTCAGGTTTCTCCAAGTTTTTCCTTTGCCCTTTCAGGTTTCTCCAAGTTTTTCCTTTGCCCTTTCAGGTTTCTCCAAGTTTTTCCTTTGCCCTTTCAGGTTTCTCCAAGTTTTTCCTTTGCCCTTTCAGGTTTCTCCAAGTTTTCCCTTTGCCCTTTCAGGTTTCTCCAAGTTTTCCTTTGCCCTTTCAGGTTTTTCCTTTGCCCTTTCAGGTTTCTCCAAGTTTTCCTTTGCCCTTTCAGGTTTCTCCAAGTTTTCCTTTGCCCTTTCAGGTTTTCCTTTGCCCTTTCAGGTTTCCCCCAAGTTTTCCTTTGCCCTTTTAGGTTTCTCCAAGTTTTCCTTTGCCCTTTCAGGTTTTCCTCTGCCCTTTCAGGTTTCTCCAAGTTTTCCTTTGCCCTTTTAGGTTTCTCCAAGTTTTCCTCTGCCCTTTCAGGTTTTCCTTTGCCCTTTCAGGTTTTTCCTTTGCCCTTTCAGGTTTCCCAAGTTTTTCCTCTGCCCTTTCAGGTTTTCCCTTTGCCCTTTCAGGTTTCCCAAGTTTTTCCTCTGCCCTTTCAGGTTTTTCCTTTGCCCTTTCAGGTTTCCCCCAAGTTTTCCTTTTCCCTTTCAGGTTTCTCCAAGATTTCCTTTGCCCTTTCAGGTTTTTCCTTTGCCCTTTCAGGTTTCTCCAAGTTTTTCCTCTGCCCTTTCAGGTTTCTCCAAGTTTTCCTTTTGCCCCTTTCAGGTTTTTCCTTTGCCCCTTTCAGGTTTCTCCAAGTTTTCCTTTGCCCTTTCAGGTTTTTCCTTTGCCCTTTCAGGTTTCTCCAAGTTTTCCTTTGCCCTTTCAGGTTTTCCTCTGCCCTTTCAGGTTTCTCCAAGTTTTCCTTTGCCCTTTCAGGTTTTTTCCTTTGCCCTTTCTAGGTTTTTTCCTTTGCCCTTTCAGGTTTTCTCCAAGTTTTCCTTTGCCCCTTTCAGGTTTCCTTTGCCCTTTCAGGTTTCTCCAAGTTTTTCCCTTTGCCCTTTCAGGTTTCTCCAAGTTTTCCCCTTTGCCCTTTCAGGTTTCTCCAAGTTTTCCTCTGCCCCTTTCAGGTTTTCCTTTGCCCTTTCAGGTTTCTCCAAGTTTTCCCTTTGCCCTTTCAGGTTTCTCCAAGTTTTCCTTTGCCCTTTCAGGTTTCTCCAAGTTTTCCCTTTGCCCTTTCAGGTTTCTCCAAGTTTTCCCTTTGCCCTTTCAGGTTTCTCCAAGTTTTCCTCTGCCCTTTCAGATTTTCCTTTGCCCTTTCAGGTTTCTCCAAGTTTTTCCCTTTGCCCTTTCAGGTTTCTCCAAGTTTTGCCTCTGCCCTTTCCGGTTTCTCCAAGTTTTTCCTTTGCCCTTTCAGGTTTCTCCAAGTTTTTCCTTTGCCCTTTCAGGTTTCTCCAAGTTTTTCCTTTGCCCTTTCAGGTTTCTCTAAGTTTTTCCTTTGCCCTTACAGGTTTCTCCAAGTTTTTCCTCTGCCCTTTCAGGTTTTCCTTTGCCCTTTCAGGTTTCTCCAAGTTTTTCCTTTGCCCTTTCAGGTTTCTCCAAGTTTTTCCTTTGCCCTTTCAGGTTTCTCCAAGTTTTTCCTCTGCCCTTTCAGGTTTCTCCAAGTTTTTGCTCTGCCCTTTCAGGTTTCTCCAAGTTTTTGCTCTGCCCTTTCAGGTTTCTCCAAGTTTTTGCTCTGCCCTTTCAGGTTTCTCCAAGTTTTTGCTCTGCCCTTTCAGGTTTTCCTTTGCCCTTTCAGGTTTCTCCGAGTTTTCCTTTGCCCTTTCAGGTTTTCCTCTGCCCTTTCAGGTTTCTCCAAGTTTTCCTTTGCCCTTTCAGGTTTCTCCAAGTTTTTCCTTTGCCCTTTCAGGTTTCTCCAAGTTTTTCCTTTGCCCTTTCAGGTTTCTCCGAGTTTTCCTTTGCCCTTTCAGGTTTCTCCAAGTTTTTCCTCTGCCCTTTCAGGTTTCTCCAAGTTTTTCCTCTGCCCTTTCAGGTTTCTCCAAGTTTTTCCTTTGCCCTTTCAGGTTTCTCCAAGTTTTTCCTTTGCCCTTTCAGGTTTCTCCAAGTTTTTCCTTTGCCCTTTCAGGTTTCTCCAAGTTTTCCTTTGCCCTTTCAGGTTTTTCCTTTGCCCTTTCAGGTTTCTCCAAGTTTTCCTTTGCCCTTTCAGGTTTTTCCTTTGCCCTTTCAGGTTTCTCCAAGTTTTTCCTTTGCCCTTTCAGGTTTCTCCAAGTTTTCCCTTTGCCCTTTCAGGTTTCTCCAAGTTTTCCTCTGCCCTTTCAGGTTTTCCTTTGCCCTTTCAGATTTCTCCAAGTTTTCCCTTTGCCCTTTCAGGTTTCTCCAAGTTTTCCTCTGCCCTTTCAGGTTTTCCTTTGCCCTTTCAGGTTTCTCCAAGTTTTCCCTTTGCCCTTTCAGGTTTTTCCTCTGCCCTTTCAGTTTTCTCCTCTGCCCTTTCAGGTTTCTCCAAGTTTTCCTTTGCCCTTTCAGGTTTCTCCAAGTTTTCCCTTTGCCCTTTCAGGTTTCTCCAAGTTTTTCCTTTGCCCTTTCTGTTTTCTCCAAGTTTTTCCTTTGCCGTTTCTGTTTTCTCCAAGTTTTCCTTTGCCATTTCAGGTTTTGCTTTGCCCTTTCAGGTTTCTCCAAGTTTTTCCTTTGCCCTTTCAGGTTTCTCCAAGTTTTTCCTTTGCCCTTTCAGGTTTCTCCAAGTTTTTCCTTTGCCCTTTCAGGTTTTCCTCTGCCCTTTCAGGTTTCTCCAAGTTTTTCCTTTGCCCTTTCAGGTTTCTCCAAGTTTTCCCTTTGCCCTTTCAGGTTTCTCCAAGTTTTCCCTTTGCCCTTTCAGGTTTCTCCAAGGTTTTCCTTTGCCCTTTCAGGTTTTCCTTTGCCCTTTTACGTTTCTCCAAGTTTTTCCTTTGCCCTTTCAGGTTTCTCCAAGTTTTTCCTTTGCCCTTTCAGGTTTCTCCAAGTTTTTCCTTTGCCCTTTCAGGTTTCTCCAAGTTTTCTTCTGCCCTTTCAGGTTTCTCCAAGTTTTTCCTTTGCCCTTTCAGGTTTTCCTCTGCCCTTTCAGGTTTCTCCAAGTTTTTCCTTTGCCCTTTCAGGTTTCTCCAAGTTTTTCCTCTGCCCTTTCAGGTTTCTCCAAGTTTTTCCTTTGCCCTTTCAGGTTTCTCCAAGTTTTTCCTTTGCCCTTTCAGGTTTTCCTTTGCCCTTTCAAGTTTTCCTTTGCCCTTTCAAGTTTTCCTTTGCCCTTTCATGTTTCTCCAAGTTTTTCCTCTGCCCTTTCTGGTTTCTCCAAGTTTTCCTTTGCCCTTTCAGGTTTTGCTTTGCCCTTTCAGGTTTCTCCAAGTTTTCCCTTTGCCCTTTCAGGTTTCTCCAAGTTTTCCTTTGCCCTTTCAGGTTTCTCCAAGTTTTCCCTTTGCCCTTTCAGGTTTCTCCAAGTTTTCCCTTTGCCCTTTCAGGTTTCTCCAAGATTTCCCTTTGCCCTTTCAGGTTTCTCCAAGTTTTCCCTTTGCCCTTTCAGGTTTCTCCAAGATTTCCCTTTGCCCTTTCAGGTTTCTCCAAGTTTTCCCTTTGCCCTTTCAGGTTTCTCCAAGATTTCCCTTTGCCCTTTCAGGTTTCCCTTTGCCCTTTCAGGTTTCTCCAAGGTTTTGCCTCTGCCCTTTCAGGTTTCTCCAAGGTTTTGCCTCTGCCCTTTCAGGTTTCTCCAAGGTTTTGCCTCTGCCCTTTCAGGTTTCTCCAGGTTTTGCCTCTGCCCTTTCAGGTTTCTCCAAGTTTTTTCCTCTGCCCTTTCAGGTTTCTCCAAGTTTTTCCTTTGCCCTTTCAGGTTTCTCCAAGTTTTTCCTCTGCCCTTTCTGGTTTCTCCAAGTTTTCCTATGCCCTTTCAGGTTTTGCTTTGCCCTTTCAGGTTTCTCCAAGTTTTTCCTTTGCCCTTTCAGGTTTCTCCAAGTTTTCCTTTGCCCTTTCAGGTTTCTCCAAGTTTTCCTTTGCCCTTTCAGGTTTCTCCAAGTTTTTCCTTTGTCCTTTCTGGTTTCTCCAAGTTTTTCCTCTGCCCTTTCTGGTTTCTCCAAGTTTTTCCTCTGCCCTTTCTGGTTTCTCCAAGTTTTCCTCTGCCCTTTCAGGTTTCTCCAAGGTTTTCCTCTGCCCTTTCAGGTTTCTCCAAGGTTTTCCTCTGCCCTTTCAGGTTTCTCCAAGGTTTTCCTCTGCCCTTTCAGGTTTCTCCAAGGTTTTCCTCTGCCCTTTCAGGTTTCTCCAAGGTTTTCCTCTGCCCTTTCAGGTTTCTCCAAGGTTTTCCTCTGCCCTTTCAGGTTTCTCCAAGGTTTTCCTCTGCCCTTTCAGGTTTCTCCAAGTTTTCCTCTGCCCTTTCAGGTTTCTCCAAGTTTTCCTTTGCCCTTTCAGGTTTTCCTTTGCCCTTTCAGGTTTTCCTTTGCCCTTTCAGGTTTTTCCTCTGCCCTTTCAGGTTTCTCCAAGTTTTCCTTTGCCCTTTCAGGTTTTCCTTTGCCCTTTCAGGTTTTCCTTTGCCCTTTCAGGTTTCTCCAAGTTTTTCCTTTGCCCTTTCAGGTTTCTCCAAGTTTTTCCTTTGCCCTTTCAGGTTTCTCCAAGTTTTTCCTTTGCCCTTTCAGGTTTCTCCAAGTTTTTCCTTTGCCCTTTCAGGTTTCTCCAAGTTTTTCCTTTGCCCTTTCAGGTTTCTCCAAGTTTTTCCTTTGCCCTTTCAGGTTTCTCCAAGTTTTTCCTTTGCCCTTTCAGGTTTCTCCAAGTTTTTCCTTTGCCCTTTCAGGTTTTCCTTTGCCCTTTCAGGTTTTCCTTTGCCCTTTCAGGTTTCCCCCAAGTTTTTCCTTTGCCCTTTCAGGTTTCCCCCAAGTTTTTCCTTTGCCCTTTCAGGTTTCCCCCAAGTTTTTCCTCTGCCCTTTCAGGTTTCCCCCAAGTTTTCCTCTGCCCTTTCCGGTTTCCCCCAAGTTTTCCTCTGCCCTTTCCGGTTTCCCCCAAGTTTTCCTCTGCCCTTTCCGGTTTCCCCCAAGTTTTTCCTCTGCCCTTTCAGGTTTTCCTTTGCCCTTTCAGGTTTCTCCAAGTTTTTCTCTGCCCTTTCAGGTTTCCCCCAAGTTTTTCCTCTGCCCTTTCAGGTTTCCCTCAAGTTTTTTCCTCTGCCCTTTCAGGTTTCCTCCAAGTTTTTCCTCTGCCCTTTCAGGTTTCTCCAAGTTTTTCCTCTGCCCTTTCAGGTTTCTCCAAGTTTTCCTCTGCCCTTTCAGGTTTCTCCAAGTTTTCCTCTGCCCTTTCAGGTTTCTCCAAGTTTTCCTCTGCCCTTTCAGGTTTCTCCAAGTTTTCCTTTGCCCTTTCAGGTTTTCCTTTGCCCTTTCAGGTTTTCCTTTGCCCTTTCAGGTTTCTCCAAGTTTTCCTTTGCCCTTTCAGGTTTTCCTTTGCCCTTTCAGGTTTCTCCAAGTTTTACCTTTGCCCTTTCAGGTTTTCCTCTGCCCTTTCAGGTTTCTCCAAGTTTTTCCTCTGCCCTTTCAGGTTTCTCCAAGTTTTCCTTTGCCCTTTCAGGTTTCTCCAAGTTTTCCTTTGCCCTTTCAGGTTTCTCCAAGTTTTCCTTTGCCCTTTCAGGTTTCTCCAAGTTTTCCTCTGCCCTTTCAGGTTTCTCCAAGTTTTACCTTTGCCCTTTCAGGTTTTCCTCTGCCCTTTCAGGTTTCTCCAAGTTTTCCTTTGCCCTTTCAGGTTTCTCCAAGTTTTCCTCTGCCCTTTCAGGTTTCTCCAAGTTTTCCTTTGCCCTTTCAGGTATCTCCAAGTTTTTCCTTTGCCCTTTCAGGTTTTCCTTTGCCCTTTCAGGTTTCTCCAAGTTTTCCTCTGCCCTTTCAGGTTTCTCCAAGTTTTTCCTTTGCCCTTTCAGGTTTCTCCAAGTTTTCCTCTGCCCTTTCAGGTTTCTCCAAGTTTTCCTCTGCCCTTTCAGGTTTTCCTCTGCCCTTTCAGGTTTTCTTCTGCCCTTTCAGGTTTTCCTCTGCCCTTTCAGGTTTTCCTCTGCCCTTTCAGGTTTCTCCAAGTTTTTCCTTTGCCCTTTCAGGTTTCTCCTCTGCCCTTTCAGGTTTCTCCAAGTTTTTCCTCTGCCCTTTCAGGTTTCTCCTCTGCCCTTTCAGGTTTCTCCAAGTTTTTCCTCTGCCCTTTCAGGTTTCTCCTCTGCCCTTTCAGGTTTCTCCAAGTTTTTCCTCTGCCCTTTCAGGTTTCTCCTCTGCCCTTTCAGGTTTCTCCAAGTTTTTCCTCTGCCCTTTCAGGTTTCTCCAAGTTTTTCCTCTGCCCTTTCAGGTTTCTCCTCTGCCCTTTCAGGTTTCTCCAAGTTTTCCTTTGCCCTTTCAGGTTTTCCTCTGCCCTTTCAGGTTTCTCCAAGTTTTACCTTTGCCCTTTCAGGTTTTCCTCTGCCCTTTCAGGTTTCTCCAAGTTTTCCTTTGCCCTTTCAGGTTTTCCTCTGCCCTTTCAGGTTTCTCCAAGTTTTCCTTTGCCCTTTCAGGTTTTCCTCTGCCCTTTCAGGTTTCTCCAAGTTTTCCTTTGCCCTTTCAGGTTTTTCCTTTGCCCTTTCAGGTTTTTCCTTTGCCCTTTCAGGTTTCTCCAAGTTTTCCTTTGCCCTTTCAGGTTTTCCTTTGCCCTTTCAGGTTTTCCTTTGCCCTTTCAGGTTTCTCCAAGTTTTCCTCTGCCCTTTCAGGTTTTCCTCTGCCCTTTCAGGTTTCTCCAAGTTTTACCTTTGCCCTTTCAGGTTTTCCTCTGCCCTTTCAGGTTTCTCCAAGTTTTACCTTTGCCCTTTCAGGTTTTCCTCTGCCCTTTCAGGTTTCTCCAAGTTTTTCCTTTGCCCTTTCAGGTTTCTCCAAGTTTTTCCTCTGCCCTTTCAGGTTTCTCCAAGTTTTTCCTCTGCCCTTTCAGGTTTCTCCAAGTTTTCCTTTGCCCTTTCAGGTTTCTCCAAGTTTTCCTTTGCCCTTTCAGGTTTTTCCTTTGCCCTTTCAGGTTTCTCCAAGTTTTCCTTTGCCCTTTCAGGTTTCTCCAAGTTTTCCTTTGCCCTTTCAGGTTTCTCCAAGTTTTCCTTTGCCCTTTCAGGTTTTCCTCTGCCCTTTCAGGTTTCTCCAAGTTTTCCTTTGCTCTTTCAGGTTTTCCTTTGCCCTTTCAGGTTTTCCTTTGCCCTTTCAGGTTTCTCCAAGTTTTTCCTCTGCCCTTTCAGGTTTCTCCTCTGCCCTTTCAGGTTTCTCCAAGTTTTTCCTCTGCCCTTTCAGGTTTCTCCTCTGCCCTTTCAGGTTTCTCCAAGTTTTTCCTCTGCCCTTTCAGGTTTCTCCAAGTTTTTCCTCTGCCCTTTCAGGTTTTCCTCTGCCCTTTCAGGTTTCTCCAAGTTTTTCCTTTGCCCTTTCAGGTTTCTCCAAGTTTTCCCTTTGCCCTTTCAGGTTTCTCCAAGTTTTTTCCTTTGCCCTTTCAGGTTTCTCCAAGTTTTTCCTTTGCCCTTTCAGGTTTCTCCAAGTTTCTCCTTTGCCCTTTCAGGTTTCTCCAAGTTTCTCCTTTGCCCTTTCAGGTTTCTCCAAGTTTTCCCTTTGCCCTTTCAGGTTTCTCCAAGTTTTCCCTTTGCCCTTTCAGGTTTCTCCAAGTTTTCCCTTTGCCCTTTCAGGTTTCTCCAAGTTTTTCCTCTGCCCTTTCAGGTTTTCCTCTGCCCTTTCAGGTTTCTCCAAGTTTTTCCTCTGCCCTTTCAGGTTTTCCCTTTGCCTTT